>NC_137155.1:60048860-61298649 GCF_951394435.1 Stenella coeruleoalba
GGATCCGCTTGCCACTGGATGACGTGAACAGCTCACAAAGTTTTGGTTATTTGTTTAACTCCAAGGAAACCTTCTTTAAATCAGACTTGGGTTTTTGAACGCCATGAAGGCACGTTACCCAGACCAGATAGGCATCTGCTGAGCAGACAGGCATCTGCTGAGTTCCAGGCAGTCCACGCCGATCTGCCCACTGGGAGGAGCGAGTTCCTGGCAGTCTGATAGAGACCAGGCTCCCTCCTTTCCCTCGCCAGATCAGGTCTTCTTGCTTGGGTAGGTTACACATAACTTGGTGGTGTTTTTGTTGTTTTTGGCCAGTGAGATTTTTTTTTTTTTCAGTGAGAAATACATAATAAATTATCCATTTGATAAAAACGCTGGTAACCTCTGTTTTCACGTACATACTTCCTCCTGATTCCTTGTGAATCAGGCACTGGGAGGTGAGTTCCATGTTCAAGAAGGATGGAGCTAGTTTCATGTCTTGGTCAAATCGTTGCCCGAGGGCTGGTTTTGGAGGCAACCTCTCCCGAACGCACAGGGCACACAGCCGTCAATGTCCACAGGCCGTCTGGCATGTACCAACTGGCAAGCTTGCACCAACAGCTCTGCAGCAAGCATTCGTGAGCTCCTGTTCTAGCGTTCTGTGCGTTCATCCATAGTTCTGGGGTCTCATCAGCAAAGACAGGGACACGGGAATTTCCTGGTCCTCCGTATCCCTGTATCCCTTTGTCCCCTGCTTCCCTTTAACCCCCTCTCTCTGCCTCTCTGCTCGGTCTCTGCTCCACACCCTGTGAGAGGATTCCTGGGCTCTAGGGAGAGAATGACTCTGTTAAACTGTTTGTAAAGTTCCGGGATTCACTGATGCGCCCGGATTGTGACTGATGAGCCGGTGGCACCTTCCATCCGAGACGAACTCCAAGAATTTCCGCTGCTGGCACTGACCTCCTGGCCTGGGAGGAGCCACTGCATCTGCCTCCAGGAATGTGGGGCCTATAGAGACACCAAGCCCAGGAATGCCTGCATGGGGCCCAAAGCTTTAGCTCCAGAAAATTCTGAGAGCTCCCAGCTCCCTGCCCATTTCTCTCTTTCTCCCCGTGAAGCCGCCTCAGGCTGCAGGGAAAATCCTGGACAGTTAGATTTGAAACAAAGCTTAGCAGCCATGGGGATGTTACTGACAGGTGCCAACCCTGTGCCCGGACAAAGCCTGAGTGAATGGGCGTAGGTGGATCACCTGCCCTATGCGGTCCTCGCGGAGTGAGAGCCCCGCCTCT
Source organism: Stenella coeruleoalba (assembly GCF_951394435.1). Taxonomy (NCBI): domain Eukaryota; kingdom Metazoa; phylum Chordata; class Mammalia; order Artiodactyla; family Delphinidae; genus Stenella; species Stenella coeruleoalba. The sequence goes on from NC_137155.1 coordinate 60,050,129, forward strand.
TGACTGGTTTTCCCAGGTGCTGAGGTAATTTTGAAAACTGCATCACCCTCTGGGAGACTCATCATAGTAGAGGCTCTGACAAGTCTCGCAATAAGAAACTCACTTGTTTAAGCCAGCGTTCACCAAACTTATTTGTCCACAGACCTCTCTTATGGAAGCAATTCGATGACCGTTTTGGAGAACTGGTTTCTACAGAGCACATACTGTCATTGTTGGCCTGGGCATTGTCTCTGAGGGCCCCTCAGCTTTCAGATTCCCCTATTGAAAACCTTAGTTTATCAGAAACTTGCCTGAGGGCAGGTGCAAGGGAAGAGGGTGAGAGAGAGGTTCTGAGTTCAGAGTGAGGGGGCTGGAGGTACAGGGGAAAGGAGAGGCGGGTAAGGGTGTGTGTGTGCATGTGGGTGCAAGAGAGAAATGGAGAAGGGGGAGGGTCGGGGAGAGAGTCGGCGAGAGATACAGATAGCCAGTTATCAGGAGAGACAGAAGGATTACAAGGGTTGAAAGACACAAAGAGAGAGAGAGAGAGAGAGAGAGAGAGAGGGAGGGCTGGGCTGCGTACAGTCCGGCTGGTGGCTGGGGAGGACCTTACTCCCTGCAGTGACTCTTCCTCTGGGCCCATCACTGATTAATCCCCATCCTGCTCGGTCCGGGGGAGCTAGTACAGGGGCCAATGGCAGGTGCCTGGTGTACCCAGTGAAGGCCTCCAGGAAAGGAGCTTCCATGAATCATTGACTGGCCTTTCATTGTGCTGGAACCAGCTGGGGCTGGTGTGCGTGCCAAGCTCCTGGAGCTGTGGGTAAAGGTGGCGCAGGCTGGAGGGAGCCCAAGCTGAGCCAGATCTCATCCAGAGCCTTGGAAACAGGCCGATCCAGGGCTGTCAGGATGTGCTCGGCACACCAGGGCTCCCGCGCCGCCAGAGTTGGCTGCAGCTGTTGGAAGTGGGCTAGGAGTCCAGGGCCCAGAGCACTAGGCCTACCTCTGCTACCCTCTTACCATGGAACCTTGGATGCGTTCCTTCTCCTCTCTGGGCCTTGGTTTCCCCAGCTGTATGATGAGGATTGAATTTGAGAGTCCAAAAATCCCCTCTCAGATCTAGGATTTTGCTCAAAGTCCTTTCAAAACCTCATGCCTGGAGGCCTCTCCCCATGTGTGGGCCTGGGGGTCTTGGCATTCACACCCCAGCTCATACCTCTGCCGTTCTTCCTAAGGCCCACTGGGCTCTGCGCTTGCTGTGGGGAATGCAGAGGGATGGAGGCCTTGGGTCCGTCCTTGGAAGCTCCAGGATGCTTTGGGAGACCCGACATCCCCCATGGCCAGGATTGGTCCGTCCAGCTCTGAAAGGCGCAGGACTGTGCTACACCTGTCCTCCCCAGTCGTCTGTGCCTCTGCTGGGCTGGGCGACCTGGAGCACCCCTCCCCCAACTTAGTTTCCCCATAGCACGGTGCTGGGAGGGAGGTGGGTCACTCTGGGCTCTCATGGAGGCTGGGCCCACACACCATCATTCCCAGCCCTCTCTGCCCCGGCTGCTGGTGCTGGAGACACAGGCCCAGCCCCCTGCCAAGGGAGGAGGGCGCCTGGGCAGAACCTACAGGCTGGCCCTCATTCCACATACTCTGGGGCTTCCCAGGGTGGAAACACCACCCTGTACCTCAGCGAAACTCTTGGGGGAGCCAGAGAGGACCCTTCCCAGGGCTGAGCACGCCCAGGGGGACCATTTCCAAGGCCTTTCTTGCATGCTCACATGGCCCTACACTCCTCTTTCTGGCCGCTAATCCCTTGTGGGCCCCACAAGGCAAGTTCTGGGCCTTAATGGATTGAGGAGGGAGTCGGGAAGGGGGTGGGTTGGGCTCCTTAGCAGGTCAGGCTGGGAGTAGAAGCTGCCTGTTCGCTTGGGTATCCTGGGACAGCCGTGTCTGCATGTGGGGACCGTGGGGATGAGCTGTGATGATGCCAGGAAGCTGAGAAGGTCTGGGGGTGATCAAGAGTTGCCCAAATCCCCCACACCTACATCCCTGCGCCCATTAAAGAGCTGGGGAATCTGAGGCCGGAGAGAGGGGCCCTTCACTCATTCACCTGGGGGCTCCGTCCTTGCTAGGACTAGAGCTCTTCCTGCTGCCGAAGCTTGCTCTGGCCCTCATCCCTGGCTGTCTTTCACTGGGATCATTTCTCGTCTTTGCCTTTCCCTATCGCTGCGGGGCAGCCCTAATCCATCTCTGCAAAGGCCTTTTCAGCCCCCAGAACTGCTCTGAGCACAGTGGGTGCCCAGGCATGCTTGCCAGACTCACCTGGCTCCCCGCTCTGATTTCGGCCCTCTCAGCTTGCCCACCTGTGCACCTCCACTGGTCATGGGGTGAGGGAAATGTTTGCTGAACAAAAGACAAGAAAGGAAAGGGGTGTCCAGGGGATGCAGGCCTTGCAGGCTGGACCTCAACGGGAAGCCAGAGGCGCTGTTTCTCCAGGCACCAAGTGAAGGGATCACAGGATAGGCAGAGAAGATGGGAGCACAGGCCAGAGGAGCCGCTGGGGAGGAGGCTGGCCTGGGTGCTCTGAGCCGACTCCTTAGGCTCCAGGCTCTCGGTGCCTGGGAATTTCAGGATGGATCTGGGCTTTGGAGATGGGGGATCCTGGACTGGGGTCAGAAGGGAGCCTGGAGCCCTCAGAGTGGTCCGTGAAGGGGCAAGGGGAAGCCCATTTGCAATGTCCTGCTACGTCTTTGCAGTGTGCAGGATTCTCATATATATTGCTTTGCTTGATACTCATAAATGAGCTAAGAGTTAGGGATTCACTTGTTCATTCAATGGAGAAATATTTCTGGAGCTCCTATTATGTTTCGAGCATTGTTCTGGGTACTGAGTATTGAACAAAACAGACAATGCTTACATTTTAAAGATGAAGAAAGTATAAATCAGAGAGGTTAGGCAACCAACTCAAAGTTGCACAGCTAGAAAGGGCAGAGCCAGGATTCAGAGCCATGGTCTGGGCCCAAACTCTCTCCATTTCTTTGTACTGGTGGAGTAGAAAGGCAGTGTGGTGAAGAGGACAGAACCTCAAACTGCCTTGCTGTGTGAGTGAAGGCAAGTCACTTCCCCTCCCGACTTTGAGGAACTTAACCAAGCAGTCTGGAACTGCTCCTGGGAGGCAACAACAGAAATTAAAATTTTCAATGGGGACAACTACCAGTTTTTGATCAAGTTCTATGCATCAGGTCCTGCAACATCCATAGGGAGCCCCTGAAGGCTTTCTGAGCAGGAGAAGGGGCACAGCAGAGCATCCCTGAACTTTGTTTGCCCCGGGGCCTCTCCTAGTTCCCCAAGACCTCTGGTCCTCGAGTTATCAGGGGAAACAGCTGAAGCTTTGGACAAACAGGAGGGACAGGCAGGGACCCAGGGACATATGGTTTATAAATAAGGGGGCTGGCTGGGGCGGGGAGGGTTAGGATCAAGCTGCAGGGAGAAGCCAGGAGAAGGCGTCGGGGGACAGCCGGCCCCTCCTTCACGGACCATCTCTCCCACCGCGGGGGGCAGGGAGCTCTTGCCCCGCCCCCAGGGCCTCAAAGGGGGGACCAGGGCTACTTTCTCCACGAATCTTCCAGGCTCAGCCCAGCTGCCATGACTGCACCAGCCACCCTGCTGTGCAAATGAGAGCTCGGTGCCCAGAGAAGATGGATATGGGCAGTTGGGTAGGGAGAGAGGAGGTGGAAGGGAGAAGAGGGGAAGAGGAGGGGGAGGGAGGGAGGGATTTCACCTGGGGCAGGGGAGGGCAGGTGGGGGACGTCTGTACCTCACGTGGAACACAGTGGTGGCCTCCTTTCTTACCTCTCCCTGTACATTTTAACTTTTTAAAATTACATTGAAAAATAACATATTTATACAATAATATACGTAGTCCATGGGCTCTGGAATCAGACTGCCTGGATTAGAATCCAGGGTCTCATATCAGCTATGTGATCTCCAAAAGAATCACTGGTGCCTCAGTTTCCTCATCTGTAAAATGGGGACCCACCTCACAGAGGATTAAATGAGCTCATGTATATAACGTGCTCATTAAAGGGCCTGGCACATAGTAAACTTGATATAAGTAGTAATTATTGTAGAGCTAAAATATTAAGTTTAATAATATAGTAAACACCCTGAGTCCATCACTCATCCCCCAAACTAGAACATTTCCAGTAATTTGCACCTAGCTATGTGTCCCCTACTCCCTGAAGACCCCTTAGAGGTATCTACTATCTTGAATTTTGCGTTTATCATTCCTTTGCTTAAAAACAGGCTTTATTTTTTATCATGCACATATATGCGCCTAATCCATCTATTGTTTAATGATTCTCTTTTTGAGATTTATGGAAATGGTAGCATATTGTAGATACTTTTCTGGGGTGTTCCCTCCATCTTCAGTTTCTGAGATTCACCCATCCGTCACCTGTGGCAGGAATTCATTTATTGTGGAGAATTTGCCACCCTTGGTTTCTCCCAGCTGCTCTTGCCCTCTCCTGACCACTGGCCACACTGTAGCCAGGGAGAGTCTTGCGCAGAACAAATCCCACCACCGGTGCTGCTACAGCCTTGGAGCCTTTCTACCTCCACCCCTGCAGCCCTCTGCTGGCCCTCCTCAGCCCCCAGCCCAGTCCCTGGATGCAGGGCCACTTCCCTGTCTCCCATTGCTCTGGGAGCAGTGGCTGGCCAGGTAGCACCCTAGCTTTGCTTCTGACCATCTGTGTGACCCTGGGTAGGTCTCCTGCCCTCTTTGGGCCTCTGTCTCCCCCCACCTGTGAGGAGAGTGGGTGAAGCAGTCCATCCTTCCTCGGCTACAGAGTCCTTCCTCTGCCTGCAGGGGGCACCTTGCCCCATCCAGAAAGTAAGGACAGTGTGTGCGGGGTGCAACCTCATTCTCTCCTCTCACTGGGGCCCGCAGGGGCACCTTTCCTCGGTGAGAATCCCACAGAGCTCTGGGGACTCTGCTCCCAGCACCTTCAGTTACGGTGTAATAATCTCTTTAACACCAAAATAAGCCATTGAAATTTTGAATCAGACCCTTGCAGTGAATGATAGCATGGAACTTGGGCCACAGACAGTACCCGAGGCTGGGAACCTGGAGATCTGGGTCCCAGTCCCAACTCAGAGAACTTACTTCCCGTGTGACCTCGGGCACCTCAGTTTCTCCTTCTGCAACATAGGGGCAGTTATCCATGCTGGGCATGTGCCAGGGACAGTTATCCCTCACACAGAGCACCTCTCGTCAGGCCTGGCTGGAGATAGCCTGCTCCAGGAGGAGGGGAAAGTCTCAGGGAAGTTTAAAGTTTATAAGAAAGGAGTTATCCATGCACACATCAAAGCGCCTTCTTCAGTTAGAGGAAAACAAAGTGTCACATTGTCCTCATGTTGCCTCGCTGAAGGCCAGTGCTCTTCCGGCACCCCACCGCCCTGTCCGCACCTTGTCCCGCCCTGCCCCGCCCCCATTTAGCAGGTGTTCCTGCAGGGCCATAATTTCTGCTCAGGGGAGAAATCCCTTTGGGACTCGATTGACCTAAAAAACTTAGAAACTGATTTGCCCTCTGAGCCCAGAGAATATAAGTATCCCTGGCCCTGGTCCTCATCTTGACCCTGACCCTGGCTGGAGACTGAGCCCTGACCTTGACCCCAGTCTGAGCCCCAAACCTGGTCCAATCCAACTCAGACCCCAGGTAGATGGCAGGCTGACCTGTGACTCTGGACAGAGATTGAGCCCTGACCCAGGCCTCAGGCAGAGCTGGGTCATGAGTACATGTGAGAATGATTATGGCTTCAGGCAGTCAGAACGCCTGCGGAGCCTCAGCTAGGTGGGGTGCCCCCTCAGACGGCCAAGGATGGGGCTTCTGTCCGTAGGGATCCATTCTGAGGCCCCAGCGCCCCAGCTCCTGTGCTAGCCTGTTCCTGCCCTTGAGGAAAGGACAGACTCAGGGAACAGGAAGAGGGGCTAAAACTCAGCCAGGTATACGGCTCGCTCTGGCCTTGCTCTGAATACCTTCTGTCTGAAGCCCACCCCGGCAAGGGAGATCTCGGCCAAATATCCAGAAATAGCTGCACCCTGGGGCCTGTCCACCAGCTACAAGACCCCAGCCGCAGTTATGGACACGCTTGGAGCCTCCTGAGACCGCTTTCCAGCTCGGCCCCTTCTGCGGGAATTAGGAAGAGGCAGCAGTTGCTCAGCATCACCACCAGGGGGCAGCAGACAGAGGCAGGCCTGAAAAGCCACTGTGGCAGGGGTCCCTGGGAGTTTTGCTGTGGGTTGGAGGGCCTTTCAGGGAGGACCTTGATGGTCTGTTTAAAGATGCCCAACTGCTTGTGGTGCAGACATATCCCACCCTGACATCTACAATACCCACCGGTGACCAGGAAAAATTAAACACTAGCTACTGTGATCTTTTACATTTAATTTTAATTTTCCAAGTAGTGCACAAATACATTTTTCTTAAACACTGGAATATCGGAGTTAAAGCGACTGTTCCATTTGACCATTCCTCACATTCCATAGCCTGTCCCTTTCCTCTTTTCTCCATTTTTAGGATTTTGATGTGGGAGCTTCCGGACATAAAAAAAAATACTTTTCTATATACCAATATGTAAGATTTTTCTACATATAATTGTATCATACGTGAACAGAGATAATTTTAGTTTTTCCTTTCCAGTTTAGGTACCCTTTATTTCTTTTTCTTGCCTAAGTATTCTGGCTAGAACTTCTAGTACTATGTTGACTAGAAGTGACAAAAGCAGACACCCTGTCTTGTTCCTCATCTTAAGGAAAAAGCTTTCCGCCTTTCATTACTGAATATGATGTTCACTGTGGGTTTTCATATGTGGCCTTTATCAGGCCAGGGAAGCTCCCTTCTGTTTTTAGCATATGGAGTGTTTTTATCTTGAAAGGGTATTAGATTTTGTCAAATGATTTTTCTGTACCCGTGGAGATGAGCCTGAGTGCTTTCCTCCTTCACCCATTAAAATCTAATATTTTGTATGTTTTGTTTAAATTTCTTGCTGTTAAGGTAGAAGGAGAGTAAATCATTCTCTTGTTACTCTGTCTTGCAGGGAAGCAGAAGTTCCTCAAGTATATATTTTTGAAATCTCTCCATGTTGATACAAATAGCATTAGTTTATCCTTTCAATGCTTTACAGTATTCTGTTGTATGAATATATCACATTCTATTTAGCTATTCCATTATCATTGGACATTTGTGTTGTTTTCTGGGTTTTACTACACATTATAAATAATACTGCCCTCTGGAACAAATATCTAGAAGTGGAACTTCTGTTTTATAGGGTATGTTCATTTATAGATTTAAAAGATTATATTATATTGCTTTTCAAAGTGGATATACCAATGTCCACTCCCATCTGCACGATATAAAAGTACCGTTTCCCCACATAATTCCACACATCATATTATCAGACATACAATTTTAGGCAATGTGATAAGTGAAAAAGAGTAACTCATTATTATTTTCATTTTCACTTTCTTGAGTATTCGTGATGTTGAGCATTTCTTCATCTGTTCATTGGTCCTGTCTTACTTATTTTCTGAATTGCCTGTTTATATCCTTTGCTCACTTTTCTGTTGGGTTATTTTTCTCCTTATCATTAATTTGTGGATATTTTAAAATACATTTTTGATACTATATCTTTGTCATTGTTGGTTGCAAATATTTCCTTCAGCCTGTAGTTTGCTTGTAGTTTTATTTATGGGGTCCTTTCTCTCTCTCTCTCTTTTTTTTTTTTTGTGGTACGCGGGCCTCTCACTGTTGTGGTCTCTCCCGTTGCGGAGCACAGGCTCCAGACGCGCAGGCTCAGCGGCCACAGCTCACGGGCCCAGCCGCTCTGCGGCATGTGGGATCTTCCCAGACCGGGGCACGAACCCGTGTCCCCTGCATCGGCAGGCAGACTCTCAACCACCAGGGAAGCCCTATGGGGTCCTTTCTTGAATATACGTTTTCTTTAATACTGATGTGGTCAAACTTATTAATCTCTTCTTTATGGTTTTAATTTTGTATATAAGAAAGTTTCCTTTCTTCTGAGGTTATAAAAACAAATTTCCGTTTTTGGAAAAAAATATTATTTTGTTGTTTTACAGGTGGGACTTTAAGCCTTCTAGAATTTATATTTTGTAAATGTGAGCTAGAGAGATAATCTTATTCTTTCCGTACAAAGAATTGATTGTTCTAACTTTCTCTGCTGATGGTCCATCTTGTAACATGTTGTCCTCTATGAGTTAGGCTCTGTATGAGGTACTTTATATGCCTTTCCTCATCTGCTTATCCCATCAACCCTACAAGCAAGGTATCGTCCTCACTTTTCAGATGGAAAAACTGAGGTTCAGAAACGTTAAATAACTTGCCCAAGGCCACACAGCTGGTAAGTGGTGGAGTCAAATTTTGAACCCTGAGCAGATACAGAGATAGAGATGGTAGTTCAATGACCCTGGCCCATTCAGAAGGGACAGTGGGCCTGGGGGAACCTTGGGGAACACAAACGATTAGATCAGGGTCTCTCAACCTTAATCCTATTGACCTTTGGAGTGGATCATTTATTATTTTTTTCTTTCTTTCTTTCTTTTTTCTTTTAAATTTTATTTATTTTTGGCTGTGTTTTGGGTCTTCATTGCTGTGTGCAGTCTTTCCCTAGTTGCGGCGAGCGGGGGCTACTCTTCGTTGCCGTGCGCAGGCTTCTCATTGCGGTGGCTTCTCGTTGCAGAGCACAGGCTCTAGGTGTGCGGGCTTCAGTAGTTGCATCAGGCAGGCTCAGTAGTTGTGGCATGCGGGCTCTAGTGTGCAGGCTGAGCAGTTGTGGCGCACGGGCTTAGTTGCTCTGCGGCATGTGGGATCTTCCCGGACCAGGGCTTGAACCTGTGTTCCCTGCATTGGCAGGCGGATTCTTAAGCACTGCGCCACCAGGGAAGCCTGGCTCATTTTTTAGATGGTTGTGAGGGCCATCCTGTGCGTGGTAGGATGTTTAAGAGCACGTCCAGTTTTTATGGTTTTTATCCCTTACATAAAAATAGCACCGTGTCACACCTCCTCCCTACCCCCTGACCCCTGGCTGTGACACTGAAAACTGACTCTAGGCATTGCCAAAGATTCCCCAGGCAACAGAATTGCTTCTTGTTAAGGACTGCTAGTTTATATACAATGGAAAATTACTCAGCCATAAAAAGAAACAAAATTGAGTTATTTGTAGTGAGGTGGATGGACCTAGAGACTGTCATACAGAGTGAAGTAAGTCAGAACGAGAAAAACAAATACCGTATGCTAACACATATATATGGAATCTAAAAAAACAAAATGGTTCTGATGAACCTAGGGGCAGGGCAGGAATAAAGACACAGGTGTAGAGAATGGACTTGAGGACACGGGGACGGGGAAGGGTAAGCTGGGACGAAGTGAGAGAGTGGCACTGACATATACACACTACCAAATGTAAAATAGATGTTAGTGGGAAGCAGCCGCATAGCACAGGGAGATCAGCTTCGTGCTTTGTGTCCACCTAGAGGGGTGGGATAGGGAGGGTGGGAGGAAGATGCAAGAGGGAGGAGATATGGGGATATAGGTATACGTATAGATGATTCACTTTGTTATATAGCAGAAACTAACACAACATTGTTAAGCGATTATACACCAATAAAGATGTTAAAACATTAAATTCGTTACAAAAAAAGAATTGCTAATTTAGGTAATAATTACTAGTAGTATTAACATCAATTATTAGCCCTCAGTAATACTAATTGACATAATTATCAACAGTGATTACTGCGGTATTTGATCTTGGGCTGTTGTCTCTCTGTAGCTAGGGGACAGAGGCTCTGGCTCTCCCTTAAAGATACACCTGGTCAGTGCTCTGCTTCCGGCACTGCATCCTCACTCAGCCTGTCAACAGAGGGGCTCTGCTTCGTCCTGCAAATGTGCGAGCTAGTTGTGGTGTGAGACCTGTCCCAGGTCACGGCCAAGCACATGAAAACGCTTGTGCGAGGGCAGGAATGTCTGGGCTGGGGACGCTTCATGTTTTCTTTTCAAAATATTTTTCTTTGTTGGTGATGAACACCAATGGAAAAATAAAGCCCTGCTGATGTAAGACGATTCCTCAATCCAGACGTGGCAGGGGCAAGGAGCTTCATCATTCATGATTCGAGTTAGGCTGTAAACACGTCTGTGTCACAGTGTCTGGCCCGTCAAGCTCTGGGAATGCAGACCTGCGCACAGATGTTGGGACCTGCCAGGTACTGGCACATTCAGGGCCCTTGAAGATCAAATGTGCTTTCCAATCCCCCCGGTGCCGTGGAGGATCCAGGGCAGTTTAGAACACTGTCTGTAGCCTGGCCAATTGGGATTCCTCATTTTAAAGTCTAAAACGATAATAAAAATAACCAGGCAATGAATATGGAAAATGAACCGAGCTGTTGTGTAGGTCCTCCTGTTTATGCCCCTGATAGCAGTGGTTTTGCCCCATTCAGGATGGCTTAGCTCCATGAATCTTCTTGCACGTTTCCTGTTTTTCTCCGTTGCCATGAGGACTTCTGGAGAGATCGACAAGGCCCCCCTGTAAAATCCAGAGCCTGGACACCTGCAGACTTCACCTCGCCATCCAGGCTGGCATCCTTGCCGGGAACAGAAATGAGGTTTTGCTGGTATGTCACCTCTCGACCAGCCCATATGGGTGCTTCGTGATTGCCCAGCCCTTTTCTAAGCTCATTCCTACTTTGCAGCCTCCACTGACACCCTATCCACCTCTGCTGGGTCCCCAGGGCTCTGAGTTCACCCTCCAGCACTGTGGATGACGCTGGGATCACAACCAAACTGGGGGCTCCCTGAGGGTGGGCCCAGGCCCTCTTCTTCTTCTCTGAGTCTCTCCAGGGTGGGCCCGCAGAGGGCTGGGCTCAGAGAAGAAAACGATAAAGAATACTGACCTACTGGGGTACGAGGTGTCCTGTGGCTGTCATTTCTCTGTGACCTTGGTGTCAGGACAGACACGGGCCGACTTACAGACAGAGTGGAGGGGGGTTGCAGGGGCCCACCCCGTTTCTCCTGGGAACGTGGAGTCCCACCCCAAGGCCGGGGCTGAGATGGGCACGGTGTCCTGTAATCCTGCTGAATATTCAGCCGTTCTGTCCCCTTCGCTGGCTCCTGCCTATGCAAACAGCCACCTGGGAAGGGGAGGCAGACGGTGTGCTGGCAGCAGCGACAGGAGCAGGGGACAGTGGGCAGGAGAGCGGGGCTCACCGAGGCTGACCGAGGAGCCGCTGCCACGCCCCTGCCATGGACAGCAAGGTGTGGGGTGCCTGCCTCCTCTGCTTGCTGTGCCCCTTACCCACCGTGAGTAGCCAGCTCAGACCCTCCTGCCCCTCCCACTGGGCTCAAGAGCTGGGAGCCACAGGGCCATACTGGGGTCCACCCTTCACCAGCACAGGCGTCTCTCTACCAAGCCAGTGGTAGATGAACTCTTCATCTCCTCCGTGGCCCCCTCCTCTCCTCCCCCACCCTTCCCAGGCAGCCTGCTCATCCCTGGGGAGCTCCGACAAGCAAACGGTCCTTCCTGGGGCTGAACGGAATTTGCTTGCCCGTTGCTCCCCCCAGGGCCTGTCTGCACCCTCTGGGGGCCACAAGACTCTGTCCCCAGACAGTACTTCCGCCTCCCCTTCACACCCCAAGTCTTATCCACACCCCCTCCTCCGACAAGCTCCCCAGAGCCCTCTGTCTCCCCAGGAGCCCTGGAGCCACTCCATTTGGCTGCTTCCTTTGAAGAGGGTGTGGCCAGGGACTGACAGGCCCTGGGTAGTAAGTGAGCAGCTGCTCCCCTCCGGCATTTGGGGGACGCTTCCTCGCATGATATGCCCTGGGGCCCTGAGAAGCTGTCCAGCTCGGAGGCCTAGAGTGCTGGAGAACGGGCTGCCAGGAGGGGGCCCTCTCTGAATGTGCCACATTTCCCCAGCATGCTTTCCCGGAGTGAATGCAAGTGACAGGGACGCGGGGACCAGGATGGGAGACACGGGTCCCGGGGAGGCAGCTGCAGCTCCCAGGGACTCCCGAGAGCCCGCTCTACTGGCTTGTGTGTGAGTGTGTGTATGTGGGCGGGGGCCCGAGCCGCGCCTCCCAGGCACTCTGCTGCATCTGCCCCTCGGGCATGGCCTTTAGGCTTGAATCCTGGAGCCCTGAAACTAGCTGTGTGATCTGTGCAAGTCCTTTCCTGAGCCTCACTTTGTAAAAGAAGAGCACAGTGTCTTCCCCCCAGGGCTGCTGTGCATGAAGTCAGATCTGACTTGTCAAAGGCTGGGCATGGGGTGCAGTGAGGGAGACTTCTACGCCCTCCCCTCTTCGGTGAGGGGTGCCCCCTGCCTCTCATCTGTGTGCACCCTACAATGAATGCTCTATTTTTAGGAGGGGAGACTGAGATCCCGTGGGGGTCATTCAGCTGCTGGTGGCAGGGTCAGGGCCAGCACCAAGTCATTGTTTCCCAGTGTGGCCTCCATCCTGCACAGACCCCGGGTTAGCTGTATTCACGGTCAGCAAGGCCGAGGTACACAGGGCGACAGAGTCTCCCCTCAGGAGGAGTGGGTCCGGTACAGGGGCCAGATGATCCCCGAGCCCTAGGTGAGTGGGGCGGGGTTTGGGTAAGTCTTGGAAATGTCCACCGTTCCCCACCATGTACCGTCTCCACCTGTTACCACACATCTGGGTCATGAGTTGGGCTTCCCTGAATTTTCCTCCCCTTAGGAACTGTGAGGGCTGTCTGTCTCTCCTTTCGGTGGGAGGCTTCCCACCAGGGACCCTAGTTCTTTTGGCCTCAGTGGTTCCCTAGTCAGGCCCTGAGAAGGTATCCCAGGAAGGGATGGGCTGCATACGTGGAGGGGGTGGAAGGGCAGATGGAGCCCACAGTCCCATATCAGGTGAGTCTGCCCTCCCCGTCTACCCACTTCTGACCATCAGACTGCTACTGGGGACATGTAGGGGAGATAAGACGGGGGCTCTGCTCTGAGATGGCTCCTGGGTCCCTGAGTCCCGGGGAGGAAGCCAAGAGGCACCACCAGGTTGGAGACCCAGAGGCTGGGCGGCAGGTGGAATCTGTAACCTGAGGTCCGAGGGGCCCAAGCAGGAGGTGGCAGAGCTGAGCCCAAGCTGGATTTGGGCGAACAGGGTCAGCAGGTCAGGACAGGGGTGTCCTTCCCCATAGGGCAGGGCCGGTAGGGGTGAGCCTACTTACTGGGCTGGGTCTCCAGGTCCTCTCCTAGCCCACTGGCCTGTCCTTGGGTCCCTTCCATGTGGTCACCTACTGTCCACTGTCCCCGCTCTGGTGTTTGAAGTCCCTCTTCTCTGACCCCAGCCCCTGTCTCGCATCCACTGTGCTCCTTGACGTGCCTGGATTTCTGTCAAAGGACACTGGGCGTTAATTAAACACCTGCTGATACAGACTCTGTGCCGGACATTGGGGCTCGTGTGTGCATGCGTGTGTGCGTGTGGGTGCGAGGATGGCCATGGGAAGGGCTCTCCCCTCACTCAGCTCAGCTGCGTCTGCCCACTCCCTTGTCTGTGCACATTCTTTGTCCCAAGTGCTCTTTTCCTCACCAATTAAAAAAAAAAAAAGCTCCTTTTGTTTCAGGTCCGGCTCAAATGCCACCTTCTCAGTCCCTGTGAGAAGGGCCACCCTCCCATAGTGCCTGTCCTGCCTCTGATCAGTTTGTATTGGATCTATCAGGACCGGGTTTTAGCTCCCATCCTCACTCCACGCCTCCCTGTGAAATCCTTGGGGACAGAAATCTACACCGATTGAACTTGATGTGCATGTTGTACACAAATGTGGGCTGTGGATATGTTCACAGTGTAAGGAGCACGTCTTATAAAGTTGGGTTCCCTCACATGTATCTGTCTGGGGCTGTGCCCTGTTGGACAGTCCATTTCAGTTTTTCTCCAGTCTGGGGCAGTGGGAGGGAGAGGTGTTAAGAATTCCTGCCTTTGACTCCCAGCTTCCTAGAGAACTTGTTAAAATGCAAAGTCCTAGATCCAGCCATAGGTCTCTGCATATTCTTGACTCCGTCCCAGGTGATCTGCAGTTAGATCATGAGGCACACGCTCAGAAATACTGCTAGAGGGTTTCCAGAAAAACAGCTTCTTTACCAGCTTCCAGGGATCATTCCCTGTGGTCACCGGGTGGCACCAGGCTCTGGGAAACTCCTTCCTGATTACTGAGTCACACCACAAATCCATTATCCCTCCATGTGTCTGTCCGTTACCTACCCGTCCATCTTCACGTGCATGCCCTCATCCATCCACCTGTCCACCCATCCATGCATGTATTCACGCATCCCTCTATCTATTCACCTATCTATTGTACGTATGTTCACTCATTCTACCAGCCGGCCACACAGTTACCCGTTCATTCATTCATCCATGAATCCGCATTCATCTGCTCTTTCACCTCATTCATCTACTCATTCACGTATCCGTCTATCCTCTCACTTACTAATCTACCCATTTTTTTCACATATCTTTGTCAGGGTACCTCTGAAAGCAGAGCCTGAGACAAAGGCATCTGTGTAGGTAGTTGCATTAGTTTCCTATTGCTGCCGTAACAAATTACCGCCAACTTAGTGACTTAAAACGGCACAAATCTATTTTCTTACAATTCTGGAGGTCAGAAGTCCAGAATGGTTTTCAGTGGCTTAAAACCAAAGTGTTGGTAGGGCTGCATAGTGCTTTCTGGAGGCTGTAGGGGAGAACTCGCTTCCTTACCTTTTCCAGTTTCTGGATGTCACCTGCATTCCTTGGTTCATGACCATACACCTCCAAAGCCAGCAGTGTAGCATCTTCATCTCTCTCTCTCTCTCTCTCACACACACACACACACACACTCACACACATACTCCTCTGCTTCTGTCAGAATATCTCCTTATCTCACCCTGACACTCCTGCTTCCTTCTTATAAAGACCCCTGTGATGACATTGGGTCCACCCAGATAATCCAGGATAATCGCTCCATCTCTAGATCATTAACTTAATCACATCTGCGAAGTCTCTTTGTAAGGTTGCCTAGTCACAGGTTTCAGGGATTAGGACATGGACACTTGGGGGGGCCATTACTCTGTCTACCAAGGTACTTTATGCAGAATTGCCTTCGGGGAGTGGGAGTACAGAGCAGGGGAGTAAAACAAAGAAGGAAAAAAGGCTGCTACACGGAGGCATTATTGAGTTGGCCATCTCTGTGAGATCTTCTGAAGACTTTTGTTTAATGTGACTCAGAACTTACTTCCATGAAATGAAAAGGGGAAGCAGCCATCCAAATCTCTACTCTCTCTGCCTCCCTCCCTTCCTGCTTGTCTGCCTTTCGTCCAAATATTCATTAAGCATACCTGGATGAGTCGGGCCCTGTGCTTGAGAGCACGGCCGTGCAAATGAATCAGGCTTTATCTCTGTCTTCAGGTCGTTAGACCAGCAAACCCAGAAGAAGCATCCAGCTGGCTCAGCTCATCCCATTCACTGTCTCCTGCAGGTACTGGGCCACGTGCACCCAGAGTGTGACTACATCACCCAGCTGAGAGAGGATGAGCGAGCTTGTCTGCAAGCGGCAGAGGGGATGTCCAACTCCACCTTTGGTACGTGGCTTGGGAGGGCGGGGGTGGCTTGTCACGGATTTCCTGATCTCCTCCAGCCTCCCATTCAGGATGGTGGACAAGCCTGTCCCCTGGGCTGGGTCTCCTCTGCTCCCATCTCGCTGTCTAGGCTGCCCCAGGACCTGGGATGGGCTGCTGTGCTGGCCGACGGCAGGCTCTGGAGAGTGGGTGAGCCTCCCCTGCCCGGCTTTCTTCTCTCACTTCAGCTCAGAGCCAGGTGAGGGGCGATGGGGGTGTGCTGGGGGAAGGGGGGGACGCGGACGTGACGTGGTTGCATCTGGTGGTGGCAGAATGTGGTGGCCACACTCCTGGCTCTGGGGCCAGGCAGACCTGGATTGAGCACTGCCTTCCCCCTTCTCCTCTTTCAGTGTGACCTTGGGCAAGTCAGTCACCCTCCCAGACCCTCAGCTCTCTGACCTCCCGTGACCTGGGGAAAACAAGAGCACTAATTGCACGGAGGGTGGGGTTAATGATCGGGGCTTGGCAGTGCTGAACTCAGGGCCTGGAATTGAGTAAATGTCCTCTGGGAAGTTGTCTGCTTCACCTCCCTGGCCTGGGTGTCTGGGGTGGACGGTCCCTCCAGGGGCAGAGAGGGCCTCCTTTCTCCCCCCTGCCCTTAGGACGCTGGAGGCCCAACTTGCTACTCTGCTCCTCAAGGGAACCATTCTTTCAATGAACAGAAGGTGAGTCTGAGGCCAGAGAGGAAGTTCCTAGACCATGTCCCAAGCAGGCTGGGCCTGGACCCCAGGCCTCTGGAGAGAAGGTTCCTTTCTCTCTGCTGCAGAGATGGGCTGTCTGTGCAGACCCTGCCAGGGTCACTCCCCGGCTCCCCGACCTCTCCTGGGGAGAGAGGAGCAGCTGTCCTGACAAAATCTCTCCTTCCCTGCCTCTGTTGCCTCCCAGGGGCCGGGGCCTTGAAGCGGGATTGCACCATCACGGGCTGGTCTGAGCCCTTCCCGCCCTATCCTGAGGCCTGTCCTGTGCCCCTGGAGCTGCTAACTGAAGAGGTGAGAGGCTCCTGGCATCTTGGAGGAAGGGTCGCCGTGGATGTTTGATTGGGTGGTGGACCGCACAGCTGTAGGGGCCGCCATTCCCATTGCAGTCAGCAGGTTGGAATATTCATTACAGCACATTTCCGGAAGATGACAGCGTCTGGAAGAGAGGGGGTCTTGTGCTAACTTGCTCAAGGGAGACAGGTGGACCATGCAGCTAGGAGGGAGAGGGGAGGCAGAGGACAGGGAGGGAGACGTGCTGGCCACCGTCTTCTTTTCTCCTTGGCGTACCCTCTCTGTGCCCAGGCCTCCAGGGCAGGGAGCTGAGAGGAGTTCTGGGAAACAAAGGCCCTTAGTGGTCCTGGGCAAGCTCCTTGCCCTCTCTGGCCCTCAGTCTGTGGGCAAGCGAGAGAAACCAAAGCCTGGAGTGATGTCAGTGCCCCCTAACCTCGCCGGCACACCCCACGCCTCCAAATCGAGCATGGCCTTTGCAAGTTGCCTCCACAGCCATAATCCCATATCTCTTTCCCCCCAGCCCTGAAGGCAAAGCATGAGTCTGACATTTTTTCAGATAAAAAGACTGAGTCTGGGAGGGGCGATGATTGCCTGCAACCCTCAGGGGAGCTGGGTCCCCGATCGCTCCCCTCCCCGCAAGGCTGCACGCTCTGTCCCCATCTCCGGAGTCCAGGCTTGACTTAGATGGATCCAAACCTTGGTCTTGGAAAGAGCTTTTCCTTGCAGCTGTCCCCGGCTGTCCCCTTTATTTGGGGATGTCATGTTCCCAAGCCAGTGAGCAAGCTGGATGTCAATAAACAAGCCCGATTTCCTCCTGAGCGTTGTCACTCCCCGGGGACGTGCGGTTTCTGTGGCCGCCTCCCCTACCCCCAGCGACAGCCAGAGTTAAGCATCTAGCTCCCCTCCCCCTCCCCCCGCCCCTCCCCTGCTTCCTCACCAGCCGACAGGCTGCAAACAAAATCTTCGCTTCAGTTCCGGAGGGAGTTTGCTGTGGTCCCCACAGACGCCCCTGCCCCGACACGGGCAGGTTCGGGATAGAATTGAAAATGTCACCTGTTTGACTGTCAAGCCTCCCTCTCCTCAAAGGCCCAGTTGCTGAGCGTTCCTCCGTCTCCACCCTCCCCAGAAATCCTACTTCTCCACCGTGAGGGTCGTCTACACCATGGGCCACAGCGTCTCTGCCGTGGCCCTCTTCATGGCCATCACCATCCTGGTTGCCCTCAGGTTCGCCATCCTCACCACCTGCTCCAGAACCTACGCCCTCCGCGTCGTCCACAGCACCAAACTTGAACCCTTACCTGGATATGCAAGACTTTCCCAGATCTGCCATCGGCCATTTCTAACTTTTCCTTTCCCTTCCCCCAGGCGCAGACCCCTCCCTTCACACTCCAGGTCTGGCTCCCACCTCTACACCTCTGCTTGTGTGGAACTTATTCTATTTGCTTGGAATGCCTGCCTCCTTTTTTCTCAGTGCCCTCATATCCCTTAACATTCAAAGCTCAGCTCAAGAGTCCTCTTTGGCCCTGCTGTGAAGCCCTTCTTGGCTAATTCAACCCTTTGATCTTTGCCCTCTCAAAGCCCCACCTCACCCCACCCCCAGCCTGGCCTGTGCTGTTCTCTGTCTCCTGGGGATGAGCCGCCTCTCTCTGATCATCAGGGGGCCCCCCTGGGCAGGACCCTGTCCTTTCTGCCTCTGTCCTCCACACCGTGAGCTCCCTGAAGGCAAGGGACTGACTGCTATTCTCTGTCCTCTCACCTACACTGAGCCCAGCCGTCCTGCAAGGTTATAGCTGAAGCCTCAAGTTCAACGCAATCCAATCTGAGGCAATCCAAGCCAAGCCAGTTCAGTTCGCCTCGCGCCCCGCTCAGCCTCCCCAAGCCCGCTCTGAGCACACGCGAAGCCCCTCTCCCACCTTGCGTCCTGTTCCTCTCCCCTCCTGCCCCCTCCAGGAGGCTCCACTGCCCCAGGAACTACATCCACACCCAGCTGTTCGCCACCTTTATTCTCAAGGCGGGAGCTGTGTTCCTGAAGGATGCCACCCTCTTTCACGGCGAGGACACGGACCACTGCAGCTTCTCCACTGTAACAGCCATGGGTCGGGGTGCTGGTGCGGGTGCGGGCGAGGAGGTTGGATGAGAGATGCAGATGTGCCTGTCGGGGTAGCGGGGGCTGACCCTGCGGCTCCCACTTTGCTAACGACAGAGCGGGAAATCACCTCTCCCCCTTCCTCCCCCTCCTTGCGGTCAAGTTCTAAATCCTCCGGCTGTTTCCTGGACGACGGTGCCCATCCACAGCGCTTCCCTTATTCCACTCTCCACTCCACATTCTGTATTCCTGTTCCATTCCCCATCCCATATCCCAAGCCGGACCCCATTTCACTCCAGCCAGCCTTTCCATTTCACACTTCCTCCGAGCACTGTCTGTCTGTGCTGGGCATGGGTATGTCAGGGCCTGGGCAGAGCCGTGTGCCTCCCTTGAGGAGCACCCCGGGTGCCTAAGGGGACAGATTATACCAGATTTTATGGGACCACTAGGTAGAGGAGAGGGCTTCAGGGAGGAGATAGCTTTGGAGCTGGGCGGGCAGCAATGATAGGGAGGGAGTGGGGAAGGCCACGGTGAACGTGCCCAGTGTGAGACGACCCGCTCTCACGGACAGGAGAAGCTGGGGCAAGTCCAAGAAACAGGGGTGTCATCCTGGGGGCAGGGAGGTGGGCTATGAGAAGAGACCGAAAATAAGGGAAGTTGGGCTGAGTGTGGTGGCCCAGCACTTACCAGGTACTCTGACACCGTGCTGGAAATGAACAGCTACATGAATGAACAGGTGACCTTCATTCGTTAATGAAAGGCATAATAATAGTATCTGTATCGAGCACTTATGTGACAGGCGTTACGCTAAATGCTTTACATATGTTATCTCCTTTTGCTTCCTACGTCTATTTTCATTTTAGTCCCATATGTAGATGAGGGATGATTGGCGATGTCACCCAGCAGCTGAATGGTGGGGGCGGGGCCAAGCCTGGGCCATTCTGAGACAGATGAGCAGAGTCATGCAGTGAATGCATGAATGCGTGCACGGGTACACGCGCGTATGTTCGCAGGACGGAGCAGTGCATGAATAAATGGTGTTCTGTATCCTCAGCTCTAGGGATTGACTTGAGCTCAGGAGGGATGCGGTGAGAGTAAAAACAGTAGCAATTCGCATACAGGGTTTCCGTTTAATCCTTATGATGAGGCCACGAGCCGGCACTGGAAGTTTTTCCTTTTAGAGATGATAAGCTAAGGTGTGGGAAGGTTATCCAGCTGGTAAATTTGAACCCAGGCTGTCTGGATCCCAAATCTGTGCCCTTAACCACCACATTACCCTACCACACACCCCTCTGGGGCAGCCCAAGGTGGAGGAGACCTGGAGGTTTGGGGCCTGAGTGGGGTAGGGGAGACTTGGCGGGGCTCCACGGGATGTCCGGGCTCTGAAGTGCGCAGCCCCCGGCCCACAGGTTCTGTGCAAGGTCTCTGTGGCCACCTCCCATTTCGCCACCATGACCAACTTCAGCTGGCTGCTGGCAGAAGCTGTCTACCTGACCTGCCTCTTGGCCTCCACGTCACCCAGCGCAAGGAGAACCTTCTGGTGGCTGGTCCTTGCTGGTTGGGGTGAGCACCGAGGGCTGGTTTGGGCACTGTGCGGGTGTTGGGGGGTCGGGGATGCCCAGGGAGCTCACACCAAGGTCCCTTCATCTCACTCACGATGACCCCAAGGCCCAGGGAGAGGAAGGGCAGCCTACAGTCCTACAGCAAGTGCTGGAGTTCAGGGCCAGGTTCCCGGTCTCCGGGCTCTCTCCTGGTCCCGCCTTCACAGTGTCCTGTGTGACTGGCTGTAGTGGTGGGAGGTGGGCACAGGATGAACACCCCTTACTCGTGTCTTTTCTGTACCCCCTCAGGGCTTCCCCTGCTCTTCACCGGCATGTGGGTGGGTTGCAAGCTGGCCTTTGAGGATGTTGCGTGAGTCTGGGCTATCTCTTCATCACACCCGTACTGGGTCCCCATGGGGCATGGACTGGACGCTCAGGCAATGAGGCTGTCCTCCAAGCTGGGAAGAGGAGGAGAGCTCCCAGGCTTGGGAGAGGGGTGGGAGATGCAGTCGTGGATCGCACAAAAGGGGCTTGAGCCTGGGCACGAAGGGGGTGCAGAATCTCAGGGTTCAGGGCTCAGGGGGTAGGGGGCTGTAAGTGGGGGCCTTCTGGAACAGGGGGCGTGTTGGAGCCACAAGAAGGCAGCAAACAGACTGAGTTTTGAGAAACTCAACCACCTAGGTGGAGAGAAGGAGTGAACCCAGCTTGCATCAGGGCACGCCTTTGGCAAGTGCCTAAGTGTCTGAGAGGACATAGATAAGGCTGGTTGGGAGTAGGGTGAGGCTAGAAGGCTCAAATTCCAAAGTGAGGAACCTAGAGGCTGGTAGGTAGCGAGGAGGGAGGAGCATGGGTGCCACAGAAAAGGGCTTTCCAGCAGCTGCACTCTTCCCACCCCATCCCACCCCCCCATCAGTCCCGGCCTGTCCTCTCCCCAGGTGCTGGGACCTGGACGACAGCTCCCCCTACTGGTGGATCATCAAAGGACCCATCGTCCTTTCCGTTGGGGTCAGTGCCTGGGGCCAGTGTCCTCTGCTTTATTCAGCCAACCTCCCTGGGTCCACCGAGCAGCCATACACAGCAGGAAACATGACTCCAGGCTGGGAGTCAGGACACCTGGGGTTCCAGCCTGGCTCTGCCCCAGATTCTCTGTGAGGCCCTCTCTGGACCTCAGCAGCCCATTGGTAAAACCCGCGCTCAGGCCTCTTCTAGTTCAGAGCTTTGATGAGTCTGGCGCCCTGGTTGCAGATCACCTACCACAGCAGCGAGGCTGGGCTGGGAGAGTAGAAGACGCGGCAGCTGAAACTCCTACCTGCTCCCACGTGGAAGACAGGGCAGCTAAGACTGGTTTTTGTGGCCTGGGTGAATGTACGCATTTTTGTCAGTTTTGCAGTTGTACAAAGAGAAGGTCACATGCTTTGTGCCAGAGAAGAGCCTGAGAGGTGCTGGAGGCAGGATGGCAAGGCCTGACCTCCCACCCTTGGTCCTGGGACTGGAAAGGGAGGGGGACCCTGAGCCTCCTATGGGACTGTCCAGTCTCAGTCAACAAGGTCTAGAGCAATGACCTGCACATCCATCTACCTGCACATCCCTGCCTCTCAAGGATTTGAGGTTTCTAGTCCCCAAAGATGTCCCACCCCAGGCCATTTGGGTCACCCCTGACCCTTGCCTTCCACCTTCCTACACCTCTATTTGCAGGTGAACTTTGGGCTTTTTCTCAATATTATCCGTATCTTGCTGAGGAAACTGGAGCCAGCTCAGGGCAGCCTCCACACCCAGCATCAGTACTGGTAATGTGTGTGTGTGTGTGTGTGTGTGTGTGTGTGTGTGTGTGTGTTTCCGGGGGTTCTGGGGACATAACTGGAGTAGGAGTCAGCATGGTTCTCTTTTATGCACGATTAGGCATCCATGATCCTGGTCCAGTGCTTGTCCCTATGTCCCCAGAGAGAATAGATACGGTTCCTGCCCTCCAGTAGGTCACAATATAGGAAGGATGGGGCTCCAAACAGCCAGTTGCCAGGCCAAGTAGGCTGATGAGTGTTGGGATCAATTTCTACGGGAGCCTGTGGAAGGAGATCCTTTCGAAACAGATGGTGGGGTTGGAGTACAGTCTGGGAAGACTTCCTGGAAGAGGTGTCTTTGAACTAGGCTTTGAAAGATACATAGACTTGACTAGAATAAATAGAGACAAGAGAATTTGGCAGAGGGAACAGCAAAATCCAGGGGCCCAAAGTAAGGAAGCCCACGTTGCATGTGGGGAGTTCTCCAGGGTGGCTGGTGTGTAGAATTGATATGGGAAGCTGGTGGGAAGTGAAAGTAGGTAGGGGGCCCATGCGACTTTCTAATTCCAGCCTTGGGCTTGTTTTTTTCTGCAGGCGTCTCTCCAAGTCAACCCTTCTCCTCATCCCGCTGTTTGGAATTCACTACATCATCTTCAACTTCCTGCCTGACAGTGCTGGCCTGGGCATTCGCCTCCCCCTGGAGCTGGGACTGGGTTCCTTCCAGGTGAGGACCCCCACAGCACTCACTCCTTCCCTCTGAGTCCTTGGGCAGGAGGAAGGTGCTGCCGCCCACAGGCTTGATTGATTTCATGGTAGGGTGAGGGCAACTAGGCTCGTTATTCTTCCTTCCAGCCACTCATCCATCTATTCAAGTATCCATCTGTCTGTTTTTCTCCCATCCATCCATCTCTCTATTCATTCAACTACTCATGCACCTATCTACATATCCATCCATCTACCCATCCATTCATCTAATCTATTCAACATTTACTGAGCACCTCTTATGTGTCAGGCTCTGTGCTTAATACTAGGGGATGCAGAAATAAAGAGACTCAGAGAAACAGGCCAACGGGGCCAACAGTACAGCCTTGGCAGGCTTGCTATGACAATTAGATGTGACAATATGCCTGGCACATGGTAAGTGATGACTTTCCCTTTTCCCAAACACTTGGTCCAAGTCACAGCCTGGCGGAGAGTAGGGGAAAAAGGTAGTAGGAAGACTGCAGACACCTTGAGGCCAGGCCAAGGTGATGGGGTCCTTTCTCTTTGGCCCCGCAGGGCTTCATTGTTGCCATCCTGTACTGCTTCCTCAACCAAGAGGTATGTGACTCAGGCTATCCTTATTTGTTAAGCCTTCCCTCCCACCAGTCCTAAGGCTGCCTCTCTCTTGCCCAGTCCCTGTAAGTCCCCGATCAGGCCAAACACTGAGTCCTGCAATCCTTTGTGGAAATCTGTCCTGAGTTTCTGGATCGAGCTTAACCTGAATACTTCCTGTACACATCTTTTATCCATCCCTCCTCTGGGCTGGGCCAAGATTACTGTCCATTCAGCAGGAGGTGGAGAAGGCCTTTCAGGGATCAGAAGAGGGATCCAGGGGTGGGTTAAAAGGATCCTTTACTTCTGTGTTTCTAAAACTGAACGACAGAGAGTGGGGGAAGGAATAAGTCGGCTCCTGGAGAGACAGGGACAAGACACAGAGGAACCAAGAAAGTCAGAGGTAGACATACAAAGTCTAGGAAAAGAAATTCAAGTGCAGAGACAGGGAGGATGATGGAGAGAAAAGCCAGGGACTCTGAGAGAGAGCACCTGGAGGGGAGATGCACAAAAAGAACAGACCAGAGGTGGACAAACACATGAACAGACAGAAGAGATGGTACCGGTGCACATGTAGAACTATGGAGAGATGGTAAAGAGGAGTGAATGATAACATCCCTCCCAGAAGACACTTTGCATTTTTCCTTTAGGACAGACTGCTTTATGGGGAGGGGTGGGAGAATTTAACTCAGCGCCCCAGACAACCAGGTCCTGTTGCTGTGTGCACAGGCAGAGTCATGGGCTCCCTCTGGTGGCCAAGGATTTGCTGTGGGCTCTGTGTTCTGCTGGAGACCTGGATGTACGTACCTGTACCCCAGCTGTGGAGCATTGCACCCCCCTATTCTGCCACCGCTGTCTCTTATTGGCTCCCTCCCCTCTGACATTCTTTGCTCCCACCCTAGCCTTTCTGAGTCTTCTGCAGCCTTATCTGGCGTCTGGATGCAGACGCAGGACTGCAGTATCTGATTGTAGTGGCTCATGGGCCCTGGGGTTGCTGAGAGGGGCGAGGAACAGCCCTGGACGAGGTGGGTGGGATCTGGAAAAGGGGATTCCACAGAGAGTTGTGAAGGGATCTGTCCCAGGAAGAGGTTTGGGGACCAGATAGTTACATGCCTCTGGAGACAGGGAGCTTACTACCTGTCAATGACACTTTCTATCATCAGGAAGCTCACCTTTACGTTGAATGGAAATCTGTCTCCTTTTTGTCTTTGTCACAGCTTAAATTCAGCTCTGTCAGAAATGTCACAGCCTCTCAGCCCCCCTTTGCCCCAGCAGCCCCTTGGAGATGTGATGATACAGACACTCCCCCCCCCCACTACATCTCCCAAGTGGCTTTTCCTTCAGTTACTCTCAATCCCCTCAATTGCACCTCCTCAGACAGAGTTTGGAGGCCTCTCTTTCTTCAGGTCATGTCCCCTGGACAGGTTCCCAGTGGCCACAGTTCAGCTCAGTGGGCAGGGGCAGGAATGAACCCCAGAGCAGGGGATGGTCTAAGCTTTTGGGGAAGACAGAGTAGTTTTTTGGCCAGAAACTCAAGAAAGCACCCAGAAATATCTTTAACTGGGCCCAGACAAAGGCAGTGCTAAAAGAGAAAGGAGCCAAAGGGACTGTCAGAAATACGGGAAGGACGAAGTAGTATCCTCTAGAGGTAGTACTTAGCAGTGGCTGTGGCCAACCATAGCTTCTCCTGCTCCAGGAATCCCTGTCTCTGTTTCTCCTGCATGGTCTCCCCCTGCACCCTCAGCCCTACTGGGGTTGAGTAAAGAAGTGGCAATGGGACCTTCCTAACATCCTTCCTCTTGTCCTTGCTTGGAGGTGAGGACTGAGATCTCACGGAGATGGCGTGGCCACGATCCTGAACTTCTGCCAGCCTGGAGGACTCACGCCAAGTGGACGATGCCTTCCCACTCAAGGGCGAAGGTGCTGACATCTGTGTGCTAGGCTGGCCACATCACGTGACTAGAATCCACACCTGAACTTGGGCAGCTACCCGGGCCCACCACCCTTCAGAGGAGTGAGAGCAGTGCCCCCTGGGAACCGTCAGTTGACGCCTCCACCCAAGCTGCTGCCCAGCCTTTCTTCCCTGTCCTGTCCCTGACTCTTTTCGCCCAGGTCTCTGTGGGTCCACCTCTAATTTCCTTGGTTCCTGTCTGTTCTTCTCATGTTCCTCTTCCTGGAGTCTGGGCCATAGCCCAACGCCAGAGGAGCCAATAAACTTGTAAATGAATAGATACACGTTTGAGTGAAACCGTGCGCCTCTGCAGGGGAGGGATCTGTAGGCTTTATTTGAACCCCCGGTGCAGACGTGCATTTATCGCGTCTCAGTTCATGTCACGTCCCCATCACTTGTCTGTGCAAGGATCCTCTTGTTTAATTCATTAAAAAAATGTATTCTCTTTTGTCTCTACCTGCACTCCCATTCCCCTCCTCCCACAGGCAAACATTCCAATGTGTTAAATGTGAATTCTTGTGTTTCTGTGTTCTTGCAAAATGCATAGCGTTGTGTGTGTCTGTACTTCTCATTTCCATAAATGCTGTCGGTTATAGGCTTCATCCTGCTTCTGATGTTTTTCCTCTCAGCTTGGTACTTTTAAGACATCCACCCTTGCTGCCATGTGCTCATCTGGTTGCCTGTTTTGACTGCCGTATGGTGCCACACGGTGTCACCGCCCACCTGTGACCGTCCTGTCTCCCCCTGCCTCTAGGTGAACGTTCACAGGCTTGTGCCCTCGTGCCCCCATGCCAGCAAGCCTTTCTCCGGGACACATACCACAGAGTGGAAGCGCCAGGTCAGCGGTTGTGCCTTTTCTTAAGGTGACGGAGTGGGTGCCAGATTGCACTCCAGAGCTCCGGCGAGAGCTCCCCTCCCGCCGGCAGCTCTGTCAACACTAGGCGTTACCCAGTCTTTGGGTAAAGAGATCATGGCTGATGTTTATTTTCTTTTAAAACCCCTTCCATTTCTCCCAAATGCCCTACAATGAGTATGAACTGCTTTTATGATCTGAGACTAAAGGAAGAAATGCATGGTAGGGTTTTTAGGCTGTGGCCACACTTTGACATTTGTCTGACCAGGAAAGTGCTGGGCAGCTGGGCGTTTATGGCCAACAATGTGACCTTGGGTTTAGTATGGCTGCATCTCCTTTCACTGACCCCTGTGACTGTAAGGGCAAGAGTGGCCATCAGAAGAGAAGACAGTGTGCAGGGAAGGCTGAGGTAGTGAAGGAAGGCTTCCTGGAGGCTGGGGAATGGAGCTGAGTTCTGCAGGACAGATCTGCTGTGAGTGGTTCAAAAATGGGAGAGATTTTGTTTTAATAGTCAGAGTGGTCTCCTGAAATTTTTTTTGTTTTCCTAAACCCTGGGGAGGGGCTGTGCCCTTCTATTTATTTATTTTTATTTTAAAATTTTATTTATTTTATTCTTTGCTGTGTTGGGTTTTCGTTGCTGCACGTGTGCTTTTCTCTGGTTGTGGCGAGCGGGGGCTACTCTTCGTTGTGGTGCATGGGCTTCTCATTGCGGTGGCTTCCCTTGTTGCAGAGCATGGAGTCTAGGTGCGCAGGCTTCGGTAGTTGTGGCAGGCGGGCTCAGTAGTTGTGGTGTACGGGCTTAGTTGCTCCGCGGCATGTGGGATCTTCCCAGACCAGGGCTCGAACCTGTGTCCCCTGCATTGGCAGGCGGATTGTTAACCACTGCACCGCCAGAGAAGCCCCTCCTGAAGTCTTAACTGGCATCAGTAGTGGTTAGTTAGCAGTTAGTGTTAGCAGTTCGTGGTGGTAGCAGTGCTTGAAGCAGAAGCTCACTTTGTGAATTGGCCATCCCTTCCCTAGAGGTTTCATCTATGGCTGGAAGTCTACTCCTTGTTCCCTCCAGTTTCTACTGGAGCCTCAAATTCCCACCACTTTGCTAGTCTCTTCCACTACAAGGATCCTTTGCCTGGGGCTACATTGAGGGTTTCTGGGCAGATTCCTTGATTGGCAAACCCTTCCCTTCTCGGGGCCTCAGCAACCCCATCTGCAGCAGGAAGGAGTCGGTCAATAGGTGACTTCTGAGAGCTTTTCGAAAGGGACATTAATTACAGGCAACAGAGTTGAGAAGAGCAATGCTTAACTTGGCCACCAGGTGGCAGAACAATGACGGTCAAGAACATTGGCTGGGCTGACCAAGCTCCCTGATGAGGCCCCAAAGCTGGAGATGGACACAGGGCTCCCAGGGCCTGGCCTGGGCCAGAGTGAGCCTGGAGGGCTGGTGGAAGAAGGACCTCATGGTCTGGCCAGCGTAGGGGGACAGGAGGCTTTTGGAGGAGGCGGGGAATGGGACACCCCCGAGTCCTTCCGACCCCAGTCTTGAGGAGGAAGAAGCTGATAAGAAGAGTGAGAGCTGAAGGGATAGGAGAACCTGTGCTCACTGGAGTCTCTATACAGGGTTCACACCAGATGGGAGGGGTTTCCCTGGGCCCCTGGTTTTAGCAGGGAAAGTAGGATTTTCCATCATCCACTGTAGCGTTTTCCTTCCAGCCAGCTTCTCCTCAGGTCCTGAAAGGAGTTTCCTAAAGGGAAGGAAGAAACGTCCCTGTTGTGGCCAACCTGTACTCCTCTCCACTGTGGGGAGGAGGAGGGAGGATTAAAAAGAGGGGCCTGTTCCCTGTCCCAGAGGAGACCCCAGGAATGTTGAAGAGATCCCCAGGAATGAGCCCAAACCTGGATGTGAATAAGAACGAGTGTGTGGGGCTCAAATTCTCTGGGCTGTGGGAACTCAGAGAACAGGGTGTCGGTGAGGGCAGGAGCAGTCAAGGAAGGCTTCCTGGAGGAAGGGACTCGGGCTGGTTGTATAGATCCTAGAAACCCACCAGGCCGAGAGCCACCATCTGCTGGGCAGGAAGCAAGAGTGTGGCCAGTCTCAGCTTGAGGAGCAACATTTGGAGGAAGGGGCTGCAGGACAGGATGGCGGGTATCAGACTCAGACTTTGCTCTCCTCAGGGATATTCATGGGCATTCCTGTTAGGGCTCTGTGGGGCCACCTATTTGCTAAGTACTTGCTTAGGTGGCAGACACCTTGCTAGCACTTAGAAACACGGCTGCAAACAATTCCAGAACATTCCTATTCAGGGACTTAGGGTCCGGTTAGGGAGAATATGAGTCAGAGGTCTCTGTTGCAGGCCACAGGACGCCTCAGGCTGGGTTAAGCAGAAACATGATTTAGTCGAGGACGCCAGGGAGCTCCCTGGTCTCCAGGAGTACAGTCAGAGGCAGCGCCCACCCCCAACCAGGGGACCACTGTGGCAAATTCCCCACTCCACCACTTTTGGTTGCGGACTCAGGTGCTCACACCAGTAACACTGGGGACGCAATGCCGGACACCCCACACGGCTGTCCTGAAAAGCCAAACTCCTCCACTGCCATGCTTGCCAAAAACTCAACTGCACTTGGCGCTGAGTTCCTCTTCCGAACCCAGGTCTCAGAGCTACCTCTGACGGCACGGCCTTGGTCCTGACCCTGCCCACTAGCTGCAGGGGGTGCTAGAGAGCCCATGCTGACTTCTACCCGGAGAGGGTCCACACACTGTCACAAGTTCCTCAGACATAGACAGGCATTCAGAATAAGCTGGCTGGCCACGAACATGACAGATGTCCAACACTGGGACACAGTCATGCAGCTCAAACAACTGCATGATAATGACTATAGGTGTACAGAGGAGAAATAGAGTACCAAAAGAAGAAACATCTAGAGGACCAAATCTAGTCTGGGGGTGTTAAAAAAAAAGGCTTTCTAGAGAAAGCAACATGTAAGCTGAGATTAGACCGTGAATATGAGTTGGCTGGGTAAGGAAGTGGGTGAAATCCCAGGTAGCGGAAATAGCACATGCAAAGGCCCTGAGGTGAAAAGGAGCTTGTCATTCAGCAGGACCTGAAAGTAGTTACTGTGGCTGGATTGAAGTGAGAAAAGGGGAGGGTGGCCTGAGATGAAGGTGGGGTGGGCAGCGCCCAGATCACGCAGGGACAGGAAAAGCCACGGTAAGGAGGTTTCATCCCAAGAGCTGTTGGAAGTGTGTGATATAATGAGACATGTTTTTGGAAGTAATCCCTCTGACTGGTATGGATGGGAAGACTGAATTCTGGGTGGAGACCTCAGCTGGAAGCAGGGCGGCTGAAAAGGGAGGCTTGGCTCGGGGGATGGTGGTAGGAAAGACTAGGCCAGATTGAAGATGTCTGATTGGGTGATGAGTTCATGTGTGAGGTGAAGAGAAGGGAGCTTTGTAGGAAGATTCCTGAAAGAGGCCGAGGTGGAGAGGAGCACGTTTTAGGGGGAAGGACACATCTTAGGAGTGGGAGCATGATCAGTGTGGGGTGCACGGGAGACAGGTGGATGCCAAGGGGCAGGCTGGAGCTGAGGAGATAGGCCTGGCTGGGAAGTGAGATTCGTGAGTTGTGGGAATCTCTGTGGTGGCCTTTGACCCCCGGGCGGTGAGAGGGAGGTGCAAGCCTGGAAGGGGGCTGGAGGGACGGAACATCCACAGGCCCTGCGCAGGAGCGCAGCCTCCGGAGGAGGCTGGAGGGAGCAGCCCGAGAGTGGGAGGAAATCCAGAGGGACTGGGATGCAGATGGCGTGAGCGCTGCTGCGCAGCCTTAAGACCTGGGACCAGGCTTGCAAAGAGGGCCGTGGACTTGACAGCACAGCTCACAGCAGGGACAGGAGCGCCTGGGGCAGAAGATGGACTCGGAAGGCAGCCTGGAGGGGGCTACACAGTGAAGGGGCCGTGAGGACGCAGAAGCAGGCTGTGTGGACACGCCCTTTACCCAGGCTGGTCTGGGATGGGGAGGGGAGATGAGAGGGTATCGGGAGGGGAATGTGGGTCGATGGGGGGTTGTTTCTTTGTAAGAAGAGTGTCTGGATAAATGCTAATGAGCTGGATGTAGGAGCCACCGAAGGATGGGGGGAGGGCAAGTGGTGGAGCGAGGTCATTGAGAAGGTGGCCCCAGGACCCAGGTGGGGGCATGCTGTCTGGGGAAGGGGGCCCCCGCCCCTAGGAAGGTGGTAATGCAGGCGACAGGAGGGCCGGGGTGGGCAGTGTAGGAAGCCGGCTGCTGGCTCCGGCACTCACCCTGGAGGCGAGGTTGTCTGCGGGGCGAGGGGAGCTGTGGTGGGAGCGGAGAGTGGTGGGGCCTTGAGGAGAAGGAAGACGCTGGGAAGTAGTAGTGGCAGAACGTGGGGGGACAAGCTGGGAGGAAATGTGGCAAGCAGGGCAGGTGAATTCGGAGTTATGACAATTTCCCTCGGGGGACTGTCTGGCGCAGAGAAGGCCAAGGGGAGCCTCTTCAGGGCAGGGTTTTGCCCAGAAGACAGTGGCACTTGAGACTTCCAGGCCGTATTTGCAAATGAGGGTTTGCACTGATGACCCCGGGATCTAAGCCAGAGGGGACGGTGGACGGCATGGAGCAGGTTACGGAAGCATCAGCTGTGTAGGTGGGGGGCATTGAGGAAAGACGCGGAAGGACACAGGCAGGCGAGGTCAGAAGGGATGAGAGCTGCTCTGGTGCTGTCAGGGCAAGGGCTCCGCGCTGGGCGAGGGAGGGGCTGCCGGGAGACCAGGAGGAGGGCCCGGAGGGGCTGCTTGGCCAGCGGGCCTGAGCATCGCAGTCACCCGGGGTGAAGCCTGCGATTGAGGAGAAGGAAGACTTAGAGCCAGAGTCTCCAGTGACGAGGGAAGGCTGGCGATTGCAGAGAGGAGCTCAGGCGCGGGGGGAGTGACACTGAGTAAGGAGGACAGGGCGAGCCAGAGGGAGACACAGGACAAGGCCACAGGTGGAGAGGACCCGGGCAGGGGGCAGGGCAGGAGGCAGGAAAGGATCCAGGCACTTGCCCTGACTCTGGAACCCTGGTGTGTCCCGGTCCTGCCCAGCCAACCTGTGATGATCTCACCCTCCACACTTTGGGGCTGCCAGTGGCCGGGCCCTGGAACCATTAGGAACAGGGCTGCCTTCAGAGGTAGAGCCAGGCTTTGGAGACCAGCAAGGAACCGTAAACTGCAGATGTTTGGGACTTTTGTTTGGTTGGAGGGGGGCAGTCTGTTCTGTCTCTCTCATCTATGTGAATCTCTTTGTGTAGATATTTCTCTCCTGGGGCTCTCCCCCTCTGTCTCTGTATTTCTATCTCTCTCTGTATTTCTCTCTCTCTCTCTCTGTATTTCTCTCTCTGTATTTCTAAGTATTTCTCTCTGTATTCTCTCTGTATATCTCTCTCTCTCCCTATCTCTCCCTCTCTCTGTCTCTGTTCTTCTGTTTCTGTCTCTGTCTCTTTCCTCCTCTGTATGGGGCCCCAGCTTCCAGCTGTGGGAAGTGACAGAACAGCCCATCAGGCAGCTGGCCCGTCTCTGTGATACCGGATATCTGGGGTTGAGGTTGGCTGCAGGTGGCTGGAGCTTTTAGTTTGTATCCAGACGGCCAGCTCCCCAACCTGTCAGAATCCTCTGTGGTTCCCTCTGTCCATCCCCCTCGGCCACGTCTTTCTCTTTCCCCCCGTCTTCCCTCTAGACCATTCTACCCCAGGAGTCCCTTCCACAGACAGGGTGCTGTGTGTGTGTGTGTGTGTGTGTGTGTGGAGTCTGGGGGATGACAGGTGGGGCAACATAGCCCAAGTTCACGGAGCCTGTCTGCGGGCGTCCCAGGGAGCGGGTCAGGCCGGCAGGCAGGATTGGGTTGATGGGCAGACCGTTTCCCAGTCTCAGAGATGTTGCCTAAGCAGCCGCAGCTCTGCACACATTCCCATGGTTACGGGGCTGGGACAGGCTGGCAGTGGTGGCATCGCCATGGCACCAGGGTGGCCCGGGGCTCAGCTGGCATGGTGCTGGCACAGAGCAGCTCTGGGTTCTCACTGGACAGATCTTTGCCAG
Source organism: Stenella coeruleoalba (assembly GCF_951394435.1). Lineage (NCBI taxonomy): Eukaryota > Metazoa > Chordata > Mammalia > Artiodactyla > Delphinidae > Stenella > Stenella coeruleoalba. The sequence goes on from NC_137155.1 coordinate 60,082,360, forward strand.
GCAGGGCCCCTCCCGGGCATCCAGCAGCCTGTGGACTCAGGCGGGAGGCAAACAGCCCGGGACCAGGTTTGGGGGGAAGGCTGGACGTTCCCCTCAGCCTCACGGCCCAGCAGCCAGAGCTCCGTGGGGTATGGGGGCGGCCAGGGGAGTAAACGCCTCCTACAGTAGCCAGCTCAGCAAGGCAGACCTGACCCTGCCCACAGCCCAAGTCCTCAGTCCTCAATCTGCAGGAATCTTAACCTTGACCTTGGCCGCAGTCTTGGAGTTCTCATCTCCTGCACACCCTCCTGCTAGGCCTGTGCCCTGGGGATCTCACAGTGGAGACCTAAGCCCTGCTTTGGGGGGCGGGTATGCATACTGAGAACAGAGGCATGTAGGACTCAGGCCAGTGGGACGGAGGGGATTCAAATGTCAGAGGTCAGCGGGGGTCAGAGCAGTTATAGGAGTCCTCCTGGGGGGCAGTGGTGTGTTGGGCCCATGAAGATGAGTGAGAGTTGGAGAAGGGAAAGATCCTGGGTGGAGGAGCAGCTGGCATGCAGGTGGGGAGGCCCAGAGCACACGACCATCAGTTTAGGTCTTTCAAAAAGAGAATACCCGTGTGTGTGTGTGTGTGTGTGTGTGTGTGTGTGTGTGTGTGTGTGTGTGTGTCTGTGTGTGTGTGTGTGTGTGTCTGTGTCTGTGTCTGTGTGTCTGTGTGTAGAGGTTTCTCCGGGTTTAGCTCTGGGTTGCTCCAGCACAGGAAGTCTTCCGGAGGGTGGGCTAGGGGAAGGTTATGAGGAAATCCCCTTAGAGGGAGCCTTGCCCATGCCCTGACACAGACTGGAGGGAAGACCTTCTGCAGGTCCCCTGAGGCTCCCACGCATGCCCCCCCAGCCCCCGCCCAGCTCCTCCACAGCTCCGGTGGGTGTCTGAGGCCAGCCCCTCCTGCTGCCCTCCCAGCTCTGAGTGTCAACCCCATCAGCCCAGCAGTTCCCACACGGATTCCAGGACTAATTCCTGAAACTCCATCAGGTGGTTCTGAAGCTTCGGCCTCCCGCTTGTGTCCCACATCCATCCTCTTTCACCGATTCCCTTGTTACAACCCCAGAGCTCCTGCCACAGGGTGACCCCTCACTGATGGCCTCTCGGCCCTTACAGGACGTGGCCCACGAGGAAAGAATAAAGCCCACCCAGCCCTCCCCACTTTCCCATTTGACTAGGAAAGAAGAACCCAAGTCCCTTTCCGTGGCCTGGACCGCCCACCTCCCCAGCCTCATCTTTCATCCTCCTCCTCCCCTGGGCTCTGCCCCGGCCACACCAGCCGTCTCATGGTCCCCAGAACCCCCCAGGCCTGTGCTCATTTCAGAACGACTGCTGCTTGGGACACGCTGCCCCTAGCACCTCCCCTGGCCGCTGTCTCCCCCGACTCCTAATTCAGTGCCAGTGTCACCTCCTCAGAGAGGCTGGTCATGACCACCTAGTGGCATTGCTCAAGGTCATGTTGCATTTCCACGTTTTATTTGCTTGGTGCCACTTGGCGGTAGTTACAGCTGATCCTCGTTATTCATGACAGTTACATTCTATAAAGTTGCCGTGAACGCTGAGTCAGCAAATACTGCACCATCGCTCCTAGGAGAGATACAGCGTTAGGCTCCCGTGAGCCTCTAGTCACAAGATTTTGTCAACAGATCAATACAGAACCTTGTTTTCTGTGTGTTCTGTTCTGTGTGTGTGTGTGTGTGTGTATGTGTGTGTTCTGTTGTGTGTGTTCTGTTGTGTGTGTGTGTGTGTGTGTATGTGCGTGTGTGCGTGTGTGTGTTCTGTTTATAGACACATGATTTAATATATAGCGTGGATTCATAACATTGAACTTGCGGCCAACAGCGCCATCATTCATGACTGAGAAAAGCTAAGTTACACATGTATTTGCTCCGGAGGGCACATCACAGCTTCCTTGCACTGAGCAACTCTAGACAACACTTCTGCACTATGCTTGGGGCCATTGAAAACAGTGAAATCACCCACAAAAAGCACAAAAATGTGAAAAACGTGGCCCTAAGTAAACCTCGAAAAGGACACGTTTAAAGTCTGAGCTGAACTGAGAAGGCAGAGGTCGCCATGGCGGAACCCAGCTGGAGACTTGTGCATTGGGCCATTGAAGTTTTCCCTACCCTGTGTACGTCCAAGAATGACCATAACAACACTGTGAGTATCGACTTTGGGGTGCAAATATATTTTAGCGAGCAGGCAAATTCACACATATGGAATCTGCAAATAGTGAGGATCAGCTGTTTGTTATTTTCAAGTGTTTCGTGTTTATTGTTGGGCTTCCCTTTGCTTATTCACTGCTGTATCCCAGCGCCAAACAGGGTCAAGGTGAAGATTCACATAGATGCCTTATAAATATTTATTGACTGATTGCCCTGCCCGCCCCCCCCCCCCCCCCACACACACTTACAACACAGAGTCCTTATCAGGTCTCAGAGCCGAAAAGATGGGGCATCTTATTTCTGGGCACCAGAGGCAAGGGAGAGAAGGAAGATTCTGGAAAGAGGGGGTAGGTGAGAGTCCTTGTCCTAAAACTTCCCTATTCCTGGCCTCCTCTCTCTACTTATTCGTCCCAGGGAAAGCTGTGTGTTGTTAAAACCCCCTCCCGCAGGAACGGATGCGGGCACACGCAGTACGGGCACAGCCTGGCTGAGGACCCCTGCGTCCCGCTCCCGGAAGGACGGTGTGCTTGTGCGCGTGTGTGTGCCGTGCCCCCTCGCGTGTAGGCACGTGTGTGAGCACGGGCTCCAGCCTGCCCTGACGAGGCCTGCTGGCTTCCTAGCAGCTGCAAAGCTTGCTGTGCTCACAGGGCCTGTAATCACGGGAAATTACCGAGCCCAGAACTAAAATTGCTGCTGCCACGAAACCTGCTTACGAAGCCGAGTGCCTGGAAGAGGCCTCGGGAGGCTGTGCTGGGAGCTGCAATGTCTGGGGAGGACAAGGGTGGAAACTGGGCAGGGAGGCCACAGAGAGGCTACAGAGAGAGGAAGGAAGCCTCTTGCATTTGCCATGAGCCCATGAACCGATAAGCACTGTGCTAGTTAATTCTATGTTTCCGTTTATTTGATCCTCACAGCGGCCCTGCGAGGTAGGAATGGTCCCAGGGGTACCGATGCCAGACCTGGTCTCAGAGGTCGAGGAAGGAGTTTCAGGTCATGAAGCTTGTAACTAGCAGAGCTAGAGTTTGAACGCAGGGGTGTCTGCCTCCAGGGCAAGGCCTGTGGGGCAGGGAGAGGGGAGCCCCGTGAGCTAAGTGGGAACGGGTCTCACAAGAGGCAGGATTCTCTGGCTTTAAGTATTTGGTGCTTGGTGTAAGGAGCACTGAAAAGAAGACCCCCATCCATAATACTGCCCCCCTCCCGCCTGTCACATGGTCCACGGCACACCTGTTAATGCTTTAGGGTGAAGGTGGCCCTGTGGGAACCCACATATCCCTCCAGGGAAGAAACAGGTGAATTGTGCATGCTGACATCAAGTCTAAGGGACCCTGTTCCAGGTGCAGGGTCGCCCCTTCCCCAAGCACAGCACCCCCAAACCTCATATGAGTGGGCATGAGGGCAGAGACTATAAACCTGCCCCTGCACCTGCACCCAGCTGAGGGCCTTTTCCTTTTCTTCTTCCTTTTCTGTGGCCCTGCACAGACCCCTGGCCCCAGAAGGACCTAAATGTGACCCTGAGAACTGCCCTCCCCACCCCTTCCCCCTGCCAGCAAGCAGATGGTTAGTGAACAGTGGGTGATGGTGGTGTCTGTGGAGGGGCATGGGGTGGGGCAGGAACTCTGCCTGCAGAGGGCAGCGGCTGGACTGGGCGGACAGTCACCCACACTGTCTGGGCTGGGCTCTTTGGGTGAGAAGCACCCCGAACCCCTCCACTGTCTCAAGGAGAGCCTGGCTCACTGGCCTGGGGGCCGTGGATAGAGAAAACTCAACCCAGAGGCCCCATATGGCATATGTTGGCACACAACTGAACTGGCCTCCAGCCAGTACTTTCATCTGACTGAGCAATAAAATATTAATAGTGTCAGGGACTGTTCTAGGTCACACACACACACACACACACACACACACACACACACACTCACATACACATACTTGCTGAGAGCCCTTTGAGGAATTAGCATCATCCCCATTTTACAGATGAGAAAACTGAGGCACAGAGAGGTTAAGTGGTTTGCCCATGGCCATAGAGCTGGGTGATCACGGAGGCTGAATTTGGACCCAGGCGGTGTGGCAGCAAAGGTTCTGGGCTAACCACTATGCTATATTGCCTCTCTCGAGTCCACAGTCCCTTGGTCTTTCCCAGGCAAGATACACACTGTGCAGCCTGTCTGGTGAGTGGCCATCTGGTCTCTGCCTGAATATGACCCTCACGGTTCCCTGCAGGCGGCTTTCCTGGGCGGAAGGGCCCTTCTTGAGAAGCTGAAGCAGCCTCTTGGGAGTGTCCGCCTCCTGGGTCTGCTCACCTGGCCTTTTATGTCTCTGCGGGAACTGGAAGAGGACAGTCACGTGCCAATGGACATGCTTGGGCACCAGCCCTCACAACCCTCAGCTGTTCACCAAAGGGCTGGAGGGAGCCTTCGGTGAGCCCAACGGCCTGCCGGACCTGAGGCTTCACTTCGCGTGAGCTTGTTCATCTTTCTTCTGTTTGGGTGGTGATCAGCATTCAATATTTTTAATGAAATGGAAGAAGAAAAATAGAATGCATCTTGCCTGGTGAGGGTAAGTACTGTTTCCTGAAACTTTAATTTCCAGTTTACCTATTTATGCATGTTCATGCTGTCACAATGAAAATGAGGTAAAAATCCCAAGTTTGAGGAACAGGCCCATAGGTTGCCTTCTCACTCCTTGTGTCCCATTTAGGTTCCTGCATCCACAGCAGCCAGCCCAGGATCTCCGTGAGGCCGGGCCCAGGAGTCCCCTTGCTCCCCACATTGCAGAGCCAAGCCCAGCTCTGGGGGCCACAGGAGAGAAGTCAGCTTGTCGACTGAGCAATGATCAAAGGGACCACTGCGTGACGTGCGCTCACCAGGTGCCGGGCTCTGTGCGCAGCGCTTTACTTGCTTCATCTCTTAAGCCTCATGAAGTAAGTGGCCCTATTCTCTCCCTTCCACAGACCAGGAAACCGAGCCTCAGCAAGGGTCATCTGCTTGCTCAGTCATGCAGCTCACACACATCATTACTGGGTTCAAATCTGGGTCTGGATGGTGGGCGTGTAGGTCCTGATTACAGGCAGGCGGTGCTCAGAATGCGCCCGGCCCCTCCCACCCCCCCTCCGGGGACACCTCCTCCTTCTTCTTGTACACAGGTTCCTCTGCCACCAAGCTGCCCTGAGGCCCCCTCCCTGAAGGCCTGTGGGATTCTGCAGGTTTACTTTGAAGCAGCTTCTGATTTCTGTGACCCCAGGGCTGAGTGACTCGGGAAGCCTGCTGGGAGCGTGGGGAGGGGACTCACCCGAGGAGAGCCTGGCCCTGACTCCAAAGTCTGTTGCACAACCCTTGGGTCTGCACATCTGCCCAGCGCAGGCTTTTCCTTTCCCCATGCAATTCACAGCTGGCGCCTGAGGGCAACCCCACACTCCTTGTATTGCTGAGGGCGAATTGTCACAGGAGCCACACTCCTTCCCAGAGCTGCTCAGAGGGCAGCAAGGCTGCCCTTGGCTTCCCTCCCTCCACCCTGGCCCAAGCCCTTGACTCAGGGCTTGGCTCTCAAAGCTAACAGGTCACTTCCACTCCTAGCCTCTCCCTTCTCAGAGGCAGGGGACCTAGTGAGCACCGAGTTTGGAGTTAGTCGGACCTGGGTTCACGCCAGGGCTGGATTCAGAGAAGAGTACGGTGCCTATTCCTACCCCGACAAACACTAATTTAAAATAAAACCTGTTATTTGTCAAACTCTCTAGTAGCTCCCCATTCTCCTCAAAGTAAAACGCCAAAGGCCTTAAAATAGCCTACAAAGGGCTTCAAAGACCTATATGTCTGCTTTTCTGGACATATCTCCTTTCTTCTTTCCTACACTCACTTGGTTCCAGCCATGCTGCCCTCTTGCTGTCCCTGCCCCAGGGCCTTTGCACCTGTGGTTCCCTCGGCCTGGAGCCAACTTCCCTCAGATACCTGCATGGATCACTCCTTCACCTCAGCGAGGGCCCCTGACCAAATCACACCCTTTAACCCCAGCTGCAGCCCATGGCATGTCTTATGCCACTTTCTTGCTTTATCTCCTTCCTATGACGCCTCCTACAAAAATACTGTATGACTGACTTATCTACCTTGTCTATCATCTGTCTCTCTCCATTAGAATGTAAGCTCCATGAGGGTGGGTTTTTTCCCTTAGCTTGTTCAGCAGTGCCTAACACCGAGTAGCATTAAAAAAAAAGTGGAAATGAAATGAAAGAGAGTTAAAACATTTATAAAGAGGTCCAGAATTCAGGTCTCTTCCATGAATTCCCTGAAGCTTCCATATCAAATTCTTTGAAACCAGAATCATCTAAAGAAATGTGTCTTTGACATTGCTGCTTTGCTCTAGGCCTTTCTTTGGGTGGGATTCAGCTCTGATTCAGTGCCTGGTCCCACCATCATCCTCCGGGTTGCCAGGCCCCGGGCAGGGCACTGTAAATACAGATACAAACCAGAAAGCTCCCCCTCCTGGAGTCACAGCCTGGAGGGGAGGCCGACTAAGTGAATAGGAGGCAATGACACAAGTGTGACAGGGAAGCACCGGGGGCTGTGGGCACCCACAGAACGGAAAAGTGCCCCAGATGGAGGGGGTGGCTTGCGTGCGTAACTTACCTCCTTAGAGCCTGTTTCCTCACAGTGACGCTGAGCTTCTAGATCAAATGAGATGATGAACTGGAGGACGATCTAGTCCTGAAAAGTGACATGCAGATAGAGATTTTTTTGTGTGTGTGTGGTACGCGGGCCTCTCACTGTTGTGGTCTCTCCCGTTGCGGAGCACAGGCTCCGGACGCGCAGGCTCAGCAGCCATGGCTCACGGGCCCAGCTGCTCCGCGGCATGTGGGATCTTCCCGGACCGGGGCACGAACCCGTGTCCCCTGCATCGGCAGGCAGACGCTCAACCACTGCGCCACCAGGGAAGCCCTAGAGATTTTTATGTTTCACTCTTCACAAAGAGGCAGGAAGGCAGGGCAGAAATTAGTAAACCCATTTCACAGATTTTGCCACGTTCATCCTTTCCCGTGTGGAACTTCTTCCTCCTTCCCAAATTTCAGTCTCATCCAGAGCTCCTGAAGGCTGAGACCCTGTCTGCTTCATTTTGCCTCCTTCCTGACCTCATCTCAGCCCAGACCTAACCTTGGTCAATTAGGACATTGGGACTCAGAGAGGGAGAGTGACTTGCTCATGGTCACACAGAGAATTAGAGTTTGGGCAGGGGCTGGGACCCAGGCCTCCTGCCTCCCAGCCTGAGGCCCTTCCACTGCCAAACATGTGATCTTTGGAGCCCCTGCCTCCAGCCGCGGCTCCCCCGGAGGATGCCATGACCTCTGACCCTGCTAAGCCTTCATCCACTCCTCCCACACCCCTGGGGCTACCAAACTCAGGGCTGAGGGCCTGTGGGAGCTGGCTGGAAACATGGGAGTCAGGGTAAAGCCAGTTCTCACGGATGCCTTTGAACGCCTCTGCCAGGGCTCTGCACTGCCTTCTCTCCTCCCCTTCTCCCTCTGAAGAGCCGCTCTGAGGGGGGCCACGTCCTACCCTTTTGGGGCTGACTCTCCCAAGGCTCAAGGATACAGATTTTCAGGCCTAGAGGGGCTGTCATGAAATTCAAAGCCCTGCCTCTTCCTGCCATACTAGAGAGGAGGAAACTGAGGCCCAGAGCAGGCGAGAGGCCAGCACAGGTCCCAGGGGGCCAGAGGCAGGGCCAGGTCGGGAGTCAGAGTTCTGCACCACCATCAAGTCTGAGAATATTTGCTCTTTCAGAGCTTCTGGTGTGTTTCATCTGGGCAGCATCCTGGACTCCTGGTGTCTAGCTAACATTGCATACCTCCAGTGATGGGGGACTCACTACCAATCTGTGTTTTCTCTTGCTCTCTCCACTTCTGTTCTCCTCATCTCTGAACCCAGACCTTAGAGTTCAGGTTCTCTGTTTCCAACCCTTCCTGCCTTCCCCACTGGTGTTTCTAAGGACGCTCACATGCTTGTTGTCTGTCCATGTTTACAGAGGGGACTTCTGTCCTGCTGCCACCCCCTCTCTACTCTAAACAGCGTACTCAGGGCCCAAGGTGAGGTTTACTCATTCTTGTCATTCATTTCTTCAAAAATTCTTATTGAATGTTTGTTCTGCTACGTACCAGGTACTGTTCCAGGCACTGAGGATACACTAATGAAAACAAACACAAATATCGGACCAAACAGAGACTTGAACTATCCCTGACATAGATTCTCCGTCCCCATGACAGAGCCTCGTGCAGCTCTGAAACCGATAGCCAGAAGGGCAGACTACCATAGAGAGACAGACACACGGAACAGAAGTGTTCAGAGCGAAAGTGGGACAAGGCACATGGAAACTTTACAAACCACCGGCCCAGTGGTTAGTACAGTTCCTCTGCTAGGAAATTACAAGGCTGCCCTTTGACTTTCTTCTGGACTTGCAGGCTGAGAGGCCCTTGGAAACAGCTGCAACATCTGCTAGCCATCCTTTCCCATGGAGGGAGACGGGGCCAGGGCTTGATTGGGCTGGGGCTACCAAGCAGGTCCAGCGGAGGCCACTTCCTCCTCCCAGATCCCTATAATATCACTTGTAGAGCCAGGGCAGGCCTGGCGCCTCCCCAGACCCACCACCAGACCCTGCTCATCCTGCCTGCCGCCTCTGGCTTCTCAGAGTGGGCTGGGTCCACCAGGGGCGCACCCTCTGCAGGGCCCAGGGATGTCAGCTTCCCCAAAGGAATGCCAGGCTCGGGGGCAGGGGCACCAGCTGAGCCCATGCGAGCTCACTCTCTAGGCAGGACCGGGCTGTGTGAGATTAGAGGTGGGCAGGTGAACGCGCACTGCTGCGGAGGTCGGGACTGGCGGCACCAAAGACAGCTGGGGGTAATGGAAGAGACTGATGAGCCGGGGAGAACATGCGCAGGCTCAGCGGCCATGGCTCAGGGGCCCAGCCGCTCCGCGGCATGTGGGATCTTCCCGGACCGGGGCACGAACCCGCGTCCCCTGCATCGGCAGGCGGACTCTTAACCACTGCGCCACCAGGGAAGCCTGGAGATAAGGCTTTTAAAGAGGGGATTCAGTTAAAATAAAGTCATAGGGTTGGTCCCTAATCCAATATGCCTGGTGTCCTTTTAAGAAGAGGAGATTAGGACCCAGGCACACACAGAGGGAAGACCACGTGAAGACACAGGGAGGAGATGGCCATCTCCAAACCAAGCAGAGAGGCCTCAGAAGAAACCAGCCCTGCCGACCCCTGGATCTTGGACTTTGAGCCTCCAGAATCGTGGGGAAGTAAATTTCTGTCCTTTAAGACACTCAGCCTGTGATGTTTGCTACAGCAACCCAGCAAACTAACATAGGTGCAAAGCCATTTGAATACGGCTCTGCCTTAAGCATGGTCACTTTGAGCTCCCCTGGAGGTCCGCTTGTCCAGAAGCTCTGTCAGGAAAGAGAAGTACACTTTCAGGATCGTACTCCTGCATTACTATTTCCCATGGATTAGGGTCCAAATTGACAGGACATCACTTCTCAGCGATGAGTGGTATCTGCCTTTAAGAATGTAGGCGAAAACCAGACACAGCATCGCCAGTACAGAGACCAACCAGAAGGGTACCCACTGTCTTCCTCTTAGACATTTAAGGGATAGAAGTGCCTCTTCCCACCTGGAGTGAACAGAAAGTCTATAAAAAGGAGGAATTCATAAACATCTAGCGAGTGCCGGAGGCAGCACAGCGTACCAGATTCTAGGATGTGTGGGGTGCTGAAACTTCTTAATCTGGGGGGCAGGGTGTGTGTCCACCAGACAAGTATAACAATAGCTAACCCTTTTCTATCTCAGACATTAGCGACAGACCATATTCTAAGCATGTTACACAAATCACCTTCATTAATCCTCACACAACCCTATGAGAAAGGCACTATTTGTGCCCCCATTTTATGTATGAGAAAACCGAGGCAGAAAGAGGTCACGTGACTTGGCAAAGATTACACAGCTGGTAAGAAGGAAGAGTAATAATATTAGAGGGAGAAGAGACTTAAAGACAAGAGAAAAGAAGGGTGAGGGCACAAGGGAGCAGACACAGGGGTTCCCTTCCAAAATCTTGTCCTCCAGTTTGGAATGACTTCAGGACACTTATTGGAACCCTTCAACGAAGAACTACTTAACTCACCACTGGGGTCTAGGGAGTATTTAATCTGAAGATAAGCCCTACGAGACTACGGGTGAGATAACCAAAAACGTCAGTTAAAGTGAAGAATGATAAACAATGGCACACAGATCTTACATATTTCGGGACAACTTTTAAGATGTATGTATCTATTAACCACTCTTGATATATGGCCAAGCGCTTTTCTTGGAGCAGAAGCCTGCTGACTGGAACTCTAATTTGTCTATTTTTTTTTTTTATAAAGCCACACCCATGATGCCTCATCTTTGGTTTCCTGTTCTGGTATTTTAATATGCAGAGCAGTGAGGGTGTGGGCTGGTTCGCACTCTCTGGCCCTCTTTCTGTCTGTGCACAGGGCGGGATGGCCCTTCTATGCCCACCTGAAGTTGGTTACGGCCACGTGACTTCCCTGGGCCGGCAGAATGTAAGTGGAAGCGATGGCCTGAACCAAAGCCCCTGCTCACCATGACGAATCTGCAGCATGACTAAGAAAAAAACCCTGTGTGGTTTAACCAGTGAGATTTGGGGGTTACTTGTTATTGCAGCCTGGCCTACCTCCTCCTAACTGGTACACTCGTCAAGTACTACGAGTCCAGTCTTAGTCTGGGTATTTAGATGTGTTTCTCTATATTTCTCCAGTACTTTCGTATGGTCTCCGTAGACCTCATTTCACAATTCTTTTTAGCTATTTGCTTTTACTTTGGGATACCCAGGAGACCCAGCCCTCATTCATGATGCTGTTTCTGTGGTAAAAGTGTGGAACTCCAAGGAGAAGCCCACTGGGCGTGCAAAAGGCAGCACAGTGTGGTCATCTGGGGCACCCTGAGGGCAGGACCCACGCCCACCCCTCTCCTACTTTTCCCTCCTGCTGAGACAGACAACTCGCCATGGACCATGGGCATCCCTCAACATTCCTGCTGGGTACTCCACGAACGCAAGGCCCTGACCGCTCTCCGCTTGGGCCACTCACTCCTCAGGGTCATGTTTGCCACGAGCAACCCTGAGAGAAGAGGTAACATCTCCCACCAGGCAAAGAGCAGGCTTCCTATCCACTTTCTATAAAAGTGAAGACTCGGGCTTCCCTGGTGGCGCAGCGGTTGAGAGTCCGCCTGCCGATGCAGGGGACACGGGTTCATGTCCCAGTCCGGGAAGATCCCACATGCCGCAGAGCGGCTGGGCCCGTGAGCCATGGCCGCTGAGCCTGCGCGTCCGGAGCCTGTGCTCCGCAACGGGAGAGGCCACGACAGCGAGAGGCCCGCGTACCGCAAAAAAAAAAAAAAAAAAAAAGTGAAGACTCTACCAAGCTCAGTACTCCTTTCCTGCTACTCCGGCCGCTGAGTCACCCACCCACCCATCCTGGGCCCCTTGCTTTGCCTTTGTAGGACTTGGATGGCACCGGAGAACCAGAGCAAACCGTTGTGAAGCTCTGGTAACTGCTTTTGTATAAGTAACAAAGTCCTTTGTCTTGGACCCAGGTGTCTGGGCTCTTCGTCCAGCATCCATGAAACCGTGGCAGGCTAACTTGTGAGTTTGTACACAGGGTAAAGTCTCAGCCCCTGCACCCTCCACCCCCAGTTCTGCCCAGGACCGGGCAGGCTGTGGGCCGACGGGCAGTAAGCATGCGTCCTTTTCACTCACTGACCTCGGGAGTGGGGAGTCTGGGGACAGTCTCATTCTGTACCTGATTCCCTAGGGGCCATTTTACTTTCCATTTTACTTCTCAGCTTTACCCTCTGCAATTGGCACAAGAAACCAGGAGCCAGTTCACACTCAGGGCTGTTAGATTTGGGGTTTGGAGGAAGAGGACTGGCCTTCTCTGGTGATTGCCGGCTGCTTTCTGTCTTCCTTTGAGGTGATGCCAGCACACTAAGCTCCTCCCAGAGAACTTAGGAAAGAGGAAGAATTTACTGTTAGTGAGAAAGGAGGAACGCAGCCAGCAGAGACGCCGTTGGCCGTGGAGTCTTTCCTGTGGACATCTGCGCAAGCAGGACAGGGACTTGGTGTTGTCACGAGGCAGGGCTGGAGTGCGTGTCTCCTGGGGCTCTGTTTGGAATGAGAAACGTGACATCCACCTTCAGGGAGCTGATGGGAAGGACTTGCCTTAGTTTCCAGCCAAGGATTTGGGGTTGCTTTGTCGGGGCAGCTGTGGTGGCCTAGGGAAGGTAGACGGCGGCCAGAAACAACGGGACGGGCCTCTGAGGTCGCTCCCCAGGCCGTGCTGGAATTTGCACCCAAATAAACACTTGGCAAAGCTGGGCTGTGTTCCTGCATTTCAGATTGAATAAATCCAAAGAGAGCAGCTCAGTGTGAAATTGACAAAACAAAACAAAACAAAAGGGAGGGACAGTTACTTGACTAGCCTCTCTGCTGTGCCTTCCACAGCTCTCACCAGGGGACACTTGTGCCCCTGCATCTCTTTCCTACACGTCAGGGAAGGAGAAGGCTTAGGGAAGATTGCAGGTGGGACTGGAAGGGGAGAGAAGAGGCAGTGGGGTGGTGCAGCAGCTCTAGGAAAAGGAGACACGGGCCTGAGCCAGGGAGGGAGGAGGGGATGAAGGAGGGGACATGATGAGGGCTAATTCTCAGCAAGGGGTGTGGTAGCTGACTGGCTGGGGGACCCCCGTGGCCCCTCATCTGCCACACCTGGCTCAGGGCTTTCTCTTCGCAGAGGATTCTGGGAACCGTTGCCCCTCCTAGTCTTGGGTCCACAGGGTTGGGGGTCGGGTTGATCTCAGGAACCCAGCTTCCCCGCCCCCCATCAAGGAAGGGCCTGTTGCCAGGAGAAGAATAACCCTCCCGTGTCCGAGTCCTCATTTCACTTGCAGCTGGGCGCTAATCCAATTGCTGGCTCTAACCTAATTCTCCATTGATGCTCGAGTCCTTTGCCTGCCGATATTAAAACTCTTTTCATTTAATTGTGCAGAAGATATATCCTCCTCAGCTGTCAGGTGGTAAATATAGAAGAGCTGATGTGGAGCTCTAATTTCTTCCCTGGCAGGCCTCCCACGGCTCTGAGTAATTGGGGACCAAGATGCTCTGAAAGGAGGGGGCCAGGAAGGAGGGAAAAGGGAGGCAGGTGGGTCCCTGGCATGTTACCATGGCCCAGAGGTTACAGATTGGAGGGAGCTGGGCCTGGTCCGTGTGTTCCTGGCTTGGTCAGTGTGCCCATTTCATAGGGACAGTCACAATCTCTCACATGACTGGTATCAAGAGATGTTATGGGAGAATCAAGGGTGGCCAAGGGGAGGGGGCTGTCCCACTGTAAAGAGTAGGAGGGGGTCACAGGAGCCCCCAGTGTTGGAGGCAGGGAGCCGTGGTCCCGATAAACCCCCTTGATCTCATCACAGAGCGGACCGTTCCAATCTCAGAGTCAGGACTTTGAATGGACCAAGACCCTTTGAGACAAAGGGTCTGCTGACTGCAGCCCCCTTATTTGGTGACCACAAGCAGGGCAATGAAGAGTTGGTGACAGAGGGCTGGCCTCTTGACTTCCACTCCAGCCTGGAACATGGTGGCCACCCTGTGCCCCTGTGCAGGGAGGGACAGAGCATCACAGTGACACCCCAGCAGCCATTCGTTAGCAGGTTCATCCTCCCACTAGAGGCCACCTGAAGTCACTCCTGCCATCTGCTACTTAACCACCCCCCACCCCGTGTGCACATGCGCGTGCACACACACACACACACACTTATGCAGGGAAAGGCAGGACAGACATAGAGACCACACAGCCGAGGCAGTGGGTCATGGGTAGGGCCTGTTACTGACCTCACACCTGGCCACAAGGAAGCAAGAAGCATCCTAGCAAGAACCGCCGGTCACCAGACACTGACTCCTCTAGAGGCCCAGCCCCACCTGTGGCTTCCCAGGAGCTCCCAGTTTCTGGGGCTCCCTCGGGCCCTGGAGGACTTGGTACCCGCTCCATCTCCTGGGGAGCGGCTGCTGCTTCTTCTTGGCCGCCTGCTCAGCTCCCAGCACCCAGAGCTCCTTGTGCTCGATCATTGGTGGACCTGAGCTCCTGGATGGGCCCTGCTTCAAGAGGCTTTGCTACACCTTAGCTTCCTGAACCCCTCCCTTCTGCCACCCCTTGTCACAGCCTGGTGGGACCTCAGATGGTCCTTTCGTCTCTTCTTTCCCTTCCTGCCTCAGAACAAGGCACATATCCAGTATTTCCCGAGGGCTCCTCTCTTCTGGACACTGGGGATTCGTAGACCTCCTTCCCCTCCTGGCCTGCCACCCCAGGCCTTTCTGACTCCACCCCAGTCCACTCCCCAAGATCTGCTTCTCCCTTCCTACCTCCAGCCTGCGCTCTGCCCTTATCCCTTCTTCACCTGCTGAGCTAGGAGATCCTTGGGTAAGGGGAGGGCTTATCCTGGGGCTTGGGGTACCTGCTGAATCTGTCACCAACCAGGGTTCTTGGTTTTCCCCAATCAATAGAAATTGACAAGAGACCAGACAAGAAATTCAGGCAAGGCTTTATTGGGGCCCCTGCTGCAGCAGGGGGCAGCGAGAACAAGCAACAGTTTCGCTTGTTTGCTTGCTTGTTCTTTATATGGGGTGAGGGAAGGGGTGTGTCCAGGGGTCGGGCCAGAAGGGTGGCTTAGGTGGTCTGCCCATGCCTTTGGTGGTGGTGTGTGCAGGGGGCATGGGCAGTACCCTGCCTTTGCTCCCGGCTCTTCACGAGCGGCAGTTGGGCTTTTTGGTCTCTTTGTAACTTTTGGGTCCAGAATTCGCCCCAACTGCACATGCACGCAGTTATTTTTAGTTCCATACGGTTTCTTTGTGTTTTGTTGCTGGAGGAGAGGTGTGTCCAGGTACAAGCACTGCAGCAAAGGGTCGCAGGTCCCAGGCCTTTCTCAAATCCTTTGACCAGGACGTCCTAGAGAAGGTGATCAGGGGGGTTTCCAAGCCCTGGCCCAGAACATCACCACTGTCCTTTCCTTCAGAATTTGGAGCCAAACCTGCTGACCTGCCGACTTGGGGTCCCTCTCCTTCATAGTATTTTCAGAGCAAACACTGGCAGGACATGTGACTGCTGGGAACATGGGCCCAGATGGTCTAGTCACAGGATCCCTGCATGCCGGGGCCATAACGGCCAATGCTACTGCCCAACCCCTCTGTTCAAATGAGGAAATTGAGGCTCAGATACACACACAGGAGGGCATGCTTGCCCAGGCTCCTGCTGTGACTCCATCCAGAGACCCTGGCTTCCTAACTCCAGTCTACACTCTAGACGTTTCTGCCAGTAGAGTCAGAACGATGGGGGTGCTTCTGAGCATGGGGGTCAGGATGACGGAGTGCCAATTCCAGTTCCACCTTCTGCTGGCTGTGTGACCTCCAGCAAGTTACCTGACCTCTCTGGGCATCAGTTTCCTCACCAGTCAAGTGGGGATGCCAATGGTATCTACCTCTTATGTGGCACGAGAATGCACTGAGATAATCCTCCCAAAGCCCCAACACAGCATCTGGCACGTGGTGAGTGACGATTAGCTTTCATGCAACATTCAGCTCCACTGGGTCACAAACATCCTTAAAACCAGTAGGAACCATAACGAACATTAGCTAGTCAAGAAACAAGCAGGCATTTAATTTACTCCCTCAGAAAACGGAAGGGTTCTATGTCAGGAGACTGTTTGCATGGTTTTCCAGAAAGAGAAGTTTGCACAGATGTCGTTATTCCCTCCATAGATGTTTCCCAGCACAGAGCAGGGGCAACAGAGTCATTCCGCTCATCCTGAGGCTACGCCCAGGAAGCAGAGGGAACCACCCAAGTCAGGATGCTGCTGGTTCTTCTCTAGAAGCTCTCCAGAAGCCCAGGACTGCCCTGACCTGCAGCCCACCTTCAGCTGAGCAGTGTATCTAGTGCTGTGGGAAGCCCCACTCCCCGTCCCAGGACCTTCAGAGCAATGATTAAGCCCTACGGTTCAGCCCCTGGCAAGGTGTTAAGCAGATACTCACCAGGACCAGAACTAGGGCGAGGAGAGTGAAGCACTCACCTGGGATGCAAAATTGAAGAGGCACCCCCAAACTCAGTAGCCAAGATAAATAATATTTTAAAACATTAAAATTAATTTAAAAATCCACAATGAACAAAATATCACACTTTTAAATAGAGACAGGCTCTGCCCCTGCAGAACCCTGACAGTGAGTGCCTCCCAGGCCTCACCCTATAGTCCCAGCCCTGAAGCTCAGGTCCCTTCTCAGACCAGTAGAGTCAGACTCCCCGGGATGGGGTTCCAGACAGAGGTACCATTTGGGGAAAGCTCTGCAGGTAGTTCTCTGTGCAGAGAGTTGAGTACCTTGCTCTGAAAGAAGTAACAAATGCAGGCACGTCTGAGGTTTGCAGAGGGGAAGGGAGGGGATGCTATGTGATCCCATGACGGCAGCCGTTTAGGAGTTCTGTGCAGAGAGGCAAAGAGTGCCCCATCCTCCAAGGGCACTGAAATTCTGCTTTTCCACCCTCTTCCCTGTGGGTTTTCTTTCAGAACGCAGAAACTCTTAGAATAATTGAGCAATACAATAAATTAACTTGTTCAGTCTTTGAGGACTCTCTGCTCCACTGTTTCCACTCCAGATAACTGGGGTCCTTCTCTCTGCTTATTTAAATCCTGTGCAGATTTCCAACCCCAGTTCATCTCTCATGCCGCTCCCAGGAAGCCCTGCTCAAAATGCTGTTTCTGGAATCTCTCCCTCTATTCATTCCATAAGCACACATTTGAGGACCTACTGTGTGTCAGGCTGGCTTATGGAAATAGAAGGGCTGAATTAAGAAAATTGTGCTTGGGGAACTCAAAGTAGTGCCAGCATATAACTAAAAAATTATACTAGAAGGTTTAGAACGAAAAGCAGCAATCTCTGGTCCAACTTTCTCCAAGTTCAGTATCACCTCTAGGCTCTAATCACCCTTAATTCTTTTGGGTGTTTCGTCTAGTATTTAGTTCCATTTTTCTAAATATAGGCATACACAGTTTTTTGGTTTTTTTTTTTTTTTTTTTTTGGCGGTACACGGGCCTCTCACTGTTGTGGCCTCTCCCGTTGCGGAGCACAGGCTCCGGACGCCCAGGCTCAGCGGCCATGGCTCACGGGCCCAGCCGCTCTGCGGCATGTGGGATCTTCCCGGACCCGGGCACGAACCCGCGTCCCCTGCATCGGCAGGTGGACTCTCAACCACTGCGCCACCAGGGAAGCCCTGGGTTTTGTTTGTTTGTTTGTTTGATTTATCAGTTTTGGGCATTCACTTTTGAATTCCTGCCATGGTAAATAAAGACTTAAATCTCCCATCTCCCTCCTGCTTCCTTTCCCTCCATCCTCCTAACATGAGTATTTTCCAATTTTTTATTGAACAAAAGCACTGCTGAGCCCAGTTGTACATTATAACTACATTCTTTTTTATACAACCCTTTTTTTCTAGAACTAATAACCGCCTTTTTTATTTGTCTGATGTGTAGTATCTATTGATAAACTTTTCAGTGTCCCTGCCACTCGCCTATCAATAGTAGTTCCTCTCAATCAAACACATCGATTTTTATTTTCCCCTCTATTTTCTTGTTTTAAGCTAGACTTGTTGCTTGCTGAGCCTGGGACTCAACTGTCCTCTTAGGACACTTGATCTTCATCTTCATGTCGAGATATACCTTCACTGCACGTCTGTGTTCACGTCCTAACTTCTGGAATCTCTTTCTTTCTCTTCCCCCCTATATTCCTTTTTAATTTTTAAAATGTTTTTCTGATGGATTCTTTGTATTTCATCTTTTATCCTTCTATTGATTTTTAAATTTAATACTCTTTTTAATTCTGAGAACTCATTTTTGTTCTCTGTTCCTTTTTCAAAAATCCCCTGTCTCTGGATGTGATTTTTTTTCTCATTAAGAATGTTATTGTTAGTGTTGTTGAAGTTTTCTTCTGTTCCCTGCATAGTCTCTATTTTCTCTGTCTTTCTCCTTCTTCCTTCCTTCCATCCTCCCTCCTTCCCTCTCTCCCTGACTCTCCCTCTTTCTCTTTCTTTTTTCTTTCTTTCTTCCTTCCTTCCTTTCTTTCTTTCTTCTTCCTTCCTTCCTTTCTTTCTTTCTTTCTTCTTCCTTCCTTCCCTCCTTCCTCCCTCCCTCCCCCCCTCCTTCCCTCCACCTTTCTTTCTCCCTTTCTCGCTTTCTCTCTTTCTTTCTTTCTCTTTCTTTGCAGTTTGGACCTTGTATTTCTTTCTTTGGACCTTGGTCTTTAACGTCAGAGGATTTTCTAAAATTCTGGTGATTCTTGGCTGCCTGTTCTTACTAAGAGAGGTCCCCAGATGCTGACTAGAAGCCCTGCGTGCCTGGCAAGGCTAGGTTACTGATGGACTCCTCTGGAGGTGGTCAGATGACAAGCCTGCTTTTTTGTTGGGGGACACCTAAATGTCAGATTTTGTTTATATATATTTTATGGGCTTGTTCAGATCTCCCTAGAAGAATGTATGTGGCTGTTGGCCTCTTGGAATCCGGGAGGAGTGGAGGGGAAACACCTGAGAGAGGTTTCAGAAGTGAAATCCACAGGACTTGTTTTTTCCTGAAATTATTAAATTTTTGTTTGTTTGTTGCTTACTTAGTTTTCATGTACCTATGTGAATTCTTCCCCAAATCTCCAACAAAACATAAAACTGCTCTCAATTCTGACAACCTCCATAGATAATCTATAAGTGTGATTTTTTTTTCTTTTTTTGAAGATATGCCCCTTAGAACCTCCCGTTCCCACCTGGAGGGGGCGCTCTCCATGTCTCTTCCCCAGCTAAGGACAGTCATTCTAGAGCTGTCCCTTCTTGTCTTCCTGAGGATTCACTTCTCTCTCTCTCTCTTTCTCTCTCTCTCTTGCTCTCTCTCTGTCATGAGTTGATCCCACTATGTCCTGGACCCAATGCCTTCCTATTTCTTGGCTAACTTCCTTGTTTTGGTGTAACACGTTCTCCAGTGACTTCCTAAGAAATGTACACAGGAGATAAATTGTGTGAATCCTTGAATGTCTGAATAAGTATTTATTTTTACCTTTTATTTACTCTTTATTTTACTTACATGAAGGATAGTTTGGCTAGATGTGGAATTCTAGGCTGCAAATAAATTTTCCTCTAAGTTTTTAAGACACTGCTAGATGTCATTCTAAGTCTTTGTCCTTTGTACGTGACCTGTCTTTCTCCTTTTCCCTAAATTTTTCAGGATTTTTTTCTCTGTCTCTGATGCTCTGTGACTTGGTATAAATCTTTTATGATTCATTGCTCCTGTGTACTCATGACTGTTTTCAATGTAGAGACTTATGTCCTTCAGTTCTAGAAAAGCTTCTTGTATCATCTCTGAAAAATTTCTGCCCCTTTATCCTTCCTGTTTGTACTTTCTAGAACTCCTATCACTTAAATGATTTGAACTTCCAATTTCTTATCTTTTTTCTTTTACTTTCTAACTTGTCAGTTTGCTCTATTTTTTGAAAAGATGTTTTCAAACAATGTTTTAGTTCTTCCACTGATTTTAGCTATTTTACTTTCCATGAGCTTTTGCTTATTCTTTTAATGTACCTTTTAAAAATACCCTTCTGTTCTTTTTTTCCCCCATGGATGCAATATATTCTACTACTTTTCAGAGGATATTAGCTATACTTTTAGTTTTTTACTTCTTACTTGTCTCTGTTTTCTCTAAGTTTCTTTCCTTATCTGCCTGATTCCTTTCTTGCTGATTCCTGCTTCCCCCTCCTTGTCTAGTGCCTTTCATGTTGGAGGCATTTCTAGTGTGTCTGGGGATCCTTGGCAGGAGTTCATTTAAGACAGAGGCACTTACAATCTGATCGCAAACTCTGTGTGGACAGGGCTTGTCCTCAGAGGGGTTTCCCTGGAGGGGATCAGCTGGTGAGCTCATATGCTACTATCTCTAGGTCTTTCCTCGAGCTGATTGGCTTCTCCAGAGAGGGCTTCTCTGCTGTCTTACTGAGGGTCTTTAGCCTTTTCAAGTGGAGTAGCAGTTGGGACTAGAGGTCCACCATCCTGTACGTAATGGCGCCTCAGGCCCACCCCCGCTACGCAGTCCCAGGGTCACTAAGAAATCCTCTTTCCATCCTCAGCTAGGCGGGGAGAGAATTTGCAGGGAGAATGGGCAGGGGGAGAGGGTGGGTCTAACTCCTTTTTTAAAGAGACTTTCATTGTTCCTCTTTCAGCCTCATTTTTGCTTTCAGAGGAATCTGGCTGCTCTCCATCCTGAGCCTTTCCAGGCGTCGAGGTAGAATACGCCTTGCTTCTGGCTGCCTTCTCTCTCCACTGGCATTTATGTTTCCACTTTCTCAACTCTTGTCAAGGTAGTTACTGCTCTGCCATTCACTTTCCCTTTTCCAACATTTTGTTGAGTCCTGTTGTCTCGTCTCTGGTTGCCTTTGTCTTTTTTTGTCATTTTAGTGGGGCTTTGCAGGGGTGGGGGAAGGGAATATAGTGGGTGTGGTCAATCCCCAGGGCTTACTTTTTAAAAATAATTTATTTATTTATTTATTTTTCGCCGCTTTGGGTCTTCGTTGCTGCGTGCGGGTTTTCTCTAGCTGTGGTGAGCAGGGGCTACTCTTTGTTGGGGTGTGCAGGTTTCTCATTGCAGTGGCTTCTCTTGTTGCAGAGAACAGGCTCTAGGTGCGCGGGCTTCAGCAGCTGTGGATCGCAGGCTCTAGAGCACAGGCTCAGTAGTTGTGGTGCACGGGCTTAGTTGCTCCGCAGCATGTGGAATCTTCCCGGACCAGGGCTTGAACCCGTGTCCCCTGCATCGGCAGGCAGATTTTTAACCACTGCGCCACCAGGGAAGTCCCTCAGGGCTTACTTTTGAAGGCATCAAGACAGGGCTGCATTGCCCTCCTGGGACGTCTATATGCTGACGATCCTGATTCTACTCTCCAGCCCAGCTCTCTCCCGTGAGGCCAGGCCATACGTTCAGCTCTGTTCGGGACATGTCCGCTTGTGTGGACCACAGACCCCTCGAATTCAGCGTACCGCAAGCTGAACTCATCACCACTCCCTCAAACCTGCTCTTCATCTTTGGTCCTTCAGTAGTGAATAACCATATCCTTCCCTCTGTGGTCAGGGAACAGGTATGTCTTGTATGCCAACAAGACAACCATCATGCATTGGGAATACCACTTCCCACTCGCCTCTTGAGTCCACCCACATGTCTCCATCACCACCTTGACCAATCTAGTCCAGCATCATTTCTCACCTGGACTGCAACAGCCCCTAACTGCTCTCCTTTTCCTAGTCTGGCCCAGAAAGGCCTCTCTCAAGCTGATCATGTCCAGTGGTTACTCATTGCCCTTGAGATAAAGACTAACCCTGTCACTTGGCCCGTGAGTCTTGCTGACTGCCCCTACTAACCTCTTCAGCCCCATCCCTTGCTTCTTACCCTGCACACTGTTCTTTTTCCCCCCAGGCCTTGGAGTTAGGCCTGTCTCTTCCCTCTGTTCCTTCTCACTGCCTCTTCCCCTTTGCCTGATCTCTCTTATCTGTCAGGCTTTGGCTTAAAATGTCATTGCTTCCAGGAAGTCTTCCATGACTCTGAACCCCACCCCACCTCACAAAGACTGATTAGGTACCCCTACTCTATGCTCTTTATCTTGCAAATTCCTTACCTGTTCACCTGCCCTGTCTTCCCATCAGGCTGTAAGCTCTGTGAAAGCTGGTCATGGCTGACCTGGGAGCATACCTATCCACGCTGTCACCAACCAGCCAGTGCCCGGCATAAAGCAGGTGCTGAATTGGTTATGTTAATAAATCAATGTCATAATTAATTTACAGCTATATATCATATGCAGCCTGGTACATGGGGGAGCCCATGGGAAGAGTGTGCGTGTGTGTGTATGTATGTGCATGTAGTTGCAGGAGTCAGAGAAGTAGGCGGGGCCCAGCCTTCTCCATCCTACAGTGCAGAGGGTAGAGGACAGAGGGCAGAGGGGAAGGGGTCAGCCAGGAGGCAGGGAGGCCAGCAAGACGGCTGTGGTTGTCTATAGAGAAGAGGGCAGCCCACTCTCCAGCTCCCCTGCCACAATTCCACTTAGCAAACTGAGCTCAGCGAAAATGGGCAGCACTTTGGTATGATGTATGTGCACCAGGGACGGTTCCAGGCACTCTACACATGTTAACTGGTTTAGTCCTTACAGCAATCCAATGAGCTAGTAGTATTTTCACATACATTCTACAGATGAGAGAAGTGAGGCACAGAGCGAGGAAGGGTCTCTGGTTTCCATCCCCAGGGCACAGTGAATTCCTTCTGCCCTGGCACTGGCAGCAGTAGGTACCACATCCCCAGGCAGGGCAGCTCTTCTGTCTGCCCCAGGCAGCTGGGGCCCTGGGCAACTTTGGAGACTTAGGACCGTGCTTACCTCTGCTCACCTCCTCCACGCTCCCTTCCACACTCCCAAATTGAGGGCCTAGGGGTCAGAGGTGAAGGGGGGATGTCCCACCCCCATCAAGCCCCCAGGCTGCTGGAACATCACACAAGCTATGCTCTCCGTGATCATGATCGCTCTGTGTAGCGCCTGCCTTGTTCAGAGCCAGGGGGTGGAGCTGAGAGAGGGGAAGCGGTTTGCTAAAGGACACACTGCTGGCCTCTGCCCTTCTCCCATCACCCAGCGGGTCCCAACCTTCCTACCCCAGGATCTCTTCCCTCCACAGGTATTCAGGGCCCTCATGAGGCTGACCACTTTTTATCACAACCTGGTCCACCCTAAGGGGGTGCCCGAAGCTCCAGTGGCGACCATTCTGGCGTCTGGCCACGCTCTGGGAGAACACTGATGCGTTAACACAACCCTGGCTGCCCCGAGTCTCCCTTGGAGGGAGGATGTGGGTGGTGCCCAGCATTGGGCAAGGAGTCAGCACCACTCCCTCCCTTATCTTGTACGAGCTCAGAGGAGTAGACAATGCTCCCCAAGCCCAGCGTGGTCCTTTGAGAACTGAAACGCCACTCTCAGGGGTCCACTCCTCAGGGTAAGGCCATGCTAAAATGCTTGGCTCCGGCTTCCCTGGTGGCACAGTGGTTGAGAGTCTGCCTGCCAATGCAGGGGACACGGGTTCGAGCCCTGGTCCAGGAAGATCCCACATGCCACGGAGCAACTAAGCCCGTGCGCCACCACTATTGAGCCTGCGCTCTAGAGCCTGCAGGCCACAATTACTGAGCCCGGTGTGCCACAACTACTGAAGCCTGCGCACCTGGAGCCTGTGCTCCGCAACAAGAGAAGCCACCGCAATGAGAAGCCCGCGCACCGAAACAAAGAGTAGCCCCCGCTCGCCGCAGCCTGCACGCAGCAACGAAGACCAAATACAGCCCCCCTAAAAATAAATAAATAAAACAATGAAAAATAAAATCAAATGCTTGGCTCCCTGGGAAGAGCCGCTTGAAGCCTTACCAGTCACACATTCCTCAGTGTGAATGAGACCTCCCTCCTTCCTGAGCTCGGCTTTGGTGGGAATGTAGGGGACGGAGCCTGAGGATTCAGGGCACAAGAGAGGAAAATGCTTTTGTTTGAGGTCACACAGCGGGAGCCAGGCAGAGATAGGGAGCCTGGGCTCTTCTGAACCTACAGCTGGTCCTCCGGGCCCTGCGCCACCCGCTCTGTCCTCGGCCCGCTGCCGCAGAATGGAGGCGGACTAAGCTGATACTGTGGAGAAGCTGCTGGGACAGATGTAAGCTGCGGGGGAGGATACGGGAAATGGAGGAAAATACCGCCCCACCCACTCTGCCGCCTGCTGGTTGCGGATTCCCCGATGTCCACATGTGCTTCTTCTGGGAGGCTGTGGAGAGGGTAGAACGCCGGACCACATGTCTCCCTTGCCGTTGCCCCAACACCTGGCCCTTGCCCTCTTTCCTTCTAGCTGAGGGTGGAGCTTTTGTTGTTGTTTTTGCGATGTTTTTGGCATCGGGGTGACTCTGGTTGTCATGGCAACTCCAGCAGAGGGAAGGAAGGAGAGGGCCTGAGGGCGGTGAATTTATTCCACCGTGAGCTGGTTCTCCAAGTGAGGATCTGCAGAGGATGGAGACTGAGGGACCAGAGAAAGGCCCTGGCCTGGGAAGGCCCTGTGGACCTCCACGGCTCCCTGGCCAGCCTGGCTGCAAGCCGGCTTCTGCACCACGCAAGGTTTGCTCTTTTGAGGGAGACGCAGGCCTCCCCTGCTGCCGTGTGAGGTTCTGGGCCTAGAGAAAGATGTCTTAGTGTGGGAGAAGAAAGGGGAGGGAGAGCCCCAGAGAAGCATGCAGGGCCTGGGGACTTCTGCTGAGCCCTTAATCCTGTCGGGGCAGCAGCCAGGGGGTGGGGCAGCTCCAGGGAGTCCTCTGGGTGGCCTGAGAACACAAACTCAACTGCTAGAAGCCTTGGGCCAGGAAGTCAAACGGGAGCACAGAGCCACGTGTTTGATGGTTAAACATCTTTCTGAGGAAACGGTCTCCCTTTGCTATTTTCTTCTTAAAACATATGTTCCCTCCAGTTCAATTTTCCACATTGGACAGTGACACATTGACAAAGAAATAATTTTCTATTAAAACAACAGCACGTCTGGTGATGAATGGCAGCTGGCATTAGGGATGGGGGCGACGGGGAATGGCGGGGACTGTGGCCACACGGAGACCCTTTTTTCTGGGTGATGGGCACTGCTCCTACGCACTCCAGTTGACCGTTGCCATGTGGACACACTGGCTCAATGGTCAGGAGAAGTAGGCCATCCATTTTATGTGAAATTTCCTGAATTTTACCTTTTTCCTCACCTAGACCCAGGACTTCTGAGGAGCACAGACAAGGGGACCCCTGCTATCACTTAAACAAGTTAAAATGGGCCAAGCCTCTAGAAATGATCTCATCTGCCTCATCCTGCTACAGACAGAGAAACTGGGGCCCAGATAGGGCAGAGACCTGCCTGGCTAGTGGCACTGAATGGGCTAGTGGCAGGGCTGCAGTGGGAGGTACCCAGAGCGGATAAACAGAAAGGCAGCCCAAGAACGCATGTGCTACTGCGACCATACGACTAGCACCCGGCCCCGTGAAGTCAGATGGACTGAGGGGACCTACGGATGGTCATCATTTTAGCTCACATATATCGGGACAGGCGTCAGTCTTGGTTCTTTACATGTATATGTTGAATCAGCGGGGCTTGTGGCTGTTGAAAATAATTTTATTTTTGGATCTCATGGCCTCTTTCAAATGTATTATTAAGGAAGTCTTCTCTTGCTCAGATGAAAACTCGGGCTGGTCCCATGTCTTTTCCGCTTGCTCTTAAGCCATAGCGGAGACATGAATTAAAACTCTGAAACTGATTTAACAGCACTTTCCCCCTTGCCCAGCTCAGGTCTGGAGCGTGCAGTGGGAAGGGGGGATTTGTTCCTCTCCTAGTACTTCTCTCGTCCTTCAGCCACTTTCCAGCTTGCTAGCCAGTTTCTGTCCCCCCCCCCCGGTGTGGGAGGACAGGAGGGAGGTGGGGAGGGAGGGCTGGCAAGGGGAGGAAGTCTTGCTGGAGCTGGTACCACCATGCCTTGTACTCTCTGAGCCTGGCAGACGGGTAGAGCCGGCTCCTCCTTCGCAATACCTGGGTGGGGGCCATCTTTATCCTGGTGGGGAACGAGAGAGATGGCATCCATAATGGAGAGCAGTGCCCACTCCACAGCCCACCACCCAGCCACAGGGGTCCCCCATCAACTGGGCCATCCTGAGGAACTCGATCTGTGTCAGATGCTTTACGCCAGGACCACTTCCCTGCTGTGTGACCTTGTTAAAGACCTTGGGCAATCTCTCTTGGTCTTAGTTGTCCTCATCTGTGACATAGAAAGGTCCATACCTTGCATAAGACTGCCTTCCTGCTGGCAAGGAGCAGGCGGGTCCTCTGCGGGGCCTGGGCAAGAGAGGAAGCCTCCTCTCCTGGCTCCCACCTGGGCCCCCAGCAGAAGCACACAGCACTCAGCAAACAAGGATCTGAGCTCCTGTCCCCATCAGCCTTTACAGCCTCCGCTGCCTGCCGGGGGCCCCTCCCAATCTCTGAGGTCTCTCCTGCCCCTCCATGCCCTGGGCTCCTGTCCTCAGCCGCACTTCCTCCCTGGCACCAACAGTGGAGCAAGAGAAACCACTGACTGGGGGGTAAGGAAGGGGCAGGAGTTGATGCCTGGTGTGTCTCTGGACTTTCTCCTCCTTCTTGCCTTCCATCTCCTGACCCCACCCTGATACCAGGCACAAGACCCTGCTGATGGGAAGCTGGCGGTGGAGAAGGGTGAGGACCCCAGGGGACCAAGTCAGTGCTTGGATGGGGGGTGCAGGGGTGTGGGGTGGAGGCCCAGCTGGAGCGTAGTGCTGGTCTTGGGTGGGGAGAGAATTGGCTCTGAGAGGGGAGGGGATGGGTGGAGGCCCCAGGGACCCTGTGCCTCATTCCTGCCCCAGTCAGAAAGCCCGGGAGGGCATCTGTGCCCCTGAGCTCCTGGGGGTCAGCCCTGCCGGCTGGGGACAGGGCTGTGGGAGCGGGGCAGAGACAGGGTCGGGGGTGGGCTCATCACGAGTCCCTGCTCCACCTCCAGCACTCAGCACCTATGTAATTGAGGTCGGGAAGTCACACGGACTTTCAGATGAGATAGGGCAGGCCAGGTTAGGCTGGAAATGCATAGGAGTCCCCCCTTGACGCCTTTGCCTGACTCCCAGAGAGCAGCCTCGTTACCTAGGTTCCCACAGACACCCCTGCGAATAACTCTGGTACAGGCCTTCGTCACGGTGGGGAAACAGTCGCTGTGTCCGCCCGCTCCTTGGAGGCCCAGGGCTGGGCTGCATCCTTTCACCTCTGGACTCCAGCACTAGGTCTCATACCTGGTGTTTGCTGAGTGAGTGAGTGAATGCATCTGGGAGGAAGAGGGGAGGAGGGAGGGGAGGGGCAGGGGCACTGGAGGAAAGGCTGGTGTGAGCGCCAGCTCTGGCCAGCCGGATTCATTTCTGCCTGGATGGAGATATGGGGACGGGGCGGGGGGGGCGGGCTCTCGGAATGAGGATCTTCTGCTCCAGCGTGTGGGGCACGGCCCGGGCTGCAAGCTCTGCAGCTAGGACAAGGGACACAGCACACTGGCCACCCCTCTCAGCCTGCCCGTGGTGTATGTGCGGGGTTGCTCTGGGGAGGGAGGGGCAGGTGGACATGCAGAGATCTGGGGGGAGCCAGGCGCAGGACCAGGTGGAAGAGGATGTGGGAGACCTGAAGAAGAGAAAGAGATCAGGAGGGAGACTGAAGCAGGGAGGGGGGATCTGCAGGGGTTTCCTCTCCCACCCCTCATCCCTTAGCCTGACAAAGCAGAATCTACCTGTTTGTGTATCTCCTTCAGGAACCACTTCCTGGTTCACTGGATCTGGCCACCTCGTCTGCAAATGGTTGAGAACTAGCTACCCCAGTGCATTCCTCAGTCTGTGGGCTCCCAGGGGGGCTCCGATCCAACGCCGGGGGTGTGGCTGACCAGAGCCCTCCAGGCTCACTGCCCTCAGTCCTTAGACTCAAAGGGGACTTGGTGGTGAAGAAGCATGGCACGCTGAGGGATCTGATGTCCTGGGTTCAAATCCCTGATAGCTGCTCACTACGTGCCTCCATGGGCCAGTTGCTTAAACACCTCTGCCTCAGTTTGCCCATCTGTAAACTGGAGATAATAATAGGACCTTTTCATAGTGGTGTTATGAGATTTGAATGAGATAATCCAAGTAGAGCCCCAAGCCCCGGACAACATACAGTCGCCGTAAATACATGCTTTTTACCTGGGGCTCTCTGAATGGATGTGAGACAATAGGCAAACACTTAACTTCTGCACACTGGTCCCTTATCCACCAAAAGGGGGAGAATGATCCTGGCTCGGACAGCCTGCCAAGGATGGTGAGAGAATCCAAGCAAAAGTAATAGTTTCCAATAATTCCAATGGCCTCTTCCCTGGCTTTTTATAATATTTCTAATCTTCACCTAACCCTCTGAAGGAGATGTTAACGCCCACTGTACAGATGAGGGGATCAGGACTTGGGGACGGTAGGTGGTTTGCCCAGGGTCACAGGCCCCACTGGGGAAAGCAGGGAGGGCTTCTTTCGGTTCCGGCTTTGGGGAGCGGCCTTGGGGTGTCAGGGCGAGGGCAGGAGGAGGAGGGGCTCCTGCTTCATCCCTGCCCAATAACCCTCATTATCTGTCCCATGTACTGCTCCTTGCTGATTCTGAACAGCAGGTACCAGATCGCACTGCCACAATCACCTGTCTATTTGAGGAGAAAATTGGACTAAAACGGCCTGGAGATTTCAGCCTATAGTTTAGGAGAAGGGAGGGCGGAGAGCAGCACGATGGTCAAGGAGGAGAGAGCGGCTTCTGAATCCGAGGATGTTCGCGCTTGCCAGGGCCTCAGAAAGCAGCCTTCCCAAGCCCAGGTCCATGCTTGGGTAGGGGGTAAATGCCAGGGGTCCGAGGACCCAGACCTGGACTCCCGGCTGCAAGATGCAGGCTCCCAAATTGCTCCCCGCAAGAAGACATGGTGAAAAACCCACCCAGGACCACTGGGATCCCAGAGTTTTTCCCTGAGAGCAATAAAAGTAGTTGCCCAGGCCAGGTAAGGTGGAGGGCATGAGTGGTCCCTCCAGATATCGAAGGAGGCCCTGCTCTGCCCTCTCTTCCCTATGTCCTGGTCTTCACTTGCTTACCCTCCTGGAAAGACTGGGATAGAGACCTGGGTCCCGCCCTCGGGAAGGCCCTGGTTGGTTGGGAGACCAGCCTCACCAGCACGTCAGCCAGAGAAGACCCCAGGCTGAGGTGAGAGCCAGGCTGAAGGGGAGGGCTCAGCCTCTGGGACAGGGGAGCTCAGAGAAGGGAGGTCCGCGAGGCTCGAGGCAGTTGGGGAGACTCCTGTAGGAGAGTGGATGGAGCTGGTCTTTCAGGATTTGGACACGGGGATTAAGGCAGAAGAACACTCAGGTGGAGGTATCATCTCGCAAAGTTGGGGCAAGAGTTGAAAATGAACCGAGAAAGGATGGGGGAGATGAAGGAAAACTCTCCCTGATTGGATCAAGGGAGGATGGAGTGGAGAGTAAGTCAGGAAAGAGAAAACAGACCTGGAGGCCGATGGCAGAGAGAGTTAGGCTGAGGGTGTTAGGTGTAATGCAATGCGAGATAGGAGCCATTGAAGATTTTGGAGCAAGGGAATGGCTTGGTCAGATTAACAGGTGGCAAAACTCATTCAGCCCCTGGCTGGACAGTGGGTGAGAGTAGAGGCCTGGTGACCAGTTGGGACGATATTGCAACTGGTAAAGGTAACAGTCCCTGGCTGGGGCAATTCCTTGTGGTTGGAGAAGAGAAACAAAATACCTTTCTAATGTAGATGAGGGATAGGCCTGGATGGATTAGATCAGGGTGGGAGTGATCTATGTAGAAGATGCTAATTCTTTTTTTTTAAATAAATTTATTTATTTAATTTATTTATTTTTGGCTGCGTTGGGTCTTCGTTGCTGTGCGCGGGCTTTCTCTAGTTGAGGCGAGCGGGGGCTACTCTTCGTTGAGGTGCGCGGGCTTCTCATTGCAGTGGCTTCTCTTGTTGCGGAGCACAGGCTCTAGGTGCACGGGCTTCAGTAGTTGTGGCTCGAGGGCTCTAGTGCACAGGCTCAGTAGTTGTGGCTCACGGGCTGAGTTGCTCCGCAGCATCTGGGACCTTCCCGGACCAGGGCTTGAACCGCACTGACAGGCGGATTCTTAACCACTGCGCCACCAGGGAAGCCCCGAAGACGCTAATTCTTAACTAGGTTTCTGATTTGGGCAATTGGGGGGATAGTGGTGTCATTTACAAGGACTGAGAACACAGTGACGAGCTTGGTTTTGGACGGGCTGACTGCTGTGTGTCTGTGAGGCATCAACTTGGAGACGTCCAGTAGATAGTTGGATAGATAGGCGTGGGGCTCAGATGACAGATTTGGGCTCATTGGCAAATAGCTGTGGATAGAGAGTGGTGCTCAGCGGGGTGGGGGTGGGGATGTGGTGGGAGTGTCAGAGTCTGTGGGAGCCATCTCTACGCCCCCCGCAGAGATGGTGCTACGCACCCGGTCTAAGTGCTGCCTGAGAGTGAGAAGAGGGTGAGGACACAAGCCCTGGGGACCAGCATCATTTAATGGGGGGAAGAGGAGGAATGTCAATGAGTGGGGTTAAGGAAGCCCAGGGGCATGGTTTTAGGTGTCCGTGTTGCAGAGGGGGGTGTGGTGAGGCGTGAGTCAGAGCACGGGGTCAGCTGACAGAAAAGCCCAGGAGCTAAGTCACACCTGCTGTTGCTGGTACCCACTGGGTTTGCAAGCTGTCCTGGAAGGAATGTGCAGGTGCACTACTCTGGGCCCCCAAAGCCCCAGAGAGGCCGTCCATCTTGTGCTCATGGGAAGGTGCAGCTGACTGCCTAGCATCTCTACCCTCTCCCAACCCGTTTGTCCCAGGTCTTGGGCATCTGTCCTCTCAGTCCTCCTAGCCCCCTTCTCTTTCTCTCACTTTCAGAGCCAGAGACCTAGGCCAGCACAGGCCCAGGTGTGTTACCAGTTCCTGTACTCCACTCCCATGTCCCAGAGCTCCCCCTTTCCAGGGGTGCAGGAGTGCCACGCAGGCTTAAGCTGAATTTTATGCTGCAGTTCAGATCTCCTGTTGCATGGACAACCCATGCCTGGGCTTGGGGTGGTTAGATTTGATGGGAGGCCTAGGCTGGGGCCACCCTCTGAGGTGACACGGTGCACCAGTAAATTGGCCATGTTGCCCTGGCTGGGAGAGTGGATGGCTCTGTGCCACCCACTCCAATGACTGAGAGAGGCAGTCAGCGCCTGGGTGTTGGGCAGCTGAGGCCACAGCCTCTGAGGTCCACATGGGGGCGCCTGGCAGTCTGGGCAGCGACTGAGTCATGTCTGAAGCCGCTGTGGCTGGAACATCCAGTGCGCACTGGTGATCAGGAGCTCATCTGGGCCATCCGCCTGCCAGCCTGTGTCTGACATGATCTCCTGGATGACACAGTGTTCCCAGCACTTGCCTGCAGCACGGAGGCCTTGCAGAGTTGGGCTGAGGAGGGTCAGGGAGGCCCCTGAAATCCACAGCTCCGGGACCAACACACAAGACTCGGATCTTAGAGGCACAGGGCGAGTTCCTGTCCAGAGAGAAAAGGGAGCTTCTTTTCTATTTCAGCAACCCCTGCCAGATGCCAGCTCCTGAACTGTAGCCCCTTCCCTAAAGGGCCCCCGTATCTCCCCACCCCCCGGGCTCAACAATATAAGAAACGCCCAGCTATGCCCAGAATGGAGGCTTGCTGTGGGTAGGTGGGCCGGCAACATGGAGAGAGGTCAAGGGCTTTAAACGTGGAAAAACGTTTAGAGAACGTCTTGCCTGGTGTGGGCTTTCAAACATCTTTAGCAGCGACTCAGGTACATGAAAGTAGTCACACTGACTGCAGTGGGGCTACAGGGCTGGGGCCGCTGTTGAGCCCTCTCCCCCGTGCCCACTCGCAGCAGCCACCGGAGTGTCTGTGATTAACACCTGCAGCTCCACGTAGCTGTATATCAGCTTCAATCTCTGCACGATACATTCCGCCTGCCTGCTTTACAGATAGGCACACTGCGACTTAAGGAGGAGGAGCGATTTACATGAGGTTGTTTGTGGCAAAGCCAGGGACATGAACCCAGGTTCCTGCATCCCAGCCTGGGGCCTCCCGCTGCCCGGGAGAACTCCATCTTCCTGACTGTTGGTTGGATTCCAACAGCTCTGTTTTAAAGAATAATTGTATTGTCCTAATTACGCATCTCAATATTTGAAAAACCATCTTACATCTGCTTTGGAAGCAGGCGGAGTGAAGGTCATCAACGCATATGTAAAATCATTACACTCCTTTTGTGTGCAGCTCTGGTCTCTGCTGCCCTGTGGGAGGAAATAAAAGGATGAATCTGGTCCCGGCCCTGATGAGCTCACAGTCAGCCTGGGCCTTTGGGGAGAGAGGGTGGCAGACTCTGGGCCCACCCTCAGAAGCTGCAGACAGGCTAGGGAGGAGAGTTGGCACCTTGTAGTGTGCCCCTGGGGTGGGGGGCAGCATAGCAGGTGCTCCCAGGCATCTTTCTGGCTAGCTGCAGGGCAGAGGCACAGTCACAGTTCCTGTGTCTCTGGCCTGAATGCTATTAAGAATGTGGACAATGCTACTTAATAGCTATGATCTTAGGCAAGTTTGCTAACCTTTTTGTACCTGAGTGTGGAGATTATACAAGCACAAACCTCGAAGAGTTGCTGTGAAATTTATCATGTATCAATATATGCAAAACACTTAGCACTGCAGCTGGTATATGGTAAATGCCCCTAACAGTTAGCCGATGATGATGATATGACGCGGTTGCAGCGGGCTCAGGTGGGCGTCCACCCTGGAGGAGGGGCTGCAGGGTGAGCCCTCCCAGGGGCAGCGCTTCTTGCCTGAGGCTTGGTCATTGGAACCTTGATTGAATGTAGAGGAGAGAGTGCTGGCCCAGGAAGCAAGTGACTTGGAACTCAGATCCTTGCTCTGAGGCTGAGGACCCAGGGCAGGTCTGTTTCTTCCCTGAGTCTCAGTTTTTGCATCTGTAAGGTGGGGAGCATTAAACCAAACACACCATGGTGCCATGGTGCTGTGAGTGTTAGATCAGATCAATGTGCAGACAGAATACTTATCACCTTACCTGGCACCTTGGAGGAGGCATTCAGAGAATGTTAGTTCCCCTCCCAAAGAGGACAGGCAGGGGGACCCTGGGTAATGCATCACACAAGGAGCCTCCTTAGAGTTTAGGGAGAAGCTGGAAGCAACAGCACCAGGAGATAATAGAGATGGGAGCAGGTAGAGAAGTCAGGCTGAGACAGAGCCTGACAGGTTCACTCAGCACCTGGACATGAACTATGTCTGGTCCCTGGGCTGGATCCTGGGCAGACAGACATGGCTGATATAGTCCTGCCCACAGGAGCTCCTAGGCTGGAAAGAGCGGGGTGAAGATGTCCCCTCAAATGAATACTGTGCCAGGTGGAGCTACAACAGGGGCTGAGGTCCCCTTAAGCTGGGGAGGGTTGGGGTTCTGTTTTGTTCCGTTTGGTTGG
Source organism: Stenella coeruleoalba (assembly GCF_951394435.1). Taxonomy (NCBI): domain Eukaryota; kingdom Metazoa; phylum Chordata; class Mammalia; order Artiodactyla; family Delphinidae; genus Stenella; species Stenella coeruleoalba. Next base: position 60,115,769 of record NC_137155.1, read on the forward strand.
GGTTTGACAGCTTCGATAGAAGAAACATGGGCATACCAGATAGGTTGAAGGGCATCCCAGGCGCAGGGAACTCGTGGGCAAGGAGAGGGGCAGGAAATCATGAGGGGTGTTCAGTAGACTGACTGAGTGAAGGTCTGAGCTGCAAATTTTTCTTCCCCAAAGGAGGCAAGCTGGATCTGAAACTCTGTTCCATCCCTATCTCTTGCGTAGATCACCCCATTCAAGCAGGAAGAGAATTTTCCCTGGAGGAGTCTCTTAACATACAGACCAAAGCTCTAGACTACACAGGGCAATATTGACTGAAAGCTCACCACAGGCCTTGGGAGGGTCTAGTGAATCCTGCAGTGAGCCTGGGCAGGCCTGGAAGGCTTCTTGGAGGAGGTGATGTTGGTGGAAGCTTGCCCCTGTGTCAGGAGAAAGCCAAGTTGACAGACGATCATTCACTTCCTATTGCAGATCAGAGCTGGGAGTTTTCCTCAGATTACTTCTCACTAAAAAGACAGGCCTCTTCTCAGGCACGGCACTTCTGTTTTCCCCAGATGGGGATAATCAGCTTGTTTGGGAGTTGGGCTGACAGCTCAGGCAGCAGGCGGGGGCTGCGGGCGGGAGGCCCCTGGGTGCAGGCAGCTCTCAGGGAGCAGACGCTGCCTGGGTGACAACCCCAGACAGGTGGGGATTTCTATTTGCGCCCTGGAGGAGAGGGCTGCGGCGCAGTTAGCTCAGTTATGTGAACCCCGAGAGCCTGCCTGGCTGTCTCATGCCTGAATCCAGCCACCCCTTGCTCCAGGAGAAGAGACCCATCAGGATCTGTGCTTGGAGCTGCGCTGAGTCTTTCCAGACCTCCTGCAGGAAGGGAGCTGACTGTCCCCTCTCCCTCCCCTTCTCTGGGAAGACTTCCTTGGCTCCCCCGTCCCTTGCTGATGGTCCCACCCCACCTGTCTCCACAACCCTGAGAGACCCAGCCTCAGACTCCAGCCCAGGACGCACTCTTCATGGGCTCACGAACTGGCGGATGAGGGGAGCAGCCGCCGGCCTTCGGATCTCCATGCACAGGACGCAGGTGAGCCTCTCCTCTGCTCGAGGGTCAGCTCCAGGCCCTTGTCCTGCTCAGCATACCTAAGCACTTGGCCAGAAGGCTTGAGTACTGAACATAGCAGGGCTGAGCAATATCCGCCCTGAGGATGGTGACCTCGCCCCACAGGGGCTCTGCAGGTCTGCGGGAGGCCCCATAGCCGCTTTGCCAGCTTTAAGGAGGTGAACCAGCCCAGACAGCCCTTCTCAGAGGCTTGCACTCCCCCTCACCCCAGACCCAACACACCCTTTGATTTCTTTCCTTGTGGAAGGAAGTGGGTGGACTTCCCCGGCTCCAAGGTCCCGCCGCCCCCATCTCAGCACCCCTTTTCTGGCTCCCCAGTCGGGGCCCAGCTTCCATCTCTCACTGTTGGCTTATTCACTTCCAGTGCATCCAGAGCTGGGAGTTTTCCTCAGACTCTGTGGTTACACATTCCAGCTGTTCCAGAGAGCAAGGTTTAGTAGGGACTTTAACAAAGCCTGAGGTCTCTCCCGAGGGCACCGATGGGAGACCTGGCTGTAGAGACCAATACGCCCCCTGGTGGTGTGTTCCTGGGTTGCAGGTCCTGGAGGTCTGCAGAGCCCAGGGCCGGGAGGCAGGGCCCCTGGCTCTGTCCTGGGTTCCCCACCACTGACCTCCAGTGTGTCAACCACAAAAGCCCTCCACCCTCGGCGTCTCAACTTCCCCATCTGCCTCTTGGGTGTCGAGGAGACCCCTGCAAGGTGTACCTGAGGCTGTGGCCCCCTGGAGAGGCACCTCTGGGACCACCAGCCATCTGGCCCTCGGTAGCCGTGTGGAGCACCCTTCCTCCACTGTGGTCTCCCAGGCAACGGCGAGCTGCCTGCCAAGCTCGCTGCCGAGGCCTGGCTCCTGCACACATCTTTAGTGCCACACAGAGATGGCTGATGGCAGAGCCAGGGCGAGGCCCATCCTCCCCAGCTGTCGCAGGGAGCAAATCAGACAAAGGCTGAGTGGGGTTGAGAGGGGCGGTGCCAGGGCAGGGGCCCTGGGAAAGTAGCTCAGAGCCTTGGCTGGCCTCCGCCTACCTCATCCTCCTAACACTGCCCTCTCGGTGACCCCTGCTTTCTAGAACACTCCATTTGGAATCTCACAGCACTGGGCGTCAGTTTCTCCATCTATCAAAGGAGTCGGGGCCGATCTCTAGCCCACCAGACTCTAAAGGCCTGAGACAAGACCCCAGTTGGGATGTCAGAGGCCTGTGGAATGGGCCCTGAACAGTCTTTGGAAAGCTGCCCCAGCTGCCCCAGCAGGACATCAGAGAGTGTATCTCTCCATGGCATTTACTAGACAAAGTCTCCAGGGCCATTTGCTCCAAGATCCAGAAGCCACGCTCTGCTCCTCACTCCACACCACTGGTGACAAGCCTTCTCCCAGCTGCCACTCCCAGGACTGGCAGGCTCTGGTGGCTGGGCAGTTCTTCCTTAGATTAGAGTTGCTCCTGCATTAAGGCCTCCATGCCACCCCTGTCCTGACAGATGTGGAAGCTGGAGCTGGCCCTGGGAGGTGGGACCAAAGGGGGATGTGCAGAGAGGAGAGAGTCCTGGGGACAGCTGCTTCTGCATGTGAATAGCTGGGGCGGGGGGGCAGAGAGCGGAGATCTCCCAGCACCCACAAGACAAGGACATGGGAAGGAGACATCATCCCACCTCCAGCAGATTCCCAGGTCCAGAGCAAAGACGCAGACATTCCCCATCCACACTGGGTCCCCCGGGTCTTGGCTTGGGGCACCAGAAGGGACCACTGCTGTGATGGGGAGTTCCACTGGGACTGGGCAGCTGGCAGCACCAGGCAGTCAGGCAAGGATACTGCCAGCCCCTGTGCCCGCTTTGTGTGAATTAGAAAAATACGCCCTCTCTTGGCAGCCATAGCCCCGCAGCGCAAGGATTTCAGTCCCTCACCACCTGTGTAGGTGGCCATAGCTCAGGGCTGAACCTGAATCGCCATCCAAAAGAGCCGGCCAAGCAGCAATTGGAGAGGTCGTTTGACCAATCCCCTGGAGAATCAAGACAGGTTCCTGGCACAGCTGTGTGGGGAAGCTTTGGTGACTTGGAGCTGAGGCCTGGAGGCCAAGACAGAAAGGGCGTTGGTTCCTTCAATACTGATTGAGAGCACTCTTCAGGATGCTGGGAGGACAGTGGTAATCAAGACAGACAAGGTCCCTGTGGTCCCAAAGCTTATGTTTCAGGCTGAAGAAACAGACAATGGTACCCTAGAAAAACATCAGGCAGCATGCAGAGACTTACACTCTGGGGGTGGGGAGTGAGTGAAGAGCAGTGGGAGGTTGGAGGCGGATAGAGATGTCTGTGGTTACACATTCCGGCTGTTCCAGAGAGCAAGGTTTAGTAGGGACTTTAACAAAGCCTGAGGTCTCTCCCGAGGGCACGGATGGGAGACTGAGCCTTATACTGAGGCCTGAATGATAAGAAGGAAAGTGGGATTGGGGATGCTACTGGCCTCTAGTAGGTAGAGGCCAGGAATGCTGTATAACATCCCGCAAGGCACAGGACAGTCCCCACAACCAAGGACTGTCTGCCCCAAACGTCAATAGTGCTAAGGCTGTGAAGCCCTGATCTAAATGTTGGTGCCCCCCGGGTCTGCTGTTCTTTATGGATAATCCAGGGCCACTGGAGTCACATTTCTAGCTCTTTCTGTATAGACTCTGGGTTCACATTCTGTCTCCACCACTTACCCAAAATGTCAACGGTGCAGAGGTTGAGAAACTGCTGTAGAGGAAGAATGGAAACTTCGAGATACTTAGACCGCGCAGGCTCACGCAGCAGCCACTGGCCACGGGGGGCTTTGGGGCATTAACATGGGATGGTCCCAGCCAAGATGTGCTGGGATTGTAAAACACACACCAGATTTCAGGCTTAGTACAATAAAAATAATGGAAAATATTCATCTTTTTATATTGATTATATGTTGAAATCAAAATATTTTAGATATATGGGGTTAAATAAAATATATCATTAAAACTAATTCCACTTCTTTTTATCTTTTTTAACGTGGTTAGTAGAAAATTTTAAATCATATGTAGCTCACATTATGTTTCTACTGGATGGTGCTGAGTTAGACAGTGATAATATTGATTAAACTGCCTACTATGTGCCAAGCACTGTTCTTTGTTTTTTTTGGTTTTTTTTTTTGCAGTACGTGGGCCTCTCACTGCTGTGGCCTCTCCCGTTGCGGAGCACAGGCTCCGGATGCGCAGGCTCAGCGGCCATGGCTCACGGGCCCAGCTGCTCCGCGGCATGTGGGATCTTCCCGGACTGGGGCACGAACCCGTGTCCCCTGCATCGGCAGGCGGACTCTCAACCACCGCACCACCAGGGAAGCCCCAACTGTTCTCTTTACATACACCATTTGACTTACTTTTCGTAGTCACTTCATCAGGGAGATACTGTTATTATTCTCACTTTTCATTTAAGAAAACTTTGGCTCAGAGAGGTTAAGTAACTTGCCCAAGGCCACACAGGGAGTAAGTATAGAGCTGGTTCACTGGGTTTGCTTTGAACAGCAGGTGGAGGGTGATGCCAGTCACTGAGAAAGGGAAGCTGGGGGGAGAGAACAAGCTCGGAAGAGGACTCAAGTGTTCTGGGTGGTCCTGCCAAGTTTGAGATGACTGTAGACATCCAACTGGAGACATCAAGAAGGCAGTGGGTTTACAGGGAGACCTCTGGGCCAGAGATAGACAATTGGGGGTCAGCAGTAGATAAATGGAATTTAAAGCCATAGAGGGTAATGTGATCACTAAGAGAGACTGCAGATGTTGGAGAGAAGGTTGATCAGGATGGAGCCTGGAGCACACCAACATTTAGAGTGCGAGTTATGGAGAAGGAGCCCTGATGGGAGGCTGAGAGAGAGAAGCCAGTGAGGCAAGAGGAAAACTCGGCAAGAAAAGAAGGTATCTTAAGAAAGAGGGTGTGGTCAGTTTTCAGGTTGACCTGTGAGCCTCTGTCCGGTTGGAGCAAGATAGCAGGAGAACTCACTCCCAACGTAGGCCCTCTGTGGGGGGCTGGGCTCACCCGTGGGCACACCCGTGGCCAGACTCATGCTGAGTTCCCAGAACTAGGCATCCTTGGTTCCTGAAAAGAGCAGGGACGGGCTAGGTCAAGTGCACCCAGCTAAAGTGAGAGGCAGCCCCGTGGTGTGGGAGTGGGACCCACATTTCGTTACCAGGAGGTCCTCCGGTATGTCTGACTATAATCCTAACTACGTCAAAGTTAGCCTACAGTTCTTTGTAGCTGAGCTGAGCAGACCCCCTCATACACATCCCTTTTATGGTTGGAGACAGATAAAGTGCTTGTTTTCCCCTCCACCCTCTCATAAGCCCATCAACCCCGTCTCTCCCAGGCTACTCCTCCTTCTTTCACCTGGGTAAGAAATTTCTCCTCCTTGCAATAGCCCACAGATTTAGCTCAGGATTCAGAGTGGGAGAGATGGGTAGAGACTCTGGTCTGAGCTTCCCGTGTCCTGCCTCTGGTTCTAGAAGCTTCCGGCTGGCCCCCAGCCCTAACTCCCACGGTCTTTCTCAGCTGATCTGAAAGGTCTCTGTTCAGGAATCTGTTCTCAAGAGCACTTGCTTCTGCTTTGGCAACCTCCTCGCTGCCACCTGGCTCCTGACCACAGCCCAACCTGGCTTCTGTTCGCAGTGCGCCCACCCTTGGCGTTCTGGGTGCCCCCCCCCCCCCCCCAGCGCACATCCCGTCTGGGCTCCCCTGCCGCTTCGTCAGAGCGGTCGTCCCGGTGCACCAGCCCCTGCATGTCCCCGATCGCTAATCTCTTCATCAGCAGCTTCTTTTCAACCGCACTGCCCACAGAACCAAGTGCTTTGTCGATGAAAAGGCCCTTTGGGGGCAAACAGGAAATTAAAGACTCCGAGCGCAGTAAGAAAATCCATTCTTTTTCATGGATTTCTGCAATCTGATTGCTCTGGCTCCTGCTGAGTGGCTGGGATCTCCTGGTCGGAGCTCACACCCACGGACGCTGGCCAGTGGGGGTGATGTCACGAGGAGGGCTCTGTCTGAGATTCCAACATCCACATCGTCCGTGCCTTTGGGTGACCATGCGAGGCTGGCCACCCAGTCAGCAGGGGGGTCCTCGGCAGGAGGGAGCCTTCAGGGCACCGTCAGAGCTCACACCTTGCTCGGAGCTGTCCCTGGCCAGCTGGGAAAGAGTGTGTCTTGAGAGAGGAGCCGCTGGCAGGGCCAGGGGGTTTTGTGACTCTGAGTGTAGAGTGAGAAGGGACAGCCTTCTGGCCCTGGGGCCCAGGCTCAGCGGCCATGGCTCACAGGCCCAGCTGCTCCGCGGCATGTGGGATCTTCCCGGACCGGGGCACGAACCCGTGTCCCCTGCATCGGCAGGCGGACCCCCAACCACTGTGCCACCAGGGAAGCCCGCTTACCTCTTTTTTACAGAAAAGTGTGGGTAGGAGATTCAGGGTGTGGCCACTCCATAATCACGGGGCCCAGGCTCCCTCTCAGTCACATGTCTTTGCTCCTTCATAAGCAGCTCTCTTCTCTTTGTCCAAGACGGTTTCTCTAGTTCCCACCGTCACGCTCCCATTCCAGCCAGTGGGAAGGGGCAAGGAGGAAGGGGAGGTCATGGCCCTTCCTTTAGGGCACAGATTGGATGTCATTCACATCACTTCTGCTCACATCACGCTGAGTGAACGTCACATTGCCCTGAACTTAGACACAGGCTCATACCTGGCTGCAGAGAAAACTGGGAAACGTAGTCCTATGCATTTCATCTCCTCAGATGGTCTCTGGTTCTTCCACTTCCTCTTCCACCATTCCCTTAGCCCAAACCATAATCTCCTACCTCACCTACTGCAATAGCCTCCCAGTTGGTCTCCCCACATGCTCCAACCTGGTTTTTCCTTTGCATCCTGAGTGATTTGGTTTAAATGCAAGTGAGACCTGATCACCTGTTTAGCAGCTTCCCGCTGTCTCAGGATAAAGTCCCTCATGATATGGCCTGGTCCTCTGGCCTCAGATCAAGCCTCTCTCCCTTGCTGTCTGTCCTCCAGCCGCACTGGTCTGAGTCCAGTGGGTTGAGTGCAGGTGGCTTCATGTCTCCATTCATGGTCTTTGCTCTTGTTGCTTTCTCTGCTGCAGTATCCTCTCCCCACCCGACTCCCCACATCTCCCCACTCCCAGTCACATCAGATCTTGTCCCTCAGATCTAAGGTAAGTGGACTCTTTCTCTGGAAAGCCTCTCTGACCTAGTGGATAAGATCAGGCCCCTTGTTATGTAGACTTATGGTACCTTTTCTTTTATTTCAATATCACAGGTTGGATTATGTTATTTGTATGATCATTGCTTAACTTCTGTGCACACCATCTGACTGTAAGCGCCAGGAGGGCAGGGACTGTTGCAGCCCCCATGCCTGGCATGGTTCCTTGCCCATAGCAGGCCCTCATGAAATGCTGGTTGCCTGGGTGAACCGTGAGGCGTGGGAAAGTGTGAAGAATGACTGCCAGGTCTCTGGCTTACCATGGAGATGAATGTGGTACCATGTGTGCAGACAGGGCCCTAGGAGGTGGGTATAAGTTGGGGAAGGATCCTGTGTTCAATGTTGGAAATGCTGGGCCAGGGATGTCGACTAAGCTCTTAGATAGTGACCCTGGACTTCCGGGGAGATATCCTGCTTGAATCAACTGACATTGGATTCTCCACCTGACTCAAGGTTATCGTGGGTCCAGGTGGCCAGAAAGGCAGCCATTTGGGGGCTAAAGATAGGGGTCCTGGTCTTGTGTCCAACTTCAGAGGAGAGGAATTGGGAAGGAGGTACCAGAAAAACTCTCTACTGCAATCTTCTTTACTGAGTTCTCTTTTTGGAAGGGACTGTTTGAGCCCTTTGGTTGTCAGGGAAGCTGAGGTTCTGAGTAGCAAGCACAGCGAGCTTGGGAGGGCTGGAATCTGCACCCCCTCACCTGTGTGACAGGGCACACTTCTCCCCCCCCGCACCGCCCCGCTCCACACCCACGAGCAGCCTAGTTCAGTAAACACGTACGTGTTGTCTACTGAATGCCAGAGCCCTGGGGATCAGTCATGATGGTGGTGGCAGTAGCAGAGTAGTGTAGCTACTGTTTATAGCGTACTCATATCAGACGCCACTGAGGCACTATATATTGAAACACATTTAACCCTTTCAACAACTCTGTGTGTCATTATCCTTCACATTTTACAGCTGGGGAAACCAAGGCAACAAAAACGTCAAAACAAGATCACAGCTACTTGGTGGCAAAAAGAAGAAAACTATAGCCCCTTTGCTTAAAAATGCTTAGAGGTGTGGGATGATTTTGTAATAGTGAGGCGAGCTATTATCACTACCATTAGATAGATGGGGAAAACGATTTGGTGAATATAACACTTCCTAGCTGCGCTAATTCTCTCTGCCTTTCTCTAGCCGTTTTCCTTTTGTACCCGTTAGGACTAATCCAGTTTTCCTCGGAAGAGACAAAACTAGTTTTAAGAAGACAGGCCACTGACGGGCTGACTGCATTTCAGTGAAAGGTGATGGGTAACCATTGCCAAGGTTAACTTTCATCACACTGGTGGAATAATACCCTTTCACAGAGCTTGGTAGTTTAAAAAGTTCCTTTATAGAACTGAACCCTGTGAGATAACAGTATCATCCATGAGTCACATATGACTCTGAGAGGTTAAGTGACTTGCCAGGATCCTGGGGCTGGTAGGTTGTGGATAGGACAGAAACTTAAACTTTGTTCTCCAGACTCCCTGTCCAAAGCAGTCTGTCTGAAGTCACTTCGTATCAATTCCGCCTGCATCACCTTCTCCAAGTGTCCAGATTGGTTCCCACTTAGGTCTTTCATTTTCCTTTTGCCTTTCCCCACCAGGTTGTTTAAAATCTGCGTCTGCTAAGTTTCAGCGGCTCCACGGATGAATCGGCTAATTCATGCTCAAGTGTTAATGACTGATAATGGCATGCAATATATTCCCTCTCCAGAGAGTTTTACGTTTTAAAACACTGAATAATAACAATAACAAAAGATCCTCTTAATGGGTTCTGCCTCTTGGAGTTTTCAAAAATAGTTACCATTCATTTATCTTATTTTTTTCCTCAGATCCAGCCCCTCCCTTTTCCTTCTGTGGCCACTGCCTTAGTTCAGTTCAGCCCTTCATCACCCTCAGGACTGCTGAAGTAGGTTTCTAACTCCCTACTCAGTGCCTCCTGTACACCCTCTGTCCAGTTGCCCAAATGATTCTGTTTAGCCTCCCTTGATGTAAGCCCTTGCCTGGCTCTGCAACCTCCACAGCTAAATCCAATCTCTTGCTATAGTTCTTCCTGCACCTTGTGCTGGGACATGTCTCTGGGTTGTCAGCTGTCAGTCTCCGCGTCACCCAATTTCAGCAAAAACTGCCAACCTCTCCAGGCTTTCCAAGCTCCTTTCAGTGGGTTGAGGTGAGGGGAGTGCCCTTTTCTACCTGCCTTCCCTTGGGAACCCCCCAACAAATGCATCCTCAGTAATCTGAACATCTCTTCCTTACCCCCCTCATATAGCCCGGAAGTGGTGGGAAGATGTTGGCTAAGCAGGTTTGAGGCTCTTCCCTTGGCAAGTCCTTCATAGACAATCTCTCTGAATAGTTTCTCAAGGGGGTAGGGAGAGGGCAGCGGTGGGAATGCACAGGAGTGTTTTTAATGTCACAATGACGAGGCAATGCCACTAGCCTTTAGAACTGGAGACTCGACTAATGCTTCATGGTCTGAGTAGCAATGGACAGCCTGGCAATAAAGAAGTATCCGAACCCGAATGCTCACAGTGTGGGGTTATGTGGCACCAGTACGGGTTAGAAGCAGCATTGTGACCCAGATTAGAATGCAGGTTCTCTCCCCATCACATGAGAGCTCCCTGCACCGTATATTTCCACTTCCCTCCAAAAGAAAATGCATGCCAGTGGAGAGATTCTTGTGCAGCACTGAACAGGAAGATTGCCCAGAGGATAGAGGGCCTTTCCTTGTGACCTCACTTCCTGTGGGCATCTGAGCCAAGTGAGGCTGGACAGGCTGCCCCTTAATGGTGCAGCTGGCACAGCCCCTGGGATATGGGTGATGGTTTCTTGCTTCTTCGTCCAGGTGATCACAGCTCTGAGAGGTCAGTGGGTCCATCCATCCTTTCCAGACAGGACCACCTTACCTTCCTGGGAGCGAGCAGTGCGTGTGTCAGACATTTTTAAGTGCCTTGGCGCGGGGAAGCCTCCAGTTCTGCTGGGCACCATATTGATGGGAAGAAGACAGCCGTCCCTCCACCTTGGAGATGCTAAAAGGAGAAACAGGGGGCTTCCCTTGTGGCGCAGTGGTTGAGAGTCCACCTGCCGATGCAGGGGACACGGGTTCGTGCCCCGGTCCGGGAGGATCCCACATGCCGTGGAGTGGCTGAGCCCGTGAGCCATGGCCGCTGGGCCTGCGCGTGCGGAGCCTGTGCTCCGCAACGGGAGAGGCCACAACAGTGAGAGGCCCGCATACCACAAAAAAAAAAAAAAAAAAAGGAGAAACAGGGAACACACAAAGACTCCAATTTATTTATTATTTGTATTGTTACAGAGCTCCTCCTCCAAAAGCTCTAGGCTCATTAAGGAAAAACAGTGACTTATTCCAAGACACTAAAACCAGCCAAGTTGAGGCCGAGACGGTGGGTGGCAGAAGGGCAGAAAGGAGTGCAGTTGGGGGAAGAGCAGAAAAGTTGGGAGACCCGCATGGGGTATGTGGCTACCACTGGGCTTACAAATATTCATCTATGTCACCAACTCCATTTGCCAAGATCACCGAGGCAAGCATCCCCGTGGCCATCTCCACCTCAGATATCACCAGGGCCACCTCCACGGTCACTCGCCCAAGTCTCTCGCGCCAGTCTGTATCTCTATCTCCAACAGCGTCTTGACTCTGGGTCAGGTTAACCCCTGGTCCACTGACCTCCTTCCAGGTTGTCTTTCTCATGTTGGAAAGAGCTCAGGATGGCGCAGGGCTACATCTGAACAGAAGACCTTCCCACAGCAGGGAGGGGAGAGTCCGCTTGCTCTGGGCTTTGAGAGGGATTCAGCCCGCGTCTTTGTAGCTGCTTCTAGAAGCCAGCAGGCCTCAGAGGTGTGGGACTATTCTACCATTTTAAGGAATCCTACTGGTCTTTGGATTCTTTGAGGTGAATCCTATTTTCAGAGATCTGTGGGCTCATGAGGCACTGTCCGGAAGAATCTGTAGCTGGGACCGGGGCTCAGTCTAGAGGTTAGTTTGTAGCTGGGACAGGGGCGTACTCTGAGACTGGAATTGGGACCTAATTTGAGACAAGTTCAGGGTTCAGTGTCCAGCCCAGGTCAAAGGGCTGACGAGGATTGAGTCAATTTTCAGGGTAGAAGTAGTGTCAGGTGTCCATTAGTTGAACCTTTGTCTTATATCCAGAATTCTCACCAAGTACCACCATTTTACTCTGGGTCAGTTCATTTTCTTGAGGCATTCCTCCATCCTCTGACCCCTCACCACATCCTCCTTTTAGCCCTGAGTCTCCTGGAGCTCAAGACCCAACCACACTCCTGCTCTAGGGTACGGACTTCAGAACAAGATGGAGCATCTTCTGAAACCCAAGCACTGCGCGGCCTAAGCCTGCCTTTGAAGTGGAGGGCAGAGCTAGGCCTGGCAGCTGGATGGCCTGCTGTAATGGGATTAGGGCCAGCCATGCCCACCCTTTGCCTGTAACTGCAAGCCCCTCCCTCCCTTTCTCTTTCTGCTCCTGGTTAGGAGATTGGCTCTACCTACCCAGCCAGCCTCATTGTCTGCGGCCAGGGCCAGCGCCTAGCAACCCTCACAGGGGAGCCCTTTCCTACTGCCATCCTGGCCTCTCCCCCTGCCCCTCAGCTCTGAGCACCAGCATCACTTGTGGTTTTTTTTTTTTTTTTTTTGCGGTACGTGGGCCTCTCACCGTTGTGGCCTCTCCTGTTGCGGAGCACAGGCTCTGGACGCGCAGGCTCAGAGGCCATGGCTCACGGGCCCAGCCACTCTGTGGCATGTGGGATCCTCCCGGACCGGGGCACGAACCCGTGTCCCCTGCATTGGCAGGCGGACTCTCAACCACTGCGCCACCAGAGAAGCCCTACTTGTGTTTTTATCTCTGCAAAGAAGCCAACACCGCGGAGCCAGCTGGTCTCACCAGATTCTCCCAGTGACCCGGTTCTGAGAGTCTCTTCTGAAATTCTGGGCCTCCTCTCCAAGACTCCTGGGTCCTAACAGCAATTCTCAGCTTACTTTCTGAGATTCCAGAGTTCCATTCTGGAATTCTTCAAGGCCTGGCGTCCATTCTAGGAATTCATGAATTCTAGAGTTCCAGGATCTTATGGTCTCAGACTATTCACCATAGGCTAGACTTTGGTTACTGTGGGACAAAGGGGTCTTGTGGTTCCAGAAATGGAGACTGTGGTCATGAATCAGGGTGACAGAGGTTGGAAGATGATGAGGGCATGGAAGTTGCGTTTTTATTCTCTTTAAATGAGAACTTCTGAAGAGCACAGAGAGAAATGAAACCTCTGCCTGGGAAGGTGGGATTCACTCACTTATTCAACAAACATTGTCCAACCCCTTTAGGTGCCGGAAATAGAGCAATGAGCAAAGAAAGACCCTGCCCTCAAGCAGCTTCCATTCTCTTAGGGGAGACTAATATTAAACAAATAGACAAATAATATGCAACATGTCAGATATCAGGTAGTGATAAGCGCTACAAAGAAAAAGAGGGAACAAAGGAATTATTAACACTTTATCGTATTTATTCTGTGCTAGACACCGTTCTAATGCTTTATTTATTTAGTTAGTGTCGGCTGCACCACGAGGCATGTGGGATCTTAGTTCCCCGACCAGGGATCAAACCCAGGCCCCCTGCAGTGGAAGCACGGAGTCTTAGCCACTGGACTGCCAGGGAAGTCTAATGCTTTAAATATATTAACTTATTTACATTTATAATAATGTTAATAAGTAGATGCTACTGTTTAGTCCCACTTTATAGATGAGGAAACTGAGGCACAGAAGGTTAATTATTTGTCCAAGTGGCAGAGCCAGGATTGGAACTCAGCAGTCTGACTCCAAAATCACACGCTTAACCAGTGTGTTATCATGCAGAGTGAGGGTAGGCACAGTGACCGAGGGAGGACGCTATCACACAGCGAGGGCAGTGACATTTGACCAGAGCCTTACAGAAGGCAAGGTGGCAATGCATGTGCATCTCTGGGGAAGGACACTCCCCTGGGGAGTAAGCCAGGTTCCGTTTCCACTATGGAGGACACATGTTCTCTGTGCTCCGGGGCTGGAAAAAGGCTCCCATGGGGATCTGGTGGGAGGGTTAAGCTCAGAAAGATGCTTGCCTCTGTGGTCATAAACGACCTGATTGCCCATCCCAGTCAGATTCCCCTGCATCCTCTCCTCCCTGGTCATGCAGACGGGTCCCCTCCTTTCCAAAGGAGTGTCCCCAGAACGCAAAGGAGAGCTAAAATAGACAATCCCATGTGACAGGACTAATCAGCCTGCTAATTATGAGTAATTAGAAACACCTCCCCGCCTTGTCAGGCCCTGGGTGGCCCAGTGTGAAACAGAGTGATGACTTAATCCTCCCGGGAAGGAAGGCGGAGCGGTGGGCAGAGGTACGGGCGAGGGTGGACAAGCATCCCCAAGCATTCCCGCACACCTGGCCTGACGCTGGTCTCAGTCTGTCCCGCCTGTATACACAGGCAACTCAGCATGGAAAAGGGGGCACTGGGGACACTGGGATGAAGCTGAGTGAGCTTGAGTCCTGGCTTTGCGATCGTGCCAGCAGCATCTTTGGACGAGTTACTTCACCTCCCTGAGACTTGGTCTCTTCACGTGTAGACCTGAGGTATTCATCATCCCTAATCACACAGCTTTATGGCAATTTGAGGAGCTGGGAAAATAACCAAACATGGTGTCTGGTAAACAGTAAGTGCTTAATAAATGGTAGTGCTTATTGTTGTTCCAACTCTGTCATCTGTTGCCTTGGGTGACTTGAAAAATTACTTTCCTTCCTCGAGCCTTGTCTTCCCCACTTGTACAATGGAGGTAGGAGTTGGTGACTCACTTATTCAATCAAAAAATATTTTCTGAGGACTGACTTCATACCAAGCACCTGGATGGAATGAGACTGACACAGGCTCTGACCTCAGAGAGCTTTTGGTCAATAGGTTGTTCCCACCCCATCCCTCATATTCAGTCTCCAGGTGATACGGACTACGGTAGACAGGATTGTAAGGTCCCCTGGGGTACAAGCCCACACAAGCTCCTCCTCTTGGATGTGGACAGGACCTAGAAATATAATGGGATTTTACTTTCCTGGTTAGGCTAGTTATGTGGCAAAGGGGAAAGGGATTTTGCAGAGGTTGTTAAAGTCCCTAAATGCATTGACTTTAAATTTGTCAAAAGGGAGATTATCCTGAGAGGGCTTGAGATAATCCGATGAGTCCTTTAAGAGAGGGTCTAGAACTCAAAGACAGAGGCATCAATCTCTCTGCTGTTGGCCTTAAAGAAGCAAATTGCCATGTGGTAGAGAGGGCCAGATGGGGCCCTAGAAGCTGAGGGCCTCAGCCCGAAAACCATGAGGAACAGACTGTCAACAACCTTGGAAAAAGACCCCAAGGCTCAGATGACACCCCAGGCCTGAATGACACTTTGATTGCAGTCTTATGACACCCTGAGCAGGGCATCCCCCCCTGCACTCCTGCCCTAGGGAAACCGTGATATAATCAGTGTGCGTTGGTTTTGTTTTTTTTTTTTTTTTTACATCTTTATTGGAGTATAATTGCTTTACAATGGTGTGTTAGTTTCTGCTTTATAACAAAGTGAATCAGTTATACATATACATATGTTCCCATATCTCTTCCCTCTTGCGTCTCCCTCCCTCCCACCCTCCCTATCCCACCCCTCTATGTGGTCACAAAGCACCGAGCTGATCTCCCTGTGCTATGCGGCTGCTTCCCACTAGCTATCTATTTTACATTTGGTAGTGTATATATGTCCATGCCACTCTCTCACTTTGTCACAGCTTACCCTTCCCCCTCCCTATATCCTCAAGTCCATCCTCTAGTAGGTCTGTGTCTTTATTCCTGTCTTGCCCCTAGGTTCTTCATGACTTTTTTTTTTCTTAAATTCCATATATATGTGTTAGCATACGGTATTTGTCTTTCTCGTTCTGACTTACTTCACTCTGTATGACAGACTCTAGGCCCATCCACCTCACCACAAATAACTCAGTTTCGTTTCTTTTTATGGCTGAGTAATATTCCATTGTATATATGTGTCACATCTTCTTTACCCATTCATCCGATGATGGACACTTAGGTCGTTTCCATCTCCAGGCTATTGTAAATAGTGTGCATTGTTTTAAACTGCTAAGTTTGTGGGAACTTGTCCCCCAGCAATAGAAGCCTGATCTACAAACCCTGCCCCTGAGTGCATGCAAGGCCTTGGGTCAGTGCCACCTGCTGGCTCCAGCTGTCTTCCCAGTCCCCGCTCAGGGCCTAGAGCCTCAGTGCCCCAGTGAATTCCTCGCAGACAATGCTCCCATCAGCCATGGCAAAGGATTGTTTCTTTAGCTGCCAAGCTGCTCCCAAAGTTGGTCGTCAAAGAGTGTTCTGTTTGCCCTACTTTTAATATAATTATCAGCATCACGACACTGAGTCAGGGCTCAGCCTGTCACAGGCTCCCGATTATCCCGAGCTGCTTCTCTGGGAACAGCCGTATCCATGCCTCACGCTTGCCGCCTCCTCCCACGTGAATTATCTGTAATTTCCGCACCTCTGTGCTTGCTTGCCGAGGTCCTCTGTAAAAGCGAGGACTTGTGCTGGGCCGGGCGCACTGTTATTTTCAAGGCAGCCAAGTCAGGCTCTGAGGAAACTGTAACAAGAGCAAGTGGGACCTGGCCTTGACTGTGGGATCTGCAAGGGGAAAGGGGAGCACAGGCAGAGGGGGTGTGGGTGTCCACCCCAACAGGAGCTGGAGCCAGACTGAAGGCAGTGAGCTAACACCTGGCAATCAGAGGGCAAGGCGTGAGCAATACAGCTCTCGGACACACACAATGTGGCCCATTTGTAGGATGCCCTGGAGGGGGACTTTTCCTGCAGCAGCAGAATTCTACACACCAACTCCGGAGTGTGCTGAACATGTTGGAGAGGGTGAAGGTGGGGGAAGAAAAGAAAGCCCTGCGGATAGAGGAGAATTGGAAATGGAATGGAAGTAGCACATTCTCCTTCAACCAGAGCTCCCTGCAGGGTATTCAGCTCCCATGGGTAAACAGCTGAGTCCCCTGGAGAGGGGACTATGGAAGGTGGATGGGAAATGTCTCTCTCTGAGGAGAACCGCCTGACAGCGATGAAGCTCTGCCGCTGCAGAGTGGCCCACTGCCTGGTTCAATTCTGTAAGAGAGAAAACACCTCTCTTGGTAGAGACGATGCACTTTCACACCGCAGATCTCTGGAAGGTGCCCTTGTGTATGTGCGTGAACACGCTTGGACCCTATGTGAAAGTACATTTGGGCATACATAATGGATGGAAATGCACATGTGCGTGTGTGCAGAGTATAGTCGCGTGCAGTGGTATGTGTATTTGGGTGTATGCTTCTCCGGGCCAGAGGCTGCATTTGAGGATTTATGTACATGGGGAAAGAAGACGGGGCGTTTGGCTCTCCATATGTATCTCTCACTTTTACCTCTTTTGGTACCTACTCCCATTACACCCACACGTTCCAGCTCCCGGGAAGTGTATCTTCCCTTTTAAGAGTTATGGTTCAGGGGAGAGAACTCAGGACTTGAGTGCTCAAAGACCTGGTATGCAGCCCCATCTCTGCTACTAGTTAGCCTTATAACTTTGAGCCAACCATTCCTGTTCTCTGAGCCTCATCTGCTTCATCTGTGAAATGGGGTGCTTAGCTAGTCAAGTTTGCACTTAGAATTTAGGATTCCAGATCCCTGTCTCCCTGGTCCTTTCCCCCTGCTCTGACAATCCTCCCCTTGCTCATCTGTATCTACTGCTGTGCCCTGTGGGGGGCGGAACACAGAGGACTTGGGACTCCTCAGCTCTGTGGAGGTCCCAGGAAGCTCTGAAGACAGGAAGACAGGTCTCCCTTCCTTCTCTACTCCAGGTTTCTGGTGAGGCAGCTTCAAGTATTGTAGAGCTTCTGGAATACAGTTTGAAAACCATGGATCTAAATAGGCTGATGTTCATTGCCTTGGTTTCTTAGAAAATTCCAAGGGTCCTTGGGGTGGCTGAAAAGGCTCTGGAGGGTATTGGTTTATCTGATGAGGATGCTGCCTCCTGCGGGAGAGGGCAGGGGGCCTACTTTGGGAATGGTGCTCGCCCAGGGGAGCCCAGGCCCTGCTACCTGGAATGTCCCTGCAGCCTGCGTATCTGCGGGAGAGGGGACCTTTATGAGGCAATGGGCCTGGCCTACGCCCCTTCGTGGGGCTGAGCCTTCCATAGCCTCCCTGCTGCTCACCCTGTTGTGTTTCTGGGCCTTCCAGCGGGCACTCCCTGATGCACCTGGGCCTTCTCAGAGCCTGCCTGGCTGTCTGACTCCAGCACAGATGCAGGAGGTGACCAGAGGGCCTTCAGAATCAAACTTTCCCCAGAGCTGCACAATCTAGAACTCTGGCTCCCACTAGCTTGGGGGAGAAGTGACCCAGGGTCAGCATTTTGCTCCTCCATAGAAAGAAACCCATACTCCATAGACTGCTATTCAATGAATGCCCAGGACGTTCCCCAAATATGAATTCAATGGGCAAATGCCCGTAAGGCAGCAATTTTGCATCCTTTTCATGTCCTGGAGCACATAGAAAACAAAAACCTGTGTACAGCTCCCAGAGGAAGTAGAACAGGATGCTTACGGTTACCAAGGGCTCTGAGCGACAGGACCTTGGTATGCCTCTCATGGCTTCTGGACATATGAGCACGGCCCCTTGGGACGTGCACAGGTAAAGCGTTTAGCAGAGGGCCTACGGCAGTGGTCCTGAGCCTTGGCTACACACTACAATCTACCGGGGAGCTTTTAAAAAAATACTTTTGGCCAGGCCTCACCACAGACCAACTGTCTACTGATCTTGGTGGTGAGGCCCACGCATGGGTACATTTTTTTTTTAATAAATTTATTTATTTATATTTGGCTGTGTTGGGTCTTCACTGCTGCGTGTTGGCTTTCTCTAGTTGCGGCGAGCGGGGGCTACTCTTCGCTGTGGTGTGCAGGCTTCTCACTGCAGTGGCTTCTCTTGTTGCAGAGAACTGGCTCTAGGGCGCACGGGCTTAGTTGCTCTGCGGCACGTGGGATCTTCCCGGACCGGGGCTCAAGCCCGTGTCTCCTGAATTGGCAGGTGGATTCTTAACCACTGTGCCACCAGGGAAGCCCCCATGGGTACATTTTGAAAGCTCCCCAGGGATTCTGTAGCACAGGAGGGTTGAGAAGCACTGGCTCAAGGCAAGTTGAACATTCAGCAAATGTCAGCGATTCACAATAAAAACCCCTTGGTGTCCTCGAATGTGCTGTTCTCCCTGCCTGTGCAGCTGGGCTGGTGTGGCTGGAGAGGGGTGGGGGCCGGGAGTCGCGGGGGGAAGCGCTGCTCAGGAGAGATGAATGCTGGGTAGGGCAGCCTGGCATCCATCTCCCTCAGCCACATCTCAGAAAACTGAATTAAAATCTATCTTTTTCGGCGGCTGCCTGCTTGGCTGGCTGGCTTGTGGAAGCGAGCCGAGGCAGTGAGCACCTCCGGGTAGGGAAAAGCTGTTGAGGAGATGCCCCAGCCTCCCACCCTAAGGGAAAGAAGGCAACTCAAGGGGTCCTCTGGAAGGAGACCATTCCCAGGGGTGGTCCCTCGGCCCCCCGTCTCCCTCAAGCCAGTCAGGCAGGGTGAGGAGGGGCTGGCTATCTTGGAAGAAGAAGGAAACTGTGGTCCTGTCCTTGGGGAGGCCCAGTCTGGGGGACCAGACCTGGCATAGCTCAGGGAGAACCAAGATTGTTTGGAGAGACCAAAGCCATATGCCTAGATGGGCAGAGAACGGTCTGGGGCATGGAAGCCCAGCCTGCTTCAGCATGACAGGGGTAGCCCACTAGGTAGAACTACACTAAATTGGGCATGTGGACACAAGCTTTAGTCCCCAGTCTGAAAAGTGCGTCCTTGGGCCAGTCCTGTGGCCCCTTCGGGCTTGGGCACTTCATGCGTAGAGAAGGGGAATAGCCAGCCTTCCTGGAGCCCAGCTCTGATGATGTTCATTTCTGTGCCTCATCCAGGCTGATGCTACTAGGTACGGCTGGGATTAGAAGCCATCTACAAGGACTGCAGCACCTTGGAGAAAATTAGAGAGGTGCCCTGTCCAGGACCAGCTAGAAAAAGCACCCCTTTTGGTGGACTCTGCATGCCTGGCTTGGTGGGAAGTGGGCAGAGCAGGAGCTGGATTTCCACCCCTACCTGCCCCATGCAGGGAATGGACTGCACAGTGGGACCTGGAGCCCTGACTGACCCTTAGCTATGGTCAGCTAGGAGCCTACCCTCTGGCTAGGGGCCTTGCAGCAAAGGGAGAACAGGTGAACGGAAGGGGTGTGAGCAGAGGACTGCGGGTTCATTCCTGTCCACTGGCTGCCCAGGCAGAGAGCAAGAGGTGCCCAACCTGCTCACTGCCCACACCAAGACATACATCCGGGACACAGAACAGAGGGCAGGGGATCCAGAGCCCAGAGAGGGACCTGGAGTATGGAAAAGGGAATAAACCCGGAAATGAAGGCTGACTCAGAGTCAAGGGTCCTCATCCGGCGGCCCGACCGCTGACATTCCCAGGGACGGCTGGCCTGCTGCAGGTGACTCTGGTTTCCACCCTTCCTCACACTTCGTGCCTCCAGCGTCCCATGCTCCATGCTCCCCTCCTGACTCAGAGATTGCCGCAGCCCCTCCTTCCCCCTCACGATGTTTCACAGTTTACAGAGCACTTTCACACACAGCATCTTATTTGATCTTCAGATACCCGGGCTGGAGACAGATGAAAGTAGGCTCCCAGGGGTAATGGCAACAATCTAGAAAGGGGTGTACCCAGGTCCAGAGGGAAGTCCTGTCCATCTTGTCTGTCTGACTCTAGCAAGGCACCAGGCCCTCTTCTTTCCAGAAGGGTCTCACCCTATACTGATACAGAGAAGAACTAACATTCTCCTCCTCCAGGAAGCTTTTCTGGACTGAAAGAAATGTGATCCGTGAAGACCAACAGTGTGGTATACAGAGGGGGGCAGGGTTCACTGCGCAGTAAAGAAAAATCATCAACTCACTGAGCGGGCCCAGGGAACTCCTCGCATCATTCCAGATACTTCCTTCAAGTTTTCGTTATGGAGTCCTGCTTCACGCTCCAGTCCTCTCCTCCCCAGCTGGACTAGAATTCCCAAGGAAAGGCTTAAGTCTCTTTCTCTTCCCTCCTCCTCCTTGAAGCTTCCTCAACAAGGTGGCCACACCCAAAACTCAGGCCCACAGGGAGGCTGAACGATGACCTGAATGAGGAAAGACAGAGCCTGGTTGCAGAACTGTGGATGGGGCTATGGAGGGAGACTTGGGTTGCTGACACCTGGGGTAGTGACCAGAAACCGTGAGCAGGGGCAGGTGGAAGCAATGTGCTGGCTGGTGGGAGTGGGTAACTGTTCTCTGTCGGGCTTTGGCTCCACGACCAACTGGCTACATTGTCTTGACCTGTTTAGTTCCCCGCAATAAGCCTCAACTTATCCATCTGTACTAGGAGGAGGCTGAGTGGTACTACAATAACAGTAGCCATAGTAATTAATTCATTAGTGAGGAAATAAAATCAGTGAAAACCTACTTTGGGATGTGTGTACCATTCTTGTTTAATGATGTTGTTAAGAGGTGGGGGGTAGGTACTATGATTCCCACGTACAGGGAAGAAGTTGAGGTTCAGAGATGCCCAGTCCCCTGCCCCAGCTCACAGAGCTAGCCCTGGCACAGCAGGGACTGAAGCCAGGCAGTCTGACTCCAGAGCACTGTCATCTTAAGTTGCTGTAGGCCGCCCCGGTAAGGCCCCCACCTCCCTTTTCTGGCCATAGAGGCGTTTTCTAGGGGATCACATTTGAAGACATCCAGGCAGGAATGCCGGAGCTAGCTGACTTTCCCAGGCCAGGGCTGCGTGGGCAAAGAAAATCCCAAGGGGAGTCTGGGACTTGCCCTGTAAGGAAGGCTTCCTGGAGGAGGAGGAGCTGGCTCAGACAGGAAATCAGGAGGACGTGGCAGGGAGAAGGCAGAGGGTTTCTCGCTCTGGGTATCTCGGGAGGGTTGAAAGGAGGGCGGTGAGCCCCGGGGAAGGCCCGACGCTGAGCCCCGGAAGCCGAACTACAGAGGGGAATTGTTGCCTCCGCATCCTCGCCCCCAGGTCTCCCAGCCGAAGCTCTTGCTCCCATGTGCGGCGGGCGGGGTCCCGCTCCACCCCATCCCCGGCCTAACCCCTCCCCCGGGCGCCCATTGGCCTGTACCCCACCCCCAGCCTGCGAAGTGCTCTGGGGGAAGGCGGTGGTCGCTCGCCTCCCTCCTGCCCCCGGCCTGGCTTCGCGGTGGAGGCGGCGCCTCTCCGCAGCCCGGACCCAGCTGGGCTGGCGCGCGGCGCAGGGCGGGCGAGGGCAGGCGGGGGGCGCCGCGCTCGGGCCCCAGGCGGCTACTGACGGCGGCAGCGGCGGCTCCAGGCGAGCGCGGTCCCCGCGTGCGCACAAGCTCACTCCGCCGCGCAGGGACCCACGGATACCGGCAGCCGGCGGACACACGGACGCGGAGACCCGGGCTCGGCGCGCGCTGCTGAGCGCACACGCTCCCCGTCCTCGGGCGGCTCGGGGCGCGGAGTCTGCCCCGGGCCGACCCGCAGCCCGCGGCCCCGCGGCGAGGCCCCGCTGTGAGCAGGTAAGGGCCGCCCCGCCGCCCCTGCCCCTCTAAGCCCTGTCCGCCCTCCCCCGACTCCAGAACCTTCGCCCCTTGGGGACCGCGGAGCCCCTCCTCCAGCTCGGCTGTCTCCGCAAGCAGCGTCCTTCACCGACGGAGAGCGGGCCAGGGCCAGAGCGGGGCCAACCTCCCGAAACCTAAATGAAGCCGTCTCCCGCCGCTGCACCCATCCTGCGCGACTGTCTGATACCCTCCCTCTCGCACCCCTCCCCCGCCCTCCCAATATCTGGGATCATGCTCGGGGGCGACCGATCCTTGCAGCTCGCAGCGGGTGGGGTGGGCTAGCTACCTCGCGCCCCTCTCCGTGCCAGAAGGGAGGACCAGGGGCAGGGAAGGCACTGCGGCCGGAGGGACCCACAGGGACCTGTCTCTCTACTCCCAGGGCAGACGGACGCGGCCAGGCGAAGCTGGAGGGTCCCCAGGGGGCTGGGTACCGCAGTCCTCACGGGGTTTGAGGGGTGGGCAAGCGGCGTGCTGTGTACAGAGTGGAGTATGGGCCGGCGGAGAATGTCCCCCTGTAGTGACACCTTCGGGATTGTTCAGAAGAGCGTCGTCTCTCGGTTTCCCGCGGCGCAGAGAGGCGGGGGTCCGGATGCCTGGGCTTCTGCGATCCCGCGAGGAAACGCCCCACGGGGGCCTGTGGGAGAAACGCGGTGGCCTCCCCTGGCTGAAGTGGGCTCGCCTGAGATGAGACCCCTGCCCACTGCCTTAAAGGCACAGGCTCGTGCTGCAGCTGTGGGAGGCTGGGGCCCACATCCTGGGCAGGCAGGACCTTTGCAGGTTGGGTGGCGGGTGGTCCGAAGGGGCCAGGGTGCCAATGGATGGAGCTAGACGCTCAGGGGAGAGCCGAGCCAGGAGCTGATTGTATTTCACGTGGAGCTGGGAGTGGAAGCTCACCCCTGGCCCGTGCTCAGACCCACTTTGAAAGCTGCTGGGGGAAGGATGGAGGACCCCTGCTAAATTCTCCAGATGATTTCTGTGCTTTTAGTGCAGGTGCATGTCTCCCTTATCCGCTCCCCCCGCCTTCCCACACACACCAAAAGAAAATATACAGCATTTGGCTCTTCTAGTGAGCAGCGCTGCATTGGGGGCGGCTGGGGGATGGGAGGGGGCTACACAGTCTGTGGAGGGCAGCCTGCCTCGGGACCCTCTTGGGCAGAGGCAGACAAGCATTGTGAAGGTCAGGCTGGAGGCTCTGAGCGGCTGTGGGCTTCTGAAGGGGATACAAAACTGTGTATGGGCCTTGGTTGGGGGGCAGCAACGCTCAGATTTTCTCAGGGGGCCAGTCTGAGTTGGTGCTGGGTGCAGGTCGGGTTGGCAGAACCCCCAGTCCTCAGATGAATCTGGGGCTCCTCTTCTCCACTGACTTTGGGGAGGGCAAGTAGAGGTTTCAGTCTGGACACCAGTCAAAATTTGAGTATATGAATTAGAGATACAACACACTGGGGCAGGCCCTGTCCAGATCTTCCAAACAGTTCATCAACAAGTGTGTGTGGGGTGACCAGGGAGGCGAACCCGGTGCCTTCCCTCCCCTGTGGTGGGTAGTTCATCCATGATTCTGTGTCTGGGACAAGACCGTATGATTCTGTTTGCCGCTATGTGCAGTGAGAGGGGTTATCTCTGGGAAGCCTCTTGAAGGACTCTTTCCTACATTCTAAGAACTAATCAGGCTAAAAGTTTCATTAAGGTCCTGTTTTGTGTAAGGTTAAGGCTGGCAGGGCGTTGATTGGAGAAACGCTTTGGAATACATCCTTTCTCGTGCGGCCACCCCTCTTTGCCGTGCTCCTACTTTGGGACATTTCCTCAATTTGTGTTGAATAAACAAAACAACACAAAATGGGTGTTTAGAGATCAGTATCTACACCTAAGAGCCTAGGAAAGACAAGAGCTAAGGCCACAAGGTGGCTTTCTTCCTGGGGATGTGGCCTCAGGTTCAGTGTCCCAGGTCTCTGGCCTCTTAGGGGTGAAGATTTCATTGACCCAGGGCTGGCACTGTTAAGCAGAGGACACCTTGTGCTGTCTGCCAGAGGGCAGAACCAAGGTGTGCCAAGCACAGAGCACGAGCTCAGCTCAGTGCCAGGAAGGCCTTGCTTCCCTGAGAGCTACCCAGTGTGGAGCCGACACTTGGGGTGACTGTGGGTTTCCTGTCTGGGGAGGTATGTGAGCAGAGGTCCCATGTCCAGACAGGTGGGGCAGGGGCCCTGGAAGCCTTGGCCACCTCTGAATGGAGGAATCTACAAGTCCAGGGTCTGACTGGTCTGGGCCTAGTGGTCCAGCTGCCTGGCAACATTCAGGCTGCAAACTCTTCAGCTGTGGCGTGTTTGTACTGAGCCCTGGATGCCGTCAGAGGCACATGGTGACAGCCACCTCCACAGTGACACACAGAGAGGGAGTGACACACTGCCGGGGCGGCATGCAGGTTTCCCATGACACCTGCCAGAGAACTGGGGCAAACATACAACAGCAGAGCACGACATACATACGGACACGGGGACACACCCTCTCACACAGATCTCGACACACCTGGGGACTCAGACGTCTGCCCAGTGAAGATCACAAATTCTTCCTTAATGAGCGTCCAGATGCACGTTGCACTGAGTGGAGAAAGCGTGTGTGTTGTTGCGTGAGGGTGGAACGAGGGTGGGTAGGCTTTTTCTGTAACGGGCCAGATAGTAAATATTTTAGGCTTTGCTGGCCGTACACTAGGTTGCAACTGCTCCATCCTGCTGTCATAACGTAGAAGCAGCCATAGATGATACTTATGCAAACGAGCAGGGCTATGTTCTGATCATCTTTATTTACGGACACAAATTTGAATTTCGTACAATTTTCCTGTGTCATGAAGTATGAGCCTTTTAATTTTTTCCTGACCATTGGAAGATGAAAAAACATTTTTGGCTCACTGGCTGTACAAAAATAGGTGACAGGCCGGATCTGACCTGCTGGAAGGGTTTGTGAACCCCTGGGCTGTAGGTTAGCAAAGAGAAGTGGTTTAAGAGGTGGAAGAAGGGAGGGGCTTAGTCCTGGGGGCCCAAGCCGCCCTAGGGGGGGCCTTCCCTTCACCCTGCCTGGAGCTCAGGGTGCCCATCTATGTAATGCCTGGCCTCAGCATCCTACCTTAGACAGGCCTCTGCTGTGTTCATGTGATAAATCTCCTGTACTAAGGACACCCGGAGACAACATCCATGCCTGAAAATGAAAGGACATCGCGTCGCTGAGCTCACCAAACAGGTCCTGAGCCCCCATTCCCATTCACCCTCTTTGGCCAGGGGCATGCCCATCTCCACCAGTAGGAAAACTTCAGGGAAACCTGGACATGCCCCTTGTTCCCAGACAGGCTTCAAACTCACAAAGAGAAGGATGAGGCCTGAAATAGCCGAGGCAAGAGTAAGGGGCTCCTCATCTAGGGCTGGTAGTTCTCAGAGGAGGGTGAGGCCAGTGGAGGTGGGTGCAGCCGGGGTGGGCTTCCTGGAGGTGGTGGCAGGAGGTTAGATTGGCCTTGTGGAATATCTGGACATTCTCTTCCCAGCTCCAGGCATTGCCTTAGCTGTCACCTTTCCCCCGTGAAAAATGGGCCTCAGAGAAGGGCGGCTGAGACAAAAGACTAAACACACAGTTCCTTTGCGGGCACTTCCGATGTCCCAGTGTCTGATTTAAGGTCGTGTGGTGAATCGGGTCCTGCCTTTGGTTTCTTCCTATCTCTCCTGTCTGTCCCCTTCTGACATTTGTTTCCTGCCATTTCCCCAGAGGGGTGGGCCAGGGAGACTTTCTTTTCCCACTTGCCCAAGCCTCTGGATTCTGTCCCCCACTTTCCATTCCAGCTGCCCTTCCCTGCCCAGGCCCCCATCACCTCTACCCTGAATCCAGGATAGGTTTTCTGCCTGCGCTTTGCTCCTTCCGCTCAGCTCACCAGCCTTCTGAGGAATACTCCCTAAACGGGCAGCTTAGCACGTCACTGCCCTGTAACACTCCTCAGTGCCCCCAGCCCTCTCCCGTGGAGCTAGGCTGCAGTGGCCCTGGCATCCGCAGACTAGCACCAGTCTTCCACCCTCTCGTCCACCCCCAACTCCTGGTATCTTGCTGGGTCCCTCGACACCCCGCATTCACCTTCCTAAACCCGTCCACCCGGCACTCCTCAGGGTTGAGGGTCCCCACCGCGTGTTCTACCTGTGCCCGTCAGAGCTGGCCCGCCCTTCCAGGGCCTCACAGCTACTCTGGAGGGACTGCTGGCTAGCAGGGGTCAGCGCAGGTGGCAGTGCTCGCCATCCCACCTGCCCCAGCCTCACCCCCCGCCTGGGAGGTGCTAAGCAAACTCTCCACAAACCAGAGCCTGCTTCCTGTGCCCTCCCTCCCGCCCTCTCCCCACGCACCTCCCACTGCCTTCCATCACTTCCCGTCCCTCCTTTCCCCTTTCTGGTATCTTCTGTTTCCTCCTTCCCATTCTTCTCCCCTCATCCTCTTTCAGGCCCTGGGGGGCTGTCCCAGGCAGAGGACTCCCAGGACCCCTCCAGGACAGGAGATGTGCCTGAACTAGCCAGTGTGGAAGGGCTTTGCAACGTGACCTTGGGAAAGGCTCTGGGTCTCTTCGGGCCTCAAACCCTCACCTGTGAAATGGGATATTACTACCCGTGTGCATGTGTGCCCAGCCTTTCCCTACCCTGAGCCCAGGTTCCCTCTGTGTAAAATGCAGGGCCTGGGTGGAATCATCGTAGGCCTTCCAGGGACCTGGCTTCTGTCACCTGCTGTGCCCAGGACTCCGGGGACCAGGCTTTGAAAGGGGAACGTTGGAACATCAAAGAGGAACGTCAGCGTTAATGATTAATCCATTGATTGCCAGAACACCCCTCACTCCGGCATTGGACGCTGACCTTTATCAGCTCTGACCTTATTGGGGAGGAAAGAGGTTCTTGTCTCCCAGAAAGAAGTTAAGTTCTCTCCCTTGAGGGGTGCGTTGGAGAGGCAGTGCTTCATCTTTCAGGCTTCCCTCTCTGGTCCTCTGTACTAGGAGGGCAAGGAGGAAGTGGGAGGCGAGTGCTGCTCAGGTTTCGTTAATAAAGGGAGCACGTGTAGAGCGAGGGAGGTGTAGGGTCCGCCTTCCCTGGGTCATCTTTGGTGTGGTGCCCAGGCTTGGCACTGCCCCACGAGGGAGAGGGATGCGGAGCGGCCAGAGGAGTCCAGTAGGAGATGCCTCAGCTCCATGAGGGCAGAAGAGGGACCCAGGGCTGTGTGGCCCCATGGAGAGGAGGAGTGAGATGCTGCCCTCCCACTGTGGGGGGCTCCCAGGAGACAAAGGAGCCTGTGCTGCTCACGGCTGGCCTGGAAGGGTGCAGTGGAGAGACGTCAGCTTCCCCGAGGGCCCTGGACTGGCTGCTGGAGAGAGCTGAGCGCCCCAGCCCAGGAGCTGGACCACTCTCAGCTGAGGGGCTGCAGAAAGGGTCCTGCAGGGTGTGGGGCAGTGTGGGGGGTGGCTGCAGGGTCTCCGAGTCCCCTCCCACTGCCCGCGGAAAGTCAGAGCCCGGTGAGTCACCGCTGGCTCCGGTGTGCTGACTGATGACGCCGTCTTCCTGCGTGCCTGGCGCAGTGGCTCGCCGGAGGAAAACAGCTGCTCTTTCTGTTCCCGCCCCAGGCCAGTTGCTGGGCTTCTGGGGCCTGAGGAGGGCAGGCCCTCCCAAGTCTGTAAGGGGGGCACGTGCGTTCTCCCCAGGCAGGGCTCCGGGACTCTCTCCTGTGTGACCTTGGGAAGTGTCTCCCCCGCCTCTGGCCTCAGTTTCCCCACAGGAAACTCCGTACTGTAGGGGAGGTGACCTTTAAAGTCCATTTCAGGTCTGAAATGCTGTGTCTGTAATTCACTCTTCTTAAGGAGGGTGCTTCAGATATAGAAGTGTGGGCAGAGGGTAGCAGAGGGCCTGGCCAGTCCCCAGGGATGTGAGAGGGTACTACTAGGGTACCAATGGACTCTGAGCTGGTCTTCCTTTTACCAATAACAGAGAGTGGCAGGAGCATAGGGATGGAGTGCACAAGCTTTGGAGCCAAGCTGCTTCGGTTCACTTCCCAGCTCTACCACATGCTTGCTGTGTGTCCTTGGGGAAGTTGCTTAGCCTTTCTGTGCCTCAGTCGCCTCAGCTATAGAATGAGGATAATGCTAGGAACGACTGCATGGGTTTGGGGCAGGTGAAATGAGTTAATGCATGCTGATTGTTTGGAAGAGTGCCTGGCATGTACCGAGTGGTTAATAAATGTTAGCCATCAGCAAATAAAAGTGCAGCAGGCCTGATGTTCCTATTTTGAATATGACAGAGGGCTTATGGTGGTGGAGGTGGCAGCAGGAAGGTGAAAAAACCTGAACACAAAGTGGTAAGATAATAATAGTAGTTAACACACGTGTAGCCCTTATTGGGAGCCAGGCTATACTCCGCTCTCCATAGTTTACTTATATCAATTGGTTGATGCCTCCCAGTAACATCTATGAAGTAGGTATTACTGTTATTCCATTTTCACATATAATTGAATTAAGCCACAGAAAAGTTAAGTGGCTTCCCTGAGGTCTTTAAGCTTAAAACCCTAGCAAAATGGTTCCTGAGTCCACCACACTACACGCCAGGAGGTAGTTTAATTGTCCTCAGATTAGTTGCAAAAGCCAGTTTATCCCAGCAGAGCCTGGACCCAAGAGAGAGCACCTGGGAGTATCAGTGACCAGGTCATCCAGAGCCACATGCGTGGCTGGGCTGAAAGAGCCCAGCATCCATCCTCAGGGAGGGGAGGGTCCAACCCCAGGCTGCAGTGGCCAGGCCTGGCCCTTAGGAGGGTCACTGGCAGCTTGGGGGAGTCCAGAGGAGAGAGGCAGCTGGAACAGGGTGCAGGGGACAGGGCTGGGAATGGCTGACCCAGGGGACACATCTCAAAGTGCTTTCCTGGGACAGAGGAGCCAGGCATGTGGTCCAGAGGAGTATGAGGTTTGGGACAGGTGGCCTCAGACCGTAAACTCTGAGCATTGTCCCGCAGGGGCTGTGCCCAGTTGCCTCGGGGCGGGGGTCAGGGGAGAAGAGGTGGGGGCTGAGGTCACCATCGTGGAGAGGCTGCAGGAGGTCGTCTCTGAGGTTTCCAGCTGAGGTCGGGCGTGGGAAGGTCAAGGCCTGGGAGCTCCCAGCTTCCCTCTTTCCATCTCTTGGCTAGCGAGTGTCTGTGTCCTGTTGGGCAGAGGGTGGACGGTAGTTGGGGAAGGTGAACAAGAGGGGGCAAAAGTGGGAATCAGGAACCCGGGTCTAGTGCCAGAGGAGGCCTCGTGTTGAGAGTACCCCAGCCCCTCCACCCTGCGGCGCTGGGCTGGGGGCACGCCGCTCTCCTGGTTCGCCGCGTTGTCTGAGCAGCCTGGTGACAAAGCAGGGAGCGGGGGAATGGTTAGGCGGGGGCCTCTGATCGCTTCAGCTTGTTTTTAATCCACTGCAGGGATAAGCAGCCCGCAAATCTGGGCATCGTGTGTGTGTGTGTGTGTGTGTGTGTGTGTGTGTGTGTGTGTGTGTGTGTGTGTGTGTGTGTGTGTGTGTGTGTGGTGTGTGTGTGTGTGTGTGTGTGTGTGTGTGTACCTGCGGCCACATCTGAATCCGGATACATCTGACTGCCGCTGAATATCTGAGTGCCTTTGCAGAATGAGTGTGTGTGATAATATGCATCAATAGTCTGATGAACATATGTGAAGATCTAAATCGCTGTGTGATGCCTCTGCACACACCTTTGTGCTGTGCTCTGAGTGTGCCTCTGCGTTTCTGTGAAGGCGTGTGGAGCTGTCTCTCAGTCCCTGAAGGAATCTCCACCTTTGTGTATTCCACACATGGGTGTTTGTATTGATGCCTTCAGGTGCGTGCCCTGGGGATAAATGTCTGTCTCTGTGGAGTTGACGTGTCTTTATGCTCTTCTTTGTAAACCTGTTTCTGTGTGTGTGTGTGTGTGTGTGTGTGTGTGTGTGTGAGAGAGAGAGAGAGAGAAAGAGAGAGAGACCGCCAGTCCTCAGAACACAAACTCCTTCTCTGCTTGCCTGCTGCCACCCGCTTGCCCTCCAGCGCATCCCCAGCTGGGCAAGCCACTAGCTCTCCCAGGTCAGCTCTCTTGGTTCTAATAAGTTAAGGTTAAAATGGAGTCTTTATAATCCTATCTATACATGAGAATCACTTGAAGAACTTAAACAACACTGATACCCAGGCATTCTGACTTAGTCTGGCAGGGGTATTTTTTTTTTTTTTTTGCTTTACACGGGCCTCTCACCGCTGTGGCCTCTCCCGTTGCGGAGCACAGGCTCCGGACGCGCAGGCTCAGCAGCCATGGCTCACGGGCCCAGCCGCTCCGCAGCACGTGGGATCTTCCCGGACCGGGGCACGAACCCGCGTCCCCTGCATCGGCAGGCGGACTCTCAACCACTGCGCCACCGGGGAAGCCCCATGGGCAGGGGTATTTTTAAACACTCCTCAGTGGTTGTGCTGAGCAGCCCATGTTGAGGACTGTGTTAAGAGGTCAGAGCTCATCTTGCGTCCTGGGTCAGGGCTCGGGGGAGGAGGCCGTGAGTCTCATTTGTGGGGACCCAGTCCTGAAGGAAGCGGGTAGTGCTGTTGCCGTCTCAGGGGGCCCTGAGCACTCTTCCCAGGCCTCTTCCTCCAGGAAGCTTGCTTTATGTCCCAGGGCAGAGGTCTCTCCCAAGAGATGTGTTTCTGGTGGCATGTTGCTGGGAGTACAAGGGCGACGGCCTCCAGGAAGGAGCACCGTGTGTCCACTTAGAGACACAGGCCATGCATCCATTTCCCTCCTCTGGCTTTGTCTGGGCCCGGCTGGCTGTGAGGCAGGCCAAGGAGGGAGCTGAGGTGGTGAGTCACCTTCCTCTCGGCTAAGAAGGCTGAGACCCACAGAAGCAAAGGTCTTGACTGTGGCCAAGTGCTGAGGCCAGAACCCAGGCCCAGGCCACAGGCTGTGTCGAGGGAGGTGCTGGGGGTACCCAGGACTGTCCTGGGTGGAAGCCTCCTTGACTCCAGACCCCAGCAGGCCTTGGCTTGCTGTCCTCTGTGCGGGAGAGTCAATCCGGGTCTCGGAGGCCTTCTGCCTTAGTAGCTCCTCTAGGCCCTCAGTCTTTAGCATCTGCTGAGAAGCTGTGGGCCCGGCCTTCCTCTCTTCCAGCCGGGTTGGTAGGGAACACCAGCTCCCTGCAGACAGGGCCTTGGCCTCCCCAGGGATAGTGGAGATGACCGACCCCTATGCGGACCACTGGTGTCACATCATGCCAGAGGCAGCCTGTGGCCACGAGGTGTATGGAAGGTCCTGGGAGTGGGTACAGAGGCTGAAGCCTGTGCTTGGGGTGCCCAGGGGTGCTGAGGCCAGTGCTTCCCCAGCCTGCCCAGGCCTTCCTGACCCCTGGGGGAGAGGCTGGGCCAGCATCCCCACGGCTACCCTGGGCTTCTCAGAGCATCTCCTGGGGATACCAAAGCCTCCCTCAGTATTTCCAAGTGGGCGCCAAAAAGGCAGAACAGTGGGTAGATGAAACGGACCCCCTTTTCCTTGAACCTTCCTGCGGCTGGTTTTCTGTCTCCTTTTCGGGTGCTCGTTTGTCACCAGATTGAGCTTGGAGAGGCCAAGGGGAGCTTGTTGAGGCAAGGAGAGAGGGAGGGAGGCAGCCACTGGGGGCACAAAGGGCCCCAGGGTACTGGCTGCTCTGCCCATTGATGGGGGGTGTGTAAGGACTCATGGTTGGGAAGCAGCCCCCATGGGCCTCTTAAACCAGCCACCTGTGGGTTAGTGGTGGCCCTGACATGGGCCTACTCAATCTCTTTAATAATAGTAGTAACAAAACATTTTAATTACTGTGTAGTATTTCATTGTATGGCTATGCAGGGGCCTGTTAACAGTGCCTGCTCGAAGGATGGTTGGCGGCCGCATTTTTTGCTGTTGATGCTATTTTAAATGATGTTGCAGTGAATATCCTTTCATATGCTTCTTTCTGTATAAGCACAAATCTCTCTCTAGGATAGACACCCAGATGCAGAATTGCTGGCTTGCAGGGAATATGTGTTAATGATCAGTTTTAGAAGCTGACCGGACTCTTCCTCTGGGCATGTGCTGGGGCTCCCTCAGGCTCCTCACTCGACTGCCCGTGCCCTTTCTGGTCCTTAGTAGCAACTCGGGCCTCAGAGCCACAGGAGCTCTGGGGGGAAGGTCCTCGAGGTCCAGGCACATCCTTCTCAGTAGTCACTCTTTTTGTCTGTTGCATTGGTAAAGGCTTTATCCTGGAGGCCAAGTGGGCTGCGGCAGGGTGAAAGGAGGCTATGTTTGTTGGGGACCGGGCTTGGCTGCTGGAACAAAGCGGCCCTGTATGAGTGAGTGAGTTAGAGAGGAGGGCACGTAGCAGCCTGTAGCTAGGTAGGCCGTCAGGCTAGCTGGGTGGCTCAGCGCCGCGGGTGCACTCAGTCATCCCGGCTCCTCTCGGTGTGTCGCTCCCCGCCTCTTGGTGTTGTCCTGGCGGCTCTGTCCAGCCTGGGTCTGGCATCGGGGAGGGGGAAAGAGCAGCAGGGGTGAGCACGTGATGCCTTAGGGACAGGTGGCGCATAGGTGGCACGTGTCACTGTCACCCACCTTCCATAGGCGGGAAATTCATCATATGTCCGCACCTGAGAGCAAGAGGCACCTGGAAATGTCCTCTCCAGGTGGGCACGCGTGTGCCAGCTAAAACTCTCTTCCCGTGGAGGGAGATCTGGGGACACAGTCACCTGCTGCAGAGGAGAAAGCCATTCAGACCATTCTTGTAGGCGCCCGAGCCAGCGTGTTCCCTGCTGTACCACCAGTGCCTGGTAGTGAGTAGGCCCTCGGCCGGTGCTTGTGGGATAGAAGAATAAAGAACAGCACAAAGGCACGGAGGGGGGTTACCCTTGGGGGCTTTGCTGCAGGTAGGGGTGGGGGGCTGTCGCCGCCCCTCTTATGCCGCCGGACCCGCAGGATTCATACCTTTCCTTTCTTTCTAGCCTGTAGATACCTGGGGCTGAACAGCAGCTACTGTGAGTGAGAGGCGGGCAGCACTGGCCTGAGCCTCCTTCTGGGCTGAGAAGCATCATGGCCAGTGTCATACAGGCCTCCCTGGCTGCCCTCCTTCTGCTGCCTATGGTAAGGGCCCAGGACCCTCCCCTCCACGACCAGCTAGAACCCCAGGCTCACCTGAGCTCCCAGCCCAGATAACCCGTGTCTTTTGTGTGCTATCAGCCGAGCTCAATTCACATGGCTGGTATCTCTGCCAGGACCCCCCTGGACCATCTGGCACTTCTGGGTGAACTAAAAAGGGTGCCCCTTCCTCAAGACCCTGTACCGATTTGACCAGAAATTGTTACGTAATTTACAAATCTGTTATGATAGTAACATATGCGGCAGCCTTTAGAGTTGTACAGTACACAGCCTGCTCAACCGTATGCAGGGGCCCTCGTCAAGGCTGCAGAAGGCACTTGTGATCCTGGTCCCCAGCTCACTAGTCTCTGGCAGGTTAGGGCTCAGAAGGCTGCTCTCTGCTCATGTCTCTGAGTGAGAGAGATGGGGTGCAGGGTTCCCAGACATTGGGCCCTGCCCCTCAACCTGGGGATTCTGACCAGCATGGATGCAGCTGTCTTCGGAGCCCTGGATGCCAGTCCTGCCTCTGCCCTGCCTTACTGTGTGAACCGCAGACCAGCTCATCCCTTTCCGTGCACATCTGGGAACGGTCTGAGCTAGACTGGATCCCTGAGCACTGCTCCGGCAGCTTGGGATGCCTTGTGCCTGCCTCCACACTCGCCAGCATCCCCTTATGGGACCATCCCTGCCCTGGAGTTTTGAGTTGAAGTGACAACACTAGGATGCAGCTGTCGTGATAGCATCCGTGGGCTTTGAAGTTACTTGGTCCTACACTTAAATCCAGTCTCTGCCACTAACCAGCCGTGTGACCTTGGGCAGGAGTTTCTAAACTTCTCTGAGCCTCGGTTCCCTCCTTTGTCACATGGGGCAGGAGTAGATGAGAGTGGCTACTAAGCCCCACGGAATGCTACCACTGTCCTTCACCTGCAGCTCCCGGGCCCCCAGAGGAGAGAGAGGATGAGCTCTCTCAGCCCCTCCTCTTTCTCACCTCCTGCTTGCTCCCCTAAAGTGCACTTGTAGCCTCGTGGTCTCTGGAGCTGGACTGCGTGGGTTTGAATCCTGGCTGTACAGTCTACTACACTGTGTGACCCTGAGCAAGTTTCGTAACGTCTCTGTGCTTAAGTTTCCCATCTGTGGAATGGGAAATGGTAAAAATAGCGCCTGCTTTGTAGTACTCTTGATATATATATGCGTGCATATGACAGAGTAATGCACTCAGTTAGTACAGTGCTCTGTGTGTACTTGCTAATGTTATTATAAGACATGGAAACTGAGACCCAGGAAGCGGGTGGGATCTGCCCAGGTCCCACACTGAGTTGGTGAAGGGGAAGAGTCCTCATGGCGTCTGTGACGAAGTGGAGGCAGGGTCCCCGCTGGCTCTGAAACCTCTCTGTCACTGTCGTCGTCCTGCTTCTGTCACTCCCCTTCTCCCACCGCCCCGGAGGCTTAGGTAGCAGGGCTTGTCGGTGAACCTCCCTGTTCCTTCTCACCATGTATCCCCTGTGCCTCCTGCAGGCTACCGCCATGCACTCTGACTGCATCTTCAAGAAGGGACAAGCCATGTGCCTGGAGAAGATTCAGAGGGCCAACGAGCTGATGGGCTTGAATGACTCCTCCCCAGGTGAGGAGGGTGGCGGGGAGGGCCACCATCCCTGGCACATCCAGGCCAGCCTTAGAAGTGATGTCCCAGCCTCTGGCCAACTTATAGAAAGTAGTGGAGGGTACAGGTCCCTGGGTCCTTCAGAAAGCCCCTTGGGGTGATGGAGCCCTGGATCTACTCTAGGCAGTGACACTGGGGTTGCCCTCCTTGGGGATGGCCTGCCCTGGATGCCTCCCTCTGGAAGGGGCTATCCCGGGTG
The DNA here is from genome assembly GCF_951394435.1 of Stenella coeruleoalba. Taxonomy (NCBI): domain Eukaryota; kingdom Metazoa; phylum Chordata; class Mammalia; order Artiodactyla; family Delphinidae; genus Stenella; species Stenella coeruleoalba. The sequence continues at coordinate 60,150,818 of NC_137155.1, forward strand.
ACTGGACGTGGCCACCTTCACTCCCATGGGAGCTGGGATAGAGCTGGTGTCTGGGCTGAGCAGCAGCTGTCGGAGAGCTCGTTAGCAGGCTGCCTGGGCCTGGTGGTGGGAGGGACACAGCTGTTGCTGGTGGCCGAGCTAGAGAGCACCTGGTCTCCCCAGAGCATGAGGTGTGGGGTCATTTCCATCTCCTCAGCTCACTCCATCAGAAGGGAGAGAACAAGGCAGCAGGAGCCCCAGTCCTGTGCGTATCTGGTGCTTCCGTTCTCCTGGGGCTGCTACCAGCCTGGGGGGCCGGATGCTGCTTCCTTGTGCTGGATGGTACCACGCACCGCAGGACATGCAGTGGCCTTAGCTGTCCCATTAGATACCCCTAACTGCCCCTGATCTCAATGACAGTCCCCAAAGCCTCACTTTTCTAGATGTCCCAAGGGAGTGGCATGGCCCCGGCTGAGAACCGGTGGTCCTGTGTAACCCCTTTCCTCCTGACTCCCCTGCTGTGCAGATGGGACGCTGAGGCCCGTAGAGCAAGGGCACCCTCGGCTTCCTGACTCCAGCAGGGCCAGAGAGAGGGTCTGTGTGGGAAGTTGGGGGTTTGGGGGTAGGGGGCATCGCTGGAGGACTCACCAGTCACTGGAGGGTGGGGTTCTCCACCCACCCTGGAGGGACCCACTTTCCCCCCGCTCCTCCCCATTTACAGGGAGCTCTTCTGGGCACCATCCGTTTAAATGCGGGGTTAGTCAGCAGCCCAGTTAAATGTGATCGTCCCGCTGGGCTGGGCTCCCCAGCCAGTCAGCTCAGCAGGCATTAACTGGTAATGGAGTGACTCCCAGCCATGCTGTCCTTTCCCTCCAGGTGAGCTGTTGCTCAACTCTCACTGAGGCCAAAAGTGGATCTGAGGCCTCACCAGCCAGGGAACCTGAGGCAGGGGGCCTAGGTGGGTGCACGGTTGCGGGAGACTCAAAGAATATCCTGTCCAGGCCTCTTGTCTAGGGGATGGGAATGTGGAGCCTGGAGGGCAGTGACTTTAGAACCATAGGAAGGGGGAGTGGCAGGCTCAGGTGGGCCTGGAACCCAGGTGCCTCCCTCCCAACCCGGGGCCATTGTTCCTGCTTCGCAGCTCTCAGGTATACTTGGGATCGAGTAGTAGGAAGCGTTCCGTAGGGATGGGTCGAGGTGGGATGTGGGGCTGGGACTGGGCCAGCAGGCATGTAGGTGAAATGCACCTGTGGAGCCCCGGGCAGGGAGAGGACAAGACCTCCCCCCCCCAACCCCGCCGCCTTCCCCCCAGGGGCATCCAGGCAGAGGTGTGAGTGTGAGTGAGGCAGATGGAAGGATGGATGCCAGCCCAGGAGGGGCAGACCAGTGCTGCCGGGAGGGGCTCCCACCCCCAGGCATGCTCAGGAGAGGACGATGAAAGGAATTCTCTGTGGGGAAGGATTCATGGAGAAGGTGGCCTTTACATCAGGTCCTTGGTCCTCAGACCTGGCTGTACGTCAGAGTCACCAGGGAGCTTTGAGGAAAATGTACCCAGGACACAATCCAAACCAGTTAGGCCAGAGCCTCACTCCACTGGAGTCACCGTGATTTTTAGAGGCTCCCCAGGCGATTCTGACGAGAAACTAGCTAAGAACCCCTGAGTTAGGCCCTAGGGAGGACTGGCACTTAATGGCAGGTGAGAGCTGAGGGATGGATGTTCTGGGCTGCGGGAACCACAGCAGCAAGAGGCGGGTGGGGGAAGGGAGTGAGCCCCCCCCTAGGTCTGGAACCCTGAATTGGAGTCGGTGGGGATGGGCTAGAGGGACGTGTGGCTGAGGGCCCGGGAGCAGGTATCTGTGTGTTGCACGTCTGCCGCCGCTGGAGTTGGAGGTCGGAGGGGACGGCAGTGGTGGCATCCCCTGAGCTGCCGTGCCTCCAGCTTTGCCCAGGACCCTGCCTGGACCTCCCTCTCGTAGTCCTGCCTCGGGGGCCCTGTAAGTCAGGTCACCCCCAAACCTGAACCTGGTCAAAGGACCCCAAGCCTGTGGAAGAATTTCACTGACCCATCCACCTGCTCATTCATTTGCTCACTTATCCCCTCACGCTCTCGTGCACTCATTCAACTCACATGACGAGCTGGGATCTTAGGTGTCCGGCCCGGGCGGAGTGAGGGCAAAGCCAGGGGTGGGGCCTGCCGAGCTTCTGGGAGAATTGAAAGATGCTGACGGCCAGGCCCTCCCCGCACCAGCGTGATTGGCGTTCGGACGGGGGCACTTGTTGAGAGTACGTGTTAAAAGCCTCCCGACGATTCTAAAGTGTATCCAAGGTTGAGAGCCACTGGGTTGGCCAGAGAATAGCCTCTACCAGGGTGCTTATGTCAACCTGGGCCAGAGAGCAGCCCCCAGCGTCCAGGCAAACCTGGCTGGGAGCCAAGAGTCCAATCTGACTATAAGCGAGAATCAGCATTATGGTGTGAATGTATGTGCTTGGGGTGACATGAGAGAGGCCAGCCCTCCTGCTGTACCCCTTCTCTGCACCTCCCCTGCCCCTTCTGTCCCAAGCACATACACCATGCACAGAACGCTGGCCAGGGGTCAGCCGATGTCCCGGAAACACACTTGAAAAAGAAAATCTGTCAGCTTGTTCCAGTGACTGTGAGTGTGTATTCACAGCAATGCTGGTAGATATATATATATATTACTTGTGTGTCCCCATGATCTTTTAAATCCCATAAAGTGAGTGCATTGGAATGAAGACACTGATCTGTTAGAGGGGAGGCGTGTCTGTGGCATGTACGTGTGGTTGGGGGGATGGTGAGGGGTTCCCAGGATGACACCTGCATCCCCTCAAACCCATATCCCTCACTGATCCTGGGACCTTCACCGCAAAGAGAACGTGGGACCGTATTGCATATAGGGGCCTTCAGAATGGAAGCCGAGGGACAGAGATATGCTAGGGAGGGGCACCGGCGCTCAGCAGGCAGCTGAAGGGGGTAGAAAATATAGGTAAGATAGCGGAGAGTGAAAGCAGGCTTTCTGACTGGGTGGTTTTGTCCACAGCGTCCCTGGCGGGTTTTAAAGATGTTTATTGGGACCGTTGTTGAGGTGATATATTTAGTGGTTTTGTCCCTCGTTCCAAACTCCTGAATGCTAAACAGACCTTGAGACAGCACCAAGTCCGGCTGTATCATGGGACGCACGGAGAGGCTGAGGCCAGAGTTGGGCGTCGCTGGCCAAGTCACACCGAGGGCCAGAGCCAGCTCTGGGACAGGACCCAGGTCTGCTGTCCCAGCCAGGGAGGGCCCTCTTGTGCTGCGGTGCTCTTGTGCCTAGAGAGAAGCAGAAAGGACTCCTGTGCGTGGGAACCTGCGCCTCCTCTCCGGAGCGTCCCCAGACCCACACAGGGCACAGGCACTGCCTGCCGGGCTGGCCACTTGTGTTCTCTCGGCTCAGCCCGGCCAACCTGCCTGTCCAGGGTGAGTCCTGCCAGCACGTCCTCTTTGCGGGACTGCGGGCTTGCATGAGTCTGGAGGCCTTCCCTGCATCTAAGTGGGCTGGTCAGGTGTGGTCCTCCTTGGGGGTCCCACACCCCATACTCTGGAGAAGATGGAAGAGGGAGGCCTGACGCGGCCTTGGCAGGGTCAGGAGGGAAGTGGCTTGGAGGAGAGACAGGAAAGCCTGCTCATTGCTATTCTGACCCAGCCTCTGAGGCCTGTTCAGGGTGCAGAGTGTGTACCCTAGCCCCCGGCTCCACCCCCTCACCGGAAGAGAGGCCTGGAGGAGGGCGGGGGAACCACTGCAAGGCTGGGCCCAGGCTCCCCATCCTCGGGGCAAGACCAGCTTCTTGTCTGTGCCTCCCAGCTGTTCCGAGAACGCACAGACCCCCATCGTGGGGAGGGGGCGGGGCCTGTAGGGACCCGCCCTCTGTGGAACTCGCTCCCCAGGTCTGACAAAGGGTTCTGTTTCTGTCCAAACCTGTTTCTCTTTGGTCCGTAGTTCTCAGACTTAAGTCTGTATCAGAACCTCCTGGAAGTCTTGTGAAAACCCAGATTACTGGGCCCAGCCCCAGTTTCTGACTCAGTGGATTTGCCGGGGCCTGAGTGTCTGGGTCTCTGGCACGCTCCCAGTGGCGCTCCGCTCTGGGGTCTGCACTTTGAGAACCGCTGACTTCCAGAGGGGAGGGCTGCATCTTCAGTCCTTCCTCCACTCCCCCAGCACGGAATTCACAGCTGCTCTTCATTTTATGGATCAGTAACATTGGCTGTAAAGTAAATTTCAGTAAATTGAATCATTTTTTACCCGTGAGTCGCATGCCGAAATGAGGGGCTTGTTCTAACGATACGCAGGCATCCTCAGGCAGCTTCTCAAAGAGAGGACTGCGCCTTTGTTTGAGTCCCCTTGGCGCCCCTGGTCTCACGAGTTTTGAACACTGTGTGGAACTGGACAGGATCATCACCATGACAACCCGAGATTAGCTCCTTATTTTGTTCCAGTCGGGGCTAATGGCTCTTGCGTTCTCTCTCCATTCAACCTGCCCAAGTGGTCTTTTCCCCTCCTGCTGTCACAAGGCACCGCCTCTCCTTGGCTGCTTTGTGTGTCAGCATCTTAGTGGGAGCAGCCCCGGAGAGTGTGCCCAGCATTCTCCCCCCGAGCGGGAATCCCCCGGTGCCTGAATTCCTCCCATCAAGTCCCATAGAGGCTTTCGGCGGGACAGACTGAGCCAGGAGGGCACAGGCAGGCTTCGTGTGGAATTGGGGCCCAAGGAAGGCTTGGGGTGTCAGAGTGGAGAGTTCTCCCAGGGTTCTCCCAGGGAAGAGGACCGGTTCTGATTTCCTCTGCACAGGGTAGAAGAGGACAGGAACTTTCTCGACCCCGCAGCCGTGTCTGATGCACTTGACCACCTCCTCCTTGAAGCAGGCTTTACTGCTGCTGTGTCACCAGCGTCTTCTGGTTTTCCTTGTATTTCTGGCCACCCCTCCTGAGTCTTCTTTTCCGGCTCCTCTTCTGAGTGGTGGCATCTCTTCGTTTGGGGCCAGGCCCTAGTCTCTTCTCTTTTTTTCTTCTCAAATCTACGCCCTCTCGCTGGACATGTCACCCGGGTCCACGGCCCTACAGAGCATCCCTGTGCCGCCTACTTCCCGTTCTCTTCCTCCAGTTCCAACTTCCCCGCTGAACGCCAGAAACTTGTCTAACTGCCTATCTGAAATCTGGCTTCACTTGGCTCTTCACATCATCTCAAACTAAACATACCCCAGATGACACTCTTGAGTTCCAGCTTGCCGATTCCCCCCACCACTTGCTTCTCATCCAGCCCTCCCCACTGTGGCGAGTGGCTCAGCCGGCCAGCCATCTGGACACTCAAACCCAGGTGTCATCCTTGGCCCCTCTCTCCCGTTTAGTGCATCAGTCACGGTAGCCTAGACCATGCTGAGGTAACAGATGAACCTTAACATCTCAGAGACTTAGCACCATAACATTTCCTGCTTGCACACGTCACCAGCCAGCGTGGTCAGCAGAGGTGGGAGGTGGAGTTCGACTCTGCCCGGTCCTTCAGAGATCCAGGCTCCTTGCATCTCGCAACACTGCCACCCTCGATATGCGGCCTCCAGGGATGCTGCAGAGAGGGGAGAGAGAGAGAGAAAGGGTATGGAGTCTGCGAGGGATGTTTCTGAGACCTGTTCATCACTTCCCCCCTCTTCCCATGGGTGAGCACTCAGTCACGTGAGACGGATGAGCACCAACGCTCCCTGGCACGCTCACCGGCTGGGTCCAGCCAGTGTGTCACCAAGTCCTGTCAGTCCTGCCTACAGACTCTCCTACGCAGAACTCCTTTCTACCTTGGCTGCCATGGCTCCTAAGCGAGCCCCACCACCCTCCTCTGGACTGCTGCCATGTCCTGACAGACATGTCTCCATGTTTGCTTTCCTGCTCTTGAAATATATTACCTTCCCACACAGCTGAATCAGATCATGTGACTCTGCGTCTTCAGACCCATCTGTGGGAGGCAGAATAATGCCCCCACCAAAGATGCCCACGTCCATGGGCTTCCCTGGTGGCGCAGTGGTTGAGAGTCCACCTGCCGATGCAGGGGACGTGGGTTCATGCCCTGGTCTGGGAAGATCCCACATGCCGCGGAGCGGCTGGGCCCGTGAGCCATGGCCGCTGAACTTGCGTGTCCGGAGCCTGTGCTCCGCAACGGGAGAGGCCACAACAGTGAGAGGCCCACGTACCGCAAAAAAAAAAAAAAAAAGAAAAAAAAAAAGGCCCACGTCCGAATCCCCAAAGCCAGTGAATGTGTTGCCTTACATGACAAAAGGGACTTGGCAGGTATAATTAAGTTAAGATGGAGCAAGTGGCCTGGATTATCCAGGTGGATCCAGTGTAGTCACAAGCGGCCTTATAGGTGACGGGAGGCAGCAGGAGGGTCAGAGGAGAGAGCTTTGAGGATGCTATGCTACTGGCTTGGAAGATGGAGCGAGTGGCCGCAGGCCAAGGGATGTGGGTGGCCTCCTGAATCTGGAAAAGACAAGGAAACAGATTCTCCTCTAGAGCCTCCAGAAGGAATGCTGACAACTTGACTTTGGCCCAGTGAGACTTCTGACCTCCAGAACCGTAAGATAAGAAATTGTGTCATTTTAAGCCACCAGGTTTGCTTTGTTATAGCAGCAACAGGAAAGGAATACACCATCCAAGTTCTTCTCAGCATTTGGTATTAAATCCAAACTCATTCCCAGGACCACAGGCTATAAGCCCCGTGCGGGCACAGACCAGGGGGGTTTATTCACCCCAGTTTTGCTCTCCAGTGTCTGACTTGTAATAGGCACTTAATATTTCTTGAATAAATGAGTGAAAAAGAGGGAAGGGAAGGGGAAAGAGAAGACACAGAAAAGGTAAAAGAAGGGAGAGTGGGGGAGAAATGGCATCTTGAAATCTTCTAGCCTCAACAGAACTAAGCTTTGTTGGGACTGGAGTCTGGAACAGATGGGGAAAGAGAAACTGGATGTGTGTTGTGGGCGTGGAAGGAAAATGAGTTGCTGTCCTTAGTTAGAAAAACCCAAGGCACTCTCAGGAGCCCAAATCCCATCCTCATCTCCCTGGAAGACGTTCCTGGGAGGATTCAGCTCCAAGGCTCCTGAGGCCAGAGCAGACCCCATCCAGAACAGGAGAGGAGACAGACCCCACCTCTCTTCCTCTGTGGGTCAGGCCAGGAGGTGATACCTACGGGAGAAATGTGCACAGGGCATCCTGGAAAGCCCCGAGATGGTGACCTGCGTCTCCTGTGACCCCAGTGATGCAGGCCAGAGAGGTGTGTGGATGGCTGAAAGCTCCCGTTGGGGTCGGGGACATTGTCCCATAAAGCAAAACCGTTTCACAGCATTTCTGACACCAAATGTGTGGGTTTTCCATACCAAGCAGTTCTCCGGTTTTCTACGGATACCCACTGGATGTCCCTACAATTTAATTCAAATCTGACACTAACGACCTGGAGTTAGCACAGACCCAGCAGGTTAAGGGTCAGCTTCAGGAGGCTGCTCCCCCATTTCAGATGCCAATTGCAAGTCGTGGGGCCCCAGGTTACCCACACTTCAGTCTGTCTTGGCTACAAATCAGGAGTTCCCTTGGGCTTCCCTGGTGGCGCAGTGGTTGAGAGCCCGCCTGCCAACGCAGGGGAGACGGGTTCGTGCCCTGGTCCGGGAAGATCCCACGTGCCGCGGAGCGGCTGGGCCTGTGAGCCGTGGCCACTGAGCCTGCACACCCGGAGCCTGTGCTCCTCAACGGGAGAGGCCACAACAGTGAGAGGCCCGCGTACCGCAAAAAAAAAAAAAAAAAAAAAAAAAAAGGAGTTCCCATAGCCTCCTCTTCAGGCTCCATCATTTGCTATAACGGCTCACAGAACTCAGGGGAACACATTAGGCCGTGCCAGGGCCTAACGTTCCACATCTAGGGAACATCTGTTGACTGGGGTTCCCAGGGCATGGGCCAGACACGGCCACGCTCCATGGCCATTCCACGGTCAACACGGGCCATGGCGGCCAAAGATGTACTGTTAGGTCTCTTTCAAGGATATGTTGTCATAACCAGCCACGTGCAGGTTGGGGCCCTGCTGTGGTGGGCGGATAGGAATCGTCAGTAACAGACCTGGGACCATCTCCCTTCATGTGGCCCCAGCATCCTCGTCATCTTGGTTTGTTGTCCTCAGAGCTTTCTATGATGCTTCTGTCTCCCAGACTCAGTCATTCTGGGAGCAGGATGCTAGAGGCTAATGTGATTGGGTGTGAATTCTAAAGTAGCCAGGTCTGAGTTCTGAGAGATAGGGTTTTCTGCACCTGGAAGCTTTGGGTGCCTTCTGGTCCAAACAGGACCTGAAAGTCAGTCATGGACCCCAACAGAGAGGCTGTGAGCTCATGAGGCCCGCCCCGGGCCCCCATCCCTGTCCAGCACCTGCCCGGGCTTCCTCTGTGTCTGTCAGTGGCCCTCCACTGGCCTTTCTTCTCACCTGCTAGGGCTGTGTTTCATCTCTCTTAGGGGAATGATCCCCAGGGACCCCTAATTGAAATAATGAAATCAATGGTAATAACAATGGCGAGCATGCGTTGAGCGAGCCCGCCGTTCTTCTGCGAGCTTTACATGTATGAACTCGTTAGTCCTCCTAGCAGTCCTGTGGGCTGGGACAAGCGCTGGCTGTCCCTTACATGGCAGGGAAGCCCTCCAAAGCCCTTACTATAGACCGCTCAGCAGGATGTGGTCCCTTTTCTGAAAGTCTGTACTCTGCCGTCAGACACGCCACACTGCTGCCTCCCTTCTCTGCCTTTGCCCCCCCCCGTCATGATTACATCTCTGCCCACCTGGAAAACGGGGGGTTCCAGGCTCCTCTCACATCACGTCCTTTCCCTGGGTGAGCTCTCATCCCAGGGCCTCACCCGTGCCCCACGTGCCAGAGTGAGAAGCAAGGGCCAGGCCTTAGGAACCACGTTACAGCTGAGGTGACAGGATCGCTGGAAGGTGCTCACTGGGGGTGGCGGCTGTGTGACCCAGCCCGATCTTCCTTTGGAAGAGCTCACGGTCACAGCTCTGTGCGGTTGAGTGAGGAGACCACTGGGGAGGCTCTAGCCATGGTCCCAGTGACAGGTGGTCAGCCCTTAGCTAGGTGGGAGTGCAAGGATGGAGGGTAGGGCATGGATTCCACAAATATCCAGACGTCACACCGGCAGGACTTGGCGACCGGTCGGCTGTGGAGCACGAAGGAGGAGGAGACGAAGCAAGAGTGACTCCAGGGCTCTAGCTGGGGCTGAGACAGGGAATCAGAGTTTGTAGGAGCTGCTGAGTTGAGTCTTGGACATGCTGTGTGTGGATTAGGCCTTTCAAGGTGGGGATATCCAGCAGGCCCCTGGCCATGGAAGGTAGCCCCCGTGTTGTGCAGGAGTCAGGGTTGGCAGTTGTCTGTGTAATTCTATCCTGAAGTCCTTGGGCCTGGTGGTCTCGTTTAAGGGCAGTGGGGCAAGGGGCCGAGGGCAGGGCAGACACGAGCCCCCGCATGCAGTCGGGGTGGGCAGGGTGGAGCCCACTCCATAAGGGCGGAGAGGTCTGTAAGGGCAAGAGGCCTCTCCGTGGAGAGGAGGGGTGGAGTCAGACGAGGAGTGAAGCATGAAGGGGAGGGGAGGTGGTGGTGATGGGAGTACAGAGGACTCCACAGAGAGGCTGGCAAGGGCTGGAAGGAGAGCAGGCACGGGGGTCGGAGCGTCCACGGAGCCCCCCAGATCTGAAAACCTGGTCATCAAGCCCAACCTCTTCCTCCTTTCCCACAAGCTCACGTCCAGCGAGTCGCGCGCCTTGGCGATTCCTAAATAGCTCTCGGTTTGTCCTCGCTCTCCTCCAGCCCTCGGTGCTCACCTGGTGCGGGGGTGCCTCGCCAGCAGTGGCCCCTCAGGTGCTCCCTGCTTCCTGGCTCCTTGTGCTCCGAGCCCTTTGATAGTTCGGGGCCTCGGCTTTGCAGGCCTCTCCCCTCCTCCCCCCACCCCCATCTGGCCAATCTGTGGTCCTCTTCAGGTCCCAGCTCCGTGTCGTCTTCCTGCTGCAGGTCTGCCCCGAAAGGCGCTGGGCGACTGGGGGGAGAGGGCGTGGAGCACTATCCTTGGGCCAGACGGTTCCTGCCCCTCCCCCGAGGCGTAGGGAGGGCCCACCGAGGAGGTCGATCTGAAGTGGGACCCCACCGCGACGTGGAGCCTGGGGACGTGGAAGAGCTCATGCAGGGTGATGTGTGCGTGTGATGTGTGTGTGGGCGTCTGGCTGCCCTCTCACCATGGTTCCCTTCCTCACAGGCTGCCCTGGGATGTGGGACAACATCACATGTTGGAAGCCTGCCCACGTGGGTGAGATGGTCCTCGTCAGTTGCCCCGAGCTCTTCCGAATCTTCAACCCAGACCAAGGTGGGTCCCCCCCGGGGGCCTCTTCAGGCCACTCTGGGTCCAGCCTGCTCCCCTGTTCGGACCTCAGGCTTTTCTGAGAGACCAGCACCAGGGACATAGGGCGCCCTGCAGGCAGATACTTCCCATTCCAGAGCTCATGTGCTGGTGGGGAGATGAAATCACGGACCCTCGTGCACACAGGGACACAGAAGCACCCCTCAGACGTGGCAAGTCCACGTGGCGGTGCATCGTCGTGGCTGGGCTCTCGAGCTTGGACTCCAAGTTCCTTAGCGAGAAGTCCCTTAGTGAGACTGGACATGTCTTAATGGTCAGTGGTGTCAGCTGATGTTATCACCGTTATCACTCGCACAGAGAGGCCTGGGTGACCGCCTCTCCATGGGGAGGGGTCTGAGGGGAAGGGGTTCTGGGGAGTCTCTCCTTTGAATGTGAGTCTGGTGGTCTCTCCAGCCCTGCTCCTGTCTTTGGTGGAGGCTTCGTGGACTCCTAAAGAAGGTTGGTGGCTGATGAGTCCACACTGACACTGGGAAAGGCCTGGAGCCAGACTGGCCCTCTACCCCAACCCTGGAGGTGTCACGGGAAGCAGGGTGGCAAGCTGAGGGGTGCTGAGTTGGGCTGGGCGGGGAGAGGTGGCGGGGCCGGACTCCAGGCCGGCGATGTACTGAGAACCACCCGTGGACCACTGAGCCCTGGGCTGGGGCCTTGGTTTGAGGAGGACGGAGGGTGGGGCTCCTGAGGAGATTAGAGAGTCTGAGACACGTGTGGGCGACCAGGCTCTGGCCCCTTGAGACCTGGGTCTCAGCTTCGTCCTTCACCTGCCTAAGGCTTCAGCCAGTGTCCTTCCAGAAGTGGAGAGTCTCCAAGCTCCACCTCACTACAGAATCCTGCCTGCCGCTGTCCCTAACGTGTGTGTGAGACGCAGCGGCAAAGTCTTTCACACCTGGAAGTCCAGCAACCTAGACTGTGCCTGGACTTCTCTTTTTGCAAGAGGCGGCGGAGGGAGGTAGTGGCATTGTATCGGGGTGCCAGGGCCCCATCTCTGCCTCCCTGCCCAGGCCCAGAGGAGGCAGGGTCTAGCTGCATCGTACCCCTGCCTCGCCTCCCCCCAACTTCCGCTCCGGAGCAGGGCCTGTTAGCCACACCTCCCACCTCCAGAATCTCCAGCCAGCCCAGCAGGAGAGTGGCAGTTGAACTCTTCCATCCTGACAGCGCGGGGACTGGGTGTGACCCAGGGCAGGATGGGAAGTTCTGAAGCAAGAGGCACAGTATGAATGGTGGGACGTCAGGCGAGGTGGCCGCCTGCTGATTCAGCCCAGTTTCGAATTCATCCCTATAGAAACCAACTTAATCACTTCCTCCGCTCACGTACTCCTTTCGTTCAGTCGTTTATTTAAAGTTGACAGAACAGCTACTCTGGGTCAGGTACCATGGCAGGATTACTTCTTTCCAACCACAAAAAAAGGTAAAATGAATCAGCAGTAAAATAACATTTTCTTAAGATAAACTTTCCTTCAGACTCTGTGCCTCCCTCTGGCAATTGCACAATGAATGTGTTATTTACCCCTGCTTCTTAATGGTTCATTAAGGCAGGCCTTTTTAGCATCTCCATTCACAGAGCTGGATTAGTGAGACTTGCCTTAAATACTTAGAAAGCTGAAGGTGGCGTTTTTTCATTTTATTTCCTGGTTCTCAGGGCTGAATCTCATTGTAATAATTGTTGCTCTGCGGGCTATTGGAGAGACGGGAACGTTGATCGCTCTCCTCCTTACACATGCCTCTGATATTTCTCTTTAACTGTGTCCTGTTCTCGAGGGAGTCGTAGAAGTCTCCAGTGTCTGGTCCAGCCCCAGCTTGTAGTTCTCATGCCTCTGGCGCCCCCAGCAGAGCCTCTCTCCAGAGTCTGGGAGTGGGAAAGAGGAGGAAATCGTCAGCAGGGCCCAGAGAGAGCAGACCTGACTTTAGACCCCTTGCTCACCTCTGTGTTCTCTCTCTCTGTCTTTCTGTCTGTCCGTCTGTCTCTCTCTGTTTCAGTCTGGGAGACGGAAACCATCGGTAAGAGGAACCTTGGAGAGGACAGACTGCCGATCATCTGTCCATCCGGCAGGAGCCTGGCTCTGACTGCTGGGAGTGGGTGGGGGTGGAATGAGAGGCTCATCAGGGGCTGGGTTCATCCCACCTCCCCCCCACCCCCTCCCTCCTTGGCCATCTGGAGGTGGGGGAGACACAGGAAGATGGAAGATGGAGTTCCTGGTCTCAGGGTGCTCATGAGCTTGTTTGGGAAGTTGACACCCACTCCCCTGTGGAGGGGTTAGCAAACAAGGCCACCCGTGTGCATAGGCACGTGCATATGTACACGTACAGGCCTGATTGTGTGAGTGAGCCAACATGTGGAGTTGGAATGTATGGCAAGCTCCAGAGTAGAAGAGACCCAACCAGGTGGCATTCGGGCAGAATAACGATGATGTCAGGGGAGGCTTCCTGGAGGAGGTGGCATGTCAGCTGCACCTTGAAAACAGAATTTTGAGAAGTAGAGGGGAAATTGGGGTTCACTGCTAACAGGAGATTCAGCCTAAAGAACGGGTGGAGGAGGGAATAAAGAGTCAGGAGAGAAAGAGAAAAAATGTCTGAGGAGGAAGTCTTTGGAGTTCTGGGTTCCCTTTGATGCGAGTGGTTTGTGGGCTGAGATTGAGGGTTGAGCACCAAAGAAAAAATGCAAGCCCAGGACCCATATTGCTATTCTTTGCCCTTTTCTCGAAAAGACCCAGTTAATTAACTTATTTACAAAACAGAAATAGACTCACAGACATAGAAAACAAACATGGTTACCAAAGGGGATAGCAGAGGCGGGGGCGGAGATAAATTAGGAGTTTGGCATTAACGTATACACACTACTTTATATAAAATAGATAAACAACAAGCACCTACAAAAAAAGAGGAAAGGCCCAATTACCCTCTTCCAGTCCTCTCCCACTCCAGAGGCCCTCCCATCCTCCCGACAATGTCCCATTTCCACTCCCTGTGGTCCAGTGCGCAGAACTGAGTCATGGGCCACCATTAGCATCATAGAAATACAAAGCAAATGAGATGGCATTGGAAGGTGCAGTGAGTCAGACAGGTGTGTGTGGCTACTCTGTGTGATGCAGCCTCTTGGCCAAGATCCCACCTTCCCCCAGCCCTGATCCTTCAGGCCAGGGGCAGCCTTGGCCTTCCACGGCGCAGAGTAAGCAGTGGATAGCCCAGGCAAGCTGATGGCCGGGTGTCCCGACTCATGCTCACGCCTGTTTTGCAGGAGAGTTCGGATTTGCTGACAGTAACTCCTTGGATCCCTCAGGTAAGGGATGAGCTGGGGTTCACCATGGGCTGGCTGGAGGGAGGGCATCTGCTAACCTGTGAACTTGGGGAACCCCTCCTTCCAGGCCGGTCTATACCTCTCTCTGGCTGTGTGATCTTTGGCAGCTCGCTTTCCTTCTCTGATAAAGCCGTGGATTTTCTCCATGGAAATTTGCATGCAAGTGCTCAGACAGAACACTGTGCATACAATTTCAGGGAAGCACAGATCTCAGTAAAGAGCTCCTTAAGTGGTCTCCGAGAGCGTTGAACTCCCATATGTAGAACAGTGGTTCTCATACTTTAAAAATCACCTAATGGGCTTGTTAAAGCAGATTCCTGGACCTCACTCCCAGAGTCTGGTTTAGCAGGCCTGGGCGGGGCCTGGGAATGTGCATTTCTAGCCAGTCTCCCAGGGGATGCTGATGGGCTGGTCTGGGGGGGCACCCACTTTGAGAACCCGTGCCCTAAGATTCTGTGCTCCTACAGAGGTGCTGGGGCAAAACAGCCTAGTGAAGTAGGTGCAGCCACTGCAGGGTGGTGACAATCCGGAGAGGACTTCATCTTCCGGAGATTTCTATCAGAGCAGTAGAGTGGCAGATTCATGGAAGAGTTCTGAACAAAAAGGTTTATACTTTTCTGAGCCCACGCTGTATTATAAAAAGAGAAAGAAGGAAAATAAAAGAAAGGAAATGGCTTGTATCTCCAGGATACTTTTTTACAAAAATGTTTTTCAAAGCGACTTCCCTTTCCTCTTCCCACCACCCCGATGTGGGCAAAGCAGAGAGGAGACCCAGGGGAGGGAAGGGCTTGGCCAAGGCCGTGGTCCCCTAGGACGTGCAGACTTTCTGAAAGAAACGTTCAGAGGGACTTGGAAAGAGGTTGCCAGTAGCAGCCTGAAACAGATTTGCTGGAAGAAGGAACCATTTGGCATCAAACTGTGGGACAGAAGTGAGCCCTTCTCTCCCTGGGCCTGCCAGATGTCCTTTTTGTCCTGGGTCATAAGACTCAGAATCTGAGCAGCGATGGAGACCAGTCCTCCCGCTATGGGCAGAGCTCTCTTTATGGCAGGAGAGCCCACCCTCCGCTGCTTCCCAGAGTCCCAGGAAGTGCGTTTCTGACTCCTGGCTAAAAAGAACTGGCCTTGGGCTTCCCTGGTGGCACAGTGGTTGGGGGTCCGCCTGCCGATGCAGGGGACACGGGTTCGTGCCCCGGTCTGGGAGGATCCCATGTGCCGTGGAGCGGCTGGGCCCGTGAGCCATGGCCACTGGGCCTGCGCGTCCGGAGCCTGTGCTCCGCAGTGGGAGAGGCCACAGCAGTGAGAGGCCTGCGTACCGCAAAAAAAAAGAACTGGCCTTAGATCTTCCAACTCAACCAGCAGGACACGAGGTTGGAAAAGTGTAGGGGTCCCCTTTCTTGGCCTCTGCCCTTGCCCCCCTTCCTGAGTGCCCCAGAGGTGGCCTTGGCCACGGGGGGGGGATTCTTCCAACAACATGGGTGTTGGAGCCTCTTTTATGCAGATGTCTCTTGTATACGACTTTCTGGCCCCTGAATCCTGAAAGGAAGAGCCAACCCCAGGTGTCCTAACATACCAGGTAAACTCCCAGGAAGCCAGTCTGGGAAGGGGGGTCAGCCTGGGGCCACACTCCGGGACTGGGCTGGAGGCAGGGGGTGGCTGCTGCCTTCTCCCCTCCCCCAGACATCCATGGTTCACCTTTAGACAATCAGGAGCGGGGAAGGTGAAATGAGCAATCATTAAAGGCCAAAAGGCACCCAGGCGGGGTGAAAACCGGACTGGACTCCACTCTGCAGCCAGCCAATGACTCCTGCCCACTCTGGTGTCCTGCAAAATGGCCTTTAAACTCGAGCAAAAGAAAACTAAAGTGTATTAGTGACAGGAAACAGACCTCTAAACCTGAAAAGGCAAAGTCTCTTTTTTTCTAAACCTAAATATGTATCTTAATAAGATCCGACGCTAGGTCAGTGGAGGTCTGGTCCTTGTTAATTAAGCAGGCCACGCGTCCCCTCGACACGGGATATTGCAGCTGCTGGAAGGCCCAGAGCTCCCGGTAAAGGCATCACCTAGAGCTCCAGGTGTGACGAGAACTCCTGCTGCACCACCACCTGAGGTGACTCCTGGGCCAGAATCTTCGGGCCTGGAATCTGCATTTGTGATCCCAGGTCATTCTTCTGCTCGCCGAAGTTTGGCAAGTGCCGACCCAGGGCCTAGGGCAGGGGCTCAGGCCTTTCCCTAGGCGGAAGGAGGCTGGATTCGTTCTGGCTCAGTCCCCTCACCCCTTGTTTAGAGGTCAGCTTGCACCTTGTCCTCCTACCCTCCTCGTCCTTTGTATAAGGGTAAAAGCAATGACTACTTTCCCTTGGACAGTGGAGGATCTCATGAACCTTCAGCTGCCATGCTTCTCAGACGGGCATGTGGATTTCCAGGAATTCCCGCTTAAGAAGTAATTTTCGATTAAGAATCTCGGAGCCCTTTTAAATCATTTCTGTGGCTTGCTGAGTTTTTGTTCTGCTGCAGGCATGAGGGTGGTGAGCCGGAACTGCACAGAGGATGGATGGTCGGAGCCGTTCCCTCATTATTTCGACGCTTGTGGGTTTGATGAGTACGAGTCTGAGACCGGGGACCAGGTGAGTGTCTGCTTCTCACCTGGAGGTGGAGGGATGAGGCTGAGGAGGTGGGTGGAGGGGTGTGTCTACCAGAGGCCTGCACTTCTGATGGACGTGCAGAAGCTCCGGTCCCCAGGCAGCGTTCATGAGCACCTGCTGCGTAGCCTGCTGCATGAGAGGGCGGGACTTTCATTCGCTCATTCTGGGCTGAGAAACAACTGGTTTGCTGCTTGAGCTCCTCCGGCCCCCAGCCCGCGTCCTCCACCTCCCTAGCTACTCTTTCAGGAGACACAGACTTTCTGTGGCCCAGCCATTGAAGGGTTAATGTGGGGCCCAGCAGGGGGCCTCCCGGCTCCTCCCCCAGGATGAGGCTGCGCCTCCTTCTGGCTGGTCAGTGCTCCTGCACTCTGCCAGCCCTCAGCTTTTGCACAGTGCGGACCCTGCAGAGGGAGGAGGTGGCTGGGGGGCGCCTGGGAGATCAGATGCAGTTCCGTGGGGGCCGGGGGCCGGGGGCAGGCCCCACGTGGAGCCCTGCGTGTCCTGTGCTCTGCTCCAGGATTATTACTACCTGTCGGTGAAGGCCCTGTACACAGTTGGCTACAGCACGTCCCTCGTCACCCTCACCACTGCCATGGTCATCCTGTGTCGTTTCCGGTGAGACCCTGGCAGCATTCGACTGAGCGCAGCCCACCCCAGCTCAGAGCCCTTGCTCCATCCCTCCCACCTCCCGCTGCTTCCCTGGATGTCAGCTCTGGAAGTCCCTTGGAAGGCATTTCCCCCACCCCTAGGATAAGAGATGGGAAACTTGATCCCGGAGAGGGCAACGGACTTATCCAGGGCCACACAGCAAGGAAGACCCTGGGCAGGAGACCTACGTTCCTCACTTTATCTTCCTGGTCTAGATAAAGAGAGGTCACAGGAGGGAGTAGGTCACAGGGTAGTGGGGCCAGGTGGCAGGGGCCTGGGAGTGAGCGAGGGTTTAGAGTCTAGGTGGGAAGAAGGGGATGGTCTAGGTGGAGGACCCCCTTGAGACAAAGCCGTGGAGTTGGCCCAAAGCAGACCCCGAGGTGGAGGGTGGAAGGCTGTGGAGTTCCTTACTTCAAAGCCTTTTGCTTCCCTGGCCGCTGGTGTAGGAAGCTGCACTGCACCCGAAACTTCATCCACATGAACCTCTTTGCGTCGTTCATGCTGAGGGCCATCTCCGTC
This sequence comes from Stenella coeruleoalba, assembly GCF_951394435.1. Classification (NCBI taxonomy): domain Eukaryota; kingdom Metazoa; phylum Chordata; class Mammalia; order Artiodactyla; family Delphinidae; genus Stenella; species Stenella coeruleoalba. The sequence continues at coordinate 60,168,378 of NC_137155.1, forward strand.
TTCATCAAAGACTGGATCCTCTACGCTGAGCAGGACGGCAACCACTGCTTCGTCTCCACTGTGAGTGCGCGGAGCCCTGCCAGGACTGGCCCTCCCTGCGACGCCCTGCCGTCCAGGTGTTTTCCTGCAGGTTAAGGTATCGACCCCAGTGAACACGGAAACCCAGGAATGACCCTGCAGTTACTAGCAGCCAGTGAGACCCCAGCGGGACTTCACTTCCTGTCCCTTGGCCTCTGTGTGTCCTTGGCAGGGCAGTGGAGGAGGGTCGGGTGGAAATGTCAAGTCCCGCTTGACTAGGCTCAGAGAGAGGGCTGGCTTGGCCACGGGTCGTTTAACCCAAGATGGAGCCAAGGGGCTGATTGGCTGGGGTTCCCTCCAGACCACCTCCCCGGTTCTGATACATTTGGAGATGAGCAGAAAAGATAGGCTTCGTTGGGGCAGGATGGAAAGAACAGCCCAGAGCACAAGACCTTGACCTGAAAGGGCTCACTTGGAGGGGGATCTGTGAGATTTCCGGGGGGCCAGGGGTGTTCCCCTAACCTACGTGATGCCTGAAACCTTTATTTTACCAAGGAGGCTCCTGCAGGGTCCTCCTTATTCGCCTCTCCTGTGGACACTGGGGACGGGGCGGGAAGGTCGGGGAGAATGAGCCTGGGGAGAAAAGGGGGTTCCATGTTTTCTGACCTGTGCAGAGCTGCCTCCATGGCAGCTTCGACTCAGACTCACAGGATGCTGCAGTTGTAAACTCTGAATCCAGGAATGTTGAGTCTTTCAGACCCACGGGGTGTCTAAAGCCAAGCATGCTTCAGCTGAAGGGCCCTCAGGATCCTCTCTGGTCCTGCTGGGCTGGATTTTCAGGGTTCGGCGGGGTCTCGTGCCACCCTCCCCCTCCTCGCTCTCCCTGCAGGTGGAATGCAAGGCTGTGATGGTTTTCTTCCACTACTGCGTCGTATCCAACTACTTCTGGCTGTTCATTGAGGGCCTGTACCTCTTCACGCTGCTGGTGGAGACCTTCTTCCCCGAGAGGAGATACTTCTACTGGTACATCCTCATTGGCTGGGGTAGGTCCCTGGCTGTCTCCCAGACAGGTTCAGGCCTCATGGCCGGGGATGTCCTTGGTCCTGCCGTCCGGGAGCGTCAGGTCAGAGGAGGGAGGCACTGACCTGCCTCGCAGCTGACGGCACACTCCCGGTTCTTGGACGCTTTCTTGCTCTTCTCGTAGGAAGCCCACTGTCTGATGGAGGGGATATGCTCAAGAGTCCTCCTGAGAGGCGAGGTAGCCCAGGGTTTGGGAGTGACATGGACCCCCAGGAGGCCTGGGTGTGAGGGACAGTTAGGATCCCCAGGACTCCAGGTCTGAGAGGGAGACATGCCCCATGGGTCGGGACCCCACCTCTGAGGGGTTCATTGGCCCCCAGAAGCCCCAAGTCTGAGGGGGACACTGGGCCTATTGGTTTTCCAGTTATCACGGGGCTCCTTTTCTTGCTCTCCAGGGACCCCAACTGTGTGTGTGTCCGTGTGGGCTGTGCTGAGGCTCTACTTCGATGACACAGGGTGAGTACCTGCCCGAGAGCCAGGGCCGGGGCCCCAAGGAGGCTCTTACAGATGGTTGTCAGCGGCTGTCCTGATGTCCCATGAACTGTCTCAGGCAAACCATCCAATGCCGGGCATGGCTGCACCCCCAGCCCTGGGCAGTGACTGTGCTCTGACCCCACTGCGGGTGGACCCACCCAGCCACATCTCAGCCGGGACTCAGTGAGGGAATGTGCAAGGTTTCAGAGTCCTGCTCTGCTTCTGGGCCCAACTCTGAGTGGCTGTTCTCCTTTTAGGGAGGGGAGGAGGAATATCGAGGGTGAGGTCGCATCCCCCAGAGCCCTAGGTCTGAAGGGGGAACGTGGCCCTCGCCCAGGAGCCCACTGGTGCCCTCACTCCTGGGCTCCAGTCCCTGCCTTGACAGGTGAGCAGAGGGAAGGACCAAGGCACTTGAACCAGGGCTGGGCTTGGGTGTGCAGCCCGCCTGAGAGCTCTCCTTCCAGCCAGCCCCTCCTCAGAGCTGCAGGAGGGGCTGGCTGGAAGGAGATGGTGATGCCCTTGCATCCCTTCCGGCCAGCCCCTCCTCAGAGCTGCAGGAGGGGCTGGCTGGAAGGAGATGGTGATGCCCTTGCATCCCTTCCGGCCAGCCAGGAGAGATGATGCCCGCAAGCATCATCTCTCTTCTTTCTGTCTGTCTTGCAGCTGCTGGGATATGAATGACAACACGGCTCTGTGGTGGGTGATCAAAGCCCCTGTGGTTGGCTCCATAATGGTGAGTGTCCTTGGGACAAGAAGCAGGGAAGAAACAGAGGCCTGGGCTGAAAGGCAAGGGAGGAGGAGAAATAAAGAGGTCACCACACAAACCAACCTCCCGTGGCTGTGTTATATTCTGCAAAAAGGGCGCACAAGTTATTTAGCTCTTCCGCGAGTGTTGGACATTTATCTTTATCCCGTTTTCCCTCATTATGGAAGATGCTACTAGGAACAGTTCTGTGCATAGTTTTGAAAACGTGTGAATATTTCTTTAGAATTAATCCCTAGAGTAGAATTGCTGGGTCACAAAGGGTATTCCCATATCATTGCCTGCACTTGTAATTTCAATCATTTAAATTTTTGCACAGCCTTGTGGGAGATAATGGTAGCTGATTGTTTTAATGTGCATTTCTCCATATTGCTGGTGCAACAGAGCATTTTTTTCAAATATTTATTGACAATTTGTTTTTATTCTGGTTATTATCTATTCTTTGCTCATTTTTCTAGTCCAGTTGTTATCTTTCTTACTGTTCGATAGATAGTAATGCTTCATCTGTTATACATGTTGTAAGTATACATCCAAGATTGCATAATTTTATATAGTCAGACCGTCAGGCTTTCTCATCATGAATTCTGAGCCTTATTTCTTTCTTTCTTTTTTTTTTTTTTTGTGGTACGCGGACCTCTCACTGTTGTGGCCTCTCCCATTGCGGAGCACAGGCTCCCGACACGCATGGCTCACGGGCCCAGCCGCTCGGCGGCGTGTGGGATCTTCCCGGACCAGGGCACTAACCCGTGTCCCCTGCATCGGCAGGCGGACTCCCAACCACTGCGCCACCAGGGAAGCACTGAGTCTTATTTCTTGTTTATGGAAGTCTTTCCCAACCTTAAGATATAAAAGTATTCTTAATCGTTTTATAACAATTTTATAGATTGCATTATTACACATATGCCTTTAATCTATCTGAAATTTTATTTCTCTGTCTGATCTGAAATGATAGCTAACCTTATTTTTTTTCCAATGGGTGGACATCCACCCTCTCAGTTCTTTTTATTGAATAGGTCCTTCTTTCTCCATTACGTACAAATGCCGCTTTATCGTAAACACTCAATGTCCTCTACTTGTATTTAGTTCCAGACTTCCTACTCCATGTAACTAATCTATCTGGCTTTTCCTGTGGCAGGTTACTGTAAACTGGCAGCATGTTTTGATATCGGGTGTGCTCATATCCCCTTCCTTATTTTTTTCCCCTTCCAAATTTTCTCGCACATTCACTTTTTCAGATGGACTTTCAAATTTGTCAAGTTGCAAATTTGTCAAGTTGCAAAAAAAAGGCTGGTTGGGATTTTTATAGGAACTCCATTGAATTTATAAACAAATTTGGAGAAGTGGTTTTCTTAAAATATTGAGTCTTCCTTTCCAAGAATATGGCATGATTCTCCATTTATTCAGTCTTTCTCATAGAGTCATTTTTGACAGTTTTTTTTAGTTGTCTTGTTAGGTTTCCCTTTATGGTGTCTTTCCGTTTGTGCTCGTCCTGTGTCTAGGAATCATTCTTTCGTTATATTTTCTAGTGGGTGTATTTGTGCTGGGACTTAGGGAAGCTATTAGTTTTTGTGTATTTTTTTCTTTCCTTGGTTACCTTTTGAAGCTCTTTTATTGGTTCTTATCCATTTTCAGTTGGTTCTCATGGAAAATTACATGATCTGTAAATGGAAATACATTTTACTTTTCATTTCCAATATTTATACTGTTTATTCCTTGGTTTCTTTGAGGATGGTGTTTGCTATAGTTTTGGGGAGTTACCTTCACTGAGTTAGGAAAGTTTCTATTCTTTCCTTGTTTTAGTGTTTATTTTTTAGAAGTCAGGAATAGGTGTTGAATTTTATCAAATGTGTTTTGGAGACGTTAGTTGATCATTCCCTTAGTGATGGACATTTATAATATTGAGTTTATCTTCATGATGAACAATGTTGTGGTGGATATATTTGTGCATACTCTTGAGTTATGTGTGAATATGCTTTAGAGTAAATCCCAGGAGTGGAATTTCTGGGACAAAGGATGTATACATTTAACATTTTCATGGATATCAAATTGCCCTCCACAGGCAGAGTACGAAAGTGCTCATTTCTTATGTTTTTGTTGATGTTTCCATTATTGAACTATTCACCAATCTTATGTGGGATAAAGGTAGTTCGTTGTTTTAATCTGTTAATGTAACAAATATTAGTAGATTTTTTTTGCATTCCTGACATAAAACCTTTATGGCCGTGATCTGTTTGTTCTTTTAATGCACTGCTAAATTCTGTCTGTTAATATTTTGTTTATAGTTTTTACATTTGTTCTTTGTAAGTTCTCCGGTTTTAGGCGTGTGCGTGTGTGTGTGTGCGCGCACACACTTTCTGTCCTTGTCTAGGTTTTGTACTAGGGTTTTGTTAGCCTCATAGGTAATTTGGGAGGTTTTCTTTTTATTTGCTTTTAAATAATGAAGTAGTATGTAAATTACATCTTCCCTAAAGGTATTTTGAAACTGGCCAGTAAAATTATCTGGGCTGGTGCCTTTTCATGCATACATCTTTGAGTACTTTTTAAATTTCTCCTGAGGTCATTGCTCTATTCTCATTTTCTACATGTTGATTTGATTTGATTAATTTATATTTTCCCATTTTGTTTGATTTTTTTTTCCTTGTGATGATTTAAAATATTCTGTACATCTGTTGTCCTCTTTCTCATCCCTAAATGTGCTTGATTGCATTTTCTCCTTTTGGACTAACATGTGCAGTTAACAGTATTTACTGTGCTAAATCCCGGGTACTGATTAGACACTGAGCTTGCAGTAGAAAGCAGGACTGACAGAACCCTGCCCTCTGGAGGAGGCTTTACCATTCTACTTGATCTGTGAAAACGAGCAGAGCAAAACCAAAAAATTCTATTTTTATCGATCAAGTCTACTTTTTTTTTTTGTATTTCTTTAATGAATTTTTTTTTTTTTTTTTTTTTTGCGGTACACGGGCCTCTCACCGCTGCGGCCTCTCCCGTTGCGGAGCACAGGCTCTGGACGCGCAGGCTCAGCGGCCATGGCTCACGGGCCCAGCCGCTCCGCAGCATGTGGGATCTTCCCAGACCGGGGCACGAACCCATGTCCCCTGCATCGGCAGGCGGACTCTCAACCACTGCGCCACCAGGGAAGCCCTCTTTAATGAATTTTTATCTTTAGCTTCTTTCTTGTATAACTTAAATTTGTGGTACTCTTTCCCTAGATTTTGATTTGAATGGTTAATTATTCTATTTTCAATATTTATTATTTTTTATTAAGTTAGTGTTAGGCTCTCCGTTTCCTCCTTGAGCACTGCTTTGCTACAGCCAGATGTTGCCGCGTAGTCGCCTTGTTTCTTTTCATTTGCTCCCCTCCCTCTTCCTTTCTCACCATACACACAGCTTCCCACTTTGTTTAGAGAGCTTTTGTCTGAAGGTAAACGTTATTGCTATTCCCAGGCAGTCCTTTAATTAATAATACTTATATGGTTGTCCATTCTGGTTTTCCGTATTCAGTGACTCTGGACTTGGAGTTTCTCCAGAGCACAGCTCTCACTTCTGCGATAGCCTCTTCTCTCCTTGGCACTGTAGTTTTTCCATCACCCTGACACTGTTGGCTCTTTCTTTTCCAGAGATTGCTCCCTTTTCTGGCTCACTCATGATAATCTTTGCTATTTCTCAGTACTCTTATGGAATTCTTCTTCATCTCTCTCTTCTGTCATTTCAGTGATATGGAGGGAGGCTGGGGGGTGAATGAGTGTTCATGCTGCCATCTGAAGATTCTAAGCCTAGATGGGATCTTGCCTGGATGGGAGGAGGGCCCTGCTGGGGGAATAACAGACAGTGCGGAGGCCGGGGTGTGGAAAGTCTTTGCTCAGAACCGTTTTCATCTGGTTTTTCTTTGCTTCTCAGGTTAACTTTGTGCTCTTCGTCGGCATCATTGTCATCCTCGTGCAGAAACTTCAGTCTCCAGACATGGGAGGCAATGAGTCCAGCATCTACTTGTAAGTACCATTAGGTGAATGCCATGGTCAAGTCCAACAGCTGTATGGGCCCTGCACACAGGACACAGGAGGAGAAGGCCTGGGTGTCGCTGACGGGGTACCCTCGCATGGGCATTGGCAAGAATTCTTTTGGGTTAAAGTACCTGTAAAATATAGTTGCCCACCTCTCCCGCAGCCGTCTTCCATCTCACCCTTCTTGCTTTGTGGTCAGGAACGTGACCATCTGGGTGTGTGTGCTGTGAGGCACTTCCGGCCCCGGGGAGGCAGGTTGGTGCCCTGTGATTGGCTGGAGGGGCCACCTAGGCACAGGGAATCTGAGGACAGTCTCTGGCGTGGAAGCCGTATGTGTTGCGTCCTCAGTTTAAGGAGAGAGCAGGTTAGAAGGAGCTGAAGTACTCTCGTGGCACCAGAGGGGGCTGGTCCGGCCTCCATCAGAGGCTGCAACCTGGGGCTCAGAACCTTGATGGGCTGCCCAGTGGACAAGTGGGACAGCAGAGAGACTCCAGCAGAGGGCTCCTCCACCCTGCCATGCTCCCGGAGAGAGGGAGAGGCAGGAACTGCTCAGGGATCAGCGCCAGATCCTTCCCTCAGGCTCCTTGAGGCTTCCCCAGGTCAGTGGAGATTGCCCCTGGTCTCTGTTCAGCCTGGGTACCTCTCCTGTGATAGCCCTTCCGCTGGGGGCAGGGATTAGCCTAGGGCCTGGTTCCGTCAGGCTTGCTTCTCCCCGCGTGTAGGATGATTACATTGACCGCCCCTCCCCTCCTTCTTTTGGCTCTCCATTTATTGCCCTTTATTTTTTCATGTTTTGGCAAATGTTTACCAACCTTTGCTTATATGTGTATGTTATGTAGCTGGAAATTGTTCATCCACATAAGTCATAAACTCTTGGAGGCCCTGCCCTGATGGGCTGGTAGGGCCAGCTGTCTGCAAGTAACTGCCCCGGAGAGATCATTCCTGCCTTCTTCCCCAGGAGCCACAAAACAGGGCCCCACCGCTCCCCTCACCTTTTCTGGTCCAGTGTCAGAAACCACGTCCTTACGTCTGGCCTGCTTATCCTGCTTGAGGGTGGCTTGGTTCCCACGCTAGCAGTCATCTCGGGCCTCTGAAGCTGGTGGGTAGCAAAGTCGGCCTTGTCTCTCCTTTGAGCTCTAAGCAACCATGGTTCCCCCAGCTCCTGCCCCACCTTGCTTCCTGGTAGGATCTGTTTCTTCTTCTGAGGTCCCTGGCACCTCTCCTCTGGGGCCTCTCCTAGCTTCCCCTCACTCTGCCTGTGCAGGGTCACACATGGTGGCTCAGCTGCAGCCTGAGTAAGGACCCTCTATTGACCCCCGGACATACTTTACCAGCTTGGACATCCCTCCCCAGGCAGCAAGAACCCCAGGGTCTGGAGGGAAGGAAGTGTGGAGCCAGGGTTTTCAAGGTAAATTGTAGACTGGGAGCGGTAGAGTCTTGTCAGGCCTTCCTAATGCATAGGTAAGAACCATCTGTAATTAGCACAGGGTTTATACATTTAAGTACAAACGTTTAAAGAACCAGCTGCAGGCATGCCTCGTTTTATCACGCTTCACTTTACTGTGCTTCACAGATATCGCTTTTATTACAAATTAAAGGTTTGTGACAACCTTGTGTTGAACAAGTCTGTCAGCCCCATTTTTCCAATAGCATTTGCTCACTTCGTGTCTCTGCATCACATTTTGGTAATTCTCGCAATATGTCAAACGTCTTCATTATTATAGTTGTGGTGATCTGTGATCAGTGATCTTTGTTACTACTACGACTCACTGAAGGCTCAGATGATTAGCATTTTTTAGCAATGAAGTGTTTTCAAATTAAGGTGTGTACATTTTTTTTTAGACATTATGCTATTGCACACTTAACAGACTACAGGACAGTGTAAACATAACCCTTATATGCACTGGGAAATCACAGAATTGATGTGAGTTGCTTTATTGTAATACTTCGCTTTATTGCAGTATTCGCTTTATTGCTGTGGTCTGGAACTGAACCCACAATATCCCAGGGGTATGGCTGTAGTTGGTGTACTCTTTTTTTTTTTGCGGTATGCGGGCCTCTCACCGTTGTGGCCTCTCCCGTTGCGGAGCACAGGCTCCGGACGCGCAGGCTCAGCGGCCATGGCTCACGGGCCCAGCCGCTCCGCGGCATGTAGGATCTTCCCGGACCGGGGCACGAACCCGTGTCCCCTGAATTGGCAGGCGGACTCTCAACCACTGCGCCACCAGGGAAGCCCTGGTTTACTTTTATCGTGTAAAAAATCCCCCTCAAATCTCAGCATTTTTTTTTTGAGAGAAATCTAAACTTGTGCTCGTCTCAAGCCCCAAAGATGAAACCTCAGGTGGATGTGGTCTGCGAGCCAGGTGGGAGGGCTGACACAGGACAAGGGATCAGCTTGATCCCATTAAATGCAGCATCATGCTTGAGTGTTTCTAGGGTCCAGGAGACCCTACTGGTGAAAGTGAGGGACATTCAAAGTGGCCATGCCGCGAAGAACTTCAGAGCATTTAAAAACACTTGCCATTCAGTACATGCATGTTTAATGCCCACACGGCAAATCTGGATTAAACATAATCCCCATTTTACAGCCAAGGGAACTAGTTATCAGTGAAGTTAGATGAATCCAGCAGGAAAGAGTGAGGCCATAGCCACAGTGCAGGCAGACCCTTGACTTCAGACTCGACTGCACCATCATTTCCACCATCATCTGCACCATCAGCACTTCTTGACCTTACAGACAAGAAGATAGTGTTAAACAAGGCTTCCTGGAAGAAGAGGCCCCAGTGGGTTCCAGCCTTGTAAAAAACTGCCCCACCTGGAGTGCTTTGAGCTGGGAGGTGTCTGCTGCAGGTGGGGAAGGGGGTAGACAATGGGGGGGATTAAAAAAGGGGCATGACATGGTAGGAGAGGGAGATTTCGGGGCTGCGTCCGAGTCCCCTTGGGTCAACAGAGTTACGTGTTGGGCTGATATCCTTTCATATCTGCCCACAACAGCTTTCCGGGTTTTTCCTCTGTTTCCAGAACAAATTTAAGCCTGGGCATCCCCAAGAAAGCCCGAGAGGACCCCCTGCCTGTGCCCTCAGACCAGCATTCACTCCCCTTCCTGTAGGTTGGTTCCAGCTGCTCAGATGATCAGGGTTTGTCCTCCTCCCTAGACCAAGACGGCGCTCCCGACCCAGCCGCAGAGGGACCTGTTGGGGGCTGGGGCTCCTGCAGCGAGACAGTGGCCCTGAGCCACCTCCATTCTCTCACTGGCTGGTAGGAGTGGCTGAGCTCAGGACTTGGGCAGTGGCCAGGCATGGAGTGTGGGCCTGGGTCGGGGCTAAGCCTGCGCTTAGGCTCGACTTGGTTTGGGGCAGAGGGTTTGGGCTCAGCCCCATTCTGGGGTCAGGGTTAGCCTGCCTTGTCTCGGGGACCAGAGTTTACCTCTGTGAGAAGCCAACTGGTTGAGAAACAGGAGGGTGAGGTTTCAGGGCAGACACTGATTGTGCTGAGAACATCTCAGGCCTGGCCCTGCAGGGAGCTGGCTTTATTCCCAGTGCTCTCCCTGCTGCAAGATGGGCATTGGGAGCTGCCGCTTGGGTCTGGGGTCAGGGAGGGAAACCCCATCTGTATTTCCCTCAGGCATCCCACAGAGCAGGTCCCCACGGCACCTTGGGGTAAAGGAAGGAGAACAGACACCGTGATGTATTGGGTTGGCCAAAAAGTTTGTTCAGGTTTTTCCCGTAAGATGTTACCCGAACGAACTTTTTGGCCAACCCGATAGCATATAGCGCAGCAGGGCTGTGACCTACCCAGTGTCGGAGGGATGACGTTCGCCTCTGAAGACAGACTTTTCCATGTCTAGGCAGAAGTGCAGCCGGGAACCTCTCAGCCCACAGCCTAAGGCTCCCAGTTCACATGGGGCTCTATCTTCTCCTTCCAAAGCACTCTCTCCCTTGTCTGGGAGCACCCTATCCTGACAGCTCCTGATAGGGATTGGCAGTAGGGAATGTTTGCCCCCATTTTGCAGGTGGAGAAACTGAAGTCCAGAGAAGGAAAGTGGCAACACCTAAAATCAGCAAGTCAGTGGTCAAACAAAGCTTTGAGCTCAGGTGCCCTGACCCCCCCAGGTCAGGCCAGGGGCACTGAGGGCTGGCTGGTCCTCATTGGGGGGGCGGTGGGGGAGAAGGAGGGTGGGCAGGGAAACTCCAAGATCTGCTGAACTGGGCTGCTGGCTGGCGTACCAGTGTGGTGGGGAGTGCCTCCCTGGGGACTGGGCCGGGGCTCTGTGGGTACACAGCATCTTAGCACCAGGAGGGACCCTATGGAGAACGTTTAGCTCAGGTCACAACATTCTGTGGGCCTGCCGAGTGTCCAATGCTATGCTGACCGCTAGGAGCAGGGTGAAATAGACAGGGGTGCTGCCCACAAAGGGTTCCCCTGCAGGGCTCTCTGTCTAGCATCCTGGGGCTACAGCCCAGGCAGCCTTGCACGCAGAAGACACTGCAGCATTCGTGGAGTTTAGCTTGAGACCAAAGCAGGGTCAGAAGAAACCATGTGCTGCATCCCTGGGTTATAGATGGGCTAGAAATGGCTTTGACCTTCCTGCAGACACACAGCAAAGCCTTGGCAGAGTCAGGCCCGGGAGCCAGGGCTCCCTGACTTGCAGATGTGGGTGTGAGCCGTGCACCTGCTGTGGGGTTCTCCAAGCAGCCTCCGTCCGCTACCCTTGTCTGAGTTTCTTATCCTCCCTTGGATCCAAATGAGAACTGAGCTGATCAGCCAGCCTAGGTTTCTCTCTTCCTGTTGATTGCATTTCTTTTCTGTTTTTCACTAACAAGTGACTTTTCAGAGATTCTGACGTCTTTCTTTCTCATGCCTGTCTCTGGCTTTTCTGCCACCCCTTTTCCTTTTTGTTTCTTTTCACTGGATTCTTTTGAACAGTCATTGGAGGTTTGGGGAAAGGGGGTCTCAGAGGAGAACAGCTGAAGCTTTAGAGTTCGGGTGTGCAGGAAGTGACATCTGAGGTTTGGGCTCTTGGGCTCCTGGACCCTGATTTCTGTGATTTCCAGGCCAAGGTTGAGGGGTCAGGCCACTGGCTGTAGGAGAGAGTAGTCAACCTTTCAATCTGGGCAAGGTAGAGAATAAATTTGTAGACTAGAATGGCTTCCATTCCTGAATACCCAATTAAGCTCTTTTAATTATTGAGGAAAACATACTTGTATGTGTCCATCTGTCTCTTTGTATGTGTACAAAACAGACCTTTGACATTCATTGAGGCACATGAAAAACTTCTCAAATACATGACTTCCTCACAACAGTGTTCCTGGAATTTTGATTTGCAGGTGGAGCACCTAGGGATTTTGTTAAAACGCAGATTCTGAGGCAGCAGGTCTGAGCCAGTCTCTGAAATTCTGCATTTCTAAGAAGCTCTCAGGTGGTACTGATACTGCTGGTCTGGGTAGCAGAGCATCATAACATCCGTCATCTGTATGATGGTTCACTAGTGCCCATCTCACAGTCTGGTGTGAATTGAAACATGTTGTTAATTAAATGAGAGAACCACAGACATAACTGAGGCAAGGATGCTGGGTGGACCTCGGCTTGCCCCATCTTTGAAGTGTGTGATTCACATGTTCGCCTCAGCAAAATGACGTGTCACTACATGTCAAGGACCTTCAGACTTACTCTTAAAAGAGTGGGAATCACAAATTATGAATCCATGAATGCCAAAGGTCTGGCCTTTTTGTGCGTATCTGTTCTTATTTGCATCCGACCCCCTCAGGTTGATCAGTTCGCCAGCAGCTACTAGGAGCTCCGCCACACGGTGCCTGAGGAGGGGGTGTGAAATGGGCACCTCTTCTGCAGTCTGACGAGATGACACAGCTCTTACTCCATTTCTTCCATGTTTGTCAGAGATGGAAACAAATGAGTTGTGCCGACGCAAGCACAAGCAGGTGGAAACTGAGCCTGAGACCTCTCTGAGGAGGCAGAGCTCTGTGCCTCGCCCAGTGCCGGGTAGAGCTGGACGGGCATCCTGGGCCCACCTGTGGGTGTCTCCTTAAGGTGACTCGTTTCCGCAGGCAGCGGGGCAGAGCCCGAAAGGTTCTCTCTCAGCCTTCAGCCCCTGCCCTCTGAACTTTTATCGAGAAGTCCAGCCAGCACTGTGCAGTGGAACTCTCGGCAGTGTTGGAAATGCCCCAGACCCGTGCTGTCCGGCCCAGGAGCCACTGCTGCCTGTGGCTGTTGAGCCCTAGTAGTGTGGCTCAGGCAACCCAAGAAGTGGATTTTTCACTGAATTTTAACTTACATGGTGGATGTGTCGTGTTTCATGGGTCTGCTCCATCCATCCTACCTCTGCTCCCCTCAGGCCCACACTGAGGTACCCGGGGGCTCAGTCAGAGGAAGGTGCGGGAGGGGAGGGTGGGGGGAGGACCAGTGGGTGCTCCAGCTGGTTCTCACAAGCAGGTGCAGAAATGGCCTGATTCCAGGGCTGGGCCGGCGTGAGGTCCATGGCGTGAGTTTCCAGCTGCCCATCTTGCTGAGGGATCTCCGTCAAGGCCATGCTCTGTGCCTGGAGCTGACTCTGGAGACAGTTCCTGGTCCCCTGCGTGAGCCCCAGTCAGGCCCCACCTTCCAAACACACGTGTTCCCTCCCTCCCGAACCCCACCACCTGTCGGTTTCCCAGTGTGAGGGCTCGCGTGTGCCTGTGCGTCCGTGCACACACGTATATATGTAGAGGTGTGTATTTCTGCGTCCAGAGCTGACCACGTCTCGGCCCTTGGCTTCCTCCTTCTCCTCCACGTGACGCCCCGGCCCTGTCTCTCTCTACACCCTGGGCCTCTCTGCCCGCCCTGTGAGCCGTGTCGCCCTAAGTCCCACCTCAGTTTCTCGTTGCCCAGTGCCCGCAGCTGACAGTAATGCGCATCTTGTCACACCCAGCAGCTGCGTGCAGAAATGCTACTGCAGGCCACAGCGGGCTCAGCAGCACCCTTGCAAGATGTCAGAACTGTCCACCATTACTCTGTAAGTGTGCGTGGCGTGGCTGCGGCCGGGTGCTCTGGACGGGAGGGGGACGCATGCTGCTGCTGCCGCCGCCCAGAGCTTGCGTCCGCCCAGGCTGGAGGAGAGCAGGGAGCGAGCCTGTGCCTCCAGCCCCAAGCCCTTTCCCAGCTGTTGCATGTTGACATCTGTGTGTCTTGTGAGTTCTCTGCAACCTCGTGGCCTGGGGCAGGAGGGGAGGTTGCGGGCATGGGGCTGTGCCCACTGTGGAGCAGGTGGGGCGCGGCCGGTGCAGAAGCCTCTGCCACTGCCGCTGTCGTGCTGTGTGGTCTTCCGCCAATCCCCACGTCTCTGGGTTTCAACCTTTGCAACTGCCAGATTATTTCTAAGGGCCTTGAGCTTGAGTTCATTTAGGCTGTCCTCCTGCAGGGGGCGGGACCCTCACCCCACGCACCTCACTCCCACCGAACGTGCTGAGTGGCTGGCTCCCCACACAAGCCTATTAGGTGGGTACTTGTATTATCCTCATTTTACAGGTGAGGAAACTGAAGCGCAGAGAGGTGAAATGACTCGCCCAAGGCCACACGGTTGGCAGGGTGAGGATTTGAACCCAGGGAGTCCTGGGGCATCTCTTGCTGGAGCCTCAGCTCCAACTTGGACACCCCTTTAAGTGGGGGAGCCCACTGGAATTCGGGGGGCTCTGACCCTTGGAGCTCTTCTTTGTACACCGGAGGCCCGGTGATGCCTCCTTGGGGCAGGAAGACAGAGGCCAAGGCCCTGTGCCGCGGTCTCTCTGGGTTAATCAGATCGTAGCGTTGAGTCTGTGACTCCTCAACGCGGGGTTCCAAGGTTCACACCATATGTTCCCACCCCAAGGCCTCCGAAGGACAGAGGTCCTCGGACTCTGAGACCTAGTGACTTCCTCACCTGCCTCCACTGTCCCATCTACCAAAAGGAGTCATGCGGGTGCCCTGGGTCCCTGGCAGAAGTCCCTGATTATTCCTGGGCTGCACTGGGGCCACAGGGGAGGGAAGGCGTTGCCCTTGGACTATACTGTGGGATGCCCTGCTGCATTCGCCACATCTGCCTGGGGCCGGGAAGGGCCTGAAAGGTTGTGTTTCTCACGTACCAAACCTGTCCCATCCGCCACCACCACGGAAGCTGGAGAAGTTTGGCCTTTCGGTTTCCAGGGCACTTTTCAAACGTCAGGGGCAGATCCCTGGAAACAGATCCATTCTGGGGAGAGGAGGCAAGAAGGCAGGGACCGCGGCACATCCCCGGGCTGCCTTCCCTCCTCAGCTTCTTGAGTTAAGCTGCTCTTTTAAAGTAACCCCTTTAGGCAGGGTCACAGAGGCACCCGCAAGATGTCCACACGCCTGCGTTTCCAGGCCACTGTCCTCTTCCTTTTGGACTTTCATTCTCCAGCCAGCACTTCTCGCTGCCCTCTGGGTGCCTGGAGATGAGCATGAGCAGGGCTCTCAGGTCATGCTCAGTGTCAAGGGCTCCCAGGTGTTCATCCCGGGCCCGTGTGGCCATCCCTTCATGGACACGCACTTTCCGAGTGTGAGCCCTGTGCAGGGCGTGTGCTGGCCAGGGCAGATGACAGTTAAGTGAGGTCCCGTGCCTGCCTTCAGAGAGCCACATCCGAGAGAGGACAGACACATGAGAGGCTAGACCACTCCCAAACTCAGCTGGGCTCCGAGTGGGAGCCCCTCAGATCCTGTTGGCGCCCGCTCTGGTCCAGGCACCCCCAGGTCCTGTAGAATGGGCAGTCAGTGAGCACGGGGAGGATTGGTGGGCACTGGGCACTCGAGGGGCTGTTTACTTCCGGGACTGAGCCTTGGTCCACCTGAAGGTCTCCCCAGGCTATTCCTTCCCCTTCCGCTGTGTCCCCTCCCCTGCTTTTCTTTCTTCCCCTTCCCCATCCTTTCCTTCTTGGTAGATGCTGGTCAGCCACGGGCATCACTCAGACTCCGTGGATTCTACTCCTGAAATCCGGAGGCCCCACATTCAGTAGAACATTCTCTCCCAGAAAGGCTGGGATGGGAAAGAGGGAGGGAGGGGCACACGGCGTGACTGCCCCAAGTCAAACGGCCACCCCCGTACCCCGCTGCCCATGCTGGTGGGCCGAGCTCTGCTAGGAGGGCCCAGGGAGAGGACTGCACCTGTCAGGCGGGGCTGGCTCTTCCAGGAGATCCAAAGGGAGCCAGTCTGCTGGGGTGGGCAGAGATGGGGTCCCCCCTTTTGGAGACCCTCTGGGAACCGCCCTCCCCCCGGAGCAGGACCCACAAAGAGCACGTCGCCATGCCTACTCTTGATGTTTTCCTGTGGCTTCTGTACCCCACCCTCTCAGACAAGAGCCCCTCCCCACTGGGCCCAGGAGCCAGTTGCAGTCAGAGGAACCTCAGAAGAGCTGGCCTCAGAGAGTACTGAGGTCCCTTGGGCCGTTTCTCCCTTGCCCGTTCTACTCCCACCTGAGCAGACAGCCTTTGCTCCCCCAGCTCAGTTTCCCAGGTGGCAGGTTCCTCCTGTTTATGCTCGGAGTCAGTAAATCCTTCCTAGGACCCCTCCCGTGTCTCTCCTTCTGTGGTCTACCCAGTGCTCCCCACCCGCCTCCCTGTCATCAGCGCCTCTCCGTCCCTCTCCACGAGCATGCCTGGCTAGCCCCAGACTCAGGAAAGCCGACGGTCTCTGTGGTTCCCTAGGGGCTGCTCTTTCCAGGCACAGGGAGCTGCTCTTCAGAGCAGGAGAATGCTTTTTTTGCTTGAGGACACCTCGTGTTGTCCTTCCAAATCCAATCCCAGGGTTTTGCCCTGACTTCACTTTTCCCAAAGGCTTCGCACCTCCCAGAAAGGGTCTGTGTAAATCACACACTCACATGTGCACGTTTAGTGGTTGTACGGGATACCGGCATGGCCTAGAGGGATGGGTGCCCTGCAGACAGGGGGTTGTCTCCCCAGCACTTCCCAGGGAGTTCTGGAAGCCTGGGCTCTGTTGGCTGCCATCTCCCCCAGGCCCCACGCACCGGGAGAGAATCCTGAGGGAGCCCGTGGATAGGGGCCCCAGCTCCGGGGGAGAGTAGGGGCTGGGACTGGGCTTCTCTGCCCTGCATGGCTCTGGCCCCAAGCCCTGGCAGCTCCCGGAGCAGCGGTTTTGCTCTTTCCCCACAGACGGCTCGCCCGGTCCACCCTGCTGCTCATCCCACTATTTGGAATCCACTACACGGTCTTTGCTTTCTCCCCAGAGGACGTCAGCAAGAGGGAGAGACTTGTGTTTGAGCTGGGGCTGGGCTCCTTCCAGGTAGGTGTGGTGTGTGTGGAGGGCAGAACTCATGGGGAGCCAGGGCCCTGGCCTCTCCCTTGCTGGTGGTTCTATGTCTTTAACCTATTCTAGGTTCCACCTCTGGAATAATAGGACTAGATTAGAAGGGAGCTGGGAGAGCCCTTTCTACTGTCCACCCTCTAGGCTCCCACGAGAAGACACGCTGTTATTTTCTTGTTGCTGCTGCGTCTGGGTGTCCTGAGCCAGGCCTCCCTTGGGCAATCAAAGGCGGCAGCTCCCCGCCCCTCACCATCGGCCCCGGGGGTGGGCAGAGTGGCCTCAAGAGACCTCTCTGACTTCAGCCTGTAGAACGTGCACCCCGTGAGTGCTGGAGCTTTGTCTTACCCAAGTAAGACAGATCCCCAGCGCAGGATCTGGTCACAGGGAGCTGAATGAGCTGAACGGGGGGATGAGCAAACAGATATGTGAATAAGGGACCCAGGGAATGAGAGAGCCAGAGACTAGTAAGTCCGTGCATGAAGGAATCAGTAAGCGGGGCTGTAAATGAGTGCGTGAAGGGGTGAGTGAGTCAGTGCGAGGACGCGTAGTGAGTAAATGAACAGGTGGGCGCGTGAGTGGGGCAGTGAAGGCGGTGGGTGGCTCCCTTGAAAGTCCCCAGGATAGAGCGCCTCTCCCTAGCCCAGCTGTTTAGAGGAGTATTTGACCTCGATGGTCGCAAAGTTATTCTGTGTATCTGACCGGACCCTCTCCCTTGCCCCATTTTAATTCAAAGCCATTTTACCTGTTCGGGTTCTTAGCCTGGGAAGGCTGTGAGGTTTGTTGACGAAGCCCCAGCCTGGGAGTCAGAGCCTGGGGTTCCTGTCTCAGCACAAGAATTCTGAATGCACAGAATATAAGTCAAGAATGTGTGTAGAAGAGCCGAGCACCTACTCTGCCCCAGGCACTTCCGTGGTGTTCTGTGTGTTCTGCGTACGAGGGTGTCTGGCCGCGGGAGGGTGGAGTGGGGAGGTGGTGGCGGTTACAGACAGGACTGCTCTGTCCTGTAGGACTGCTGCCCTCAGGGGGTCTGCGGGCTGGCTGGGGAGCCCAGAGGACACTCTGGGGCGTGCAGGGAAGGCCTCCTCTAGAACGTGGGTTAGAGCTGGCCCTTGGGAATGGGAAGAATTTGACCAAGGGAATGTGAGATCCAAAGCCAGGGTTGTCAGTGGGAGGGAACGCCCCCGCCAGCCACTTGGCTTCATGGACGTGGCCATCCTGGTGGAACGGAACTTTTCCCATCTTACCGCGGATGCCCAGGCAGGTGCCTGCATTCAGATCATCTTAGTTTTCTGCTTCCTGGTGTCACTCGCTGCTCCTGCGGCCTCCCACGCACCCCGGGTGGAGGGCTCCTTGCTGGCATTCTCAGGTTTTGTTTGTCTTCTCTCCCTAGGGCTTTGTGGTGGCTGTTCTCTACTGTTTTCTGAATGGGGAGGTAAGATCCTGGCCTTCTTAGCAGTGGAGGTACAGCTTGCTGGGGAGCAGACAGGGCTGTGGCCTGCTGGGCGCACAGGGCTGATCCTCCCGACCTTGACTCTGCCACATTCCCAGCACCTACAGGAGGGGGCCGGCAGCTGTGCCGGCGTCTCCTGACGGCCTCCACCCTGTGCCAGATTCTCTCCCGCTTTGCCTGCTGTGCAGCTGAGGCCCAGCCTCCAGAGCCGAGCTCCCTCCATAAAGGCACCAACTGTTGAGTGCAGACCCACCTGGGAGGGCTCTCACCGTAAGACACACCTTAGTCAGGGCGAACCGAAAGTGAGGAAGGACAAAGCACAGGAGATGGTACATACAGCTTCTGAGGCTGGTGATGGGCAGGGGTGCTGAGTGGGGAGCTATCCAAAGTTCAGCCCTGCCCCCAGCAGGCCGGCCTGCCTGCCCAAACCCATCCCCTGTAAGAGCGGGACTTGAGGGACCCTGGGGAGCGGCTTGGAACCTTCTAGTAATGCTCCATTTCCAGGCCTGTTAGGGTGAGGGTTTTGAGCAGAGTGCAGAACAGAGATGCTGAGATGGGGATGGGGGCTGAATGGGTGGATGGCTTTGGAGAGCGGGCAGAAGTCATTGCACCAAGTGCTTGGGCCTTGGCTGGGTGACCGTGGCAGGCTTCCTCCTCTTTTTGCATCTGAGAAATAAGAAGATTAGCTCAGACCACCTACCGAAGGGTCAGATAAGGGTAGATATGGAGAGGCAGACAGGGCCCTGCAGGGAGTGGCTGGGAGACACAAGAAGTCGGAGTACAAGCAGCTTGTCAGGACCGACGGTGGAAGTGGGAGCCGGAACTGGAGGTGGAGGGTGCCGGCACCGCACAGAAGTGCTGGCGAAGGGGTGGGTATGTGGGCGCGGAAACTGGGCATGCCCTGCGCGCACCATGCTAAGAGCAGCATGGGGGTCTTGGCCCAGAAGCGTGCTTTATTTAGCGATCCTCAACCCTAACGGCGTATTGGAATCCCCTGGGAAGCTTTAAAACATATGGGTGCCCCACCCCAGAGATTTGGATATGGTCTGGGCATCTGGGTTTTTAAAGCGCTCCAGGCGATCTTCATCTGCAGCCACCGTTAATGGGAGTGCCCGCCTGGGAGGGGCCCCAGGGCCGGCAGGCGGGCGGGTGAGGTGTGGGAGGGTGTCTGCCCAGTAGTGACCGCCCGAGTTGCCCCCCGCAGGTGCAGGCGGAGATCAAGCGGAAGTGGCGGAGCTGGAAGGTGAACCGCTACTTCACCATGGACTTCAAGCACCGGCACCCGTCCCTGGCCAGCAGCGGGGTGAACGGGGGCACCCAGCTCTCCATCCTGAGCAAAAGCAGCTCCCAGATCCGCATGTCTGGCCTCCCAGCCGACAACCTGGCCACCTGAGCCCACCCTGCCCCCTCCTCTCCTCGGAACAGCGGCTGGGGCTCGGGTGGGTGGGCGCCGGCCCACGCGTGCTGTGCCTCTTCTCTCCCTTCGGGCTGGCCCTGGGCTGGGAGCCCAGCTCCCCGAGGTGGGAGAAGGATGCAGGGCGCAGACGGGTATTTCCCCTCCCCGTTTTGGCGCTGGCCCCGCCCACCGTGGGCCCCTGGGCGTTGACCCCAGACATGTAAATACTCCTTAATTTTGGGAAAGTCGTCCCATCCCTCCCCCTCTACCTTGTGTCCCTGCTCACCTCAGGCAGGTCCCCAGCTCCACCAGACCCTGTCCCCACCAGCCTCAGTGATCGCCTGACCCTGTGTGGGAGGCCTTGTGAGCTGAGGCTGGTGACCTTGCTTTGGTGGATTCGGGGTGGGCCCTGCCTGACAGCCCCCCTGCAGTGTCTGACTCTCGGTATGGACTCTTTGAGTCTGCTCGCCACCCCGTGGCTCTTTTCAGGCCTGGCCCAGTCCCCGAGGCTGCCAGAGGTCCAGCGTGGAGTGCTTTTCGGTGCAGGCGAGACCCATGCTCACCCAACATCTTGGTATCCAGGTGCCCAGTTCCTGGGTATCAGACAGTGGGAAAGCTCCAGGGCTCTTCCAGTCAGAGTCTTCAGTTTGGATGTGGGGCTAAGGCCAGAGAAAGTTCTGGTGCTTTTCATTTGGCCCAAGAAAAATTGCCAGGAGCCAGAAAAGTGGATGTGATTGGAATGGAGATGGAAAGAGTTTGGAGGGACCCATGGAAGAAGACCTTCACCACCTCCATTAGTTTACCCCTGACTCAAGGTAGGCGGGGGTTCATCTGGTAGCTTCCCTTCTGTGCCTCCTGTCCCCAGGCATCAGTTGCGGAACATTGAGAGATGGATGCCTCAGAGAAACTCTTCCCCAACTACGCTCACCATATAGAGCCCCTAAGCCCTCCCCCTCCCCCTCGAAGTCAAAGCCATGACTGGGATGAACCAGCCACCTTTCTGTGATATCAGTGAATCGCGAAGCACCTTACACCTCCACGTGCCCAGGGCCCAGGGCTCCCCTTCATCGCCCCCCCACCGCCCCGGACCACGAGGAGCCTCCGTCACCAGCTTTCCCTGGCTTGGGCTCAGCTAATGAAATTGGAGACCTCTGCAAAGACTTCCCTCTGTGCGCTTTAGACATGGAGTCAGCATGGATGCCGGGGTGTCGTAGGGTTTGGGAGGGGAAGCCACGCCTGCCATGCTTGTTAGCAGGGGCTGCTGATGGGAGGAGTGGCTGCCCAGCCACCAGTTACCAGACCACACCCTACGAATTTAAACTGGGGCAGAACCAGGTTCAGGACAGGTGGAGGAAAGTGCTAGAATGCAGTGGCCCCTGTGCGGGGCCCCCCTCGTTTGTGTCAGCTTGTGGTGTTTCTGTCCAAGTGTGTGTGTGGGCTTGTTTGACGGGCACGTTCTGGAACACGTGGAGAGTTTGGGAGGATGGGGAATGTTGCTTTGCTTGGTTTTATAGAGAGGAAGAGGCCCAGGGGACGAAGGGACGTGTTCCTGGAGAGGCCTTCGAAGTGGCTGGAGAAGGGCCTAGTGCTTGGTTTACAGATAAGCTCCATGTCCAGGGAAGCACTGTGGACCCTGGGTCTTGGCTAAGCCAGAGGAGGGCAGGGCCTGCTTTCCCTGCTCCAGGCACACACGGCGACTCAGGCTGGCCATGGAGTGTGTGGCGGCCTTCCCACCCTACACCTACCTGCCTCATGATCCCCTTCCCTCTGTCTGGGAGCCACGTGTGTTACCTGAGGGGGTGTCCGGAGACACACAGTCTGCCCCAGCTGGGCTCAGACTGCTGAGATAGTGGACACAGTGATCCCTGTTCTGGGCCTCAGTTTCCCCATTCGTGACATGAGGCGACTTCTAGTGCTTCTCCAGGCTCTGTGCTTCAGTAATTCTCCAGTTCAAAGCCAGGGCGGGTAAAAGGGCACCATTGTTATGTGTATCGTCTGCGGTTCTGAAACGTCTGTGTTTGTGTATGAGTGGAGGGAGGTTGGATGCTGTGTACTCTCCCTTTCTTAGAAATGGGACATCTGTCTCTTACATTTGGACACCACAGTGAGAGGGAAGGCTCAGGCCAGGGGCAGCTGGACAGGGCATGATATGCAGACCCAGCTGTGTCCCGGCTGGGGCAGGGTGCCACGTCTGGGTGGGCAATGGCTACCCCCAGATCCTAGGAGCGGTACCCTGAGTTTGGACCCTGTTTCTTCATCCTCGCCCCCACCAGCAGGTCTGCTTCACTGTGGAAGAAGAGGGATTGATCTTATACATATATCATCACAAAATAGCAAAAGCAAAATCTACCCCGAATCCCCATGCCGTGCTGCCCCCTGAGCTGTGGGCCTGCATCCTCGTAGAGGTTCCAGGTTCCTGTTGGTTGCTTTTTGTCTCTGAACAAATTATTGCCAGCCTTGTGAGCAGATGCGCCCGATGTATTTTGAATGCTCCAGGAGGTCAGGCAGCTGTTCTTCAGGGTCACAGGCAGTGGGGGGACAGTATAAGGTCTGGGTACCACCCTTCCCTCTCTGACCTGCTTTTTCAAACCTGTAAAATGGGCAATAAGACTAGCTAGCTTTTATAGCCCACTGTATCTCGGAGATTCTCGTCTAGACATCAGCCATCTCCTGGGAATGGGCTCCAGGCAAGGATTGCAGTATTCACCTGGACCAGGAACAGGTAGGAAATCATGCTGAGTGAGGAGGGGCTGAAGGGCCTTGGGAACGGTTGGGCTGGAGAGGAGCAGAGTTATCTGACTCCGTGTCTCTAGAAAGGGGTTGTTTTTGTGCTGTGCAATCCTAAGGGACAGAACTCACCCCCGGGAGGCAGAGTGTTCCTTGGGATGAAGAAATCTCTCATCCTCTGTCATGACTGTGCTGTCAACCAGTATCAAGAGAGAGACTCTAGCCCTGGGGGAAATGGGACTCCAAGTCAAAGATGCTGAGCCTGTCAGGGAAACCGTGAGGGGTCAGAGTGTGGGAATCGGGGTTCAGGGGCTCTCTGGCGGTCCCCAGCACGACAGACTTCATGACTTCCCACCATGCCTGAGGCCAGGCCATGTTCTCTGTCTCAGTGGGCAGCTCCGTGACCCTCCTTGACATATCCAGGGGCCTGCAGTGATTCCTTCTCTAACCCACACCCCTCCCTGAACCGGCTTCTCTAGGGCATAGGGCCAGAGAGCTGGAGCTGGGGCCCGAGCCTTGAAGTACCCTCAAGTCCGTTATCACCCACCTCCTTCATCTGACCCTCTCCCTTCCCGGAAGGAAAGCTACAAGAGGCTTCTTTGTAATTCTGTGAGTACCCTTGATCCACTCAAGGCCACTTCAGAGTGAAAGCAGGGAGTGCTTTGTCATCATAAGTTCCTACTTGGGCCCAGTGACCATGGATGCCTCTGGAAGAGCCCTGAGCAGGGAGCAGGGGACCTGGGCGTCTTCCAGTTTTGCCACTGACCTGTTGTTTGGCCTGGACTCCTTCATGTATCTTTGGGGAAACTCACAAAGTACTAGAGCTGGGAGGAAACTTGGAGATCTGCAGGTCAAACCTCCCCATCGGGCTGATGAGAAGACGCAGACAGGTGGGCTTAGCACAGTGCCTGCACCATCTGGCGACCCAGGATGCTTTACAAACCTGAATGGGGAAATGGCCTGCCAATATGTGCCCCCCTGCACGTGAGCCAGAACAAGACACCCAGTAAAGCTTCCGACCAGAAAATATTCAGCCTTGCGCAGGAGAAGGGCTCCGGTTACGGAGGTTGTCGGGACGCCAGACTGCGGGAGGGACAGTGGAGTCGGTGTGGTGAGGGGAGACCTGCGTTCTAGCCTCACCTGACCACCTGCTCTGTGCTCCAAGGCACAGGCACTCTCTGGGCCTCTGCTTCCTAATCTGAGAAATGGGTGGACATGATTTTCAGTCTGGCCCATGGGTCAGGGGCAAGGTTGAGGTGAGATGCCCTTGCATGTGGAAGGGCTTTGGAAACTACACAGGTGTGAGCTGTTTAGTGGGGTGAAGACCTCTGAAAGGGGGACCCCATGTTGTTTGTCAACTGCTTTGAGCCCTCCTGGGTTAACCTTTGCCCCATTTGCAAAACCACCAGCACTGGGGGGTGGAGGGGGAGGCCAGTGGGCGCTGATGGACACAGAACTCCACGTTTATTCCCATTAGTTGGGCGTTTGTTCTTCGGATAGAATGAGGAGACTTCCATGTGGGTGATGTTAGTGTTTCCATGCCACCCCCATGGGGATCCTTCAAGAATCTGGGACATCCCTCAAGGGCTGTGTGCTCATTTTTCTCCTTTTCCTGAACTCAATGTCCTGGGATGTGTCTGTGCTTGGCCATGTGTGTCTTGTCTTATGTCTGTCTTCTGTAGCTTTGCCCCTGTGAGGGCTGGAGTGGGGACGCCCCTGGCATCCCAGACGTGGTCCAGGCTCACTGTGGGAGCCGGGCCCACCTGGGTCTCATCTCCCACAATAAAGATAAGCCCCACAGACCTCACTGCTACCGCTGTGCTCACAACCTTGTCCGGGATTTTAAGAATGTCAAACTGCTGTAGATGATTCAATAAATGTCTTATCATTTTTTCCTGGTGGCTGTAACTTGGCAGAAGTGGAGGGCAGGGAGGAGAGGAGGTGGAAGGGGAGGAAATCTGATCCCCCAGAGTAATCCAGTCTATAAGGTCCTGTAGCCTTTTCGAGTCCAAGGGAAAGGTATGAGAATGGGCCTGAGTGACCTTAGAATGGACTTGGAAGAGTAAAGTCCTGACCTCAAAAGGACCTGCAAGGATCATGCAACCTGAGTGGAATCGAGGTCACTTGGATGTTCTGGGTTCCTAGAAATGGAAGCAGCTCACCTCATAGTCTTTGTTGCTTCATGGCCTTTATATTGTTTTATGAGAGTGGCCACTGGCTATCCCCAAAGCCTGCCTGCAGCGAGCATTTTATTCCACAGGTAACCACAGGCTCCCCTAATTCTTCTGGACATTCCGAGTCATCAGCCCCTGCCAGACCAGATAACCAATTCCAGGTAACCCCCATTTCCTTGAGGTTCTATTGATTTTCCACAACTTCCAATGCCCATATTTATATTAGAATTTTTAGTTGCTAGCTATAGAAGATCATTTTGGCTGATGAATCAGAAAGTAAGTTTAGAAAAGAGGATATTAGGCAGCTCGTAGAATTCTTTTGAGGCTGGAGAAACCAGAAAAGGTGTCTCAAGCCTTATCATGTCATGGAACTGAGGCAAAGCTGTTGGCTGCTGCTGCTACCAGTTCAGGGATGTCTCTTCTGTGCCAGGGACTCAACCTCACAATTAACCACTTTCGAAAGCAAATAGCTTGGCTGTCTTTGTCACCAGCAAGCCCAATTCCACGTGCAGCCCCTTTCTTCCACTTGCTCACTTCTGAATCAAAGTCTCACGTGAGTCCATCAGATTGTGTTCTAGCTGCAATGAGGCTGGAAATTTAACCTTGGGGAGGTCAGGCTCCTACATCTGGAGAATTTCTAGATTGAACATTAGGGTTACAAAGTCCTGAAATAAATGCCTACCACCGCAGGCCTGAGGTCTACAGCAGTTGCAGAGCCAGCTCCCTTCGGTGTTCGGGTGGGCCACTCTGGGGAAGTCAAATCAACGGAAAGATGAATCCCAGCCCAATTGCACGGGATCCCTACAGGCAGCTAGACCACTCGCCGAAAGCTCCTAGGTATCCGGTGCGGGTGCTCCCCAGCTGGGAGGCTGCCTGAGATCACCCCTGCTCTTTCCTCTCCAGGTCCACCTCTTCTTCCGCTCCTAAGGGAAATTATCAGGCTATGTCATATGACTTACCTGGCAGATATCTTGAGCTGCTTCCAAAATGGAACCTACCCTTGAAGGTTGAAAATCAGTCTCCTTGTGTGTCAGACTATGCCGACCGCTCACAAAGATGACTTCCCTAGTGCTTAGAAAAATATTCTTACTGGTGTGACCATGATATATTGAGGTTCTATATGTTTCACTCGCAGAGAGAGGTCACACTCAACAAGCAAAGAGAACCAAAAGTAAATGGAAAGCCTTGAATTCCATCTCAGTCTTGAATTTCTTGGCAACTGTGAAGACCAACTAAAGACTTAGTTCAGATGAGCACCTGTTAAATCCTGTCTCCTCTATCCATTCCTCCCAACTAGTCAACTCTTCCAGCTCTCTTTTGTCCCAAGCCCCATAAAAGAATGCCTTCAACCTTGGTTATTTCTGATGACGCTCTTTGCTCCGGGTGGTGTGAGCAATTCCTCTTGGGTACCCAGTGGTTCTTAGACTTTAGCATGCCTCAGAATCATCTGAGGGCTGGATACAATACAGATTGCTGGGCCCACCCTCAGAACTTCTGATGCAGGTCTGAGGTAAGGCATGCTAATCTGCAATTCTAAGAAGTTTCTAGGTACCGCTGCTCTTGATCTGCAGACAATGCTTTAGGAACCATTGTTCTAGACTTTCTACCCAAGGACACTGGCTGGGCATCACAGTCCCTTTTGGGGAACCTTGAGGCTTGACAATGATTAACTTCCCGGCGTAGGGAGGACAAGCAGGGACATCAGCAACGTGAACTTTAATTGACTTTTCTTCCCAGGCCACTGTTTAGGGACAGGAAGCAGAAAGTTCCAGGAGAAAAGCAGCCCATGGATGTCATTTATTTTCAATCAGAGTAAGTAGAAGACCATCTCTGAATCAACTAGGATCCATTTCAGTGGGCTATAAAAGAAGAACCCCAATGAACAGTGACTTAAAGAAGACAGAAGTAAATTTTTCTCACATTGGAGAAGTCCAGAGGTAGGCACTCCAGAATCGGTATGGTGGCCGTATGGCCCCTCTAAGGACTCAGGCTTCTCCGTTTCTGCTCCTCCATCCTTAGCACGTGACTTCCTCTCTCAGGGTCACCGCGTGGTCCCAGAATGGCTCCCAGAGGTGTGAATGTCACCAGACTCAGGGGAAAGTGAGAGGAGGCAAAAGCTCCCTCCTAGTCTTTTAATTTTCTTTTTAGAAGAAGCCTCAGATCTGCTTACATCTCATTGGCCAACGGTTAATCACAAGGCTACACTTCAAGGCAGGTGATGTTATGCACCCCTAGTAAAAATAGAAGGGAGGATGGATACTGGCGGGCAAACGGTAGTTTGTGCCATAGTCTCAAAACCCCACATCTTTCAGGGTTTAGCTGACGGTCACTAAGCTCATCCACACTTGTGAAAACCCAGAGGCTAACTGATCCTACTGATGTCCCACTCTACAACTGGAAACAGACTGGGGGATGCAGTCTCCAACCTGGACCAAAGAATAACTCGAGATGGTCCCCAGTCAGAATTGAGGGAGCTGCTTATGTCCACCCACAGGGACCTACTCTGGTGTGAGGTGTGAGGTGTGAGGGCATGTTTGCCTCAGTTCCGGTTTCCTACATCTTTCTTGCGCTCTCATGACTGCATTTCCTGAGTGGATTCTGCTCCCTCGCAGCTGCTACATTATTTAATGTCTTTTTAATTTGGGGGATCATCAGAGTGGTGATGTAGTTCACTTTTTTTTTTTTTTTGGTCTTTTAATTTTTGTCAGTTGTCCTCAAGTGAACCCAACTTAGGTGCTTCTAAGCCTCCCAACTATCTTAGGCTGCCCCCTGCTGGATGCCTGTCACAGCCATTCTTCTGATCTGATCTTAGAGATGGCCTTTTTTCCCTGTCGTGGATGCAAGATTAAGGATTCCACGTGTGAAACTCAGCCACCAAGAGCTCTTCTAACTTTTAAGATGTGGTATTGTATATGTTCATATGGAGATAGTTTTTCTTGAAATTGTCATTTCCTCTGTTTCTGTAAAGGACAGGCTTGGGGTGTAAATCCTTTTAGAAGGAGGATGGTGGCAATAGGGTTTGTACCTTTCATTTATTGATTCACCAAATGCTTGTTGCGCATCTGACTCTTCATTTAATGATTATTTCTTGAGTACCTACTATGTGCCAGAAACTGTTCTGTCCCTGGTGAGCACCGGTGATAAGGGCCCTGCTCTCAGGAGCTTACATCCCAAGTACAGAAGAAAAGAAATGCGCTGGTTTCAGATAGAGGAAAATGTTATGAAGAAAATAAAGCAGTTAGGACCCAGCCGAATCCAGTACGACCTCATGTTAGCCTATTACATCTTCAAAACCCCTTTTTCCAAATAAGGTCACATTGATAGGTACCTAGAGTTAGGACTTCAGTGTGTCTTTTTGGGGGTAGGGGCACAATTCAATGCACAACAAAGGGAAAGAAAGTCTGAAGCTTCGCTGGCTGAGCTGGCGCACTGCTTTTGACTTAGATAATTTGGAAGAGATGTGGGTCAATGATGGATATGTGGGGCAAGAGAGGGTGACAGCCTGCTCTCACCCACAGTCACCTCCTGGCACCACCCATGTGTTTTGGTAAAAAAGCAAACACACCTCACCCTGGTCCTGGTATGGTCCTTTTTTGAGCATTTCTCACAGAAATTAACTGGCTCCTAAGAGTCCATTGCCTGCTAGATCATAGGCTGCACAGCAGAATCTAAATCCTTAGAGGGCCTCCGTCTTAGCCAGTGAAGCCAGATGAAATTCATTCAAGCAGGCTGAACACTGACCTCCTCTCACTCTGCAAACAACCCCAACTTTCAAAGAAACTGAGTGCCCATTTCAAAGCAGAAACAAAAGCAAACCCAAACCATCTTCCGATAGCCGTCTACACTCGTGAGTGCCGGAAGACTTGTATAAAACCATCATTTACATCTGTTCCAATTCACATAGACTCTCATGGGGTCTGGGAGTGAAGCCCCAGCTTTAGCTGGCTTCTCCCCAGCCAGCTCAACGGGAAGCATCTTTGTTCTGGCGCGCTCAGGGCTTTCTCCCAGGCCACCCCGCTCAGTCACTCTCCTCTCTCTTTGCCTTCCAGATAGCCCCTACCTCAGTCAATTATATTTTCACTGCCTTTCCTCTCTCACCCCAGGTCCCTCCTCTCTGCCCTTGATCTAGACTTGGGCATGGCTTGGCAGTCAGTGCTTTCCTTGAGTTGATAGTCTTTTGGAGCTCACATCTTTCGAATTTCCCTGATGCTTGGGAATTGTCTGTGGTTTTCTCCTCAACCCCCTTTTCTTTAGACACTCCTTCCATTAGCAGAAGCATCTATTCCTATGCATTAAACATGATCTCAGTTGGTAATCCTGACTCTTCATCTCCAGGGACACTGGCACAGGCAGGGGCCGGTGCAGTAAGTACCATGAAGAGAGCTGAGTGAACTTGGCTCCAGCCCCACAGACAGTTAGTTCCAAGACACTGTACCTATTTGAGAGCAGATTGTGGCCAATTTATCTGATGTGAACAAAGGCAGATCTAGGTTTTATGGGGCCTGAAACATATAATTTTGGCGGAGGTCCTCTTTAATAAAAAATGAAAAATTTAATATTCAAAATTAGGTGTAAAAATGGATTTTTTTAGGATGAAAAAAGTTGATAACTATCAAATATTACAAAATCCAGAAAAATAACATAACATTTGTATTATGATAGTTTTAACCTACTTTTTGGCGGTACATTTTTTGATTCTATCTTTATTGGGTAACAATTTTTATATCATTTTCTAGACAGATAATGGAAATGGACCTCAGTCCCATGGTCA
This sequence comes from Stenella coeruleoalba, assembly GCF_951394435.1. NCBI lineage: Eukaryota > Metazoa > Chordata > Mammalia > Artiodactyla > Delphinidae > Stenella > Stenella coeruleoalba. Next base: position 60,197,541 of record NC_137155.1, read on the forward strand.
AAATATGTGTTTTATTATTGATAGTTTGGACTCAGCACCAATGAGAACAGAATCCTCCACTTAAAATTTTACATGTTTGTTGACTGGAAGATTTTCTTCACAGCTTACTGCCTGTTTCCATACACGCCAAACTTTGTTTCTCCAGCATTACTCACAGTCCTGGACACTGTAGGACATTTCATGTTATGATATGATCTCTGGCCCTCTGCCTTTGTATGTCATGCTGAGTAGAACATAGGGTAGTGATAATCTAACTATATACTGAAGCAATAGTACACTACTTAATCATAACCCAAACTAAATGTATCTCCAACAGAACTTCCTCTTAGCTGGATCTCCAGAATGCTCATGGTCTGTTCAACAGTGCCCCGCATGTGAGACGGTGTTCAGTTTTCAGTCTCTTGTAGCATATCGTGTCTTGACTGTTAGGGCTGACTGCTCTAGCTGGGGCAGAGGTTTGGCAAGTAAACTTTTCCATGAGAATTTGCTCTTAAGCTTGAGTATGAATGAGGGGGGGAAAAAAAAAACAAGAGAGAAAAGAAAAAACATTAGAAGCAGAGAAATAGTGAAGACATTTTTCACTTTCTTCTGAAAAGCTTTCCAAGAGCCCAGATCTGATTAAATGCCTCTTAGATGTTGTCTCATAAAATTCTGTACTGAAGGCACACTGAGTTTTAAACATTTATACAAGAAATATTCATGGTACCTCTGTTAGGTTTTACGTTCTTTAGGTACCTGGCAGTAAAACTATGAGTTAAGGATAAGAATTTTTTTTTTTTCTTACAGGGAATACATTCTAATCAAGAAAGCAGAAAATACATAGGCAAACACATATGTCCCTAAACTGTTCCTGACTTACGCAGATTAGGACAGAAACCAGCGGCCGGCTGGGAGGAGTGGTGTCTCTTAAGGGGCACCCCTCATCCCAGGCTCCACAGGGCAGGCAGCAGTGCTTGAAGGCACCACAGTGGCCTCCCCACAGGAGAGCCCAGGGCTCATCCAGACCTCCCAGGGGTTTGAGACCTAAAAGTCGCCTGGTGGTGGCAGGATGGGCAGCTGGCGCGAAAGGGGGTTTGTCACTTTGCAGTCCTTACTAACCCTGGTTATTAGGGGCAGGTCCTAGCACCTTTAGGAACCACGAGCCTCTCTCACCAAAATCCAGGGCTCGTCCCAGCCTGCCCCAGGGTTCTAGAGCTGAGTCCAGGCCACAAAAAGGGCTAGGTGGAAAGAACCGGCAGCTGGCTCAGGGGAGGGGCTCAGCTGGGAGTCTTTTCTCCCTCCAGGATGGGTTGGGTCAGGCCCAGTGTTGGTAGAAACCATGGAGAGTTCTCTCATGAGAGTCCAGTCTGCATCCCTGCCTCTTGAAGGAAGGAGAGGGCACTGCCAGGTGTGAGAACCAGGCCCTGGAAACAGTGGGGATGGTGGTGGAAAGGCCCTGCTGGAAAAGGAACCCATCCTTTTTCAGTCCTTATTTGCCCCCAGGAAGGAACTTTGCCGGAAAGCAGTCCTTTCGCTGGAGAGAAAGGGATGCAGGGGAAGGGATGAGTTGAAGATGGAATGGGTTTTATCTTTAGGCACGTTTAAGGGAATGCTGCCGTATTTGGCCCACTCAAGCAATCGAAATGTCAGACCCAGCCCTGGCCCCAGAACGTCTGCAACCATTGCTTTGACTGGAACCCCAGGACTGGCCAGAGCCGTATCCCTGAATGGAACCACACACTGAGGTTTGAGGAGAGGTCTAACTGGTCTGTGGACCTGCATGACGTCCAGGCTGCACCAAGCCTCCCAGTGACCCAAGGCCTGAGGCTGGGCCCTGGCCTGCAGGGCAGACAACAGGGAAGCACACAGAGGGCAGAAGACAGGCCTCATGGGCTCTGCAGACGACCTGCTGAGTGGTCCTGCCTCGTCATTCATTTGCATCACCAGCGGAGAAAAACTGAAAACAGGTCCTGACACAACCAGTCACTTAACCTGAAGCAGGTGAGGCAGCAGCAGATATAAAAAGCCCGGGAACCAAGAGCCAATTCTTCCCTCCAACCAAAATGTCTAGGGGCAAAGTCTCCCATCTTGACTTGTCTTGGCAAAAAATCGGTGCATGGGTCTGCACTGCCCTCTGTCGGTCACTTGGTTATCAACACCGGGAGCCCGGCCCTAACCCGGAGATCGCAGGAGCTCTCCCTAGAATGGAGTGGTCTGCTAACCGGGCTTGTTTCCATACGGTGACTCATAAATGAGATAATGAGGGATAAGAGCAAGTTAAGATATTTAATATAATTAACATCGGGTGGAAAAACTTATATCTTAAATCGCCTGTGGAAAGAATGTGGCCTAGAGAAGATTTTGCCGTGGGTTTAATCCTCCGCATTTCCTGCTGAAGCACGCGCTTACGCTGTTTTCCTGATCATACAGAAAATTTATTTCTGAAGGTCACATAAATGTAAGAAACATATGTTTGGTGTCATTAAGGAAGTGAATGTGTGTCTAAGAATATTCACACTTAATTGTAAACATGAGTGTTTGCATTTATCTGTTCATTCCTTCCTCACTTTTTCAATGAGATGTTTGCCATGTCGTCTCTCCCATGCTTTGGGGGACACGAAGGTGAAAGAGATAAGGATGCTGGTCTCAAGGAGCTTGTTGTTTGTAGGGAAGTTGATAAATACTCTGAAAGAAGGCAAACAGAGAGATGTGCCCAGATGCTGTTGGTGACCGCCCAGGGCTCCCTCGCCAGTCCAGTTGCTGCAGGTGTGAGCTGCTAACAGCATACACCTGCCCCTTCTCCAGACGCTTGCTGAGGGATGCCTGAGAGGTAACACTACCCCCTCTCCACACTTCCCACCCGGGGTTGCCTGTGGCTGGAGACTGACCGATGTGGCCCCCGCCCCCTGCCCTCCGGGTGGGACCGCCTCTGTGGTGCCCTGTACACTCCAGAGCCCCCTGCAGGGTCAGGAGGAGGCTGATTCTGCTGAAACGACATTTTTGCCTACTCCTTCCCCTGCCCCTCCCTGCTTTCCTCGCGCCTCTACAGTTTCTCCCAAGGGCAGCCCCTCCGTAAGTTCCTTGCTCAAAAATCTCCATTTCAGGCTCTACTTCTTGGGAATCCAGACAAAAACGTGCTATCCAAGAAGCCCAGGAAAGATGATGTCTAGTTTCAGGATCAGGGAAAGCATGCCTTGAAGGTTAGTTTAGATTTGAGCACATTAGAAAATATTCATTCATCCTACAGACACCTATTGACAAGTGCCTTCTATGATCCTGGCATTCTTCCAGGCCTCAGGGACACAGCGGCAAATATGACAGTCTTGTTTTCACGGGCACTTACATTCTGGTGGAGAAGGAAAGAAATAAAACAAATAATGGACGATTAGATGAATTCAGATAAGTGCTATAGTGAAAATAAAGCATGGTAACTGGTTAATGTCACCAGTTCTCTTTCCTACCATTCTACAAACACTCACCCATGGGAACAGGTAGTTCAGTCCAACCTCTCTCCCAATTGTTATAATTTTTTACATCCAATGGTTCAAATTTCAGTCAGTGTCAATTCCCACTGAGTTCCGGTTGTGGATGGTTATTTTAAAACAGAGCATTGACCCCAAACATGTTTCAGACACTTCCAAAGCCTGAATTTGGGATCTTGGAACGTTCTTCAGGCTTTCCACAGTTCAAGCATTGAAGAGTTTCATTTAGGCTGGATTCAGAGAAGAGTCCCTCTAGAGAACTGGGGATGCTGTAAACTCGTAGAATGCAAGTCCCTGCCATTGCTGGCATTGAGTACTTGTGGCTGCCTGACAGATGGTTCTGGGAACAAGGAGAAGTTGGCTTTCCTGGGAGTTCAGGCTTGACTTGTCCTGCACAGCTATGAGTCCCGTTCTCCATGCCAGTATCCCAGAACCACACTGTCCTTTAATCCAATGTGCCTTCCCAAGGTAACCCCTCTTCTTTCTGGTCTGTGATGTCTCCCAGGCAGAGAGTGTTTTATTCATCTTCCTGTGCCCCAAGGGCACAAACAAATCGTGTTGCATGAGAATTAACCAGTGACATTTGTGTTAATGAGTGAATTCCATGGTCCCCAGTGACCAGGCCATAGTCCTCTCTCCATTCGACAAGCCTGATGCCGTTTCCAGCCACTGTGCCTTTGCTCAGCCTGCTGTCCTGCTCAGTGGCTCCCTGGGTAATTGAAAGAAACCCCTGGGCTTTTGGGGTAGCCAAGCCTGCACTGGAATCCCAAAGTGTGTGACTTAGGGCAAATGGCTTCTGCATAGAAACTTTGTACACAGTGTCCACTCTTGCCTGTATATAGTAGGCACTCAATGTTTGTCATTCTCCAGTTCTCCCATCTTCCCGGCCTGCTTTTGAAATGTCCTCTATTTTCAGAACCAAACGGCATCTACCTTTCAAATCTCACCTCCTCCGCAAAGGCTCCCATGATCACTGTGATTCAGACTGACCTTAGAACCAGTTATCATTCTCCAGTTTGTATGGGATAGGATCTTCCTAACGCAGCAGCAAACGATCCTATGAAGTTCTACCTTCCTTTTACATAACACTTGGGATTGTCGTTAGGGCTTTGCTGAATATTCCGATCCTTCTCTTTCTTGGGATGGCATTCACCCAAGGTCCTTGAAGTCAGGCATAGGCATGTGACACGCACTGGCCAACGAACTGTGGCAGAAGTGAGCTGGACCACTTTGCCATCGAAGCATTAAAGAGCCCTTTAAGCTTTGTCACGTTCTTGTTGCCTCTGCTGGAGCCAAGAACAGTATGGATCTGCGGATTACATTGGAAATAAACTTTGGCCGTTTTGAAGTCACAGGGGTTAACCCAGGGTTGTTCATTTCTGCCACGGAATGTAGCTCATTATGACTGAAGCACCCATTTTAGTCTCCTAAAATGAAATTCATAGTATACGTGTGTGTGTTTGTGTCTATATGTATATACCTATATACATATACATATATATAATATGCATATATATTTAATGTAAAAAAGTGATATGATGGTCTAACTGCAATATGGAGAAAGAAACGGGCATTAAATTGTAATGATATCTATTCAGTAGCTGACAACGCTAGCAGACCTAGAGAGGGAGATGCTTGTCCCTATACATCTTAGCACTAGGAATACAGCAGCTGCAAATGCAGACTCTTAGAGCTATGCCAGTGACTCAAACATAACTGGCAGTGCTGTTGTCACTGACGTGATTATCTAAAAATAGGAACAAATCTCAGTAAAGTTTTTCATGAAAATTTAATCCTCCCTTGATTAACAAAGCAGTTGGCTTCCTGGGAAAATGCAATGTATTTTGAAACTACGCTCCAAATACTTTGTGTTTAAGTATAACCAGGAGTTGTGTTCCTGGTCCAGGTTTAAATGTAACCTACAATTGGCCCAGGTTTTAATTAAAAACCTACATGTTTTTTGCCTACATAACAGAAGGCAAAAGGTCTGTTAGGATGTTGGAAAGTCGTGCAGAATGTGGGACAATTCTTTATAGTGTGCACCTGCCCTGTGTATTGCAGGATATCTACTATCCCTGGCTCCTGCCCAGTAAGTACCAGTTGCACCCCAACTCCAATTGCTGTGATAATCAAACCCCCTTCCCCCCCACCGCCTAAAATTTCCAAAGTGGTCCACAGAGGCTGGTTTTACCCTCCTTAAGAAGCACCGAAGTGTTTCTGAAGAAGGATGCTTCTTCATACTTCTTCAGAACCCCTAACACCACCCAACACTGACTTGGTTAAAAGTAGCTTTCTTTTAAAAATCTGTTGAGCTGATTTTTTAAAGTTGATTCTGTTAAGCTGATTTGTTCTTATTAGCGCATGTTGGATGGTCGCTCCTATGGCCTGACTCTCCAGGATCCTATCTCTGATGTTGGCACTAGGACCTGTGATTTAGAGCAGCACAGTGGCGCCCAAAGGGCTGGATACGCAGATACCCTCCAGGCCAGCACCTTCAAATGCCATGGATGTTTTCTGAGCATCCCTAACTTTTCCTCATTTGGTTGTTAGAGCTCATCACACAAGTTCTTTCCCATGATGATCTCTGGGGTTTCCACCCCATCTCAGCCTTCCCATTAGTCCCAGTTTCAGACAGCCAGACTTGGTTCCGGAGATGGTGGTCTTTGGGCTGGGCTGGCTCAGCTGAGACTAGCTGTCCGTGGGGAACAGAGGCACATTTCAGGCAGCTCATGTTCTTAGCTACTTGTGGAAAGAATGGCGCTCCCAGATCCTTGTGGCCCTCTGTGCTCTCTTTCTCCCCCAGCCCATCATTCACCATACCTGGCCGAGCTCAAGCTTCACACTGGAGGGATTTCCTTTATACCTTGTTTTCCACGGCTACACTTGAAAGCAAGATTCAGGAGGATTTCCCCCTACCAGGTACTGCTGTGCTTCAGCAGCTCATTTCCTGTTGGCATTGTTTTGAGAAACGGGATGCTCTTGGGGATAAATATTCCCTGACCCCCATTTGCTAGTTTGGGGATTCTCTGAAATGTTGACTGAAAACCTGATTCTTGGAAAATCTGTGTTCTGCTCTCCAACTTCACACATCATGCTGTATTGTGGCCTTTACATCAGCATCCCAACCTTACAGTTCCTGTCTCTCAGCAACAGGCTCTTGCTCTATCCTAGGCGTCAGCTAGGTGGTGACTTTCTTGACCTCTGCTTCTGGAGGTTAGACTTGTTCTAGTACAAGTTCTACCCTCCACTGAAGTATAACTGAAGTATAGTTGATGTACAATATTATATGTTATAGCTATACAATACAGTGATTCACAAATTTTAAAAGTTTTGCTCCATAAGATATTGACTATATTTTCTGTGTTGTACAATATATCCTTGTAACTTATTTTATACATGATAGTTTGTACCTCTTAATCCCCTACCCCTCCCCTTTCCCCCTGGTAACCACTGATTTGTTCTCTATATCTGTGTCTGTTTCTTTTTTGGTTATATTCACTAGTCTGCTGTATTTTTTAGATGCCACATATAAGTGATATCATACAGTATTTGTCTTTCTCTGTCTGATTTATTTCACCGAGCATAATACCCTCCAAGTCCGTCCATCCGCGTTGTTGCAAATGACAAAATTTTATTTTTTTATAGCTGAGTAGTATTCCATTGTGTGTGTGTGTGTGTGTCTGTGTGTGTGTGTGCACGCGCGTGTATCACATCTTCTTTATCCATTCGTCTGTTGATGGACTCTTAGGTTGCTTCCATATCTTGGCAATTGTAAATAATGCTACTATGGGTGCATGTATCTTTTCATGTATTAGTTTTATTTTTGTCATTCTAATGTGTGTAGTGATATCCACTTTAGTTTTAATCTGCATTACCCTAATGAACTATTCTGACGAACAGCTTTTCCTGTATTTATTTGCCACTCATATCTTTCCTTTGGTTAAATGTCTGTTTATATCCTTTTTTCTAGAAATTGGGTTGTTTGTTTTCTTACTATTGATTTGTGAGAGTTTTAAAATATATATATTCTTTATACAAGTCCTTCATCAGATAAGTGATTCACAAATATTTTTCCCAGTCTGTAGCTTGTCCTTATTTTCTTAATAGTATCATTTTTTAAAATTTAAAATTTTTCTATTGGAGTATAGTTGTTTTACAATGTTGTGTTAGTTTCTCCTGTACAACGAAGTGGATTTACCTGTGCTATACAGCAGGTTCTTATTAGTTATCTGTTTTATACATATTAGTGTGTATGTGTCAATCCCAATCTCCCAGTTCATCCCAACCACACCCCTGCTTTCCCCCTTTGGTGTCCATACGTTTGTTCTCTACATCTGTGTCTCTACTTCTGCCTTGCAGACCAGTTCATCTGTACCATTTTTCTAGATAGCACATATATGCATTAATATATGATATTTGTTTTTCTCTTTCTGACTTACTTCACTCTGTATGACAGTCTCTGTATCCATCCACATCTCTATAAATGACCCAATTTCATTCCTTTTTATGGCTGAGTAATATTCCATTGTATACATGTACCACATCTTCTTAATCCATTCCTCTGTTGATAGACATTTAGGTTGTTTCCATGTCCTGGCTATTGTAAATAGTGCTGCAGTGAACCTTGGGGTGCATGTGTCTTTTTGAATTATGGTTCTCTCTGGGTATATGCCCAGTAGTGGGATTGCTGGGTCATCTGGTAATTCTAGTTTTAGTTTTTTAAGGAACCTCCATGCCATTCTCCATAGTGGCTGTATCAATTTACATTCCCACCAACAGTGCAAGAGGGTCCCCTTTTCTCCACACCCTCTCCAGCATTTATTGTTTGTAGATTTTCTGACAATGCCCATTCTAACAGGTGTGAGGTGATACCTCATTGTAGTTTTGATTTGCATTTCTCTAATAATTAGTGGTGTTGAGCAGCTTTTCATGTTCTTCTTGGCCATCTGTATGTCTTCTCTGGAGAAATGTCTATTTAGGTTTTTTGCTCATTTTTTGATTGGGTTGTTTGTTTCTTTAATATTGAGCTGCTTGAGCTGTTTATATATTTTGGAAATTAATCCTTTGTCCGTTGATTCATTTGCAAATATTTTCTCCCATTCTGGGGGTTGTCTTTTTGTCTTGTTTATAGTTTCCTTTGCTGTGCAAAAGCTTTTAAGTTTCATTAGGTCCCATTTGTTTATTTTTGTTTTTATTTCCATTTCTCTAGGAGGTGGATCAAAAAAGATCTTGCTGTGATTTATGTCAAAGAGTGTTCTTCCTATGTTTTCCTCTAAGAGTTTTATAGTGTCCAGTCTTACATTTAGGTCTCAAATCCATTTTGAGTTTATTTTTGTGTATGGTGTAAGAGAGTGTTCTAATTTCATTCTTTTACATGTAGCTGTCCAGTTTTCCCAGCACCACTTATTGAAGAGACTGTCTTTTCTCCATTGTATATCCTTGCCTCCTTTGTCATAGATAAGTCAACCATAGGTGTGTGGGTTTATGTCTGGGCTTTCTATCCAGTTCCATTGATCTATATTTCTGTTTTTGTGCCAGTACCAAATTGTCTTGATTACTGTAGTTTTGTAGTTTTGTATAGTCTGAAGTCAAGGAGTCTGATTCCTCCAGCTCTGTTCTTTTTTCTCAAGATTGCTTTTGCTCTTCAGGTTCTTTTGTGTCTCCATACAAATTTTAAGATTTTTTATTCTAGTTCTGTAAAAAAATGCCACTGGTAATTTGGTAGGGATTGCATTGAATCTGTAGATTGCTTTGGGTCTTAATAGTATCTTTAAAAGAACAATCACTTAAATTTTTATAAAGTCCAGTTTATCAATTTTTAAATTTATTTCACTAATTTTGTTTTCAGAGGCATTTTTATGCAGTAAGAAGTAGGCAGATTTTGAAGAATTTTGAGCAGGGGAGCAATATCTTGAAAGAGACATGAAAACAGAAATTGGTCTGATTGTAGACAATGATATAAATTGAAGTAGAAATAAATCTACAGTAAGGAAAATCAACTATTACATTAAATTAGGTATAAAATAAATAACAATTTAGGTAAGTGTGGGAACAACAAGAATTATAGTTTATTAAAATTTTGCCTCTCTCTGCTTAACTAGAATGTACTAACGATTACATAGGGTTACTTACAGCAAGGGTTGGATTACTCCAGAGGGAAATCAGGAGTCCTCAGACAGGCAACATGAGAAGGCCCAACTTCCTTCATACCATCTGACCTATTCCTCAAATTTCTTCTTTTTGGCATCATGATTTCTTGTTCAGTCAGGAAATATAAATTTTCTAAGATGTAATTTAGCCATAATGCTTATAAGAGTTAGCTATTACTATATCACAGATCACCCCAAAGGAGTTTTAAAACAATCACCATTTATTCAGCCCATGATTCTGAAGACTGCTGATTTGGGCTGGGATCAGCTGGGTGGTTTTCTGTTTTTTACTGGGCCCTCCCAGGTATCTGTGAATGGCTTTGCTCATCTTGGCTGGTCCCTCCCATGTGTCACCATGTCTTGCTGGGATGGTTGTCTCTACTCTGTGTGTTCTTGCAAGCTCCACCAGGCTGCCTGGAGTTGTTTGCTTTGTAGCTGGTAGGGTTCTAAGAGATTGAGCTGAAGCACACAAAGCCTCGTGAGGCCCAGGCTCAGAATTGGCAAGTGTCTTCCACGGTGTTTTGTGGGGGATAAAACAAATCAAAGCCAGCCCAGACTCAAGGAATAAATATAGGGAGGGGAATAATTGTGACAATTTTTGCAAACAATCTATTTCAGTGTCTATCTGATGACCTAATATAAGGTCATTTTTGTGACATTCCTTGGGATGAAAAGCATCTTAGAGATCCTTTTTCTGGGAATTGATGGTGAAAGGATTATTTCTAAGATAAACTTTTATTATGCTCATTATTGCAGGACCTGGGGCCCTTAAAAATGAACCAGAGGGCTTCCCTGGTGGCACAGTGGTTGAGAGTCTGCCTGCTGATGCAGGGGACATGGGTTCGTGCCCCGGTCCGGGAAGGCTGGGCCCGTGAGCCATGGCCGCTGAGCCTGCGCGTCCGGAGCCTGTGTTCCGCAATGGGAGAGGCCACAACAGTGAGAGGCCCGCGTACCGCAGAAAAAAAAAAAAAAAAGAACCAGAGTTACGATGTAAAGTGGAAATCCCAACTCTTGTTATTTGCCTCCCACAAGGATAAGAAACAGCCACATTATTAGGTGCTGTACTTTGCTACAAATATCAACTAACAACAATTGACCCTCTCTGGGATTTTCCATTTAGTTATTTGCTGGAAGCTGTGCCCATAATTTTCAACAATACTGTTATCTATGAGATTATCTTTCTTTTAGCTGTGCTGGGTTTTCAGTTGCATTAATACAGCTTAATATCTCTTCCTGTTGCTTCTCTAATTAAAAGCTTGTTGGATATCCAAACAAGAAATACTATATCCAAGCACCAGTAATAAAGACTGCTAATAATCAGGAAGAAAACATCAGAAAGGGACAACATCAACCAGACATGAGATCTTCTGATCAGGCAAAGAAAAGGGACCAGGGGTCCGGGGAGGATTATAAGGCAATGATGTGGCTCTGACAAGCCAGCCTCCCAGAAGTTGACAGAAGACTGCAGATGGAAGACCGCCAATGGGCAGCCTGAATGTAGTTCAGGAACCCTGTTCCAAGCTGGGTGTATGAATCCTGGGTCCCAGAAGAACATCTCATGTCTGCCTTTCCAATCACTACCGCTCTCCTCTCCTGATTCCCTAACTCCCCCATTCCTTCCCTCTGGCTGCCTTTGACGGTCCTCAAAGCAGGTATCAGTTCCACTTCCACTGCAGTAGTTATAAGGATCAGCCACTAGATAGCACCAGCTGTTCAGACTAACGTGCTTTATTGAGCCAGCTCTGTAGGTCCTTCCTCCCAGAGCGAAGACAGGGTCTGAAGATAGCTTCCCCTCTCTGCCACTGTCATTCTCCCACTTTTCTCTCCATCTTCTCACCCCATCCCAACCCCATTTAAAAATTGGGCTTTTTGCCAGAAGCAGTTTTTGTGTGATTTTGAAGGCAGAGGAGACAAGTGTGTGTGTGTGTGTGTGGGGGGGGGGGGGCATGGGGTGGTAGGGAGGGAGAGGGAATTTGTGAGTTCTACCCAATTTTGGATGGCCCCTCTAAGGGCACAGATTTAACTCTGGGTAAGAAAGAAGGTACTGCAACTGCTCACTGCTCTCATGCGTGAGCCCTCACCTCTCTTGAGCATCCCCAGCGAGCTTTTCCACAGGCGCCTCTATCGTTTCAAAAACCAAACTCATTATTTCCTTCTTTTTATCCTCTCCCACCCAATCCTCTCTTTCCAGTTCCCTCCTGATATATTACACTCTCATAACCCTATCGTTGCAGGAACTTCAGAGTCATACTGTTTCCTTACGGAGCTCTCACCCTCCTGTGCAACCTGCTACCAGTCAGTGGTGCTTCACTTCACGTCTACTTCCTCGGTCCTCCCATTCCTCTGCATCTGCACTGAGCGATGCTGCTGTTTGTCTGATCGCCTCTGTGTTTGAATATAGCAGTGGTGTTGACACTGGGGATTCAACGGTAACATCTAACCTGAAATCTTAAAGATGAGTTGAAGTTGGCCAGGCAAGTGGGGGTAAAAGCATTCACAATAGAACAGTGGTTCCCAGCTGGAAGCTAGGGGTGATTTTGCCCCATAGGAAACTTTTGGTAATGTCTGTAGACATTTTTGGTGGTTACATCCTGGAAGGAGGAGGAAGTGGTACTGGCATCTAGTGGGTAGAGGCTAGGGATGTTGCTAAACATCCTACAGTGAAGAGGACAGCCCCCATAACAAAGAATCACCCATCGGACCCCCCCACCACACACACACAAAATGTCAATAGTGCTGAGGTTGAGAAACCCTGTGACAGAGGAAGCAGCAGAGGGGTGAGAGAACATGGCTTTTCGGAGGCACTTGAAGGGTTTTATTATGGTGAGAAGGAGTGGTGGGGAGATGTAGCCAGAGGCCCGAGTTTGCCAAGTTGCACTCAGGAGTTTAGACTCTCCCCAAGGCCAGTGGAGAGTTCTTGAAGCCATTGGCGCCACTGCAGACTTTATTCTCAGGGTCACTGAAAGCCGCTGATGGGAGCTTTGGACCCTCGGAAATATTTAGTGAATGAATAGGCACAATTTCAGTCACTGGTTCGAACCAGGCCTTGTCCAGGTCTCATGTAGAAAAAATATTGGTATGCTATGATCCTTCCGAAATAAACTAGAAGTAATCATATTCATTCATTTTGTTAAATAAATAAACAGATAGGGCTTCCCTGGTGGCGCAGTGGTTGAGAGTCCGCCTGCCGATGCAGGGGACATGGGTTCATGCCCCCGTCCGGGAAGATCCCACATGCTGCGGAGCAGCTGGGCCCGTGAACCATGGCCGCTGAGCCTGCGCTCCGCAATGGGAGAGGCCACAACAGTGAGAGGCCCGGGTACCGCAAACAAACAAACAAACAAACAACCCCCCCCCACAAAAAAACAGATAAACTAAACTTACATACCAAAGCACTGCTCTAAGCTTTTCATAAAGATGTTTACCTTTCATCTACCCAACAACCCCTATGTAGTAAGAATCTTTTTGTTTTTGTTTTATATCCTTGTATTTTTCAGATGAGGACACAGAAATTGAAAGAGTCATCCCCCAAATATCAGACAGCAGGGACATAATAAGGTATGTATATGTCAAATTTTAGGAGATACTGACAAACACTTTTCCAAAGTGGCTGGCTGTACAACATAACAGTCCCACCAGCAGTATATGGAGTTTAAAATTGCTCACCAGCACTTAGTATGTCGATCTTTAAAAGTTTAGTTATTCTCATGGGTAGGTAACAGTATATTTCATTATAGTTTTAATATTCATTCCTCTGTTAAATAATGACATTAAGCATATTTTTATGTGTTTAGTTGTATAGTTGGATATTATATTTTTTCAAATGCCTGCTCAAATCTCCTGTCTATTTTTCTATTGAGTTGACAGTCGTTCTGTTTTTATTTGGAGGTGTTTTCAAAATATTTTCTGGATACAAATCTCTTGAGAGTTATATGTAGTTGATCATATCTTCTCCCACTATATGACTTCCAATTTTACTCTCTTAATGTAATCTTTTGATGAATAAACCTTAATGTCAATGTAGGCCAACTTACCAATCTTCTTCTCTGTGTACATTCTCTTAGTTACTCTTGGGGTTCTATTTAAGAAATCTTAGTCTATCTCATTTTCGTGAATGTGTTCCCTATGTTATCTTTTTGATGTTCCTTTAAAAATCATTTACATTTAAGTTTCTGATTCATCTCAAGATTATGCTTGTGTATAATATGAAGTCAAAGCCAATGTTCACTGCTTTTCCATATGGCTATTCAGTTGACCAAGCACCATTTACTGACAAGGCCATCCTTCCTTTCCCCAGTGTTCCACAGTGTCAGTGTATTAGTTTCCTGTGGCTACTATAATACATTTCCACAAACTTGGTGACTTAAGACGACGAGAGAAATTTATTCTCTCACAGTTCTGGAAGCCAGAAATACAAAATCAGTATCACTGGGCTGAAATCAAGGTGTTGGCAGGGCTGTACTCCCTCCAGAAGTTCTAAGAGAGAATCTGTTCTTTGCCTCTTCCAGCTTCTGGTGGCTGCCAGCATGCCTGTTTATAGCCACATCACTCCAATCTCTGCCTCCATCTTGAAATCACCTTCTCCTGGGTGTGTGTAATCTCCCTTTGCCTCTTTCTTATAAGGACACTCGTGATGGCATTTAGGGCCTGCCGGGATAATCCAGGATAGTCATCTCAGTGTTTTTAATCACCTCTGCAAAAAGCTTTATCATATAAGGTAACATTCACAGGTTCTAAGGATTATGACTTGCTATCTTTCTGGAGCCATTTTTATCAGCCTACCACAATCACCAACTATCGTAAATCAGGCGTTCATGTATGTGTCTGTCTGGGCTTTCAGTTTCATTCCATTGATCTATTTGTCTCTCTGTGCGCCATTATTACATTGTTGTGATTTTATTATATATCTTGATATCTAGTAGTGTAAGTCTTTCAATAATGTTCTCCCTGCCCCCCCAACCCCAGGATTGTCTTGGCTTATTTTCCCCTTTTACATTTTTTTTATAAATTCTAGAATCAGTTTGTCAGTTTCCTTAAAAACATAGGCTAGGATTTTGACTGAAATTCCTTTGCATCTGTAGGTCCATTTGGGGGTAACTGACACCTTCAACAATATTAAGTCTTCCAAAGCATAAACATGGTAATATTAAGCCATTTCTTTAAAAATATATTTTTCAGTAAAATGTTACAGTTTTCTGTGAAGAGATGACATCTTACATTTATTTCTGGTGTTTAACTTTTTGATACTTTTGAAAATGACATAATATTTAAAAATGTTATTTTCTAATTTTTGTTACTTACCTAAAGAAATATGGTTAATTTTTTTTTTTTTTTTTTTTTTACGGTATGCGGACCTCTCACCTCTGCGGCCTCTCCCACTGAGGAGCACAGGCTCCGGACGCGCAGGCTCAGCGGCCACGGCCCACGGGCCCAGCCGCCCCGCAGCACACGGGATCCTCCCGCACCAGGGCACGAACCCGCGTCCCCTGCATCGGCAGGCGGACTCCCAACCACTGCGCCACCAGGGAAGCCCCATACAGTTAATTTTTACATAAACAAACTTGTTACCTTACTTATCAAGCATTATAAATTATCTGTAAATTTTAAATATTCTACATGCAATCATGTCATCTGCAAATGCTGACTTATTAAAATGGAACATAAATTAGTATTTTAACCACTCTCTGTTAATGCAAAGACCCTAGAATTGTTATCATGTATTTTAGTTTTACATACCTATTAATCCCTTTAAACAATTATTATTTTTATACAATCAATATTTATTTTTAGATTCACCCTCATATTGAACTTTCTTTTGCTCTTTGTTCTTTTCTGCATTTCCATGATTACTCTAGGATTATTTCCCTTATGTCTTTGATATTTCATTTATTGTAGATCTACTGTTAACAAATTCTCCCAGTTTTTCATTTTCTGAAATGTCTTTTTAAATTTTTTGATGGATATTTTTTTCTGGGAAGGAATTCAAGTTTAGCAGTTGTTTTCTTTAAGTACTTAGAAGATGCTGTTACATTGTCTTCTAGATTCCATTATTTTCATTGAGAAGTATGCTGTAATTCTTATTTTGATTCTTTCAAGGAAATGCCTCCTTTCCCTCTAGTTACTTTCAATACATTTTGTGTGTGTGTGTGTGTGTGTGTGTGTGTGTATTAGCAGTTTTACTGTGATAAATGTAGGTGTGTTTTTTCTTTATATTTTCCTATTTGGGGTTCATAGTGTTTCTCAAACTTGTGGCTTGATGTCTTTCATCAGTTTTAGAGAATTTCTGTCTAGTATCACTTCAAATATTGCTTCAGTCCCACTGATTCTCTATATTCTCTCCTGGAGTACAATTATACATATTAGACATTTTTGTTGTGTCTTTTATGTCTCTTACTCTATCCTCCTCCTTTTTTGTCCTTTACTTTTGATATTTTCTTCTGATCTATTCCCAGCTAACTAATTTTCTCTCTCTCTCAGTGGATTGATAGATATACAGAGCTCTCTCTATATTGATATGTATATACATTTTATATATATATATATAATATATATATATGTTGCTGTTAACACATCTTTTGAGTTTTTAATTTTGGTTTTGAAATTAAGATTCTATTTTTTTCTATTGTACTGTTTACAGTTCTCTAATCAAACCTACCAACTTGTTGCCTAATTTCTTGAACAGCAGCAATCACTTATTTTAAAGACAGTGTCTTATAAAACCAATATTGAATCATCAATATTGACTAAACATTGTGGCTCTGTGTCTGCTATCTGGTTTTGTTTTGTTTTTGTTTTTGTTTTGCGGTATGCGGGCCTCTCACTGTTGTGGCCTCTCCCGTCACGGAGCACAGGCTCCGGACGCGCAGGCTCAGCGGCCATGGCTCATGGGCCCAGCTGCTCCGTGGCACGTGGGATCCTCCTGGACTGGGGCACGAACCCATGTCCCCTGCATCGGCAGGCGGACTCTCAACCACTGCGCCACCAGGGAAGCCCTATCTGTTTTTTTCTCATGATTTAAACCATTTCGTTTTATTTCCTGATGTAGCAACAAATTTTGACTAAATCCCTACATTGAATATAAAAACATTTTAGAGATGCTCTGGATGGTGTTATCTATGCCTAGAGAAGGTTTATTTTGCCCCTGATAGGCAGTTAGGGTAGGATACAATAATTTTAACACAATCAGATAATGAGTTAATTTGAAGCTGGGCTTCAGTCTTTGTTAGGGATGGTGTATTTCTGGTTCATCTCTATTCCTACAATATAGGTTCTTTAGGGCTCTCAACCAAAATCCTAGGTTGTTTACTAGGGCCCCCCTCCACTTATTTTCCCCAAGTCTTATAAAAGTGTAGGAGGTCCTTGCTCAGCCTCTCTGTCTGTTAGCCACCACTTGTGAATCATCAAATTCCTTGATCAGAAAAGCAGTATGAAATTAATGCCAAGCTCACCTCATTGTAAACTCATTCTCTCTAGGACTTGTTTCCTCAAGTTCTCACTGTTTTGTAGCTCTCCAATAACTTCCAAATACATATTTTAAAAACATATTTCCAAGTATTTCTAGTTGATTTTAGTGGGAAAGTTGATTTGAAACCAGCTACTCTGTAATTATTAGAAGCATAAATCTCTGATTACTAATATTTGAAGTATATATAATTTTCCTGGATGAGTTTTTACAGGAGATTTCTGTGGAAGAATAGTAAGGGCTCTGTATCAAGGTGAATTTTTTCTTATGATCCAGGATTTGGTGTATAAATTCATTTCACTTTTATCTTTTTCCCTATGAACTGAATAGATATCTGTAGGGTTTTTCTCTTTACCCACTGCTACAAAGAAAATGTGTGTGGTTTCTGTGTTTATATTTCCTGTTCTTTTTAGTTTACAAAGACTTCTGGGGAGATGAAGGGAAAAATTCTAACTTTATAATGCTATCTTCAAATCAGAAGTCTGGGAGCTTCCCTGGTGGCACAGTGGTTGAGAATCTGCCTGCCAATGCAGGGGACATGGGTTCGAGCCCTGGTCTGGGAAGATCCCACATGCCGTGGAGCAACTAAGCCCTTGTGCCACAACTACTGAGCCTGCTCGTCTGGAGCCTGTGCTCTGCAACAAGAGAGGCTGTGGTAGTGAGGGGCCCATGCACCGCGATGAAGAGTGGCCCCCATTCGCTGCAACTAGGGAAAGCCCTCACACAGAAACGAAGACCCAACACAACCAAAAAAAAAAATCAGAAGTCTGATCTCATTTTAATTTTAAATGAATCCCTCTGGCTTTTGTCTGGAACATTATTTCAAATAGCAAAAGATTGGAATAAACCTAAGTGTACATGAATACAGAATGGTTAAATAAATTATGATAAATTCATATAATAAAACATCATAGCCATTAAAAATAATGAGGTAACTTTCTATGTAATGACATGTAACTATTCCAAGAGGTATTGAGTGAGAATATCAAAGCGTGGAAGAGTGTGTATGATATTACTGCTATAATTTGTGTGAAAAAAAATGTATACTTTTTTTTTTATATAAATGCATAAACAGTCTGGAATATATACAAAAACTAGTAAAAGTTACTACTTTCTCCAAAAGTTACTGCTGGGGAATGGGACAAGGTCACTGAGGGACAGGTTCAAGGTGGTCATTAAGTTTTCAATGCATATCCTTCTCTTTGTTTTGGATGTTATACTGTGGGCATGTGTTACCTGTTCAAAAATGTAAGTGAAACATTTTTTAAAATAGAACATGCATTTTCATATTCTCTAGTGAAATAATTTTCATTTGTGGGCATTACTGAACTGCCTATTTCCTTTTATTATTTGCCTGTTATCATACATATTTTACATAATTATAATCAGAGAATTTTTTATTTTTTTAAGATAACTTTTTCATATTTTTATAGTCTTCAAAATTATTTTAAACTTTTGCATAATATTTTGTTTAGCTCATGTACCATAATTTACTTATCCTTTCTCCAATGTTGGTTATTTACATGTTTCCTTATTATGTGTAACATAGTGATGAGTGTCTTTGTGAATGTATATTCATTTGGTCTCTATGATTAGCTCTAATACTTTATGGTTATTTGGTAAGGCCGAATGAAAATAAAATAAGCACTTCATTGAGTAGAAAAAAAGGTCAGAAATGATTATAGATGATCCTCCAGATACCCAGGATAAGCACAGTGATTCTCATTCATTTTAACCCTTGTCTATAAGGGTAAAACAAACAGAGTTGTTGCTCTTTAAATATACATACAGTGAAAATTGAACTCATAGGAAATAATGCACTTAAAGAATCATTAATTATTACCTAATTACTTGCACCACTGTGGCATGGACAGAAAAGTGCTCTGCTATGATGAAGTTGTCAATTACAGTTGATAATTAAGGGGCCAGGTGCATGTTTAACTTAACAAGATAAATATCTGCCCAGATGTTGTTTGTCTGCTGCTTCATTACCAGGTAGGTTAGAAGATTTTCATAAACTAGAGAGACTATTAAATTCATAACCTTGCTGCATCAAGAAATTTTTAACAAATCTGTTACTATAGCCAATATTCATTTAAATAGGCTGTTCATCAGACTTCCTGGAGAGCTGAAGAAGTAAGTATGTGCATATAATACCATATTTGCAGATTCTCAGTGAAACGGCTATTTGAATATAAAGTAGGGCTAAAATATGACAGTCTTGGAAACTAGAGACGATGCCTCCCCATGCCAGAAACATGAAGGAATTTTATGCAAGATTTTATATGGCAGATTGAAAGAAGACTACAAAGAATCAGTCCATGTTAGACCATTCCAAGAAACCAAAGATCCTTGGAGGTAAGAGATGAAAGTTCTGGCAGAGTTACAGTATGATATCCTAAATTGGAGGGGAGAGGCTGGGAAGAAAGGACTGCCTGCAGAAAACATGGAAGTCAGGTCATGTCACTCCTTGTGTTAGTTTGCTTGGGCTATCATAACAAAATACCACAGACTGGGTGGCCCAAACAACAGAAATTTATTTTCTCAGAGTTCTGGAGGCTAAAAGTCCAAGATTAAGGTACTGGCAGGGCTGATTTCTCTTGAGAACTCTCATTGGCTTGCAGATAGCTGCCTCTGCCTGTGTGTTCACCTGGCCTTTTCTCTGTATATGTGCATCTCAGGTGTCTCTTCCTCTTCTTATCAGGACACTAGTCATACTGGACTAGGACCCCACCCTTATGATCTCATTTAATATTACTTACCTCTTTAAAGGACCCTATCTCCAAATACAGTCACATTTAGTGCTGCAACATATGAATTTTGGGGAAACATAATTCAGTCTATAACACTCCTCTCTTTAAAATTCTCCAAAAGCCTTAAAATGGCCTGAAAGGGCCAGTGTAATCTGGTTCAACGCTGCCTCTCCAACATTTTCTTGTAACACTCTTCACCTTTGTGTATTGCACTCCAGCCACGCTGATCTTCTTACTGTATCTCTGACACCAAGCATACTCCCGTGTCAGGGCATTTGCAACGGCTGTTCTCTGTCCGTGGGATGCTTTTCCTTAGAGAGCCTCACTGCTGCAAGGTCCCTGTTTAAAGAGCTTCTTGCCAAAGAAGTCTTTTCTGACCATCACATAGAAAATAGAACTCACTGTCACTTTCTTTTCCTTCTTACACAGCTTTATTATCTTTTTTTCATAACACTTAAGTCTTGTGATATATATTTGTTTGCTTATTACTAATGTGTTCCTAGTAGATTTAGGCAGTGACTTATATGAGCTAAGGGGTTTCTTCTGTTTCTGTTACTGTTACAGCAGCTAGAAATAGAAGACAGGACTTATAAAAGAAAGACAAATCAATTGACAGGAGATGTTAGTGGCAATAATAGAAGATAGAGGATAATGGAATAATGTTTTCAATTGGTTGATTTAAAATAATTATCAACCGAGAAAATTATCCTGCAAGGCGTTTTCAGGTAAACGAAAACAAGAGTAATTTACCTTTAAGAGACATTCATTAAAGGAACATTGGTCCATGTAGGAGGAAAATGATCCTAAAATGTCTTTGATCTAAGATGCAAGAAGGAAAGGTAAGAAATAAATACATACTTAAGTTTACAAACCTAAGCAAATATTATTTATCAATAAATAAATATTAATGTCCAACTTACGGAATTTAGGAAAACAGAATCAAAATGTAAATAGGAGTGTAAAATTCCAAACCAGTAGAGGAGCAAAAATGGAAGAAGAAAAGAATGAATACAAGTTTATTAAATATAAAAAGGGGAAAAAAGAGAAGAAAAAACAGCATAGAAAAAGTGAGACAAAGATGAATCAGTTATTAAGGTTGTAGACACCATCAGAATATATCAGGAATCACATTAAAAGTAAACTAAATCCATCAGTTACAAGATGAAGTCTGTAAGTTTAGATTAAAAGAAAAAAATACACCTATTTATGCTATTTATAAGAAAAAAGAAGAATCTGGAAAGATTGGAAGTGAAAGGATAGAAAAATATATACCCGGCAACACTAACCAAAACAAAGCTAGAGTAGCATCATTAAATTTAGTCAAAATAAAATTTTAAGTCAAATAGAATATTTTAAGACAAGGAGGGTCACTACATAATATAAAAATTTTAATTCACCAGGAAGACATAACCATTATAAATTTCTAGGCATCTAAGAAAATAATGTAGAGAAATATAAATATATAAGTAATACATACATCAGATTGATAAAAATTATAAAGAGAAATTGACAAAGTTACCATCACGATGGGAGATTTCAACACAGCCCTTCCAATTATAGAAAGGCAGATAAATATTAGTAAAGCCAGCGAAAATTTAAATATATAATCTAATAAATTTGAGCTAACGGAGCTTGCAAAAAATTCTGCACCTGTCAAATAGAGTATGCGTTCGTCTTAAACACAATGAAACATGTATAAGAATTTACAGCAATTTCAACAAGACGATTTTGTTTTCTGACTTCAGGTACATTAGAAAACTTAATAGAAATTTCAAAAATGCTTAGAACTAAATGAAAATGAAAATACTATACACTAAAACTTGTATAATCCATTAAACTTTTTAGGATGTGGCACAATGGTGAAGGGAAATTTATAATCCTCAATGCTTAAATATTTGTGTGCAGAATAACTTAGTAATATATCGATTAAATAAAATGTTAAGAATACAAGGACAAGTTGACAGACACACAACTATATTTGGACACTTTAATAAGCAGTCCTTAGCCTCTGATAGATCCACAAACCAGAATAAGATTATAGGATATCTGATCATTCAAAATTAATGTGATTGTTAGTAAATACATAAAAATCTGCATACACAATAAAAAATTCACTTTTTCTAAAATTTTATTTAGTGTATAGTATATAGGGTCTCAAAAAATTTCCTCACTACATTAATTTTTTTTAGATGCTAAACAAAAATCACAAATATCTGTGAATTAAGTGTTCTATCAGTGTTAGAAAAACACCTATAAAAAATCTCAGCTATGTTAGTTAGGATTCTTTCGTTGCAAAGGACAGAAACCCAATACCAATTCACTCAAGCCTAGAAGAAGGATTTATGGACACTTACCCAGACTGTGGAAAGGTGAGGTGGGCCTGGCATTCAAGATAAGTGGGTTCAGACCATAAGCTGTCAGACTTTCCCTCATGATTTTTAATTTCCACTCCTCTCATAGCTTCTGCACAGAGGGTTTCTCCCAGAGTGGGGGACGTGGCTTGGACCATTTCAGTGTCTGTAGCAGAGAAAGCCACTATGTGCTTACTACTCTGTGGCCTCTTCCTTGCACAAAGGACTATGACATTTCCCAGCCTCCTTTGCAGTTAGTTTGGGGCCAAGTTGTCAGTGAGCTTTACGTGGAAGAGACACAAACCATATCTAGTTGGAGGTACTTAAGGGTTCTCTTTGTTCTGTCCTCCCCTGCACAGTGACCCTAGAAGTGCTATGTTGAGAAGCAAAGATACAGGGATCTTTGAGTTACAAGTTGTGAGGGGTTGCTCTTTTTTTTTTTTTTTTTTTGCAGTACGTGGGCCTCTCACTGTTGTGGCCTCTCCCATTGCGGAGCACAGGCTCCGGCTGCGCAGGCTCAGCGGCCATGGCTCACGGGCCCAGCCGCTCCACGGCATGTGGGATCTTCCCGGACCGGGGCACGAACTCGTGTTCCCTGCATCGGCAGGCGGACTCTCAACCACTGCGCCACCAGGGAAGCCCGAGGGGTTGCTCTTGAGTGCTTATGGACGTGCTGAAGACTTCATGTGAGTGAGAAATAAATTTTGAGCTTTGCTACCATAGCATAACCTCACCTCATCTAAATGAGTCAGATACTGTAGTGACTAGGATACATTCCCCAAGAGCTAGAGCAAAATCCTGAAGGATTCTGATGAATTCAAATTCACTTACCTGGACTAATCAATGTGGACAGGAGGATAAGATAATAGGATGGGCTGAATTATGTACACACTCCTCTGACCAGGGTTGGGTCTGTTACCAGAAGGGTCTGGAGTTGCACAGATACGGCCACTATTGGGAGTCATGAAGATGTCCCAATTTGTGGCTATTTGATTAAGGCAAACAAGAAGATGATAATAAACATGAAAATTAAAATTAACATATTTTAAAGAAAAAAATTAACATATTTTATTGAAAATAAGTAAAGCCAGTAAATAAGCCTAACAGTTCATTCAAAGAGAAAGTAAAATAATTAAGCCTTTGGCTGATTTTGTCAAGAAAAAAGAAAACACAGACACAGAATCAGAAATTAGAAAAAGGATATTGGCCACCAAATTCAAGGGGAGCTGATTTATACTCATATGTTTTAAAAGCTTTATGAAATATATGCCTTTTTTGGGATGTGACAACATGATCCTGAAAGTCATATATAAAAATAAATGGAAAGAAATTACTAAGAAAGTTTTGGTAAAGAAGAGAGGGGGGAATGATTTTCTCTATTCATTATTAAAATATATAAAATGGTAATAATTAAAATGTACTCATATAGGAATTTGTTCTTATTGTAAGCTTATTAATTTTATGTGATTATAATGTTTATGACTATTAATCATATATAATTATTTTTAATACTCTATTAAATTGATTTATGATTATTATATTTTTACTATATCTCTTCTCTTTTAAAAAATCATTTAAATTTGTATTCCATTTTCTACCATATTTATAATTTATAATTCACCAAAATTTTAACTGATTTCAGGGCTCGTGGCTAATCTACCTTTTCTACATCTATTATTTTTAAAAGTTTTTATTTCATTTTTTTCACCATAGCACTTAACACCACTTGTGTGTGTGTGTGTGTGTATATATATATATACACATATATATGTATATATACACACATATATATAATTTTTGCTTATGCTTTCTTCTTAAGATTCATGAATGTTGTTATGTATAGTAATAGTTTATTCATTTTCATTACTATATGGTATTCCATTAAGTAAAGATACTATAATGTATCCATTCTACATGGATAGACATTTGGTTATTTCCAATTATTGTGGCTCTTATGAATAGTGCTTCTATGAATGTCATCATATATGTATATGGTACACATAAGCATGCATTTCTGTTAGGTATATACCTAGGAATAGAATTAACATGTAATAGTTTACAGGTATCCTAACTATAGTGGGAAAATACAGCCTGCTTCCCAAAGCGGTTGTACTTCATTTTAAACCGGTCTAGCGGGTGTGTAATGACATGTTATTGTGTTTTTAATTTGCCCTGCCCTGATCACTCATAAGGTTGAGCTCCTTTTCGTGTGTTTATTAGATGCTTGAATTTCCTCCTTCCTGAAGTGCCATTTCAAGTCTGTTGGTCTTGGTCAGCTGACATTTTCTTACTGACTTAGGAGTCCTTTACTTATTCTGAATGTAATAAGTATTGCAGAAATCTGCTCTTCTGTGGCTTACCTTTCATTCTCTTAGTGACCTCTTTTGATGAACATAATTTTTTTTTCTTATTTTAATGGTAAGCGTTTAAATCTTTTCTTTAATAGTGATGTTTACATCTCTTTTTTAAGAAGTCTTTTTCTAGGATACAAGAGCCAATCAGATGGTGCTCCCAATATCCAAAACTAAAACAGCTTGAGCAACGAAATAAATAATGATAATATTAGGTTATAACTCACAGAATAAAATTAATAGCTATTAACTCATACTGATACAAATAAATCATTGAATAAATAAAAAAGCGGCAAGAGGGATAGTTCTTCCTTATAGAAGAATAATAATTTAAAAATGTAGAAGATATAAGGCAATAGAAAGTCACTGTTAGGCAAACACCATAATATTGAAGAAATGCCACAACTTGGATTTAAGATCCAAGATCTCCAAAGGATGCTAAAATCAGTGGATGAAACTTTGAGGAGAAACAGGATATTTATTTAGTCTCAGAGTATTTTCACCAAGAAATTTATTAATTACAAAGGGAAAAATAGTGACTTTGTAGTGGAGAAACCCAGTAGACACCATCTTAACTAGGTGATCAGTTAACACCACAGGTAATAAGATATACTGATACCATGTAACCCTTTGTATGATGCACTGGAAAGAGAACAACATCACTTCTAAATATTCTTGCAAAAATGCATAACTTCAATATAATCATGAGAAATTATCAGACAAACCCAAAGTGGGAGACTTCATGTGAAATAATTGACCAGTACTTTTCAATATGCCAAGATCATGAAAGACAAAGAAGATTGAGGAATTATCACAAATTGGTGGACACTAAAGGGACATAAATGCAATGTGGGATCCTGGATTAGATCTCAGAATCGAGAAAGGACAATTTAGAAAAACTGGTGAAGTTTGAATAAATAAGGGCTACAGTTTTGTTCATAGTCTTTTGTCAGTGCTCACTTCCTGTTTTGATAATTGCACTGTGGTATGGAAAATGAGAACATTAGGGAAACTTGGGTGAAGGGTACACAGGAACTCTCTGTACTATTTTGTTCGTAACTGTTCTGTAACTATAAAATTATTTCAAAATAAAAAGTTAAAATGTTGATGTCGTCTGTTCTTGAGGTCAGTTTAGTCCGATATAAAAGGCTCACATTATATTTTTTTAAGTATATAAACTGTTACTCTTACTATCATCTGGCATATCACATTACCGTCAAAAACAAAGTGACAGTTTGATTTTCTTTCCCCTAACAGTGACTTAGTCTTTTTGTCTGGATATCCAATATATGTTTTCTTTTATTTTTGTTAAAGTTTTGATAAAATTACTAGACTCTGTCTTGGTGTTGGCCATTCTGGATAAAATTTTCCAACATTTAGTGTGTCCTTTCAAAACAGAATTTTACATCTTTAAATTTATGGTTTAAGTAAAGTTTTTTCCCAACTTTTTATTTAAATAAATTTCAACTGTCCAGAAAAATTGAAAAGATATTAAAGCCAACATCCATATATGCTTCATCTATATTTACCAATTGTTAACATTTTACTAATTTGCTCTGTATCTCTGTCTATACATGTGTGCATTATTTACTTTTATTTGCCAAACTTTTTTAAAGTAAGTTGTTGATATAATAATACTTTATCTTTGAATATTTCGTCATGTATCTCCTAAGAATTAGAACATTCTCATATATTAGCACAAAATAATGATTATGCTAAACATTGATAAATACAGTTATCTAATATAGTCATATTCAAATTTCCTCAGTTGTTCAATAATGTTCTTAATAGCTTTTTTTTTCAATCTGAGTTCCAATAAAGGATTACACATTACACTTAGTTGTTGCATTTCTTAAATCTTCTAATCTAGAACAGTTCCTGTGTCATTTACACAAGTTTGAATCATTGAAAGGATTCACAAAACTCCGGAGAGTGTACTCCTGTAAGCCTTTAGTCAAGTAGAGAATATAGTACAGCAGGAGAAAGAAAGCACAGGGAAACATCAAAGAGGCCCAAGATTTCCAGGCACAGCTCCCCAGGCTTCCGTCTTAGTCATCCTGAACATGCTTCATGTTCTAATCGTAGATTATTATTATTTGGGAACTACTACTTGTTTATCCATTTGAATCTGTGACAAAAGAAATATGAATAAGTTCCATACAAAGAGTCTAAACAAGCAGACCAGCAGGTCTTAATAGTCAGTGGTTATTATTCTGGGGCCATAAAATACCCCAATCCAATATTTTGTCCATTCTACTATATCTGATTCAATTCACACGATCAAATTTAAGTAAAGATTGGACAAATTTTCAATATACTTGACTAATCAAGTAATCATAATCTGGAAAGCCAGGTATTAACAGCCACCATTTACTATTTACAGCATTTACTATTTAAATGATGTTAGGTTAGGAGATTTCACAGACCGAAAGATCATTTATTACAAGACAGGTAGTATTATCCCTGTTTTTACAGTCCAGTACATAGAAGGAGATAGTTAAGTAAACTAGAGATGACCGCGTAGTAATAAGTGATTGAAAGCAGATTTGAAGTCAGATCTGTCTGAATCCAAGCCCTACTCTTTCTGCTACAGAACACAGAGTATTTGGAAAGCTCAAACGCACAGCATGTATTAAATGTCTAAAGGTCTGAATGATTCACATGGGTCAGTCTGTACTGGTTGAGTTGAGGGGCTGTTTTCTGAAGCGCCATTCCTTTTTATGTGGCAGAGTATCCTCTTGATATCCAGTTCTGTGTGTATCAGAAAGAACATTCTTTACCCAGGCTGATGCCTGTGTGGAAAATCTCCATGTAGCTTGACCTTCCAGAGAATCCACACTTTGCCCTTCTGAGGCAGGCCTGGGATTTCCCTTCTCAGTATCTGACATTGGCAGGCTCAGCGTGTGGCAGGCACCAGAGCTGGAGTGCTGGGTCCCAGCACATAGGGTGCTCCTCTTCAAGGATGGTGCTGATTGGCTGGGTCCCTAAATCTGTAACATGACCTCTGGGAAAAAGAAGTTGCCTTTGGCTAATTCTGTCCTTGTTTTTGAGATCAGCATTTCACCTACCTCGTATTTTTTCAAAATCAACATTTTTGAGGATTAATTTGCATATTTCCTTGTATTTTTGGTAGGACTCTTTTCTGTCCTTTTTCCTATTATCATAATACATACTTATTGTAAAAATGCAAATAGTACAGAAATGTATGACAGAAAGTTTCTTTAATTTTTTAAAAAAATTATTATTTGTTGGGTACTTAACCATGTCCCCTAGGCTTTATATGCATACCTTCATTCATGTCTTGCAACAACTCTGTAAATGGGCATTATTATTCCTATTTTGCAGATAACAAAAATGAGGCACGCAGATTAAATCATTTTTCCAGAAGGTCCACCAGGTAACAAAACCCATTCTCTTAATCATCGCACTGGACTGCATTTAATTCTTGCAGGGCTGACCTAGCTGTCTCACTCTGGCTCTGCCCGTTATGGTCTTTTCTCCACGTGATATTTATTAGAATCTTTTTTCCCCCTCTGTGACTTCAATTATATCTCTTTCTGACATGACATGTACTATGGGGACCTCACTAGCTAGTAAGCTTTATAAGAGCAAGAAGTAGTTGTGTTTACTTTCTTAAGGAGCTGCGGTGTCTGTAGTGCAGGATCTGACATGGAGTTGCTGAGCAGTAAATCTTCATAGAATCAATAAATGAATAAGTGAATGAATAGAGTTTTAACTGACGGGCCCTTTGTATGCGTTATCTCATTTGGTTCTGTTAAAATAAAATAAAATTCATTTGAAAGGGACAATGTATAGTGTTCCACTGCTGAATTCAAGTCATCCTATCAACTGTTTATACAAAGATTTAATAAGAATAATAATATTAAGAGTTTAGGATTTTTAGGTTCTCTGAAGAAGCCAGATGCTCTTCTTTTTTATATATGAATGTGGATTTGCTTCCATCATACTCTGTTTTTACCGTTTCGTGTGGGCGCTCTTCTCTCTTGCCTGATTTAAAGCCCTCTTTATTCAGAATTTTCTTGCCAGCGATGTCTTCCCGGTTCCCACTGGATGCACTCATGCCAGTAGGCATCATGTTGGCGTTGTAAGAGGCACCTTAAAATCCAGTCCAACTGGTCACTTACCTCAGCCTCCTTTCTCTTCCAGAATCAAAACTTTCTAGGGGGACTTCCCGGGTGGCACAGTGGTTAAGAATCCGCCTGCCAATGCAGGGGACATGGGGTCAAGCCCTGGTCCAGGAAGATCCCACATGCCGCGGAGCAACAAAACCTGTGCACCACAACTACTGAGTCCGCGTGCCTAGAGCCTGTGCTCCGCAACAAAAGAAGCCACCACAATGAGAAGCCTGCGCACTGCAAGGAAGAGTAGCCCCCGCTCGCCGCAACTAGAGAAAGCCCGCGCGCAGCAACGAAGACCCAATGCAGCCAAAAATAAATAAAAGTTAAAAAAAAAAAACTTTCTAGGGAAGAAGAGATGAAAACACCACCTGAATTTCCTTCTGTTTTCAACTCAGATTCCCTGGTGTCGCACTCCACATTTCTCCCAGCTCTGTGATTATTCTCTGTGAAATTGTGTAAGTGGGAAGAGTCGTGGGTTTGAGGTACTTTGGTAGATTTTCCTCGCAAGTGTTTACGCGCATGCACTCTGTAGGACAGCCGTTTTCACTTCTGCAGCATCTTCACACGGGCCCCTTCTTTTTTTTATTTTCTGGCTGCACCACATGGCATGTGGGATCTTAGTTCCCTGACAAGGGATGGAACCAGCACCCCTACACTGGAACCGCGGAGTCTTTTTTTTTCTAATTGGAGTATAATTGCTTTACAATGTTGTGTTAGTTTCTGCTGTACAACGAAGTGAATCAGCTATATGTATACATATATCCCCTCCCTCTTGGACCTTCCTCCCATCCCCCAGCTTCCTGCCCATCTAGGTCATTACAGAGTACAGAGCTGAGCTTCCCGGGCTGCACCGCTGGTTCCCACTACCTATCTATTTTTACATATGGTAGTGTATTTATGTCAAACCTAATCGCCCAATTCATCCCACCCTCCCCTTTCCCCACTGTGTCCACATGTCCATTCTCTACATCTGCGTGAAGGGCAGAGTCTTAACCACTGGACTGCCAGGGAAGTCCCACGAGCCCCTTCTCGTCCCTCCCTTAGACATTCACCTACCCCACAGAGGGTCACATGCGCCACACCCCATGCTCCTGTCTGACTCAGCTAGGATCATACCCAAGCAGCCTGACTTCAAATATCCCACTGGTTTGTAGTTTGACCTTGAAGAAGTTGGTAGACTGTCTTTGACCATGTAGGAAATGGAACTTACTTCAGAAAGAGAATAGTGAACTAAGAGTTGTGGAATCACAGCTCTTAAAAAAAATAAGCAGCAGCTAAGATAGTTAATTATGCTAGTATTTCTCCACCCATTTTGTTGATGAAAGAGCTTCTAAAACATTACCTGTCAATCTGATCCTTCAGATAAAAGACTCTCCCTTTGAAAACAGTCATCATATGAAAATCTGAGGGCCAGGATCCATGTTTATTAGGGGATGCCCACCCCTCCTGTCCTGTTGTATCATAGGTTTACAGCACACCAGTTATCCTGAGCTCCCTAAGCTCTTTCAAGAATTGTGTTAAAATTAAACCTGTCGGCTCTTCCTTGGGAGAATCACAAAGTTTCAGACATCTGTGTAGCTGACTTGCCTGCAGAAGTATGGAAGCAGTGTTTTGTTTTTTTAAATCTCAAGTTAGCAAAATATTTCTCCTTTTATCTCCCCTGCCCCCGTGGTGGTGATTAGTATCTGAAGGCCAAGTTCCTCTGGGAATGGCTGACGTCTTCTGCCACTGCATAGATCAAAAGGAAAGAAGAGATATACGTTGGCCACTGAGTGAAGGGAAAAACAGAAAGATTGACCATCAGAAGGAATTAGAAAAAATTAGGAATAAGAAACTCACCAACGTGAAAGGAAGAAAAAAATCAAACTCTATTTTCTTAAAATTAATTTTGGAGAAAGGTTAGGTCCATCAGGAAAGTTCAAGAAGCTCAGTGTCCAAAGCGAGGAGCAGCAAATAATCTGACAGTCCAGGTGAGCTGAAATTAGTGCCGCAACAGATATAGAAGGAACTGGGAGGGCTCTTCCCTGAAGGGAGAGGTAGTAATACATCAACAGTAAGTGTGTTGAGCTGTGTATTAGGTACAATTCCCATTCTGAGAACTCCAAAAATTTCCTAGGAACAAGGATAGAAGGTGCCAGTGAGTGAATGAACTGAACAGAACAAGGATGATGACGTTTCTTCTCTGACCTGGCCAGATTGCACCTGAAATATTGTGCTCACACCAAAGGACCACTGAGATGGTGACGGTCTGGGAATCGCGTTGATGAGGAATTTGGAAGAAACAGGAAAGTTAGATTTCAAGGGGGGACACTTAAGGCCGTGGAGGTACCTCATAGCTGCTTCCAAATATTTAAAGCCTTAGTGAATGAAATAAAAATCTGAGCACTAGCTCAGAGCCAGCCCGGTACATGGAGCCTGGGATGAGTAGATGAATGTGGCTACATCCTGCCGTCTGGTTGCAGGAAGGAAAATGAGATTGACTCTGCGTGCTTCTAAAGAGCAAACTGGGATGACGGTAGCGGCTGCAAGACAGGAAGGTTTCAGTTTAATAAAAGGAAAAGGGCGTTTATAAACACACCTGTCCCAAGTTAGAAAGGGCTGCTTAAGACACAGCAAGCCTTCCTGTTGCAGGGCTTCGTGGTAGGTTAGCGTGACAAGGGATCTTAGCCGTCCTAGAGGAAGCATCATGTAGAGGCAGGATGACCCCCTGTTTGGGCTGTCTTTGGAATGGATTCTCCATCCCCTTCCACTTCCCATGAATCTGTGTTTCTGAATCTTAAGATTTGGAAGAAGAATGAGGATAGAGTAGCCAAGTAGTAAAGGGAGCATAGTTTAAGTAATTGAAGCATAAATAATAATTGCTAACTTTTATTGAGAGCTTACCAAGTGCTTGGCAGGGTTGGGCAGTACTGGTCCTGTGAGGTAGTACTATCTTATCTTCTTTTCACAGCTGTTTCTGTTAGCAATACAGAAAATACCAATATCATCTTGCTTTTTTTCTTTTTTTAAATTAACAGTCCATTCTCTTGTGGGAAATGACCCAGAAAAAAAGAAAGAAAATGGAACACTTTCAACTAATGTAAAAGATCACTTCTATTCTGACTCAGCTTTTTTTCCACTTGCTTAATTCTCACATCCGTTTTGGAAGGACGGTCTCTTTGCCTAAGTGTCCATCACCATTCCACATTAACTTGCTGAAATCTCCGTATGTAACCTGCCTGGGCTTTCCATTATGGCTTTTGCAAATTGAGGTTTCTTAGTTGTTATCAGCAGTGGTTCTTGAGTTTTTAGCTACGAGCCTGTAGATCAGTGTATGTTGGTTCTGTTGATTACCTTAAGGTGCTAATAAGGTTGAATAATATAACTGATATGTGAATAGTTTATCACAGTTTATAAACTGTTTTCATATTCAGATCTCCCCTAATCCTAAAGAAACATGTGTTTGCTCAGAAAAGAAAATCATATTTTCTCAGCAAGGTATTGCATTAGGTTACTGTCTTTGCAAAAATGTGCAAAAAGTGACCATATATATACCATTGGTTCCTTTTCTCTGAAGAACCCTGACTAATACATTATCTCTATTATCTCTATCTCTCTATCTCTATGTCTATCTCTCTATCTTCTGGTATCTGTCTCTCATCGCTCCTCTCTGGGGTTGCATCTCCTTGCTACCAGTGCAATAAAGTAGGTGGGACTCTTTTCCATTGAGAGGAGACTCATCTCATACACTCACTGGTTGGGGGACTTGCTAGTCCTGATTCTGCTCTACTTTCTAGGAGCCAGAGGGCTGACTTGTCTCCTCGGCACTTACTTCTTGACACTCTTTTTGGTTGTGTCAGCCTTATAGACGAGTGACTATGTTCATTACCTGTGGGCTGAACTAGTTGGGCGAGGGGAGAAGAGGGGGTAACCTATGGTTATGAGCTAACAACGCTAACACTAATGGAAAGTACATAGCCGTTGCTCTTACGGTATTGGCAATCACTCTTAAAAATCCAATTTATTTTTTAATAGACTTTATTTTTTGGAACAGTGTTAGATTTATGGAAAAATTGACAACATAGTACAGAGAGTTCCCATACACCACACACCCAGTTGCCCCTATTAGTAACAATTACAGGAGTATGGTATATTTGTTATATATAAATATATTTGGCATATTAATTAGTCAACAAATATTAGTCTGTTATTATTAACTAAAATCCATAGTTTACTCAGATTTCCTTAGTTTTTACCAAATGTCTTTTTTCTGTTCCAGGATCCCATCCAGGATACTGTATTACATTTAGGTATCCTGTCTCTCTAGGTTCCTCTTTGCTGGGACCATTTCTCAGACTTTCCTTGTGTTTGATGACCTTGACTGTTCTGATAAACAGTTGTCAGGTGTTTGGGGATTCGTCTGATGCTTTCCTTGTGATTAGACTGGGGTTATGTGTTTTGGGGGGCAGATCACAGAGGTAAAGTTCCATTAGCATGACGGCATTGCAAAGGTACATCCTATCAATGTGATTTATGATTGTTCATATTGACCTTGATAACCTGGATGAGGTAGTGTTTGTCATATTTCAGCACTGCAGAGTTACGATTTTCCCACACTCACTGTGTGCAGCCCACACCTAAGGAGTGGGGCGTTAGGCTCCCTGTCCCTGAGGGCAGAGTCTCTACCTCGATGATTTGGAATTCTTCTGTATGGGAAATTTGACTCTTCCGTCACAGAAATCACTTTTCAAAAGTTATTAAAGGCAACAGTATAAAAGCTTTTAGAAGGAAGATATGGTGTAATTTCTCCACAATGTTACTAATCTGTCCATCTGAGACATATATTTTGAATCATTCACTCCATACACCTAAAATACAATTATGGCTACAGATGTGCCAGGCATTGTGCAAAAAAGCGAAAGGATAAACAGTATATGAAGTTCTCAATTAGTGCAGAAATGTTAGATGAATCGCTGAGAAAATTCCTAAATGGGCTCTGAAACCTCTGGGGAAGCCCAGAATAGGCAGGTAGAGGTAGAAACAGATAATCCCATACACTGTGGTGAGTACTGACAATACAAGGACAGTATACAGAGTGTGCACAAGGGGTCCTAAGAAGAGAGGCCCTAAGTGGGCAAATGTGGAAAGACACATCCAGCAGTGGTGGTTGACCAGAGGTGTTTTAGAAAGATCAGGAAGAGGATGATGATGGGAGGGAGAGGATAGGGATGGTGAAGCCTATAAAGGGAACGAGTTTGTGACAAATCACTCCCCCTCTCACTCTGCCCTTTGTTTCTTAACTTTGTTACTGCTTGTTGCAAGGACGTGAAGTAAGGACCTCAGGTGAACAGAATTGAGTCAGTCAGACTCCTCAGTTCATGGCAATGAACAACGTTGGTCCATCTTTTTGGTTTGGTTTTATTTTTTCCACCCATTCCTCATTCTCTCCAGCCCCATTCTCCTTACTCCATATGCACCCACTCTGTTATGTTCAAGCTATGTCCTTTCAGTCTACTTTCCTAATATTCTTAAAAAATAGGTAGTGTTGTTTTGAGTTTGTAATTTTAAACTTTATGTGATAGTAGTATCATGCTCTAAATCTTACTATTTCTTAATTTAAGAAATTTTTTCTTTATTGTCACTGAATATTATTTTAAAAAATCTATCTAAAATGCCATACATAATTTAGTCCATTATTTCTGACTGCTAAATTATATTCCATCCTGCTTAAACTCCTATTTTATTTATCCATTTTCCTGTTGTTGTATCCAATTCCTTGTTCTCGTAAATGTTGCTACAGTGAAAATCCTAATAAATGTCCCCATGTGACGATTAGAGAGCTTCTCTGGGTTACACACTGTAAGTGGGACTGCTTGACCTTCTGTGTTGATATATGTATACCTACTTTCATTAAGTACAACCAAACTGCTGTCAGGAGCACCAACGATCAGGTTGCTGAATTCAAATGTCGGTTCTAAGTAACTGCTCAATAACATTTGTCAGAATTATCATTGCCCCCCTTTTGAGTTCTTTTTCATTTTGGTTCCACTAAACTAGATGATATTCCCCTTTCTTCACTGGCCACATGTTCCCATCCTTCTTTGCCTTTTGCTGACCTTTAGATGGGGGCAACTCCAGAGATCTGCTCTAGGAAAAGAGAACCCCTTCTCTTCACTATTTATATGCAGGACAGCGGGTACGCTCATGCATTCTCCTGGCTGTTAATACCGTAACCATGTTAAAGTCTTCAAATATATATGCACAGCCCTGACCTTAACTCCAGACTCCATACTCACAGCTAACTGCTGACTCAGTGTTTCCATTTGAATATCAGCCTGACTTTCCCATGACAGGTTCAGGGATGGTTATAAGGGAGGGGCCTGGAAACACATGCTGATAACCACCTTGTTCATGTTGTTTTGAATTTGAATGGATTCTTCTCTCCTCTGGGTAGATTACTGGTTTTAGAAACTCAGAATCATTCTCTTCCTTTCGGGATCTTGAGCGCTCATGAAACCTACTCATCGTAACCACTGACACAGCCAAAGCACTTTTGCGATGCAGACTTGAGAGTTCTTACAGAAAACAGACCACCAGGATCACCACTCTGCTTATGCCTGGGCAGGTTCCTAATGGGAACCAGAGTCCACCTTTGCCCCCCTACTCTGGGCCTAGGCACTTCGACATGTCTTTCCCAGAAGACAGTGCAGCAAATTCCCTTAGATATTCGTCTGGATTCTTCCTCCCTTTAGACAAATCTCCGCTCAAATATTGGCTTCTCAAAGAAGCAGTCCATGATCATCTGGACAAAAATAGGCTCCACCTACACCGTCACTGTCTGCCCACTTAGCCAGCTTTACATTTCATTATATAACTAACATGATGGTATATATTTTCTGTCTCCCCACAGGAATGCATGCACCATGGTGCCTGGACTTTGTTTTTTTTTTTTTGTCATGGTATTCC
This sequence comes from Stenella coeruleoalba, assembly GCF_951394435.1. NCBI lineage: Eukaryota > Metazoa > Chordata > Mammalia > Artiodactyla > Delphinidae > Stenella > Stenella coeruleoalba. Next base: position 60,233,152 of record NC_137155.1, read on the forward strand.
TAGCACTTGGCACACCAAGAATGGTGAATAAACGCTGTTATCTGGCAGCCTCTATGCATGGATGTCACGAGGGAACCTCCATGACCGTTTTATATTCTGCTTCTGTTTTTAGCTCTTTTCCTACTGGGGTCACTGTGGGAACCAGGATGGCTGGGCGAGGGCAGCAAAAATCCAGACAGAAGGGTGGGGATGCCCCAGTTGTGACTGTGGGACTATTTCAGCCCCAAATGCTATTCTGATGGAAGGTTTTACCCTTAGTCCTCTGACACATTCCAGCCACGTGGCTGTGTGAAGTACCAGAGTTCAAGCTCTTGGGAGTGGAAGTCTTTGAAGCTAGGAGGCAAATTTATAGAATCTGGATCATATGCTGTTTTTCAGCTTCAGTTGCAAATGAGTTAGCAAAACAAAGTTTAAAGTTCCCAACTGAGCATTTAAAATAAAAATAGAATTTTTCAGGGAGCATAACATCTTTCATTGCACGAAGGGATAAGCAAGCAATAAGCCTTTTCTGAAAAATGACATGACGGAACAATCCAAGGTGGTTGCCCAAGATGACTGGAAATTTGTGTGGGAAATGAGAAAACTCTGGCTACTGAAAACCTCCTTCCTCTTGCAATAATACTGAGCGAGGTGGTCAGCAGGGCATGTGCTCGACTACAAATGCTGCTTCTTTCTGATGTGTCTAAGGGCTGAGTGGAAGGGATTTTAATAGTGGCTATTTTAGCTCTATACCTTAAAAGTTTATTTTCTTGTACTTTTGTAAATTAAAGGGAGACTTTATAATATTTTGCTCGTTCCATCACTGGCCCATAGACAAGCAATGATAAGAGTTGGCACTAGTCAAACAATTCTTGTGAGTGACCTAAAGCATACATTTGGGAGAGACAATAATCAGAGCTACAAGTCCTCTGATAAGGAAGGTTGTGAAGCCACAGCAACAGGCTGAAGATGCTATTCCTTGTGTTTCCAAGTTTGCTGCATCCTTGCAGCCTGGGAATGATATTTCGCCCAACCTGGTAAACTAATCTCGTATGGATTCTACTCAGATGTCACTTCCGTTGTGCAACCTTCCTGACCATCGTTTTCCCCCTAGATGGAGTTAGTTGCTTTCTCCTCTAAGTTCCCACAACACTTCTTTTTCATGCCTCTATTGTGGACCCTACCCCATATTGTAAACAAGTGTTTATCTTGTTTCGCTAGATCATTAAGTCATCGAGGGAAGTGGCCTAAGTTTTCTTCATTCTTGTGTCTCTGGTATTAGCACAGTGGCTGGCCCAGAAAGTGAATAAATGAGTGAGGTTATTCATCTATTATGTATATTGACCAACCACCACTCCAATTTTATGACCACATTCTCCCATGGTACAATGTGTTAATTTCTGAGGCTGTCCGTCTGCACAAGGATGGGGTCATTGCTGCGGAAGTTCTCTCTCTGCAAGTCTTGGGGGTGAAATTGCACGGAGCAGCCAACTTGCACTGACTCCTACTGGTACGATTGAACATTGCTGCTAGTACACTGCTGTGCGTTTCCTTCCCATTTTGGTGACTTCCCAGCAGACCCCAAAGGCTTACTATTCAACCTGCCTCAGATGCAGAATCATCGTTTGACAGGAAGCCTGGATCCGTTTCTCGGTGCTCCTTGCCTGACTTTGATGGCGCTCGAATTCTGCTCTGTTGAATTAATTTTCCCTGCCGTTTGGGGTCTCTGCCTTCTTAAAAGAGCGACCAGATGTCTCTGAGTGCCTCTGGCAGGCTTGGCATCCGAAGACACTGCCATCTCTCCCAGTGTACCTCCATCAGGATGCCAGGCCAAGCGGCCAGGGCGGGCTCTCCCGCCTGCCCTGAGTATAGGGACTCTTCTAAAACTGTCCGAGTTCTTAGGTGTCTGTCTTGGGCCTAGTAAATCTGTATTTGTTAAGTTTTCAATGGGCCTTTAAAGTAAGCGAACAAAACCTCCCTAAGGTCATCTTGTCATAGAGTGGAGACATAACTAGGTCCAGTTCATTCTCTTAGAACCCCACATCGTGTGTTCACCAAGTAGGCATAGAATATATCTATGATGAGCTGGTGGTGTGCCTGGGATGAAGGGGCTAAGATGCTCTCCCCAGAGTACGGCCAATTAACCATGTTCATCCCTGTTAAAATTGGTGAGTAGACCCTTGTAAAGTCCAATTATTTACCAGGCAAGTGAGCAGATTGTTACCTTGACAGTTAAGCTGCGTTTTGGTTTCTTAATCTGAAAAAGCATGAGAAATTATTAGTTTACTGGAGGGGTTATTAAGTATGTTTCTATTGCTCCTAAGATGCTGTGTTTTAGAAACCTCAAGGCCCAGTCGCATACACATTGCATGAAACAGGGCAGCAGGAGCCCTCACTTCTAGGCCTGCCTCTGCCAACATCTAGCTGTGTGACCTCGGGCTTGTCACCTCACCCTTCTGGGCTTCACACTCATAGGGGATGAGAGTTCCTTCCATGTCTAATAAATCAAGCATGGTGACATTATTGGAGCATCAGGGATTCAATTTTCTGCCTACATAAGAAGGTTCTTCCTCTCACTCGAGGCCATTTAAATCTCTCCCACAGCTCTAGGTGGCTTGGCTGTTTTGTCCAGATCTGTCAAGAAGGCTCCAGGGAGCACCATTTTCCAGACCAGAATCCAAGGGTGCCTCTGGAATTGCGAGGCACAAAAATACATCAAAGTCTGCTTTTTTTTTCTTTAAAAGACATGTCTAATTTCAATTTCATAGCTGAAATTAAATAGATAATGGTGTATAAATCATGAGGCAAAGCATCATTTTGCAAAATGACATCTGAATATACTCCACAGCAAAGAATGTGCACCCAAACATAAGTACATCGAATGTAACAGCGTATATGTCCTTCTTCCCCCAATATCAGTGGTTGAAAGGAATTATTCTCCCTAAATATCCTTACAAGTTCAGAGCTCTCTTTGTGGGTTCCCTTTCTCTAGTCATTTGAATGCAATCTGCTGTTTGACCCTTATGTGTTCTTAACGTTCTTCATTTCTCCTCTCAGTCGCTTTATTTTCTCTCTCATTTCTTTGTTCAAGCCTTCTCCGCCTCTCATTTCGACAACTACAGGGTCTTTTGGTTTCCCCACCTCCAGTCTCTTTTCTTTCCAAGACGTCTCCTGCGCTGCTGCCAGATGAATCTTCCCGGAGCACAGCTCTGAGTCAGCCCGGCCCCGACTCTGAGTTGATCCCACACTGCTCGCCAGCAGTGGTTAAGACGGTGGACTATTTAGTCAGACTCTTCGGTTTGGGTCTTCGTTCCTCAGCTTGCTGACTCTGTGTGCTTGCAGAAGTCACATCCCTTCTGTAAGCTTCACTTTCTTCTGAAAGATGGAATTCATTATTGATCTAACACAAAACAGTGTTAGGGAAACTATATGCTTGGCACATAGAAATTGTCAAAGAACGTTAGCTGCTCTTTTTATGACAGGTATTCGTGGCTCTTCCTAATCAGTTCTCATCATTTCTGCCCAAACCCACGTGTCACCACCCCTCTTTACATAATCTGTGTTAGTCTGCGTTGCTCACTGTTCCTTACAGCAGCCTGGATGTTCCCACCTCTGCACTTGCACCCATGTACGTCTTTGCACCTGGTTCCTTATTTATCCATGGTTAGATCAGTCATTCATAAAAAAAATTATGTCAATTTTCATGTATATAGTTAACCCTTGAACAACTCAGGGTTTAGAGCACTTGACCCCCATGCAGTGGAAAATCCAAGTCTAACTTTACAGCCAGCCCTCCGTATCTGAGGTTCTTCTGTATTTTCAGTCCTGCACCCATGGATTCAACCAACCACAGATTGTGTAGTACTGTAGGATGCACTTATTGAAAAAAATCCATGTGTAAGTGGACCTAGGCAGTTCCCCTGTTGCTCAAGGGCCAACTGTATACACTAAATAGAATAGTAAAGTGACCCTTCATGTACCTCTTACCCAGCTTCAACAATAACCAATACATGGCCAGACTTGTTTCAACTTTACCCTTAATAGATTATTTTTATTTTTAAAAATTTATTTTATTGAAGTATAGTTGATTTACAATATTGTGTTAATTTTTGCTACACAGCAAAGTGATTCAGTTATACATATACATACATTCTTTTTCATATTTTTTTCCATTATGATTTAGCACAAGATATTGAATATAGTTCCCTGTGCTATACAGTAGGACTTTGTTGTTTATCCATTCTATAGATAATAGTTTGCAACTGCTAATCCCAAACTCCTAACCGTCCCTCCCCCCGCCCCCACACAGCAACCACAAGTCTGTTCTCTATGTCTGTGAATCTGTTTCTGTTTTGTAAATAAGTTCATTTGGGTCATTTTTTTAGATTCCACATGTAAGTGATATCACATGATATTTGTCTTTCTCTGTCTGACTTACTTCACTTAGTATAATAATCTCTAGGTTCATCCATGTTGCTGTAAGTAGCATTTTAATAGACTATTTTAAAGCAGATCCCAGACACCATACTGTTTCATTCATAAGTACTTCAGTAAGTATCTCTAAAAGACAAGGACTCTTTTAAAAAACATAAACACAATACCATGATCACATCTAAAAAAATAAAAAGTCATTCTTTAATATCAAGTTTATAGTCAATGTTTAAATTTCTCTGACTGTCTCATAAATGTATATGTACTTGGTTTTATAGTTGGTTATTCAAATCAGGATTCCAAGAAAGTCCATCCATTGTATTTGGTTGATATGTCACTTAAATCTCTTTTAATCTATACATTCCCTTTTTTTCCTTATAATTTATTTGTTAAAGAAACTGGATCATTTGTCCTATAGAATTTCCCACATTCTGTTTTTTGCTGACTGCATTCCTGTAGCATGGCTTAATATGTTCTTCTGTCTTCTGTATTACCCATAAATTGGTAGTTAGGTCTACAGACTTGATCAGACTCAGGTTTGAAATACGGGGTAAGAATGCTTTAGAGACAATGTCACGGACCATTTCTTGGACACTGAGCCTTGGGTGCGGTTCTGGGTGTACAGGGGGGATGGGGCACGTTTTCCACATTAGGGTGCATACTTCTCCAGGGTCCACCTCACTGATAGTTTCTGGCCAATAATTTTTTGCCTGATATTAGAGCTTTTTAGGCATGAATCTTCCTTTTTCCTACTTCTTTTCATCCTATTTGAGAAACTCTTGGCTTTTCCTTTTGAACCTGGAGTGCTAAGTTATCTAAGTGTTAATAAAATTTTGCTATTTGCTGAAGTCGTTGAGTGCGTAAATTCAGGTTTGAAAAATGCTGTGAGTGCTACAGCTTAGAAGGGGGCGCAGTATACCAGTTAGGGAAGGAGGCTATGGGGTGGAATCCTAACTCTGCAACTTGCCAGCTGTGTGACCTTGGGTAAGTTACTTAACCTCTCTGTGCCTTATAATATAATATGTATGCTAAGTGAAAGTAATGAGAACAGCGCCTAGCAGCATATAGTAAGCACTTGGTAAATGTTACCTGATACTGTTATTATTGTCATCATTATCCAAAGCTTTTGAACAATTACCAGAAAGAAACAAATAAAAACCTTGAAAATAACTTATTTTGTGTCTCCTAATTCCTGTTGTGAAAAGGCCATCCCCCTTTTCCTTTAACCAGTTATTTCTTTTTCATAGAGGAATTAGAAGTACAGAGGTCTCTCTCCACCCTCCTCCCTCCACCACACACATTTTAATTAAGGTATCTTTTGAGAAGGAATACTTTAATCCAAAGTGATCACTTTGATACCCAAAGAGACACATTTGGAGGCTACTTGGCGAGGGGGAATTCAAGACGGAGAAGCTGAATAAATAGCAAGCAAAATGTTAATGTTTTGGCTTTGTGGTGTCTGCATCTGAGAGCACTCGCTGCAGATTTGTTGGCCCGCTCCAGCTGGAAGCTCCGGCGACTCCTTTTGTGTGCGCGGGAGCCCTGGCTGCGGATTGCCGCGCTGCCCCTAGGGGTCAGTCTGATCCAGGGATTGTCCGGATACGTGCCTCTCTAGGCAGATAGGAGCTGGGCGTCAGGGCCACGCGGCTTCCCTGAAGGCCCCAGAGAGCATCCCGGTCATCCCCGCCGCTGCGCGCCGCCACCCCGCCGCCGCCCCTCCCCGCGGTTCTCCTCCTGAAGACGCGTTTTTCCGAAGGCAGAAAAGGTCAAATTTTTCTTCAATTTCATGCGGTTAGCCTCACTTCTTAATGGTAAAAAACAAAAAAGAAAAGAAAGATGGCTCTAGATGGCTTAGTAATATTTTCTAATAATCTCTAATTTTTGTTTGGGCTGCGTTCAACCTCTTGCATCCAAGAGCCGTAAAATGTTAGAGCTGTGAGAAACCTCGTATACCTTTTATGTCAAACCTTTATCCACAAAGAAACTGAGGCCCAGAGGAGAAAACAAACAAACAGCCTTGGTTATCACACGAGAAGTCTCAACTGAAGGTTATTTCTACTATATGTAATCTTGTTCGTTATTTTTTTAAAAATCCTTAAGAGTGATTACGAATTTAAAGGCCCTAAAATGATATGAAAAGTAGTTATTAGATGGCAAACTAGCATAGTAATTAACTGGAGGACTTCAGAGGCGGGTTACCTGTGTTCACATGGGAGTGGGCTGGGAGGCAAAGGATCATCACTAACAAGGTCCTAAGTCCTTAGGACCTAAGTCCTTAGTCCTTAACCTCTCTGTCCCTCAGTTTACTTATCTGTAAAATGATGGTGAATCGAGAGAATTCATTTCTTAAAAAGTTCCTACAAGATAATTCGGTAAACATTCAGTGACTGTTGGCTGACATTAATTATTACCATTGGAAGCATTACAAAGGCAGTCCTTGAATTTTCAGGAAGGGGTGGGAATGCCCTGGTTCATCTTGGGAAGCACAATTTTACTCCTTCCAATTTGTACCCTACATGACTACCAGAGTAATCTTCTTTAAATATATTTCGTGAGTCCCTTACCCCATCCCAATACAAAAACACAATGTCCAACTAAAGCAGAAGGAATGTCCCTTGGGAACCTGGTGAAGGAATCAGGAATGGGGTGATAACAGTCAGGGTGGCAGGTGTTGGAAAGGAAGAGTCTGCCCCCAGACACATTTTCAAGGGACAATCCTCAGGATTTAGTAACCCTGTCAAGTTCAAATTCCAAAGGAACAGGACTTTCATGGGGACTTTGGGTATTTTATTTCTTGCTCTGTGGTTCAGCTGGCTGTGTGTTGTTCACGCTCAGGTCATCCAATCACAGCTTCCTAGAGGACAGAGATCCCCCCCCCCACCAATCCCCCCTCCTACTTTGGCTTCATGTGCAGGGGGTGCTTATGAAAATGCTTGCTATGGTGTGAATTGCTGGACAAGATGCTCACTGCGATCTTCCCCTTATGAAATATCTTGGGTACCATTCTTTCTCTGCAAACACCCTGTACAAGATAAGTAGTAAGAAAGTTAATCCAACAATAGACCACTGCCTTTAGGCTTTTCTGTCTTCTTTTCCCATTGATTTTGCTACATTTGTGGTGTTTGAAGATCCCGCCATGTACATTTTCCTCCTGTTAGTACTTAGTCTGCCTTCTGGAGAGGGGCTGGATCCTTCTTTTCACCTGTCAGTTCTGGGGATATTCAAAGACAGCTACCAAGGCTCCTGAATTCTCTTTCACAGGTCTCCAGCCATTCTTCATGGAGCATGATTCAGAATCGTCATTATCTTGGTTGCTATTAGCTTCTAGATCTTCTCCAGTTTGTAAATGTCTCTCATCACCTCTTAGATTTTGGTACCCAAATTGAACCCGGAACTGTGGATTAGATCGGATTTTCCCGGAGTGCTAGTTTATCACCTGCTTTATTCTAAATACTGCACCGTCATTAACACGTTCCAGGAGTACATTAGTGTCTCTCAGAGCAACATTTTGCTCTTGAATCGTGGAGCATGGAGCAAAATAAACTCCAAAGTTTTTTCACATCGAGGGCTATTGAACCACATTACTTCCCGCTCCCCATCCTGTACTTGTTTGACTGATTGTTTGAGTCCGGAAACTGGATTCTGTATTTGTCTCATCAATACCAACTTGTTCATTTTTCAGACTATTAGTTTCTTTGGCTAGATTATGAATTCATTGAGGTCAGAGACTGTGTCTCTTAACTCTGTGTGTGCCCAACACAGCGCCTGGCATTTCATAGGTGCTTAACAAATGCTTGTGGACTGAAAGAATGAGCCAATTGAGAGTCTTTGAATCTTCAGTTTCTTATTCATAACTTTTACAACATTATTTGTAGCATGTAAATATGTTATATGTAAATATATTAAGTGTTCTTCTATGTTTTCATCCCAAGTCAGTAATATTTTGATTAAGACAGAGCTATATAGGACCTAACTAGACACCATCCTTCATAAAGTTTAATAAGAATTGCAATGATAGTAATCCACACTTCTTGGCCAGGGCGAATCAATGTACCATACATTTACTTCATTTTGCTAATACCCAGCTAAACTGTTCAGATACCGAGCACAAGGATTTCAGGAAGTTTTGTTGAAGACCGTGTTAAAATCAACATGTGTTATATCCATAGCAATCCTGTTGTTGGTATTATTGGTAATAACCAAGCGTTGGAATTGAGGTCCATGTAACATAACTTGAGTTTTAGTGATTTGCCGTTTCTTTAGGCAAATTGCTTACCCTCTCAGTGTTATTACTGCCTCCTATGCAAAATGTGGATAAAATAGTACTACGTTATTAGGTTGTTGTGTGGATAGCACAGTAACCCATTCAAAGCATTTAGCACAATTCCTGGCACACAGTGTCACGCTTTAAAGTGCTAACTACTCTTATTATTGCTTTCATTCGGCCAGCTATGAACCCACTCTTTTGGATTAGTATCCAATAAATTGTGCATTCATGCAGTCAAGTCTGTTTTGATTTTTAAAATTAGTTTAGCTAGTTTGGTGTTCTATAGCCAAAAACCATGGTTGGCTCAATTTTTATCATATCAACCTTTTCTGTTTACTTGTTTGTTTTGTTTCTTTGCCTGGAAGAGACAAAGACCTGAGTGTGCTTCTTATGAGCAGATGCACGTGTTTGTTCAAGCTGGTGGCACAGGGCTGGGAAGAAAACGAGGTAGAATGGCCAACAGAGAACCTTGTAAATACAGGTCAGGCCAATGCAAAGAAAGTTTGTTGGCTAAATCATCTGTGTCTCAGTGATTTGTGAAAACAAAATGCAGGGAGTTTTCTCCATCTATCGGCAAGGTAGTTTAAGCACATGGCAAAATGTCCAGCATTTTTAATGCAATTGTATAAATTAATAAAGTCTAAAATCCAATGTCAACCAAGGTATGGTCACTGAGTGGTTTGATATTTGAGCTTTACCATGTGGGTCTTTCTGTGGCTTTAGTTGAATGCAGGTTTTGATATCCTCATCTGTCACAGGGGATAGTTTCAGGTAATTGTTAAGATGTACTGGTCCTGACCATGTCATTGTTCTAGATTTTTCTAAATTGTCTTTATGGTCTTGATATTATTTAATCCTCAAGTGAGTTAGGTATGAGTTAGATACTATTATCTAAACTTTCCAAAGAGCTTGACTGATTTGTCCAAGGTCACACAGCTCGTAAGTGACAAAGCAAGGTCTGTTTGACCCCAACAGTCATGATTTTAACCATTTTGCTATACTAGCCTCTCCTTTTAGGAGAGGCTAGTATAGCAAAATGCTTCTGCCTTTTAGGAGATCCCAATGACCGCTTCAGCTCATTCAGTGAACTTTGAGAATGCTTTATGGAAGTAGGAGTAGCTTAGAGATTATTAAAAAGAACAAAAGGGCCATATCACTTCTGGTTTTGATCTCTGGGACAAGTAAAACCAAAGAAGTTGGATATCAGTTATTCATAAACAGCCATTAATTACCTTCTTAGACTTTTGAGATTCAATCTTCAGTTACTCAATTCAGAATTGATTAATTAATAATTTAATTAGTTCAACAAATATTAATGAAGCACTTATCACTTGCCTGTCATTGTCTAAATAGCTGAGGAACTACGTTGATTCAAAGGCTTTCTATAGAGCTGGATATTGGTCTAATCTAAATACTCACATTTTTTGTTTGTTTGTTTGCGGTACGCGGGCCTCTCACTGTTGTGACCTCTCCCGTTGTGGAGCACAGGCTCCGGACGCGCAGGCTCAGCGGCCATGGCTCACGGGCCCAGCCGCTCCGTGGCATGTGGGATCCTCCCGGACCGGGGCACGAACCCGTGTCCCCTGTATCGGCAGGAGGACTCTCAACCACTGCGCCACCAGGGAAGCCCTAAATATTCACTTTTTAATCATCATTGCAACTTAAGTTCTCACTTGACTGACATGTTTTTTAATCCCTCTAGTATAATTTATATATACGTACACCTACTCCTGAACCCTGGCCATTCCTCACTTCTTGTATCCACTTAGCCAAACCCTACGCCTCCTTCATGGACCCAGGGCCACCTTTCCCTTGAAAACTTTCCTGACCACAAGGCTACCGGCTACAGGTTCCTCTTCCTCCTCTGAATCTCTGTTTAGTGTCTCTAATACCCACTTGTCCCTAAGAGTATGACTGTTGCATTTTCATATTTCAAGGGTTCTTAAAATGGGGTGAGCCCAGAGTCATCTAGGGAGTTTTAATCAAAATTCATGTGCCTGGCCTTTATCTCACTGAATATTTGCTGATTCAAATATTCAATATTTCTGGCGCTGGAACATGATTATGTATCACTGAAATAGCTCTCTGAGTGATTCTGAAGCCTGAAACAGGCTAAGAGACAATAGTCTTGTATTGTGGTCAGTAGTTATCATGGAGCCCCTGCATTTTATATGCTATATTATATGCAATGTTATAGAAATTAAATTTATATGCAATATTATAGTATTACCTCTTCCACTAGATTTAAGCACCTGGAAACATTGTGATTATATTCTTTGTATTTTCCGAATTTCCTAGCACAATGCTGAACGAATCACTGAATGAATCATCAGTAAAGGGGACTGATCCTGTTTCTTCTTCTTTCCTAATGCTCTCAGAAAACTTCAGGGGTGAAGTATGCAGTCTGATACTAAGTCTCACGTCTTAGAGACAAACTCCCTGGCTCTGGCCTGTGTGGTAGAAACAAGGCTGATTCACTTGCTTCTGCTTCTCTTCCTTACAATCGTAGTAGAATGGCAATTCCCACACCCTTGAAATTATTTGTGCAACCATGTGACTTCTTTTCTTCCTAGAAAACAAGTGATGGGTGTTTGTCCTAGGCCGGAGCATTGAGTTGCTATTGCGGTACCCACTCAGGTTCCCTTCCCCTGCCTGCGTGACCAGTAATGCTCTAGATACAGAGGCTCCAGGACATTGGGTCCCTGAGTGAGGAGACGAGAAGCAGACCCTCCATTTACCCATATGGGATGTGTAACATGAGCAAGAAACACAGCTTTGTGGTAACAAATGACACACATTTGTAGAGTTTTTGTTACTGCATCTTAATCTCTCTTGAGTGACCCAGCATGGACCAAATCCATATTGAATTATTTGCCGTATGTATTATATAAGTCTTTTCAATTAAAAAAAAAAAGTGTGTAGAGTTGAACTATTTCTAGGAACGGTAGAAACAAAGCCCAAAACTAAGGCCTATTATAGAAAGTTAAGAAATGTGGGACTTTTGTTTATATGGCCACTACATGTGCTTATTAAAAATCAATATTCTTTTCACTCAACTGGTAACATAATGAGGAGTTGTTTGTTAAGAGGGGTAAATACCATCTTCAGTCCTTTGATACGGAGGATTGAGGATTGAACATAAGGCAATCATCTGATGAAAGTTAGTACCTTGGTCACATTCTTAATTAGTCATTTGGGATAAATCCACTAAGAGGGATGGCTGGGTGACAGGTATGCCACTTTTCAGGGTTTTGATATTTACTAAAAAGTACCAGGAAGACAGTTCCACTTTACATGAGCACCAGTGATTTATAACAGGCTCTGTTTCTTTAAACTCTCCCCGATAATGGGTATTATCTTTTTCTCAATGCTTGGTAGTTTAATAGATAAAAAATGATGTCTTAATTTGCATTTTTCATCAGTAGTGAGGTTGTCCAGCATTACGTGTGCTATTGAACCTTTATTTCTTCTTCTGTGAATTGTCTCTTCTGGTCTTTGACAGGAGGTGGGTGTATCTCTTGAAGTCAGGACACAAGGATTCTCAGCCCCTTTGCTCACCTTGGGGATTCATGACTGTTCCCAGGCAACCCTGCCAACATCTCAGCACACAGGCTGGCAGAAGGGCGGGGAGATGCTATCAGTGCAGGAATCCCTGCCTCCTAACCCTAACTTCTGAATGTCCCTTTCCTTCTGACTCCCTGAGTTCCAGGGTCTGATCAGCTTTCTGGAATGCCAAGGAAGGTTAGAGAGGGTGTGAGAATAAATCTCAGCTCAGGACATTGGGAGAACCCAGAGACTTTGACTTTTACGAACTGGCCTCTCTTTTCTCTTCCTTTCCTTTTTTGAACTTCTCTCTCCCTCCCTTTTCCAGTTTCCCTTGTACAGGGGGTCAGGTGGGCTGCAGGGCTGCAGCAGCTGAGCCTCTGGCCCCTCGATTCCCCCTGGGAGCTGCCAGCAGCTTGTTCCATACCACGTGCTCCTCTCAACAGAGTGCAGGTTCACTCACAACCTCTCCTGACCTTGGGGAGGGTCACATTCCAAGGAAGCAGTGGTTCTCCCTCCTCCCAACCTCCCTATCCCACCTCTGCGCAGGCTACCTCCATTCTGGTCTTCCACCGCATGGGGTCTGGGTGATCTTTCATTGCAATCATCTTATCTCCCCCACTGCCCAGGGCCCATCACCTACAAGGAAGATGAAGACTCCTGACCTGGCCTGTAAGGTCTCTGATCATCTAACCTATCACCTAATAAGGAGTTTCAGTTATACTTGGAAAGACAGATTGAGGGCAGATCCTGATGGACCTTGAATGCCAGGTAGAGGAGTTTAGGTGGAATCCTTTAGGTAATGGGAAAACAGTGCAGGTGAGTGTGTCATGGCCAGAGGTGTCCCTTATCATATGGGGAGGCCAGGTGACTCCTCTTTTGTTTATAAACCCTGACAAGAAGCAAGGGGTCACCTTCCTGCATTGGCAGCTAACATGTAGTATCCTAGGTGGGACACCCCCTTTCTGGGAGATCTACTGGAGAGAGGATGCAGGGGGGACTCTGGCTAAGATAGATGGATGAGAGTTTTCTTCTAAGAGAGAAGAGAAAGCCTTCCTCCCACCTCTAAGGAGAGTGCTCTGTGAAATGACACTTTGGCTTCTGTGGGGAGGGTGTGAAGAGGGTGCAGCTTTGTACTGAGACCTGAGGCAAAGGAACTGCAGAGGATTCTTCTGGGCACATGGTGGATGCTGGCTCAGCTGTCTTCTCACCGGATCCTGCAGAGACTTAATCAACTCTCTGATGAAAGAGAGACAGAGAAGATCAGTTTGTCCTTTACTCACAAGTGCGGCATGCTGGTGGTGGTACCTGGTTACTTACTCCCCTCACCTTGACCGTAAGCATAAGGACAGTGGCCAAAGTGGCAGAGCAGTGATTGAGCTTTCACGGCTCCAAAGGAGCATGAAAAAGTTGGCTGGGACCCTGCTGCCAAATCAGGAGAGAGGGCTTGGTGTAACAGGCGTTCAGTGACTCCCCAGAGATGGGGATTACATTCAAAGGTAATGAGATTGCCTCCAAATTCATGATTGTCTTCCATCTTCCTTATATATGAGCAAGGGTTCCGGTAAAAAAAAAAAAACACATCCAAATTGGGTAATTTGGAGGGGTTCATATGAAACCATGAACAAAGGCAGAGGGGGTTACAGAAAGTTTCAAGGGGTACAGTAGTACCCAGGGGCTAGATAGGACTCTCTCACCCTTAGACCAGAAAGGGTAAGAAGAGGCAGTCAGAGAAGTTATGTGGAGTGGGCTCCCTTGCAGGAGCTGGGCTTTCAGCTGAGGGACATAGCCCATGGTGACCTCACAGCACTGGAGGGAACTGAGGGAATAAATACCTTGACCATATTCTTCTTTCTGTGAGCTCTTCCTGAGGCTTCCCATTAGCCAAACCAACTGGAAACTAGAGGACCAAGGGGGCGGGCCTGTTGAAGTAGTCCATACAGGTGAGTCTCCTAGGGCAGAGCCGAGAGCAGAGAGGAGAGGGTGGGTCTGGGGGCGTGGGCAAAGGGAGGATACCCAGCACATGCTGATCCCACTGTAGAGGAGGAAAAGCCTTTCTTCTGCCCTCTTAGGTTCAGAACTTGAGGACCTGCAAATTAAACTGACAAAAGAGAGATTAGCAAGAGAAAAGAGAGATTTAAAATGTACTTAAGGGAATTCACAGAAAGATGTAACTCAAGGAAGTGTTTAGAATTTGGGGCTTATACACCATCTTAATAGGGGAAAGGAAAAGGGAGAAGGGCACTTACAGGAAAATAAATGACTTCGTGCAAAGATAGATGGATGCTTAGAAGAAAACGTGGGAGACATGATAGTTTTATGACAGTGTCTCATCTCCCATGATGAGCCAGTCTTCCCAGTTGCAAGCTCTGGGACTCATGACGATTGAGTTCTTTGGAGTCCTTTTGGGAGACTCTGCTTTTAGGCAGAAAAGAGATTTCAGGAACTCAAACGCCTCTGCTCAAAATAGTCTTTAATGCCACAGTGGTGTGTTCGGGAACCCTTTACCACCAAAGGTAGCATGGTCTGTGGGGCACCATAGGGAGACCAAAATTTCCTATTTTCCTCCACACAGAGAGCTGAGTAGGTGGCCCAGCTTTGAGAAAGTGCAGTCCTGCCCCATCTGAGGTTTCTCTGAAGCATGACTAAGGGCACTGCACCCTCATTTCCACGCAGCCCTCAGGGTATGGCCCACAGCATTCTCTTGCTAGGAAGTCAATGTCCTATCTATCTGGGAACTTTAGGAAATCTTATTGCTTCTAGGCAGGTTCTGCTGGAGTAAACAATTCCAGACCATGTTTTCTTCAGGGCTTTGGGAATATGCATAGCACTTCTAACTACTCTAAGACGATTCTATGTACAATCATAAAAGCTTTTTGGAGTTCAAGAAGAAAGTGAACTTCCTAGAGGTGTGTGTGTGTGTGTGTGTGTGTGTGTGTGTGTGTGCGCGCGCGCGCGCGCTTTCCAGATGGAAGGAAGGTAAAACAGATAAGGTGATAGAATTTCCATTGTTAGATGCCTCTCGCTTGTCTGTGAAATACACACGAAGGAGCTATACTGAGCCACGAATACTGAAAACACTTGAGGGTTTTGCCACGTGTGAAAACGTTACCCTTTGAAAAATCCAAGGCCCGCCCCGGGCCACACATGTCGGATCCGGAGCTCAGCTGTTAGGCAGCTCCTCACCTGCGCCAACAGCAAAAGCAAAAGGGGTACGGCACAGACATTGTTTAAAATGAGTGCGTTAAAAATACCATCTCAGCTTCACAAGTTTATGGAACAGTGAGGAGGCATCCTCATTAATGTACTCGGGTGAAGGTAATTCTGGGAGAAATGCACAAGCCAGTTCAAAGTATTTGTCTCATTGGATTATACAACAGCAGCTTTGAATCTCAGTGCTTAAGATTTTAAAGAACCAGCAACTTCTTGGGCCCCAAGAAGCAAAGCTACGTGGGATAGAACGGGACAGAGGCAGGCAGCCCCGTCAAGGTTTGACTTTGGTGGTGGCTTCCTCTATAAGACGGAGCAACAGGACTGTTGTGTGGGATGAAAGAGATCTGTTCATGAGGAAAGCTTCCCTAAGTGCTGAGGAGAAAAGAAACTATGGGTGTGTTGCAGGGAAGGATGCAAGGACTCCAGAAGAAGACCTGACTCTGAGGGTCCGTTTCCAGTTAAGGATGTTGGTGATAATCTTGGTTCAGGTTTACTTTAGAAGCTATGTGAGTTTTGTTTTCTCCCCGGCAGGGTCAACTCCGAAAGAAACTAAGTCAGGTTCATGAGCTTGGTCTTCCTCTTCAGAAGGCATCTGTTTTGTGCCCCCAGGCAAACATTTTACAAAGGGCTTTCTTGACTCCTGTTAACTGCAACCTTAGCTGCCTACCAGCCCACTGACCCTTCCTCCCCCTTGTTTGACACAAGCTTGGCTTGGCCAGGCTCCATTCCAGGGGCACATGCCTAATGGGCTTGTCTAGGACTCACAGACCTTCTGAAAAGGGAGATCATAGCCGTAAAGCCAGTGGTATATTTGCTTCGAACCAGACCCTCTGTTGTCTCCATCTTTTATTTCTCTGACTATTTACTACTTTGTTCTGCAACTAGCCTTTGAGGTATAGTCAGAACTGTCAATGTTTCTGAAGTTCCTGCCTCCAGAGGTGGTGGGGTGGGAGGTTGAGACGAGAGGAAAGGGTTAAGAAAGGCAGCCAATATGGTGGCCCCTTGGGAAGATAACCTCTAGTATTTACTCCTGAAAAGTGGGACAGTTGGCAAACCAGCCAGAAGTCAGGGGAAAGGATTGTAAAAACATAAGAAAGAGGAAAATCACTCAACATGTGTTGATTATGAATTTTAATTACTGAGTGATCTGTTCAGTCAAACAGGCTGGGAAAGAAATGTGGGCAAGAAGAGCTCTATGAATGTTACAGATGATAAAATTCAGTTTTTAGGAAATGCACAATTAGACTGTGTCTATACAACCCAAAGTAAAAGCAGATGTAGCCGTCGTCAGACAATTTTGATTAATGGGGAAATTTGGAGCTTAAATTATCTGGTTCCGCCAGCTATGTTGATCAAATGAACTGGATCATTGCCAGATCTCCATTTCCTTCAGTGAGGTGTAGATACAACTTTTTGGGTGAGGCAGTTTCAGGGACAGAATTCATCATGTGAAGCAGCAGAGTCTAAGGGGAGGGGAAAAGCACCACAAAGCAAGTGATGATGTCATCCTTACATTTGGATACTCCATATGAGAGGTCATGGACTTAGTTTACTTCCTAATCACATAATCAGTTCAACAGGCCCCGTAATCTCTGTATGGGACCATACTCCTTATTCTTCCTGGGAGTTGATATCCAATTAGGGAAAAAGTCCTCATGATGTTGGTCTGTAATGAGGGGACTGAGTGACTAGGCAGAAGTAGAAGAGATGACAGAGCCCTTCCACACCCAGGGAAGACCTCTTTCATGATAGCTCATGCCAATGTTGGGGCTGGTGCCGTGAAGATGTACCGTTTGCCATCTTAACTGACTGAACCAAAGGTCTCTCTTTATATGATTGTCTGCCCGCCAAAGTTTTCACTGAGCCACTCAGGTTTGATGATTTGTGTCTTGGAGGATGCTCTCGCAGAAACATATATCTGTAGAAGTAAGGCATTTTTGGAATATGGGTCTTTCAACATTAACTAAAGTGTCAAATGATCTTGAATGTCTTTTACTGCAAAATAATAGAAGCAAGTTAAAAATAAAAAGGAATAACCACGCTGGAAATCATTAATGAGGAAGGGTGGTTAGAAAATGGCTACGATAGCCCAAATGTCTAGCAATGGATGAAATGATGAGTAAATTGTAGTATGTACATACTAATAGGGTATCAGCCATGAAAAGAAATGAAATACTGATACTTTCTACAACGTAGATGAACTTCAAAAACATGCTGAGTAAAAGGAACCAGGCACAAAGGGTTGCATATTATATGACTGCATGTATATGAAATATCAAAATAGGCAATGCCTCATTTAATTTGCCCTCAAATCATATGAAGTCAATAAGGAAACAGAGATCTACAAAGGGTAAGTAAATTTCCTCCAGAGGTTAGTAGTGGAGTTGGGGTTGGTGGTCTATTGCCAAGGGCTTCAGTGCTCTTAACCAGTACACCGGTGGTTTCTAGACCTCTAGATTTTACAAACTAATACAATTTCCAGAAACCAACATAAGGTAGTCATATTTTATTTTGTCTAGTATAAACATTGAGTAGCAAACAAATAATAAAAGCAAGAAAACCTACCACCATTATGCAATCAAATAAAAATATATTTTTATACCAAAAAGCAGAAGGACCTAATCTCAAAATAGAGAATTGTCTTTTGAATAGCTCTGTGAAAAATCTTGTCCTCATTTTGCTGTCCAGGAGGATTTCATAGTAGAGGCTGAGTTTTCTTTGCTGATGGCTGTTTGGGCAGCCAGCAATGAAGGTGGCCAGTGAGTGCTGGGGAGGGAAAGTCCCCATCTCTGTGCCCGTGCAAACCTCCCTCTCTGCCACCATGACCACTTTGTACATGGGACCATTGGACAAGTACTGGGGTGGCTGGAAAAGAAGCAGCTGATTGACACCCATCAGACAGGTCACATTGTCCACCAGATTCCTGAGATCGTCCTCCTCAGTGGATGTCCAATGGTAGAAATTTATGTGGGGCACAATATCTTCCTATGCTGTGCCCATTCCTAGGAGTTACCTACCCACCTCCTCCTTTAGACCTCCTTGCCACCATTTTTCCAATATCATTTTTTCCTAAAACTTGACCTTCTGGCAAACCTTTTGAGCATTGCTCATGAATAATTGTAAATTCACATATGAAGCCTTCTCTCCTTGCATATAAAGTGGACAACTAGATGTACTGCCCACAGTTTGGCTCCCTGGGAAGATTTTTCTCCTCTACTGCCTTCAGGGCTGTAACATAACCACCTTTCACCTCTGGCTGGTGCCAGTAGGCTGGAAAACACATCAGTAAACCTGCCCATGCATTCCCTTCCTCTGTTAACCGGTAATGGAGAGAACACTCCAAGATATCACAGGTTCCAGCTGGGAAAGAGACAGCTCAGTATGAGGAGCAAGTACAGTGGGGGTCTGAGTCACCGTCTGTGCTCTTTACAGTCCCTTGCAGACTTGCTTGGGCAAAGTCTTAAGCAACCCATTTCCATTTGATGATGGAATACTGCTGTGCACATCCAATTTTCTGATCCAGTCAATCAGATCCCATCCAGTTCATGACAGGTAACCACTTGATGTTCCATGGTCAGGTGTTCAGACTCTACTAGGCTTGGTAGCAAGTCTGGATCTGACTTTCTAACAGAGTTGCCATTGGTAGGAGTTGGCATGGCCATACTCCAAACCCCAAGAGAGGTGTTCTGTGTTTGTCCTACTAGGATTTGCCAGAGAACCCATGAGCATCCCTGTCTGCCATAGACCCTTCCAGTCCAGTTGGATATGATTGGTCAGAAGGTCCAAGTGGCTAAGCAGTTTGAATGGCCGCCCATGTTTAATCAAAACTGCCAGCCTCACAGGTGATCCAGAACTTGGGTCAGAGCAGTACACCTATGTTTTTTCTAGAATCCAAAGAGGCCCAACAAACCTAATGCTCTTTGGGAAAAATGGGTCAAGGTAAAATATTTGTCTTATACTTTAAAGAGATACCCTGCTATGCTCCCCAACTGCTGGACCCTTGGAACCTTCAGTAATATGGCAGGCCTCTGAAATTTTGTGGAGATTTTCTTCCATAGTCTGGGATGCACATGTCTTTCTAAGACACCTGAAGCTCTTGCTACTCTCTGTTCTCCTGATCCAACTAGCATGATATCAGGGATGAACTGGACCAGAGAAATATTTTGCGGAACACCAAGGCAGTCAAGATACCTCTGGACTGTCTTATGACAGAAAGCAAGAGAGTAGACAGAAGCCTTGCAAAGTATACAGTTTTCCCTTCTACTTGAAGACAACCTATTTCTATGTATATTTTCTTATCCCTTCCCTGGTTTATTGGGGGTAATTACATGTGATGATTAAGCACTGCCATCTGGTTTCTATTACCCTGAGGTCCCATTATTTCCTTTGAAATCAGGAAGTTCAATGCCAGCTTCCACCTTTGTCTTCTGCATCACCACCTCAGGGACTTTCAAAGATGCTGGTTCTTCTCTTGTCAGTGCATTTCTAAATGCCTTGATAAAGCATTGTCCAGGTCCTCTCAGGGGAATGGTTAGGAGATGATGATAATTTGATTGTTCATGATGGTAGCACATGCCATGGATTGCCAGTGTCTTATTTTTCCCTGGCAGGAAGTTTGTTTGTGCTTTCGTGAAATATGTGGGCAACTCATTCCCAGAATCCCACTTTGAGGGTCTGTTTTCTAGAACTAACCTGTATTAGTCAAGGTCCTAGCAAGAAATAGATGACATACTTTAATGGAATAAAACAGAAGAGTTTAATAAGGGAAGCAATCCTCACCTTTAGACCTGAATAGGCAAGAGGAGGAAACTGTTACCAGAATGTGGAAAGTGCTACGTGGGAAATGGATTTCTGGCAGGAACTGTGGCCTTAAGTAGAGAAATGCAGCCAGTCCCCAAACCATATTCTGGCAGGGAAGAATAAGGTGGCTCCCTCTTCTTCCACACTTCAAGCAATGTCCTCATTTAGACCTTTTAGGTTTTCTCTTTGGTTAAATGCAATTGGAAGCCAAAGAACAAGAGCTCCTAGCGTTCACCTCTGGAGGTGAGCCTACTGGACAGAGCACAGTGGAGAAGGGTGGAGAGTGGATCTGGAAGGGCAAATGGAGAAGACCCAGCACTAAGGATGTTTCTGCATTCTGGAGTCATTGGGAAGTCATGACAACTTTTTTGAGTAAAGACAATATTATTGACTATGTTTTAGGATAAAGGTGGCATTAAAGTTTGGGTGATTTACAGAAGGGATATCTACCAGGAGACCAACAGTCTGAATGTCCATGACGTGAAGGTGTTGCAATGGGAATGGAGAGGATGGAGAAGAAGCTCGGAAGAAAAATATTCCGTGTATATATGTCTTTTATGCCAATCAGGTGATAGACAGTTGGGGTTTGAAGACTAGAGCTTCTATCTGATGCTGTATTAGTGAACCCAGTCAGGAGGCTGTGAGAACTGCCTGCTGCAGCAGATTGCCTCAGAGTTCTGCTTTTGAAGTTAGAAAGCCAAATAGATGTGAAGAGCATTTGGTGTCTCCTCATTTCTATGCACATGGAGATTTCATATTCATATCAAAGGAAGTCAGTTGTGTATGGAAAGGAGAAAGTAATTTATGTTGGGGTCCTTATTTGTCAAACTCTATCAGGATTTCCTTCTTCTTGCTTATGAAAATGACAGAATTCACTTTAAATGCTTTGACAGCATGTGATGAAACTTTTATTGCTACCAGAGGTGGTAACCGTAAAAATAATATTAGCTAATATTTATTGAGTACTTACAATGATCCAGGCAGTGTGCTTTGCACTATGTCTTATTAATCACTGGCAACAAACCTATGAGGTGGCAGGTATTCTTTATTATTCCCATGTTACACATAAGGAAGCAGAGACTTAGACAAGTTAAGTCTAAGTTCACATAGAGAAGAAGAGACAAAGTTAGTTCTCTAAGGCAGAACTGGCCAGCTCTAAAGGCCATATTCTTAACTTTTATTCTCTATTGTATCTCAATAAAATTTACGCTGATGATTGTCTATCGCCCGTTAATTATGTGTGCTTATGTGTGTGTGTGTGTGTACTCAGTGCATTTGAATCTTTGGTTTTATCCAGTGCTGCCATCAAAGTCAGGTTTTTAAACATATTAATAGTTAATATGATTAATTTTCCATTGGATGAGAAATTGATCAGGCTTTGGCTGAATCATTTGGGCGTAGGTAAGAATGAACAGAAGAATTATAGCTAATGTTTACACCAAGCACTTACTTTGGGCCAGGCACTGTTTAAGTCCTTTACATATATTATCTCATTTTATCCTCACGACAGTTCTGGGAGAGAAATACCAACGGGGTTTTTCTGAAATTTAGCAATAATTAACAAGGTGGAAAGATTGCCCTCAGATTGAAAGGCTGCATTAACACTTGTTTTAATATTTCCACATAAAATGACCCTTTGGAAACAGAATTTTGTCAGGACTAGTCAATTACCCATCCATACTTTCAGGTTTACTCATTCACTCAGAAACTGCTGCCAGCTAATATCTATTCAGTTCTATTGTCAGTAATGGGTCTATTTTCAGTAATGGACCAGGCTGATGGATAAAACATAGCCCCTGCTTTTGAGATGCCTACATCTTAGCGGAGGGAGAACTGAGGTCCATCCACACGCCGCCAACACTTCCTGCCCTGGTGAAAAGCCGGTAAGAGAAACTGGATGGATCCAACCTTGATTGAGGAAGGGATACGATAACTAACAGTTTCTTAACATTTAAATTGAATTGTTAATTCAAGTTTGGTTGCTATCATGGAATTGTGATTACGCTGCTTTGTCCTAAATCGGGAGTATTGCCCTTCCTGACCTCTAACTCTAACCAAATGCTTGCCTTCCTGCTTGACTCACAGGTACAGAAAGCTAACCCCATTCAAATATTTTCTTTAAATGGGACTATTTTTTTACTAGAAACAAGAAAATAACATCCTCATTTACCAATGTCTATTCTACCACTAATATGAGAGCTACACACAATTCTTTAAGCAGTCATTGAGGAGCAGTAAATGCCATTTAGTCGCCCCCTTGAGCAAGGACAGTTGGGTAACCCTGTTAGTACTTCTGATGTTCCCCCCACCTTTAGGAAAAAAGAGGGAAAAAGAAGTTATTTCTTAATGTGTCAGTGAAAATTTCCCCTGTACATTAGGTTAAGATATTTTCGTACTCAACCTGCATCAGAGTGGTGCAACCCATTATGTTGATCATAAAATATTAGTCCCCAGGAAGAGTTTAGCTAAGAACACTTGCTAGAGCAGCAGTGTAGTCTGCAAATCGTTTGTGCAAACCATTGCTTCCATACAGCACCAAACTTATCCAGGGAGAAGAAATCACATTTCATCAGAGAACAGGTTTTCCATCTGATTTGTGCTCAGAACATGTAAAAAACATAGCAGATTGCATGCTGCATTGACTTAGGAACATACATATGCATTAAATCACTTATGTTTTACTCTTTTATGATGCATTGGTGAATTGTATTTCTTTTGCATTTGTAATTAGAAGGCGGAACAGATGTGATGGCTTCGTTTAAAGTGATATGTCCATTAAAATAACCTATACTACCAAGTAATTGTTTCCTCTAACAAGGGAGTCTGTCCATTGCAATGCCTTTTTTTGAGCCATTCAAATAGACAATGAGGAAAAACATGCATGTCTTTAGGAAATGTGCATTGATGATGGAAGTCAGAAATTTTTGTGATGGGGTTCAACTATTTTTATATATTGGTTGTTGCTTGTTTTTGTTGTTTTCTTCTTTTTATTCAGAGATGGGACATCATCAAATAAACATTCATTCCTTCAACATCACTTTTTATTCTCAAACTGAGACAAATAATCAGACCTGTCTGTATTTCCAAAGAGACCAAGACGTTTTTATTTTAGCAAGCTGCAGTACAGTAAACCTGAATACTCAACTATCACACGCTTGGTGATCAAATGCAGTTGATATTAGCACCAGCCCTTTGAACCTAAATAAAATGTAGATTTTTATTTTGATCAATACAGATTTCTGGAGATCTGCAGTTATGCTTGATTGAGACAGGCTGTGACAGCCAACGCAATAGCCAGCAGACAATTCTTTAATATACGAACTCAACTGACCCAATTACCCACCTCCAGCCCCAATGCAAATAACATCTGCGGCAGCCTTTTCACCATTTTATTCTTGCAACATCAATGCACTTGTGATAAAAAAATTTAACTAAAATTAGTCTTTGTAGAACAGATGCATATTAATACCTTGTACCACTATAATTAAACAGCTCTGTCTCTGAGTCACCAATGCTTGTAGACACATCCTCAAGTTCAAAGTTGACAATTTCTTTAAAGGGAAATTTAATATTGGGAACACCACATGGTCTGTACATAGCTTAAAAAGACAGTATGGTTTCATACAAATTCCGTTTAAGACACATTACTGCCCAAAATAACAATCCTTTCTTGACATAAAGCATGCAGAAAGGCTTTATATGGGAAGAAATGTTGCAATGAAATGTTATGATGATTATGATGTCCAATCTAATAATTGACGCTTGGCTGCTGAAAGCACTAGTATTATGCCCTATGAAGCAGGTGGAAAGAAAATCCTTTCAAACTCCTTTAACCAGATTCCTGAGATGGTCAGCATAGTTGTACAATTGAACACTAGCAAATATATTTTGAGGCTTACTTCTCCTTGCTTGATGGTTTTATAGGGGAGGAAAAAGTTGGGGTCTCTGGCTGAATCTGAACATTAAATTAACAAAGACAGATTAACAGAGAAAAGTATGAAAATTCACCAAGTTTAAGTTTTATGTGACATGGAAACCTTCATAAGGAAATGAAGACGCGAAGAAACAGTTTGACTTGAGAATTTTTATGCTGGGTTTGATGTGGAGTGGGCAGTCATGCAGAGATATGATAGGTTATGGAGTATGAAGTAAGTGTAGCAAACGGGGAAACTTAGCAAGACCCGTTTGTTAGGACAGTGTCCCCTTGGCTTCCAAGATAAGGATGCTCTCCTTTCTTCCATGTGTAGGGAAGGGACGTCTCACATGAAAGTTTATGACCTGTTTCAGGGAAGCAGGGTGGGAGGAAAGTCAAAGGGACTTTCCTGCTTCTGCTGTTTTCTCAAACTTCTTCAGCTTTAAATATTCAATATGCCAAGTGCCGTATTTTGGGGTAGTGTGTTTGCATGTACTGCAATATAGAAGAAAGGCTAGCTTTCTGTTTCTGCTGTGGAAGTTTATCACTATTTCATGTTTTCCGTGTTTCACTAGTCATGACTCTGATTT
The DNA here is from genome assembly GCF_951394435.1 of Stenella coeruleoalba. Lineage (NCBI taxonomy): Eukaryota > Metazoa > Chordata > Mammalia > Artiodactyla > Delphinidae > Stenella > Stenella coeruleoalba. Next base: position 60,257,888 of record NC_137155.1, read on the forward strand.
TCTATTTCTATAGTAAACATATTGAATGTACACTATCTGTTGATAGTAGCTCTCAAATCCTATTTGGAAGGAGATACACAGACACTCTCAGATCAATGATTGTGAATTGATTTGACCAAGCAAATAAAACCTTTGATGCTTCCTAACCATTGATTTTCCATTTACTAAAGAGAAATAATGATAAATTTTCTTCAACTGCATTATATGCTCTGTGTTTCCTGTAAATCCATATTTTATAAATTCTTTAAAGGTTTATTCAAAATGCCAATTAAGTAGTTGTTGGCAAAAGATTGATAGATATTAACAGCAAAGATGTTGCAATAGGAATAATAAACTCAATTTATTAAATTGATATCTTATTGGTTAGTTAATTATTTCTGGATATCATATAAACAGACACTCAGGAAGCATGTTAGGGAGCCTCTATTCTACAGTAGCCAAAAATGCACAGAAGGTTCAATACTCTATAAAGCTTACAACCGCTCATAAATCCACTTACATAAAGTATCATTATCTCTTTCAAGCTCAGGGGCTTGGGGAATGAAAAGGAAGAGTTTAAAGGTAGTTCTCTTATCAAGGAGGAAGTCGTCTTTTGGGGACCCTTCTCAGCCCATCCTTTCAATAAGCATCACCTCCTGTGGGGTCACAACTGTGAGCCCTGGCAACCACATTTGTATGTTGGGACAGATTCTGCCCTTCTGCCCTCAGCAGATCAGGTGGGCACTGGGTGGTCCTTGCATGTGGCTGTAACCAGGGATATTTAAACACAAGTGTTGCAGGTCAGCCTTGTGCAGAGAGAAACAGAAAGAAGAGGCCATGCAATGTATCAGCAAGAATAGTTTTATGGCTTTGATGTTTGTATCAATGTTCTATCACTGATGCAGTGGAAATATGAAAAACCAGTGTTTACTAATGTAAACTCTTTTGAGTTCTTTGACTGAAATTCTACTGCTTCCTGGGAAAAAGCGGTTAGATTGGATCACTTCTAGGACCAATACTCTATGTAGCTCTATTTGATTTTTTTCTTCATATTTTATGAAAGTACATTTATTTTCCTTAAAGGAAATTTTGAGGCTAGCAATACTAGTAGCCACTAAGTTCTTTGATTTTTGAAACTTTTATTTAGATTTACTGTAGCTAAGAAGAAATTAAGATTCCTGTGTCGTCTTCTGATAATGCAAGTAAAAATGGATCTACTTTATTGTCTAAAACAGGGGGAATCCTTTCATCTGCTCCCTTGAAAATTTTAATTATTTAAATGGAAGGAATTTTTTTTAAGTTTCTGGAACAGCTACGGTGGCTGAATAGAGATTTTCCAACAAGTAGAAGCTCTTCTCTTGCCTCTCCAAAGAATGCACCGTTTACTTCTCTTTTTTTTTTTGCGGTACGCGGGCCTCTCACTGTTGCGGCCTCTCCCGCTGCGGAGCACAGGCTCCGGACGTGCAGGCCCAGCGGCCATGGCTCACGGGCCCAGCTGCTCCGCGGCATGTGGGATCCTCCCGGACCGGGGCACGAACCCACGTCCCTGCATCGGCAGGCGGACTCTCAACCACTGCGCCACCAGGGAAGTCCCATTTACTTCTCTTTTGACCCTTGTTCCTTAAATGCTCCCTGTGTCCTTCGCCCAAACCTCTCTTCCGTTTTCCTGTTATTTCTCTTGGCAATTTAATCCCCTCTTATGGCTTCAGTGATGATCCAAAATTTGTATCTTCACGCTTAGTCCTAAGTCTGTAAATGTCCCAAGCATATATAAGCAAACTTTCCCCAAAGCAAATATATTATACATTTCCAAACAAAGATTGTGTGTATATAATATGTATGTATATATATTGTGTGTATATATATCCCAATTTACATGTCTACAATTCTGTATCTCCAACCACATTTAAAATTGTCAGTCCCCAGGAGCTCTAAAACTGTACTGGTCATCATCCTTCCTAGACCTGTTTTTCCTTTTTGTTTATTTATTTTTATTTTATTTATTTTTGGCTGTGTTGGGTCTTCGTTGCTGTGCGTGGGCTTTCTCTAGTTGCACTGAGCGGGGGCTACTCTTTGTTGCAGTGTATGGGCTTCTCATTGCGGTGGCTTCTCTTGTTGAGGAGCACAGGCTCTAGGCGCACGGGCTTCAGTAGTTGTGGCATGCAGGCTCAGTAGCTATGGCTCGTGGGCTCTAGAGCGCAGGCTCAGTAGTTGTGGCGCACGGGCTTAGTTGCCCTGCGGCATGTGAGATCTTCCCGGACCAGGGTTCGAACCCGTGTCCCCTGCACTGGCAGGCGGATTCTTAACCACTGCGCCACCAGGGACGCCCTCGATCTGTTTTTCTACTCTCTTCCTATTTCTGTAGTCAATTCCATCGTCTCATCTTCCCAGACCCCAAGCAGAACCTCCTGGCTGTCTTTCAGCTCTTCAGTTCTTTTTCTATCCCTTGCCTCCCATAGCAAAGCCATCTGCTGAGCCCCAGTGACTTTACCTCTTCTTCAGTGTCTGTCTTTTCTGAACCTTCTACTTCACCCCCTTACTCTGCTCTACTGCATTGGGTTGCCAGCTGTTCTGCCCCAACTCAAAATGCTTTCCTCTTCCAACTGATTATTACCTGATTTCCAGATTAATCTTTTTCAAGCACAGTTCTGATTTTGTTACAGTCCCGCCAAGGTATTTCAGTGGCTTTCGTTTGCATTCAGCCTAAAATCCAAGCTCGCTATTTGGCCTTAACGTACACTTTTGGTCTTTTCTCCTACTTTCTGCGGCCATGTGCTTGACATGCTTTTCCCACTGAAAAACACCTAGCTTCTCCAACTACGTGTGGCCATTTTCTACTCCAAACGCCATTACAGAAGCCACCTAGATAAAGCTTTCTCCAAGGCTCCCAGCTGGAAGGATGCTTCCAGTTCCCTGAATCCACGTAGTTTTTGTTTTTCTTTTATCTATCTCATTGGTTTACCAGAGCTGCCAAAACAAAGTACAAAGACTGGGGGACTTAAACAACAGAAATTTATTTTCTCTCAAATCTGGAGGCCTAGAAGTCTGCGATTAAGGTGTTGGCAGGATTGAGGCCTTTTTCCTTGGCCTAGACATGGCGGTCTTCTCCCTGTGTCTTCACGTGGTCTTCCCTGTGTGTGTGTCAGTGTCCTAATCTCCTCTTCTTAAAAGGACAGCAGTCATATTGGATTAAGATCCACCCAAATCACCTCATTTTAACTTAATTACTCCTTTAAAGAAACTGTCTCCAAATACAGTTAAATTCTGAGGTACTAGGGGTTGGGGCTTCAACAGACACAATTCAGTCCCTAACACCTATCTTTGCAGCATGTCTCACTTTTTTGTGTACATATCATAACTTTCCAAATTTATTCTTAATATGAGAGGGCAGGGTCCACATTTCCTCCATGACATGACTATGCACACCCCATAAACACTCAACACAGTACCTTGCACACAAGAGATATGTAATACTTTTTTTAAGATGAAAAGAAAATAAATTGAACTTTCTTTAAGGTACATCTGGTATGTAAATAATAAAGACTATGTTAAGACAAATCAGTTTGGGCAGGTGTCAATTATTTGGATAATTCTTGCAAATACAGCTACTGAGAAACATGAAGTCTTTTAGCCAAGATTTTGCACATCGTTAGCGTTAGTTACACTAACCAACTAACTAACTAGCTGATGTGTATTCTGCCACAAAGTATATTCTTTGGTCTGAATTATCTGACTAGCATTTCACAATGAGTATTGCCAAATGTCATATTCAAAGCGTTACAGAACGGGCACGGACTATAAAAAAACTTAGTTTTGTCTCATGGCCAATCTGTCTAATATAGAAACTCAATTCTAGCATATAATTACAAATTGATACATTGCTGTGGATGGATGGAAGATTCCTCAGGACTACTGAAATATTTGGTAGATACAGATCAATGACTAAAAATGACATAGGTAATTAAGGATGGGCTAGTGGAGTACCCTTCCTTTTAAAATCAGCATATATGGATCTTTTGAGATGTTGATCCATGTTTGCCCTTGGAAAATTTGCATTAAAAAGCCTGCAGAATTAAGAAATATAAATTGGTGCAATTGGTACATAATATTGCTTCTGACTTTTACAAATGCCTATATTAGGATAATTAACCAACTCAAAGTAGCTTGAGAGAGAGAGAGAGAGAGAGAGAGAGGACTTTTAGGCTCCTCTAATTGAGAAGTTTCAGACAAGCTGAGCATTAATTTTAACATCAACTTTCTGACTCTCGCCCTCTCTTTCTCCGTCTCTGTCTTTCTCCCCTACTTCTCAGTATGTAGGCTTTTATCAGGAAAGAGCACACTCATCACAGAAACAAAGATGGCCCCTGTAGCTCCATAGACCCTTATTAATCATCATTTTAGAAGGAGAAAGAACCTCTTTCCTCTGACATACATATCAGCCCCCTCTTCAGGACTCTGAAAAGGGCAGGGTGGGGAGTTGGGTCTCCTGAAGTCAGTGGCAGGTGGGGAGGAAGTACAGATCCAAAGAAAGAGAAGTGCAGGTGAGGCAAAAAATAACAGAAGCCTCCCACAACTGCTGAACAATTTACAAACAAAATCTGTTTAACCCCTTTCTTGGGAAAATTCCCATCTTTTTTTTTAACTCAAAGTACATCAAAGTGGCAAAGATAATCCTTTTAAAGATAGGAAATCCATAAGAGAGTAAAACTTAATGCAATACAGGTAAATGAAATAAAGATAGGAAGTCCAGATAGTATTTTGTGATTAAAGTAAATACTGCTGCATAATAAAAATGTTAGGTGTTGGATGTATTCTGGCCTTCCAAGGTGAGCTTTTAAAGAGTGGTAATGGTAGCTAGGTACACTAGAATACTTAAAAGCTTTGGGGTAAAGCAAACAATCTGAATATGTTTTCTGCTTCCAAATCTTGCTCCTGCTGCTTGCTTATTGGAATTTTTCATTTCTTTCTCTTTATTACTTGAGCAAAAGGGACTGAATTTCTTTGGATTTTGCTTCATTCACTTGTCAGATGAGGCTATACTTTTCTTGGGTGGTTGATGCAAGGGTTAAAGAGATTATGCACATAAAACACGTGTCGTATAGTAGATCCTCAATAAAGGGTAGTTTTCCGGCATGACGAATACTCTTAACACAGTCAAGTTTGATTTCCCTTTCCCTTTATTAGCCATTTTTCCCAGTTGACAGTATACAATACAAATGGCAGCAAAAGTAGTTTGTTCAGGTGGTATATGGACTAGGAACAAAATGAATAATAAACTACGCTCACCATATTTCTGCTAATGAAAAAGACAAGCATATAAAAAATTAATTACACCTTGTTATATGTCAGAAATCCAGTAGAAAGGAAAGACAGAGCTGGACACCCACTGAGTCACAATCATGGTAAGGCGAACATTTTGATAAGAGAGAATATTGTACGTCACGTTGTCCCCGTCACTCTGTCAGTCATCGGTGACGCGGCCATATGAGGCCCGAAACAGCGCACAGCTGCTCAGCACAGCATCCAAACCAAAGAATACAGCAAGGTCTTATATGTTGACCCATCATTTAAAAAATTCAAAATCATATTTTCCGTTAATAGTGGAAAAATGGGTTGAGTCCTTTACCGTAGCTTTGGATTTTGTGTTCAATATTTAAAGATGACATAACTTCCCTACACTTTTATTTCTCGAAAATAGGTTACTGGCAGGCTGAAAAATGTTTTTGAATATCTCTGAAAAAGATTCCCTTCCACTTGTAAAATGGCAAACCTCTCTTATAAGCCTATGGAAAGAATATTTAAGGGAGAGTGTTCAATAATGTTAGTTTTATCTAACTGTTGCTTCTTTGGGCCCACAACTGAGATTAAATGACAGGAATGGGATTTTCACCAGAAGAAATCATTCTGGAAGTTAGAGGAAAAACAGAAAAAAAAAAAACTGAATTAATTTACACAGCCTAACATATGATCATAATTTTCTTCGCATGTGTTTATTGTTGGTAAAATTAAGAAAAATTCATATTTTAATCTGAAGTATATTCTCGTGAAATGTACGTGGCTGTGTGGTTAAATGTTTATGGAAACTTTTCAGTTTTTGCTGTTCAGCCTGCCTTCAAAATATTCAAATATATTTGGCTTTTGTAACTTCGCTAATTAAACCTTCTAAAACAGATGGAATTATAGAAATTAGAGGTATCATTTTAATTGGTTTACGATCTATGTGACACACAGTGCCATTCATACTGTATAAAATATATACGAATGGCTTGATAGAGATAGCATGCCAATTAATTTTTCTTTAACTCTTTCAATTAAATCTTGTTGTCTTTGTTATTTAATCCGCTTTCCTTTAACCTGGCTCCAAGCAAGTCTGGTCAACCCTAACTGTGAAGATACAGGTTGTAACCTGAACCATATTGGAGAGTTTCTTTTTCTCTTTTGCTGTACGCGGGCCTCTCACTGTTGTGGCCTCTCCCGTTGCGGAGCACAGGCTCCGGACGCGCAGGCTCAGCGGCCATGGCTCACGGGCCCAGCCGCTCCGCGGCATGCGGTATCCTCCCGGACCGGGGCACGAACCCGTGTCCCCTGCATCGGCAGGCGGACTCTCAACCACTGCGCCACCAGGGAAGCCCCTTGGAGAGTTTCTTTTAGGATGACTGAAGGGTGGAGAGAATCTGAATTTACCTTCTTTGTAAAGAAAATAAATGACTTTAAGCCTTTAAGCCTGCGTGTGGCAGCCCCCTGGCGCGTTGCACAGATTAATCTTTCCTTTTAAAATATAGTTGCCTAATGTATGTGAGCAACCATATTCCTCCGATTTTCTGGAATACCCTTGATTTCAAATATTCTGTTTTATCATCCCACTAAGAACACTTGCATCTATCAGATCTCATGTTCAGATGTTTGAGTTGAGATGGGGAGCTATAATCTCCGTACATAGATTTTTAGAAGATTTGTATAGGCTGCTTCATGTGTGTCTGTGTGCCTGAAGATCAAGAATCTGGTTGAATAAAGCTCACCCCAACCCTCAAAGATTCTAATTTTAAGGCCCACAACGAAGGCCTTGATTAAATAAACCTGGTTTACCCAGCAAACTAACATGCCGTTTTGAAAGAAAAACACTATACTATCTTTTTTGGGCTAATTTTTAACAAAATTAAACTTGACTGTTTCTTTCAAATATCTCAAGTTGCCATTTCAATGTGATTTTAAACACACTATTCCCCTTTGTTGCCATGGTAACAGGTTTGGGCCCTCATGGGTGACAGGATGGTATCACAGGACTGGTTCCTGTTTGAACACCCATGTTCACTGGGTCTTGCCTTGCAGTGCGAGGACAGGAGGTTGGAATCACCGCACTTCCCACAGCAAGGTAAACCCATGTATCAAATCACACTCAGAGCTGGGAAAATCGCCCACAGCAGGGACAGATTACCTCTTAGAGTCACTATGGAAAACGATTCAAATTCTAGCTTTAATGATCCCAGATAGAGCCCTTCTCCTCCCCACCAATGTGACATTTTGCAGACATTTTATATATCAAGGAAATATTTAATTGAAACGTGCTTCTGAGAATGCCTACCGAGCTGGCTCTAGGCATCTTGCAGTGTTGCAGGGGTCAATTAAAAGAACGAATCAACTGTTTTTAAAACTTTAAAATATTTTTTTAAAAAAGGTGGGGTAAAGAAAGTGGACAAAAAGTAATGTTAAATAGCATGGAGCATGACTAATGGCGCTAGCATGTTAAAATCATTGGGAAAATGTCCTTGGAAGACAAATGAATTTTCAGCAGAATAATTAACTTAATTAACAAATTTGCATGCATATTCATCAGGCTATTGAAGTCTTTCCAGCCCAGCTTGATGAACGTTGGTGTAATAATTGTCTCATTTACATTCTGCAATCTACTACAATTTAGGGCATGCAAAAAAAGCCGACCTCTTCCCTTTGACTTTCTTTAGAACACACACACTCCTAATAACAGGGCCATCACCCAGTCAGTGGCCTTAAGTTCTGGCCTTTTGAGAGAAACCCCCCCAGGACAGCTGAATATGGTTTCCCTAGCCCCCAGCCTTCCTCTTCTTTTTTTTTTTTTTTTCCTTTTGGCCCAGGTTCTCTGTTTTTGCCTCTGCTTGCTCTCCTGGGTAAATCTTGGCACCAGTTCTGACTTCAAATCTCCTGGGTCGCCAGACTGCATCATGTAAAAATTGCCATTTCCCTCTATCTCTGCAGGGCAATCTTTAAAGGCAGCAAGGTGTGACGCTCCAGACTGGCAGCTTGGCAAGACGGAGCCCATGGATACCAGCACACGGGAATCTGGACCGTTCACTCTGACAGCAGTCAGCACTGGGAACAAAAGGAATGGAGGGGAAAAAAAAGAGCAAATGTATTTTTACATATTGTAGGCATATGGCCACAAGACCAGCAGAAATATATTTAATTACCAATTGCGTACATTGAGGAGAAAAACAGTGGGAAGGGAGAAAAAAAAACTGTGTACACAGCAATATTATTCTACTTTAACTTTTCACCTCGTTTTTGTTGTTTGTTTTGTTTTGTTTTGTTTTTTAGATGAAGACAATAGGGACGTTGATTAGAATTGCGAAGGGTTGTCTGCTGGAATCCTACCAAAGGTGATGCGGGTTTTGACATGCCTTCCTGAATAGTGTAACATTACATAAGAAAATATAAAAGTTTTCTTTTAATTATTTTAATTATAAAATAATTGTACGAAGATATTTTGGGGGGCCTGGTCGGGGGGACCTACCTGAAATACAACAATTAGACAATCTTACTGTTCTGTTAAAACTATACTTCTGATGTTACACATTCGTTTGGGCCTTAACAATGAACAAACCACCTTTGAAAATTTATAGTTTTGTTCTTTCTTATGAAATCAGAACAGTTCAGCCCCCATTTACTGTCTGCTAGGAAGCAGGCACTGTGCTAGCCAGTGGGATGAACCAGATCTACTCCCTGCACTCAAGAAGCTCAAGGTCTAAGATGGAAGACAAGTACACATATGTATAATTACACTATTAAATTATTAAAGATATTAAAAGTATAACAAAAATTACAAGTATAAGTATAGGGACTTCCCTGGTGGCACAGTGGTTAAGAATCCGCCTGCCAATGCAGGGGACACCGGTTCGATCCTTGGTCTGGGAAGATCCCACATGCCGCGGAGCAACTAAGCCCGTGTGCCACAACTACTGAGCCTGTGCTCTAGAGCCTGAGAGCCACAACTACTGAGCCCACGTGCCACAACTACTGAAGCCCCCGCACCTAGAGCCCGTGCTCCGCAACAAGAGAAGCCACCACAATGAGAAGCCTGTGCACTGCAACAAAGAGTAGCCCCCGCTCGCCACAACCAGAGACAAGCCCGTGTACAGCAACGGAGACCCAAAACGCAGCCAAAAATAAATAAAATTTAAACATAGTATAATTATAGTACACATACTAAAATATGTGCGTGTTATTAGGTAGGTATATTGATCCAGGGACCAGAGAGAATTGACTCTTACTTCAGCCTGGGATCCAGTCACCCAGGAAGGCCAGGGAAGAGTTCATTAACCCCTGGAAGAGTTAATGAAAATGTGCTTTTGGTCTGAGCAAGAGAGTAGATAAGAGGTCTCATGGAGCCCGCTGATCCTGTTGATTCTGTTTCCTCTGTGCCCTCTGAGGAGTGCCGGGGAGGGAGACCTTCAGCAGTAGGAGAGGCAGCAGCCCCAGCATTGAGGTAGGGTTGGGAGACTTGGCTGTATGATCAAGTTAGTAGCCATGGACTCTAGTTAGGAAGAGGAATCCCAAGGACCAACGGAGGTAGACCTGATCCACCAAATTAGTGGCCAGGCCATGAGTTTCCCAGCCCTGATTAATATCTGGCAGGTATGCCTCTCAGGTTGACAATTCTGAAAATCATGTGGGCAGTTCTCTTCCTTTTTCTTTTTTTTTTTTCATTTTAACATCTTTATTGGAGTATAATTGCTTTACAATGGTATGTTAGTTTCAGCTTCACAACAAAATGAATCAGTTATATATATACATATGTTCCCATATCTCTTCCCGCTTGCGTCTCCCTCCCTCCCACCCTCCCTATCCCACCCCTCCAGGCGGTCACAAAGCACCGAGCTGATCTCCCTGTGCTATGCGGCTGCTTCCCACTAGCTATCTACCTTACGTTTGGTAGTGTGTATGTGTCCATGCCTCTCTCTCGCTTTGTCACCGTTTACCCTTCCCCCTCCCCATAGCCTCAAGTCCATTCTCTAGTAAGTCTGTGTCTTTATTCCTGTTTCACCCCTAGGTTTTTCATGACATTTTTTTCCCTTAAATTCCATATATATGTGTTAGCATACGGTATTTGTCTCTCTCTTTCTGACTTACTTCACTCTGTATGACAGACTCTAGGTCTATCCACCTCATTACAAATAGCTCAATTTCATTTCTTTTTATGGCTGAGTAATATTCCATTGTATATATGTGCCACATCTTCTTTATCCATTCATCCGATGCTGGACACTTAGGTTGTTTCCATCTCTGGGCTATTGTAAATAGAGCTGCAGTGAACATTTTGGTACATGACTCTTTTTGAATTATGGTTTTCTCAGGGTATATGCCCAGTAGTGGGATTGCTGGGTCATATGGTAGTTCTATTTGTAGTTTTTTAAGGAACCTCCATACTGTTCTCCACAGTGGCTGTATCAATTTACATTCCCACCAACAGTGTAAGAGGGTTCCCTTTTCTCCACACCCTCTCCAGCATTTATTGTTTCTAGATTTTTTGATGATGGCCATTCTGACTGATGTGAGATGATATCTCATTGTAGTTTTGATTTGCATTTCTCTAATGATTAGTGATGTTGAGCATTCTTTCATGTGTTTGTTGGCAGTCTGTATATCTTCTTTGGAGAAATGTCTATTTAGGTCTTCTGCCCATTTTTGGATTGGGTTGTTTGTTTTTTTGTTATTAAGCTGCATGAGCTGCTTATAAATTTTGGAGATTAATCCTTTGTCAGTTGCTTCATTTGCAAATATTTTCTCCCATTCTGAGGGTTGTCTTTTGGTCTTCCTTATGGTTTCCTTTGCTGCGCAAAAGCTTTGAAGTTTCATTAGGTCCCATTTGTTTACTTTTGTTTTTATTTCCATTTCTCTAGGAGGTGGGTCAAAAAGGATCTTGCTGTGATTTATGTCATAGAGTGTCCTGCCTATGTTTTCCTCTAAGAGTTTGATAGTTTCTGGCCTTATATTTAGGTCTTTAATCCACTTTGAGCTTATTTTTGTGTATGGTGTTAGGGAGTGATCTAATCTCATACTTTTACATGTAGCTGTCCAGTTTTCCCAGCACCACTTATTGAATAGGCTGTCCTTTCTCCACTGTACATTCCTGCCTCCTTTGTCAAAGATAAGGTGACCATATGTGCGTGGGTTTATCTCTGGGCTTTCTATCCTGTTCCATTGATCTATATTTCTGTTTTTGTGCCAGTACCATACTGTCTTGATTACTGTAGCTTTGTAGTATAGTCTGAAGTCAGGAAGCCTGCTTCCTCCAGCTCCGTTTTTCGTTCTCAAGATTGCTTTGGCTATTCGGGGTCTTTTGTGTTTCCATACAAATTGTGAAATTTTTTGTTCTAGTTCTGTGAAAAATGCCAGTGGTAGTTTGATAGGGATTGCATTGAATCTGTAGATTGCTTTGGGTAGTAGAGTCATTTTCACAATGTTCATTCTTCCAATCCAAGAACATGGTATATCTCTCCATCTATTTGTATCATCTTTAATTTCTTTCATCAGTGTCTTATAATTTTCTGCATACAGGTCTTTTGTCTCCTTAGGTAGGTTTATTCCTAGATATTTTATTCTTTTTGTTGCAGTGGTAAATGGGAGTGTTTTCTTGATTTCACTTTCAGGTTTTTCGTCCTTAGTGTATAGGAATGCCAGAGATTTCTGTGCATTAATTTTGTATCCTGCTACTTTACCAAATTCATTGATTAGCTCTAGTAGTTTTCTGGTAGCATCTTTAGGATTCTCTATGTATAGTATCATGTCATCTGCAAAGAGTGACAGCTTTACTTCTTCTTTTCCGATTTGGATTCCTTTTATTTCCTTTTCTTCTCTGATTGCTGTGGCTAAAACTTCCAAAACTATGTTGAATAAGAGTGGTGAGAGTGGGAAACCTTGTCTTGTTCCTGATCTTAGTGGAAATGCTTTCAGTTTTTCACCATTGAGGATGATGTTGGCTGTGGGTTTGTCATATATGGCCTTTATTATGTTGAGGAAAGTTCCCTCTATGCCTACTTTCTGCAGGGTTTTTATCATAAATGGGTGTTGAATTTTGTCAAAAGCTTTCTCTGCATCTATTGAGATGATCATATGGATTTTCTCCTTCAATTTGTTAATATGGTGTATCACGGTGATTGATTTGCGTATATTGAAGAATCCTTGCATTCCTGGAATAAACCCCACTTGATCATGGTGTATGATCCGTTTAATGTGCTGTTGGATTCTGTTTGCTAGTATTTTGTTGAGGATTTTTGCATCTATGTTCATCAGTGATATTGGCCTGTAGTTTTCTTTCTTTGTGACATCCTTGTCTGGTTTTGGTATCAGGGTGATGGTGGCCTTGTAGAATGAGTTGGGGAGTGTTCCTCCCTCTGCTATATTTTGGAAGAGTTTGAGAAGGATAGGTGATAGCTCTTCTGTAAATGTTTGATAGAATTCGCCTGTGAAGCCATCTGGTCCTGGGCTTTTGCTTGTTGGAAGATTTTTAATCACAGTTTCAATTTCAGTGCTTGTGATTGGTCTGTTCATATTTTCTATTTCTTCCTGATTCAGTCTTGGCAGGTTGTGCCTTTCTAAGAATTTGTCCATTTCTTCCAGGTTGTCCATTTTATTGGCATAGAGTTGCTTGTAGTAATCTCTCATGATCTTTTGTATTTCTGCAGTGTCAGTTGTTACTTCTCCTTTTTCATTTCTAATTCTATTGATTTGAGTCTTTTCCCTTTTTTTCTTGATGAGTCTGGCTAATGGTTTATCAATTTTGTTTATCTTTTCAAAGAACCAGCTTTTAGTTTTATTGATCTTTGCTATCGTTTCCTTCATTTCTTTTTCATTTATTTCTGATCTGATTTTTATGATTTCTTTCCTTCTGCTAACTTTGGGGTTTTTTTGGTTCTTCTTTCTCTAATTGCTTTAGGTGCAAGGTTAGGTTGTTTATTCGAGATGTTTCCTGTTTCTTAAGGTAGGATTGTATTGCTATAAACTTCCCTCTTAGAACTGCTTTTGCTGCATCCCATAGATTTTGAGTCGTCGTGTCTCCATTGTCATTTATTTCTAGGTATTTTTTGATTTCCTCTTTGATTTCTTCAGTGATCACTTCGTTATTAAGTAGTGTATTGTTTAGCCTCCATGTGTTTGTATTTTTTACAGATCTTTTCCTGTAATTGATATCTAGTCTCATAGTGTTGTGGTCAGAAAAGATACTTGATACAATTTCAATTTTCTTAAATTTACCAAGGCTTGATTTGTGACCCAAGATATGAGCTATCCTGGAGAATGTTCCATAAGCACTTGAGAAAAATGTGTATTCTGTTGTTTTTGGATGGAATGTCTTATAAATATCAATTAAGTCCATCTCGTTTAATGTATCATTTAAAGCTTGTGTTTCCTTATTTATTTTCATATTGGATGATCTGTCCATTGGTGAAAGTGGGGTGTTACAGTCCCCTACTATGAATGTGTTACTGTCGATTTCCCCTTTTATGGCTGTCAGTATTTGCCTTATGTATTGAGGTGCTCCTATGTTGGGTGCATAAATATTTACAATTGTTATATCTTCTTCTTGGATCGATCCCTTGATCATTATGTAGTGTCCTTCTTTGTCTCTTCTAATAGTCTTTGTTTTAAAGTCTATTTTGTCTGATATGAGAATTGCTACTCCAGCTTTCTTTTGGTTTCCATTTGCATGAAATACCTTTTTCCATCCCCTTACTTTCAGTCTGTATGTGTCTCTAGGTCTGAAGTGGGTCTCTTGTAGACAGCAAATATATGCGTCTTGTTTTTGTATCCATTCAGCCAATCTGTGTCTTTTGGTGGGAGCATTTAGTCCATTTACATTTAAGGTAATTATCGATATGTGTGTTCCCATTCCCATTTTCTTAATTGTTTTGGGTTCGTTATTGTAGGTCTTTTCCTTCTTTTGTGTTTCTTGCCTAGAGAAGTTCCTTTAGCAGTTGTTGTAGAGCTGGTTTGGTGGTGCTGAACTCTCTCAGCTTTTGCTTGTCTGTAAAGGTTTTAATTTCTCCATCAAATCTGAATGAGATCCTTGCTGGGTAGAGTAATCTTGGTTGCAGGTTTTTCTCCTTCAACACTTTCAATATGTCCTGCCACTCCCTTCTGGCTTGCAGAGTTTCTGCTGAAAGATCAGCTGTTAACCTTATGGGGATTCCCTTGTGTGTTATTTGTTGTTTTTCCCTTGCTGCTTTTAATATGTTTTCTTTGTATTTAATTTTTGACAGTTTGATTAATATGTGTCTTGGCGTGTTTCTCCTTGGATTTATCCTGTATGGGACTCTCCGTGCTTCCTGGACTTGATTAACTATTTCCTTTCCCATATTAGGGAAGTTTTCAACTATAATCTCTTCAAATATTTTCTCAGTCCCTTTCTTTTTCTCTTCTTCTTCTGGAACCCCTATAATTCGAATGTTGGTGCGTTTAATGTTGTCCCTGAGGTCTCTGAGACTGTCCTCAGTTCTTCTCATTCTTTTTTCTTTATTCTGCTCTGCAGTAGTTATTTCCACTATTTTATCTTCCAGGTCACTTATCCGTTCTTCTGCCTCAGTTATTCTGCTATTGAGCCCATCTAGAGTATTTTTCATTTCATTTATTGTGTTGTTCATCATTGTTTGTTTCATCTTTAGTTCTTCTAGGTCCTTGTTAACTGATTCTTGCATTTTGTCTATTCTCTTTCCAAGATTTTGGATCATCTTTACTATCATTATTCTGAATTCTTTTTCAGGTAGACTGCCTATTTCCTCTTCATTTGTTAGGTCTGGTGGGTTTTTATCTTGCTCCTTCATCTGCTGTGTGTTTTTCTGTCTTTTCATTTTGCTTATCTTACTGTGTTTGGGGTCTCCTTTTTGCAGGCTGAAGGTTCGTAGTTCCTGTTGTTTTTTGTGTCTGTCCCCAGTGGCTAAGGTTGGTTCAGTGGGTTATGTAGGCTTCCTGGTGGAGGGTACTAGTGCCTGTGTTCTGGTGGATGAGGCTGGATCTTGTCTTTCTGGTGGGCAGGTCCACGTCTGGTGGTGTGTTTTGGGGTGTCTGTAGACTTATTATGATTTGGGGCAGCCTCTCTGCTAATGGGTGGGGTTGTGTTCCTGTGTTGCTAGTTGTTTGGCATAGGATGTCCAGCACTGTAGCTTGCTGGTCGTTGAGTGAAGCTGGGTGCTGGCGTTGAGATGGAGATCTCTGGGAGATTTTCGCTGTTTGATATTATGTGCAGCTGGGAGGCCTCTTGTGGACCAGTGTCCTGAAGTTGGCTCTCCCACCTCAGAGGCACAGCACTGGCTCCTGGCTGCAGCACCAAGAGCCTTTCATCCACAGGGCTCCTTAATTTGGGATGATTCGTTGTCTATTCACGTATTCCACAGATGCAGGGTACATCAAGTTGATTGTGGAGCTTTAATCCGCTGCACCTGAGGCTGCTGGAAGAGATTTCCCTTTCTCTTCTTTGTTCTCACAGCTCCCAGGGGCTCAGCTTTGGATTTGGCCCCGCCTGTGCGTGTAGGTCGCCGGAGGGCGTCTGTTCTTTGCTCAGAGAGGACGGGGTTAAAGGAGCCGCTGATTCGGAGGCTCTGGCTCGCTCAGGCCGGGGGGGTAGGGAGGGTCACGTAGGGCGGGGCGAGCCTGCGGCGGCAGACGCCGGCGTGACGTTGCACCAGCTTGAGGCGCGCCGTACGTTCTCCCGGGGAAGTTGTCCCTGGATCCCGGAACCCTGGCAGTGGCGGGCTGCACAGGCTCCCCGGAAGGGGGTGTGGATAGTGACTTGTGTTCGCACACAGGCTTCTTGGTGGCGGCAGCAGCGGCCTTAGCGTCTCATGTCTGTCTCTGGGCTCCGCACTTTTAGCCACGGCTCGCGCCCGTCTCTGGAGCTCTCTTAAGCAGCGTTCTTAATCCCCTCTCCTCGTGCACCAGGAAACAAAGAGGGAAGAAAAAGTCTCTTGCCTCTTCGGCAGGTCCAGACTTTTCTCCGGACTCCCTCCTGGCTAGCCGTGGCGCACTAACCCCCTGCAGGCTGTGTTCACGGCGCCAACGCCAGGCCTCTCCCGGCGCTCCGACAGAAGCCGGAGCCTCAGCTCCCAGCCCCGCTCGCCCCGGCGGGTGAGCAGACAAGCCTCTCAGCTGGTGAGTGCCGGTCGGCCCGATCCTCTGCGCTGGAATCTCTCCGCTTTGTCCTCCGCACCCCTGTTGCTGTGCTCTCCTCCACGGCTCCCAAGCTCCCCCACTCCGCCACCCGAAGTCTCCGCCCGCGAAGGGGCTTCCTAGTGTGTGGACACGTTTCCTCCTTCACAGCTCTCTCCCGCTGGTGCAGGACCCGTCCCTCTCCTTTTGTCTCTGTTTATTTTTTTCTTTTGCCCCAACCAGGTACGTGGGGGGTTCCTTGACTTTTGGGAGGTCTGAGGTCTTCTGCCAGCGTTCAGTAGGTGCACCGTAGGAGTTGTTCCACGCGTAGATGTGTTTCTGGTGTATCTGTGGGGAGGAAAGTGATCTCCGCGTCTTACTCTTCCGCCATCTTCCTGGAAGTCCTTCCTCTTCCTTTTTCTTGCTGGCCTCTGAAGGGGTTTTGTTTTTAAATTTTTACTGGACTATAGTTGCTTTACAGTGTTGTGTTAGTTTCTACTGTACAGCAAGGTGAATCAGCTCTATGTATATCCCCTCTTTTTTGGATTTCCTTCCCATTTAGGTCACCACAGAGCATTGAGTAGAGTTCCCTGTGCTATACAGTAGGTTCTCATAAGTTATGTATTTTATACATAGTATCAATGTATATATATGTCAATTGGAAGGATGGATATAGAGAGGGTTCCAACCCTAGGGATGGTTTAGTTGAGATGACCACCAGAAGCTAGTCCCACCTTTACTGGAACAAGTTTGGTTTATTTGGGTCTTGACCCTGGAGAGGCCAACACCTAAGAAAGAGGCCAAGGTTATTGCAAGGCTCAAATGGACCCCATTTGAGCACATGAGTCGTGCTGACTCAGTAATTAGTGACTCAGGTGTGCTTGGGTAGGAATTAAAAGTTTTGCAATTGTCATGGATTAGGAGCTTGCTGGAAATTACCTTCCTATAGCCCAAATTTAAGGTACTTCTGGAAAATAAAGAGACTGCATCAGAAGAATTCTAAGGTCTTTCATTCACTCACTCATTTATCCATCCATTCATTCATTTATTCATCAGATTTATCCAACACCTACTATGCACCTGGTATTGTGCCACCTGTTGGCGATATGATGGTGAACAAGGTAGACAGACACAGTCCCCGCCTTTCCAAGGCTTCTAGTCTGGCTGTGGAGAGAGGTGATTAAGCAAGCAGAGATGACGAACTCCATGTGAGTATAAAAGATCAGGGGAGCACCTGGTAGGAACAGCTAACCCAGTATAGGGGGACCAGGAAATTTTCTGAAGAAAACGAGCCTAACACTAAAGGTTTTAGCCCAGAAAGGACGGCGAGGAGACCAAGAACAACCATCCATTGAGGGCTTGCCCTGTGATCAACACTTAAGTGACTTGCCCAAGGGCATGCTAAAGGAGGAAAAGGCTGAATTTTGCAAAACCAGACTCTCTGTTCTTCATCACTTTGCTCCATTGTCAGTATTGAAATTATTATTGAAGAGGCCCAAACGCTGGTCACAAACACATTGGAGACCAGATGGTAGATTTGGCTGCTCAATTGGCCACGTGGAGTTTGGAGCTTCAGCTTCTCAACCAGTAGAAAAAACCCAATCCAAACTATTGGGTAGTAGAGGGAGCTAGGTCTCTGACCTGCACGATACAGGTGTTGTTTATACCCTGAATAACATATTCCAAACAACTTTCCTATTGGTGTTTTTTTTTTTTTTTTTTGCAGTACGCGGGCCTCTCACTGTTGTGGCCTCTCCTGCTGCGGAGCACTGGTTCCGGACGCGCAGGCTCAGCGGCCATGGCTCACAGGCCCAGCCGCTCCGCGGCATGTGGGATCTTCCCGGACTGGGGCATGAACCTGTGTCCCCTGCATCGGCAGGCGGACTCTCAACCACTGCGCCACCAGGGAAGCCCTTTCCTATGTTTAAGTAAGTCCACATCACTGGTTTTCAATTTGGTTGAAACATGCACATTTATGCCTTGAATAAAGTCTTCCTTGCCTGTTAAAGAAGCACCATGTGGTGCTTTTAACAGCTTGCAGAGTAAAGTAAGGATGATACTTACTACCAAAGGTCTAGAACAATGCCTTGATAAATTAGACACCTGCTTTTAAATTTATAAAAGGTGTGGCTCCAAATACATATATGTTGGTATTCTGTCTCCCAGAAGCATATGGAATATCTTAAAGGAAAAGTAATTTTTAAAAGTTAAGATTCAAAGGAATATAAAGAGGAAGTTCATTTGAATAGGAATATGTATATTCTTCTGAGCTTCCTAGAAACCAAAGCAAAAAGGGAAACATGGAAAACTGCATAATTTTTTATTATCAAAAAGAAGGAAGTACATTCTCAGGGAGAAAAAGTATTTGCTAAGACACAAATTCTGAAAGTAACATAGACTTCACCTTTGAAAGAAGGAAGGTACAACTTAAGGTGTTTGTAATGGAGTGACTCACAGTACAATTCAAGAACTGTAATGAAATACACCCTTTCCCTTCAACCTAGACTGGAGGAAGCATTCCAACCAAGGCACTATTAGTGGAAAGTCAGAGAACCACTGTGCCCTGATGCACTGATCTGGGTTCAGAATGCAGCACTTATTAGTCTATTTGGTTATGTATTCATGAAGCAAACATTTGTTGATTACCTGATTTGTGCCATTCATGCTCGTAGGGCTGGAATTGAGTGATAAAAAGAAAAGAAAATTCCCTGCTCGCAGTCCAAATGAAAAAGATTCTAGAACGTTAATATAAAATTTTATAGTTTTAATTGTTCCAATGATGTGTGATGGATGAATTATGGGTTACTCAACTTACATGAGGCTTTATGGTTTACAAGATGTTTTCATACATCATTACAACCCAAGTATCCTTATTGGGACATTCCAGGTATAACTTAACATTCAGATTTAGACAGATGTTCCTGGTTATATTATGAAAGTATTGTTTGTGCATATATTTTTCCATTAGAAAGGATATGCTTGAGAGCCTATTTCAGAACTTAGTAAGAATATCCGCTAGTTAATTCCACAAGAGACCTTAACATACTTTCATATGTTTGAGACTCGAAAGTTATACTGAGTGACACTTGGTTTTTAATGAACATCTTAATTTTCTTCACATCCCATGAAGTATGGCAGAACTTTTGGCAAATAGTGAGATCCTTGCACGAGGCACTGCTAGGAAATATTAATAATTGTTAAGTGATAACCACTTGTCTGTCTCAAGGCGATGATTGCTAGTCATATGGTCCACTCAGGCTCTCAGGCCCTTTATTATCCTTCCTCAGCATACCTATTGTGCACAGTGGGTGAAGAATTCTGCTTCTTTTCCAGTTAATTAACCCACATGCTAATGATACTGTTCCATCCTTGGTTAATTCAGAGCAACCTCCAGCTGTCTGTCTCTTGTCTATAAGAAGGAAGTGGCTGCAGACATTCACCAGTGCAGGCAGGCAATGGGCTGGTGGGATGACCATCTCATCCCATCTTGCCCATGACTTTCTTGGTTTTAGTGCTAAAAGTCCCAAATCATGGTAACCACCTCAGTCCTAAGCAAACAGGACCAGGATTGGTTACCCCAAGTGCAGGGAACTATCTGTATAATTGAAAAGCAACAAATGAACATCTCCATCACTGAGTAAAATACAAGGGGCATAGATAACGTTGGGTGCCTTGGTTTGGATTCCCCTAAGAGTCTGTCAGTAGTGGAGAAGTATTAGCAAATACAGAGCATCTGTGTGGAGCTGCATGGCCACAATGGTGGATCACTGGAATGAGAAGCAACATTGGCCTGCCATGCAGAGGAAAAGGAAATAGGTGGCTCAACTTGGCTTGTGTCTTAAAAGTCAATCCAGTGTCTGTGAGTGTGGCTAAGAGGCTGCTGGGAGAGTTTTCTGTCTTCTTCAGTTCCCGCATGCAGCCTTATAAGCAACCCAGTTAATTGAAGAAATCTGGGTGTCCCCATCTACCTGACTAATTATATTTTATATATTTGAAATTGCTTCTCACCTTTCTGATTTAGACTAAATAATTTAAATTCCATTCATATTTTTTATTCTTACAAAAACTTTTTGGGTTAGGTTTCATTTCTTTCTCATTCTGTCATTTTTCCTTTAGAATTGGTTTATTTAATTTCTTCACCCTTGTTGATGTATAATTGTCAAATGAAATTGTAAGGTATTTAAAGTGTATGATAATTTTATATAAGTATACATTGTGCATTTTTTCAATTTTAATAATAGTTTTATTCAAAACTTTTTAAAGACTAATAGATTCAATTAATTCTTTTCAAGTCCTCCTGCCTAATAGGCATTGGGTAAAGGGGGAGAAGAGTCTAAGATTTGGGGAAAGAAAGATACAGATATAAATCTTGGCCCTGAAATTTACTATAGATGTGCTCATGGGTAAGTTACTCAATGTCTCTGAATCTTGAGTAAGGATAATATTTACTATGAACAGTAATTTTACCATTATTATTACCCCACAAGAAATAAGATGTGTGAAATTCTTTCTCCCCAGCTATCCCTGTCCCCAAATACAGTCTATAAAAGATTGTTTTGTCATATTAAAAAAAAACTCTAATAATAAAAAGAACAGAATAAGAACAAAAACATGCTAAAGGGACAAGAGATAAACTAAGCAAGCCTATTATAATTGAGCTAAAACCTTAGTAGTGAGCTTCTTGGAAACAAAAGCAAAACACCATAGTCATATCCTATTCCAGTAAAATAAAATATAAAATGAAATCTTATAAGGTGAGAAATATTATTTTGTTTTAATTATAATATGAAGTATTACATGATTCTGTCTATCAGAGACAGTGAAGTACACAGTAGAAATTTTACAGTGACAGAGAAGGGCCTCTGTGTCCTATTTCTTCTATTGACTGCAGATTAAAAGCTATGAATGTAGGGTTGTGTTGAAGGTTCCTAAGGGTATTCTACAGAGAACTGAGAGAAGATAGCCCAGACATTTGTTTTCTAATAAAATGAATAAATGCAGCAATACAACCTAAAGAAACTAGAGAAATCATTTGGTTTATGTCCTTTCTGTAATCATTTTCCAATGTGAGTTGTCATGGTTTACTTCGATGTTACATGAGCTTCCTAACTGGTCTCCTTGGCTCCAATCTTTCCCACCTTGACACTCTTTCTTCATACTGCAGCCTGTGTAGTATTACTTTTTTCTTTTTTTATCTTTTTTTTTTTTTTTTTTTTGCGGTACGCGGACCTCTCACTGTTGTGGCCTCTCCCGTTGCGGAGCACAGGCTCCGGATGCGCAGGCCCAGCGGCCATGGCTCACGGGTCTAGCTGCTCCGCGGCATGTGGGATCTTCCCGGACCGGGGCACGAACCCGTGTCCCCTGCATCGGCAGGCGGACTCTCAACCACTGCGCCACCAGGGAAGCCCTGGAGTAGGGATTTAAATAGAAAGAAACAAAACACAGGAGAACTAGGAGAAAATAAAGATACATTGTTTGCTTTTAAATTAATAGTTATTTTTTAAAGTTTTTAGAATTTTAGGTTTACAGAAAAATTGCACAGAAAGCACAGGGTTCCCATATGCCCCTTCCCCCTCTTCCCCTCACAGTTGCTCCAATTAGTAACATCTTGCATTGGTACATTTGTCATCATTGATGAACCCATATTGATACATTATTATTAACTAAGTCGTAGTTTACATTAGGGCTCACTTTGAGTTATACAGTTATTAGGATTTTGACAAATGCATTGTGTTATGTATCCACCATTACAGTATTACACAGGTAGTCTCACAAAAAAATCTCCTAAGCTCCACCTATTCATCCCTGTTGAGCCCCTGGAAACCACTGAATATATATTTTTTTACTACCTATATAGTATTGCATTTTTCCAGAGTGTCACTTAGTTGGAATCACACAGTATGTAGGCCTTTTAGACCGACTTCTTTCATTTAACAATACGAATTTAAGGTTTCTCCATGTTTTTTCATGATTTAATAACTTATTTCTTCTTAACTCTGAATAATATTCCATTGCATGGATGTACCATAGTTTATTTCTCCATTTACATATTGAGGCACTAGATATTTTTAAAGGAAATTTTGTAATATTCATTAAAACAAAATAAAACAAAACATTTATTTTACTTTTTTTGAATTTTTAAATTTATTTTACTTATTTTTTATACAGCAGGTTCTTATTAGTTATCCATTTTATACATATTAGTGTATATGTGTCAATCCCAATCTCCCAGTTCATCCCACCAGCACCACCCACCCCTCCACTTTCCCCCCTTGGTGTCCATATGTTTGTTCTCTACATCTGTGTCTCTATTTCTGCCCTGCAAACCAGTTCATGTGTACCATTTTTCTAGGTTCCACATATATGCGTTAATATACGATATTTGTTTTTCTCTTTCTTACTTACTTCACTCTGTATGACAGTCTCTAGATCCATCCACGTCTCTACAAATGACCCAGTTTCATTCCTTTTTATGGCTGAGTAATATTCCATTGTATATATGTACCACATCTTCTTTATCCATTCGTCTGTCGATGGGCATTTAGGTTGCTTCCATGACCTGGCTATTGTAAATAGTGCTGCAGTGAACATTGGGGCGCATGTGTCTTTTTGAATTATGGTTTTCTCTGGGTATATGCCCAGTAGTGGGATTGCTGGATCATATGGTAATTCTATTTTTAGTTTTATAAGGAAACTCCATACCATTCTCCATAGTGGCTGTATCACTTTACATTCCCACCAACAGTGCAAGAGGGTTCCCTTTTCTCCACACCCTCTCCAGCATTTGTTGTTTGTAGATGTTCTGATGAGGCCCATTCTAACTGGTGTGAGGTGATACCTCATTGTAGTTTTGATTTGCATTTCTCTAATAAGTAGTGATGTTGAGCAGCTTTTCATGTACTTCTTGCCATCTGTATGTCTTCTTTGGAGAAATGTCTATTTAGATCTTCTACCCATTTTTTGGTTGGGTTGTTTGTTTTTTTAATATTGAGCTGCATGAGCTGTTTATATATTTTGGAGATTAATCCTTGATTCATTTGCAAATATTTTCTCCCATTCTGAGGGTTGGTTTTCATCTTGTTTGTAGTTTCCTTTGTTTTGCAAAAGCTTTTAAGTTTCATTGGGTCCCACTTGTTTATTTTTGTTTTTATTTCCATTACTGTAGGAGGTGGATCAAAAAAGATCTTGCTGTGGTTTATGTCAAAGAGTGTTCCTCCTATGTTTTCCTCTAAGAGTTTTACACTGTGTGGTCTTACATTTAGATCTCGAATCCATTTTGAGTTTATTTTTCTGTATGGTGTTAGGGAGTGTTCTAATTTCATTCTTTTGCATGTAGCTGTCCAGCTTTCCCAGCACCACTTATTGAAGAGACTGTCTTTTCTCCATTGTATATTCTTGCCTCCTTTGTCATGGATTAGTTGACCATAGGTGCATGGGTTTATCTCTGGGCTTTCTATCCTGTTCCATTGATCTGTATTTCTGTTTTTGTGCCAGTACCATATTGTCTTGATTACCGTAGCTTTGTAGTATAGTCTGAAGTCAGGGAGTCTGATTCTCCAGCTCTGTTTTTTTCCCTCAAGGTTGCTTTTTTCTCTTTGGGGCCTTTTGTGTCTCCATACAAGTTTTAAGATTTTTTGTTCTAGTTTGGTAAAAAATACCACTGGTTGGGCTTCCCTGGTGGCACAGTGGTTGAGAGTCCGCCTGCCAATGCAGGGGACATGGGTTTGTGCCCCGGTCCAGAAAGATTCCACATGCCGTGGCGTGGCTGGGCCCGTGAGCCATGGCCGCTGAGCCTGAGCATCCAGAGCCTGTGCTCCGCAACGGGAGAGGCCACAACAGTGAGAGGCCCGCATACTGCAAAAAAAAAAAAAAAAGAAAAAAAATACCACTGCTAATTTGATAGGGATTGAATAGAATGTGTAGATTGCTTTGTGTAGTATAGTCATTTTCACAATGTTGTTTCTTCCAATCCAAGAACATGGTATATCTCTCCATCTGTTTGTGTCATCTTTGATTTCTTTCATGAGTTTCTTATTGTTTTCTGAGTACAGGTCTTTTACCTCCTTAGGCAGGTTTATTCCTAGGTATTTTATTCTTTTTGTTGCAATGGTGAATGGGATTCTTTACTTAATTTCTCTTTCTGATCTTTTGTTGTTAGTGTATAGGAATGCAAGAGATTTCTGTGCATTAATTTTGTATCCTGCAACTTTACCAAATTCATTGATTAGCTCTAGGAGTTTTCTGGTGGCATCTTTAGGATTCTGTATGTGTAGTACCATGTCATCTGCAAACAGTGACAGTTTTACTTCTTCTTTTCCAATATGTATTCCTTTTATTTCCTTTTCTTCTCTGATTACCATGGCTAGGACTTCCAAAACTATGTTGAATAATAGTGGTGAGAGTGGACATCCTTGTCTTGTTCCTTATCTTAGAGAAAGTGCTTTCAGTTTTTCACCATTGAGAATGATGTTTGCTGTGGGTTTGTTGTACATGGCTTTTATTACATTGAGGTAGGTTTCCTTTATGCCCACTTTCTGGAGAGTTTTTATAATAAATGGGTGTTGAATTTTGTCAACAGCTTTTTCTGCATCTATTGAGATGATCATATGGTTTTTATTCTTCAATTTGTTAGTATGGTGTATCACATTGATTGATTTGTGTATATTGCAGAAACCTTGCATCCCTGGGATAAATCCCACTTGATCATGGTGTATGATCCTTTTAATGTGTTGTTGGATTCTGTTTGCTAGTATTTTGTTGAGGATTTTTGCATCTATATTCATCAGTGATATTTGTCTGTAATTTTCTTTTTTTGTAGTATCTTTGTCTGATTTTGGTATCAGGGTGATGGTGGCCTCATAGAATGAGTTTGGGAGTTTTCCTTCCTCTGAAATTTTTTGGAAGAGTTTGAGAAGGATGGGTGTTAGCTCTTCTCTAAATATTTGATAGAATTCACCTGTGAAACCATCTGGTCCTGGACTTTTGCTTGTTGGAAGATTTTTAATCACAGTTTCAATTTCATTACTTGTGATTAGTTTGTTCGTATTTTCTATTTCTTCCTGGTTCAGTCTTGGAAGGTTACACCTTTCTAAGAATTTGTCCATTTCTTCCAGGTTGTCCGTTTTATTGTCATAGAGGTGCTTGTAGTAGTCTCTTAGGATGCTTTGTATTTCTGCGGTGTCCGTTGTAACTTCTCCATTTTCGTTTCTAATGTTATTGATTTGAGTCCTCTCCCTCTTTTTCTTGATCAGTCTGGCCAATGATTTATCCATTTTGTTTATCTTCTCAAAGAACCAGCTTTTAGTTTTATTGATCTTTGCTGTTATTTTCTTTGTTTCTCTTTCATTTATTTCTGCTCTGATCTTTATTATTTCTTTCCTTCTACTAATTTTGGGTTCTGTTTGTTCTTCTTTATCTAGTTCCTTTAGATGTAAGGTTAGATTGTTTATTTGAGATTTTTCTTGTTTCTTGAGGTAGGCTTGTATTGATATAAACTTCCCTCTTAGAACTGCTTTTGCTGCATCCCATAGGTTTTGGATTGTCGTGTTTTCGTTGCCATTTGTCTCTAGGTATCCTTTGATTTCCTCTTTGTTTTCTTCAGTGATCTCTTGGTTATTTAGTAATGTATTGTTTAGCCTCCAAGTGTTTGTGTTTTTTGTTTCCCCCCCCATAATTGATTTCTAATCTCATAACATTGTCATCAGAAAAGATGCTTGATATGATTTCAATTTTCTTAAATTTACTGATGTTTGATTTGTGACCCAAGATGTGATCTACCCTGGAGAATGTTCTGTGTGCACTTGAGAAGAAAGTGTAGTCTGCTGTTTTTTGGATGGAATGTCCTATAAATATCAATTAAATCTATCTGATCTATTGTGTTATATTAAACTGTGCTTCCTATTTAATTTTCTGTCTGGATGATCTTCTATTGGTGTAAGTGAGGTGTTAAAGTCCCCCACTATCACTGTGTTACTGTCGATTTCCTCTTTTATAGCTGTTAGCAGTTACCTTATGTATTGAGGTGCTCCTGTGTTGAGTGCATATATATTTATAATTTTTATATCTTCTTCTTGGATCGATCCCTTGATCATTATGTAGTGTTCTTCCTTGTCTCTTGTAACAACCTTTATTTTAAAGTCTATTTTATCCGATATGAGTATTGCTACTCCAGCTTTCTTTTGATATCCATTTGTATGGAATATCTTTTTCCATCCCCTCCCTTTCAGTTTGTATGTGTCCCTAGGTCTGAAGTGGGTCTCTTGTAGACAGCATGTATATGGGTCTTGTATTTGTACCCATTCAGTGAGCCTGTGTCTTTTGGTTGGAGCATTTAATCCATTTACATTTAAGGTAATTATCGATATGTATGTTCCTATTACCATTTTCTCAATTGTTATGGGTTTGTTTTTGTAGGTCCTTTTCTTCTCTTGTGTGTCCCACTTAGAGAAGTTCCTTTAGCATTGTTGTAGAGCTGGTTTGGTGGTGCTGAATTCTCTTAGTTTTTTCTTGTGTGTAAAGCTTTTGAGTTCTTTGTCGAATCTGAATGAGATCCTTGCTGGGTAGAGTAATCTTGGTTGTAGATTCTTGCCTTTCATCATATATATTCGTAAATATTTTGTGCCACTCCCTCTGGCTTGTAGAGTTTCTGCTGAGAAATCAGCTGTTAACCTTATGGGAGTTCACTTGTATGTTATTTGTCATTTTTCCCTTGTTGCTTTTAATAATTTTTCTGTCTTTAATTTTTGTCAGTTTGATTACTATGTGTCTCGGTGTGTTTCTCCTTGGGTTTATCCTGCCTGGGACTCTCTGCGCTTCCTGGACTTGGATGGCTATTTCTTTTCCCATGTTAGGGAAGTTTTCAACTATAATCTCTTCAAATATTTTCTTGGGTCCTTTCTCTCTCTCTTCTCCTTCTGGGACCCCTAAAATGCAAATGTTCATGTGTTTAATGTTGTCCCAGATGTGTCTTAGGCTGTCTTCATTTCCTTTCATTCTTTTTTCTTTATTCTGTTCCTCGGCAGTGAATTCCACCATTCTGTCTTCCAGGTCACTTATCCATTCTTCTGCCTCAGTTATTCTGCTATTGATTCCTTCTAGTGTATTTTTCATTTCAGTTATTGTATTGTTCATCTCTGTTTGTTCTATAATTCATCTAGGTCTTTGTTAAACATTTCTTGCATCTTCTCAATCTTTGCCTCCATTCTTTTTCCAAGGTCCTGGATCATCTTCACTTTCATTATTCTGAATTCTTTTTCTGGAAGGTTGCCTATCTCCACTTTGTTTAGTTGTTTTCCTGGGGTTTTGTCTTGTTCCTTCATCTGGTACCTAGCCCTCTGCCTTTTCATTTTGTCTGTCTTTCATGAATGTGGTTTTCCTTCCACAGGCTGCAGAATTGTAGTTCTTCTTGCTTCTGCTGTCTGCCCTCTGGTGGATGAGGCTATCTAAGAGACTTGTGCAAGCTTCCTGATGGGAGGGAGTGGTTGTGGTTAGAGCTGGGTGTTGTTCTGGTAGGCATAGCTCAGTAAAACTTTAATCCACTTGTCTGCTGATTGGTGGGGCTGGGTTCCGTCCCTGTTGGTTGTTTCGCCTGTGGCGACCCAGCACTGGAGCCTACCCGGCTCTTTGGTGGGGCTAATTGAAGACTCTGGGAGGGCTCACACCAAGGAAAAACAAAACATTTATTGAGAGCCTACCATGGGCCAAGTCTTCTCCTCGAGTCTTGGGATGTATCAATGAGCAAAATATGCAATGATCTTTGCTCTTGGGAAGCTATATGAACGTGGGAGGAGACAGACACACAGAAAATAAAGAAGAGAAACAATAAATAGATAAATTTTAACGTATACTGAAAGTGGTAATTGCGATGGCAAAGTATAAAAGAGAGCAAAGTAAGGGAATTGGGATTGTGGGGGCTGGTGAGATAAGGCAGCAAGTGGCAATTGTGAATAAGGTGTCAGAGCCCCATAAGAAGATAATACTTACGCCCAGAGTTGGTGGAGATCAGTACAGACAGATGGCCTGTAAATGTAAAAATTTTAAACTTACTACTAATACAAAAGGCAAATTCAAACAATGTTATAATATTTCGCTTATTAAATTGGCAAAAGCTTTTAAAAATACAGGGTCAATTATGTTATGTGGAGATTTCACACAGTAGTAAAAAATAGTAACTTCTATAATCATTATTGAAGGAAATGGTGTAATATGGAATATGGAGTCTTAACAATGTTTAAACACAGTCATTCTACATCTATAAATGAATGGTTAAAAGGTACTCAGGGATGCTAACAAAACTGGTGTAAAAATTATTTAATTGTAATTTTAAAATTTGAAATAGCTACAATTTCTATAATGAGGATAAAATTAGAAATTATTATGGTACATTCAGTTAATATAGCGCTATGCCATCTTTAAAAATGATGAAATCATTTTTGAAGAATATTTAATGATTTGGGAAAGTGCTTATGCATAGAAAATGTTCCAAAAGAAATATACCAAATGTTAGCAGTAGTTATAAACCTTGGGTGGTGGGATTGTGGATGCTTAAAAATAACTTCTTTTTGATATTTACGTATCATACGTTACAAAATTCATGCATAATACATATATGGTATAAAATACATGATTAAAAATGAAAATTTCAGAAAAGTAAAAAGAAAATAAAAATAGTTTTGGCTCATTTCTCCTAATTCTATTTGTTGTTTTACTTTCTTCTTCTGGATCAATTATCACTTGTCTTTTTCTTTGCTCCTTCCTTTGTCCCTCTCTTTCTGCTTCTACCTCCTCCACCTTCTGCTGCTGCTTCTGATGTTCACGAGGCAAAGGGTATTCACTGCCAGATTACACTCCTGGAAGGCATCTATAATTTCACTCTTTCTCCTCATCCTCACCAGCACTTTATATATATAATTTAACTTTCCTGTTTTTGCTATTTGGACAGATGAAGAGTCATGTCTTGTTCTGAATTGCATTTCTGTGATTTCCAGTGAGACTGAACTCCTTTTCATGTTCTTACTAGTTTTTTGGCTTTCCCTTCCTGTGAATTCAGTTTATAGGTCCTTTGCCCATTTTCTGGGGGTGTGGGGTGTGGGGGTTGTTCATTCGTTTGCCCCTCCCTCCCTCCCTCCCTCCTCCCTCCCTTCTTTCCTTCCTTCCTTCGTCCTTGCTGACTTGGAGGCATTCCTTGCTGGTCTGGATGGCAATCTCTTGTAAGTTTAAGCAATTCAAATATTTTCTCTCAACTTATGCCCTTCCTGTGAACTTTGCTATGCTGTCCTCTTTAGAAGAAATTCTTGAATTTTGATCCATCAATCTTTAATTGACTCACCAATATTTCCATGTAGAACATCACTTAGATCATCAGTTAGATCTTTGAATTTCTGTGTCCATCATTTTTTCTCTCCCCATTTCCATTTTTGTCTTTTCCCTCTTTATTCTATAATGAATTCTCAAGTTTGTCCTCTATATTACTTATTCGTATGTCAATGCCAATTCTGCTATTTCTGCCTTAAGTAAGGGCTTAATTCTGCCTTTTGAAATTTCCTTTTCCTGATAGCCATGTCTTACTTCATTAAACCCTACTTTCTTCTCATCTTATTGTTTATTGGTCTATTTTATCATTAACCTTCTTTTTCCATTTCATCTCATCATTTATTGAGATATAAACTTCTTTTTTTTTTTTTTTTGCTTCTTTGAGCAAAAATGTCTAGAGGTATCCTTTTTCTGAGTCTTTCAGAAGGTGTTACCTTTCTCTTAATCCCCCCTACTTTTTAGGTTGCTCTATCCTTACCTGGGGAGCTGGTGGGAGGGTACCCCTGTGCTCCGACCACTTCTGTAGTGGCTGAATCTCCTTCCTGGAGTCACAGATGGAAGGTAGGTTGGTGAGTCCAGTGCCTCACATGTTTCCTGTCTAGTTCTGCTCCCTAAGACAGAAATGGGATCCCCTCCTACGTCCATCGCCAGCTCTCAAGCGCATGAAACAGATGGACTGCATGGAAAACTATAGCCCTGGTTTTACTGCTTCTATTTCTATCTTCTCCCAGGCCTATTTTGTTTTATTTATGGAGACTACTATGCTGGTAGCCCACAACCTAAGTCCTGCCCAGGTGTTTTCTGAAGAGCTGAAGTCTCTGGATATAGATAGGGGTGAGGTGGGGGTGAGTGAAATGAGAAATTACCATCTGGCTGTCCTAAAAAATAACATGAGCTCAGTGAAGGGCTAGTTTTCTGATGGGTACAGTTCATGTGTTTCTCAACTAAGCATTGTACACTGGAGGAGAAAAAACGGATTTTTCTTCCTTCGTTCAGGTATACAGGTTTTTGTTTTGTTTTGTTTTGTTTTTCCTTTAGAAACAAAGCTCCCAGTGTCCCTTGTTGTGGCATGGTGTTTCTGAGTCTGGTTATAGCGGCATTAAAGCCAGATTCTCCTAGTATTTGGAAACAGGCTCATTGTTCTAGTTTTCACTGGTGTTACGAATTTTCATCTTTGTGTGTCTTCAGAGATATTTTAATGAGGCATTGAGAGAGA
Source organism: Stenella coeruleoalba (assembly GCF_951394435.1). Classification (NCBI taxonomy): domain Eukaryota; kingdom Metazoa; phylum Chordata; class Mammalia; order Artiodactyla; family Delphinidae; genus Stenella; species Stenella coeruleoalba. Next base: position 60,288,786 of record NC_137155.1, read on the forward strand.
CCAGGAATCACTTAAAGCTGATCCATTTATTTAAGAAGCCACAGTTTCATTTCTCGCCCTGGAGGAGCAGTGATCTCTGTGCGGAAAGTTCTTCAAGGGATGCCGCAGGCCAGGCCAGGCTGCTTCTCAAAGAATAACAGGCTTGAAACTGCTCCAGATATTTGCACAAGCAATTCTCTATGAAAGAGAAAAACTTGCCTGAGAATTTCTGAAATTTGATATTATTAACGCCCACTTCCACCATATAAAAAGTTTTAATATGGCTTCTCCTAAAGGTATGAACTTTAGAGACATTGCATCTTGATGAATCCGTTCTAGTAGTTGAAAATACAAAAATGAATAAAGTCTGGTTGTATGGATACTGAGTGACAGAAGGAAGCAAAGAATAATATAAATGAGATACATAACACACGGGGAGTGCTGTATGGTTTAACATGTTGTTCTGTGGATGGACTTATTTGGTATCATTGCTTTTTGTTTGGGGGCCGAAAGCCAAAGAAAAACAATAGATGTTAATAGCTCTTATTTCAACATGAGAAATACACCAGCTGTATATAAGTTTGCCAAATAAAATAGAACTTGCTCAGTTAAATTTGAATTTCAGATAAACAAGGAATAATTTTTTTTAGCATGAGTATGCCCCACATTTACAGGACTTGCAAAAGGTGGTGTCTGAGCATTTTTAGTGACACATTGAATATATTGTTATCAAAGTGTAGAGGCTGAGGAGTCCAGGTGATAGAGTTTGGTGTCATTCCCATTGTCCCCACCCTCATGGGAGAGAGGAGGGTGTGCTTCCTTCTATAAACCCCTCCTGAGAAAGGCCTGAAGAACCTGCAGCCTGGAGAGAGCGGGAGCTGATGGGGTTATGTGCCTGGTAGGCTCAAATTAAAGACTGGCAGGGGTCATCTGCTTGGCAGTGAGCAAGGGGGAGAGGGTGTGTTAAAAGCAAGATGCGCCTCCCTGGAGAACAGGACAGAGAGGCCTATTTCTCATGGGTCGGACACGGGTCCCCTGGCAGGGACTGGAACTGCAGGTTATTTGAAAATGAGATCCACTCAGGAGGGCTTCCTTCCAGATGAAGAGACTTTGGCAGAAAGAGACCTTCCAGTTGCAGGCACTGAGGAGGTTGCTATAAGGTGCCACCCGGAGGAGAACTGAGGGAGGTCAAGGCTAATGTCCTCAAGGAAGAACTTTCTGTGGGATTTATGAAAATGTCCCAGAGCAGCAATCATCTAAAAGTCAGGGAGCACCAGTGGAGGTCATTCATTCATTCACTCATTCATTCATTCCTTATCAAAGATTTGTGCTACATGCTGGGTATGCAGGGTTTTCCATGCTTTGGATACATACATACAGCAGACACAGATACTTGCTCTTGAGTAGCAAAGGGGTGGCAGACAGTGAACTAAACGTGATAAATACATAAACTATAGAGTATGTTAGAAAGTAACTATTGCTATGCTGTTTTCTTAGACAGAGGCTGGGCCTTGGGGGTGCCAGGGAAGTTGGGGTGCAGGCCTTCATTAGCGAGGTAAGTATTGATTGGAGTGCTCAGGGCTCCTTGTGGAAGGCTGCATCATCTTATGTGATATGTCAAGTGGGCATGCATCCAGTTCATTTAAAATCACCATAAATAAATTAATGCATATGACCAGTGGTCATACATCATTCTTAAACATCCTTTCAATTGGTCGAAAGAAAGCACAGTCATAGTAAATAGGAAAACTCCCCAGTCAGAACTGTCATTTCATACAGAGAAACCTAAGAGAGACTCAAAGGAAAAAAAAAAAAGCTGGGGAAAAAGTTAATGTCAAGTTTTCCTCTTTGGTTCCTCCATCTACCTGGCTCCTGGGAAAGATGGTATTAGGAGGGATACGAGTGTACAACGAAAGAGGCTGAAATGAAAGGCCGTTTTCTATTGGAAATGGAAGAGAACTAATAGAAAGAATGACCCAGAAATGGGGGAGGGTGGCAGTAAAAAAGACCAGCATTTCTAAAGGCTGGTTTGAATGAGAATTAAACAGGAAAAATAATATATTTAAAGTATTTAAATAGCTTTTTAATTATTTTAATTTATCAGAATAGTGCTTCTCCAAATACAATTCTGTGCCAAGTCTGACTTCAAAGTTAGGGAGCCATCTCAGTTCATGCAGGTTACCAGAGGTCATGTTCATAGCAGGATGGCTTTGAAGGAGTTGAAGATCCCCAGGGAATGTGTAAATGAAATGTGGTTATACCATCAACAATAATGGACTAAGTGTACATGTAGCAACAAGGATAGATTTTACAATATGGGGTGACAAAAATGGAAAATGATTAATAGCATGACACCATGACAATAATTAAACACACACACATAAAACAACTACTCTGCATTTTTTATGCTACATGATGCCTACACAGACATAGTGAACGTAGACACAAAGCCTCAATAATAATAATACTAGAGTGGTTGGCAAGGAAAGGACGGGAATTAAGAGTGGAAATGGGGAAGGAACGGCATTGAACAGCCACTGATACTGTGCCACATCAGACCCTAGATGCCTGCAACAGATGAAAGCCTTAGGTTTCTCCCGGCCATCCTCTTAAAGTAAGTTTGCAGCTTCCCAGTAATGGGGTTTTGCACTGGGCTGTAGGTACCATGGCAGGTCCCAGGCTACCATCTGGCTCCGGTCCATGGGGGACTAGTACTAGGGAGCAGCCTTTCCTCTGGGGCAGACCGTCAGACCTCTCTTGCCAATGAGACTTGGGTCTTGATCCGTGTCCCACATCTTTCATCTTCTCTACAACTCACTGATGGTGTGATGATTAGCTAAAGGAGAAACCCTCTTCCTATATTTTAGATTCTAATTGGGGAATTGTTTTGCTGAGTTTTCAGCAGTCCAGCATGGTATTAACTTTCTTGCCAACTCATGCTTGCACTTAATCCTACCAACTTCTCCTGATACCGCATGTGAAATCTAGTTAGAGATGGAAACAATTGTCTTCTGCCCACCACTGGGAGATCAAATTGCTTGCATTCAAATGCTGTGTGGTTTATATAATAGAAATTGTTTTTACCATATATTATATTTTAAATTGGTTTTCATCCTCAAACAGTAAAGAAAGCACAGTTTAACTATTCTAGTATGGAATTCAGTTTTCCAAATGTAGTATATTTTCTTATTTCAAACTAGAATATATTTTCTTATTTAACCTAGAATTGTTTACTCATTAAACAATACTTATTAAACATCTATCATGTGTCAGGACCTAATGTTTAAAGAGCTCTGGTTTAAAAAGGTAAAAAGTCATGATTCCTACCTCCGTGAACTTCACGTTCTACCCGGGAAACTATTATAATACATTAAAGCAATTGCAATAAGTGTATAGTAGCATAAGAAAAAATGTTCCTTGCCGAATTAAAGAAAACTTTACAGAGGAAGATCTTTAGCCAAGTCTTGAAAGACAGTTCAACAAGAGACAGAGCGAGTGAAGAAGGGCTGTGAAAGGATACTTGACAGACAGAATGACTCTTTTGGGGACAGAGCAAAGCAGGAATGAGGATGCTGAGATGGAGTTCCCGTCCCTGGTTCTCAGCACAGCCTTTGCGAATCTCTTAGGTCTTAGAGGAACTTTGGTTGAGGAATCCTTACAGATCATTGATTGCAGCAGATTTGCGAAAAGTTTTTGTTTGCTTCAAAAAGAACCACGGATTTGAGAACCGGTATGCATTGCAAAAATTCCAGCTAATGTATCACAATTACAGAAACACCTGTTCTAGATATGGCAATATTTTTGTTGTTGTTGATTCGCTAGGCTGAGTATATCAAAAGTAACTTCTTCATTTAAAAATTAATGAATAAATGATATTCCTAGCTTCAATTCCCCCTCTCCAAAAGTTCAAAAAACGTTTAGGTTGAAAAAGCCATGAATTTTTGTAGTTCCAGAAAAATCTCATAGTGAGCACTGACTCACAAACTATTGCAGAAGTACCATTTCTTCAAATATTACTGTTGATCAAGTAAAATAAGTAAATTTAGATTTGACCTGATGGATTCTAGTTTCTTGCATGGAACTAAAATTTTAACAGTTTTTATTTTAAACTCTGAGAGCCCTAGTCAACTCTATCTGGTAACAATAAAAAAGCAGTGTCTTTTTATCTGGTTTGGATCTATATAAATAGAGTCCTTGGAATGGAATATGAGGCCACTTGTTGTTCAGTGATATTGTCCCTTTGGTTTTAAATATTTGTCAGATGTTATTTTTAATTGTGATTATTATCCATTTTTTTTTACAGATACCTAGAGGGTACAGAAATGAATAATATTTGAAATTTTAAAAATGTGAATTTCTTTTTCTCCTCATTAATTCAGAGCAATTATCTCTTTGATTCAGCACTTTGCAAATGCTCTATATAGTAGCAATCTGTGTAGAGGATGATGGTGAGAAAATACGCTGGATTTCAGCTCCAAAATCCTCAGGGAACCTCAAGGCCAAGATTATGTAGCTGAAGCAAAGAGCAAGATTCCACAATCACGTGGTTTTTTTTTTTTTCTGGTAGTTTAGGAAGTCTAGGTGAATATTATAAACAAAACATACGCATTGACCCTCTTCTATGATTGAAAGAATCCTATATCTACCAAGCCTTTATCTAACCCCTTTAAACAAGAGGATTGACCAATGTGTTGACAATTTCTCAGCCCCCCTACTTTTCTTTCAATGTGGAAAGCAAGCATTATAGGAATTAAATGTGCAGGCACTGGAGCCATACTGCATGGATCTGAATCTTATTTCTTCCCCTTGGTGGCTGTGTGACTTTGGGAAACCTACTTAAACTCCATATACCTCACTTTCCACATCAGCAAAATGGGAATATTAATAGTTCCTGCCTCATGGGGTGACCTACAGGATTAAATGAGTCAATAGATGCATTGCTTGCTTTCCCAAATTACCGGGCTAAAGTCACATGGCAGAGATAGTGAGTTAGTGTTCACCAAATATCCATGTACCCCTATATATCCCAGCTTCCTTTGCCATTAGATTGGGGCTGTGTGGCTAGTTCTGACCAATCACCCTGAGCATCAGTAATCTACGTCACTTCCAGGCCAAGGTAATTATGGCTAAGTGTGCTTTCTCTGTCCCTCCTTTCCCCCACCATGGTGACTTCAGAGACCACATGTTCCTGGGTCATAGCTTTGACATGGTAAAAACCTGGGCCCCTGAGTCATAACTTAAAAGAGAGACACACAGGACAGCTGCCCCATCTGCAGTAAATTTTGCATGAATGAGAAATAGACCTTATATTACAATAAGCCAATGAGTTTTGTTGCCATAACATAGCCTAACATTACCCTATTACAAGTCATAAGTAGCTTAATTTTAATTTAAATATACCTGCTTTCTCCTCCCTTTAAACTTTATTTTAGACATATTTTAAGTTTTCCCAATAATTAACTTAAAACATTAAGTCATAAAATTCTTCAAGAAATAAATTGGTAGATTTATTATATGACTTCTATGATTTCTGCATCAAACTAGGCTACTCTCTTTGATCTCTAGTGGGTATTAGGCCAATCTATGTAATTAGAGACGGAGACTTACCTGAAGAATTTCTGGTGCCAATTATCTAGAAAAGAGATATGCTTTGCTTTCAGGAAATAGGGACTAAGGGGAGCCCGAAGGTGTGAAATTCTCTTGTTCTTGGTAGTTTGTTCTTAGTGAGGGAAACGTCAAGGTATCTAAAAGGCAGTAAAAAGCTGGGGATTGCAATGTGAGTGATCTCTGCCCTTGAAAAGAGTTCAAGTTTCTTGTAAATAAAGACCCCCACCAAAGGCTATGGCCCAATACCATGGTAGTGGAGAAGTGATTGTTTTAAAAAAAAAAAGAAAAATAATAAAAGGAAAGATGTCTTAGTTCATTCAGCCAGGCTGCTATCACATAACACCATAGACTGGGTGGCATATAAACAACAGAAGTTTATTTCTCACTGTTCTGAAGACTGGGAGGTCCAAGATCAATGTGCTGGCAGATTCGGGGTCTGGTGAGAGTCCATCTTCTGGTTCATAGCCTGTGCCTTCTCACTGTGTCCTCACGTGGTGGAAGGGTCGAGGAAGCGCTCTGGAGTATCTTCTGGAAGCAAACTGTAGTTGACCCTTGAACAATATGGGTTTGAATTGTGTGGGTTCAAATCACTTACCCACAGATTTTTTTCAATAAATACGTACTATAGTGCTATAGGATCTGCAATTGGTTTAATCCTTAGATGTGGAACTGTTGATACAGAGAGATAACTGTAAAGTTATATGAAGATTTTCAATTGCGTGGAGGGTCGATGTCCCTAACCCCAAATTGTTCAAGGGTCAACTGTAATCCCATTCATGAGGGCTTCACCTTCGTGACCAAATCATCTCTCAAAGGCCCCACCTCCTAATACTATCGCGTTAGGATTTAGGATCTCAACATGTGAATTTGTGGATGGGGCACAAACATTCAGGCTGTAAGAGAAGGTAAACTCAAGGCAACAAGAATGCTCTCTTGGTCTCCCCAGCCAACAAAATTCTCCTCCAGAATTAATCATGGAAGTGTTGCAGGAAGGGGACTCCCTTCCAGGGCCCAAGAGTGGGTTCTTGTCTAAAACTAGGAAATAAATTATCCGAGGAGACACACGTGCTGACATAGCGAGAGACTTTATTGGGAAGGGGCGCCCAGGTGGAGAGCAGCAGGGTAAGTGAACCCAGGAGAACTGCTCTGCCACGTGGCTCACAGTCTCAGGTTTTATGGTCATGGGGTAAGTTTCTGGGTTGTCTCTGGCCAGTCATCTTGTTTGACCCATAGTCTGACTCAGGGTCCTTCCTGGTGGCGCGTGCATCTCTCAGCCAAGATGGATTCCAGCAAGAAGGACTCCGGGAGGTTGGTTGTCTCCTCCCTCTTTTGGATTCTTCTGATTAGTTTACGGAGGCAGCACCATGTTCCTTATCAGGACCTCCAGTTCAGGCAAGCTGGCCTGGCCAAGGTTGGTGGTTTCAGTCAACCGTTCCCAAACTGAAGTAAATGGTTTTGTTTTTCTTAAGAAAGACTCCATTTTCTTAATTATCTTGAAAAAAATTGATGAGTTTTCCACTAATTCTTAAGGATTTCAGTTACACTTGATTCATAATTTTATGAATCAGCACCAATTAGAATACCCCTTTGAATGTACTCCACTTCTCCTAATTTGAGGTCTTGTGTGTGTGTGTGCGTGTGCATGTGTGTGTGTGTTTCACAAACATAATTTTGTATTTGTTATGTGGAATAAAGACTGGGGAAGGGAGACGCAAAAGTTAGAGACACCAGTTAAGAGCGCATTGTATTACAAGGATACAAAATAATAGGAAAGGGCAATTACAGAGGTAATTAGGAGAGAAAGCCAATTCAGGAAATGGTCTTTCCTTCTGATAGACTTCCAAGAATTTTTTTTTTTTTAAACATCTTTATTGGAGTATAATTGCTTTACAATGTTGTGTTAGTTTCTGCTGTATAACAAAGTGAATCAGCTATATGTATACATGTATCCCCATTTCCCCTCCCTCTTGCGTCTCCCTCCCAACCCCTCTAGGTGGTCACAAAGCACCCAGCTGATCTCCCTGTGCTATGCAGCTGCTTCCCGCTAGCTATCTATTTTACATTTGGTAGTGTATATATATATAGTGTATATATATCAGTGCTACTCTCTCACTTCGTCCCAGCTTACCCTTCCCCATCTTCGTGTCCTCAAGTAATATGGAGTCTGGAATTTGTCTCTTCTTTACCATCTTTTCCAATAGTCTAATCAATTCTCTGGACTCAGAATTCTTGCATTTTATTCTACTAAGTTGAGGGCAAGCCCATAAAACTGTCATGGAAAACAATTCAGATCCAAGGACTGGCTTTTCTTGACTGCAGACTTGAGTGACAAATTACAGCTGTGAACGTGATACCGTATTTTCTTTCCCATACCAAATCCTAACTCTTAAGCTCATGTAGCTGGGTGTTTCTCTAGCATTTCTCTTGATATTTGCTTCTTCTGAATTTTTATGTGGCCTTTACAGTAGAGTACCTAAGAGAATGGTCTTTTAGAGTTATAATTTTATTATTAAAATTTAAAACATAGGTAATAAGCTTGTGTGGTTCAAAATTCAAAAAGTATAAAATAATCAGCAGTGAAAATTGTCTCTCTATTCCTATTCCATCCCCTAGTTACCCATTTCCCTCCTGGAAGCAGCATGAGACAGTATTACTGAGTTTCTTATGTATATTTAAAGATATAAAGTGTTCATATACAAGTAAAGAAGTCATACACACACATGAACACATTTGCATACACACATATTCTTTGTCCTTTTTTTACACAAATGGTCGATACCATATGCCTTCTTCTGAGCTCTTATTTTCTCCTTTAACAATATATCTAGGAAATTATCCCATATCATTACATAAAGATTTTATTTTGTTTCTACTTTTTAAACCGAAGTAAAAAAATATATGATACACACACACACACACACACTACACACACACACACACACAAATATCATAATTATACAGTTCAGTGAATCCTAGTGTGAACGCATATGTGTTATCAAAATTTGGACCAGGAAATAGGTGATTATAAAAACCCTGTAAGGCCCTATTAGCAGGTCTCTGAATTACTACCACCTCTTCCACCACAGTATCCGTTAGATACACTCCAAAACTGTCATTTATGGATACAATTCTGTGGGTTGTCAATTTGGGCTCAGCTCAGCTGGGAAGTTCTGTTGATCTGGATGAGGCTCAGCTAATCTCAGGGTGGGTGCTTGCTCCTGCATCAGCTTGTGGCCACTAGATTGATTGCCTGGGGGCTGGTTGACTTCTGACTGGAGTGTCAAGGTTCTCCTCCGTATAATCCCTCCAACAAGCCAACTGAGGCTTGTTCTCCTAGTGGCAGAACTGCAACAGTAGCAGGAATAGAAGTTACAAGGCTTCTTATGGCCTAGGCTCAGAACTGGTATATCACTGTCACATTTTCTTTGTCAAAGAAAATCACAAGGCCAAGGGGTGAGACTCTACTTCTTAACACAAGGGTCTTCAAAGTATTCTGGCCATTTTTATAATCAACCAAAATCACCATTAATAGTTTTCGCCTGTCTTTGATTTTTATATAAATGAAATCATACATTATGTACTACTTTTTCGGGTTTTTTTCACTTATCATTATGTCTATTGTTGTGAATAACAGACACAACAATTTATTCCTGCATAGTATTTTTTTAAGAATATACTATAGGGCTTCCCTGGTGGCGCAGTGGTTGGGAGTCCGCCTGCCAATGCAGGGGACACGGGTTCGTGCCCCGGTCCGGGAAGATACCACATGCCGCGGAGCAGCTAGGCCCGTGAGCCATGGCCGCTGAGCCTGCGCGTCCGGAGCCTGTGCTCCGCGACGGGAGAGGCCGCAACAGTGAGAGGCCCGCTTACCGCAAAAAAAAAAAAATATATATATATATACTATAGTTTATCTATTCTACTATTGGTGGACATTTGATGTATTTACCTATTTTAGCTATTATGAGTAGTACCAATATAACATTTTTGTCCATGTCTTTTGGTGAACACATATACACATATTGTTTGGTATGAAAATCTAGAAATGCAATTTCTAGGTAACAGTGCATGTATATATTCAGCTTTAACAAATACCGCCAAATAGTTCTTCCGATGTTGTTGTAACAATTTACCCTCCCACCAGCAGTTTATGAGAGTTCCAACTGATACATATTCTTGCCTAAACTTGGTTATCACTTGTTACCAGTGATTTTAATTTGAACCATTCTCAAAGGTGTGTACTGAGAGCTCATTGTTGAATTTGCATTTCCTTGGTGAATAATGATGTAGAGTTTCTTTTCATATGTTTATTGGCTAGTTGGATATCCTGTTTTGTGAAGTGTCTATTCAAGACCTTTGCTTATTTTTCTATTCAGTTATCTGTGTTTTAAAAAATTAATTTTTGAGTTATTTATAGATATTTGATGAGTCCTTTGACAGCTATATGTATTACAAATATCTTCTCCCAATCTTGCCTTTTCACTCTCTTAGAAGTGTCTCTTTATAGTCAGAAGTTGTAATATTTTAAGTAATCCAATTTACCAGTCTTCTGCAGGATGGGTAGTGCTTCCTGGGTCCACTTTAAGAAATTTTTGTCTACTCTAATGTCAGGAAGATATTTTTATGTGTTATTTTCTAGAAGTTTTATTGTTTTGCTTTTCATATTTAGATCAACAATCCTCCTTCAACTGATTTTTTTTTTTTTTTTGGTATGGGCTGAGGTAGGAATAAAAGTTTTCTTTTTCTGTATGGATATCCAGTTCACTCAGCACTGTTTATTGCAAAGACCATCTTTTCAGTGTCACACTGCATTTTTACCTTTGTCATAAATTGAGCGTGTGTACGGTTCGTATGTTTCTGGATCCTCTCTTCAGTTCCATTATTCTGTTAATCCTTGTACGAAATACCATGCTACCTTAATTACTACAACTTTCTAAAAAATCAAGATACCCAGGAGATTAAGTACTCCAGTTTTCTTCTTCATATTCAAAGCTGTCTCTGCTATTCTTGGCCATTGCATTTCCATATGAGCTTTACTTACACACAAGTAAAAATCCTGTTTGGGTGTTGGCTAGGATTGTGTTGACTCTTTTGATCATTTGGGAAGAACCGACACTTTAACAATATTGAGTGTTCAAATTCATAATTATGTTCTGTTATTTCATTTATTCAGGTTTTAAAAACTGATGCTTAATAAATTTATGTCATATTCGTTAGATTTGATATATATGAATGATTGATTTTGTTCTTGACTCATAACCAGTGACCAATCTTAGTTCACTTATGAATTCTAATAATTTGTCTCCGTAAAGAAGACATTCTTGTCTAGTCCCAGATCTTAGGGGAAGAGCTTTCAACCTTTCACGATTGAACATGGTCTATTTAACTTTGTTTTGACCCGAGGTACTCCAAATTTATTTGACTGAGGAATAAACTATTCATATTGGGAAACACTTTACCAATAGATAATACCTGGAATGAGTCTACAATAGCTGACAACGAGAACAAAAATTCTGATGCCCAGAGAAACACATGGCATTTAGGTTTCCACTTTTGATTCCAACATTTGACTCCACCATTTTATCTGCTTAATCAATTCCTCTGTATACTTCAGATCAATTCACAAAGCAAACAAAAAATGTACTTTTCTCAAGCAATGAAGCAAGATGTGGCTACTAATTAAAATGCAAAGAGTGAGTTGTATGTGGTATTGTTAATAGAGGGAGGACCCTCACACACATGGCTTTGTGCTCTGTAGTATTGTATTGCTGGTGGTTGAGAGAATTCAGCAGAAACAGTTAACAGCCGAAAGTTTTATAATTTGCCTTTTAGGGAGAAAGGTGTGAGGGTGAAATGAAAACGCTGGGTATATTCTCCTCTTGACAAAAGTTTCTTGATTGTATCTTCTTCACTCCGATCACCACTCATTAATTTTCACCAAGCACTCCATCTCCACATGCATGCTCTCTCTCAAAAAATCCCGACCAAGACTCTGCCAAACTTCCCTCATCTGAATACATCACCCTTCTTACAGTTTACAGGTAACTGACAAAGGCTAGGAAATGAAATGACGAATAAACAAATTGGCTGAAAAATCAGAGTTGTTGTAAAATTGGCAGCAGTAAGATAAGCAAACAGCAAAAAACTGGTGATGGTTAAATAATCAAACAGTAGGGTCAAAAGGGCTGGGCTTTAACTGGCTTCCTTAGAACTTTCTGGCCTTGTGGACAAAACCAGATGAAGGACACTTCTTGCAGGATTTAGTCATAAGACTAAAGTCAAAGAAAGTTTTATGTGTTTCATGGATGGCTTGGTTTTGTCATGTCTTTGCACGAGTCCTATCTCCATTTTGAATAGCACTAACTGGTTTTGCATATGATGGGAGTTAAATAAATGGTGGGTCAGAGAGTCACTGAGAGAAAGATTGTCATTTCTGTGTCAGCCACTCCGCACTGGCCTCCTTGTTCTTCCTCAGATATACAAAGCACTTTCTCATCTTAGTTTGAGCTTTTTGTCTCTCTGCCTAAAACAACCTTCCCCAAATACTTACAGGGTGTTTACCCCTGATTTATTTAAGTCTCTGTTTAGAGAGGTCTTCCCTAATGCCCCTTTATAACTATCTCCCAAAACTTACTATCCCACTACCCTGCCTAGTCTTCTTTCTGGTTCTTGATTCTTGGCATTATGTTAAATGTTTATTGATATATTTATCTGTTCACCAATATCACTCCTATGAGGGTACAACTTTGTCTTATTCACTGCTATACCGCCAACACTTAAAACAATGCCTTGCCCATTGGTTAGGTACTTAGAAAGTATTTTCTGAATAAATGAACTAATAAACTGATAGAAAAGTTCTTTAAGAAACAAAAGATAATTCATTGGCTCACTGAAATAAAAGAAATCTTGTCTTATATAGGTGGTAGATGATACCCTCACACAAGGTCATTGGGATTCCCTCTCTGCCCCTCAGCTCGTCTTTCCTCCCTGTTGGCTTCATTCTCTTGCAGACTCTTTCCTCATCATGAACCCTGGCGACCCAAGGCTTACAGAAAACCATGTTAGAATATCCAGAGATGAGGACATGCCTCTTTCCCAGTAGTGTCAGCAGGATTTCAGGGCTCTCCTGAGCTCTACTGAGCAATACCTCTGAACCAAATATTTTGGCCAAAGAACTGAAATATTACCGTAATATTGGTAATATTACAGTAAAATTGGTACTGTAACACTGGTAATTGGCCAGACTTTGGGCACTTGTCCCATCCTGGAGTTTGGGTGGTATATGCCCACTCAAGCCACATGGACCAAGAATGAGGAAGGACAGTTCTTTTTTTTTTCTGGTACGCGGGCCTCTCGCTGTTGTGGAAAGAGATGTTTCATGCTGGATTGAAGCCTTAAACGTCTTAGACAGTAAGGATGCAGAAGAGGACTAGAGAATGTAAGCTGCTCAGAAATTTGCAGAAGTCTTAGAGATGGCTCTAGGTGGTCTGGCCAATTTTGTGTACCTCTTGAATTCCTAGCTGACATTTTTGTTAATTAATACTATTATAGTTAATTGATATTATTTTAAAATGCACTTAATCCATTTGTACCTTGATTTATTCATTTAATAACATGCATTGAGTACAAACAAGATAATGATAAACAATGTTCCTGTCGCCCATGGAGGTTATTGTCACTCAGGAGAGGCAGAAATTAAATAAATACATATGGAAATAAACCTATTTACTCAGTCTACAACAATGCTCAATGGTTATAGATTTATAGACTGTAGATTATAGGGTCTGTGAGTTGAGAACCATAGTACCAGGAGTTCAGGCTATTCTTTAAGTCTTGACATGGAAAGAACTAAATATACTTATGACAAATTTAATACTTCTCTTTTCTTAGAGTGTTCAGAGAGATTTCTTAAGTTTTGATGCCATAAGTGATCCATGCTAGAAAGTTAGCGGATATAATTAAAGAGGAGAATTTACATTTGAGGAACTAAAGATAATATATCAATCAGAAAGGGGAGGAGGAGGAGACAAACAAATAATCATAAAATTGATTAGAAAGTTAATTAGATGAATATCTACCATTAAAAGCGTCATAACCCAGATAGTGTGGACGTTGAAGAACATATTGTTCCAAAATCATTTATCTATTCTAGGTCAAATGAAAGAATGAAAAACTTCCTAAGTTGTTTTCAGAAACTAACACAATGTTTATATCAAAATCTGATAAAGATATGAAAACTAGAGAATGAGTGCACTTATTAATGTCAATGCCAGCAATTATAAATAAAATATTTCCAAACTAAATAGAGCAGTCTATCAAAGTAATAATACACCATAGTTAGGCTTTATTCCAGAAGGAGTGTTAGAATATCTATTAATTCATTTAATTAACAGATCAGAAAGAGAACAACATAAAATCATCACCATAGATGCTTTATATAAGCATTTAAAAATATTTAACATCTATCACTGATTGAAAAATCCTTAGAAAATTAAAAATAGTGGCAAACTTCTTTTACCACATAAAGAATATTTAAAATTAAGAATAAAAATAATTCTTATTTCTATTATTATTGAGTACTTTTTGGCAAGTCTAACCACTGTGATAGATATGAAACAGAAATATAATTATTATAAGGAAGGATACAGAATAATCATTATTTATAGATAATGCGAGCTTCTACCATGAGAATTAAAGAGATCATTCTGAACCAATATATTTAAATAATATAACAAGTAAAAAATAAACATAATAGCTTTTCTCTGTGCCTTCAGTTGTCAGTAGAAAATATATGGGGAAAATGGCCATGTTTGAAATAGTGGAAATACAAATTACCTAGGGAAAATACTAACAAAAAATGTTTAGTATTTTTATGGGGGAAAAAACACCTGAACCGAGCCTACTTCTCTGAGGTATAAGAAGGACTTCTTGAAACACTCAGGGAAACCTGAATGTTATAAGATGGAAGATCTCTCAAATAAAGGTATAAGTTTACTGCAACACCAAATGAAACTCACTATGAGATTTTGGGGTGCAAGAGCTGGGTAAGACCAATAAAATGATTTTTAAGATAGTGTAGGGGAATAAATAAATGCTAGCTGTCAATGGCATTTCTGGGTTAAGCACTTTTTATGCATTGTCTCACTTGATCCTCATGAAATTTTAAGTCTAAGCTTAGGCTTGGAAAGGTTAAATAATTTTCCAAGGGTTACACAGCTGGGTGGAATGGGGACTCCAACACAGGTCTGGTGGCCTTATTCCAGAAACTGAGATTTTTTAATAACCATATTATATACTGCAAGAGCAACAGCCCTTTAAATTTTTCATATTATGAATTTTGTCTAGCCTGTTTGAAGAAGAAGCAGTTTCCACTAAATAGTGTTACTCACATTCCCTTTACAGACTATTCAAAAAGGGATATTCAAAATCTTTCTTTACCTACACTTAAAATAGTAGTCTTATGGAAAGCTGTTCATGATATATGGTTAAGTGAAAAAGAAAAAGCCAAACCCCAAAACACATTGCAGAGCAGAATGATACACTTTTGCACAAAAATATCCTTTTATGTTTATATATATGTATATATGGCAGGATATTAATGCCCATCATATATATGGCAAATATATATATATGGCAAATATATATATGGCAAATATATGTATGTATATATATAATATATGGCAAATATATATATTCCTTTTATATAAATGGCAGGATATTATTACCCTAAAATGTTAACAATGGCTAACTCAGAATAATCTTTCTTCTTTCTGTCTCTATTTTCTACAGTCAGTTCTTTTAAAAGTTGTAACATTCCAATAAACAAAACAAAAAACAAAAATGCCCCCCAAACCCCGGCTCTTTTTAAGTCGAAGAATGCAGGGAGCTAAATTTGTTCCCTAACCTAGGTTCATAATGAGCAATTATCAGTATTTTTTATCTGCAGCCTGAAAAATATTAGTAGTATTAATAAAGTTATTCTTAGGCATTTTATTTGCGAAAACTATCAAGTCCAATTAGCTTGATATTTAGCCGTTACGTAAGTGTAAGGTGAAAATAAATAACGATTTCAGTATGGTAATCAGGTGAAATTATACCGTGTGTTTATTTTAGAAATGGGTCTCGTCAACATCCGAGGCTGTTATAGCAAATCCTGTTTTTCGTGCTAACGTCAGAATGTGGTACTCTTGTCCCTGGGTTTCCGTGCCCCTCCCGTTTCCCCTATGCAATGCCCCGCTGACTGGTATACCAAGGGACGCTGGAACGCTCCACTAATAAGCAGCATTCCTTCCCCAGTCATGTTCTGCTTGGTAGTTTGAGAATGTCCAATGATTCTTGTTCTCACCATGCAGCTCTACATGTTAACATGCATCTTAGCAAGACCTTAAATACTGACTTTCAGGCAGCCGAATTTCAGCTATACTCTCAATGCTTCCTTTTTGTCTGTTAGCTACATAACCGAGCAAATGGGACTGAGGGACTCTGGCAGGGCTCCAAATCAGAGCGAAACGCATCTCGAATTGGCCCTTTGCCCAAAGGTATAATTTTCAGCTGTGAGTTGCCATTAATTTTGAAAATCACTTTTGTAGCTTCCGATTTTTCAGAGGAGTAGAAGCATTTTGTCTGCTCTCCAGGCAACCAGCATTCAAAAACAAAAACAAAATCACAGTATTTTGCTTTCTCTTTGCATCTGATTAGACTTGTTTAGCTAGAGGATTCAACATATTAAGGACATTCAAGTGTAAATGATATAACTACCTTGTGCTTGCCAGCCATAAACATCTCAATAACATGCAGATTTCTTTAGGTTATTTGATCTTGGAATAGATCATTCTTTCAAGTTTGATACCCGAGATATTTTAAAACTAGATTTCTCTGCCTTTATCAATAGTAAAAGTTTTTAACAGTTTCAATATGTTGGTATAAATAAATTATTCTGTGATTAAGGATATCAATTGACAATACATGTATTTAGTAAACATGAGGGTCAGTGGGTACAAACTATCCACAATACACTAATACTACAGAGCATGGGGACTTGGCAAACGACAAGTTGATATTTATTCCTATTGTTCTGTGAATAATGTCTTCTAATATGTCTTAAACTCCGTCAGGCAAAGGATTTGTGGTCCTAATCAATAGATATCTGTCCTTCTTTGAAAAGATCATTCCTATAAGAGCTTGAAGAATTTTTGTAGCTGCCATTTTGGTTTTTGTATTTATTATAAGATGTGTTATCTTTCTATTTTAACACGTGCAGCTTACGAAGAGCAGCTTAAAAAAAATCAACTGAATTACATCAGCTAATCTTCTGTATCTTTTATCTCCCAAATTGAAAACTAAATGTACACAATTAAAGAGAATTATATGCCACTTATCATTAGTTCTGTGACAAATACAAACCACAGTCTTTGGAATCACACATGCTTGGTTTCTAATACTCTGGTAAAAGAATTAAGCCTGTGCAGAAGATGTCAGTCACTACCAACAATCTGACACTTATTCACTGTTTGAACCAAGGCATATACTCTCTGGCTTCAATTTCCTTAACTAAAAACATAAGAAATTATGCCTTTTTTTGCGAGGCTGTTGTGAGGAGTCAGGAGATAATACGTGAATAGATTTGGCACGGGACCTGACAAAATTTAAGAGTTTAATTACTGTGTGTGTATGTGTGGGTGTGTTGTTGTTGGTTATGAAAGGAGTATAAGCGTATTATAGAAAATTGGAAAAAAAAAGTAGAAAAAATCACCATTGCCACACCATCCAGTTTTTTTGCTGGACTTTTTCCTATCATGGTTTTTGTAGTTGAGGTAATGCTCACTATAAAATTTTAGATTCTGCCTTAATTCAATGTACTTTATAACACCATCTCGTTTTCTCATCTCGTTACGAGCTTTTCATAAACATCAGTTTTAGTGTCTGCATAGTATTCCATCACGTTGTTTACTAACCATTTTCCTATCACTGGATACGTTGTTTCCAATGTCTTGTATTGTGGATAGTGCCATGATAAACGCCTTTGCTTCTAACTTTTGTATTTCAGATTATTCCTTCAGAATAGATATTTATCCCATCTGTTCTTTGTTCCATGTTTCCACCTTTTCTGTCTTCATTTGATTAAAGTTTTTTGTGATTCCATTTTATCTCCTTTATTGGCTCATTCACTATAACTCTGTTTCAGTGGTTGCTTTAGTACTGATAGCATACATATTGAACTTAGCACAGTGTACCGTGAAGTAACATTATACCACTTTATGTATAGAATAAGAACTTCACAACTGAGTATATTCATCCCTCCCTCCTGCCGTGTGCTACTTTTGTCATTTACTTTTCTTGTACATATGTTATAAATTCCACAACACATTGTTTTTATTTTTTGTTTTAAACAATCAGGTCTTTTTAAAAGATATTTTATAAGTGACAAAATATTCTTTTATATTTAGTCACATATTTACCATTTCTGATGCTCTTTATTCCTCTGTATATCTCCAGATTTCCACCTAGTATCATTGATCATTTTCCTTCTACCTGAAGGGCTTCATTTCTGGGCTACTTTTCTGGTAGTGCAGATCTGCTGGAGATGATTTTTTTCAACTTTTTTTTTTGTGTGTGTGGTACACGGGCCTCCCACTGTTGTGGCCTCTCCCGTTGCGGAGCACAGGCTCCGGACGCGCAGGCTCAGTGGCCATGACTCACGGGCCCAGCCGCTCCGCGGCATGTGGGATCCTCCCGGACCAGGGCACGAACCTGTGTCCCCTGCATCGGCAGGCAGACTCTCAACCACTGCGCCACCAGGGAAGCCCGATTTCTTTCAACTTTTGTGTGCCTGCAAAAATCTGTATTTTGCCATTGCTTTTGAAAGTTTTTTTTTTTGCAGGGTATAGAATTCCAGATTGATAATTTTTTTTCTTGTAGTATTAATACATTAGAAATGTTGTTCTACTCACTTCCAGCTTGCATTGTTTCTGACAAGAAGTTTCTTGTCATTCTTATCTTTGTTACTCTACATACTCTGAGCTGTTTTTTCTCTGGCAACTCTTTAGGTTTCTCTTTTTCATGGGTTTTAAGCAATTTGAATATGAGGTTATTTGATGTAGTTTTCTTCAGGTTTCTTGGGCCTGGGATTTGTTGAGCTTGGACCTGGAGGTTTGCAGTTTTTATCAAATTTAGAAAATTTTCAGCCCTTTGTTTTCAAGTATTTTTTCTGATCCCTTATCCTATCCTCCTGAGACACCAATTACATGTACAGTAGGATGTTTGAAGTTGTTCCGCACTCACTGATTCTCTGTTCATTTCTTTTACTCTTTGCCTATGTTTCACTTTTGGACAATTTCTATTGCTGTGTCTTCATGTTTGCTAATCTCCTTTTCTATATTATCTGAACTGCTGTTAATTGTATCCAATGGACTTTTCATCTTAGACATTGTAGTTTTCGTCTCTGGAAATTCTATTTGGGTCTTTATATCTTGCATGTTTCTACTTAAAACACTCAATCTTTCTTCTACATGTGGAACATAGTTATAATAATTAATGTTATTTTCTAATTTAATCATCTGCGTCATTTCAGAATGTATTTCTGTTGATCAATTTTCTCCTCATTATGGGCCGTATTTTCCTGCCTTCGTGCATGCCTAGTAATTTTCTATTGGATTTTGGATTGTGTATTTTACCTTGGTGTGTGTTGGATATTGTTTTGTTTCCATAAATATTCTTGAGCTTTGTTCTGGAATGCAGTTAAGTTACTTGAAAACCATTTTATCCTTTCAAGACTTGATTTTTAAGATTTGTTAGATGGGACTGGAGCAGCATTTAATCTAGGGCTATTTTTTCTACCACTACTGAGGCAATATCCTTTTGAGTACTTTATGCAATGCCTCACGAATTACATGGTTTTCCACTCTGGCTGGTGGGAACGTGAATTAGTCCAAGCCCTGTGCCAGTTTTATTCATTTACTTATTTTTGTGCAGGAACACGTTTTTTTAAAAAATTGAGTACCTACTATGTGCCAGGTCCCATGTTGTGTGTTTAATATACATTACTTCTGATTCTTGCAAAAGCTCTTTGGTGTCAGTGGTATTATGTATCCATTTTGCTGATGAAGAAACTGAGATTCAGTGAGCATAAGCAATTTGCCAAAGACCATACACAGGAAATAACAGTAGTAGGATTGAAATCCCTGTGTTTTTTTTTTTTTTAAATTATTTAATTATTTATTTATTTTTGGCTGTGTTGGGTCTTCGTTTCTGTGCGAGGGCTTTCTCTAGTTGTGGCAACTGGGGGCCACTCTTCATCGCGGTGCACGGGCCTCTCACTATCGCAGCCTCTCTTGTTGTGGAGCACAGGCTCCAGACGCGCAGGCTCAGTAGTTGTGGCTCACGGGCCTAGTTGCTCCACGGCATGTGGGATCTTCCCAGATCAGGGCTCGAACCCGTGTCCCCTGCATTGGCAGGCGGACTCTCAACCACTGTGCTACCAGGGAAGCCCCTCTGTGTTAGTTTTGAGGAGTGTTCGCTCTAATGCTTTCAGATGGTTCTTCCCCCAACCTTGGGCGATTTCTTCAGACAAATGCCCAGATCAGCATGCAGCTGAAGACTTGAGGGAAGCCCTCTGCAATTCCCCAGAGCACTCTCTCTATGCAGCTCTCCTCTCCCCACTACTTGGCCCTAACAGCTCTAGCCACAGTAAGCCTCCCCAGACTCCCAGCAATGGCTCCTCAACAGTGGAGACTGTTGGCCTCTGCCTAGGTTCCCCTTGACTGTGCCACGGCTTGGAAATGTTCTTTGGACCGTTAGCTGGCATAATCCTATGGCTCACATAATTTGTTTCCTTCTCTTAGGAATCACTGTCCTCCCTATTGTCCAATGTCTAGATCGTAGCTTAGTATATCTTGACCAGATATTTAGTTGTTTTAGGTGTTTGTGGTATGTGTGTGTAAATCTGGTTCCTTTTATTCCATCTTGGATGGAAAAGGAAATCCTTTCAGAGCTGATTTCTAGGAATTATATATTATCTTTAGAGACAAATTACTAATCAAGAATTCTCAGTATAAGCTCTAGTTTATTTGGCTAAGAAATTAGATCTATCCAGAATCTACTAATGACAAGTTTATTCTGACTAGCAAAGCTAGATTTAGAAATAAAAGTCTGTTATATGCTATGTGTTATAGTTTCATTCTAAGTTTGTCCTTTTAACTTTATCCTCTTAGGAGATATACCCAAATCATCTACTTGTGAGAAAAGAGCATAAATTTCATACTTTTTGCCTAGCATAGTATCTGGTACCCAGTAGGTGTGTAATAAGTAATTGTGGGAGGAATGATGGATGTATAAGATTGTGAACATGCTAATAATACTACTAATTATAAGATAAAGGCATTATTGCCAGGTTTACACACATACATAGAATTCAACTAAAAGTTAATATTAGCAAATCTAAATATTTTAATGAATATTATTGGGTAGTTTTTGTTCAATGAAATATCCATTTTATTGGAAGAGGGAAATGTGTTAGGTTTAGTTGACAAAAATAGGGTATGCCGGGTCATGAATTCAGTAAAGATATTGAGAAAAATGGTTAGCTAGGGAGCCTCCTGAGTGCTTACACTCTTGAAACTATGAGGTTCATGTGAGCCCATAACACAGATGAAGTTCAGACCAGTGGAGCAGATGCAGCTAATACTGAACTTTGTAGACACCACTTCCCATCACCTCAATTCTAAAACCTTGCATCATGACCATGATATTAAAATGAAAAGCCATGTACAAATAAATAGTAATTAATGATAGAAAAACACATAGTCTTACTGCTCTACATTGGGGAAAAGTTCTGGAGAGTAGTTGGCAGTGTGGTGATAGGCAAAGGAGAAAAGACAAAGGCAAGAGCAGGAAGGATGGTCTTGGATTGCAAATAAGAGAGATGTTACTGGACAGGCAAGCACGTGAACCCATGGGTTGTACAGTATTTTGTTTCTCCCAATGATGGAATTACAGTGTTTTCATGAATTCAGGTCACACCACAGTTTTTTTGGTGGCCATTACTGATTAATACTGTCTAATACCAGGACTGGATATTAGATTTAAGGATTAGATTTGGAGTCTAGAAATTGAGGCAGCTTGCGATCTTGAAGGCTGGCGTCACCTTCTACTGCTACCAAGGAGGGCTAAACCCCCTCCAAAAGTCTTGGAGGGCAAGAATGAAGCTAATAAAAGTTTTATATATCGAATGAAATTTAAAATACTCAAATAGTATTCATATGGTGACAAGCATGACCATTGATTACTTTTAGTACAGAGACTAAATATTTTGCTGTTTGATTAACATACTGGATAACACTGACATTTCTGCTGCTTTAGGTAGCATGTAACAAGAAATAGTCGAAGACGATAAATATATAACTCTAGTAGAAAAAATAGAACAGACACAGAACCAAGGCACGTGGCCTTAAGTCAAATACCTTGGTTAGCATTAGTTCTGTATACATCTGTTTAAATGTAATAGAAAACAGAAAGATCATTACATATTTCAGTTAAATCAGCAGGTGCTAGTTTTGTAAACCAAATATCAAGAAAATAATTTCTTAATATATAGGAATCAAATCCACGTGATAAACGCTCATATTATTTTAATGCATTAAGATCTGGTAAAATAAAAAGACTTCACTTAACATTATGTGGTTAAGTCATTATATGAATTATTACTTGTTCCATGCTCTTCATAAAATGCTAAAATGAAACAATAATATTACTTTCAAAAATCCAGTTTGTTAATTTCCATTTTTATTTAAAACATCTACACAGCATCTGGGATTCAACCTAATACAGTGGGCAGAACGCTTACGATGTTCGTGAAGCCTCAAGTCTGCCATGCATGTTTATCTTTTTTAAAAGTGCCCCAATCTTGTTACTTTTCATGCATCAGTATATCTAACAGAGCATAGGTTGGATATACTTACAACTGATTGGATCCGTGATTGAAGTGTTAGCCACAAGGAAGCTTACTTAAGTGTCAGAGAGGCCAATACACTCTGAATTGGCTTGTGGTAAAATTATGCTAAGAATTGGATAGTATAAACCCATCCCATCAGATCTTCTTCTTTATTTTTTAAAATAACATATCCATTTTAATTGGAAAGTGTTACACATGTGCTTCGTAAAAAGCATTTAATCAACATGAAATGTTCAAAGACACACCTCAAAACCAACTACCCAGAAATCCCAGTGTTAATATTTGAATGTCACTCAGAATTTCTCTAAGGATACACAGAAGGATGAGTAGAAATAATTTAATAGTATTTTTGTTATCTAGCTATATGTGTTATATGTTATATAATTATATCATTATATGTTAATTAAGTGTTATAATATAAATGTTACAAATATCACATCTTCTTTTGAAAAGCATAAACACTCAGCAATTTGAAAGAAATTAAAACTAGTGTGTGCTTTGAGAAATTCTGACATATGTTTCTAGGTCCTTCTGATATGTGCTTTCCATCTCAGCCTAGAAAGTATGTGGACATAATTGCAGAGGCCCTGTTCCATGCTACTTCATATTCTTGGATATACTTAAATAATTCCTTATTATTATAGATAGTCTGAGTATATTTTCCAAAACCTAAGAACATGGCAAATAAACCTAACTTAATCAATATACCTATTGCCTCTTGGTAAACCCTGTCTAGCAATCTTTGTGTAGCTTTCTTAAACAAGAGGTAGTCATTCACGATTTATCATAAATATTGAATTTATATTTATTACAAGGTATATAGGGAAACGTCTTAAAAATCATGAAGATAATTTTATCAGGAACCAAGAGTGATAATTATAGTAGAGGGAAAATGATAAAGGTATTCCATATTAGATTAAGAAACAATAATATATCTACTGTTGTCATTATTTTTTAAACATTCTGAAGGTTCAAGCAAATATCACAATGCAAGAAAATATCAGTATAAATATTGGAATATAAGAGAAACTATTATTAACAGTTGATATGAGTATATGATTGTATACCTACAAAATACAAGAGCATCAGTTATAAAACTATTAATAAAGCTAAAAGAATTTATTAAATTGCTGGAGTACAAAAACACACACAAAATCAATTCTTTCCCATTTCCTAGCTATAAGTGACAAAAAGTTGAAATGAAAAAATAAGATCTCATTCATAATGACTGTAGAAACTATAAGTTACTTGGGGATACATATAATAAGAAAAAATCTACCTAAAGAGAAATAGAGTGGAGTCATAACATATGCCCGTTTATCATATACAAATTAAACTTATTCCCTGCTGCACATGCTTCTTTTCTTTTTTTAAGATATGTATATTTCATGCAATTGAGCCCCCAGATATAGGCCAAGTCCTATACTGGGTGTTCAACTTAAGAAACAGCAATCTGTTTCAATATTGGAGGAAAAGCTGACTGTGTTGAATTTATTGTAAGATATTACATCTGTATACTGTTTATCAGGGGCAATTTCAAGGTTTTTCAAGGATAATTTTAACTATAAGCAATTGTCACCTTGAGTGCTGGTTTTGGAAACCAACCCTTGTGTAAGATGAGTTGCCACTGTTGTATACAAGTTTTCTGAAGGACGTAAAGTAAGACCAGAATAAATGGAGTATGAGGTTATAGTAGTATTAAACATTTGGTTGTCTAATATCAAAATAAAACATACAGAAAAGCCAAAAGAAGCAGAAAACTGTCAAACTATGCTCCCTCCTCCAACTCATTCCTGGAGGCATCTTAAGGCCAAATGCTTAGAACTGCCAGACATCTGCCTTTCCTTGATGGTTTTCTTCCCTGGCTGAGTTAGAGAATCCCCATTATTAAGGAAACGTGGCTGCATGCAGACTTTCAAACCATTACTTACCTCTGTAAATAAGATTTCAGGTAGTAAAAGTGAAGCATGCTTGATTTCCTCGAACTAGTATGTCCATTTACAATAGCAGAGGCTGGACTTCCCTGGTGGCGCAGTGGTTGAGAATCCGCCAGCCAATGCAGCGGATGTGGGCTCAAGCCCGGGAAGATCCCACATGCCGCGGAGCAACTAAACCCACGAGCCACAACTACGAAAGCCTGCGAGCCTAGAGCCTGTGCTGCGCCACAAGAAAAGCCGCGCACCGCAACGACGAAGAGTAGACCCCGCTCACCGGAACTAGAGAAAGCCCGGGCGCAGCAATGAAGCCCGCGCGATAGCCAAAAATAAAATATAAAATATATAAATAAATTTATTAAAAAAAAAAGAATAGCAGAGGCTAGGTCTGGGTTCCATGATGCTGCTAATGCTTAGATGCTTTGGGTAAGGGTGATGGGAAAGATCAGGAAGGTGCAAGAGCTCACAAAGATAGGATAAAATTAGAGAACTCCTAAAATGAAGTGTGAAGAAAGTCAAGTTCTCCTGAGACACTCCTCCACTGTTCTGCTTCATTTTGTCGGATGTTTGTGTATTGTACTGGGAGAGGGGTGTTACCTGACTCCCTCGGTCTAACCTCTCCCATGAGCATAACCAAAACCTCTAAAATTTGTCAACCAGCTGAATGTTACATATATAGCCTTGGGGGACCATAGCAGGGGAAAATGCAGTGGCTGTGACCTGAAACAATATAATGCAAATGTTGGTCTTTTCCAGATGAATATAGACATATAATGCAATTACAATCAGAATCCCAACTGCCTTTTCTGTTTGCTTGTCTCTGGACCTGGACAAGCTGGTTCTAAATATATGATAGTTGTCAAGAGAATTTTAAAAAAGAGCTAGTGAGAGGCATTTACTCTATCAGCCATAAATAGACACTAAAAATACTGCAATAAAAATCCTGTGGTACTGGAATAGAAATGGTAAATTGAGAAAACATAATAGTAAAGACCTAACTGCAATCATTCAACAACAAGTAATTTATTGGGTGTGTACTATGTGCCAGAGGCTATGCTAGTCATTGGTCAAAAGCTGTGAACAATATACAGTCATTGCCCTCGTTATAGACTGAATATTTCCAAAGTATGAGAAATGTCAGGGAGAATGAAAGGTGCTATGAAACATAAAACAGAGTGATGGATCCTAGTGTGGGACCCAAGAGAAGCATCCCTGAGGCTGAGATTCTGGCTGAGTCTTGAAGGATCACCACAGCTAGCCAGGTTAAGGAGGGCCGTGTCAAGAGGACATGGCTCAGGGGGGAAGCACCCCATGTGGGAACAGTCTGGCATGTTTAAACATAGGGAAAGCTTGTAACTGGTGTGTAAGAGGGCCTCAGAAAATGAGTTTAAGAGCAGATCATGCAGATCCTAGGAGAGGCTGAGAGAAATAATTTTACCTTAAGAACAATGGAAAACCCTTGAAGGTTTTATATAAATTTCCTTGTCTTTCAACTGATGTGGATGTATACATTTCAGTGCAATATTGATTGGTAAATGATATCTCAGTATCTCTTTGATACAGGACAACATTTGAATAAAAATATCAATAAATACTGCTTATCAAGTAGAAAAGTACTAGTATCTGTATGATCAATGAAAAATATCCCTTTTCTTTGATTTTTTTTTCTTTTTCTGAGCTTACTACGTCCTCTGCTTTCTTGTCATCAGCTTTTATATGGTATATTTTGCTTATCAATTCTCCCTCATGGTGTGTGCTGTTGTTGTTTCTTTTTTTCTCTTTAGTGGTTTTTAAGGGATTGACCAAGTTTCTCTTTTTTATTTATTTCTTCAAATAGTTTTGATGCAGAGCTAGGATTAGAGTGAGCTGAGTGAGAGGCCTTGAATGTAAAATTTCAGAGGGTGCCAAAAACTCAGTAATCAAGATGAAGGATATTTTCATGCAATATATTAAAAAAATCAAAATTAATGCAAAAAGTCCATGATGAATAACATCAAAAATTTAAATAAACACAGAAATCTGCACTGCACACTTTGCCTCATCCTAACCCCAGCCCAGGATCTAATAAAACTGGACTTAAAAAGACAGCCAGCTAGCTCTTGGGCTATAGTTTGCTGGTTTGATTTTAGCTTTTGTAGCACATGTATGGGAATTTAGCTTTGTCTTTGAACACCCAGAATTTAAGTGTTTATAACACTGTCCATTCCTTAAAAAATAAAAGGACATGAATATGTTTTTATTTACCTCTACCTGCCCTTCTCCCAATTATTTTAATAACCTAGAGTTCTAGTTTCAGTTTACTTTGACGTAATATCTTTGACTTTAAGGTTCATTTCTAAATAACAGCATTAAACTTCACAACTCCATTAACCACAATTGTTTAGGTTTAGTTATATATTTTAGCAGTTATATTGCTCATTTCTGTAGGTTAATTTTTCCTCTCTTGAGCCCTGCATTCAGAGTCTTTCTTGTTGTTGCTGTCGTTGGAGTGATTGACCAAATGATTTTCCCTAGGACTTAAAAAAGATGTTTTTTTTCCAGAAAATGGACATAGGTGGTACATTTTCAAATCTTTAAATGTCCGCAAATGTTATACTTTCCCCTCTTGTTTGCACACCAGTCTGTCTGAGTACAGAATTTTAAGAGAAAATTTCTGTTTCCTTATAACTCTGTGAACGTTTCTTCATCTTCTAGTATTTAGTCCAGTGCTCTCCTGGTTCACTTGTCATTTATTCTTGGTATTTGGAAATGTCAATATGATATGACTAATGCATGGTTTCAATATTCCTGTCCAGGACCTTTTAGATCTGATGACTCAAGTCTTTTTTTCATCTTTCTATTTTTGAACTTTGTTTCCCCTCTCTCCACTCAAATTCAGCTTTCTAGAACGCCACTTACATGGATTGTATAGGACCCAGTGTGTGGTTAAAGGCCTTGGAGATGCCACTCATTATGTGGATCTCCCATGGCCATGCCTGTGCTTTCTGGCCTGAATCCACCCTGCCTATCCAGGATTGGGCACCTGACCCCGACCGGACCAATCAACATCCTTCTCCAGGACTTTCCTTTTCAACTGAAACTAAGGGGACTGGGTTAGTTCTCCTGAGTAGTAACAGAAGAGAACTGTAAAGTTTTTGGCTTGTAACTGACTATTTTCTGTCATCAGGAACATCCCCAGTTGCAGTGAGAAAGAGGGAAATTGCAGGAAGAAAGGAAAACAGATGGTGGTATTTGACAACTTGGTTCCTGGTGTTTCACTTTTAAGTCAGGAAGAGAGTCATTCATTTTAAATGACCAAATTGGCACCAAAGTGGAGGGACCAAGAGAAAGGAGGCAAGGAGACCAGTTGAGAAAATATGTTAATAGTTTCCATGAGAGGTGATTAGAGTCTTTTTTTTTGAGTCTTTAATTGTAGGGATGAGTTGAAAATATAACTAGGAGTTATAGTCAATAGACCTGTTCATAGATTAGATGTGAGAGTGGTGAGAAAGGGGAGGCTAACATGTGCTAACCTTTCCTGTTGTGTGCCCGACAGACACAAGGATGAAGTCGACACCATATGCAATAATGAAGTTGAGAGAAGGAAGCCAGATACAAAGAAGCACATACTGTATGATTCAGGTTATATAAGCACAGAGCTAGGCAAAACCAGTCTATGGTGTCTGAAACCACTTTGGCAAGATGGGCCGTGAAGTGGCTTTGGGGGCCCCTGGCGATGTTCTGCTTCTTGACCTAGGTGCTGGTTACACATGAGTGTTCATTTTATGAAAAATGTATGATATGGACATGTTTCTATATGAATTTCATACTGTAACAAAAATGGTGAAAGCAAGGGTGAGGAGCTTTGGGGGTAAAAAGGAGGATTACTGTTTGAAATATTCTGAATTTGAGGTGTCTATAGAACGGTGGTTCTCAAAGCGTGGTTCCCAGGGCAACAGTAGCATCACTCAGGAACTTGCTAGGAGAGCAAATCTTTGGGCTCGATATCAGATGTATAGGAGTCAAAACTCCTGGTGGCAGGGCCCAGAAATCTGTGTTTGAACAAGCTTCCAGGTGATGCTAACATACGCTAACACTTGAGAAAGGATATCTGGATGGATCTGTTAGGCATATAGCTAAACATGACTCTGAAGTTAAGTAGAAAAAGGTTTGGGCTAAAGGCACAGTTTTGCGATTGCATCATTTATTTATTTTTTAATTTTTATTTTATATTGGAGTATAGCTGATTAACAATGTTGTGTTAGTTTCAGGTATACAGCAGAGTGATTCAGTTGTACATATATATGTACATTGCGATGGGTCTTAGCTGTGGCCTTCGGGATCTTCTAGTTGCGGCATGCGGGATCTAGTTCCCTGACCAGGGATCGAACCCAGGGCTCCTACATTGTGGGCGCGGAGTCTTAACCACTGGACCACCAGGGAAGTCCCATATATGTATATTTTAAGAGATCTTTAAAGTCATGAGAAGAGATGAACCCCTTCAAGGACATTACATACAGAAAAAAAAAAAAAGACCCGTAGGAAACTGCAGCATTTCAGGGATAAATAGGAAAATTAAGAAAATGCTTGAACTGACAGCATACACACGCAAATATTACCCAGCTTTAAAAGGCATTGGAGATAAACATTCATATGGAAAGATTTTTGTGACGTATTTTAAGTGAAAGAAGACAGACAATAAAAGGGCACAAAACTTACGATCCCACTGGCATACATTGATTATCTTTAAAGTGTGCAATTAAGACTCTATTTTTATTTTCTTCATTCACCTATCTGTTCTTTCTAGTTTTTCCTAATGTGAAGATGTCTTGCCTTTTGTAAATAAGGGGAAAAAAACACAATAAAATTGTTTTCAAAAGATATCTTGTACACATGGAGCTAGATAAAACAGATGCGAAGAAAAGGCAATTTTAAGACTAGAAAAGTCTATATGAACAGATGAAAATCACAATTCCAAAATTCTAAACTGTAATACAGGGAGAGAATTGGGTGCTCCAGAAAATTAAATTACATTAGAAGAGTTCAGTAAATTCTTTCCGAATGTGAAAGAAAAGAATAAGGAGCAGAACATAATGGGAGTAAAGAGAAGATATATAAAGTACAGGCCCAAGAGACAGTTGTGCCCCTGCTTCCATCGCTGTTTCTCCCACAATTTTCTTTTTTTTTTCTTTTTAACATCTTTATTGGAGTATAATTGCTTTACAATGGTGTGTTAGTTTCTGCTATATAACAAAATGAATCAGCTGTACATATATCCCCGTATCTCCTCCCTCTTGCGTCTCCCTTCCACCCTCCCTATCTTGCCCCGCTAGGTGGTCACAAAGCACCGAGCTGATCTCCCTGAGCTATGTGGCTGCTTCTTACCAGCTCTCTATTTTACATTTGGTAGTGTATATATGTCCATGCCACTCTCTCACTCCATCCCAACTTACACTTCCCCCTCCCTGTGTCCTCAAGTCCATTCTCTACATCTGTATCTTTATTCCTGTCCTGCCCCTAGGTTCTTCAGAACCTTTTTTTTTTTAGATTCCATATATCTGTGTTAGCATATGGTATTTGTTTTTCTCTTTCTGACTTACTTCACTCCGTATGACAGACTCTAGGTCCATCCACCTCACTACAAATAACTCAGTTTCGTTTCTTTTTATGGCTGAGTAATATTCCATTGTATATATGTGTCACATCTTCTTTATCCATTCCTCTGTCGATGGACACTTAGGTTGCTTCCATGTTCTGGCTATTGTAAATAGAGCTGCAATGAACATTGTGGTACATGTATCTTTATGAATTATGGTTTTCTCAGGGTATATGCCCGGTAGTGGGATTGCTGGGTTGTATGGTAGTTCTATTTGTAGTTTTTTAAGGAACCTCCATACTGTTCTGCATAGTGGCTCTACCAATTCACATTCCCACCAGCAGTGCAAGAGTGTTCCCTTTTCTCCACACCCTCTCCAGCATTTATTGTTTCTAGATTTTTTCATGATGGCCATTCTGACTGGTATGAGATGATATCTCATTGTAGTTTTGATTTGCATTTCTCTAATGATTAATGATGTTGAGCATCCTTCCATGTGTTTGTTGGCAATCTGTATATCTTCTTTGGAGAAATGTCTATTTAGATCTTCTGCCCATTTTTGGATTGGGTTGTTTGTTTTTTCGATATTGGGCTGCATGAGCTGCTTGTAAATTTTGGAGATTAATCCTTTGTCTGTTGCTTCATTTGTAAATATTTTCACCCATTCTGAGGGTTGTCTTTTCATCTTGTTTATGTTTTCCTTTGCTGTGCAAAAGCTTCTAAGTTTCATTAGGGCCCATTTGTTTATTTTTGTTTTTATTTCCATTTCTCTAGGAGGTGGGTCAAAAAGGATCTTGCTGTGATTTATGTCATAGACTGTTCTGCCTATGTTTTCCTCTAAGAGTTTTATAGTGTGTGGTTTTACATTTAGGTCTCTAATCCATTTTGAGTTTATTTTTGTGTATGGTATTAGGAAGTGTTCTAATTTCATTGTTTTACATGTAGCTATCCAGTTTTCCCAGCACCACTTATTGAAGACGCTGTCTTTTCTCCATTGTATATTCTTGCCTCCTTTATCAAAAATAAGGTGACCATAGGTGCATAGGTTTGTCTCTGGGCTTTCTATCCTGTTGCATTGATCTATATTTCTGTTTTTGTGCCAGTACCATACTGTCTTGATTACTGTAGCTTTGTAGTATAGTCTGAAGTCCAGGAGCCTGATTCCTCCAGCTCCGTTTTTCGTTCTCAAGATTGTTTTGGCTATTCAGGGTCTTCTGTATTTCCATACAAATTGTGAAAATTTTTGTTCTAGTTCTGTGAAAAATGCCATTGGTAGTTTGATAGGAATTGCATTGAATCTGTAGATTGCTTTAGGTAGTATAGTCATTTTCACAATGTTGATTCTTCCAATCCAAGAACATGGTATATCTCTCCATCTGTCTGTATCGTGTTTAATTTCTTTCATCAGTGTCTTATAGTTTTCTGCGTACAGGTCTTTTGCCTCCTTAGGTAGGTTTATTCCTGGGTATTTTATTCTTTTTGTTGCAATGGTAAGTGGGAGTGTTTCCTTAATTTGTCTTTCATCATTAGTGTATAGGAATGCAAGAGATTTCTGTGCATTAATTTTGTATCCTGCCACTTTACCAAATTCATTGATTTGTTCTCGTAGTTTTCTGGTAGCATCTTTAGGATTCTCTATAGTATCATGTTATATGCAAACAGTGACAGCTTTACTTCTTCTTTTCTCATTTGGATTCCTTTTATTTCTTTTTCATCTCTGATTGCTGTGGCTAAAACTTCCAAAACTATGTTGAGTAATAGTGGTGAGAGTGGACAACCTTGTCTTGTTCCTGATCTCAGAGGAAATGGTTTCAGTTTTTCACCATTGAGAATGATGCTGGCTGTGCGTTTGTCGTATATGGCCTTTATTATGTTGAAGTAAGTTCCCGCCTTACCTACTTTCTGGAGGGTTTTTATCATAAATGGGTGTTGAACTTTGTCGAAAGCTTTTTCTACATCTATTGAGATGATCATATGGTTTTTCTCCTTCAATTTGTTAATATGGTGTATCACATTGATTGGTTTTCATATATTGAAGAATCCTTGCATTCCTGGGATAAACCCCACTTGATCATGGTGTGTGGTCCTTTTAATGTGCTTTTGAATTCTGTTTGCTATTATTTTGTTGAGAATTTTTGCATCTATGTTCATCAGTGATATTAACCTTTAGTTTTCTTTCTTTGTGACATCTTTGACTGGTTTTGGTATCAGGGTGATGGTGGCCTCGTAGAATGAGTTTGCGAGTGTTCTTCCCTCCGGTATATTTTGGAAGAGTTTGAGAAGGTTAGGTGTTAGCTCTTCTCTAAATATTTGGTAGAATTCACCTGTGAAGCCATCTGGTCCTGGGCTTTTGTTTGTTGGAAGGTTTTTAATCATAGTCTCAATTTCAGTGCTGGTCTCCCACAATTTTCTACACAGTAGCTAGAGAGATCTATTCATAGTATAAATCAGACCAGTTCACCACCTTCTTAAATCCCCTCAGAGGCTTTCCATTGCATTTCAGATGAAATACAACATTCTTGACTGGCTACAGAATTGTCCACCATCCTCTCTAGCCGTCTTCTTTTTTTTTGTTTTTGTTTCTTGTGGTATGCGGGCCTCTCACCGCTGTGGCCTACTCCCGTTGCAGAGCACAGGCTCCGGACGCGCAGGCCCAGCGGCCATGGCCCACGGGCCCAGCCGCTCCGCGGCACGTGGGATCCTCCCGGACCGGGGCACGAACCCGCGTCCCCTGCATCGGCAGGCGGACTCCCAACTGCTGCACCACCAGGGAAGCCCTCTCTAGCCGTCTTCTATCTTCATGCTCCCAACACTCCAGCTACACTGACCTTCTTTCTGTTCTTTTTGGACCAAGTTCTTTCTCATCTCAAGGACTTTGAGAATGCTGCTGCCCTCACTAGAAATATTCTCATTTTTGTTATTCTTCAGGTCACAACCTAAATCAAACATCCTCAGTGAAGCAGTCCTGCCATGCTGTACTTCTCCTTCATAGTATCCATCATAATACATAGATATAACTTATTTGTACATCTTCCAGTATAGTATAAACTTAGTGAGGGCAGGGTCCACATCTAATTTATTCACCTCTGTTAGGCTGTGCGTAACAGGGTCTCTAGCACCCAGTAGGTGCTCAATAAATAATTGTTAATGAATGATGGTTGCAGATGTTCTCTCATTGGTGTGTTTTCATGGCCGTTTAAAAGAGAAGTTTGAAAATGGATTCCCCTGCATCTATGCTTATGCCACCATCTTACACAGACATTGGCAGATGTGAGTCTTTAATTGCAGCTCTTCCTATTATATAAACTAATTTCTAGATGTAAGCTAACTAAATCTTAGAAGCTGTGTTGTCCATTTGGAGTTTCCTTGTGTGGTGTTCAGATGGCCTGGAAGAATGAAAATGGCATCAAAATCTGCCTAGTATAATCTCAGTGAGTAGTTTATGCATCAATAGACTCTAGTTCAATAAATGGCAGGGGCTACATTTTAATTATGTTGTTTTCATTCTGTCATCTAAAACAGTGCTGCACAAATTGTAGGGGTCTTATACATGCTTATTGATTTAATCATAAGTCAACAGACCTGTTTCTTGCAGAATGATAGCTTAGCATTTCTTAATTTTTATTGATCATTTCCTACTGCCAAATGGACCTCCCTTTCCTACCAAAGTGATTAACTCCTGAAATAGTAAGAGCTAACTCCTTGTTGAAAACAATAATTGAAATCATGATGTTTCAAAATGTCTCTAGCAATGTTATGTGTTTAGTTTCTTTTATTCTCATAATATTTGTGTTAGTTATCTATTGCTGCATACCGAATTACCCCCAAATTTAGCAGCTTAAAACAACAAACTTGGGGGCTTCCCTGGTGGCACAGTGGTTGAGAGTCCACCTGCCGATGCAGGGGACACGAGTTCGTGCCCTGGTCCGGGAGGATCCCACAGGCCACTGTGCGTCTGGAGCCTGTGCTCCGCAACGGGAGAGGCCACAACAGTGAGAGGCCTGCGTACTGCAAAAACAAAAAACAAATTTGTACCATATCACAGTTTCTGTAGGTCAGCAATCCAGAACAGGTCAGCTAGTCCCTCTGGCTCAGAGTCTTCTGAGACTTCACTTAGGGAAGATCCTCTTCCAAGTTCACTTGTGGCTATTGACAGACCTCAGATCCTCCTTGGCTGTTGGCTAGAGGCATCACTTCCTTGCCATTGGCAGCCCCGTTCCTCTCCCCCCTCTGCCCCCACATAGGGCAGCTCACAATATGGTAGCTGGCTTTTCCCAGAGGGAGGGAGGAGAGAGAGAATGAGAGAGAGACCAAGAGAGAGAAAGAAGAGAGGGCAAGTCAAAAGCCACAGTCTTTATGTTGTCTAATCTCAGAAGTGATATGCTACCACTTTTGCCCTATTCTGTTCATTAGTCACTAGGTCCAGCCCACACTCAAGGGGAAGGGGACACAAGGGCGCAGATACCAGGAGGCGAGGATCTTTGGGGCTTTATCAGGAGTTGCCTAGCACAGCATTTTCTCTTAGTACTTAATACCAGAAATCTTTCTTATTTTCTTGTGGGAAATTGCAACCATATAATAAGCAATCATATATCCAGCACCTAATTTTAACAATTGTTAACATTTTGCCATATTTGCTTCATTAATTTTCTTATTTCCATTTAAGTGCTTTTATGTTAGTTATGGACATCATGACATTTCACCTAGAAAAACTTCAATAGACATCCATGGAAAAGGAGTCCGTGTTCCTACATAATCACAAAGCCATGATCACATTTGACAAAATTATCAATAATTCCCTAATATTGTACAATAATCAGACCATTTTCAAATTTTCCAGATTGTTCCCCAAATGTCTTTTACAGCTGGGGTGTCCAAATCAAGTTTTTGTGACCCTTAATTCTCTTTGAACTGAGAAGATCCTTGGCCCATAGCTCTGTATTAACTTGTTTTTCTATGCTAAATTATTGTTACACATTTGTTCCTCAACAAGAAACACAGTTTGAAAGAATTCAAATGGAAGATAATTCAACGATTCCTAAGTATGCCATTTAAATTATAGATTTTAATCAAACTCTTCTAACTCATACATATTATGAGATTTAAATATTTCTGATCTCAACCACTTTCAGAGTAGCAGGGGACTGCTTTTTTATTTCCCAAATTACATGCTGTTGTTTTAGTTCTTTCTTTGTTTTAGTCACATGAATTATTATTATTATTATTTTAATTTTTAAAATCTTAGACATTCTAAATTATTATCAAATTCACATTAATATATTAAAGTTTAAAAATATATTATTGTCTCAATAAAAGGAGGAAAAGCAATGACACTGATAAAATTAAATACATTTTTATTATTAAAAACCCATACAAACCAGGAAAGTCTTTAGAAACCTATGAAGAATATCTATCCCAAACCTCAGCCAACATTGTTTTTTATAGAAAAACTTTGAAAGAGGTCTCTCGATAGCAAGAAAAGACAAAAATATCCATTCTCATGGTTTTTATTCTACATTGTTTTGGAAATTCTAGTTGGTGGAATAAGATAAGGAAAAAAAAATTAAAGTTATAAAGATGAGAAACGAAGAAACAGAACTATCACCATTTGTGGGCAATAGAACTATTTCTAGAAAACCCAAAATAATCTACAAATTATTAGAAATAATAAGAAAATCTATTAAAGTGTTTGTATTTAAGGTCAATATACAAAAATAATAAATGCCAACCACAGTTAGAAAATGCAAATAAAGAAAAAAAACCTTTTTATTTACAATAACAACAACAAACTGTAAAGAACGTAAGAATAAATCTAACAAAATGTGTGCAGACTTGTATGGAGAAAATTAGAAAACTTTGTTAAAAAGCACTAAAGCAGTCTAATAAGTGGTAAGGTAGTGTGTGTTCATAGGCAGGATAACCCAATACTGTAAAGATGTTGATTCTCTCCAAATAAATTCAATGAATTTCCAATCAAACTCTTAAGAGTGTTTTCCATGGAACCTGAGAAGTTGGTTCTAAAATTTGTATGTAAGACCATGGAGTCAAGAAAAGTCAAAGTATGCAGAGGAAGAGATGGATGAAAGAACTTGCTGTACTTGGTGTCAAGGCTTGTTATAAAACTATGTAATTAAGTCAGTATAGTATTGATGCAGGAATAGAGAAGCTGACCAACAGAACGGAAGAGGGAGCCCAGAAATAGACCTACATATATATGGAATGTTTCTATGTGACACAGGAGTGTTTTAGATTGTTGGGGGAAAGAATAGAGAATTCCAAAAATAGGTAGAAGAACTAGTGGTTTTTAATACAGAAAAAAATAATGAAGTTTAACCCTACCTTACACCATGTACAAAACCCAATTACTGAATTTATATATGAAAGACACAACAATAAAAGTTTTAGAAGAAAATATTATCTTTTGACCTCAGGTTAGGGAAAAAGTCTTTTTGACTTTTTTAGATGAAGCACAAAATTAGTGTTGATATTAAAGTGTAAAATTAATTCATTAACACTAAAGAAAATGAAAGACAGGTCACAAATTCAAAGACATGTAACATTTAATTAGCAAAGTAATGTTATATATGTGTGCATGTATTTCTACAAGTCACAGAGAAAAAAATGGAACAAAAGACATAAAAAACATTTATTTTAGTTTTATCTTTGACAAAGATTTTAGAAATTAATAGATAAAATTCCTATTGCTTCAAACTTTATACTTTGACCCACCTCTAATAAACTAATTATTAGAATTCACATTAAAATTTGTAACACAATTTTGAGCTCTAGATGGTTTGAAAATAACTATTTTTATTGTGGTAAGATATACATAACATATCATTTACCATCTTAAAGTGTATAATTCAGTGCCACTGAGTATGGTAGTCATTACCACTATCTATTTCTAGAATTTTTCATCATCCCAAACAGAAACTCTGTGCCCATTAAGCAATAGTTCCCCATTCCCACTCTCTCCAGCCCCTGATAACCCCTATTCTCCATTCTCTCTCTATGAATTTGCCTATTCTAGATATCACGTATTAATGGTATCATATATTTGTCCTTTTGTGCCTGGTTTGTTTTACCTAGTATAATATATTCAAGGTTCACCCATGTTGTAGCATGTGTCAGAATTTCATTCTTTTTTATGGCTGAGTAATATTCCATTGTATGTGTATACTACATTACACTTACTCATTCATCTGTTGATGGACATTTGGGTTGTTTCCACCTTTTGACTATTACAAATAATGCTGCTATGAGCTTTGGTGTGCAAGTACCTGAGTCCCTGTTTACAGTTCTTTGGTGTATGTACCTA
This sequence comes from Stenella coeruleoalba, assembly GCF_951394435.1. Taxonomy (NCBI): domain Eukaryota; kingdom Metazoa; phylum Chordata; class Mammalia; order Artiodactyla; family Delphinidae; genus Stenella; species Stenella coeruleoalba. The sequence continues at coordinate 60,326,144 of NC_137155.1, forward strand.
GGAGTGGAATTGGTCGGTCATATGATAATTTTATGTTTAACTTTTTGAGGAAATGCCAAACTGTCTTCCATAAAGCCTGCACATTCCCGCCATCAATGCACTAGGTTCCAATTGGGAACATCTTTATGTGTCACCCTATCTGATTTTGAAACAAAAACAAAACATGCCAAGATCAATTCACCTAGAGGTGAAAAGCAATAGTTAAATAGCAAACCTATGTGACATTAAAACCTGAGACTTGTGGATTTCTTCTTGTTTGGCGGACTTCTCAGGAATCCGCAAGTGTTGTTGAAACAAGCTTCTTTGTCAGCAGGTAATGTGAAAATTGAATTTGTTGTTGGTGATAAAGTTCACGTCTGCTTTCTTTCGGGGGACATTGATCTGGGAATATAGTTTACTGTAACCTGGTGATTTCAGTAATACAAATGCAACAAAATGTTACTTAAAAACAAAACATAAATTCAATCAGGGGTGGCAAGGCAATTAAGGGGAGCTCTCTCCATTTTGTTGTCCTTCTGGGGCATTATGACAGCTGCAGCCAATATTGAACAGGGAGCTGCAGCTGTTTACAGATGCATTAGGAAGAAGAGATTTTGGAACTCAGTTGCAGAATTTCTCCTGCGCAAAAGAAAGGCCAAAATTGTCGGAGAAGGGGGATATCTAAGGGATATAAGTAAATTTACTTTTCAGCAAGAGCTCGAGGTGCTAATACTGAGCATTACAATTGCAATGAATCAAAATCTTGGTTTTGAGTGGTCACAAGAAAGGTGATCTTAGCTCAGAACAGTCCAGTCATGCCTTTATTACCCAGTATATCCATTACTCTTACATAGGCCTGCAAAAGCAGTGTGTACCAATGCATCTTTCATTTAGGGTATTAATATAGTTCCTACATGTTAGTGTTCCAATTATCCATGAATTGCAAGGCTGTCCATTTCCACCATGATAAACTCAATGATTATAGGTAGGTACTAAAACATCAAGTCTTCTGATATTTGATTATCCTTAACATAGAGCTTTGATAATAAAAAGATTTTTGTTGAAAATGGTATAACTTCAAATTGGAATGATGAGACTTAAAGGGGAACATTTATAAACCTGGGGCTCTTGGTTTTGACTTGTGACTAGATGCTTAACAGGTGGTCTGCCACTTGCCTTGTGACTCTGATGACATCATCTCTTTGCCAAGATGTCAAAGCTGAACACACACCCGACAGAACAGGAGCTACCTCTGTAATTCAACAAATTATATTTATCGTCTCATCTGGCTATACCCAGTTGCCCAGGAGTATGACTCTTTGTCATTATTCTTCACCATATATGTGGTTGCCACGTAAAAAAGCCAAACAAAACAGTCACAAAATCAATTTATTTCCAGGGAAGAAAGGGGGCTTCAAGGCATGGAGGAGGACCCTGATCCCTTTGGGAAAAAAGCAGAAAGGTCAATTTGGTTTATTAAAGAGCTGATCCTTTTAGGTTCAGGATATAATATACTTCCTTTAATGCCATCTAATAGGAAATCAGAAACAGTCCAAAAGCATACTATTCCCTGAGGAAGAGTCAACACAAAATTAGTACCACCAGGCCAACTCCAGCGCCTTCTGCGGCCTTAAGCACAGAATCCTGCAATGCAAATGTCATTTAAGCTTCTTGGAATCAAATTTAAGGCCTGGTGTATAGACGTGTTCTGGTAGGCACATATATATAAATAAAGGAAGGGCAGGTAAATTGTACTTTAGAATGATCTGACAGATTTGTGCTGTAGCTTAAAAAAAGAAATGTATTTTTCCCATAAACGAGACATTAATGAACACACACTAATTGGGTATTTACTATTGCTCAGCACTCATAAGGGTAGATTATCTGAGCAGATTTTTCAAAGGAGAAAGAAAAGGGGCTCCAAAGTAGGGTCCCAGGACCAAGGTGAACCAGAAAGGGGCTTACCTAAGGTAGGGCACCTGGTCAGAATTAAGGTCCAAGGGGTCAAGCATTCGTCAGAGAAGTCTGTGGTTAGAATCAAGCCTCAAGGGCACAGAAAGAAGGGACAATGATTTGAATTGGATGATAAAGTGTTGGTGAAGAATCAGAGTACTTGTGGCCCCCTTGCCGGGTATCTGCTGTTCAGTAAGAAAGCAGGTACAATGGCTTTAAGGCACCACGAGTGCGTGCCAATGGGGATGGGTACAGATACACGCAACATGCAGTTCTTCTACTCAAAGGACTCCCAGTGTAGCTGGGCTGACTCGATCACATGTGAAGCAACCAGAGAACGATTCAAAATAGCAAATGATGAAGGGCTAAATAGTGGGTTGCAGACTGACTGTGAGATTCAGAGAGAATAGTCAGGGAAGTCCTCACAGAGAGGGGAGATCAAGCAGGCTTCAGTAAGCTCAGGGGAAGGGAGAGGGATTGGGGACATCCAGGCAGAGGTACAGCAGGTGCAAAGGCTCTGAGGTTGAAGGAACATGGCAGCTGCATGGATCACGGGAGATTAACCCACAACAAACATGGCACTGCACAGACCACAGGAATCTGGCCCCAATGGAGCAAATGGTGCACTGTGAGAGCCAGTGGAAAGTGGGTCTGGCTGGAGAAGCTTGAGGGCCAGCAGAGGTTTAGATGAAGTAGGAAAGAGAGCCCTGAAGGCAACGTGAAGAGAAGACTAGTCAGGAAGGGAATAGGGAAAAGTGGGAGAAGGAAGAGACAGAGTCTGAGGAAACCACATGGCAGCCGGCTGATGAAGTGGTCCAGCCACAATGCTTAGTTTAGAACCCAGAAACAGGACAGGGGAGGAAATGATAAATGTCAGGACATTTTAGAAGGAAAATCAACAGGGTTTGTATTTTGACCGTATATGAAGTTTAAAGAAAAGAAGAGGAAAAGTTCAGAATTTCACATCTGAGTGAAAGTAAGGTTGGAGAAAGGAAACTTTCCATGTGAACTTGGTTGTGGAAAAATGACTATGCATGTAATATCGAGCATACTGATATTAAAGTCACATTTAAACATCCAAGTGGAAATGTCCAGTAAGCAGGAAGAAAGATGGAAATAAAGCTAAGATAATAACATAGGACAGGAAATACAATTTGATCATATGCAAGATAATTCTCAGTGAGTTGTATGTTCATTTATTATGATCCTGAGAGGAACTATTTTCTGTAGTCCATGTGGGATATGAATTTATGTCCTGGAATTAACTGAGTACAGTTTTCCCTTTATTAGAAGAAGTAGTAAAATAAAGCAATCTTCTTGGTACCAGAATGGAGAGGAGAGAAGTCTACATACAATCTAGAAATCTAATCGTCGACTTGGGTCAGCATTTTCTTTGAGTGTTGAGACACCTTAACCATCATTTGAAGGCAAAAAGGAAACCCATCAGAATGTTCATCAACATTTTAAAGATTCTAGTGGAAAGCTCAATGTAAGAGCCAGAAGTAATTCTTTCCCACTGAAGCCCAGCCTCTTGGTCTAAGTATCACTTCCTTGCTGAATAGAACTTCTTTCATGGAAACACGTTGCTTTGTTTCCTTAATGTGATGTTCTCATCAGAGAAATCTGTTGTTTAGTGTATACAGGTTGATTTGGTGGAATGGTATCTCTGTGTGGTGTTATGTAAATAGAGTTATAGCCCATCCTTCTGATAGTAACTTAGGCTATAATTAGGATGTATGTGTAATGATGCTGTGTGTGTGTTTGAGAAGGGGTGTGTGTGTGTGTGTGTGTGTGTGTGTGTGTGTACGGGCACATGTGCGTGCTGAGAGCAGGGGGTAGAGAGATGTGTAAGCAAGTCCGCGTTAAAGTTCTTGATGTACAGAAAGTCGCCAATTCACAAAGGACTTTGATTACCTCTATCCATTATACACACACAGTGAGTGAGCGTGCTACTCACCATCTGTCATCTATTTCATTTGCATCACCAGCACCTGGCCTGTTTATCTGCTACATTCGTTTCTTCACTGAATTCTTATGCTGCTTTAATAAAATATAGAAATGTTATTGTTAAAAACCAATTAATTTACAATCCTCTACAGAGATAGTATTACTTATAATTCAGTTTGGCTTCTAATGATCGGCTTTCTTGCAAAATGACTTAATTCTTGTGTCAAAGATTAGTTATTAGATATTACCCTGCTGTACGAGTCATGTACTGCTGAGGTAGGCAAAGCAGCTTGGAATGTCCCTGGCCATTAATCAGAAGTCTGAAACATGTTCTTGTTTAACTCCTTTAAGAACCTGGCTGCAGACATCATGCCCTTAACTCTTTCCCTGACCAAATGCTCAGACAGCATGCTTCCTACATTAGGTTAAGTCTGGTGCATGGAGATCTGGAATTTCCAATGAAAGATTTTGGTCATTAGGAGCTTGAATAAACATATATAACTTGAAATTCTCTCCAGTTCCATGTATCCACGCGCATTTTTGTTTGTCTATTTTGTACAGAGTTTCCTTTCCTATCCAGCCATGTTATGAATGAGGTATGAAAAGATTGTCTCCTCTCCTAAACCCGGACTTTGAAGTGAACGTGGTTGGATCTCTCACACAATGACGGTGCTGGGTGTCGCTTGCCTTATTATTACAGTGTTATCCACACCCATCATGCAGGCCAACCTGCTCACACAGGGCAGTCTGGCAGCTCTCAGCCACCTTGTCCACACATTTCAAGAACGGACTCACGAAGCATATGGCTATCGCCAGCACATTCTAGAAACATTAGCTTGGCCCAGAGGTATCTGAGAGAAAACTTATTCTTACAGATTAAAAATCCTTATATGCCTTCAAAATTTTTTTTTTAGTATAACATTCTCAAGCTGCCCATGTCTTTGCTTTATAAACCTTCTGATGTAACCCAGAATTTAGTGTGGAAACTATTATTTCCTTTCTTGATTTACTTTTGATTATAACACATGGCAAATGACATATCCTAACAGTGGAAAATATATATGTGTGTGTGTATATATATATATATATATATATATATATATATATATATATATATACAGTATTTTATTTTCCATAGGTACAGAATATAAATATGCTTACATTTAAAATTATGGCTATAGAGACTAGGATCTGTCCTGAGAAACCTAATGAATTGCTATGAAAAAATGAAGCCACAAAAGTAATTGCTGGGGATTCCTACTAACTGAGTAAGGATACTTCTCAAACCTTGAAATAACTCAATTAGCTGAATCTGAAGGGGCCAGAGAATTCAATAATACAGACCGAAAGGAGAATATCATTTTGATGTGAAAGGGGGAAAAAATCTTTCTCGTGGTCTCAATTAACGAAAAAGCCAGCATTCTACATTTACAAAAATCTATCTTTTCAATGATGCATTTGTTCCGCTGATGGTTTTAGCTTTATAAAATGCATTTGCTGCCAGCTCTGGAACATATGCACATATGAAAACTACAGGGGGGGCTACAAAGGTAGAGACACTTTAGTTTGACTTCTCTGGATGGTGCCACTTGCAAAGCATGAGGTGCTCGTTATTTTACAAAAGCAGAGAAACCAGCTTTGCGATCGGGGCAGACAAAACTTGAACAACTGTCTTAGAAGAAGCATTTTCTTTTTTGTACATTTATAATATCAAGGGAACTGTGCCTAGCTCCACACACTTTGTCTTACATGATAGGTTTTCTACAAACAATCAAACTCATTGGTAAACTCCAAAGGATCATCTGATTTCAGCTATATGCCTCATCCTGAATGCTACTCTCTGAATGCTCAGTCCATTATACATGTTATTTTAACTAGCTTTTCCTGCCTGTTCATACACATTTCTAGAGTCTTTTGCTAGTAAAATTAAACAGGAAAGATGGTATTTAATATGAGCTTGTCCCCAAACTTGGAAGATTTAGAAATTAGGTCTGAGGGAGCCAAAGGGAGAAAACTACAGGAATGAAGATGGACAAATGGTCTCCAAATCTGTTCCCTGGTGACTTTGGCTCAGGTTGATATGTCCCTGAATCATTGCTCTATATGCAAAGTAGGGATGGGAACCAAATGCCAAAATATGTCCCCCAAAAGAAAAATTCCCAAATAACCCTATTCTCCGAAGCTTATTCTTCAGTTTCAGACAATACATCATCAACCTCAGAAATAGGACCTGAGCCAAGCAAACTGCAATCTAATATGGAAATGTGTCCTGGCCACGGTACTGTGTCACTCTTCTGAATGGGATCACCTGCACCCATCTCTCCTAGGAGAAAATTTCAAACAGAGTTAGCTCCTTAAACCTTCTAATTAAAATGAGAAATCCCCAGGCTTCCATGACTCAGCCTCAGAAAAAGATTATTAGGAATTTAATAGGGAAAATATAGCAGCTCAGGCCATCTGTGACCCAGTGCTCTGTGAGAATTTAAAGAAAACTGGAGGGAGGCAGCACACACTCCAACGTACTCTTGAGGAGTACTTTGTAGGAGCTGCAATAAATCAACATAGTTAGAGTACAGCCTTTTTCAGATTTAATTACTGTTACATAATTATTAGCAAAGCATTCTCCTCTGAAACTGTAAAACTCATTACATCAAAAATCCCCAAGCTCCTGATGGAATTTATGAACTAGTTACTTTCTTTCAGGCCCTGGGAAAATAGTGGAAGAGCGTCCAGATTTGTCTCCGGCTTTTTAGAGGCAGAGGGAGATTTCTTCCCCCGTTTTGTGTCATTTTAATAGGTTTCTGGACTGGCTTCCTATAGATCATTCTCTTAGACATCTATTGTATATTCTCACCTAAATATCTGTTTAAACGAGTTCCATTCCACTGGTAAAATGTACTAAGCAAGTAAATTTCAAAGTACGCTGACAAGGAGCTGGCTGATTTTCAAAAGAGTGAAAGATAAGTAATTTTTCAGTGTCTGATTTTTTTTTGATGGTTCAGGAAGAGTCAGAAAAATTACAGCAAGTCATGGGGCTTGTGTTGGAAGGTCCAGTGTCAACATGGGAGTGATCTGCATGCAATGGTTCACTGGGTTTGGCTGGCCATCTCTTCCCAATACCATATGCAAGCACATTGCACAGATAGCTTGAAATCGGCCACGGTAGGAGTATTTACAATACAAAATTGGCAAATGCTACCATCTAGGCTTGTTCCCTGCAGAGCCTGTTGTTAAAACACTTACCAGCACAGCACTGTTACCGTGTTCATCAATGACACAAGTGTAAATGACATCTCTATTGTCTACACAACTCTATCCTAGGATAAATGTCCCTCACCGAAACACTGTTTCAATCTAACTTTAACAAAAATTGGTTTAGTTTAAAGTCTGGCTTGGGTAGGATGTTTGTTCCCGGAAGCAGGAATACCATACAGTGGGATGGATTCCTTTGGAAGACAGGTAAATGCCCTCGCCTCTGCCTGGTTAGCTTCTTACCCTAGCCGTTACTGAGCTCAAGATCAGGACGTTCCTTCCAATGTGGGTCAGGCAGCCTCCCCGGATCCTTAGCCCCTTACCTGCAGAGAACTGCGGCTGCTAGAGAAGAGTTTGTTCTTGCTCCTACACTCAGAATATCCAGCCAGATGTTTTCTGTTGTATCTGTAGGCTCTCCTGGGATTAGCTCTTATCACAGTGAGAGGAAGATAAAGGCAGCTGAGGCTTAACCAGTCAGCTGCCTTGGATCTGCTCCCTCTGTTGCCACGTTTCCATTCCTGACTCTTCGCCAGCCCTGGGACAACCTTAGTTTCTCCCTGGCGATCTCCTAATCCCCACTTTCTGCAGGATCTCCCACCCCTCCTGCTGCGCATAACTACCTGGTAGCCAAACTAAATGACTCCCTGCCCCGAACATGTCCCGTGTTCTTCCACGCTATTTTTTTCCTAATAGAAGAGGTGACTAACACCCCTTGAACATTGTTCTAGAGTTCTGTTATCATGTTCAGTGTGTACATTCTACACTTCAGATCATCTACTGATTTTTTCTTAGCAATCTACTTTAATTGATAGGAGCTCCCACTGTTTTTTTTTTTTATAGCAGCCAGCTATTTCTTTTTAAATTTATAAATGTGATAGCTTTACAAATCTCTTGGAGGATAACGTACTTAAACTTTTCTTTTGTTTTCAGCATTAATTCTGTGTTCTCTGGATATAGTTCTTTTGTTTGCTAAATACTGTGTCTCTTGCATGCTGGAGTTTTTCTTGGATGTTTGGTGACTCTTTGCGGTCTGTTCATATTATAGATGAGGATCTAATTTAAACAATGTTATTAGGAAGCATTATTTCCTCTGCTCAGTTGAAACTTCCTATCTGCCCATGAATTTGTGTTCTGATTTGGAAAGCCCTACTTCTGCTGGCTGGAGGGAGGAAGAAGACATATAGGGCAAGTCAGGCTTTCTTTTCAGGTCTATGGGTGGTTTTTCTTCTGGGTTATGAAGACCAATTTCTTAGTGACCATACATTTGTTAGAATGCTGTGTGCTTCTAGAGCCCCATACCAATTGCTAAGTCTCTCTTGTCTTCCTTCTAGCCTCTGCTGCTTCTGGGTTTGGAATTATTAGAGTTTCTGTTGGGGAAACTCACCCGGACACAGAGAATTCTCTTTCATTTGAAGTGGTTGTAGGTTTTTCAGTTGCATTTTCCCTTTTTCTGTTACCTATTAGTGAAAATTTTCTTTGCTCCGATCTTTTGGTACTATACTGTCCAACCTTTAAATGCTGCTGTGTATTTAATTTTTTATCGTCTTCCTGCAGTTTAAGGGAATTTGGGGAGAGAGTGGTCATGTGTCCTCAGCTTTCTAGAACTAGAAGTCTCCCTCTCTTTTTTTTAACAGTACTTATTTCTGGCTCAATTATAATTATACCGGTAACTTAACAAAACAGAATTTAACTGTAGCACTGTCCACAATTGTGGCTTGCAAACACATGTTCAATGAAATAGTGTTAATCACATAAAATACTAGGGGTCTGTATTTTAATTAGGATATGTAACTGTGGACCTGCCTATCCTTTCCACATTTCCTGACTCATCATTGAAGAAAATGTTACTTTTTAATCTAAGCCCATTATGAGGTATGAGCCACATTAAGAACTACGCAATTGGGCTTCCCTGGTGGCGCAGTGGTTGAGAGTCCGCCTGCCAATTCAGGGGACACAGGTTTGTGCCCCGGTCCGGGAAGATCCCACATGCCGCGGAGCGGTTAGGCCCGTGAGCCATGGCCGCTGAGCCTGCGCGTCCAGAGCCTGTGCTCCACAACGGGAGATGCCACAACAGTGAGAGGCCTGCTTACTAAAAAAAAAAAAAAAAAAAAAAAGAACTACCCAATTCTTCTCTCTTTCTTTTTGAATACGGTTTAAATTATATCTATTAATTTCTTTTGTATTTTAGTAGGAAAATGTTATTAAAAAACCCACGAAAGCTTATGGTGCTAATAGTTTTTTAAAGAAATCTTTGTGCAGTGAACATCACATGTTATTCTCTAAACCGTCACTGAGTCTATGGTTGAATAATACTGAGCCTTTTGCTCAATGCTAGGATTTATTGTTTCTTTTTCTAAAACATCATTATTGTAGGCCCAAAGCTAATTTTTCAAGGGAAGGAATGTGTTTTAAAGATAAAGAGGAGAAATGCTAATATTTTCCCATTACAACTTGCTAATTTGCAATGGAGTTACATTTGAGCAGAAAATTCTTAAATATATATTTGTGAATATCAGTTATAGTACCTGGAATCTTATACTATAATCACATGACGAATCTATTTCAGTTTTATTGCCATGGCAATTAACCACTTAAAGATTTATTCTGTTTTTGTAATTCTTCTCTGTATTTTGTCAGATAGATGAAGTCACTCGGTATAAATCTAGAATTCAAACATCTGACTGAGAGAATAAATGCTGTGCTTTAAATTGGTCAGCATGGCAATGCAGAGAAATCCTAGAGGGTTACAGATGATATCAATCACTTGCTACACTCATGACTAATTTACTCTCCTTCTTACCATGTTCTCCCATCAGCCTAACACTGCATGATCTGTCAAAGTCTCTGCCACAGTGTTACTGGGCCAGAGCTGAAACAATTTGTTCAGCCAGACCTATTTGGCTACCATCTGATTCGGGTTTTGTAATAACTCATCCTGGCTTGTTTGAAATTAATTTTTATCATGGGCAATAAGGAAGGTATTTGATTAACAAGATAGAGGTAACATGAATTCAGCACTTATTCTGGGTCAGGCACTGTTTTCAGCATTCTGCATATATTATCTCATTTAATCCTCACATCAATACTATGAGGCAGGTGCTACTGTTAGGTGAAATATCCAAGGGAAAAAGTGAGGGCCAGAGAGAGTGAGTCACCTGCCCAAGGTCACACAGATGGTAAGCAAGGGATGCAGGATTTGCCTCTGCATGGGGTAAATCCACAGTCCATTTTCGTATAACCCCTTGCTTTAAAAGAGCAAGACAGTTTTTGTTTAGAATTGTCAGACTGTATATTAAATATTTATATGTAAATACAATCAATGGCCCTAAATATTAAATGAATTGTATCTGATTAACTGAAGGATATGTATACCCAAATATTTTATTTGAATTAATTCAGCTCATCTATGGACTTGAAAAAAAATAAAGCACGTTTCCATTAAACTACCTGTCAGTCAAATGTTTTCTTAGTTTATATTGACATTTCCCTTCTACTAGTCTGAATATATTGGCTTTTACTCAGTGTTCATACCTTCTAATCTGATTTAAAGAATACCTTTCCTATCCATTTAAACTCTCTGCTTGTCACTGCCTTTCTGGACCTAAATCCCTCCTGCATGGCTTGAGACTGCCCACCTTTGCTCATCTGTTCTATCCCTGAACCCAGAGGCAGACCTAGGTTTGGGGAACATGGAGTTTATATGATTGGAGTGGAGGTGGGGCAGGAGACTTTTAACACAAAGAATGCAAAGTGCAAAACACAAAATTAGGTCCAAAATGAGTGATTAAGGTGAGCAAAGGCATCACAACACATTAGAGATTTTTTAAAAGCTGGAAAATACTACAAACGTTAAGAAATCCAAAAATATAGACACACACACAAAATATTTTTAATAGTTAACTGGCTGACAACTTGCAAATACCTTTTTCCCCCTACATTATTTTTTTTCTGCATAATGGTTGATCTACCCTTCATATAGCAACAATTTGCTAATACAATTTTTAATAGAGTAGAAAGTTAAGCCAGTCTTTCATCTACTACAGCTGATCACAGTATCACTTTTGTTTAATGGCCCATCACTTTTATCCAAAGTGTGTGTGTGTGTGTGTGTGTGTGTGTGTGTGTGTTTACAAATCAATTTAATTATTAGCAAAGACGATATACTTCACACATGTTCAAATCAAGATTTTGTAATTTCACACTTGTTTTATTGAACTTCCCAAAATGGCTCTACAAATGGCAGTTAAAATGGTACTTTTTTAGCTCTATCAAATGTGTTATTGCATCAAAAAAAGGCAGAAATGTATGGTCCCTTTATACTTGGATATGCTGCCTTATCAGATGCATTCCTGACAGGAGAGAACTCCATTTGGCCAGTCCTGGATGAGACTGAATGTTCCACTTACGAGTACACATATCTGATAATTGGAAGAATTTCCCACTACTAACTTCTGGCTTTGTATTTTCCCCCCATTAGCACAATATACTATAAGACACACTCTATGGTACAGGACCTTGAGGGTTAACTCAGCCTACTTGGGTAGTAGGACTATTCCAGAAATCCATTCCTGCACCTAAAGAGCCAGCAATAGTATTGAATGACCGAGGACCACAACCCCAGACTAAATTTATCCCCAACTCAGCTTTCCTTAGCCACATCCCCCAAATTTCATCTATAAGGACAGGTCATGTGAGAGAGAGAGAGGCAGAGGGGCAAAGGCAGATGTTCATCCTCAGTCTTTGCCCACAGTCGGGACCAAGATCCAGGTACCCAGGGCCCAGAATTCCTTTCACAAATGTATTCTGGGCTGGTTTCCTCAGCTGCTGACCTGCTGGGCCAGTCCTTGCATAGTGAACCATGCTTTCTCAGCCTCAAGTGATGGCCAAGGGGAGTCAGCGGGTGGGAAGCAAAGGAGGGCAGGCTGGCACCTAAAGGCTGTCTTTCCCCGCACTGCCAGTGTCCAAGGAGAAATTCCAAGAAGTCAGATTATTCTCCATTTGAACTAGGCCTTCCCATTCATTATACAGGCACATTTGTCAAAAGAGGAGGATAGGACGTATTTTATTTAACAGTTTGTTAGCTAGATTTATAACTTAAATGTTTTACAATGAATGTGCGATCCTTGTATTATCAAAACTAATAATGAAAAACTTGTCAAATGTCAAAACACGCAAACAAAACTTTAAAAGCCTAATCTGGACATTCCATTTGGGAACTCTTTTTGGCGTGTCAAGAAAGCGCACTAGGCCATCAGTCTGCTATATCTTTGGAATCTGGGAAGAGTTGAAGGGACTTAGGCAGTAACATTCAGGATTCCCAAGATCCCAATGTTACGCACCAGAGTTCTTGACCTCCTTAATCAATAGAAACTGGTAAGAGGCCGGACAAGAAGTTCAGGCAAGGCTTTAAGGGGTTTGTGCTGCAGCACGGGGGAGCGAAAACAAGTAGCAGGTGCCCTGGCTTGCTCCCCAAGGGGCGCGGTGCGAGCTGGTCCCTTATATGGGGAGAGGGTAGGGGTGGGTCCAGGGGTTGGGCAGGAGGGGTGGCCCAGGTGGTCTGCCCACCCCCTTGGTGGTGCTGTGTGCAGGGGGCATGCGCAGTACCCTGCTTTTGCTCCAGACACCCTACTTTTGCTGGGTTTTTGGTCTTTTTGTATCTTGTTCATAATTTGCCCCAACTGCACACACTCACAATTATTTTTAGTCCTTTAGAGTGTCTTTGTATTTTGTTGCTAAAGGAGATGTTTGTCCAGGTGCAAGCACCTGCAGCAAAGGGTTGCAGGTTCCCACCTGCCTGTCTTACCCAGGCCTGTGGGACAGAGAAGGCACAACAAACGCTCCTGGAAAAATGCCCTGACAAAGCAGGACACATACTTCGGGGCTTGAGCAAGTAGAAGCACATCCTGCTGCTCATATGATAGGTGCCTTGTCACCATGGCTGAGACTAATAAGCAATATGACCCTCATACCACTCCTGAGGGATGGAGCAAAGCATAGATCTCACAGACTAAGACCATTTTGGATGGGTGGGGTCGGGCACTCAGTATGTTCATGATCACCTAGCCAGAATCTGTAATATTAGTAAAAAGAAATCATTCTTGGATGAAAGAAAATTATTCTGTTTGGGAAGAGAGAAACAGTAACACTAAGCAGGATGGTGAGTCTTCATTACACAGCTCTTTAAAATTCTAAGCACTGTTATTTGTGTTGTATAACACTTAGAGAATGATAGAATCAGGACACATTATTAGGAATATAATCATATAAACAATCAGATACCTTCTCCTTACTCATCAACGGTTGTCAAGTACCTGCCGTGGGTCCCCTCCTAACCTAACTCCGATTCTGTGTCCCTCTGTGTCCAGACTTGGACGGAAGTTTTAAATTCTAAGAGGCTGTCCTGAACATCCGGGCTTCGGGACGATCAGGCCAGTGCTCCCTGTGAAAAGAGGAAGTGGCCCTGGCGTTTTGTTCAGCTCTCAGGTCTACATGGTGCTCTGCCTCACACTGCTTAGAAAAAGCTGCGAGGGAGAGATCGGAGCCCCCCTAGGGCTCCTCAGTGTGATTCCCTCCTCATGATCCTTTTCCAATCAGAAGGGAGTAATTTCCCTCCACCTCATTATTTTCCTGCCTAGCTTTCCACCCTTTGAAGCTGAGTCTTTCCTCCATTAACAACCAACCAGGAAAGTGTACTCACTAGTACTTCGTACTAATCTTGTAGTTTTATAGCCTGACCTCTGACCAACCTTTTGACATAAGTGGTTTCTTAAAGGGGCACTGCCTTCTTTTTCTAAACTTATTAAAAGACATTAAAAGGGATTCTACTTTTTTGGGGGGGTCCTCTGGAGAAAATCATACACACAAAATACTGTTGTCTTTTATTCAGGTGGTGGTGTGCCTTTTTGCCTGTCTCTGTGTCAGGTTCCACATGGTGGCCTGGTTGCTCAGTATTCAGAAACCAGGCAAGAAATTAGCATTTTAAACTGATATTATTCTCTCAAAAAAACAAGCTCAATCCAAAAATGGGTGGAAGACCTAAATAGACATTTCTCCAAAGAAGACATACAGATGGCCAAAAAACACATGAAAAGATGCTCAACATCACCAATTATTAGAGAAATGCAAATCAAAACCACAATGAGGTATCACCTCACACCAGTCAGAATGGCCATCATCAAAAAATCTAGAAACAATAAATGCTGGAGAGGGTGTGGAGAAAAGGGAACCCTCCTGCACTGTTAGTGGGAATGTTAATTGATACAGCCACTGTGGAGAACAGTATGGAGATTCCTTAAAAAACTAAAAATAGAACTAACATATGACCCAGCAATCCCACTACTGGGCATATACCCTGAGAAAACCATAATTCATAAAGATACATGTACCACGGTGTTCATTGCAGCACTATTTACAATAGCCAGGACATGGAAACAACCTAAATGTCCATCGATATATGAATGGATAAAGAAGATGTGGCACCTATATACAATGGAATATTACTCAGCCATAAAAAGGAACGAAAATGAGTTATTTGTAGTGAGGTGGATGGACCTAGAGTCTGTCATACAGAGTGAAATAAGTTAGAAAGAGAGAAACAAATACCATATGCTAGCGCATATGTATGGAATCTAGAAAAATGGTACTGATGAACCTAGCAGTAGGTCAGGAATAAAGATGCAGATGTTGAGAATGGACTTGAGGACATGGCAGGGAGGGGAAGGCTGGGATGTACTGAGAGAGTAGCACTGACATGTATAAACTACCAAATGTAAAATAGATGCTAGTGAGAAACAGGCGCATAGCACAGGGAGATCAGCTCGGTGCTTTGTGATAACCTAGAGGTGTGGGATAGGGAGGGTGGGAGGGAGGATCAAGAGGGAGGGGATATGGGGATATATGTATGCATACAGCTGATTCACTTTGTTGTACAGCAGAAATGAATACAACATTGTAAAGCAATTATACTCCAATAAAGATGTATAAAAAATAAATAAAGGGAATTAAACATTAAAAAAAACGGATACTATTCTCATCTTTTAGGACAGGATTAGCACTTGGTAAACACATAGAGTACTTTATGCATACAATATAAATGGATTCAGTTAAACAAACATTTATGGAGCACCTGCTGTATGCAGGACACTGTTGAGTGCTGTAATGAGTGCTGTGTAGGTCAACAACATGACCAGGATTTACGATTTGATAGAGCATATGCCTTTACGTGGATATACAGTGGTTCCTCGGCATCTGCAGGTGATTGGTTCTAAGACCCCTGCAGATACCAAAATCCATGGAAGCTCAAGACCCTTACATAAAATGGTGTAGTATTTGCATACAACTTATGCACATCCTCCTGTCTATTTTATATCATTTCTAGATTATGTCTAATGCCTAATACAATGTAAATGCTATGTAAATGTGCACTGCAAATTCAAGTTTCGCGTTTTGGGAGATTCTGGAATTTTTTTCCAAATATTTTTGATCCACAGTTGGTTGAACCCACAGATGCCAAACCCTCGGATTCGCAGGGCCACTTGAACATAGAATTCTTAAAGTTCACAAAGTGAATAAATACCATATGACCAGGTGATGGAGTAAACATCTCACAAAGTCAAGAGAGAGATGGGTAACACATGTTAAGATAGGGGAAGACAAAGGGAATCCATGATTCAGATTTTCTTTCTCATATTTTCTTTCTTCTAAGGTTTTCTTAACCGGTGTCTTTTCCCAGCTCCAATAATAAGTCTCCCAAACCTGTCAGTGGCTCCTCAGGTCTCCTACAAGGGCACAGCATTTTCCATGGTCTGGAGTCTGTATTCAAATTGATAGACAGATTGACAATGTTTGCAAACATCTTAAATATTTAGGCTTGCAGTGAAACATCCAAGGAAATAGAGTCAATTCTTAAAAGTGACAAAACACAAATAATATGGTACACTCTTTGCTGGAAATACACAAATCATACTTGTCTCATCCTTAAAGCAAGATTTTGCCATTACGTTACTAAAACAATGAAACTTAGACATTACCAGGACTTTCTGAGCAATACTATGGAAGGACTGTTGAACTGGTTTTTGAAAGACTTGGGTCTAATTTAAACTCTGCTCCTTGCTAACAGCGTGAGTTTTGGTGGGTCACCTACTTCTCTGCTTTTCCATATCCAAGACTAGTAATTACATTTATTTACTGCAACATGTCAAAAAGTTTGTTGTGATCATCCATGTAAAATAATGCTTAAAGGTATCATTCAGAAGGAAAGCATCACTGTTAGAACCAGCTTTGAAATAAACTCTTGGGTATAGTTTGGTTCCTGTTTCCCTAGTCGTTAACAGCTATCAATGTTGTGTTTCTAATTTTCTTCACTGATCTTTATAGAATGTTTCTTTTCTAATTTGTCCACTTTTTCTAGCTTAGGATCAAAACCCGTAAGTCTTTTACAAAGATGTGCACCTTTGCATCAGTTTGAGAATAGAAACCCTTTGGGGTCGTTTCCCTCGTGTAACCTTGCTCCCCTTTCTTGTGAGAGCATCGTTGTTCGGTATGAATCAGAGCCAATGCATATTGCCTTTTTGTATTCTCAGCTCCTGTCTTCCTCCCCCCTCTATCACCCACCCCTCCTGTAAATAACAGAAGCAAAAATGTGCAATTACCAAATATAAAGTTGAGAAATCTCTGTCACTAATTTTTTTTTCTGAATCATAGGTTTCTCTTGTCAGTTTAACTTTTGAAAGTGGCAGTAAAAAGAATTTGGCAAGACTTACAGAATGAAATGGAGTGACTAAAGCAGAGGCTATATCACGATGGATGAAGAGATCCTTTCCAGGACAAATTCTGGAAGAAAAGTGGTTGATCTGTCTGATCTGACAACCAGGCTTCATGGTGGGAATGACTAAGGAAGAAAAGCAGTTGCCCACACAAAATACCCTGAGGGGCTCTGTGGAGACACAAGTTCCCAAGAAAACGAAACACTAAAGGAAAATACAGGTGAGAGACATATTCCCTACTCTTTAGGCTGGTTGCTCTCTTTTAGGCCTGAGTCATGAAGTACAATTAAAATATTTGTTTCTCATCGAGCATGATGCAAGTTGTGTATCTCATTCATTAGGGAACTTGAACTCCTTTTAATGGAGGCATGAAATCTAGCTGTGAAACCCAGATGACCTATCATTCTGGTGGGATCATGAAGAAGAAAATTTAAACTGAACAACTCTTTTATCTCAGCGTTCTTAAATCAGCTAGGGGTGTGTGTGTGTGTGTGTGTGTGTGTGTGTGTGTGTGTGTGTGTGTGTGTGTGTGTGTGTGTGTGTGTGTGTGTGTGTATTCCTTGTCCTTCATCTTCTAAGGAAAAACAGTAAAAAGAAAAAGGAAGTGGGGAACCAGGAAAAATAGATGAGCCTTGGCTAGCATTGGAGACTGGGTGCTTTTGGTTTTTCTCCATCACTAAATCTCTATGTAATAATAAGCCTATATATTTTAAAACATATTTGTTTAATACGGTAAAAATAAGAAATAAACCAAACCTCTAATTACATAGTTTGAAAGTCAAAGCTTCACACTGGTTAGGTCAAGCGCCCTCCGACTAGACATGCTGGGCTATTCTGTAAATGATTCAATGGAGTGACCAGAAACCTAAAATTGAAGCCATATGGAAACTTACTGTGCACATTAAATTGTGTGTAGCAGTGTTAACAACATCTTGATTTGTGGCTGCAAGTAATAAATGAATTATATTAATTTTGTAGCTGCAAGCTAATTTCTCCGGAATTACTTTTTAATAACCAAGCATCATGTTCGCTGGTAAGATTTAAATACATTTAGGGACAAATTTGTAGACTTTTAAGTAATGCTAGATTATCATTTTGAAAGCTTAAGAGTTAATTTTCTATTTCCCCTAACACCAAATTTTTAGAGAGAAAATGATTTTGCTCCAGCTGGACGCCTGTGTTGATAAACAATGGCCGTATGACTACTCAGTAACAGTTACCTTCCTGGTACAGCCAGGTGGGAACTGAATTGTTGCAAATAGTTTTTCCCCTATTTTATAGGTGATTTGTCTTTATCATATAGCTTATCATTTTTCTCTCCCCTGCTGGATTGAAACTAATCATGCTTTCATGTCAGTGCACAGCTTTGAAGATTATGGTTGGTTGTCTTAAATGTCTTAGTTTGGTGGTGGAGAGTGTGGGTTCCCTTGGATTGAATTTTCATCCCAGCGCTTCTTAACTGTGTGACCCGGGGCTAGTTTTTGTGCCTCAGTTTCCTGAGGGGGCTAATAATAGGATATGCCCCCCAGGTCGTTGGGAGGATTAAATGAGAAAGTACACGTGAAGTGTGTAGGTTGAGACCTGCCTCGAAGAAGCCTCATTAAATTGAGCTGCTGTGATTCTCTGGGAGAGAACGAGGTTCATGCAGAGATTGTGAGGCTGCAGGTCAGGCAGATCTGGCTGAATTCCAGGTCCACCATTTATCACTTGGACAAGTTGCTTCACTGCTCTAAACCTCAATCGTTGTCTGAAAAATGAAATTCTCATACCAGACTCATCTCCCTGCACTGTTGGGAGGAATATATAAGATGAAACAACGTAAAGAAGTATAACATGGTCATGGTCATGTAATAGTTTCAATAAATTCATTCATATTCATTTCCTTTCTCTTCCGTGGGAAGTATTCTCAGCTCTATTATTTCGGGTGGGGAACGGGGTCACAGCTAAGTCAGATGGCCTATGTCTTCCCTGTGTTCTTAGGCTCCATGTCAAAGGAGACTTCTGACAATAGGGAATAGTGGTATGAAAAATCTACACTCGCAAATAATATAACAAATGTTTATATGTGAGTTTAAAAATGTATTGTTTTGGCTACAGATTTTTCTTCCTAATTATAATCGGTATCAGATAATATTAAAATTAGTTGGCCTTCCCTGAGTAACACAGACTGGCGATGAATGGAGGAGATAGAAAAGAGAAAACTAGCCGGTACTTAAAAAATATTGCTATGGGTAATCTGCATGTGAGTAATTGGAATTTTATCATCAAAGATGTTCAACCACTTCACAAATAATAATAATATTACTGGGGGGGGGCGGTGTTGGTGGTGCTGGGATGAATTGGGAGATTGGGATTGACATATATACACATATGTTTAAAATAGGTAACTAATAAGAATCTGTCGTATAAAAAATAAACAAAATAAAATTCAAAAATAATAATAATACTTATTGAGTACTCACTATATGCCAGACATGCTGAGTAATTTATACACAATATCTAATTAAATCTTCCCCTAAATGCTATCAAGTAATTGCTGTGGTTCTCACTATTGCAAATAAAGATACTGATGGTTAGAGAGGTTAAAAAAATCACTCCAGTCACTTCCTAAATTGATTGTTCAGCTTAAATGATAGAATGGTGTAGAGTGGTCAGTTTTGACCTTTTCTTGTTACCATCTGACTTCATGACACAGAACTTTACAACAAAGAACTTTAAAAAACTTTAGAGCAATATTGTTCCAATATCTTGAAATTAGGAACCATGTTTTAATTTGTCTGCATGGCCCTTAGTAATCCTGTCCAGAAATCAAAGGCCTGGTTTGGTACAGTTATGCTCCATGTCCTGCAGTAATTTTGAGAGGAATCTGGGTTAATAACTGCAAATCCAGAGAACTTATCCTGTGGAATATTTAACACTGGAGGGGACTGTACTTAGAGTAATATTAACTATCAGCCCTCTGGTTTTACGCTTCTTTTCTATTCACACCCCACACTCCGGGTTTGAGTCCATTCACACCTCCAAGTCTACAACTGCAGCTCAGACATGTCTCCCCAACTCCAGACTTAGAGAGCTGCCATTGAACCTTTTAAACATAACGGAACCATTTGTGTCCTCTCCACTAAAGTTTTTGATTTATTAATTTATATTTGTCTAAATATCTTTCTTCTGTCTTGGACTCCCTGTTCTTGGAGAGCAGTGTCTTTTTCATTTTTATGTCTTCACCCCTAATGTAGTTTCTGAAGAATAGCAGTTTAGTAATAGATATTTGTTGAATGAATGGGGGCTCTTGACTATTCACGATCCAAGAGAGCAGGAACCACGCCTAGCCTGCTCACCACTGTGTCCCCCTCTTCCCAGCACCCTCTTCACATCACGTGGCACAGGGTGGCTCTACTGAAGAGCCTCTTACCTGGGTGAAGGACCCATGGGCATCCTCACCACACCAGAATCTCCAGGAGATCAGGGAGCTTGTCTCCTCCTATGTCACTCTATCCTCACTGCCCAGCACAGTGAAGGACTCATCAGAGTAGGGACTCAATAAATAATTGTTGAATGAACAACTCCTCTCATTGAATCCTCCACTTTTCCCTCCTGTTGAGACAGAAAAGGTGAAGGCTAAGACCCATTATTTTGCGGTTTTTTTGAAGGCACAGAGCAATTGCCCTAGTGTTTTATAAGGAAGGTTGGTAATATTTCCATCCCTCTTTCCATTGGCCATTGTGTCACAAACTAATTGAAATATATGTCTGTAGAGCCCTGAAATATCCAACTAGGAAAGTGAGGATCTGGTACATATTCCTTTTTGCCCACAATTCCAGTTCTCCAGGGGTTCTGGCCAGTCTACATTCCCGTCTAGATCCTCTTTGATGTGACATGGGACCTCCTTGCATAGTCACCCAATGGCAATTTGCAAGTCTCCAGATGCAGTAGAGAATAAAATTTTTAAAATTCGTTGGGGGATATCTCTTTTATTTTCCAAGTCTGGGAGAGGGTCTTGGGGAACATGCACAAAGACCAATTTTTCCATTATGACAAGCCCACCATCCTAACTGTGAATCCATGGCACTACTTTTAAGACACTTCCATGAGGAAACCTGTATTTAATGTTCCCAGGGTTACAGCAAGTCTGCATTCTTCCACCACAAAAGAAGAGTGACAGTCCCAGGTCAGGATCCACCAGGATGTCCCCTGTTATCTCAAGTCATGTCTTAACACAAACACACAAAAATCCTTCATGACTAATCTTACTTAAATTATATTTTGAGAAGAAATAGATACGGAATGTTCATCAAGGGGGATTTGAGAGTGGATGTATTTCAAAAGTATACCAGGAAGAATGCCAAAATAGTTGGGAATCATTGCTGTCTAATGACATATCTCAGGTCTTCTACATGTTTATCCAACTTTTTGTTGGGAGTGCTGACTACTCAAAGGCTGGAAAGAAAAACAGCCCTTGTGTCTCAGCAAATCACACACCTGTGATATTCCTGACCAAGGCTGCTGCACAAAGGCCAGTGTGACCCATGTTATACTTTACTTTCTTCTTTAACAAGAACACTAATGGCACCAGGAATTCCTCGCCTTTTCCATTGTCTGTATCCAACTATCTTGCTGAGCGCTGAAAAGAGATTTCAGTTTTCCTTCCTTTGCCTTTATCTGTCACCCCAAAGATTGTGTTCATTGTTCAGTGATGTGAAATACCTCTGGCGTTGGCATTCCAGGAACGTATGTGGACCAGGTAATGAAGTAGCAAAGGATCAGTAGGCGGAGATGGAAACTGAGAATTGGAATTCCAGAAAACAATCCGTGGGTGATTCTGCTGCTGAGCAAAACCTGGGAATCCTGACCTCCAAACCTAGGACTTGGCTGGATTCTTGCAGGCAATTATGATGGGTCCTTTATGGCTTTTTTGGTTCTTACGCGATACTCCAATATAAAGTCTCTGAACTTACTGGGGTCCTCCTCCCCTTCCTGACGTTAAAAGGATGCTGGTTCTTTACCATCTTTCCCTCAGAGTTCTCATTGCTGTATCGCCTTTTTCAAACTCTGGAGAGAAATAAGGTCCCTGATGTGGCACCTTGGCGATTCTTGTCACATTATAAAAGTCATCCCCGGAAACTGGCAGGTGAGAATACAGGGAATTCTCACCTTTCTGGTGTAATGGGGTCTGACATAAGATGTAATACAGTTCACAAGATTGGGTGCAGGTGTATACAGAGCTTGGGTTCTCCGGCTTTTTCATACATTTATTCCACCATAGATATCTTCCAGATCAGGGGCTTTCCAACATTTTTGACATTTGATGTTGTAAAATATATAGTACCGTGTGTGTGTGTGTGTGTGTGTGTGTGTGTGTGTGTGTGTGTGTGTGTAGCTGAAGCAAAGTTTCAGATGAACTAGTACTTCCTTTTACTATGTGTGAGGGACTCTATTTTTATTCTATTAAAAATATATTGATTAAGTTCGCTAGACTAAATTTGTATCACAATGTGTAACCTCGATCAAACCTGCACTTAGAAAAATATTCATACTGTTCAGATTTAGCAGGAGTTAATACGTTTATACCATGTTAGTAACAGAAATAATATCTGGTTTCATCAGCTGCTTGCTTACTTTGAATCAGGAAGTGAGCTAATCACTTTTCATAAATGATTGCATTTTATCTTCACAACCCTATGACATATGTGTTATTATTCTCACGTTAACGGTGAAAATCTGAACCTTATGCGGTTGCTCAGTGTCAGTTGTTGGATATGAAAGGTCTGTGCTGCTTTGCCTTTGAATTGAGGTTATCCTGTAATCAAACTAGAGCTTCTAGCCCTAATTACAATCAATGAATCAAGAACTTAATGAGCGCATGCCCCGTGGACACACAAAGAGGATTAAACATTGCCCCTGCTCACATAGAGTGTACAAGCTAGTCAAATCTCTACCTTAAATAACAATGTATGGCCTAAACAAGATTTTGAATATAACATAATATCTAGACAGTGAAAATTTAGTTGACAATTATGTGATTGAAACAATAGGGCTGTGACTTCAGAGCAGCATGACGTCACTTTAGCCTAGAGGGACCTGGGAGGCTTCATGTAGGAGGTGGCCTTAAAGGACACATGAAGTTGAAATGGTAAAGAATAGAAATGAGGGCATCTCAAACAGGTGGGGCAATGCAAGACACAAAGGAGGATGGACGTGCAGTAAACAGGCTTAACCAGGGATGTATTTCTGTAGAGTAGAAGTTGTCTACCCTTGCTCCTCAGAAATATCTCAGGAGCTAGGGCAGGGATGGGGGTGTCTTGGTCTTGGCTCACCACACCTGTCTTTACCAAGGCCAGAAACATTTTCATGTGCACACTAACTCCCAAGAAAACATTTGAACAAAGTGTACTGATGCTTTTTTAAAAAAGCGGGTGAGGACCATTTACATAATGAAACAGGATATCAGGTTGGAAAAGTGGACTAGACATTCCATACATAAGGCCTTGGGTGCCCAACCAAGGGGCAAAAATCTGAGAACTGGCTTTGTCCACCTATGTCCATTATCTCTGTGCCCAGGGGCAAGTGACACGACTTTGCTGATTCTGTTTCCAGTAAAATAAGAATCATGGGAATTATTACCCCTTACCTGGCACCCAGGGCCTTGTATGAGACCTCTAGTCAACTTTTCCATGATAAGTTCCTAGGAGTAAATAAGGTGAATATGTGAAAAGTGTTTTGTAAATTCTAAAGTCCTATATGATGTCAGCAGTTGTTTTTACTGTTAATATGGAGAATTTAGACCAATGAAAAATTTTATCATTTATCAGATAGTAAATGAGAACCGTGAAAGGTGTTACTCCAAGGGATTGGTGTGTTGGAGTAGTTTGGGAAGATTAATCTGGCCTTGGGAAATTAGCTGGAAGGAGGAAGGGTGAACAGGGGTGATTAGCTTGGAGGACAGTAAATTAGTCAAGATGTGAAGGGATAAGGGGAAATCAACAGAACCTGGAGACTAACTTCAAAGGGCAATGGCCAGAAAAAGAAGGAAATATGAGAAATATATAATACCTTTTTTTTTTTTTACAAAATGCTTTTCACAGTCATGCTCATTTAACCAGAGAAGGCTCGGAGAGTTTATTCACAGGAAGTTTCAGAAATGTTCTAGATAAGGCTGGAAGGAGGGGGTAGTGTTTTGGGAAGTGTTTCATTATAGACACATTGAGTTTTAGAGGACAGTGGGATATCCAGGTGAAGATTTTTGGTGGGCTGAAGTGCAGATCTGGTAGTTTTCATATAGAGGGGACAGGAGGCGGAGAAATGGGCTCTACAAGACAACGAAGAGGTGCAAAGGGCTGAGGAAAGGTAAGAGAAGGGAGGACTTGTAAAGCAGACAGAAGAAGTGAGGAACAAAGTGTGAGGAAATCCACGATAGCTTGGGAGGGCAGGGGCAGCCAGAGAGACAGCAAAGAGAATAGGGATTGAATAACAGTCATTCGACCTCAAGAAACCATGATACTTTGTAGGATCCTTATTTTACCAGAAACTAAGAACCTGCAAGGTCGTGTTACTTACCCAGGGGCACAAAGCTAAGGGACATAACTGGACAAAGTTGGGCCCTCAGACCTAACACCCTTGGATCATCTTCCGAATCCCCTTACCAGGCACCCAGGGCCTTGTATGAGATGAGATCTCTAGTCAACTTTTCCAACCTGATATCCCAATTCTTTTTATCAGTGGTTTTTACACACTTTTTTTTCTTTTTCCTATCTATCTATCTATCTATCTATCTATCATCTATTTATTTATTTATCTCCCTCCCTCCGTCCCTCCCCTCCCTGCCACCAGCCCGGGACGTCTCCCTCCTTCCTTGCCATGTAACCCACGCCCCCAGCCAGCAGGTGGAGCCACACCTTTCCCTCCCTCTGCCCCTTCCCCTCCTGGAGGTGCCCCAGGGGCATGCGCCTGAGCCCTGGGGCCAGTGCTCGACTGCTAAGACCCAGGCTGCTTCCTGTCAGCTGGGGAAGAGTTCTTTCTTTTGAAACATCAGTGTGCTTTGTTAAAACGGTATCTCGTGAGTAAATATTAAAACATATAAAGCCTCAGATGGTAGAGGTGGGGGAAGGACTACAGCAGATTAAAGAGAGCAGGTGCTAAAGAAGGTGAAACATTCCTTGTCAAGTACCTATTGAAGAACTTTGCTTAGGAAGGGAAGGGAGCAAAAGTCTAGGTGGGGCTTTAGGGTGAAGAAGGGTGTTTTGTTGTTGTTTTGGTTTGGGTCTCCAATTTGGGAAGAAAGACTTATATACATGGCTGGGTCTCTGCCAAGATTAGAGCATCATGTTATATACTTTAATATGAGAGGGGAGGGTATAGACCCTCCCCTTCCTATGCTCCTGGTATAGCATTACTCAAGGGAAGAACCTGAACCTTGTCCTACTTTGGGTTTCCACTGGAAGCCTGATTAATAAATAGGGTCCTGGGCTTCCCTGGTGGTACAGTGGTTGAGAGCCCACCTGCCGATGCAGGGGACACGGGTTCGTGCCCCGGTCCGGGAAGATCCCACATGCCGCGGAGCAGCTGGGCCCGTGAGCCATGGCTGCTGGGCCCGCGTGTCCGGAGCCTGTGCTCCGCAACGGGAGAGGCCACAACAGTGAGAGGCCCGCGTACCGCAAAAAGTAAATAAATAAATAGGGTCCCTGTTGGAAAGGAGGATACCCCACACATACAGAACATCTCAGATTCATCGAAGACAACTCAGTAACAGGTCCAAGGGGAGACAAGCTGCAGTAGCTTTGAGAAAACAGGAGGCCATGCTTGAACCTACCCTGACCCAGCTCCCTGGATGGCTGAGGGCCCTGGGACCAAGAGGGCTGGGTGATTAAAGCAAGAGACCTTTGTCAGGAGCTCGAGCACTCTGCCCTCTCTTCAAAATACGAACATGTTTTTCGTTATAAGCCAGAGACCCACAGAGAGGTGATGAGAGAGAGAAAGTAGTTCCAAGGGGGAGCACACATGCCCAGAAGATATTTGATGGAGGTCAAAGGTGGGCCGGTGCCACCAGGTGGGCCACAGAGTAGAACATCAGCCGCACAGTGCTTCATGGGAGGTGGCGTTGGCATGGGCAACCTGGGCATGGGGACATGACAGAAAAGGCACAGGCAGCACTAGGATTGGTAGATGAAACCCCTTCCTTCCATGCCTTCAAAATACAGAAAGCGAGAGGCTTGAGGTCTTGCATTTTGCGTGGGAAGGAGGAGGACTGGACTTAAGAACAAACCTTCATAGAATCTATAAGCTGGGGGAGCCAAAGAGACCATTTGGTAGCATGCATGTATGTAGTCAAAGAGGAAAAAGGTAGTAGAAACAGAAAAAAGAATACTTGGGAAAAGTATAAGATCTCAGAGAGACGAAGGAATTGGTGGACAGCAGAGTTAAAGGCATTGGTCTTGGAAAGAGGTAAGCAAACCTGGCCACCTACAGCTGGGAAGGGATGGGGATCACTGTACTAAAAAGAAAATAAGCTAAGACAGTCTCTTATCTGGCAGACTGAACTCTCTAAGGCAGGCGATGCCATGGGCGGCACAAAAGTGTCATCTTGGAGGCCAGAAGCAGTGCAGTGTGAGGAGACAAAGACCAGTGTGATCAAGACAACCCCTTGAGGGGCATCAGTGAAGGATGGTTGTACTGCAGAAGTGGTCCGGTTGAAGTTTGATATGCAGTGTATCTCATGAGCACACAGATAGAAGACATGCCCTGGAACGTTTTCCTCCTGAACTGTCATGAGGATTTTTAAAATAATTTAAAACTATATTGAACACCTATGATGTGCAAGGCAGGCTGCTGAAGTGGTCCTCACAGTGCATAAGGTGAGGCCAAAGCTCTTGAGGCTTCAGAGTTTAGAAGGAGAGGCATGGCAGAGATTGCTGGGTGCCTGGCCAACATCCATTTTCTCCCTCTTACGTATTCAGGACCTGAATTTATTCCAGGTGGCAATATGCTCTGATAAAAAGGATATATTTTACAGCTTCTCTGAAATCTAGAAGTGGGCAGTGAGATGTAAGTATAACTCATTGGGTGGGACTTTCATAAATATTCTCTAAAGGGGTCTGATCAGGTGGGTGGGACATTCTTTTGCCATCCCCTTTCCTTCTTCTTCACTGGAATGAGGACACAATGGCTAGAACTCCAGCAGCCATCTTGGGCCATGAGGTGAACTTGAGAATGGAAGCCCCATACTAAGGTTAGAGGAATAGAAAGGTAGAAGGCACCTAGGCCTCTGGTGCCTTTGGACAGCCATACAAGTCCTACTTTATCTACCACTTCTTTTAAATAAGCGTGAAATACATCTTTATTTTGTTGAGGCCACTTACATTATACACACACATACACACACACACACACACACACACACACTAATCCTGAGATTAAATATGAGATTCACATAACTCAGCTAAAAAGAAGAGATGCTTAATCAATTTGAAAGGCGTTAATTATTAAAAGGGTTCAGAAAATAGAAATACCTCTCATCCTCTCATGCTGGGAGGTAAGGGAAGCATGGGGTCAAGAAGAGAGCAAGGAGTTAAGGTGTCCTGACCTCAAGCCTTCTGGGTGTTGTGTACAGTCTCTCTGAGGCTGCAATAAGAGGTTAGCAGTGAGGCAGATTTTGACCCAAATCTGTCCGACTCCAAGCCTTCCTGATCAATTGTGCTCTCTATTCTTTACTATTTCCTCTTCCACTGGAGCGACACCTTAAGAGGTAGGATTCTGTAATGCATTGCATCTGTGATGTTGGTATATGAATGAACAATTCATATGATTTCTCAGGGTTGCAGTCAACCAGGAACAGGGAGGCCCCTGTTGGGGAAGAGAACTGACACTCTGTCCTTGGTGAGTGTAAAGGTGGCAGCTGGGTGATTCCCATGCCAGAGGTCATCAGTGGGATCTGAAGGATAATTAAGCCACAGGGATCAGTCCCACACACCCTGATTCTATCAGTCCACTGAAGGAGAGAGCACACATCAGATCTGTGCATCCAAATTATGGAAGAAATTTCATTATCTCTAGGGTCTGTGCCTAAAAATCCCACTCTTGCTTGAATTCCTTACGAACAAAGCTCTGAGATGAGATGCTTCTTCTGAACATTTGCTTCTTCCCCAGACATTCAGCCAGCTGCTTTTCTTCGCAGCTCTCCCATATTGCCAGAAGGGAGACAGGAGACTGCAGCTCCTGTTGCAATCTCTAGTTCCAACATGAGTTTGTGACCCTCGGAAGACTGCGGTTTTCAAAGGTTGTCTGGACCAACAAGACACTGAGCAGGCGCAGTGTGGGTCACCTTGGAGCAAGGGTGTGGGAACGCCACACCTATTCTGCTAATGACCAAACAGAACTGCCTTAGTTTTCCTTCTTTCTTTTTTTTTTTTTTTAAACCAAACACAACAGATTCTTCTAGTTCCAGGTGCTTCCTCACTTTCGTGCTCTTTGCTCAGACAGGGTGAGCAAAGATCTGACTCTCAGCGTCTGAGGGGCCTTAACGAGGCCGGGCAATCCTGGACACAGTCCCAGGGAGGGCAGGTGTTGTGCGCGGATTCGACGAAGCAACCACGAGTCACTCCCGTGTCGGCGACAGACAGGGGACAGGCGGCTCTCTACCTAAGGCAGACTTCTCTCTATCCCTGGAGGGCACACTGCCTCCTCTTTCCCGACTCCTTCGCCCCGGCCCTCGCGGGGTGTGAACGGGCAGGTGTTAACACACCTGCTTTGAAGGGCGCGTCCGTCACCCACCGAGTACCGCGCCAGCAGCTGCTGGTACCCTTGCCCCTCGGAGCGCGGCGGCCGCGCGCGCCATAGGGCCGGGCGCTTAAGGCAGGGGGAGCTGAGGGACGGGGGACGCTGAGTCTCTCGGCCTCGGCTCAAGAAGCCCCGCCAGCCGCGGAGGGGCAGGACCGGGCAGCTAGCTCTTAGCCGAACTTGGGCAAACTGAAGCTGCCGCCGCCGCGCGTCCCCCATCGTGGCAGATAGCACGGGCGATGGGGCGACCCCTTTCCCGCCCCCCGGGGCCTGGCGACCAAGAGGTCGCCTCCTCCCCGGTTCGGGGCAGGGTCTGCCGGGCGCGCCTGCTCCCCCCGCGGTGAAGTGTCTTCCCCGGCCTGCAAGGCCGGAGCAAGAGCCGCGGCCCCCGGGACCCAGGGCGCCCACTGCGGGCGGGACCCGGGCAGTGCAGCCCGTGTCCCTGAGCCCGGATGACTGCAGGCGACGGGAAGCCGCCTCCACCTCCTCCCCGCGTCAGCCGCGAGGCGCCGTCGGGCCTGCGCCCGCTCAGTCGATGCCCGCGGGGCGCACAAGTGGGCAGCGTGGGCGCAGCCGTGGAGCGCGGACCCCCTGCCTCGGCCCACCCAGCACCGCGCGGTCCCGCCATCGGTGGACCCATTTCTACTGGCCTCACCAGCCTTCGCAGCTGTCCCCATCTTCCCCCTGGAGGCAACCTACGCACGAGGGCATCCGGAGTGAGGTCACTGCCACCTTGATTTTTATCTTAGAAGAGTCTCAGTTCTGCTTAAGAGGGTGAGCTCCTTTGCGCTATTCAAGTAGGGTTTAAACTTATACTCACACAGAATTTAGCCTCTAATCGGCCAGACTTATTTAAACGGCACAGAGTAAAACCTTCCAGTTTTAACATCCACTCTGGTGTTTGCTGGAAATTTGCCACTGAATTTCGGCGCGAGCTGAAGGTTACCAGGATTTATCATTGTTTCCCCAGGATGTTTAACCCTCATGGGCACCTCTTCTTTCATTTAAGATACTTAAAAAAAAAAAAGAAAAATTTCTTGTAAGCACTTTGGCCATTTTGTTTAAGAAATTTGTTTTATCTCGCCTGGTTTTGAAATCCAGAACTATGTCTGAAATGGGGAGGAGGGAGTGTTGGAGACAGAAACCAGCTGTGTACCAGGAAATAATAAGTATCATGCAAAAATATCACAGCTAATAGATGTCCTTTACGAGTGGAAATATCTATGTTTAATCGCTTTAAAAATGTGGGTGGAAAACCACAATTATACATTGTGAAAACAAACCTGTACAGATAATTTCTGAACAATACAAAACAAGTGCTGAAAATTTTTTCTCTAGGATTGATATAATTATTCCAAAATTATGACACCACCTACCCAAATATCATGTTGCCCCACCTGCAAATCCTTGAAGAGGAATAGTTCCCGATCGAATGCATTTAGACTCGTCCTTAATAAAACGAAAGTTGCATAGCTTTTTATACTGTTGTACACCCTCAAATGCATCTTCCAATATCATTGTCAGCTTAGTGTTATTCTCGATATTTAAAATGTTCAATTTTTCAGAGATACATTATATATAAATTCCTAATAATTATAAACACATCATTTTATTCATCTTATTTTTAATAACATGCATTTTTATAATTACTGTACAACTGAAGTAGACACTGAATTATGCTGTGTGCACGTCTTTATTCAACAGTATATTCTTAGACACCTTGTTCAAACAAATTAAGTGAATTTAAAAGAAAATAAAACATGAAAAAAATAACCTTCCAGTAGAAACAGAATCACAGTGCTTTACAGACAAAAGGAAAGGAAAAGAAGTTCTCATAGGAAAAGAGATTTATTATTACATAGAAAATTCTCACAATAGTTGAAACACACTCCAGAAACTAGTAAACACCTTAGCTAGAGTTGTGCCTGTTACTCAGCCCACAAGCATCTGCTTTGTCTTAATCAGAAGGGGGAGGTGAATGACCACTGTTTATTTTCATTTTCCTCATTAATTATGAAAAACTGCATTTAATTCATCTTGCATGGTGAGAGATTGGCTGCGCAGATGTAAGTCGTAAGGGAAGTGGCTGTCGGTGGGCAACCTGAACATGGCACCCTGCCCAAGGGGACCCCTGGGTGGCACTGCACAGTAATGCATGCCGTAATTGTAATTTTTGCCATAGTCCAAGGTTTCTTCTTGCTTCAGGGAAAATATCCCATTATAGTTAATTGGGGGAGGACTTAAGGGACCCTCAAACTGAGGGCTGGCACACTCAGGGGAAGTGCTTTCATAGAAGGATTCATACGCACTGCAATAATTGTAGGGTTTCATGGGCTTGGAATTATCAAGAGTTCCATGCCCCGGGGGAGGGGTGAGCTCAGGGCTGTGGTAGGGCGGGTAGAAGGTAGAGTAGGGTGACCTTGTGTGGTGTGCCGCCTCCCCACCCTGACCCATCAGGAAACTCCTGGCATTGAGCTGCAAGCAGCCTGCCACCAAGTTTGTAGTTGGCTGGGAAAGACCTTTGCATAAGTTTTGGACGAACGTGAGCAGATCAGGTCTCTTGCCGATTCTCAGAATTTCGGAAAGTGCCCAGATGTAGTTTTTGGCCAGTCGTAAAGTTTCTATTTTGGACAGTTTTTGGGTTTTAGAATAACAGGGGACCACTTTTCTTAAATTGTCCAGGGCGTCGTTGAGGCCGTGCATCCTGTTCCTCTCGCGCGCGTTAGCTTCCTGTCTCCTGAACTTGACCCTCTCCAGTCGGAGCTTGGTCGTCTTTTTTTTCCTAAGACCCCTCCTTCTGGGCAACCCATTTTCATCTTCCTCTTCCCTGTCTTCCTCCTCTTCTTCTTTCTCAGTCTCTTCTCCAGGGGCCCTTTTGATGCTCTTTCCTCGAAGGACAATCTGTTTGGAAAAGCTTTCTGGTTTCTTAATTTGCTTCTGGTCCTCGCATTCTCTAGAAAACTTTCTGCACATCTGGGATTCTGGCATTACAACTGACTCATCAAACGGTAGTGTTAACATGGTTCTCTAATCTTAAATTACCTGAAAAAATGCCAGCACAATATTTAAAGTGTTTTCATTTTTAAAGTTTATACACTTAAAGCATATTCAATGACTTAATCATAAGAATACAAAAACATGAGAAAAAGACTGATTTTTACATTAAATAAAATTTTTGAGTTTGTGCAGCCTAGTAATTATTAAAGAAAACAATGACACATGCAATAGGATTAATTTATACCAAATTATCAAAAGAAAATAAAACAGGAAGTATTTATTGTAATACCACCACCACCTCCATTTCTCTTTGATTTTAAACTGATTTTTAATACACGAAAAGGACAGTGAAATTCAAACAAATGCAAAACATGATATAGCAATGCAGAATTTCATTAATTCCAATTCCCCTGAGTGCAAAATGAGAAGAGGCACCAGTTTTTAAAATAAAAAATGCTACCTCTCCATTAGCTGACAAATTTGTGGAGATTTATTTTTTAGAAAGAAAATAAGCCTTAACTTTATTTGCTGTATTATATAACTGTGAATTTAGATAAGTGGCTGTTGAAATACACAAATTTAAAGAAAAGATTAATCAGAGCCAATTTAAAAACTGCTTTCTTTCTGATCCGTAACGAGACATGTAAGAGAGCACTCTTTTCCCAACCTTCACCAAAAAAAGCGAGGGGGAGGTTAGGCTAATTTGGGATAAACTCTATAAATAAATTTTAAAAATCACTGGCATTATTTTAAGTCAAGAAAAATATTGAGACTGCTTTTCTATTTTAAATTTTTCTCAGTGTAATTGTCTGTTTACTGCTGTTCAAATCATCTGACAAAAAACACTCTCGTAGTGTTTTTGTTCTACGAGCCACAGAAGTCTCCCTCTAGCTAATATCTGACAGGAACGGTCCAAGGATTCTGACTGCAATTGTGCACGTGTATTCAGAATCCCGAATGAAAGGGGAAAATAATTTGTGTTTCAAATGCAATTTTGGCTTTCGTTTGGCAAAGCAGCAAGTATTTTCATCTAAAGTCTTCAAACAAATAGGCATGTTAAAACAGAGACTTTTTAATTTAACAATCTCCAGCTCCCTCAACACACACACACACACACACACACACACAAACACACACACGCAAACTCTTAATAATGTCTACATACTTGCAGTTACATAATAGCCGTGAAAGTATGTGATAATTACATCATAAGAATGAAATATGATAAGAAGTTATAGATGACAAAAGACCATATAAATACTATAAGACAGTGACACTGTATCTTTAAATACTTGCATGCAAAGCCAGCATCAATTGAAGTATATCTTTATTTATATTACCTTAGGTTTTAATTTCATTCAATAATCAGTTTTCATTTTGGATCTTCCACATCTTTTCAGGCTGAGTGTCGCATCGTCTCCTGGAGTCTCTAGATCTGTGTGTATCTGCACTATCTCATTGATCTCTAAAAAGTGACATTGATGCCAACTGCCAGAGCTGGTACCCATGCCATCTGCTAGTGACGTCACAGGGCAGAGAGAACCATGTGATCCTCTCTCTTGGGACCTTCATTCTGCACTGATCATCTGGCATCCCTGTAAGTGGGTACCAGCATTCATGCATCAACACAGAAGGTTAGACTGATAGGGAAAAAAATCTGCACCAGCCTTTCACATACAGTAGGTGCGTTTCTCCTCGAGCTGCTTCGGCTTCACTGGCAATCTGTAGAAATAGCTGTGTTAGTGTTCAGTTTCGCCCTGCCAACGGTGCAACTATTAGGTAGTCGTTAATATTCCATTCATTTGCAAGGTGGGCTTTTGTGTGTGAGCGAGAGGTTTTTTGTTGTTGTTGTTGTTGATGTTTTGTAAAGATCACCATCCCATTTGTGCACCTGGGTGCCCAGGGAAAGAAAGCCGTGAAAAGGAGCTGAGATCAGGAAAATGGTCTTGAGATGCTTAACCAAACTAAGATTTGTGTAAGCGAACAGGGATCAACAAAGGTCTCCTTATTTCCTTTCATGGCATGTAACTTATGGGTGTGTGTCTGTGTGTTCTCTTATTGACATGTAAGACTTCTGTGCTTCTTAAGAATTTGGAATAAAAGAACAGTTTCTCCATCTGGGGTCTGTGAAAGACATCCTCAGATGCTCCCCTTTCTACACTTGCTGGTATCTTTCAACAACTTTTCAGAGAGATTCTTTGTATATCTGTGTAAAATGCAGAGACAACTGCAAGTCCACTGTGAAAGATTTCAAACTACATTCTTATGTCCTCTACCCAAAGTCACAACTTCACTCTCTTATTGTCCCTCTCTTTACAGCCTTCACTGGCCTGTTCCTTCTCATTTCATTTCATATACAATGAACATAAAAATTATCACTTAGGTTTTTGTCTTTCCCTAGCATTTTGCTGAGTATTTTAGTCAAAGGTTAGCTTTCCTATTTTTTGGAGCTTTCAGATTTTTTTCTTTCTCCTGAAAATCATCCCCTCACATTTTCCCCCCTCTGGATCAAAATCATTTTAAATATCTTCTCATCCCTGTATCAGTGTCCAGTTGTTTTTCTCTGTCAGATTTATTTCATACTTACCTTTTTCTTCCACTTTTCCCTTTTGGTTTCTTAACAAAAGCAGGGTACAAACAGTTAAGCAAAGCTGGCAAAGCCTTATAGATAAAACGAACTGTGAAGCCAGAGGCAAACCTCGCCTTCTCCTTTTCTCTACTCCCCTGCCACACCAGCCCCCTACCCCTGAAATAAAAGGACATTTTATTTCAGGATTGCCTGTCACTGAAGTTAAAAGGGCGCTTTAAAAAAAAATAAAAGTTTAAAAATAGACAAACACAACCTTTGTTGTTTGACAACTGAGTAATCTCTTTCTATAAAGTGAGACAGTATGCTTTTGGTATTAAAGTAATCCCTGGCAGAGTTGTAACTGTTG
Source organism: Stenella coeruleoalba (assembly GCF_951394435.1). Classification (NCBI taxonomy): domain Eukaryota; kingdom Metazoa; phylum Chordata; class Mammalia; order Artiodactyla; family Delphinidae; genus Stenella; species Stenella coeruleoalba. The sequence goes on from NC_137155.1 coordinate 60,360,741, forward strand.
AATCTGTGTTAGCATTCCCCTTATAAATCCCAGTTTTGAAAGGTTTAAAATTCTGCTGCTTTAATGCACTTTGGTTCCAAATTGGCATCGGGGGACTCAAGCTAAATGCAATTTTTCTCCTGTCATACCCCACTCATTTCCGTCTCCCCACAAAGTTACCTGACTTTGCCTGGACTGTTCGAGAAAAGATGGGGAAGTTGGCAAAAAGAAGAATCATGCTAAGTAAAGGAGGGTCATTTTTTGTCTCTCAGTGGTCTGGTAAAAAAATGCAAATTTAAAATAAGGCTATAAACTCATAACTTAAAATATTGGGTAGGTTGGCCTAGCTCATGTTTTTAAAAAAATCAGACACACCAAAGGCGTTTCAAATTTGTTGTTTAAGGGAATAGTCCTGGTAATGGGTGCATTAAGTGTATTTCATACAGCTTTTGGTTCAAAAACTACACACAATTTTTATATCAGCACAGAGAATATCTATAGGAAGACCAGGTGCAGAATTTTGTTTGTTCTCAGGAATGGTTTACTTTTTAAATGTAAAGGAGGGTAAGTAAGTATCAGAGTCACAAGCCATGAAGCAGCCAGCCCTGTCCTGAATGTTGCATTTTGCACCATATTTTAAACTTGCAAAGTCTCCAGAAGCTGCATTGTATTACAGGCATCACAGACATGAAAATCAAAATCCAAGGAACAGATAAAGGGACACATTAGTAGAAAATTATCACCGATGTAGCTCATCCCAAGGATAGATTTTATACTTTATCCTTGCGATGTGCAGACAAATGAGAACCAGCTTTTCCATGAAAACATTTGGGGCTGTTCTATTTCTGCCTTTGAACACGAAATAAAACCCTTTGGTGGTGGTGGTGATGTGGCGAGGTGGGGTATAGAATCTGTGTTGAGGTTTTCTGAGTATTAATCTATTGTTTGAATGTCTTAGTTTTTTGTTTTTTAAAGGGAGGAAACAAAAAGTTGTCATGTCAAGATTTAGCAAGGATTCAGTGTGTTTGTACAATAGTCTTTCAAAAGAAATTTCGTTATGCATTTTCTACTGTAGTTCCAGATATGCAAATGTCTGTGCTGTTAATATGCATTCATAACATACACCATAACGGCTGTTCTACTCTCTGCTAAGAAAGCATGTTAACACCAGTACTCCAAACAGAAATACATTGTGAGTTATAGACAAATACTCGGAGTAAAGGGAGTGTATCCTCACCATTTCTCCTTTTACGGCCATCACTGCACACCAAAGTTTACCTCTATAACTCCATTTAATATTAATTGAACTGATATGCTCTTTGCTTCTGAGGCCATGACATTTTTAAATAGATTTTTTAAAATTGCCCAATGTCTATCTGCCTGCCTCTGTCTTGCTTTCACTGGGTGAATGTCCATATTTCACTTATAAAAATGACCCAGAGAAAATTTAGGTATAATTTGACTCAGTTGCAAGGCAACAGAGGCATAAAGTCTAAATTAAGACTCAAGCGTTGTTATTTTTAGGTCATCCAGTTGGTACCTGTGTCTTAGCAAATGGGAATTCTGTTGACTCTCTTTTTCACAATCCCCTCATTACTTAAGAGATCAGTTTGGAACATGACAGGCATTTTTCTCAGCTCTCCAGGGGTATAAGGCAGCAGAATGTAGACCTGGGCAGGATCAGGCAGCAAAACCTCAGAACCAGAGTTTTTTTCCCCAGAAGTAGGGTACTTTCCTGAGATAGATTTTGGACCATTTTCTCTATTGCCTTTTTTTTTTTTTTTTAAAGCTTTTAGACAAATGCTTCAGGGCAGCCTGGAAGCCTGTGAACTAGCCCAGTGTTAATCCCTAGAGTTTTAACTCTGTGATCCGCATTGCCTTGAAAGAGTTTTATGGCTGTGACAGAGCATCCCACTTTGGAAAACAGCCCTTGGGGTTTAAATAAAGGTATTTAACTTGTAAGACAAGACACAGAACAACCTTATTCCCCTTGAAACTTTAGAGGGCTTAAAAATATAATTTAAACTAGATGTCTTAATATTTTGTTTATGTGTGTTACACTAGCATTACTTAGACTAAACAGAGAATCTGGAAATAAAGCAACATTTGGATTGCTTTTTAGACTTCTTTCAGAGTGAAGACTAGAGTGAACTGTACTATTATTATGCAATTTTAAAATATATGGTTGTTTATGCCGCTCACAACACGCTTTAACATTCAGTCTTTGACTTTAGTCTTTGCACAAAACAGCACTGCAGTCCTTTCCAGAAATACCTTTCTCAGTTTTCTTCCGTGAAGCATACTTTTTATTTTACTCACCAAACCGCAATTATTAAATCCATTTTCTAATTTGTTATCAAATAAGGTCACCTGAATCTGCCAGTGAAAACTTCTACTAGTATGACAAAACCAGTATTATTGGACTGAGTTATACTTCCAGCCATTAGAAAAGAAATGGTGTTTTATTAACTTTTGTGATCTTACTGTAAGAAAATGTAGTTTCCTTTAGGCTTTTACAAATATTAAGAATGATTTATTGTCCCTGATTACTATTTTTTATGCTGCTGAATTCAAAATTATTGCTATATTCCAGTGTTGTAATCGTTACTTATAAACATAGAAAACAGAAGTGCAGTTTGTCTTTTTCCTGTTACATGAATCCATTTTGTAAGATTGGAGTGGGTACTTTATAAGGAGATTTTTTTTTGCAAAAGTTTATGCAAACTGCATCTTGAAAATCAAGTTTTATATTAGTTGCTTGTATGATGACATGCAGGCTCTCTTCACACAGGGGATTCCTGGATGGATTTTAAGAGGTTCTGGACCTGCCTAAAATTCTGTACAAATTTGGCATATATGTACATATGTACATTTTTCTAAAGAAAGGCTTTCTCTCAGTTTCTTAAAAAGTTGAGAATCACAACAAGAATTTTGATGACCAACTAACCTTGCTGCTGTTTAATAGCTATGTGTCATTCATTTATTCATTCATTCATTCATTCATCCATTCAACAAAGGTTTACTGAATATCGCTTTTGGAGTAATTCTTGACTCCTCTTTTTCACACACTAGAAACAAATGTCTGCAGATTCTCTCAGTACTATCTTAAAATTACATCCGGGATCTGACCACTTTCTGGCAATTCCACTACTCCTACCCTGGTCCAAACTGCCTTCATCTCTCACCTGGCCTAAATGGCACCTGGGCTTTCACTCTTGGCTCCGTACATTCCATACACAGTCCTCAACTCAGCATCCTGAGCATCTGGTTAAAACATGAATCAGATTGTATTCCTCTAGGCTCGGAAACCTTCAATGGCTTCCCCTCTCCCTCAGTCAAAACCTAAACTTAACAGAGGCCCCGAGGCTTCCTCTGGCCTTTCTGATCTCACCTTCTACTACTCTCCCCTTCACTCGCTCAGCTCCAGCCACACTGGCCCTCGACTCTTCCTCACACTCTCAGGCACGCTCCTACCTCAGGATAGTCGCACTTGGTCCTACTTGGAATCCCCTTCCCTGGTTTATTCTCACATTCTTCGTCTCTGCTCAAATGCTCCTGTCAGGGAGGTCCCCTCTGACCACCCTAGTTTATACTGTACCCCTACCTCCATCTCTCCCCCTCTATCAACCTTCCACCAGTTTTGGTTTTCTCAGTAGAGATGATCCCTTGCTAACACAATACATTTACTTATTTAACGTGTGTATTAATCTGCAGTTCTAGTGCCTGCTCATGAAAGGCCATAAGTACATACTTGTTGAATGAAGATATATGTTCCAGGCACTGGGTTAGTGGTGACTATTCAGTGGCGTGTAGAACAGCCATGGCAAAATTGTTGGGAAGTTTAGTCTAAACGGTGGGCAGGCAATGAACAGGTAAACATAGAAATGTGAAATTTACGTGTTGATGGCTACAGAGAATCATGGGAAGATCTACTGGATCACATGGGAACCTTTTTCTGAGTCATCTTTTGTGCTGAGCTGTGAAGGAAGAGCAACAGAGGCAAGAGTACATGTGAAATGCCTAATGTTCTGGGAGGAGCAGAAGGGTCAGAGCACAGGGAGAGTAAGGATCAGACCATATGAGATTGCGTATTGGTGAAGTATTTGGAATTTATTTCAAAGGAAGACATTGAGGGTTTAAGGCAATTTAAGATTTGAAAGGATCATTCTGGCTGCTTTGGAGAGAAGAAAAGAAGAAACAGGGAGAGATTTACAAAGCCTATGACAGTGGACAGAACTAGAGGGGCCTGGCTGTGGCCCGGATTAGAGTGGTGGTAATGGAAATGGAGAGAGGAGGCCCGGAAACATATTTTGGAGATACAGTCAGCAGAACTTACTGATGGATGGTCGTGGATTAGATGCGGGAAAGTTCCTTAACCTCTGGTCCTGATGATAATGAACAGTACTCTTTCACGTGTAATCCGCCAAGCACCAGGCTAAATGCCTCATTTACAGTTGACCCTTGAATAATTTGGGGCTGGGTGATAGAGGTACCAACCCTCTTCACAGTCGAAAGTCCACGTATAACTTATAGGTGGCCTTCCACACACACAATTCCTTCGTATCCATGGTTCCGCATCCTTGGATTCAGTCAACGGTGGATGGTGTAGTACTATGATATTTACTATGGAAAAAATTTGTAAGTGTACCCATGCAATTCCAACTGTGTTGTTCAAGGGTCAACTGTACATTGTCTCATGGGAACCTTGCAATAAGGTAGACGTGACTATCTCTGTTGTAGACTCTATGAAACTATGCGGCTCAGAGAATTAATGTACCCACAACTGCTCAGTTTTTAAGTGGGAGAATCACAATTTGGACATAAGTCTGTCTGAATCCAAATCCTAGTTTCTTAACAACTCACACTTTACTGATTTAAGAATTAAATGATCAAATGTCAATGAACTGCCTAGAACTGTTTCTAGTACAAAATAAATCCTGAATAAATAATAAATATTAGATGAAGTAGAAAAACTTAACCATGAATCTATTCACAAAATGAAGAATTATCCTATTAATATATCCAGTGACTTAAGCGTTTTTACTATATACATTTGTCTTTTAGAGCCATGCGCATAGACAGGTAGATCAGTAGACTGCCATGTATGACATAATCCTCTAACAATGATGACAGTCGTCATGACTGAGCTTCTGTTTGTCTGGAATAGTTGAGGGTTGAGTTGTTCATTCATTCTTTCATTTTTTTCAGTCCTTCAACAAAACACTTACATTTGTGTGTTACCACTGTAGATATTATTAGGAGAAATAAAGATAAACAACAAAGAGCCCCACCTCTCAAGGAAGTTAGAGTTGAATTAACACACAAAATACGTCCACAATATTCTAATTAAAAGCAGAGTAAGCTTACTATGATAAGAGAGTTTGTTGGTAGGGAATGAAGAAAACATTTGAGTAGAGTTTGCAGGTATTTGGAGAATTATTTTCATTTGAAGTATAATAAAGACTGAAAAGCACACATGACAATAAGTACACAGCTCCATTAATTTTGACAAATTGAACACATCTGTGTAATAAGATTGTGATCAAGAAACAGAACATTACCAGAAAAGCCTCCTTCCTGCCCCTTCCACGTACCCAACACTTTTCCCCAAGAGAGAGCACTGTCCTGAATTCTAACAGCATTGCTTGGTTTTGTTCATTTTGTACATTATATAAATGGAATCATTCAGTATATACTTTTGGGGGGTCTGATTTCTTTATCTCAGCATTTTGTTTGTGCAGTTAGTTTATCCATATTGTTGCACGTAACTGTAGAATGTTCATTCTCATTGCTGTATAATATTCAATTGTATGACTATATCATAATTTGTTTCTCCATTCTGTTGTTGACAGGTGTTTGGATAATTTCCAGTTTGGGGCTATTATAAGTAGTGTTATCCTAATACAAATAATTTAGTAAACATATATATGTTAGGTGTAGTCCATTCCTAGGTATATATCCAACAGAAATGCATACATGTATTCTGCATGTGTAATTTTAAGAGGAATTCGGAATAGGACATTTAGAAAGAGTTAATCTTTAGTAATTACCTACATGATAGTCACACACTTTCTAAGATCATTACACAAGATCAATAATATTATCCCAAAGCTATGGAGTCTGTTACAAATCTACAAGTATTTACTGAGTGATTCCTATGCAACAGCCACTGTGATACTGGAGAAAGACAGTAGAAGACACAATCCTTTCCTTCAATGACTCAAGAATCCTGTTTAGGAAATGAAACTAACAAACTTAAAGCATTGAGATGCATGAGGGGCAGACTATGGCGTAGAGTATCAAACAAGTGAATATTTGCTTTGTTTATGTAATACCCTTTAGGAAGCTAGTGCAAATTTAAGATTATGCAGAAGGTTTACAAGGACATATTTCAGAATACTTGCCCTTAAAGAGTACTTCAGTTGATTTTAAGTTTTAAAACATGATGGCTAAATTACTGACTAACATTTGATCATGTTAATATTGACTAATATTTTAATACTTTCTTTGTACCAGCTTTTCTGCATATGCTACATAATTCTTACAGCAGCTGTGAGGATTATATACATAAGCAGACCAGTAGAGTAGCTAAAGCGTAAGGACATAAGCAGATCGGTATGTGGTATCGGGAACCAGAACCCCTGGTTCTAACACTTTCTTGCTGGTTGACTCTGAGTAAGGTCCTATGCTTCAGGTTTTCCATCCGTCAAATGGGGATAAATATATTCTTATCTCACAGGTCATTGGATGTAAATGGCTATAATATTAGCTGGCACATAGTAAGCCTTGCTTTATTATTTGCTGGATTATTTTAAAATAAAAATGGGGGGAGGTTAAAAATAAGGCGTTTATGTGAAATAATTCCTCAACTCTTCGTGAAGGAAAGGCTCACGTCTATGGCAATGTCCTCTGGTTTTCCAAGCATTCGGGTTATAGGTAGAGAGCACATATTATGTTGTCAATGAAATCAATTATTTTGAAAATGTTATATCCTTTCGTTTACAAATTTAGCTCCTTGGGCCAGGAAATATAGCAAAGTGTTAAAGACAGATACCATCTGAGGGAAGGTTGAGCCAGGCTGCAAATATTTAAGGGACCTGAGCTTCTCTGCTATGAATACTCCATTTCTTTCCTATAGAAACACTGAAGACTTTGCACTTTGTCTCCACCTACTTTTGAATTTCTCAGTGGCTTTGATGGAAGGAATACACTACACACCCAGACAATAAACAGACAGAAAGCATTTTTAGTCCTAATGTTTACATGCTTGCAGATATAAGGCCATGAGGTGACTTTGGAAACTAAAGCATTAGATTAAAAGGCTAACTTTGCTAATGCCACGGATTCAAACGCACACAGGCACAATCCAGTCACCCCCCAGAGACCACATGTATTTTTCCCAAGATCTGCCATATACAGGTAGAACTTATAACCCCTAGATCACACTAAAAAAAAACATTGTTTACACCTATAGAAATAGAATAAGCAGCGAACTAATCCTACACAAAATGAAAAAGCCCAAATCATTATTTGTCTTCTTGTATTTTAGACTTCTGGTTGGTTTGCTCTGTTTGGCTGGCAAATCTCATCTAATTAGAGTATATTTTTCATTTGTGTTTTAAAATAGCAATCCGAACCCACTGTTATCATAACATATGTGGTAAGTTGTTGTTCCTGGGGTGGTAGTAAATTCATGGCGATCCATTCACATCCTCACGGGTTGGAATTAATCTTTCTCCTCTGATTTCCCACTATACTTTGTGGTTCTATTATTGTGCGTAGCATAATTTACTTCGTAGTGGAGCTATTTGTGAATGCATCTGTCTCCCCAGCGAGATCGTGAGGACAAAAACTGTCTCGGATTTCTGTTCGTTTCATTCTGTTTTGCAGTCCCTACGTCACACACACGCTGATTTGTACTTAGTAGGGACTCAATCAATATTGATAGTAGAATTGAATTGATCAACTGTAGTCATAGCACATTTGACTGCTCACCTTAGAGCAATGAGGCCCATCTGTCAATCAAAGCTGTAATCTTTTCTTCATTAACACCATGGCTAAGCAATGAGGTAATAAGTCAGTGACAGAGAGCTTCACGCCTCACATACCATAAGTTAAATGGTAGATTATATAAGTCCTTAAGCAGGAAAAAATCCTTTGGAAAGCATGAGGCTCTGAGGTGGCAAAAATGATCAGTAATTTTATTCAGCCTATGTGTGAAGATGGAACCCAGATATCTCCTTCCTATTTTTTTTTTTAATCCAAAAAGTCTGCTTCAGTGCTAATTACTTCTTTCAAAAGCTAGAGTAACTATTTCACGAAGCAGTTTGCCGTTCATTTTGGCCACCAATACTGGTACAAGATCCAGTCTCAGATTGTGGCACATGGCTTTGAATTCTCTTATTGGCCAGTGTCATTTTCTGCAGGAAATATATCATTATCCCTTTGATTCAAAGATTAAGCATTCCCCAGGCTGGATTTTGTACCATTCACAGGATATAAGTTTGGCTTGTTAGTGGCGATGATAGCTTGCAGTACGCCAGCTCTACTTTTCCCCCTGTTACTTTTTTGGGAGATATTGATATAAAAAAGAATGGAAGGGACCGTCCTCCGTCATGCTCCATCTGGCCCTGCTGGTTACTTGGCTGCTGAGGCAGCGCATACGTTTGGTGGACTGATAAGGAATGGGAAATCCACGATAATAATAACGATCCTCTTCTCCAAAGCAAAAATCCTTCCAGATTAGCATGTCTCTTACAAACAATCCATGTTGGGAGGGGGCTGAGAGAGAATCAGGGAGGAAAATGAAACAGAAGTAAGTGAATATATTACGTATTTGGAATTAAAGGCCGGACAGGACACCTAAAGATGGCATGTCCTTAACAGCTGCGATTATTGAATGTCTAGCATGATAAATCAGTAGAACACGGTGCCTGTCCTTAAAAGACTCCTGGTCTTTAGGGGCATTTAGACACATCCCTAAAGTAGTGGGGGGTAAGAGTCATTTATAACAGCGGTCCCCAACCCTTTTGGCACCAGGGACCGGTTTCGTGGAAGACAGTTTTTCCATGGACGGGGTCGGGGCGGGGGGATGGATCAGGTGGCAATGCGAGCGATGGGGAGCGGTGGGGAGTGGCAGGTGAAACTTTGCTCGCTCACCCATGGCTCACCTCCTGCTGTGTAGCCCAGTTCCTAACAGGCCTCGGACTGATACCAGTCCATGGCCCCGGGGGTTGGGGACCCCTGATTTATAAGACTCCATAGAAGAAGTCTGTCTCTTTCAGGTTTGAAATGATCCTAGACATTTTTGGTAGTGATGGCAGTAAAAACATAATAGCCCATTGGAAATGTGGATGAAATTAACATTCTTACCTGGAAGAATTATAATTTTTCTACAATAGGAAAGAGCAGATTGAAAAGGAAATTTTGAAATGTAACTCGTGAGGTCTTTGAGAACTTGGTTTTTAACTATTCCTCAGGAGACTGCAAAACTTTATCTTCCATGAGAATTCTAGTCATAACTAAATAAAAAGTAAGAATTGTATAGATGAGGTGGTGTGGCGTTTAATTCAGAATGTCTGGGCAGCATGGAGTTATGACTTTTGTGGGCCCTAGATACTGTGCTTTTGTAGGTCCCGTCCTCCATAAAAGAATAATACAAATTATAAAAATTATACTTGGTGATTGTGTCGCTATATAAGAAGTATAATCCAAGATGGATTGTATTATTATATGAATAATTATATATATGTTTATATATATATATACAATAATATATATAACCATATGTATGTTTATGTTTTTTATTCTTGTGTACTGTGCTTAATGGATAAATCGACGTATTCACCTATCATTGGAGATAGGGCCTTGCCAACAGCACTTTTTAAACCTCCACATGGTTGAGAATCTCTGTGCTTTGGGAGTTACCCGCTAACTCACAAGGACCTTAGGAATACCTTTTAGAAGTGTCTGCCTCTTTTATTTCCTTCAACTTCCAGTTTTCATAAGCCACCCACTCTCCATATGAAATACACCTGGTTGGAGGACATGGCAGAATGGGTATACTACTAAGATTGCCAGATTTAGCAAATAAAAATGCAGGACACCTAGTTGAATTTGAATTTCAGACATATTTATGTATGGGACAAACATACTGAAAAGTATTCATTGTCTTTCTGAAATTCAGATTTAACTGGGCGTCCAGTATTTTACCTGGCAACTCTATATGCTTCCTTTATTCTTGGAACCCCAAGTTGCTTTTTCCTCGTAAAATACACTTTCTGGTTGATATGCTATGCACTAATAAATTGTTTTCCAAAGAATGCTCTGTAGACTGTTAATGGGAATCACAAGGAAAGGAGTTGTGTGGTCTAAGGTATTTTCTTTCAAGTGGGCTCTCTTGATTTTCTTCCATATGCCCAATCACATTACAGTTTCCAAGAGCAGGGGAGCATGTCCCAAATTTGTTAGACCACTATGAGTGACTTCCTTTCTTCCTGGAGTATCTTGCAGAACTGGAATTTCTGATGGGATACACATAGTATCCTGCCAAGGGCCAATATGCTTTTATTTATGATGAGTGTGATGGGTATTTTGAACCTGCTTCACTGATTTACTTTCCTTTCCTGTTTTGCTCTTACTGGCTTCTGTGATGAGTTGTACATTGCAGGGTGAAATGCAGCTTTCTTTTTTATCTCAAGTGTTTCACAGTCTCCCTTTGTGCCTGGTGTAGGTTTAGTTAGAGCTAGAGTATAGTTGATTTACAATGTTGTGTTAATTTCCGCTGTACAGCAAAGTGATTCAGATATATATTTCTTTTCCTTTATGGTCTATTATGGAATATCAAATGTAGTTCCCTGTGCTATACAGTAGGACCTTGTTGTTTGTCAATTCCATATATAATAGTGCACGTCTGCTAATCTCAAACTCCCAGTCCTTCCCTCCCTACATCCCCTCAGACTTGGCAACCACAAGTTTGTTCTCTATGTCTGTGAATCTGTTTCTCTTTCATAGACATGTTCTTTTGTGTCATATTTGAGATTCCATATTTAAGTGCTATCATATGGTATTTGTCTTTCTCTTTCTGACTTACTTCATTTAGTATGATAATCTTTAAGTTCATCCATGTTGCTGCAAATGGCATTATTTCATTCTTTTTTATAGCTGAGTATTCCATTGTGTATGTGTACCACATCTTCTTTATCATGAATTTTATCTTACTGTTGAATGAAGGGCACCTAAAGCAGGTGTACAGGGCCAGCCACATAATTAGTGGGGCTGAGAATCAATTGAGGATGCAGGGACCCTAGTTCAGAAATTAATAAGAATTTCAAGATGGCAACAATAGATCATTAAACCAAGCATGGGGCCCTTCTGAGTGCAGGGTCTTTCTGAGTGAGTGCCCGCTCAGGTGGCACACCCATGAAAGTCAGCCCTGTGGGAGCACCATCCTCAGTGTCGAGACGCTGAGAGTCTTCACCCAGGAAACCCCAGAAAGAGTTTTCAAAGGCTAATAATCAAAACTATCTTCATAGTTACCAAGAAGTCATAAGCAGAAGCAAGGTAACTAGATTGGGCCCCAGAAGACATAGAATTTTGATATTTTATTTATTGTGGATTTTTTGCATTAATTTTGAATTTTAAAAACCTTGTATTAAAATGTTATTTATATTGATTTTGATGCTATCTTAGTCTGCTCAGGCTGCTATAACAAAGAAACCAAGACTGGGTAGCTTAAACAACAGAAATTTACTTCTCACAGTTCTGGAAGCTGGAAGTCCAAGATCAATGTGCCAGGAAATTCAGTTTCTAGTGAAGGAAGGCTCTCTTCCTGGCCTGCAGACAGCCACCTTCTCACTGTGTCCTCACATGACCTTTCTTTGTTGCACATACTGGAAGAGTGAAGGAGACAGAGAGAGAGGGAGAGAGAGAGAGATCTCTTCCTCATCTCATAAGGCCACTTATCCTATCATAAGGGACACAACCCCATGACTTAATCTAACCCTATTTACATCCCAAAGGCCCCATCTCCAAAAACCATCACATTGGGAGTTAGGGCTTCAACGACAATTTTTTGGGGGTGTAGACATTTACTCCATTACAGGCACCCCCTTAAATTTTGTTCTGGGGTGAGTGCTCACTCACACACCCCTAACCCTGGCCTGACAAATGGTGATGAAAAATTATGCTCTATCATTATTTACTTTAAAACATAGTTTAAAAAGGGAAACATTTTCTTCATTTATTTCTGTTTTACAACTCAAACACAGAGCTACATACATATTACATAGACACATACATACACCCCAATGAATAAATATGATTTCTTGGAAATGGCTGGCACAAAATCTAGAATCATTCTTTAAGAATACTTCAAATGGAAATGAAAAATGTCAGATAATCTATTTGTCATTAGAATTATACTTATTTCAGATGAGTGTTTGTTTTAAGAAAGGCAAATTCTAAAAAATAATTGTGGCCAAACGTATTTTATCTGCTAATTTATCTGCTATATGTTTTTCCTTTCTCCATATGCAAACAGTTACTTGGTTAATCATAACTTCTGAATAATGCAAAAGAGGCTGTTCTTATTTAACAAATCACAGCTTTAGTTATTTTCTTAAGTTTCTGGACCACTGTTGATTTATTTTTTTGAATTTTTGCTTACTTGTTGTGGCCATCTGTTTCTGAGTGCCAAGAGTCATTTCTTTATATTTTGGCAAAATGCTCTTCTTTTCTTTGGCAGATGAGCCCTCTTCAATCCGCATGCTTTTTGTGGTCCTAACTCCACCTCTGGAGATAGATTAGACCCAGGGGCCAGTCAACAATTCCATTCCCTGGATGGAGTGCTTGCTTGGGGATCAGCACAGGACCCGAGTAAGCCCAATGAGAATCAGCCCCAGGCTTTTGATGGAACTATTGGAAAAGAACTTTTTTTCCACTGAGGCTGCTGAGCTGGAAGAATGTCAGCCTGGAGCTGCTAGTGCCATCTTGGCTACTCCTGAGGAGAGGCTGTTGGAGAAAGATGCACTCACAGAGGGAGAGAGGCCAAGACATGGTGAGGAGCAGATCCCTAACGGCAGTGTTTGAACACCTGGATCAAGCCATGTCTGAAGCAAGCTACCCCAGACTTTTAGTTATGGAAACAATAAGTTCACTTTAAAATTTCTGGTTTAAGTTTCTGTCACTTATCACTAAGAGTACTGACAAACTTTAATGCACAGAAATTTCAGAACTGGGGATGAGTGATGATTATATTGCAAAAGTGGTCCCTTAGTAATACCAGAGTCAGTCTGAGGGCTCATTAATTGATACCTTTCCCCAGACTATGTTAGATGCCTCCTTATAAGTACCTGGACTGGTACACTTGCACAAAGAATTGTAACTGCCTGCTTACCTGTCTGTCTCTTCTCTTGGACTGTGATAAGCCCCTTTGTGTGTGTGTGTGTGTGTGTTTGTGTTTGTTTGTTTGGTTGGTGTTTTGGCCACACGGCTTGTGGGTTCTTCGTTCTCTGACCAGAGGTCGAACCTGTGCCCCCTGCAGTGGAAGCACGTGAAGTCTTTACCACTGGACCGCCAGGGAAGTCTGTGATAAGCCCCTTTGGAGACTGTTTTTGGGCTCAAGGGCATTCATTTGGTGCTTACTAAGTGTTAGGCTCTATTGGGTACTTTATTCCTTTATCTAATTGTCACAATAATCCTGTAAAGTATCTGTGCCTTTTTTTATTAGTATCTCCGTGACTGGCTCGTAGCTCTGTGTGTGTGTGTCAGGGGCCAACTATGTAACTAGGAGTTTTCTGAATTTACATCCCTTTCGAACATATATTAAAAACTCAAGAACAACTGAACCAATTCTTTAGAACAGAGGTGGAGAAACTTTTCTCTCAAAGGCGAAGCAGTAAAAATTTAAAGGCTTTTTTTTGCAGGTCATAGGGTCTCTTTTACTATCATAATGTGAAAGCAGCCTTATGCAATATATAAACAAATGGGTGTGGCTGTGTTCCAATAAAACTCCATTTATGAAATTTGAATTTCATGCAGTCTTTACATGTTGTGAAATATTGGTTCTTCTTTTGATATTTTTCAACTGTTTTAAAAGGCAAAACCATTCTTAGCTCTTGGCTTGTGCAAAAATAGGTGGTGGACTGAATTTTGCCTATAGGTAGAAATTTGCATATCCTGGTTTAGAGCTTAGACCAGCACTTTACAATAGAAATATAATGTGAACCACACAAGTCATTTAAAATTTTCTGGTATCCATAGTAAAAAAAAAAAAGGCAAAAAGAAACAGATGAAATTAATTCTAATAAGATATTTGAATTCTTCCAATATAACCAAACTATTACCATTTCAACTGGTATTCAATATAAAAATTCATTAATGAGGTGTTTTACATTCTTTATTTTTGAGCTGTTAGAAATCTGGTGTATATTTTACATTACAGCATGTCTCCATTTCTATGCTAAATTTTCATCAGAAATATTTGATCTGTATTTAGATTTCATAAAATTTACAGCTGGAAAATAGATTCACAAGTTGTTAGAAAACATTCTTAAAAGTTTTCTGGTAGTTGAAGTTTGAAATTTTAAGTTAATTAACTTTAAATTAAAATTTAAACATGAACAATTTAGTTTCCCAATTACTCCAGTCACATTTTAAGGGCTCAATAGCTACTATATTGGACAGCACAGACTTAGAAGAACAAGAGATTGTTTTTTGCAGACAGTATTTTCACTGGCATGGTTTAGAATTGCCAGTAAAATGGAGATTATAGAAAGCAGATAGACTATGTCAGTATTTTAAACCTTTTAAAATTCTCTGCAAAAAAAAATAAAATAAAATAAAGTAAAAAAAAAGGTAAAAAAATTAAAATAAAATAAAATTCTCTGCAGACAGTGTACCCCCTCTGGCCTGCACCTGGGGTGGACCACCACCCCAAACTTGGTTCACCCCCGGAAGCCCTCATGCCAGGAATGCAGTGACCGAGGAAGAGAAAAATATGAGAGATTGCCAAAGAGCCATCTAGTTGTGGACCACGTAGGGCCTGGTAAGCCTTGGTGAGGATTTCAGACTTTCTCTTAAGTGTGATAGGCAGTCAGTCATTGGAGGGCCTTGAGCTGCTGCTGGCGAAGAGGGCAAAAGTATGGCAGGTGTCAGGTGATAGACATGGTGGGTGCAGGGCTGTGATGGAGGGGAAGTGAGCGGGGCACCTGGGATCCTAAGCTGAAGGAGGCACTCGCCCTTAGGGTCACGTGAGCGCTGGTGTACCACCCTAGGGGTGAGCATCCCCTTACATTTTGGCCCTGGTGGCTAGGTTAAAAGGGGTTCTGTCTAGGAAGTGAGAGAGGTCACCAGAATTTGGATCTATTTTAAAGGAAGGGCTCACAGAATCTACTAGCAAATTGGATGAGGAATGTGAGTAAAATAGGGGAGTCAAGTGTGACACTACGATTTTGATTTTCACTATAACTCCGGCCACAGCCCCCAGGATAGCCTGCACTGCTCTGCTTGCTCCATTGCCAAGTTTACCAGAGCACAGAGTGCTTTTGAAAATAGGAGATTTCAGTTAAACACATTTTGAAATTGCAGACATTCAGCTGCGCAGCCCCAGTCTCCTTCCTTGTAACAAAGGTCACACTGTGTATAAAGCTGGATGGTTTATGGTTCCACTTCATTGTGAACCACCACAGAGCTGGTTTGCCCTTAATACCACTTATGAGAAGTCTCAGGGTACCATCGCTGCATGAACCTGTTCTCACCCTTCTTGAATACCAAGGCTGCTGTGACCCTTCCCCCCATCAAAGGGAGCATCAGCCCATCCCCCCTGCTCCGGGTCTGTAATGGAAATCCAGGTTTGTTCTTACCCCCCTTGCCCCCCACCATCTCCACTCCTCTTAGATTCCATTTTACAACACACAAAGCAAGCTAGCCTTTGTTAAAAAGTTTAATGTTCTTAATTAGTTGAATCAGTTGGGCTAATTAGAATACCAATTAGAATTGGCAGGGCTATCATTAATTTGAAAATGCTGTGGTCTAGTGTTAATCGCTATTAAACCTTATAGTTTGTGAAAGAGAGAGGATGAATTCACAAAATACTATTTGAAATGTTAGAGGTCGGTGGTCAGAAGGGGCCTGCCTGTCAGTGAGTATTCCAGGGAGGCAAAACCCACAGAGAAGTGCAGTTGCTGAAGACTTGGGCCCTACATGGGGCATAAGTGTCTCCCTTTTCAAAAAACAATGTTAAAAGCCTGCAATGTGTTTTACTAAAATAGCCAAAGTGTTTAATTCACCTAATGGACTAGTGATCTAGAATGATTCTTTTAAAGAATCAGCTTAAGTTAGCAGGACACAAAAAAGTTTCTGCCATTACCAGAGCTGTTTGTCCCTTTGGGTTGTAACTTTCTACTATAAAGACCAACCCTCACAGTGAAACCTCTTTTGTTTCTGGTCACTGTCTGAATAGGAAATTAAATCACAAAGACAAAAACCCAAAGTCTTAGTACAGAAGAAATGCCATGTTTGGACTGTAGTCATACATGAGTCTGTATTTTCATGTCTCATTTGGAGATGGCTAAATGGATAAGCAAATCTTAATTTATGTTTTCCAACAAGTATAAAAATCACTACTCATTTTCTCAGCGAGCAAATATGGAACGGACAATTATAGCAATTCCTACCGTACATTTTCTGAGATATGACTTGATTTTCCCTCTATTCCAGTGATAAAGACAGAAGGTATTGCCATCCATTATCGTTGCTGGTATCCTCTCAATATATCTGTGGTACATTTCCGGAAAATAAACCATGCAGTTTATAGAAACAAATATAAAGATATATTTCATCATATGTATTATGGCACTGTTAGGAAACAAGGAATCTTTCTAAATGGCGAATTGCTCTACAAAGGATTTAAAAATGTTCAGCTCAATTGCTACCTCAAATCTTGGAGGTAAGTGGAGAATAAATTTAAAACACTCAGACCAACAAATACATAAGTGACTGAGTGACTACCAGTATAGTATTTGTGTGTAAAATTTGTAGGCAAAGAAAAAGTTTATAACCAAGAATTTGCTCTCAGTGTATCTTAGGATCTATGGTGACATCTGTATAGATGTTAGGAAGTAATATCTAGTTAAGTTCCACGTGATCTTACTAATGTCTATTTTGCCTTGATCAAGTGGCCCCCATATTACAGCCGTTGTGCTAGATGCCTGCCCTGGGGACAGGAGAGGACATTGTTGAAAAAGACCTGATTAGGGTCTACCAGGAAAGACTGTATAACTGACAGCAAAACATACACACAAACAAAAACAAAGTTTGATAACTGATCAAAATAAACTTGTTTCCTTTCATTGTAGATTCAAATACCACATTAAGCCTTTGCCTCACCACTAAATTTTTTACATTTGTTTTTAATCCTACTCACCAGCTCCAATTCTTTAGGACTACTGGTCATATGTTACCTTTAGGTTATGGTTGAAAATAATACTCAAGCTACTTGTTTAAGTCTTTATTTTGAACTTATACGCGAAAAATCAGTAATTTTTTTTGTAAAATGCCAAACAGTTAAGCACCAGAGGTTCTCCCTTAAGCACTGAGAGAGGGAAAAACCAAGACAAATGAAGTACAGACCCCAAGTAAAAGTTTGAACTGGGAACTGTACTGATCCACCAGTCATTTTCCTTTTGTTTTTTTTACTTGACTGCATTTCGAGTTACTTACGTCCTTGCATATGTTTTGGATCCGCTTTTTTACATTGTACGCAAATCCCTTGATGAATGTATTCTATAATCAAACCATAAATGCCTTCATTAATTCATCCATGCAGTGATTTAACAAGCATTTATTTATTTTTTACTATGTACCAGGTAGTATGCCAGGCTCTGGGATACAAAGATGCAAGTATAAGACAGCTATGTCAAAAAATTGATCAGTCTAAGAAATGAGGCGAAGGTATAAAGAAATGGTTGGAATACTGTCTGGCAAGCAGTGTGTCAGGGGCGAGGACCAGGTGCTTTGGAGGACAAAAGATGTAGCAAGGAAATTGCTGTGTGGGCAGAGTTGGGGAGGTGAGGTCTGAGGGAGCTTTGAAGGACAAGTAGGGCCACTATGGGATGGCTGTCCCCTGGAATGTGCAAGTCAGAGGCCCTGGCTTAGGGTTTGGAGTGGGGGAGGCATTGGATGTTATTTGAACCTGGAAAATATTATGCAAAAGAAAGAGATGGGACGAATAAAAGTACAACTCTGATGTAATATGCATGTATATTTCCTCTCTAGAATCTCTCCAGCTCCTGAGGACAGGCTTTGACCCACAACAACACTAATTGTGTGGTTTAGAAAGTTATCTCATAAATTAACAAAGCTCAATGGTAATTTTCGTCTACAAAGAATCTGTAGGATTGAGCTAAAGCGACGTATTTTCAGAAATTTCTTTTGGCATCTGTAAAAGGTATACGAACACCAAGGAAAGTATATACAATTCATTTCAGTTTTAGAAAGAATGTTAAGAAAACAAATGAAATAATTTTTTATTTCCGTTTTGGTTTGATTTGAGACTAAATGTATCCCTTATTACAAAAAAAAAGCATTCATCCCAAATCAGGCTCTCTCCTGTTGCGATGTGCATCCTTACCCTGAAAATATATTTAATGAAGTCAAATCAAGATGCTATTTCGTACTCACCCTGATTCCCCAACCTCCCTGGAAATTTTTGAGCAGGTCCCTCATTTTACTGTGGGTGCTTAATGTCTTATTTGAAGTCTGTGTGTCTACGTGTCTGTGCGTATGTTTATAGTTTATTTGCCCCGTGTCATTCTGCAAAAATGGATTCACTCAGTCAACTAGATAGGAGAGCTTTGAGCTCAGCTATCAGCTGGAGGAACAAAGAGAAGGCAATCTGAACCCCCTGAAGGGAAGGTAGTGAAGGCTCACAGTCCCCTGAGGGTCCTCATCAGCACTAGAGAACTGTTTTGACAGAACCACTGAATTGAGTGCAGGAGTCAAATTCCTGGGACATCAAACCAGGACAGATTTCCCACTCACCCACAAACAACAGAGACCCCTCTGCCTTTGGGGAATAGGAGGAGCCCGGTCTGAGGGGCACATTGACTTCCAGGGTTGGTTGGAATAACTTGCTGTAGGCAAAAGGGCAAGGAACATTGAGTAGCAGAAATGGAAGCAAATAATTTACTACTTTTTTAAAAAAATTGCGAACCCTGATGTCTGGCCCCAGATATTTGAGCATATTCTCCATTCTTCTAACAAAAGAAACACACATGCTTATTCCACCCTTTTCCGCCTCATCTGGCAGCCGCTTTCTGGTCCAGCAGACACTAACATCTAATGAGTCAAACTTCTCATTTTCAGACTAATCAGTCGGCTGCACTAATTGCAAATGCAAATATGCAAATTTATATTAATTAATTACTCTGCTAATTAGTTCTGCGGTCTTTTTTGGGTAATAAATCATTGTGCAGTGGAAGGGAAACAAGTCCTGTCCCATTTCACTCCACATAAAAATTTAATGTACTCATGGAAGAAAATATATATAAAAAAAGACATCCTGAGTTGATCACTGTGCTCCCAGACTAGTCCCCTCCAGAAAGGTGCAATTGTGAGAGGGCTTTCACATCTTCAGCAAATGCCATCACTAAGGTGCCTGTTAGCAATTTAATTATCACATTACGGGCTTCAGAAAACGCCAGTTTGCTGTGCTGCAGGCTGTGACATGGAGCTCGACAGTTCACCCACTTTGCAGCAAAACACTTAAAAATAAAATGAGAATATAGAAAGGGAATCACATTTCTTTGCTGAAACACTATAGCTTGGGATCCAATATTTTCAGGGTTTTTGTTGTTATTGTTGTTTTAAACCAAAGTTACCATCTTGATTTCCATGGCCTTGAATGAAAAGTTTTATCATTCTGGTTTAGAGACTCAGTGAAGGACTGTATCATGGGGAAGGGGGTTCAGGACAAGGTGAGGAGTAGCTCTTAGGAGAGGAAACTATCTTTCCCAATGTTTAGGAGGGATATTGTACTCATTCAGACTTATTTATTTAGCAAATTCTTTTTGGTGACCTACTATGTTTCTAACGACCCATCTTGGGGGATAGAGTGACATATGAGAAACAGTCTCTCCCACTTAGCCTTTGAATTCTCTGAGGATAAGAGGCTGTGTCTGTTCTTTGGCCAGATAGAACAATCAATAAGTATTTGCTGAATGACTGAATGAATGAATGAATGGCTGCAGCCTTCAAGAACCTCAAGTCTATTTAAGGTGACAATAACTTATTCACGTACAGTCTTGCCTTTATTATTGGGTAGGTGCCAAGTGATACTGATTAGGAGATGGGGGGAGGGAGCCATGGTGGTTAAGATTTAAATCCTCGGGCTTCCCTGGTGGCGCAGTGGTTGAGAGTCCGCCTGCCGATGCAGGGGACACGGGTTCGTGCCCCGGTCCGGGAGGATCCCACATGCCACGGAGCAGCTGGGCCCGTGAGCCATGGCCACTGAGCCTGCGCGTCTGGAGCCTGTGCTCAGCAACGGGAGAGGCCACAGCAGTGAGAGGCCCGCATACCACAAAAAAAAAAAAAAAAAAAAAAATTTAAATCCTCATGTGTTAAATGTCCCTTCATTTCCTTCTTCTCAGAAAGAAATTTCTCTTTTAATTCCCCATGCTCTTTCCTCTCTATTGTGCCTTCTCCATGTGGGATTTGATGATTGAGCAATAAAAAGGAAACTGCTATCATTACAGCTGGGCAATTGTAATCTTGGGCAAGCCATTTAACCTCATGGTGTCAGTTTCTTCATCTGTGAAAACAGGAGTGGTGGATTCCTTATCAGCGCTGTGGTGGACGCCAGGCCTTTGCAGTCAGCACGCAGTCCTCACGCCCTCAGTTGCTCTCTATGTGACTGTACTTTTTATTACTTATAAAAATTATTTACTTCTGAAATGTTTTTAAAGAATTGGAATGGAGGGTACATGTACATGGTACAAAATTCAAAAAGTGTACAAGATATTCAATAAAAAGTTAGTCTCCTTCCCTGACCCCTAGCCTCTCTGTCCCTTCCCCAGTGGCAACAACTAATTCCTGTGTGTACTTCAGTGACAGTCACTGTACTTGTGTGTGTGTGTATTTCCCCACACACGAATGATAGCATACCATGACGCTCTTCTGCATCTTACTCTTAAACTACTTTGTACTTTATTTATTTATTTATTTATTTAGTTTTGCTCTTTGTTGCTGCACGTGGGCTTTCTCCAGCTGTGGCGAGCGGGGGCCACTCCTCGTTGTGGTGCGCGGGCTTCTCATTGTGGTGGCTTCTCTCGTTGTAGAGCACGGGCTTCAGTAGCATGGGCTTCAGTAGTTGGGCTCGCAGGCTCTAGAGCACAGGCTCAGTAGTTGTGTCTCGCGGGCTCTAGAGCACAGGCTCAGTAGTTGTGGCGCTCTGCGGCATGTGGGATCCTCCCAGACCAGGGCTTGAACCCGTGTCCCCTGCATTGGCAGGCGGATTCCCAACCACTGCGCCACCAGGGAAGCCCTACCTTGTACTTTTTAAGCATGAGTGTTTCACATTGTATGAGAGTACAGTAATTTACTTGTATTAGCCACCAATTGATGGCCCTTTCAGTTGTTTCCAATTTTCAACTAATACTAATAAGGCTGCAATTAATATTCTTGTACTCACAACACTTTGCCCATATGGAGGTAGATCTGCAGGATGATACCTGAAAATAGAACTGCTGGATCAAAGGCTACATACTACTTGAAATCTCAATTCCTCCGTTTTCTCATCGGCAAAGTGGAGATAAGAGTTCTCCCTTTCTCATACGTGGTTGTGAGGAGTAACTGAGATAATTAGTGAAAAGTCCTTAGTATTGTTGTTTGTTATTCTTAGTCTCAGCATCGACATTATTATTTTTCTTTTCACCATCTCATGGCTTTTTGTTGAGGGTAAAAGGAGACCACAATTGTAAAAGCAATGTGTATAGGGCTGTGCCAATGTTAGTCATCAGTAAGAACCCATTTTGCTTTTCCTACCCTGTTTTCTTAGGCTTTTGTGCCATGGTGGCCTCTCGTGCTAAGGCTTCACGTTGTTCCAGTTCATAGAAATATTTTGCAAGTGCTTTGGAAGGTTTTCTAAGGCTTCAGAAATGTCTGTATATGTAAAGCATTTAACAAAAATAAGACTAATATTAACTTCATTCTCCCAAATTAGTCACGTGCCCAAGGTACAGAACAGGAGAAAGTAAGATGTATGAATGATAGCAAATGAGAATACAAACCAAGGGACTAAATGAGGGAGGTAGAAAGTGGGGAAGAGAAGGAGGGATGGAGAAAAGGGAACAGGAAGCAGCCAAGGTAGATGACCAATTAGATTGCAGGGCACCAAAGGGGAAGGTGTAACCAAGGTCCAGGACCCAGAGGGCTGCCAGCAGAGGAGGTGGTTGGACAGATGATCCAAGCATTTGATTAGCCTAGAGAATGCACAAATCCTCGCTGCCTTTCTGCATCATACTTCCATTGTTTGCTGAGCAACGGGCCTCCTTCCCGTCTCTTCTTTCCACTCCACGCATGAGCTGATTCCAGGGCTCCTACTTTATCCCCTCCTCTTCTCTCTTTAAACTTTCCTCCCTGAGTTCAATCTCTTCTCAAAGTTTCAACTGCCACTAGTAGGTGGCTATCTGGCTGGGTGCCTAGTGCCATGTTTTAAATCACTGACAGAGCACTTAAGAGTCATTCTTAAATAATCTGTGTTCATTTCCAGCACAACTTACTTGAAACCAATCTCATCCTCTCTCTGAAATGCCTTTTCCTTCTTATTGTATTTCCATGTATGTTAATAAACTGTAAATAACTTATTGCTTTGGATATACCCTGTCAGCAAGGACAATGCTGCCCGATAGTCTGTACACAACAACTGCTTGTTGGTTGACTGGTGGAGCCCAAGTGTTTCCCATGCTTGTAACAGCCTCATCTTCCCCAGCGCAGCTCACTTCTCTTATTTTCTATTTTGATATGAACACAATTTGGAGATTACTTTCTCAAAGATGAGACAGTCTTTTGATTGTTTCATGGCTTGCACTGGATGATTAACAATTCTTCAGCAGAAGCCTTCAATCTGCTGATCTCAGAATAGCCTTCAGAAAAGCCAGTGAACCACCTTACCAAGTGAGTTTATGTGCATGGGAGAATTCAGACCCTTCCACTCTGCAGGGTATATAGCTGTGCTCTACAGGTCCCAAAGGGGAGAGCTGGGCTAATTATTTATTTAATGTGAGAGCCTGAGTGCCGTATCTTAGAACCTAATTAGTCCCGTAAAAGTGAATCATGATGCAGATTTTAAGAATGTGAAAGGGGTTGGCCCAAATCTGGAGAACTGAACCTTCAAAATTCCATCTGAAAGAAGAAAATAAATGCTATTAATAAATGCTTTATGAAGGTGAAATGGAAAAGAATGTTTCTTCAGATGATTACATTAAAAACCCTATGCCACTACTAGATGTGTTTTATATTTGTCATATTTTTTAGGAAAAAAGATATTTTTTCAATAGATTACTTTTCCTAACCCATGTTTTAGATAAGAAGTTATTGAGTTTTGGTTTTGGCCTCACATTTTTTAGCAATCAGCTGTAGGTAAAGGATGATGCTAATGAACTGAGGTTGAACACTCCGTGCCCCAGCATGACCGACTGGCTTATGGTAAGGAACTTTGTGTTCTGTACACCCACACTGTAGCCACCTCTTCTGAAAACATGTGCCACAGCATATGAGAAGGAATGCAATTGCTTTCTAGGAAAAGCAATTTAAAATCCTTGCCCTTTAAAAACTATTATTTTATATTCATGGTTTAGTATAAAGGAAAATAAAAATCACCCTTAATCTTACAATCCAAAGATGACCACTGTAAATATTTAGGGTTCTACCCTTCCTGATTTTTATGTATAGCTACATCTAGAACTGTTAGTATCTATATACATTCTTACTTCTCTACGGATATATCTCTATCATTCCTGGGGTTTGCACTGATGCTGCAGCTGGATCACTTGTTTAAGGCTTATTCTGATTGGTCAGAATCAATGCTGTATATTGGTGCTCTGTGATGACCTAGATGGGTGGGATGGGGCGGGGTGAGAGGGAGGTCCAAGACAGAGGGGATATAGGTGTATATATAGCTGATTCACTTCATTGTATAGCAGAAACTAACACAACATTGTAAAGCAATTTTACTTCAGTGGAAAAAAGAAAAGAATCAGTGCTGTATAGATTGATAAATACTCTGAGTGTCACCTTGTATCTGTTTAACAAAAATGGAGTCAGTCTCTCCATATTGGGGTGTGTGTGTGTGTGTGTGTGTGTGTGTGTGTGCGCGCGTGTGTGCGCGCATGCACATGCGTGTGCATATCTGTACTTACTGGTGTCAGTTTTTCAAAATGCACCTCATTTTTATGACTGCAGAGTATTCAGTTGTGGGCATGGATATTCCATAATTTATTCAACTAGTCCCATGTTATGGGATATTTTGAATTGTTTACAGTTCAATCTTTTTTATATTTATATGTCATCCTATTTTGTTGTCGATCTTCCCTTTTCCTTTGTTATCTTTGTTGCTTACATTTCTTTCAAGTAGTGGTTTGAGATTTCTAAACTTATTGTTCTCAAATAGTCATTATCTTTTTATTGAAAATATTTGAATTCATCTTTATCAGCGTTAGGGTTTAATCAGTTTCTGCTAATTTCCCCACCTTCGCTTTCCTCCCAGAGTAGATATTTCTGCTTTTATTGTCTCTTCCCATCTCCTATGCTCAGTTGACTTTAAATAATTTGGGGTTTTTATATTCATTTCTTGAAATACAATTTGTATCTCTTCTTTCAAGAATTATGTTTGATATTTGCATTGTTTATAATCATATTAGCAATTGTTTAGCTGTTAACTGAACTTTACTGCCTTCATTGCTCACTGCCATTTCTTTTAAACAACATTTTACATATATAATATTTAAATGCTTTATTTTGTTACTTTCTCAATGAACTGAAATACTTTTTTGAGGACATTTTTCAGAAAAAGCATATGGGTGATAAACGTATATAGCCCTTGCTTATCAGGAAAAAAATGTTTCTCTTGTCTTCAATCATAAACGGCATGCAATCTGTTTTTGTTATTCTTAAAATTTCTTTACATATTCACCCCAATTATTTTCTGGCTTTGAGTTCTAATCTGATTACCTTTTTTAAAAAAAATTACTCATGCCTAAATATATATATTTTTTTCCTTTGTCTTTCAAATAGAAAACCATAACTAGAGTTTGTGTGTGTGTGTGCCTTTCTTCATTACCTTTTGTACTGGACCCATGAACTCCAGGTTCATTTAGCATTTTTTTCATCACAGAAATCTTTCTGTTGTTATTTCAATCGTAAATAATTATGTCTCCTGCATATTGCTGTTTTCTTTGTTCTCTCATCATACTCATACTACATCCTGTGGATCGATCATCTGGGTCACTTATCTTTCCACTTGTTGCTTGCTCTGTATTTATCGCCTTCCACTGAGCTCTCTGGGTGAAGCTCTAGTGTTCCCATTCACAGATTCCATTTTCTGCTATTCACCACTTCACTAGTACTTTTACATTTCAAAAACCTGTTTTTTGTCTGACAGCATTCTCTTCTGGAAGCAGATTTTTGTTTTCTTTGCAGAGATGCAACTCTGAAAGATACTGAATTTACAACAGTATGTATTGTCATATGTACTTAATACACAGCTTCAAATACACAGTTTTTAAAATTTCTTGTCATAAACCTATATCATTTTGGGAATTTGGTTCTGTTGCTTCTTTTGGTCAAGTGAATCTTTTCATATGTCTGGTGAATCTTCACCTTTGGGAGTAGGAACAGATATAGATGTTTGTTTATTTTAAGTATTATGATGGCTTCGTTGGCAATTTTATAGATCCCTGTTCATGTGTATTTTAGTTCTAGACAAAAAGAAATGAAAACAGCTTATATGTTCTGCAGTTTTATTTTGGCAGATAAAGGTTCCAAATGCTTGAGAAGACAGAGTAGGAAACACAGCCAGAAGGAATTCTGCAGCCCATGGCTTTTTTCTGTGTGTCACTTAGTACCTGGCCTACCATGTGGGGTCCAGGCTGCAGAATGACACCCATTGTCAGTCCCATTCACACTTTCTGAAGCCACTGGCAGGGGCTGTCTTTTCGCTGTTTTGAGGCCACTGTTTCACTCACTCTTGCCTAGAGAGTCTGGCTACTCCATATTGGAGGTGGGAGACAGCCCCCTAGGCCATCATGGTTTCTATCAGTGTCACTCACAGCTACTCCAGATTGGCTTAGCCGTTCAACTGGCCAAGTATAAGCTAAGACAGAGGCATGTGGCCTGTAAACTGCACTACTTTGTGGCATTATTCATAAAATTGAGATTTGCTCCCATGGGCCACCCTTTACCACAGCCCTACTCTTGTCAGTCTGGGGGTGTTTGTGAGGCTCTGCTGATGACTAACCTTCTTAAGTGCATCCTTTTATAGCCTGAAATTGCAGCTTGGGCATTCCATTCCTCAACCTGGACCTGGTCAGCATTACGTCTGACGTGTATTCTGTGACATTCTTGGCCTGTAGCTGACAGAGCCTCACCTATTTTTATTTTTAGGAAGTTTGCATAGTTGGGGCAGTTAATCAAGATAATTGAACCCCTGTAAAGACATCGAAAGCTATGACAAATTCCACCCGACCGCCTTGTTGGTCCACAGGACACAGGAATATCTGAATGAACAATTCAATGATCGCTATGATCTGTCATCTCTAAAATATGACCCACTCACCTATATATAGATATTCAGGCTTCGAATTTTCTTCTTGATATTTGGCATCATAAAGCTATGGATCCTGAAGATCAAAAAACATTTTCCCCCAAGTCTGAAGATCTTTTAGGCAAAGGTACATTTTAATGTGGCTGGATTGATCCCAACTTCTGGGACTCTCCTGTGTCTTTGTAGAAGACCTGAAATAACAGTTTGTTTGCAATTTCCTTTCAAGTTGCTTTGCTCTCACTCTCACCTCCTTTCTTAAGGCACAAGCTGAGCTTTACAATTCAGAAGTTAAGCACATTAGAATATTTATTTAAAGGCAGTTACACTTCCTGCTTTTTCTGGAGAGATGGGTTCAACATGTCACTAGATCACAAATTTTATTCACGTTATGGTGGTGGCCCGGTGTGCGGGGGCTCAGCCTACAAGGGGATTGTCCCCCTGTTGTTTGAAAATGGTTTCCTCCACAAACCTTTTAACTCCACAAGTTTGTAACCATTAATTCTTAAGGGTTTTGACAAATCTCCCCAGTTAAATATTAAATAATAAATATGGTCCTGATGGTAATGGGGCTTTGTGAAGTCTGTTTGAAGTGTCCTTTAAAATATTAAATTCAAATAAATGATTGAATCAGAACAAAGGGTATATCTTAAGACAAATTCAGCCAAGTCTCTTTAACCTTTGAGCGTTCAACATAGATTAGAAAGCTAGGGCAGCACATGCTTTCATAGCAAATTGAAATGGGATTTTTGAAGCAGGTCTTGCAAACACAGGTAACCCATACCTAGGTTTGATCTGCCTTTGCCATTTGGGGGGAGAGGTTTTGCTGCCTATTGTTTGATAAGTATGTGATTTTTTTTCTTTAAACGCTTACATTCAAAGAAGCAAATCCTTGAAAACGCTAGCTTGGGGTGCTATGTTTATTCCTTGTCAATGTCTTCCATATGAAATCTGTTCTGCTTATAATATCTACCACAGTTGGAGCCCTGGAAAAAAATCTGTTTCATATCTGCCCTTTGCACTTAGCTTATTTTGTTTTACACTTCCCCCATGTTATCTGTCTGTAATCAGTCTTGCTTACAAGCAGGCAGTCTCTGGGGAGGAAGACTTGGGGAGATTGCCCTGCATTTAGGGGGATCCTGGACTCCTGATACTTGCGCCGGACCCTACGAAAGGAGCAGGTAAAGGAGAGGGGGTGGCTTCACCAACTCGGCTAAAAAGACCAGTAAAGGCAAATTCCGCCTCCTTCTTACTCCCCCTCGTGTCCCAGGCTGGTTTGGCACCCATTATGTCTATTCTCGGGTTTGTGCTCTGCCACTGGGTCTCCATCTGCTCTATCTGCTTCCTTACCACTGAGCAACCTCCCATATCTCTTGCTTGAGTCCACCCAGAACAGTGACTCCATATACCCAAGCTTCCCAGAGTAGGTCACACAGTTGGCACAGGGCATGCCCAGTAAAGAAACCTTGTTAGAATAGAATGTGGAACAGTCTGGTTGGCTTCATGGGAGCTGAAGTGCATGAACATGTCAAAGACAGACATAAAACAGATAGCTATGGGAAGCAGCCGCACAGCACAGGGAGATCAGCTTGGTGGTTTGTGACCACCTAGGGGGGTGGGATGGGGGGGGTGGGAGGGAGACGCAAGAGGGAAGAGATATGGGAACATATGTATATGTATAACTGATTCACTTTGTTATAAAGCAGAAACTAATACACCATTGTAAAGCAATTATACTCCAATAAAGATGTTAAAAAAAAAAAAACAGACAGACACCCACCAGACATCTCTGGAATGAATGCTTGTAGGCTGCAAGGGCTTCAGAAAGGAGCAGGAATAAGACTTCTGCTCCTCAGATTCGCTGCAGTGTAGGAGGCTGGTGGGCATCTGTGCCCAGCCTGGTGAGAAAACGCTCCAACATGAGGAGGGGTGCATCCTCCACTAAAGCCCAACTAAAGCCCCAGTATTGATGTAGACCCTGTCCCCTGCTCTCTCCCTCTCTCACTGATGCTCCATCTGGGGGATAGGAGTTTCCCTTACTTCAGAAATAGATGAATAAAGTAATTAGCCAGTACAGGAAAGGTTAGACATTATCCAACCCAGTAAAAGGAGGTTTAAGATCCAGAGAGAGAAACCTTCTTTGGAAACCTGGGAATACAATGCTCATTTTTCCTGTACAGGAAAGAGACATGTCATCTTTGGGGCAGCTCCCATGGTTGTGGAACCACCCTTGATGGTTTGAAGCCTGTGTGTAACCCGTTAGGCTGAACTTCTCCCAGGAATCCTGGTGCGGATTCCGACTTCACACCTCTTTTCTGAATGGTGTCAGGCTGTTTAAAGGCATGGCCTTTGGTTGCTGTATGTCCATCCTGTTCATGCCACTAGGGGTCCTCATTGGTTTGCTCTGGACAGAGCAAAAGCCAGCTTCTAAGACAGAAACCACGAGGAAGAAGCTTTGACTTGAATTCTCTGCTGGTTTCAGGCTGTGTCGTCTCCAGCAAGTTACTCAGTGCCCCTGAGCCTCTGAGTTCTCATTTTTACCACGGGAAGAAGGGGTCAAGAGATTACATTTGTTGAGGACCTACTGTGTGCCAGACATTGCTTTTGTTTTAGTTGGAATTACTCCAAAAACAAAGTCCAAGATAAGGACTTGGGTACAGCTGTTTACCTGGGGAGTGTGATCACAGGAAGCAGGAGTGAGGGTCGGGGGTGTGTGTGACAGGAACAAGGAAAAGCCAATCCAAGGGTATGTTATGGAGGGGCTGCTGAGGACTACAGGGTCCTGATTCCAGTGAGACCTCCTCAGAAGGGTACAGAGTGCACTCCCAGAAGTGTCCAGAAGTATCTGGACAGGCTGCCTCCTTTACCCACTGGCTCCCATCCCACGTAGGTTGAGGGTTGCCTCTGAGGGTGAGGCACTCTCTCACAGAGTGGAGAAGGCTCTGGGACAGAAGATGGAGACACGTGGCACCCCTTAAAGTGAGTGAGTCCAAAATCAGGTGAGCTGTCACTGATCAAACATGAACCAAAGGATGTGACACAGGTACCTGGGCTATGGTTTCAATGACATAAAACTATATATGGCCTGCCAATCATTTGATACATATGCAAGGACCTAATATCTATGGTGCTCAATGATATATATGTATATGACATATAATACACATATATCATTATTATGATATATGTTATATATATTATCATTATTATGATTGTGCCTGACGCAAGGGAGAGTTTTGGAAACAGAGCTCGGCTGCCTGTTGGCACAGGGAGAGTGTATGTCCACTAACAAAGAAGAGCTACCTCCCCTGGGGACCACTGTGTTTTGGGGGAGGAGGGAGTGTGAGAAAGAAAGGGGCCACCCACCGATGAAGCCTTTGGGAGCCATTCAGCTCTAGCAGCTAAGCTAGAGCCTCTAGCTGCTAAGACTCTCAACAGGCTCTTGTTAAATGAATGAATGTAGCCATGGGGTTTCTCTTTGCTGACCCCATGGCAAGATCATCAGGATCCTGGATATTTTTGAGATGATCAATTGAAACATCAATAGGCTGAAAACCTTCACCATCATATAAAACACACGCAGAACGTGCCTGGCACTACATTCGTGTGCATGGGTGTAAAAGCTTTTTAATGTAATTATTACTACATTCCACAAAGTAACACTTTTCCAAACCTAAATACATAAATCTGTGTTAAATAAATAGTAACTTGAAATGGTCAAAAAAGATTAAAAAAATTCTTTTTATCCAGTGGAATACGTTGTGGATCCACCAGCAGAGCAAAGTTTTAAGTTGGTGGCCAGAGCACAGACGTAGCCTCGCTGCAGTGAATAATGACCAATGTGCTTATTCATTAGGGCCTGACTATACCTAGACTGCACACATTTATGTTTCTATTTAGGATTATCTATACCCCAGATTATCTGAGGTGAACTTCTTCAAATTCTTAGTGAAATTTTCCAGAGAGTTTACCAGAATCTGATCATTTGCATCTCTTGTTTAGCTTACTTCCTTTGGAGCTTGCAAACAGCAAAAGGTATTTTTAGTGAAAGTATTTACAGACTCTAAGCCAAAATGTGCTCTGTGTTCTCTTTTCCGTCCTCAGAGCCTCTATCTTAGTTCAAACCGCCCTCAGCTGTCAAATTATCATAACCTTCACTGTACCAGTGTCTGCCTCCCCGCTGGCTTCCAGTCCTGTCCCTGCTCCAATCCAAACGCCTCCTGCCCCTAAAAGGATCCTTACAAAATGCAAATCTAGTCGTATATGTCACCCCTCTGTTTAAAATCTTTCGGTAGCTCCATATTTTTCAGAACAAGATGAAAACTTAGACCTTACATGATCGTGCTTCCCCCGCCTTTTCAGCCCACTTCAGTCCCCACACATTTTTGTGATTCTGACCAGACTCCAAAGGCTGTGACGCTGCACCCCAGGTCTGTGTCTCAGCTGGAAATGCTCCCGCTGCCTCTACCTGCCTCAGCACCTCCGCCTGGTCCTCCCTTCATATTCATCTCTGCTCAATGATTCTGAATGTTCTCGACTGAACCACAAATAAAGTCAAAGAAGACTGCCTCTTTCTAAAGGGTTATTTGGTCAAACTCCAGCATGGCACAGAGAGGTGGGTGAAAGTTCTAGGCACAGGTAAGAAAGGAAGTGATATAATTCCCAACTCTTCCTGACTGGGTCTTCACCATGTGTTTTAGCTATTTTATTTAAACTGAATTCTAAGAGCACCAGACCTGTGCATACTTAAATATGTAAAACCTTGGAAGTTTAAGCAGATGCTATGTAAGTGATTCTTGGGTTTTTCACCATTTTAAATGATCTGATACTCTTTATTATAGAGAATGGGACTTGAATGGCTATCTATAACAAATATGTCTGTGCTCTAGTGAACTAATTAACTGACACAGACATTACCTCCTTAATATTCAATACAATAAGATTTGACATATTTTTCAAGGCACAGAGGAAAATGGACCTGATTTTGGTTGACTAAGGTATCCCAAAGCTAAGTTCCTGTAATTACGCAGGTTTAAAAATCAATAGGCCTGCAATTTAATTTGCCATCAAAAAAGTGCCTTTTCTCACCAAAAAAGTAAAATTATGCCAGTTCATCCCAAGATTAAATAGGAATATGGTTACTAAAATAACTTGCTTATTATATTTGCCTTGCATAAGAAATTGAAGACCTTTTTTTAAAAAAAATGTATTATATTTATGCAACCAGCTGCATGTCTAATTTATATTGTGGTGACTTAAAACAGAGCATTTTGTATTAAGGTTTATTGTTACTTAAGCTGCTTTCCAGAGGGGTAACCGACACACGCGGAAATAGCCTTCATTTAATGAGCACATTTAAATAGACTCCTCTTCATTGGTGCACTAATAATACCAAATATGTACTGACGCACTCATTCAATTCTATTTCAAAATATTTATTGAACATTTATTATTTTTTGTGCTAGGCATGCTGTGACAATGAACACTCTTCTCAGAGTCCATGTAATGAGCTGATTATCTACCTTCCACGGGGAGAGCTTAGTTCAGACTATCCCTCATGCCCAAGGTATCAGGCAGATACTAGGCAGAAATAGTTTCTGTAGATGACGTTTGGAATAGAATGACCAAGAAAGACCAGTTCTAGGATGAATCATTCACCTCACTCTCAATTTTAAAAGGTGAAACATCATCATCCAGAATGAACAAAATACCAAAAATTTATTTCTTAAATTTTGTACTAAAATATTTTCCTTGATTACTGATTACTGAGAGGTTTTTGTGTGTGTGTGTGTGTGTGTGTGCTACCTTAAATTTGACACCCAAGTCTAGTGCCCCATTGTCCTTCCCCTAGTCCCAGTCCGGCCACCAGGCAGACCTCATGGCTGCCTAAACGTTGTGGAAACTGGAATGGCCTCACTCTCCCCGCTCCCCGGGGCTCCTGCTTGAATGTACTTATCTAGGGATAAAGCACTTCATTCCACAATAACAAATTCTAGACTTAAGATGTCAGGGAAAAGATAGAAGGGTGATTTTAATTTATACTTCTGAGGAATTGACTAATATCAATTCTTTACAAGGGTCAGCAAAGAATCCAGGTAAACACTCGTGCCCTGCAGGGGGAGAAAATGCATAGGCAGGAAAGTCTGGGGACAACACAGACACATCTGTGTTACAGTCCAGGTTGATCCCAAGTGGTAGAAATGGTGGATCCAGATCTTTTGAGGCAGTGGCTATCGCTGCCGTATTTTCCATATAAAGTATAAAGAGTTTTTTTTTCAAGGAGGAGCCATGGACACAGCTTTGTGTTTCCTTCAAAATATAGCTAATTTTAATGGACAAGAACAAAGAAATTTAGAGATGATGGTGAACATCTGTCCATGATTAACCCTGCTTGCACTTAGAAATTAGAGACAATCACACCGTTTTGAAATCATAATATCACCTTCAAGTGAAACTAGTCATTCTCGGAACTTTGTCTCCAAAAAAGAAAAAAAATGCTAGTAGTCAGTTTTAAATTGCCAGGGTTTCGAAATATATTTCTTTATAACCATAATGTTTATATTTTTAAAAATTTGGGTTTGTGATAATTTGTCCCCCTAAAAAAATTAAAAACAAACTTTCATTTCATTGTCCCCATTTTCTAATCAAGAGAATATTTAAGACAATCCAAGTGTACATTATTTAACCAGTCTAAATATAGAGTATTTTGCAGATTGCCAACAAACACATGAAAGGATGCTCAACATCACTAATAATTAGAGAAATGCAAATCAAAACTAGAATGACATATCACCTCACACCAGTCAGAATGGCCATCATCAAAAAATCTACAAACAATAAATACTGGAGAGGGTGTGGAGAAAAGGGAAGCCTCTTGCACTGCTGGTGGGAATGTAAATTTATACAGCCACTATGGAGAACAATACGGAGGTTCCTTAAAAAACTAAAAATAGAACTACCATACGACCCAGCAATGCCGCTACTGGGCATATACCCTGAGAAAACCGTAATTCAAAAAGAGTCATGTACCACAATGTTCATTGCAGCACTATTTACAGTAGCCAGGACATGGAAACAACCTAAGTGTCCATCGACAGATGAATGGATAAAGAAGACATGGCACATATATACAATGGAATAGTACTCAGCCATAAAAAGAAACGAAATTGAGTTATTTGTAGTGAGGTGGATGGACCTAGAGACTGTCATACAGAGTGAAGTAAGTCAGAAAGAGAAAAACAAATACTGTATGCTAACACATATATATGGAATCTAAAAAAAAAAAATGGTTCTGAAGAACCTAGGGCAGGACAGGAATAAAGACGCAGACATAGTGAATGGATTTGAGGACATGGGGAGGGGGAAGTGTAAGCTGGGACGAAGTGAGAGAGTGGCATGGACATATATACACTACCAAATGTAAAATAGATAGCTAGTGGGAAGCAGCTGCATAGCACAGGGAGATCAGCTCGGTGCTTTGCAACCACCTAGAGGGGTGGGATAGGGAGGATGGGAGGGAGATGCAAGAGGGAGGGGATATGGGGATATATGTATAGCTGATTCACTTTGTTATACAGCAGAAATTAACACGCCATTGTAAAGCAATTATATTCCAATAAAGATGTTAAAATCAATAAATAAATGTAGAGTATTTTAGAGACAATAAAATGATCTGTTTTTCAATAATAGAAGTTCTATATCTTGCAGCCCCTAACATACACATCAGTGTACAACATTGGCAAACTCAGAAACTTTAACATAGAAATCCAAGCTCAGATCTTACCTCAAGATTGAAACCCATTTAAATTCCAAGAATAAGTAGCTGACAGAGATAATTTTCATAGATTAACATTTTTCACCTGGGTTTTATATTTCTGGAAGAAATATACACTGCATTGGTTATGCATTGATCAAACTTTTATTGTGCCAGCTGTACTTCATAGACCTGAAAAAGTGATTCAAGCAAAACAAAAGAGAACATAAAAGCACAACTATAATGGTTTTAAATCCCAAAGAGGCAATTACAAGTTTGATGCCAGTGATGCAGCTGGACTCCATCGGAAAACGAAACACCTTATCCATATTAAGTAGTTATGAAGGCTAGGGCTCTGGATGTAAATAATAAATTTGCACTACAGTCATATTTGTAAAGTACATCCCTTTTAATAAGTGCAAAGAATATGGTAATAAATTTCACACTAATTCATGTGCAAAGGAAAATTTTACAGAGTTCAAATGTGTTAAGGCAGGTAAAAAAACTGAGGTATGAAACAAATAATTATTGAGATAAGACAAATGAAAAAAGATCAGAATCACGTGCACGGGATTGGATTGTAACTCTTTAACCACTTAGAGCTGGGGTCAGCCTAATGCAGCTTTTTGTATGCATGATGTTTCTCTGCCTCTCTTTAAAAGTAAAATGAAAGTAAATGGGGCATTGTGTTGCTTCCCAAATTAATCCACAAAAGCCTAGGACAAGACACTTCTAGAACTAATTATTGCATAGCTTAGAATATCTTTCTCTTCCCCAATTTTTAGACATAGGAATGAGAAGAGTAAACAGGATTCCATCCAGTATTAAGCAAGCTGGCTGGGGCTCGTCCAAACTCCCCTCTGAGTGATCCAAAAATGCTCATTAATTCATTAATCTGCCAAACGTTTGGTGTCTATTACATATCAGGCACCAGGGATGCAAAGATCAGAAGGCACTGGACCAAACCTCAAGGCCCCACAGGTTAGTGGAGGAAATAGATGGGGACACAGATATTCCCGGGAAAAAGAAATAATTGCTAAACTAGAAAAAATTCAGTGTTGTGTTGCAGAGTGAAAGACTACTTATCTCTTTGTCTTACGGAAAGAAGTTCAGACAAAGGCTCAATAGTAGAGCAAAACTTGAGTAGTTTTTTTGTTTGTTTGTTTGTTTGTTTTTGCGGTACGCTGGCCTCTCACTGTTGCGGCCTCTCCCAGCGGCCATGGCTCACGGGCCCAGCCCCTCCGCGGCATGTGAGATCCTCCCGGACCGGGGCACGAACCCGTGTCCCCTGCATCGGCAGGCGGACTCTCAACCACTGCACCACCAGGGAAGCCCTTAACTTGG
Source organism: Stenella coeruleoalba (assembly GCF_951394435.1). NCBI lineage: Eukaryota > Metazoa > Chordata > Mammalia > Artiodactyla > Delphinidae > Stenella > Stenella coeruleoalba. The sequence continues at coordinate 60,396,632 of NC_137155.1, forward strand.
GTAGTTTTAAAGTAATCTTTAAAAAGCTTTTGCTCCAAATCTTGCTGCTTGTAACAAATTGCTGAGGGTTACCCAATGTAAGCCCATTATTCCTCAATGGGCCATTCACAAAAATCAATCCTAATTCTTACCAAGAAGAGTCTGTTGATTACCTATAGAGTAAAAGATAAAATTGGATTCCTTCCTCATATCAAACATAAAGATGGTTTTAGAAATTAAATGCAAGAAGCAAAATGTTAAACATTTAGAAGAAAATATAGGATGACGTTTTATGAAGTTGGAGTAGGAAAAAAATTCTTAATCAATCCTCAAAACAATGCAAGACCGGAAGGAAAAGAGACAATTTTAACAACATTAAAATTGAATTTTTTGGGCTTCTCTGGTGGCGCAGTGGTTGAGAGTCCGCCTGCCAATGCAGGGGACATGGGTTCGTGCCCTGGTCCGGGAAGATCCCACATGCCGCAGAGCAGCTGGGACCATGAGCCATGGCCACTGAGCCTGCATGTCTGGAGCCTGTGCTCCACAACGGGAGAGGCCACAGCAGTGAGAGGCCTGCGTACCGCAAAAAAAAAAAAAAAAAAAATTGAATTTTTCTTTTCATCAAAAAGCAAAAAAAAAAGAAATTCTGAGAAGATAACCCACAGACTGGAGAGATATTGCTAACTTGTATAACCAATACAGCATTAGCATCCAGCATATATGACATTTACAAATCAATAAGAAGAAAATTTAAAAGTAGAACAATGAGTAAAGAAATGAAAGAGCAGAGAAACAAGGGAAAAGATGCTCAACCTCTTGAGTTATCAGGATAAATGCAAATAAGAACATAGATTTCATACCTGTCAAACTGGCAAAAAGTCAAAAAAAAACTGAGGATACAAACTATTGGCAAGGATGTAGGATTAAAGAAACTCTCACATACTGCTCATAGGATTGTCGACTTGCACAACTATTTTGAAAGACAAAACAGCAAAATCCAGTAAGGATGAGGATGTGCATACTTTATGAGCCAGTAGTTTCAATTCTCAGTGTATATTCTAGAGAAACTTTTATATGTGTACACAGAGCACATGTCCAAAAGGACATAATTTTGAGCCAAAATGTCCATTAAGAGGAGACTAGATAAATAAAATGTGGCATATTCATATAATGAAATACTATATGGCAATGAACATTAATGAACGTGCAAGTTACTGAATGAAAAAGGGAGGTAGTAAAAATGAAAAGAGAAACAAAGCATGAGTATAAAAGAGAAGCTGAACTGGAGCAACCCATGGATTTTTTTGTAATAGAGGATATTGAGGTGGGAGACTGGAGGTTTTTTTGTTTTTTTGGGGGGTTTTTTTGCGGTATGCGGGCCTCTCAACGGACTCCCAACCACTGCGCCACCAGGGAAGCCCGGGAGACTGGAGTTTGAATGTCTACATAGGGCTACAGCACATCCAGGGCAGGGAAGAAAGACCAGAACTCCACATATAAAGCTTCCAGCATCAAAGTCTTCATCATCTGGAAAATCTCCATGTGCTCGTCTGGTGAAGCAGCAAAAAAGTTTGCTCTGAGAGAGAAGGAAAACATCCTCAAAAACTTGAGGTCCTATGCCTGCACCACTGCAGTGAGGAATCCCAAGTGTACCAAAAACATGGTGAGGAAACTCAGTGCTGAGTAATCAACATAAAAGCTATCATTCCAGAGTGAGGACAAAATAATAATAATTTTAGTAAATGGCTCAGTTTGCCACTCAAGGAAAGGAATACTGGACTTTAAAAAGAAGGAAATTGCACCCAGAGAGATCCAGAAGAAGAATGAAATCATGAGAAACAAAAGAGGTAAACCTAAAGAAAAAATGACTGTAAAAGCAAAACAATAACAATAATCACCAAGTGGGGTGTAGGATAGGTAAAAATAAGTTGGAACAAAGCTATGAGATCAGAATAACATGGAAGACTGAGAATGGGAAATTGGATTTAAAGCTTCCCCAAAGCATGCTGCTGTAGGATAAACAGACATATAGATGAACTTCAGACTTCACTCTGTGAAAGAGACTCCTTAACTCTGTCCACAGCTTGCACATAATTCCTTTATTAAGCTCTTGTCAGCTGACTCATTTGAATGGATTGTTTTCTGTCATGACTCATTCTGATACAGAATTGAATATTTACGTTAGAAGTTAAGAAATGTTGTAAACAAATGAACTAAAAGTAAATCCAAAGAAACAGAATAAATGAACTAGTAAAAGGAAGAAAAAAATTGATGTGTGAATATAGGGGTGCAAACCGGTTCCCACATTGCCTCTAAAAGTACCTAGAATTCAACATATTGAGATATGTTCCTGAAAGACATTTTAGTCAGGGCTTTGTGAACAGCTAAGAGCAGAACCTCCTGAGTGAGAATATCATGGGCATCGGGGCTGGGAAGGAAAGAGAGCCCAGGGAAGGGAACACGATAGATTGATTTTATTATTTCCCTATGTCCAGCCCTGCCAGTTTATACCTAGAATCTGCACAGCCAGCTTTTTTCCCCCTATACATATAAGACAAACATTTGCATGTGCTTTGATTGTCATTTTCAGTTTCTTACAAACTCAGATACACTCCTACAATTGTCTAGTTGCTTCCGAACATCAGGTAGAATGACTGTTCTCTGCTGTCTTACTTAGAATCATTTGGGTCTTGGAATTAAAATTTACAACGTTTCCACTCCATACGGCAGCATCAAACAATGACACCTAATTTCCTATGGCTGTGTTCTTTGTCACTAATTGTCTTGTAAAACTGAAATATTTAAAGAAACATTTCTGTTATGATTGTACACGATTACTCTGTTAAAGTACATATTGCAGGTACGCATGCACTCTGTTAATGCAGATCTTTGGGATTTTTCAGCCTTGAAAAACACCATTTCTTTTTACTTCATACAAAATTTTTGTTAGCCTGAAGTCGTTTTACCTCTCCTATCTAACGTGATTGAGACTAGTTTGTGGGAATCAATAGCTGTTAGGGGATTCCAAAAGCTTTGAGGCAGAATAAATTATAAATTATTTTATCATGTCCTCTTCCTTGGATATTCAGTTTAAGGGAATGTAGTGGGTTTAAACCTAGGCAAGAGAGAGCCCTGAATCTTGCCCCAAGTACATGGGAACCCCTGTCTGAGCTGCATTACCCCGGAACAAATTTTGTCTACCTGTGAAGAGTTTTATTCTTGGAGAGCAGAACACTCGAGCATAAATCTTGACTCTAATAAACTGGCTGACAAATGTTGCGTGAGGCATTTAATTCTCTGAGCCTCAGTTTTCCTCAAGTGTAATGTGGGGGGTGATTTCCATCCCAAAGAATCATTGATTGACTAAGAAAACTCATGTAAAATCCGGTGCTGGCACAGAGAAGCTGAAATCCACAAGTCATTACTATTCAGAGACTTACCAGGAGGGTCTGTGCAGGGGTCCTCCCAGGAGGAGTTTACACCAACGGAGGAGAGATGTTGGGGGTAGGTTTGAGATTATTGTCCAAGGGCTGACTCTGGCTGCAGTGTGGTGTCCATCACACGGGATGTACTGTAGCCCAAGCCTTGTGACTTCTGCCTAAGTCCCAAGAAGAGCAGTGCAATAAAAACAAGTCAAAAGTGGAACCAGGGGCATTAAGATGCTGCAAGCAGAAGTCAGCATTGTGTTGCAGCCCGTGTATCACATGTGGCACAAGGAGCTGTAGGGCACTGTTCACACTTGGTCTGAGTGATGGCACGAATCATGGGCTTGATGATGAGCTGGGGGAGGCTTTGAGGGACACCTCACTTGAGGAGCTTTGAGGCCCAGTCACAGCAGACATCCCACTGCTGCTTGAGCGGGAGGAAATAGGTATGACTCATGCATGGACTTGCCAGAAGGACCCATCCTCAGAACCAGTGTGGAGGTATCTGAGGCAATGCTCATGTATCCACCAAGAAATGAGGGAGGGTGGAGACAAAAACAATGTGCTCTTTCCAGGCTGGCCTGGCTGTGCGACCAGGTTATCTTTGCATCCTCGGTGATATCCCACAGAGCTCTTCATTCCAGACATCAAATTCTAGTTCCTCTCTAGTTGGAGAGGAGCGACTATAGCCATCTACGTTTTTCCTTCTCTATATTTGTCTAGGTATCATTTATGCCATTCTTGGAGTTTGATTAACCACATGTCATTTCTTTGGCTTTATTATTAGTTGGATTTTGCCCAACCTTTGTAGTGTATAGAGTGTGGAATATGGCTTTCACACTTGACACCCTTTTCTCTCCTACTCCTCAGACTTTTGCTCCTTGAACCTCTCTATCCAGATGTTCTTGGTTCTCCCTTAATACTTTCTTTTTCCTCCAGCTTTTACTTCTGTTTATTTTATCTCCCACTATTTGCTCTTAACAATGATGTCTTTGCAAGTCTAACGGCATCAGTATAAGCAGATTTGTAGATCAACTGTTCACTTCTGTCCCCTGCTGAGGAAGATGTGAAAATCATCCTAACTCTTATTTATTTTTTCATTGTGTTTCCCAAAATGCTTTTCAAATTTTTCACTTTTAATGACATTTTTGTCAGTTAAAATGTTGAACATGTTTTTAGAAAACGATCCTTGGTATTTTTAATACTAAATGATGTTGGAGAACGAGGGAATGAAAAGCACCCACCAAACTGAGCAGGCATTTTGAGACCAAAAATAAGACAGACAGCTCTATATAATCAATGGATCAGTTGATTATAGGGTAACTTACTCATAGGGTGGGATCTGGATCAGATGGACCACAATCCAGAAGCATTCGCAGCTGCACTCTGCAGTACTGAGGGGCCATTAGGACAATTTTATAGTTAACCTAGGGCCTGGGCCTAGGTACTTGGAAACAAGACATGCATTCCTGAGGCAAGATTTATGAATGGGTAACTAGTCTTGTGGATGACTAACAGAGCATAGAGGCTGCCTGATCCTAATGATTATTAAACAATATCTATTAACTACAAAGCCCTGGATGACAGAGAGGTAATTTGCTGTACAGTATAGACCTGGATAGGGTCAGCAGAAGGACAGGAAAAACTTTAAGGGCCCAACACGGTGTTAGTTATGCTAACAGCCATGCAGATGAATTCAGCAGTGTCTTTACCAGGAAGGTGAAATTTGGTGTATCTATAATAACAACCAAAAGGAACTTTTTTTTTTTTTTGCGGTACGCGGGCCTCTCACTGTTGTGGCCTCTCCCGCTGCGGAGCACAGGCTCCGGACGCGCAGGCCCAGCGGCCATGGCTCACGGGCCTAGCCGCTCCGCGGCATGTGGGATCTTCCCGGACCGGGGCACGAACCCATGTCCCCTGTATCGGCAGGCGGACTTTCAACCACTGCGCCACCAGGGAAGCCCCTCCTCTTTTTAAATTTCTACTAGTAGTTAACTATGTTTGTTGAAAAGATATTTTAACCTATGTTTCTCTTATGATAAGATTCAAGTTGGAATGATATCTTTAATATTCCATTATTTAAAGAGAAGTAGTTATTAATTCCCAACTTGCCCTTTTCTTATACTTAATCACACCCCTGTTACCTGACCTATATTAATATTTGATATTTAGATCTAGAATATAATATACTTTATTATGCAGTGTATTGGGTTTTAGTATATTCACAAGTTGTACACCCATCGCCACAATCTATGTTAGAACATGGTCATGACTCTAGAAGGAAATATGTAATCATGCATTACATTATTTGCTCTTTCTTTATATTTTTTCTCTTTGAAGAATAATGTTTGATATTTTCATTGTTTTTTAGCCAGATTTTTAGATGTTCTTTAGACTTATTTCTAACTTAATTGGTTGCAATGTTTAAACCCAGTACTTCATAGCCTTTGTTGGCTAGAGATTGAATTCAGCAACATGTAACAGTTGCTTAAACAAGATAGCTATTTGATTTCTTTCATGTAGCAAGAAGTCTAAAGGTAGGGCAATCAGGGGTGGAACAGCAACTTCATAATATCACTGGCTACCCACTTGTGCCATCCCTGGACTGTGGTCTTTTTCCTGTTGCTAGCAAGATGACTGCATTAGGGACAAGAAATAGGAAGAAGGGTTCTAAGAAGAAAGAAGACTGTGCATATATCAGGAGAGCAATACTTTCACAGAAACAACCAGCACACTCTGCCTACATGTCATTGGTCATGTACCTGTGTCTGCCCAGCTGCCCGGGAGACTTGTGGCTTCTAGGTGGAGACAATGCCAACTTTAACACAATTGGGATTCTATTAGTAAATTAGAGAGGGAAAATTGATATTGGATAGGTAGCTATAGTCTTGCCAAGTTCCCCTTTTTTGATCTCTTCCTCGGTGAGTTGAAATATATCACCAAATAATATTTTAAAAATAATACATTTTTTAAATCTGGAACTATATTTCAATGCTTTCACTTTGTGAAAACCCAGCTTTGCCTTGGATCATAAACTTTCGCACTCAAAATCCTGTATTTATTTATTAAAGCTTTATTGAGATATATTTTACATACCATAAAATTCACCCATTTAAGGTGAATAGTATAGTGATTTTTTAGCATATTCATGGATTTGCGCATCCAACACTACAATCTGTTTTAAAACATGTTCATGGTCCAAGGGAAACTCCATTCACATTAGCAGTCACGCCTCATTCCCCTCTCCTCCTGGCCCCTGGCAACCAGGAACCTACTCTCTACCCCTATGGATTTTCCTATTCTAGACATTTCACAAAAATGGAATCTTACAATACATGGCCTTTTGTCACTGGTGTCTTTCATCTAGCAAAATGCTTTCAAGGTTTATCCATGTTGTAGCTTGTATAAGTACTTCATTCCTTTTGTTGCTGAGTAATATTCCGTTGTTTGGATATACCACATCTTGTTTATTCCATACAGTTACCTTACTGTTGATGAATATTTGAATTGTGTCTGCTTTAGGGCCATTATGAATAATGATGCTATGAACCTTCATGTGCAAGTTTCGTTTGGACATATATTTTCATTTCTCTTGGGTATATACCTAAGGAGTGGAATTATTGGCTATTAGGGTGACTCTATGTTTAAATTTTTGAGAAACTGTCAAGCTGCTTTGCAAAGTGCCTGTACCATTTCACATTCCTATCAGCAGAATATGAGAGTTTCAATTCCTTCACATCCTTGTCAACACTTTCTCTTGCCTGTTGTTTTAATTATAGCCACCTAAACAGGTACAAAGTAGAACATCATTGTAGTTTTCTGTTGTATTTCCTTAACGGCTAATAATGTTGAGTGTCTTTTTAAGTGTTTATTGGACATTTGTATCTCTTCTTTGGAGCAATGTCTATTCAGAGCCTTTGCCCATTTTTGATTGGGTTGTCTTTTTATTGTTGAGTTGTAAGAGAGCTGTATATATTTTGGATGCAAGTCTCTTGTCAGATATATAATTTGCAGATATTTTATCCTATTCTGTTGTCTTTTCAATTTCTTGATGATGTCATTCGATGCACAAGTTTATCAATTTGATGAAGTTCACTTTGTCTTTTTTGTTCTGTCGCTTAAGCATGTGGTATTGTAACTAGGAAATTACAATAATTTGTCATTATTGCCTAACCCAAGGCGATGAAGATTTGATTCCTTGTTTTCCTTTTAGTTTTATAGTTTTAGCTCTTACATTGAGGTCTATAGTCCATTTTGGGTTAATTTTTGTGTATGGTATTAGGGAGGGGTCCAAATTCATTCTTTTGCATGTGGATATTCAGCTGTACTAGCATCCATCATTTGTTGAAAAAACTAATCTTTCCCAATTGCATTGTCCGGAACATTTGTTGAAAATCAATTGACCATAAATGGGAGGGTTCATTTCTGGATTCTCAGTTCTATTTCATTGTTATGGAATATGTCTATATGTCTATTGTTACCATTATCATATTATCTCAATTTCTAAGGTTTTATAATAGATTCTGAAATCAGTAAATATGAGTGCTTCAACTTTATTTCTCTTTTTCAAAATTGCTATTCCTAGATTTCTTCTTGCTTATGTCTCTGACTTAAGTGCTTTGTTCCGAGGGACATTTCCCAGAATGAAATGTACCACCATCAGCCTTCCCTCAGGTTCTTTTTCTGCCTTGCAATTTTCAGCACCCATATGGATGTGGGGAGATTGAGACAGGGAGGAGATCGGGATCCATCCTCCTGCCACCTTCCAGAGTACTTCAAGAAGTATAGAAGATGAATGGATGTCTCATCCTTTCACACATGTAGGTCCCACATCTCCAAGTCAGGGAGCAGATTGGTGAGGAGAGACACGAACATTTTTTTCCTTCTTTTTTTTTTTTTTTAATCATGGTCTCCTATGGTTTCGTAAAGTCTCATTTACCGAAGCCTGGGTAGATTCCTCTTAACGTCATTCCACCTTCTGTATAACTGAGGCTGATGTCCAGCCAGCACCCTCCACTATGACCACTGAAGTTGTTTATGGCCAGTGTCTGTCATGTCTGGATGATAAATATTTTTAATAACACTCTGCTTATCACCCATGTCAATTACCCCTAGATACCAAGATGTGATTACTTTTCAGGTTAAGCTTGGCTGGTGTCATGAGCTTTCATCTAAGTTGGATGTGGAGCTATAAGCCAGCTGCCACTTTGCTTTCGATGTCTCCATTGGATAGGGTATGAAATTCGTGGCATAGCTGCAGTTTTTGACGGCAACTGTATAACTTCATTTAATAATCATTTTGATCTTCCCTCTGGATAAATTTTCCTTGAGAGGAGGTTAGGCTCTTTGGGAGGTGAATTCATTCTCTCAAGTCATTAAGGTTCCAGTTAGTGCTCTGCAACTGTAACTAATTAAACTATGCTCAACTTCCCTAAAAATCAAACTTCCTATATCCATAGTGAATGTGAGGTTCACACTAAATAGACCCAGGCATGAATACACCAAGGCTCACTTTACTTATGTTTGTTGCCTCCCAGTCGGTCTTGATGAAGGTATCTTGTGAGTGGGGGCATGATGAAGTTGATGTTTCATTTCCACTTCTGTATTTTACAGATTTTTTTGCTAATCTAAATATCTTATCTGGTAATAATATCTGAGAAGAGGGTGATAGACAGTAAAAAAAAAAGAAGTATTCTTTATTTTAATTAAAATGCTAACATAAGGCATGATCACTGAGTGATAGCATTACAAAGCAGCTACTTTTCTGCCATAGTTAAGTGTGATTTGATACGTCCATTATGAGTCTGTATTCTCAGGGGTTTATATCTTGGCCAAAATAGTCCCTCTGGGCTGAAACTTGGCAGACATCTCAGCCTAATTACAGTCATTTTCCTTTTTGGATTAAGGAAATGGAATTATGACAGTGCCTTAAGCCTACCCATGCCCTTATTTTCAAAGGTCTGTATTTATATCCATGTAAATTATGGGCTCTTGATCATTTCAAATAAAATGGCAACTTAGCAAGACCCAAAGGACTTCTTTAGTACTTGTGAGCAACTTGATCCAAGCATTCCATGGAGAGGGACTCACCCTTGCTCAAGCAATTGAAGCAAAGAGCCAGGATATCACTGCATTAATAATGAGGTATGTGGGAGTGTCAAGGAGGCCAGGGCTGTGGGTTTTGCTGCCTTCAGTAAACAGGTAGGTGCCTCTCTTGTTCCCAAGTCATGGGGCCACAGCTACCATCACATCCTTCCTTCAACTTTCAGCAGTTTCCCTAGAATTGTCCTACTACACATCTGACCTCCATTTTCCTCACCCATCTTTACCCATCAACAGGGGTGGGCAGAATCCAAGGAGCTCAGAGGTAATTAGAGCATTTCTACTATAATAGGAAAAATCCTCAGTCAGCAGGCTTCTCTGAGGTGTCTCTTGTGTTGTTCTCTTAGAGACCTTGTGGTAATGTTAGTGGCTTTACCAGCCGGCAAAGAACAAGGTAAGTGACTTGCTTGCCTCCCCAAAACACCAGTGTATTACTTTTGCTGGAATTATTTGAAACATAGACTACTGGTGGATAGTACTAAAATTTTTATCATTTCTTAGGTGCAGTAGGTGAGATTTGACTTAAAATTCTCCATCTTACCTTTTATACCCCCTGTTTGACATTCTTATTGCTTGAGGCATGTCATATCTTCTTTCCAGTGTAAGTATTGTAGGTGGTAGATAGAATGGTTTTGCAGCGTTTAGACAGCTTCCCTGACAAAAACCACGATCTATAATTTGCAAACTTTTGTGAAAAAACCAGTGAGGTTTCTGCAGTTTACAGCTTGGAATTCCCTGGGTTCTTGCTTGTAAATCTATCTAGATATATGCCATGAATATGTAATATGCAGACCCATGCTGAATGTAGCAGTACAAAATATAAATAGGCTACATGGGCTTTTCAAAAAAGCAACAGGAGTTGGTGAAACAGAATTCTACTCAGTTTTCTACACTGTGCAGACTATTAAAGAGACTGTAGAATCAAAATGTTGAAGATGCTACAAAGAAAATTTTGCTGAGTCAGTTCCTTCTAAGAGGCTGGCATGAATGAGTCACTTGGTATGGAGGAAGAAGACACTTAGGCACACCCGTAGCTGTCAAGGATTTCATTTACTTAGCAGGTTTGGTATTTGTGTGAGTGTGGTGAGCAAATAAAGCACGTCAATGGTACATAAACATGAATCCTACAGCAATTAAATTAAAACCTAAAAAGGTTTTGAATGGTAAAACTGCATACATTTTAATTGAACATAATTCTATGGAAGACGATTAAATTACCACCTTGGAACAGAAGCACAAACAATGTGATAATGAGCTATGGAACCAAAATTTAGAACAGATAAACTGAAAAAATAACAGGTACCCTGGTGTAGGAAACGCACAGTGCTGATGATATGAAAATATGAATTATTTATATCTCCTTTAAATGTAGAATGTAAATTTGCTTGGAATTAATTTCTGTTGGGAAATCACTGCACAGTAAACATGGCTGTCTCTTAGGGTAATATGCTTTTCTCCTAAATGTTATTATTATTATTTTTTTATTATTGTTGTTATATGGGGAAGAAAGAAGATGAAAAAATACTCAAGGTTGAAAACTGCCACGGTATAGTTACATTGGAAAATCAAATCTTTTATTTCTAGGCAACGTGTAATATAGACAGTTACAAAGTAATTTTTCCCACACTTTTCAACAAAGGATAGCCACACTGAGTGTTGTGGGCCGAATTGTGTTCCCCTCAAAAGTCTATGTTGGGGGACTTCCCTGGCAGTCCAGTGGTTAAGACCTCACCTTCCAGTGCAGGGGTTGCGGGTTCAATCCCTGGTCGGGGAGCTAAGATCCTACATGCCTCGCTGCCAAAAAACTAAAAAACATAAAACAGAAGCAATATTGTGACAAATCCAATAAAGACTTTAAAAAAAAGTCTATATTGAAGCTCTAACCTGCAATGTGATTGTACTTGGAGAATGGGTCCTTGGGAGGTATTCAATAATTAAGGTTAAATGAGGACATAAAGATAGGGCCTTAATCCAATAGGACTTGTGTCTTTACAAGAAGAGGAAGAGGCATATCACTTTCTCTCCCTCTGCGAGTATAGCGGAGAGGCCATGTAAAGACATAGCAAGAAGGTGGCCAACTGCAAGTCAGGAACAGAGCCCTTGCCAGCAGTGGAATTGGCAAGCACCTGAATCTTGCATGTCTAGCCTTCAAAAACGTGAGAAGTAAATTTCTGTTTTTTAAGCTGCCCAGTCTATGGTGTTTTATTATGGCAACCTGGATAGACTCTGACACTGAGTAGAGTTTACATTTAAATTTAATTTGAAAGGCATTTTTATATTTACTGATGCTCACCCACTAAAGACCATAAAGGCTTTTGTGCTTTCAACCGTCTGAACTGTGTGCACATGAATACCTGTGTGTACTTTTCCTTGATTACTTCTGCTTATTGATTCATTTAATGTATATTGTTATCTCTTCAGAACTGGAAAAAAGTTTCTTCTCCCTCATCTTATGACCTTCACGCATTCTCCCTTTCCGTTGTATGCTGCTCAGCAGTGTTCACAGCTACTCCGTGGCTCTTCTCCACCCACAGTGCCCAGGGTACTGCCTGTGGACTGTTAGCATAGGTCCCTGGTCACGTGGCTCAAAACGTTTTCCAATTTGAGCTGAATTGCGAACGTATAGGCAGTACAGCATAGTTAAAAGTATGGCCTCTGGAGCCAACTGGCCCGGGTGTGACTCCAAACTTTGCCACTTATTAGCTATGTGACTTTGAGCAAGTTATTCACCTCTTAGTTTCCTCATCTGCAAAAATTGGGAAACAATAGCATTTCTCTCGTAGAGTTACTGTGAGGATTTCATAAATTAATACATGTAAAGCATTTAGAATAATGTCTTTCATCTCATAAGCACTCTATGTGTTTGCTCTTTTTATTATAGATAGTTCCTGGGAATCAGATACCACATTTCATCCTTCTACTACTCTCTTGGCCCTCAGCCCTGGACCAAATGCATCATAATGGTTTTAATAAATTGTTAATTAACTGATTCTCAGCTTCTTAATAGACTCTGATACCTGATGGTTATGGTAGTTCTGAGTGAGCTGGGCAAATCTTGCAACACTGCATGGAGTCAAGTGCACCAATGCACCAGGCACCCTGCGTCCAAATGCCGATTCTATCAGTTTTCAGCAGTGATACCCTGGGCAAGTTACAACTCCCCGAACTGAAGTCTTCTCGCTTGTGTAGTGGGCACATTTTAGCACGATGTCTGCCACGTGGTAAGAACTTAATAAATGTTAGCTATTATCATTCTCTTGTTGCGCCTTCATGAGGTCATAGGGTCCACATCTGTGGGTATGGAATTTGGAATAAAGATTGGGTTGCAGAAATTCTGGCTTCTGGGATGAGGAAGGCAAGGAGTAGACACGAGACCCCTGCCTGGTTTGTGGGTTTGGGTCCCGGGCCTCTGTCTTTACTAACATCTGCCTCCTTGACTACCCTTCCCAGAAAACCTCCAAGTAGCACTGCTGAGTTCAGAGTCACTCTTGCTTACGAGGCAGCCAAGGATGGTCATAGAATTCCTCAGTGTCCAAGCTGGACAGCATCTCGACAGTCACGCACCCCAACCCATTTCACAGGTGAGGAGGCTGAAGCCAGAAAAGGAAGGCGATCAGTGGGACCAAGTTACACAGGTAATTAGTAGTAGAACTGAGACTAAGGCCCAGCTCTTCCAGCTCTCTATCCGTTGATCTTTACTAAACCATGGCATTTCTGAATTGATGCCAGGAGGCCTTTGCAACCTTTACCAAAATAGCCGTACTACATGACATACGTAAATCATATAAACCATGCACAGGTGAAGTGGAAACAGGAGGGAAGGGATCTGAATGAATTTCATTAGTTAATATAAATATGCAGTAATGTTTTTCTCCTACTCTCACTCAAGACATTGAGAGCCAAACACTCCCTAAGTGTACAAGGAGAGTATGTGAGGGCCCTTGTCAATAGTGAGGGGTTAGTTGGTCACTAGGAGCCCGTCAGTCCTTTATGGTGTCTGACCAGGCCTCTCTAAACCTCCCTGATGCCCAACACCCGCAGCTCTCCTTAGCTTTACCTGGACCTTCTTTCCACGAGCACCCCTTCTTTCCTCCACACTCAACCTCTCAACACTCTTCCGACTCATCAACCCCTTATCCATGCTGTGCCTTTGCACTGAACTTTCCCTCTGCCCGGAACATTCTTTCCACTGCCCCCTCCGCCCACCCAGCAGCTCTCTTCACTTTCTCTTGGCGGCGTATGAACTCCAATGCCGGCTCCTCCCCGAATGCTGAATGTTCTGCGCTCCTCCAGCACCTCGTTTTGACTTACGTTACCATAAGAGGTGTGTTGTGTCTCTCTTCCTTGCCAACAGTAGGCTCCTTCTGGCCAAGGACCTGTCTTACTCACTTCCGTATCCCAGCTCCTAACACATGGCCTGGCACATAGTGAATGCCCATGCAAACTGGTTAGATAGACGAGTTAACAACCCTGCCCGTATCTGACCGCCATTTGTACCATTATAGCTCCAGAGCGCTTCCCCTTCTGTGTTTAGAGTCTGGAGCTCAATTAGGTTTCCAAATGTAGATTCCATCTTTTAATTATGAACTGGAGAAAAATATACATATGAATGTGGGTATATTTTTAACCTTGGATGGCTGCATTCTTTCTACCTTTGCCTGTTTTGGAAATCGTTGCCTTCCCTGTGATCACACCTCTCTCCCAGTAAATGGACATGAAAGTGAAGACGTGAATATTTTTATCTGACGTTATTTTGGAGCATTGCTTTCCTGCTCGCTGCTGTTTCCTTTTCATGGACCATTAGCAGCTTCCAAAGGCAATATCCTTTCACTGTCACACTATGCCATGGGGGGCCATTTCAACAACTTCAGACTAGGGCATTAAGTGCAATTCTGGATGAGAGTCAGCACATAACCAAATAAAAATAATAAAGGGAAAGCTTGTAGGAGCCATTTGGAATGCTGTCCCGTGCTGAATTCATTTGCAGCCTCGCAGAAACCTACCCATCACCAGTGATCAGCCCCGAGCCCGACCGTACCTTATTTAATTGTAAAGTATTTCATATCCTCAGAAAAAGCCCTGCTAATTTGCTTTTCCTTTTTTGGAGATTGTCTTAGTGGAATGCTGAGATTCTAATCAGTGGGAGAAGAAGAAAACACAGGTTTTGATTTCAGCAAGCAAAAAAAAAAAAGTGCATTTCTTGTAGCGTTTCTTCCCTCCTTAAAATGAGCACTTAGGAAACCTCTTTGGAAATTCTTCCAAAATAGGTGCTGAGCACAGGGGAGAAGGAGGCAGAAGAGTGAGGTGAAGTAACCTCAAGTGCCTTCCAGCATAAGCCACTGCCACCCCCAGCCTCCACGTGTTTCAGAAATGAACTGGGGAAAACCAAGCATGGGAATTCGTCTCCAGACCAGTATCCCTGATGTTCAACCAACTGAGAGTCCTCTGAGCCAGGAGAAAGTCTCAGGTCTAGTACAACCAGGGAAGACTAGAAGACTAGCATATATCAGTGTACCCCTCACCTTCTTGACATCACAGCCACTGGGGGAGGTGGGTTGTTAAAGATATCGATTCCCAGGCACCAGTCACTAGAAATTCTGACTTGGTCAGCCTGGGGTGGGTAATGAGAATCCATACGTTAAGAAGTGTTCTGCGGGACTTGCCTGGTGGCGCAGTGGTTAAGAATCCGCCCGCCAATGCAGGGGACACGGGTTCGAGCCCTGGTCTGGGAAGATCCCACGTGCTGTGGAGCAACTAAGCCCGTGTGCCACAACTACTGAGCCTGCGTTCTAGAGCTCCTGAGCCACAACTACTGAGCCCACGCACCGCAGCTACTGAAGCCCATGCGCCTAGAGAACGTGCTCCGCAGCAAGAGAAGCCACCGCAATGAGAAGCCCGCGCACTGCAACGAAGAGTAGCCCCCGCTCGCCGCAACTAGAGAAAGCCCTCACAGCAACAAAGACCCAACGCAGCCAAAAATAAATTAATTAATTAAAAAAAAAAAGAGAGAAGTGTTCTGAGTGAACCTTATGATCAGGCAAGTTAGAAAATGCTGCCCTTATTTATTTATTTATCCATTCTCTAAATAAACTCCAGTTGATAACAAATTTTGTACAAGATAACTATGGGGGTAGAGCAGAAATAAATGTGGAGTCTGCCCTCCAGGAGTCTACAGTCTAGAAGGAGCTTGTGGTAGTTGCAGAAAGCTGCCAGTTCATCCTTTCGTCTTCTGCTCATCAACAATCCAGTGCTGCAGATGAATCAACACTCGTGGCAAATTCAATAATCAGTTAGGAAATGGTTGTGCAGTGTTTGTGCAAGATACCGTTCCTGAGACCTGAAATGGTCACATCTCAGAGCCAATCCGTCAGTTCAGCCTATCTAAGGACAGGCTACCCTGGAAGACCAGGGATGTCTCGTGAGTCTGCATAGTAAAATAACACAATTATAAAAATCATAGCTAATATTTATCACATGATTATTATGTGCTGAGCATGGTGCTAGATGATTTTCCTCTAGGCTCCTTTAGTTGAACACTTTTTTTTTTTTTTTTTTGGCTGTGTTGGGTCTTCGTGGCTGCACACGGGCTTTCTCTAGTGGCGGCGAGCGGGGGCTACTCTTCGTTGCGGTGCATGGGCTTCCCATTGCAGTGGCTTCTCTTGCTGCGGAGCACAGGCTCTAGGTGTACGGGCTTCAATAGTCGCGGCTCGCAGGCTCTAGAGCACAGGCTCAGTAGTTGTGGCGCACGGGCTTAGTTGCTCTGCGGCATGTGGGATCTTCCCAGACCAGGGCTCGAACCCATGTCCCCTGCATTGGCAGGCGGATTCTTAACCACTGCGCCACCAGGGAAGCCCTAGTTGAGCACTTTGCTTACTTTGTTCATTGTTTTATCCCCAGCTTTCAGGACAGGGCCTGGCACACAGTAACTCTTCAATAAATACTTGTTAAATAAGTAAGGGAATACATTATTAGTTCACCTAATTTTTAAGACAGCTATCTGAGCTACATACCAAATATCCTAGATACTCTAAAAATCTGGGAGGGAGTCCACAGAATCTGTATTTTTATCAAGCTCTTTGAGAGATTCTCAGATTGGTGAAGTAGGAACTAGGGACCAATTCTCTAATGGATATTTAAATCCCCCAGGAAACATGGACGTTCAATGTTTTTTCACTTCTATTTGAAGACAAGGAATTCACCTCTTCTGGTACCCTGTATCATAATCCGTACCAAAGTCTAATCACTTTAATTGTTGAAAAGTTCTTCCTCATGATTAACTGATTCTTACCTTTTCTTCATTTCTACCCACCATCCTTATTTCCTCTCTGGGAAAAGGACCACGCCCACAGCATTCAGCTATTGATCACCGGGTATAATGAAGATTTAAGATCATGTTGTGATTGAGAGGCAAGTGCAGTGTTGAATCCATGGCCTGATCCCACATGAGAGGCCTCAAACTGTGCTCTGAGTTTAGGTAGAAGATGGACATAGGTCCCATAAACTTAGGTTTGAAACTTTATTCTAACATACTAGTCCTATGACCTTGTATGAATTACTTAGGTTCTCTGAACTTCGGTTTTCCCATGGGTGATGCAGGAATAATATCATATCATTATGAATATAAAATATAATAGCTAACAATGACAAAAACAAATGCCACACGTAACAATAAAATAATACAAACATAAAAATCATAGCTCACATCTTACATGTGCCTGTTATGTGCTAGACAATTTTCCTCTAAGCTCCTTTGGACTGTTTTATTTGTTTTGTTCATTCTCGTATCCCCAACACTTAGGACAGTGTTGGAGACATAGTAACTGCTTGATAAATATTCGTTGAATAAATGATCAAACCCATTATTAGCTTATCTAATATTCAAAGCAGCTCTCTGAGCTAAATGTTACCAGCAACCCTATTTTACTCATGAGAAAACTGAGAATTAATAAGATTATGTTACTTGCTCAACCAGTAGGTGATGGAACAGTGGTTTAACCCCAGACGCATTCCTTGTGCCACCTACCAACTAGCTGTTTCATGTCTTTGCTATTTATTGATTGTTACTAAATCTAACTTTAGATCTGTATCCTTGTGCATCACGACGTATGTTGCTGGAGAGCGACTGCATTAATTTGGTTGTGATATGTGATTCCAATTCTGTCATTACTCCATCCTGTGGATGAATGTGCGTGGGAAGCTGGGAGCTGCCCTGGATGAGGGCAGCGTTCCTTTTGCCCAGTGTCTGGTGGCCTCGCTGCCTGCTTTGTGAGAGACCATGCTTTACCCAGGGCCTTTGGTTGTCTTTTCCTCCCACTGAATAGTCACTGGGAAAAGCAAGCACTCTAAAACTGCTGGACTGAAAATGAAATATGCAATGGCTTCAGGCTACCTTTTCCCTTTGCTGGGAAGCACTGCCATGATAATTGTTTCTACAAAAAGAAACTTCAACTCAGGCAAAAAAAAAAAAAAAAAAAAATTCAAACCCTCTGTTTGCTTGAACCTATCATAAACCGTTGCTGGTAATTATAGAAGCTGATTGTGCAACAATTTAGTTTAACTTAATTGGCTTTTTTGTTTTAAAGCTGCAACACAATAAAAATAGTGAAGAACAAGTGAGGTTCTAGAGGCAGAACATTTAGCTTTGGTGAAACGTCAAAGATCCGCACACGCTGCCAAAGGTGTGGGAATGTAACTCTCTGCTGTCAGCTCTGTTATTTAAATCTTTGTTCCTTGAGTTTTAAGTTCCGTTTTCTGAGTGCAGCCTAACGTGGGCTTTTATCCTATTATGGCTAACCAGGGTTTTAAATGATTGTGGGAAGAAATGTGCCCTGTAAACCAATTTAGAAACATGAGACTCCTGTGTCTGGAAGAGATGGCTTGTGCAAGATCAACTAGCAGCGTCTCATTTCAATTTAAGTATAATTGCTTCTTTGGGGGGTTCATTTTACTTGATTAAAATATTGGTTAAATCTTTACCTCTTTTTCCGTCACAGGGGATAGTCTCATCCTTGTTTCCCACCCTTGGTCTTCTCCAACATCACGTTCGTCATCTCATCTCATCTCATCATCATCATCATCGTCAGAATGTCTTAATAGTAATAGTGATAACAGCTAGCCCACTAGCTATGACCACTTCCATAGGCCAAATACAAGGCCAAGGCCTTTCCGTAGATTATCTCATTTAGTCTTCACACGGACAATTTAAAAAACCATTCATTAGAAAATGGCAGGGCTTAGATTCACACTTGTGCCTGTCTGGCATCATGGTATATGATTTTTATCCACAGTGTTATTCTGTCACTTTCAGGGTTTTGTCTAAAACTAGGCCCCCATCTCTGGAACAAAGCATAGCCCAGCTCCATAGAAAAGGCAGAAAATAGAGCAAAACCCCAGAGCCACCATCCAGGGAGGTTTGAAATTGATCTTGTTACCAGTAGAGCTGATATCTATCATGTCAGGGATGACACTTGGGGGCCTGTGTCCCTTCCAGGTGGCAATCTTCCCTGAGCAATAATCCTTCTCCCACAGCTCCTCATCCGGGGGGAGTTCCACCTCCTTTCCTGGCCCAGCCTGCCAGGTCCCCACTAGGCTTGGGGCTTTTGCCCAAATGTCAGCCAATATCTGGGGCTGAAGAGGCTCCTCTCTGCTCTTATCAGTCCCCTTCCTCTAGGGCTTGAATTCCTGATCCTTGGACTGTGGAGTGCACAGTAAGGCTAGGTACTAAGATGCTTCAGTAACTTCCTTTTAAATGAAAATCTCAGTGATGGTGATGACTATAGTGATTTATTTAGTGGTATTTGCCAGTACGATTCTAAGTGCTTTTATGTGTGCTAACTGCCCTCACAGCACCCTAGGAGGTAGGTCTATTGTTTCCTCCACTTTCCAGATGAGGAAATGAGGTAGAGAATGGTTAAGTGACTTACCTAAGGTCACATTGCTAGAAAGTGGCAAAGCCAGAAGGATACCCAAAGTCAGTAAGCTTAGTCATGATACAATGCTGTGATGTCAAAATAAATGATATAAGGAACCAAACCTTTAAATTACTTCAGAGAAACATAACAGCTTCCAGATAAATTGAGTTATGAAAAACTACTTTGACTTCCAACTTACCATGTAACCTGTAGATTAAAAACAAAAAAATTACTTATACAGCTAAAGTCTATTTTGATTCCATTTTTGTTACCTTCCCTTCCTCTCTCTTTCCTCCTTCCTACTCTTCCATAGGTGGTGTGAACCTTCTCATTCATGGTTCCATGAATGTAACTATGAGCCCATAAATGATATATAGTATAGATGTGTTTAAAACTTAAATAAATATTATCATATACTCTATGTGTCCTTCAGTTTAATCCAAAATTAACGTTTTAAAGTTATCCATTTAATGCAGAACCAGATCTAGTTCATTTGTTTTCATTTCTCTCTCTCTCTCCCTATGTGTGTATATATATGTATACATATATAATTTTACATTATATTCATATATTTTAATTTAGCCATTTTTCTATTAAAGGGTGTTTTTTTCTAATTTCTCACATTGTCATATTTAATTGTTAAATTAAATTTATTTTTATATAATGTGTGAGATAGGATTTTCACATGTCACATTGTCACTTATGAAATAGAAAAAAAAGAAAAAAACTGAGAAAAGAAAAAGCAATTGCTGTGTTTCATTGCGAATTTTAATAGCAATTCTTCTATTCAAAACTTATTTAAATTGAGATTATGAAGAACACATTACTTAGTAATGGTGGCATGTGACAGTTATCTCTCTAAAAGAATGAATTCATTCAGACACATGCTTTCCATTAAATATTTGTTTGTATATAGTTCCTTTCAGTCTCCTCAAACCTCTTTTAGGAGAAGGAGGGGAATCAATTCTAGGAAATGATATATTGTAACGTCTTTCTCAGTGGAGATGGAAGGAAGGAAAGAAGGAAGGAAACTAAGATTTGAGTTTCCATGAAATGGAAGGAATTCTGTTACATATTCTCATTTAACTAATTTAACCCTTTCAACTCAATGAACAAGCATGTGAAGTAAATATTATCCTGGCTTTTTTATATGAAGAAAAACCTTACCCTCTAACACACAGCTAATAATCAGAGGAGACAAGATTCAATTCCAAGGTCATGTGGATTTCAAACTCTGTACTTTCCACTTCACAGAAATAAGAGGCTTAAAGAGAAAAGTTGAAACCTGCCTTCCAGTACAATGATCTTGGACATGAAAAATAATGACAGAAAGAAATGGAGATGCAGATTGAGGCATATAAGGAAGAAAAGGCAATAAATTCCGTCCATGATTTATCTTTTTTAATGTAAAAGAAATGTGTTGTTTAAAATATTTACTCTCTAATTTTTATTTGGATCTTAAAATAAAAAGTTTCTAAAAGAACCTGATCTTATAAAAGGTCCCAACAAGGGGAATTTCAGGGGATTAGTAGTAGAAATGAAATGGAGCAGGACCCTATGGCCCTTACCCCGCCCCATGTCCTCCGCCTGCCTTTTGTCTGTGGAAAAACTTTAGCCAAAGAATAAGTTTAATCAGAGAAGTGAGAAAATGCAAAAACAAAGGAAAACCGTCCAACAAGACTAAATAATAATAGTTTAGTCATTAAGCATAGTCAAGGACCTTTAGTTCCTTCTCGAGGGCTGTAGATAATATTCGGAGCCATCTCCTGTGAGCTGTCTTATAGATACTGAAACCTCCACCAGGTGGAAGAAGTTAACTACATGATGACCAGGCTGTAGCCATGACATAAGCTGCCACAATTCCAAGAATTGGCCTCAGGGAAACGGGAACAAAGCGACCCTGGAACCGAAGACTAACTGTACCTAAAACAGTCAAGATGACGCTGGTCAGACCACCGATGACCGATTTCAAGATGCCTGTCAGAGCTGACTGTGCTGTTTCTGCATGTAGCCCCCTCCCTCTGTCTATAAAAGCTCTTGCCCCCTGATTGTCACGGGGGGAGTTGGCCTTTGGACAGGGGTCCGCCCTCTCCCCCAGTTGCCGGCATCCAAAACAAAGCAAACTTTCCTTTCCACCAACCTGGCCTCTTTATTGGCTTTTGAGCGGTGAGCAACCAGACCCCCCTTTTGGTTACAGAAACAGTTTTGAAAAAATAACCTTAAGAGCTCTGGCTGGGTGTTGGCCTGGCCTGGGGCCTCCCCTACCTCAGAAGAGTCAAGGTAAGACTGGGAGGGCAAAATTCTCCATAAAACTGGTCAAGGGGACCATTTCTCTCTCTTCTTGTAAAGCAGTGGTTCTCAACCTTGCCTGCGTTTTGGAACCACCTGGGAAACTTCAGAAAATTCTTGAAGCCCTGCCCCAAGAAATTCTGATTTAATCGAGCTGGGATGTGGCTTGAACTAGGGGTTTCTAGAAGCCCCCCAGGAGATTCTAATGTTCATCCAGGTTTGAACCCTCTATCAGAAAGGAAGAATATCCTCACTACCTGTCTGGCTCTCCTTAGCCAGAAAAGCCCGTGTCCTGGCCGTGGAAGGTGGCTGAAAGTAAATCACACCCAAGAATACCTTTATTTCCCAGCTGTACCTGAAGCTACAGAAAACTTGTGAACCATCATCGGTGAGTCGGGCCTACTGTGGGCATCTGTCTCTCCTCTGGGGACCCCTGGAGATTGATTGTGCCGTCTTCTTGTCTGGGATGAAGAGCTGGGCGTCTCAGAGTGTGGTCCTGGATCCAGCAACATCAACCTTGCCCGGGAACTGGTTAGAGAAGCAGAGTCTCAGGCCCTGCCCAGACCTATCGAATGAAAACCTGCATTTTAACAAGACCCCAGGTGATTCCGATGCACATTAAAGTTTTTTTTTTTTTGCGGTACGCGGGCCTCTCACTGTTGTGGCCTCTCCCGTTGCGGAGCACAGACTCCGGACCCGCAGGCTCAGCGGCCATGGCTCACGGGCCCAGCCGCTCCACGGCATGTGGGATCCTCCCGGACCGGGACACGAACCCATGTCCCCTGCATCGGCAGGCGGACTCTCAACCACTGCGCCACCAGGGAAGCCCCACTTTTTAAAGTTTGAAAAGCACTGTTGGAATAGAAATAAGATGTATTTGTTTATTTTTTTATTTGTAAATTATTTAAGGTTAGCTATAAAACCTATATTCATTAATGCAACACATTAGGAATAAACATTTAAAAATCAAGACAGGAAAAACTGTAAATTGGAAGAGGATATTAAGCAAAGGAACAAAAAATAGTAATAGATAATTAAATCATAAGGAACTTGTCAGTTAAATTGTTAAGCACAAATTTGAATCTAAGTTTTCTAGACTCCAAAGAGAAAAATATAAGAGTTCATATTGCCCAAGGAAAGAAGCAACAATTTTTCATGGGACTTCATGAGAGGCACTGAGTGATCTGGTGTTAAAAATCTTTAATAAGCACCACACTTGACGTCAGAGAGATTCTGCACATGCCACTGTCTAATGTCTTAACATGGACAAGTTACCCATCACCAACTATTATCTTAGCTTCATTCTCGCTATCATAGGAATAACACTTTCAATCTTACAAGATTGTTTTGAGGACTAATTACAGATAGTACACGATATGTCCTTGGGGTCAGAGTAAATTCATACCTTGTTTTTGATCCAGATAAAGTGACTATGCATTTATCGTTGATGAATATTTAGGTTGCTTCCGTACATTTGTGGTAAATATATGCAATGGACTATTACTCAGCCATAAAAAAGAATGAAATTTTCCTATTTGCAACAATACTGATAGACCTGGAGGCTACTATGCTCAATGAATTAAGTCAGACAGAGAAAGACAAATACTGTATGTTATCATTTATATGTGGAATCTAAAAAATAACCAAACAAATGAATATAACTAAACATAAAAAGACTCATAAATACAGAGAACAAACAGTGATTACCTGTGGGGAGAGAGAAGGGAGGAGGGGCAAGATAGGGTTACAGGGATTAAGAGGTACAAACAACTGTGTATAAAATAAATAAGCTAAAAGGGTATATTGTACAACATAGAGAATATAGCCAATATTTTATAATAATTTTAAATGGAGTATAATCTATAAAAATATTGAATCACTATGTTGTATACCTGAAACTAGTATAATATTGTAAATCAACTATACTTCAATTTAAAAAAAGAAATATAAAAAAATAAAGTGACTATCTCATTATTAATCATACCTTTCTAATTTTGAAAAATAAAGATGCGAATCTTATCCTATCAGATATCAAGTTTTGTTTAAATCTATAATGATTAAAGAATATTGTATTGGCAGAGATGAAGGTATAAATTAACGGACTTCTAGAGTGGTCAAAAATAGACCCATAAGTATATCAACACTTGAAATAGAAAGCAGGGTGCATCACAAGTCAGTAAAGTCAATTTAGAAAATATCACTTTAAATATAGGTAAAGGGGGCTTCCCTGGTGGCGCTAATGGTTGAGAGTCCGCCTGCCGATGCAGGGGACACAGGTTCGTGCCCCGGTCCGGGAAGATCCCACATGCTGCGGAGCGGCTGGGTCCGCGAGCCATGGCCGCTGAGCCTGCGCGTCCGGAGCCTGTGCTCCGCAACAGGAGAGGCCACAACAGTGAGAGGCCCGCGTACCGCAAAAAAATAAATAAATAAAAATTTAAAAATAAATATAGGTAAAGGTTTAGACTCATTATTTTTAAAAGAAATCCATTCCCATTCCATTAGAATATTTTATAAGAGTAAAATTTCTTTTCTGCTTAAGAGTAAGTAGTCACATTTCTTATACCCTCAGAATTCAAATTACAAGTAAATTTGGATATGCAGTTGTAGAGCAATGAAAGATCACCTGTTCTCAGAAAGCCTTGGTTCTGAGCTATAATAGGGATAGCCCTGAATAATATTGTTTGATTTCATGACTCCCTAATCTTGTTTCTACCCATCTTTTGAAAAGGTGTTGAATAATATATTTATTATTTAAGCTAATGAAATGTTTTCTTTTGAGGAATATTATGGCTTCTTTTGTAATAATCAGAGACAGTGCTGAAAGTCAGTGTCTTATACACTGGGGTTTCCAATTCAAATGGACACTGAGGTAATTAAAAAACAAGTGAAGTGGAGTTACATTTTCTTTAAAACACATTGGAATGATTTTTACTTTTACAAAGAAAGAGAATTTTTCATTAAATATGTGGTCCATCATTTTTGATGGAGACCCAGGTACAGAGAAATATTTCTCTACTAAAAGAAGAGAAATAGCATAAGTATAATGATAAATGGCATAGATTGTGTGACCTTAGGTCATGGAGACAGTAGGGAATGGTGGGGACTATGGTGAGGTCCAATTGTCACCATGTGGGAATCGAGCCCAAGGTTCCCAGGTCTTGTGAACTTTCAAGAGAAACCAGTAGCCTGGATTTTTATGTTGAAATGTCCTATGATTTAAAATAGATCTTTTAAAAAATAACTTATAGAACAAATAAAACATGAATGCCAATCAAATTCAGGAAGATCACAAGTTTGCAATTGCTGCTTGGAAAAAAAATAATGCAGAAAGTTAAGGGGAAGCAGTTTCAGTGAGGTATCTGATATGAAGACTAGCTCTTTTCTGGAATGAATTGTTTTCATTCAAAGGAAATGTGAGCTGCTCTGCGTGTACTATTGGAAATCTATTTGGTTGAATGAGACATGATAGAAGGTACATAACGTTTTTGTGATGGAATGTTGGGGGTTGAAGGCATGTGTTTGGAGCAAGTGGGGAAGGAAGCAGCACGGAAGACACCACACCAGATGGCAAAGGGCATCACGGTTCCATCACTGAGGACTGAATGGGGCCCCCAGATAAAATGTCAGGGCACAAGACGGGATGATATAGTCCAGGTGAAGTGTACCAAGTCTCCCTGAGACAGTGACCTGTTAAAGATAAACTCCTTTTAAAGGTGATTTTTCTAATACCAACAAATGTTAAACAGGGCAGTTCTGTTTAAGATAGTCCATATAAAGGTTGACTTAAAAAAAAAAAATCAACATTTCCCAAGGCTTTTGCCTTGCACCATCTCCCTAGCAATTGAGGATTGCTGTTCTCACCTTCGCTGTTGTTCACGACCCACTTTTCCACGTTCCTGAAGAAGTATAGAGAAGATTCCTTAAGCTCACCATGGCCCCACCATTCTGGGTCCTGGCCCACGAATCTCATTTTGGCCAATCACCTTTCCATACTGGTAGACTGAAAAGGAGCAAACACTCTGCACACATAGTAAATTCATAGTACTGCATGCATTCTTGTTTTAAGCAAGGACTTTCCCCATGTGAGAGAAAGAAAAAGGAATTTGTATTCACACTGCTTTGTAGAGTTTTAAAATGTGTTTTAGGGGGATACAATTCAAACACTAAAATAATCCATTTCATGCATATTAATTGCTTTTTACATGAAGACAATTCCCATTTGCATGAGAGCTTTGGCAAGTTTTGAGTCTGGGGAAGATGTTTTAAACAGTAGTGGGGAAAAATGAAACCAAACATTGCACTATGTTGGCAAGAGCTTAGGGAAACAAGTGCACTTGT
The DNA here is from genome assembly GCF_951394435.1 of Stenella coeruleoalba. Classification (NCBI taxonomy): domain Eukaryota; kingdom Metazoa; phylum Chordata; class Mammalia; order Artiodactyla; family Delphinidae; genus Stenella; species Stenella coeruleoalba. The sequence goes on from NC_137155.1 coordinate 60,422,676, forward strand.
GCCAGTCTTCCTTGCTGTCCGTAGCAATCAGTCCACTGACCCTCCTGGCCCATTGCTGGCTCCTATCACCCTCTATCCAGAGTCTCAAGTTTGTGGTTCCTTGGAATTGAGACCTGAGCCTCTTCTGCTATCTAGCGATTGTCGTTCCTCAAATGAGTTCATTTTATCATGTGGATTTAAAAACCATCTTTGTGTTGCTGTGTCTCAAATTCACATCTCCAAGCCAGATAACTCCCTTGGTTTCCATCTCATTGACACTACCCTTTGGTGTCCCAATGACACAGAAAACTCACCTCCAAATGACTTAAACAAAAGAACATTTATTGGCTCACCTGTCACACTGAAACAAAAGTAGGTGGGCCCCATAGTCGGATTAATCCAGAGGCTATGGATTTTGTCTGCGCTTCCCTTGTCTCTCCCCTCTCCCGCCATGCTAGCTTTGTCTTCCAGCTGGCAGTGAGACAGCTCCTGCAGTATCAGACCTTGGGTCCTCGCTTTGCAGTGTCCAGAGGAAGAGAGAAGGATGCTTCCTGGGTCCACTCATAAGAATGAGGAAACTTCTCTCCCAAAAATCCCCTGAAAAGCTTTTTATGAGTTTTCTTGTTTTGAATTGAGATATGCCCATTCCTGAACCTATCCTTCCAGGACAGTTCCCGTGGAGAGATTGGTTTAGCCTTTTTATCCCTAAGTTACTCATGTGGCAAGCATATGGGATGACCCTGAAGTACTTAGACCAATATTCTCAACTCTATCAGGCTTTGCACCCCATTTTGTATTGCTCCCTGTAAATTTAATCCATAGAGGATTAAATTTAACTATATACTTAATTGATATGATGTCCTAATTATAATATAAAAGAGGTATGAAAAGAGTTCATCATAAAATCATATACATTCCAATATGCAAGTGGTGGGGCACAGTTACCTTCGAAACTCACTCCCCAAGGTGTGGTCCATGGGCCAGCAGCATCAATACCAACTGGGAGCTCATTAGCAAGGCAGAGTCCCCAGGTGACTGTTGAGTTTTAGACGCACTGTGCTACAAGACACAATGTAGCCCACTGTTTCCCCCGTTTGTTGAATCACAGTAAATATGACAGCCACAAACGTGACTGATAAAGATATACTGTATTGACAACTCAGACATCCATTGGTGTTAGGATTTTTGGAAATAATGAGCAATACTTGAGACAAGAACAAAACAAAGTATGTCCTCAATTTGCGTAATAGGAGCCATTCCTGGAAAACACAGAGCATAATAAAGGATGTAAAAATACCTTATATTTACATGTAAAATGGAGTTTTTAGGTTTGTATAATTATAAACAGGTTTTGTACTAGATTCAGGTTTTTGCTTTTGCTTTTTAATATCAGGTAGGGTATTTGAAAGTAGTGCGAGATCATGAGACAATTCTGCAGTCTTTCCTTTAGTTTCTGTCAAATCTCCTGCCTCCCATGTAGGCTAGCCCTAAATGTAGTCTGAAGTAGAGAATTCAGCTTCTCTAAACTGGCAAAGTTCAGTTTACCTTCAGATCAGGTTCACAAAGGGCCTGTTGGAAGTTTCCAGGGATTTCAAACGGAGGACAAGCCCAGACTGTGAATCATATGGGCAACCATTCACAGGCGTAAATAGGTAGAATGTATTCACTGTCTGTTAGCTAGTTATGTCACTTGTTAAGCTGAATGTGTGCAGATGTGTCTGCTGTATTGATAATTACCATGAGTCTGGGGACCTTGTCATTTTTGTTCACTACTATATCCCCATTTGTTAGCCCAATGGTTCTCAAATTTAGCAGACATCAGAATGACCAGGCCACCTCCAGAGTCTCTGATTCAATAGGCCCAGGGTGGACCTGAGAATCTGTAGTTATAACAAGTTCCCAGATGATGCTTCTTACATTAGCCAAGGTCCAAGCATCACACTAGGAGAACCACTCACCCAGTAAATATATGTGAAGAAAGGAATTGAATTCAATCAGTCAACAAATACTTAGAGTGTGTGCTAGCGTCAGGTGCAGTACACGAATCAGACACCATCATGGCCCTCAGGAAGAAACATTCAAGTGAGGGAGAAAAAAAGTAGAAAACTGTCAGTGTACTCAACGTGGGAAACCGAAGAAAGAAGAAGACAGGTGTGGGCAGGGATCATGGAACCACAGGGCCGTGAGGCACCCAGGGATTAGCAAGAGCAGGAAGCTCTTACCCCTCTGGGCCTAAAGGGGCAGGGCAGGGAGCTGTCACAGAAACAGTGGGAGCTCTAGACCTGGGAGAAGGGCAACTTGACAGGAGCTACAGGCTCAGGTAGTGGACCCCAGAAATGGCTACACTGGGGCCCTGCAGGGATGGGTGTTAGGGGATACAGTCCCCCCTTTTTCTTCTCTACCCTCAGTCTCCTCAGTGACTCCCATGTAGGGTTTCCAGAAAAAATAAAGGACACTCAGTTAAATGTGAATTACAGATAAACAATGAATTTCTTCTTAGTATAAGTGCAATATTAGGACATACTTCTATTATCATTTCTTGTTTATCTGAAATTCTAATTGGGTGTGCTGTATTTTGTTGATTTTGTTAAATCCAGCAACCCTATCTCATGAAAACTTAACTGGAGGACAGAAAGCAAGGGTAGTGAGAGTTTCAGTCCATAAAACATTTCAGGGCATGGAGTCAAGTAGAGACAGGGGATCTGGAGTTAAGGAAGGATTTTGAAAATCAGAAAATAATCACATGTTTGCATGATCTAGCAGAGAGAGGGAGAAAGATAACTATGTAGGAGAGACTGAAGACATTTTTGAGAAGGCTTAGAGAAGATCATGGATCTGTTATGCATAGTGACAAGAGGAAAGGCAGCATACGTGGGCACAGAATCTTTACAATGGCTTACAAGCTCGACAGGATCTCCTCCATCCCTCCTATCATTTTGTCTTCATCTCCTACCTCTCTCCCCCTTATTGTTCCTGCTCCAAAACCATTGGCCTCCTTACCATTCTTTGACATAGTTTGATAAGCAGGAGTGCTAAAAAATGGCTCTGGATGCTCACTTGGGGTTACCTGGGCAATGAATTAATTGGAACCACCCTGGACAGGAGGGGCTCTCTCAAAACATGCTTCACATGGGATTGATGTCTTCCTTCCCCTGGCAGGAAGGGATAAAATTTCTCATGGAATCCAAGATGCCCAAATAACTTCCATAAGCACCGGGCACTTCAAATCCCAGCTGTCTTACTCCAAGCAGTGTTCCTTGTCCTACTAAGAAGGTCACTCTCACAGGTTGGAGAAATGGGATCAGAGAGAATCATATCAGGATAGGTTTTGGAGAGAGGGTTGATAGGACTTACTGGTGGATTGGATTTGGTGGGTAAAGGAGAGAGAAGAGTCCAGGGTAATGCTCATCGTGAACGGCTGAGTGGATGGGATTTCCATTTACTGAAATGGGAAAGGCTTGCGGAGAAGCAGGTTGAGATGGGTTGGGAGGAAAATCAAGAGTTTGGGCATGGGTTTGAGGTATTTATTATACGTCCAAGTGCAGTTGTCATATGAGTAATTAAATATACTAGGTTCAATTTGCAGGGAAAGGTCATGGTGGAGATATAAATTTGGGAGTTTTATATGGTTTTCAAAACCAAGGGACTGTTTTAATTCATGTAGGGAAATATATATTAGTAGTGAAGAGAAGGGAGGGTCAGAGAGAGCCCTGTGACCCTCCAGCATTTAGGGGCCAATCAGAAGAGAAAAGTCAGCCAAATGGATTGAGAAGGAATAGTCAGTGAAGGAGGAAAATACAAACAGAAGCATGTAGAGTCTTTAATATCAAGAGAAAAAAGTGAGTATGAAGAGGTTAATTAGTATAAATTTCACAGAGGGAAAATGGCAATATGCATCAATGTCTTAAAGATAATCACACTTTTTATTAAGTAATTCAACTTCTAAAATTCTAGCCTATCAAATCCTAAAAACTATGGAACAAGATTTATGCACAAGATATTTTCACTGAAGCATTATTTCATAATAACCAAAAATTATGGAAAACATAAATGTCCAAAAATAGGACATTAGTTAAATAAATTGTGAATAGCCATACAATTGTATCTTACGCATCCATTAAATTATGTTTATGAAGAGCTTTTAATGAGCTGAAAAAAATGCTTATGAGATGATATAATGTTGAGTGAAAAAATAGCATACAAAATTTTATGTATAGTTATGATCTCTTATTTAATCATACATACTCATTGAAAAATGCTGGAAAGAAATATGCTGAAACGTTAATATAACCTTTAGATTATAGTACTATGAACAGTTATTATAGTTTTCTTTGCTTTTTTTTAAATTTTCCCCCATCATCGTGTATTTCCTCTACAAGCAGAAAACATTGAAAAAAATTCTTCCTTAAATTGAGTTGAAATCTGTCTCACTCTTATCAAATCAACTGGTTCTTATTGTTCCTTTTAGAGAGGAAAAAGTGAGCAAATCTAACTTCTTTTATCTATGACAGCCTTCAAATATTTGAAGAGAGCTGCCAGCCAAGAGTTTTAGCTTTACCTATGATCCCATGTTCCTCTGCCTTTCAAACTCTGAAGGAAAGAAATCATCTGTGCCACTTTCATAGCTCCTCATAGAGAGTCTTCTCCATCATTTATCACTTGTTCTGTGATTAGCCTTTCTAAACTTCAGTTTTCTCACCTGAAAAATGGGAATAAATTGTTGGGAGGACTGCATTTAGTGGAATACTGTATATAAATGACTTTTATAATCTAAATACCATACAAATTTGAAAGAGTAGATGCACATGAGAGGATATCAGAGAGAATGGAAAAGGAGGGAGAAGAGAGGTGACCTGAGCATTCCCAACTCTGTCACTAACGACACCAGTGGTCTAGGCCAGACACAAAGACTCTCCTTCATCAAAGGAATTGTAACAGGTTCCTGTACTGTCTCCCAGAGTAGTCAGGAAGAAGTGAGGTGAAAAATACAAGCACCATTGACATGTGAAAAAGCACAGTGTGTATGCAGAAATGTATTGTTTCTACACTGGGACATTCTCCCCCACCTCACAACCCACATGCCCTCATGTGATGGGACCCACTGGGGACTTGTGATGCTGTCACGGGTGGATGTCATGGCAAGGCAAACACGATCCTTCTCCAGTGAGCCCCAACTCCGTGACTCACCATCTCAGAATCAATATATGACCAACATCAAGATCTTAGTCGTGAGGCTAATTCCTATCCCCTCTCAACCCATCCAATTCCTGGGTTCTCTTAAAGACTCTGCTCAGCTTCCAACACATCCTTGAAGCTGGGCAGACATGAGTTCATATCATTACTTTCATATTTACTTGTTATGTGACTCCAGGAGTATTATTAAACTTTCTGAGCATTAATTTCTTCATTTATAATGGAAGCCTAATAATAGACACTTGTTATGGTTCTATGCATTAAGTGATTAACATGTTTAACGTTCCTAACATAGAATTTATTACACAGGAGGAAATTAATAAATCATAGTTTTCTCCTTCCTTCTTACTCCCTTTTCTCTCTTCTCCTTCCTATTTTCCACAGAAATCTCTCCCTTCTCCAGAATTGCTCTTGCTATTATCTTCTGCCTGAAATGCTTTTCCTTAATTCTATAAAGTTCAAGTTCTGCTCATTCTAAATGATGCTCAGGACATGAAATTTCACTTTGAACCTCCTCCCTGAAGTATTTCTTCTTCCATTGCACACTTATAGCACTTACTTATTCCTCCCCTTTAAAACTCATTATTTTCTAATTTGCCATTTAGATTTGTATTTATAATTTCTTTTTCCTGCCTAAAATTGAATTTCTTGAGAGCAGGAGTGACCTATAGCATGATGGATCTGTAAGGTCTTGTAATCTACTCATGCATCTCCACTTTAAACATGAAGAAAGTGAGACGCAGCAATGTGAACTGGTACTCCAGGGTCTTATGTTTAGTTGGAGGCAGAACCAGGACTGGGCTTGGATTTTCTGATTACTTTTTCTATTGGTTCATACCAATGGAAGTGGATGAATTGCTGCAGGCTGTTTCTCCTTGAACTCTGCATTGAGGTAGCAGTTTGGGACTTGAAATATGAGCTGCAATAGTGTTGAGTAGATATTGCTGCTGAGTTATGGAGTCTTTCTTAGGTCATTTCATTATTGTAGACCAGTAAACTATTGTTCTTCTCCCTCTCCTCCCCTTCCCTTATCAGTCTCTTACTTTCACCTTAGTGATGATTTAGCCATTTGGGAAACAAGGTATAATAGAGGGGTAAAAATTGTCCCCCACTCCCACATCAGGATTCAAGGACAAAACAGTTATCAAATTTGGTTAAGTGAATGATAAACTGACTACTTTGGATAGGAAGCTAGGCCTTGACCAACTGTCTTTTCCTGAGTTTTCTATCTTCCTCTTGGTTCTATTTTCCTCTTGAGTTGGGTGTTCTATTTTCCTCAATTGATGACTTGCAGAAATGGGGTTCAAAATATAATTCCATGTTTCATCAATTTTTCTCTAGTTCCATAAAAGAGATTTTCCCCAAATCTAAAGCCAAAATCTCTTCTGCATAATGTTGGTCCGTCAGACATCTTACTGATTATTTACAGGTTAGGGCCCAAGTGCTGCTGCAATTTTGTTTTTAATCCAAGTTTTCTGTCTTCCTTAGAAGGGTTCTCTAATTAATTGGCATGTAAATGAGGCATTGGAGCTTTGGGCTTATCAAGGGCTTCACATAGTTCTCAAAGACTTTCTCATCTCGTTTTTTTGAGGCAATTTGCATACTTTCACTCATAGTTCTCCCTACATTTTTCTTTGAAGAAATCTCTTAAATGCCTGTGGGTGTTCTGTGTATACAACTCCCTTGACCTCACACTTGTGCTTTGCTTTCCCTTGAGCAATGACATTGCCTTAGGCAAGAGTGACATATTTCCATCACTGATGAGCCTCCTGAAAGACTCAGAGAGTGTCTTGGGTACTGGCTTGAATTTATCTAGATCTGGGGTTGTACATCCTGTTATCTTTAGAGATTCCATGCACAAATTAAAGAAAAAATGCATTCCTCCATGTGGAAAGGAATAATAATCCTTCACAAATAAAGTTCCTTTCTTTTAGCTTTGCTAATTAAATTTAGATGGATTTGGTGAAGAATGGATATTTTTTCTTCTTCATTCTTACTATTCAAATGGCATGAAACCATGATGTCTTCATGAAAGGTGAGCTGCTCTGCCTCTTAACCTGCATTTTGAAATCATTCCATTGTTGCGGAAAAAGGGAGCTAGCTTATTTCTGAAATTGCGTTTGGTACTTACCGGTCATCATTTGTCAGAAAGCAAAAAAACATATCACTCTGAATGCTTAAATGTCCATAGTGTTATTCATCCATTCCTTTATTCAAAAAACAAATACTAATTGAATGGTATTACATGTCAGACAGTTTGCTGGATTCTAACAAAAAACAGGGTCTGCCTCTAAGGGCCTGGTGGCTTAGCACAAGCACTCATATATAGAAGGGGATGAAGTAAGCCAAGAATTAGAAAGGGTGGATTATGGTTCTGGGTTAATCATACTTGGTGACCTTAGACATGTCACAAGTGAGGAAGTGGGGTTCAAAATGTAATTCCACGTTTCATCAATTTAAGATGCCATTGGAGGTAAGATGAACCTTTTTTTCTGTACCACTAAGAAAAAACAAAAACTGCTTTATAAACTATGATAAAATACTCTTATCTAGTTGGAATTTTTATTTTATATACTGAAGTCGCTCTTTTAGACTTATTGACTTATTTCTAAAATCATATATCTTTCTTTTTGGTATACACCACAGGAAAATGCAAGCAAAAGAAAATGAAATTTCAGAGTTAGAGTCTTCTGAGTCAGTTTTCTGCTCAGTGTTGTTGATGTCCATGCTTTTCCATCAGTGTCATTTTCTGTATCATCAAGAATGCTGGTTATGTGCAATTCTTTGAAAGAGCATGCCACTTTTGGTTCTGATCTTTTTCTTTCTAAGTTACTGATATCCATTCTGCAACTTTTTATAAATTTATTTATTTTTATTTATTTTTGGTTGCGTTGGGTCTTTGTTGCTGCACGCTGGCTGCGGGGAGCGGGGACTACTCTTCATTGCGGTGCGCGGGCTTCTCATTGCTGTGGCTTCTCTTGTTGCGGAGCACGGGCTTCAGTAGTTGTGGCTTGCGGGCTCCAGAGCGCAGACTCATTAGTTGTTGCGCACTGGCTTAGTCGCTCCGCTGCATGTGGGATCTTCCTGGACCAGGGCTCGAAACCGTGTCCCCGGCATTGGCAGGTGGATTCTTAACTACTGTGTCACCAGGGAAGCCCTCATTCTGCAATTTTTGACCCTGGAAGTTTCTTGGTCTTACCAGAATATGTTAATTGGTGGTTTTCAGGCAAAACTAGAACTCAAAAGTCCTTCATCAAATGTTTTTGTTCCCGGGCTTCCCTGGTGGCGCAGTGGTTGGGGGTCCGCCTGCCGATGCAGGAGACGCGGGTTCGTTCCCCCGTCCGGGAGGGTCCCGCGTGCCGCGGGTCGGCTGGGCCCGTGAGCCATGGCCGCTGAGCCTGCGCGTCCGGAGCCTGCGCTCCGCGACGAGAGAGGCCACAGCTGTGAGAGGCCCGCGTACCGCAAAAAAAAAAAAAAAAAAAAAAAAAAAAAAAGTTTTTGTTCCCTACCCCTTCCGACGGGCTGTGGGCGGGGCTGCTTTATGCGGTTCTCAGCGGGGCGGGGTCATTTGTCTGGCGAGGCAGGCGCAGCTGTGCTGCTCAGGCTCAGATTGCAGTTCCGGGAGCAGCACCTCGCCACGCGCCTCACAGCCGCCATCTTGAGCTGAGTGTGGCGCGCAGCGCTTCTCCACACGGTCGCCGAGCTGAAGTGTCGGTGCGGTGAATCTGCGCTGGGAACTCTAGTCCTACGTGTTTGTTGCAAGGCCTCTGCATGTGGCACCCTTTGAGCAAGTGGAACTAGACTGAGCACGAAGGAAAAGGAAAAAAGGTCAGACTTTATTACGCAGATTCTATTTTTGTTTCCTGGGAATTGTTAATGGGCTTTGCTGCTTACAAATCCCTTTCTTTTGTCCTCTCCTCATTCATGAGGGGCGCTGAGGGGTGATGGTCCATCTTCTGCAACTATTGATACTTCCTGCTGAGTTTGGGTGTCGTCATAACGCCAGCAGAGGAGCGGAGATTCTCCCCAGCTGCCTTTAAATGTGTGTGGTTGTCCCCAGGTCGCAGCCCCAAGTGTTCATATCCCTGAGTGACCACCATTTGTCTAACCTTTAGGAGACAAAGGACACCAGTCAATTTAAGGTACATGGCCCAAATATTAGCAAAAGAACAATGGTCGCATGTCAGATTTTCCTAAAAATGAAGGCATCTGGGTCTTTTTCCTGTAGGCTAAAGAGTGCCCGGATGGTGAGGCTCAGTGCCGTGGCCTGAATATCCCTGATCGCACGTTGGTTTTTCAGAAGAGAAGCTTCATGTCAGACACACGTTCATATGATTAGTCAAGGGGCCCGTTGCCTCAGGTTGTCTCTGCAGAGTTTGGGGCTTGGGGGCCCCGCTTCTCTCGCGTGTGATGTGTCCACGGAGAGATCCCCTGCAACTTCAGGACAGGATGAGTGGTTAGGATTGCCAGGTGGGGTCCATTCCACTTAGAAGTTGAGCTGGTCTTTGGGGCTGCTGGTTTTCCAGGTTTTTAGGTGCACCCAGTATCTTATCTTGGCCAGAAGAGGTGTAGGGCCAGGTCGGTGGGTGTGGACAGCACCTGGTTATCATAGTCCACGAGAGCTTTCATGGATTCTCCTACCTGGAGGGCATTCTCGAGTTGTTCTATTTCGAGGGGTTAAGGTGTCTCTTCTCTGAGGCTTGGAGAATGGGTCTACATACGTGAGTTCAAATGCATGTAACTTTAACTTATCTCTTGGGACTGACTGCATGTGGAGCAGGGCAATCAGAAGCAACTTAATCCAGTTTTCTTCAGTTTCCTGGCCCAGCTTGGCTAAGGCCTGTTTCGAGGTCCGATTGGATCTCTCTACTTTCCCAGCTATTGGGGTCTTCAGACTGAGTGCAAGGTCCATTTTATGCCCAAGGCACTCATTCTTCCCTTTGTCATTTGGGGCACAAATGCTGGACCGTTATCGCTTTGTAGGATCCTGGGAGCCCAAACCTGGGGATTATTTCTTTTAGTAAAGCCTTAGCCGCTTCAGCTGCCATTTCAGTTCTAGCAAGGAATGCTCCTATACACCCCGAAAATGTGTCCACTAGCACTAAGAAATACCTGAAATTGCCCGGTACTCTTGACCTGACCGTGAAATCAACCTGCCAGTCTTCTCCATGATATGTCCCTCTGGTCTGAATGGGCCTTATCTGGGAGCCCCTGGGGGGGTCTGGTTTTGGGGTTGTTTATTGTGCAGATGGAACATATCTCAACTCTTCAACTGATTATACTTTCATTCCAGGAGTTACCATGACCTCCACTAACCAATATCTAGGGCTCACCCCTCTATAGTGAATTCCTTGATGAGCCTCCCTGATAGCTTGATAAGCTGCAGTTTGGGGAAAGAAGTATTGCCCATGTTCATTAACCAGCCATGCATGATCTTCTAGATCTGTCCTGAAGCCCCATTTTCCAGCTTTGTCTGATTTTTCCTTTGTGTAGATTAGGGAATAATTGGATGGATTTAGCTTTTGAGGTTTGAGGGATAGAGACCAAGTTACTGGTTCCAGGGCCACCCTTTGGGCAGTTGCATCCACTTTGTTGTTTCCCTTTGTTACCTCTGCCTCCCCCTTTTGGTGACCCCTACAATGAATCACTGCCACATTTTTTTTGAGACTGTACTGCTTCTAAGAACTTTAATATGCTCAAGCCACGTTTCGCCTGTTTATTCTTTGCAGTAAGTGTACCTCTTTCCTCCCAAATAGCTCCATGTGTATAGGATAGTATATGCATATCAGGAATCTTTGTAAACATTTAAGATCTTCCCTGTCCCAAGCTAAGGTTTGGGCGAGGGCTGTCAGCTCTGCCCTTAGGGCAGAAGTCCCTGGGGGTAGGCTTCTTGCTTCTATGACTTGGGTCTGGGAGGTTACTGCATATCCCACCAGCCTTTTTCACTCTCTCCTGGGTCGGGGCAACTGGAATAGGTTTCTGTTTCCAGGGGCCCCATTTCTGTAGGTAGCAGAGTGGCAGGATTAAAATGCTGGACTGGGTTCTGTAGGTTAGGTTCTGGCTTGTATGGAGGGGGCCCCTCGGGCCTGTGGCCCAAACTGGGACATATGAAGGAAGGGGGTAGGGAGGAAGCAATAGGAGGAGGGTTAGGAAGGAGATCAAGAAGGGCCTGGGGGGAGGTTCAAGGACTGGTACTACCTCAGTGGAGGAGAGCTCACATCCCTTTTGAAGGCCTTTGTTCTGATATAAGGCCATAAAAAAAAACTGGATCTAGGGAACTTTATCCCATTTTTTTTGTCTCTGCCATAGCAGGTCCAGTTGTAAGATGATGTTGCAATTTAGAGACCCATTGAAGGGGCCAACATTCCCCATCTGCCAGCTGGTATTGGGGCCAGGCTTTATTACATAGGAAGATTAAATGTTTTGGGGTCAAGGGGTGATTTTTGAAAAACTTCTAGTTCTGCAGGATGCAACTTAACGGGTATCCTTCAGTATGGGGGATGTTTGGGTTCCCCATACCTTAGATGTTCTGTTTTGGATTTGTTCCCAACTACTGGAGATGGGAGGGAGGGGCAATTGGAGTGATTTTTTGGCATGCAAATGCCACAAGATCTGACCCAAGTAAGATTTCTGGTTTAGGAAATTTGGAATCAGAAACAAACTGTTAATGGATTCCTCAAAAGGTCAAAATAGGAGTCGGTGAAATGGCATGGACTCTGATATAACTTGTAACTGGGGGTCCCCTTTGAATTTGTAATGACCTGTGCTTGAGATAGTCACTCCCTCTGCAGTCTCAGTCAGAATGTCCCACAGAGGGTTAGACGGGACTGCCTCTGGGCCAGAGCAGCCTAGCCACGCTAGTTCCTTACAAACTTGGTCCATTATGGGGTGGCACAGCTGGCTGAGGCAGGGCTCTTCTCTTTCCTCCTTTCAGCCAGTAAGGAGGAGTTTTTGGACTTTGGACTGCGTGAGAGCTAAAAGCACGAGGGATTCTCATGGGGTACTCACCGTATCGCTGGGGCAGCTGGTATTCTTTGCCGATACCTGGAGGAGAACCTGTGGAACCTCGGTCGATAAAGAATCACTCATGGTTTGCCTCACAAGCAGAGGTGGGAGGAGAGGTTGGGCAGTGGGTTGTTTCCTGTTTTTGCCAACAACTCCTGGTGCCTCTTCGAGAGACTCACGGGACTCCCCAGCCCACTTCAGAGAAACTAGGCTGACTGGAAGAGGTCAAGTCACTACTGGTCACATACCTACCTTGGGACCCCTTTGCACTTGGGCATCCCTGGTACCTTTTCCTGAACTTGGATCGAGCATCCTCATTCCATTTTGTCAGGAGTCCTTATTACCTGGGACTTTTCCTGGTGTCGCCTCTTTGACTCACAGGGCTGGCCACTTTCCTTTACCAAACTGAGAGAGACTATGGGGACTGCTACTGTTGACCCTGGAGGTCAGCAAGGAGGGCAGAAAGCCCTGGTGTGGCTGCCACTGCCTTGTGCAGAAGTCAAGAGGACAGCACTACTGGTGAGACAGTGGGCAGGACTGTAGTGGCTCCCTCTCATCCACAGGTCCTCACTGTCCCCAGATGTCCAGGACCCAGGGAAGGCCAGCCAGAGGCAGTGGGCAGATACGCATGGCTTTGTCTCTGATCCCCAGTGATGCTGTAGTGTGATCCTCAAGGGGGTGCAGTCCAGATGCCTCTGGGGACTGTGCTGTGTGTATACCACCCCCAGGTATTGAGTGGCTGGGCAGAGTTGCTCTGAATTCGGCTGAAAGCTGCTACCTTCTACCCCATCAGAGTGTACTCAAAGACCAGAGTCAATCATCCTCATGCAAACCTCCCAAAGGCTCTGCCACCCTCCTACTGGAGCCAGGGTGAGCCCAGAGCCTAATGGAGAGCCTGGAGAGAGGATGTTTGAGAGCCCCCTGCCCCAAGGACACTGGGGGAAGTTTTGATACAGGGCACACAAGAGCCAGAGCAGGATCATGCCTAATTCCCCCACCCCAGTCTACTCTGCAGAGTTTGTAACCATCTTTGAACTCTCAAATAAAACATTACTTAAAGTAGTGGCTTTCAAACTTTCAAACATTTTTGACTTATTCACAGTAAGAAATATGTTTTGCATTAGTTATAACTGAATATTTCATAAAACTATACTCACCCTTCCTATCGATCTCATTCACATGTTTTATTTTTTTCTACCATATTTCATTAAAAAAAAAAAAGCCAGTGTAACCTGCTAACATGATTTCATGATCTACAGTGAGTCATGGCCCACAGTGGGAAATACACTAGTGTATTTCTGTTTGTTTGTTTGTTTGTTTTGTGGTACGCGGGCCTCTCACTGTTGTGGCCTCTCCCGTTGCGGAGCACAGGCTCCGGACGCGCAGGCTCAGCGGCCATGGCTCACGGGCCCAGCCGCTCCGCGGCATGTGGGATCTTCCCGGACCGGGGCACAAACCCATGTCCCCTGCATCGGCAGGTGGACCCCCAACCACTGTGCCACCAGGGAAGCCCTACACTAGTGTATTTCTGAAAACAGACTATGTTTTCACTCGGAAGAAAGGGAGTGGGTGGTATTAGGAACAAATTGAGAAAGGGAATCTCTGGTTTTCAGTGAGATCAGGATTATCTATCCTCAGTGTAGACACCTGAATGGCCTGTAGACAAGAGCCCACAGATGATAGCAGAGTGATTCTACTCTCGGCTCTCCTGAGAAACATGGAAGATTCATTCTGTGGGAAAAAAGAAATGAGGAGAAGGAACAGCAGCAACAGTCACAACTTACAGTTTACATCAGTGATTTGGTGTAAAAGCAAACTATTTATTTGCATAATAATCATGGCAAAGTATTTTTATAACAGGACAAAAAATTAAAGTAAAAATATTTACCACATTTTCTTTCACATGGGCTTTATATGAAGAAGATTTTGAGAGGATTTAAGGAAGAACCAGATTGCTTTCCTTAACAAAAAAGATGGTCACTGTCTAAGTCCATTTGGGCTGCTATAACAAAATATCACAGACTGGATGGCTTATAAACAACAGAAATTTGTTTTTCACAGTTCTGGAGGCTGGAAGTCCAGGATCAGACTGCCAGCATGGTTGGGTGAGGGATCTCTTCAAGGTCCCAGACTTCCTGCTGTGTCTTCACTGGTGGAAGGGGCAAGGGAGTTCTGTAGAGTCTCTTTTATAAGGGTACTAATTCCATTCATAAGGGCTCCACACTTCTGACCTAATCACCGCCCAAAGAACCCACCTACTAACACCATTATGTTAGGCAGCAGGATTCTAACATGTGAATTGTGGGGGGAACAAACATTCAGACCATAGCAGACAGAGAAGAAAATGAACAGAAAGGAGGCCAGAGGACCAACATGGGAGAAAGGAGAGGAGAAAGAGTTGACAGTGGAAGTTTAAGAAAGAAAGGAGGCTGGGAAACCTACCATGCAGTTAAGAAGCTTTTTTATAAAATTTGGGCATATCAAATATAATTCCTCCCTTGACATACTACCCAATCCTGAGAAGACCTCTAGAAAAGAGTTATATTACCCTTTAAAGCTTTTGTCAACATTGTGTATGTGTGTATGTGTGTTTGTGCGAGCGTGTGTATTTTGTGTGTGATGAAGTGAGCCTGAAGGCCACAGGGCCGGTTTAATCTGAATTAACAGAAGTAAACTGTAACTACTAAGTAACTAATAAGTTGACTCTTTGCTGATTGAGCAGTTGAGGGGGGTCACCCAGTAGGAAAATGAGTGAGTTACAAGTGGTTTAGAGATCTGGTTTACACTCATAAGTATTTGCATGCAAGCCAGCAAATGTTTCCCTGTGAACATTTTCTCAGCAAGATCAAAGTGAGCCTGGTGAACCACGTGTTCATTGTAGGTTTAAAATTTTCAAATAGCCTTGTAACTTTCTGAAGTCAACATCAGTATTGGCTTCTGAGATCTATCAGCAGTCTATAGGGTCTGATCTCACCTAGTTCAAAGTCTTAAAGAGAACATGATTTTCTTCATTTCCATAAAGTTGAAAGAAATCTGTGGAATATTTCCACATAGGAGGATCCTCCCCCCTCCATGAAATTAAGTTCTCACAGGACCTCAATTGATTCAGAAACCTTAGGATAAGAAGGGAGGCTGAAGCAACATTTGAATGAGACTTTTGGGGGAAAATTCCACAACACACCATAAAGTTGAACCAGCCTATGTTTTCCTAAGACCACAGCTGGATATACCCAATGTGGTGAGACTATTAAGAACTGTCACGTGATCGAAGTTCAAGGTATCAAAAGAAAAATACTTACTGAACTTCCCTTGAACTTGAGGATTTGATAAGACCTGTAACCCCTGCATTCTAAGGGGCCCCTTACTTCTCTCAGCAGATAAGCTATACCAAATGGAGTGGCGGGTGTGATAACAGTGTTCCTAGGGCAGTCTCCTTTTAAGTAAGGTTTTATGAGTCATGGTGAGGAACCAAGAAGATGACACACCCTCACCCCTCCAAAGACAACAGATGAATCCCCACCATGCTCCTGGATGTTCCAATGATCTCAGTGGATTCTGAGAGATAGAGGGTTTGTAGCCTTCTCTTTAGGATGCCCAGGTAAACACCCACAGGGATCATTTCCTTCTTTTGCTATATTGTAGGAATAAGTGAAATTGAATGTGCATGCAAACTTAGAGCCTTAGCATCTGAAGTAATTTGTACCGGTAGCTAAAGAAAACAGACAATAGGCAAATCAGGATCTAGAATAGAAAATTGCGGCCAACTCTATGAGAATTATTCTTTTCTCTGTGAAAATCATGGGGAATTATATTTCTCTTACTGTAGATGCCATAATTTTCTTAATCTTCAAATGGGGTGTTTTTATAGCACTGTGCTGTGTCTATGTAGATAAAGACTACACCCATTATACTTTGCTCTTCTATCTCTAAACCATCCTACTACTACATTCAAGAGTTCAGCTTGGACTTCCCTGGTCATGCAGTGGATAAGAATCCGCCTGCCAATACAGGGGATGTGGGTTTGAGCCCTGGTCTGGGAAGATCCTACATGCCGCGGAGCAACTAAGCCCGCGAGCCACAACTACTGAGCCTGCGTGCCGCAACTACTGAAGCCTGTGTGCCTAGAGCCCGTGCTCTGCAACAAGAGAAGCCACCGCAAGGAGAAACCCATGCACTGCAACGAAGAGTAGCCCCCGCTCGCTGCAACTACAGAAAAGTCCGTGCGCAGCAATGAAGACCCAATGGAGCCAAAAATAAATAAAAATTTTAAAAAAGAAGAGTTCAGCTTTGCTCTATGTCCTATTTCTAGTTTCAATTTCATCTCTGTAAAATGAGGGACTCAGCCCAAGATTTCTAAGGTTCACCCAGTTCTGTTTTTTTCTTTGATTTTTTTTTTTTTTTTTTTTGGCGGTATGTGGGCCTCTCACTGTTGCAGCCTCTCCCGTTGCAGAGCACAGGCTCGCGGGCCCAGCAGCTCCGCGGCATGTGGGATCCTCCCAGACCGGTGCACGAACCTGTGTCCCCCGAATCGGCAGGCAGACCCTCAACCACTGCGCCACCAGCGAAGCCCCTTTTTCTTTGATTTTTATGTCTCCATCTTTGCTGTCTTCAGTGGCATGCTGGGGTCAGCTCCCACTGGTCCACAGTGGCAGCTCTTTCCAACTCTGCATTCAGTAACGTCAGATTGGTAGTTTAAAATCATCATGGTAGGAGCATTTACACCTCAGAAATTGGCAAATACAATATCAGAGTGCTTTTATTCCTGGAGAGCCAATTGTTAAACATTTATCAGTGGCATATTATTATATACCACTATATATCTCTCAAGCTGAATTCTAACTTTCAGTCTGACGGATGGAGAGACAATTGTTAAACAGTACACCACTACACGTCTCTCAAGCTCAAGTCTAACTTTCAGCCTGACGGATATCAGGCTGAAATTTGAATTTATTTGGGCCATCTCAAACTCTACTGGCAGAAAGTAAAACTTGAGTCTCAAATGTGTTCCCCTCCCCTTCTCTATCCCTTGTCTGTTTTGAGAAAGGAACTACATATTTTTCGGTCAGCTGTGCATAAAATCTTTGTATTATCTTTGTTTTATCTATCTCCACACACTAAGGGTATGCAGAGTCTTAATGGTTGTTCCTGTGAAGTTTCTCTTAAAACCGCCATTTTTCCTCATTTCCCTTGCCAACCTTCATCATGTCACACCTGAATTCATTCAAGAAACTCCTAACTTTCTTTTTTTACTTCTGTCTCTCCCAAACCTATAAATGGCAACAAACTTTCTTAAATCTTATCTTCCCCCTACAAAAATCTTTCGTGGCTCTAACTCTCTGATCATATTTCATGTCTAACACCCTCTGCCTGGTTTATAAAACTCCTGTCAATCTGGCGCTATGTCAGCCGTCTCACTTGTTTTTTCCTACTCTATCCCATCCCTCTGTTACAATGAGTCTTCCTGTCATCTCACATAAGGCTCATCTCCCAAGTTGTTCTCTCAGGGACTCAGGACACCCTTGCCTGCAGCCTTAGGAGAGAAGTCAGGGCTGTAGCAGCTGCTGCTACAGCACATTAACCTCCCAGACTTCACCTTTCATTGGACTGCTCTGAGGCTGCTCATGTTCAGCTCCCCTGGCTCCCCTCTTTCCCCGACTAGCTCATGTCCACAAGCTGCCATTGCCTTTTTGTTTTGACTCCTTTGCGAATGCTAACCTGATTCTGAACTGTCTTCAGTGATTCTTTTGGCCCTGCTGAGAAGAGAACCCTCGATGATGCTGGCTAGGCTCTGAATATGCTCTGTTCATATTCTGATAACCCCACAGCTAAAAGCCCTGGGCCCTAAACCATGTGCATGGAGAGAACAGACATGCTTATTTTCTCCTATTGCCCTTTCTCTTTCTTTTCTTTATTCATTTATTTGATAAAGTTTAATGAGCATATACTGTGTCAGGCACCAGGATGAGCAATAGAGATGCAAAGCTGAAAAGATATAATCACAGGCTTCCAGGACAGGAGTTGGCAAATTATGACCTGTGGACCAAATCCAACTCACTGTTTTTGTATGGCCTGTGAGCTAAGGATTGTTTTCACATATTTAGAGAGTTGGGGGAAAAATCAAAAGAAGAATATATTAAATTCAAATTTCAGTGTTGATAAATAAAGTTTTATTGGAACACAGCCGTGCCCATTTTCTAGGTACTGTGTGTGGCTGCTTTTCCACTGCAACAGCAGAGCTGAGTAGTTATGGCAGAGATTTTATGGACCACAAAGCCTAGAATATTTACTATCTTGCCCTTTACAGAAAAAGTTTGATGACCCCTGTTCTAAGATTTCAACATTTAGTGAGTGAGATAGATATGCAAACAGTTAATTACAGTATACTTAGATGACTAATTTGATGGCAGCATAGACAGGAGACAATAGTTGGAGGGGATAAAGTTCCTACTAGAAAATGTGTCTAAAAGGTGACATTTGAATAGTATAGAAGGTGCAGAGATGTTCAACATCCAACAAATATGGGGAATAAAATGACTATATGTGTTTTTTAAAAAAAAAATTACTTCAGGGTAAGAGATGGGTTACAGAGGTGTGAGAGTGAAACCTTTGGAAAGAGGATGAATGATGGGTTATGGGGAACAGCCTACGGGAATAAAACAGTTCTTCTCAATTAATGTAGAAGTTGGTTTAACCTTTCCAACATCCTAAACCACAGGTCATGTCAGAAAATAAGAACATTCTTCTTGGTTCACTTTGGCCTTCCATTTCCAAAGGCTTATCAGATTAAAAGAAGAGGGTGGGTAATTCATTTTAGGTCAATTATTGAAGCCAATAGGTGTGCTTATTCCTCAAAACTCTAACCTATCATCATCCTTCATGCTCTTAATTGCTGACCTTCTTCCTATTCCACAGAGAAAACAGAAACAATTAAAAGAGAATTTCACCTCTCTCACACCTACTCACCTATCTCCATCAGCGCCTGTATTATCTGCCTCTCATGCTGCTGCTTCCTCTCATGCTTCCAACTAAAGCTAACCACTCTGTTTGAAGCCTAGATTCCATCCCTCTATCTCTGCTCCAGTAGTCATCCTCACTCCCCTCTGTAGTATCTTTATCATCACCTCCCACTCTCTGGACTCTCTCCTGGGTCATCTTCATTGGCACATAAATGTGCTCTGAGTCCTGCCACATCAAAAAGAATTCTCTCTTGAACTCACATCCCTTTTCCGCTATCAGGACGTTTATCTGCTAACCTTTTCAACAAAACACCTTAAAAGAGTTGTCTCTACTCACTCCAATTTCTCTCCGCTTGTTTTCTCTTGAATTAATTTAAATCAGACTTTTGCCAGCACCACTCCACCAAAACTGCTCATGTCAACCCCACTAGTAACTTCCTCATTGCCAAATCCAATAGTCTATTCTCCATTCTCATTGTACTTGTCACAGTAACAGCTTTTGACACAATCAGTCTCTCTTCCTGGAGATACTTTCTTCAATTTACCTCTAGGACACGCTACTCTCTTGCCTTTCCTCCCACCTCATTGACCAATTCTAAGTTTCCTTGCTGGTTCTTTCACATCTCCTCAATGTCTTAATAAGGTACTATGTACCAGCACTTAATCCTGGAACTTCTTTCTTCTCTGTCTACACTCAGGCCCTGACTGATTATTCCATCATGATGGCTATAAATACCAGTCATACGTTTATGAATCTCAAATTTGCATCTCCATCATAGATCTGTTCTCTCAGTTTTAGACCTTATAAACCCAATTTTCTACTTCTCTACTTAGGTATCTAAGACATACCTCAAACAATATGTCCAAAACAAAACTACTAAATTCCACACACACACCCAATTGGCTCTCCTTGGAGTTTTCCCCATCCTAGTAAATTATGACTCCATCCTTCCATTTACTCAAGACATAAACCTTGGCATCTGTCACTGTCTCCTTTAATATGCTCACACCCCTCATCCAACAAGCCAATAAGCCAATCCTATCAGGTCTATCTTCAAAATATATTGAGATATATCTGACTACTTCTCACCACCTATATTACTACTACCCTGGTCCACACCATTAGCTCTGCTCTGGATTATTGCTAGAGCCTCTGAAGTATTATTCTGCCTGTTCTATGCCTTGTCCTCTACATAGAGTCTATTTTTATTTTTTTGCAGTACGCGGGCCTCTCCCTGCTGTGGCCTCTCCCGTTGCGGAGCACAGGCTCCGGACACGCAGGCTCAGCGGCCATGGCTCACGGGCCCAGCCGCTCCGCGGCATGTGGGATCTTCCCGGACCGGGTCACGAACCCGTGTCCCCTGCATCAGCAGGCGGACTCTCAACCACTGCGCCACCAGGGAAGCCCCATACAGTCTATTCTCAACACAGCATCTAGAATAACCCTTTAAAAATCTAAGTCAGATCTGCCATCCCTGTTTTCAACACTTCTAAATGTTTCTCATCTCTTAGATAAGAGTTTGGGTAGTCAAGCATTTTTGGTTTCCTCCAAGACACAGGAAAGCAAGAAAGGAGAAGCGTTTGAATTGTTTTCAGTAGCCCATTCATGTCACAATGTGAAAAATCCTTATAAAAATGGTAAAATACGTCTGCAGGACATGAAAGATCTTAAAAAAAAAAAGATTTATACCATGTTCATGGATGGTAGGACTCAATATCCACCTTTAAGCAATTATCCTAGAGAAGGTTTCAGTGTGTCTGTGAGATTACATGTGCAAGAATGTTCATTGAAGCATTGCCTATAACAGCAAAAAAATCGGAGAAAAACCCAAATGATCAACAGAAGAGACAAATTATGATTTAGTCAGCAATGAAATTGAGCTGTATATCTACATGGATAACTTTGAAAAACATAATATACTGAAGTAGCAGAATTATATCATTTTGTAAATTTTAGCATATTTATATAATACATATCATATATGTGATACGTATATATGAATATTTTGTATATGTGTGTGTATATATACGTATATATTATCAGTCCTATGTGAATGATAAATACCAAATTCAAGATAGTGGCTATTTTTGAGGGTGGGGAGTAGAACTGAGGATGAGTATCTTAGGGGTTTCACCTGTACTGAAATGTTTTATTTCTTTAAAAAAATTATGAGACAAACATGGCAAAACTATTTAATCAAACAATTATTAAAACTAATTATGGGGGGCTTCCCTGGTGGCGCAGTGGTTGGGAGTCCACCTGCCGATGCGGGGGATGCGGGTTTGTGCCCCGATCCGGGAAGATCCCACATGCCGCGGAGCGGCTGGGCCCATGAGCCGCGGCCACTGAGCCTGCACGTCCGGAGCCTGTTGCTCCGCAACGGGAGAGGCCACAACAGTGAGAGGCCCGCGTACTGCAAAAAAAACAACAACAAAAAAAATAAAACCTAATTATTGGGTTCACAGATTCACATTAATTATTTCTATTTTTATTATGTTTGAAATAGTTTATAAGTAAAAAGAGTGATTTAGCTCTTAAAGTTGTTCACAGTCTACAGTTTAGAGATGGAGTAAGACATGCCTGCAACTAATTCGTATTTGGAATGTTTTGGATGACTAGAGCAGAGAATCCCTCAATTCTAGCTTCAAAATGGGGACATTTAGTTTAAAGTCACACAAAGGACACTTACTGAAATCAAAGGGCAGAAACCAAAGTACAGCCAGAACTCCTGGGGACTGGAACTGAGAACTGGAAAGTGGACAGGACCCTGGGCTACCTTTCATAGGGGCTGCAAGTTTACACTTGGGCTCTCTCTCTCCCTCTGCTTTTCTCTGGGCATCTGCTTTACCCTCAGCTCTCTACTTTCTCTTGACTCCTCTGATTCATCTGTAAGATGTGAGATGAAGTTGCCCTTCTATCACTGCAACTTTCATTTGTAATTCTGTTCAGATTTGAAAAGAGCATGTGTAATTAATAGATATCATCATTTAGAACCAGGCCACACAGGTCTTTTGTCCATCCCGAGGCCATATATAGGTCACTTCCCATGCCTAATCTCTCGTTCAATCTTAGTGCCCATTCCAAAGCAAACAGCAGCCCAGGGCTGTTTTCCTGAGCAGGGGCTGTGGGAAGTATCACTTAGTACTACTACTACTACTAACGCTAATCGAATTTGCTTCATACAGCAACCCTATGAAATAATACTATCATCTCCATTTTACAGATGAGGAAAGTGAGGCAGGAAGGAGCTAAGTGACCTACCAAGGTCATACTGTAAATGGTTAAGCCAGGATTCTAAGGCAATCTGAGCATAGCTGGCAAATTGACTGGCATTTCTTGCTCTTTGCTTCAGCCAGAGCAGAGCCCTGGGCTTCTCAACCAAGTGTTCCAACTCTCGGGGTGGGGATGGGGGATCTCCATCAGTCCAGAGTTGTTGGGAGGGAGTTGTTGCTACCAATAGTTAAAATATTGAATATACATCCATGCTATTGAATCCCTTCACTTTATTTGATCTTTTTAACTTGATGTCATGGTACATCTGCTCTGATTAGCCTCTCTAATAATAAAACTTTTGAAATATTTTTCTAATTTTTCTTTAAATAGCAATGCCGTCCACAGAGCAGGAAAACGATCCAAGGAAGTAAAAACGATACAGACTTCTCCTGACTTCTGTCCTTAGGCCCCTGGTTTTCTTCCCATTAGGCAACCACTCTACCATTTGCTCATGTATCCTTCTAGAGAACAAAGAAACTACTGTAATTGGTTGTACACACCCCAGCCATTATGTCTTTTATCTATGCCCCATCGGGGGTGGAGTGTTCATGGCATCAGAATCTGCCAGGGAGTGGAATAAACGTGCTTTCTGAACTCACACCTTACTCTCGCTCCTGCTGTTCTGTCCCTTCTCTGCTTTTCCACAACCGTGAGTTCCTCATGAATGTCCAGATTAAATGTGTCCATCTCTGGGACCACCTGCCTTCCCACCTCATCCTGCCTGCTGCTCCAGCTCTCCAGGAAGAACCCATCATCTCCTTGGAGTGCAACCTGAGCACTTCGCACATACCAGTACTCTAGCATGTTTCCAACAGTGGCATAATTGTTGGAATGCTCGCTCTCCTCTGTCCTCGCTCCCTATAAATTCCTTGATCGCAGAAACCCTTCATCACAAATCTCCTTGACTTTACATAGAAGAGTGCTTATTACATAGTAGGGGCTCTGTAAATTTTTGATAAATAAAAGAAGACACAGGCAAGACCTTCCCACTGGTGAGTTGAATCTAATTGAAATGTGACTGAATCCCAGGAGCAAATCCTGGTTGGGTCCTTCTCAAGGAACTGAATTCCTCACTGCAGCTCTCTAGAGGGGTCTGCTCATCAGGGCTCAGTGTGTGGTCTAGAGTCATGTGCACTGACATATTGCAACGCCGTATTTTAATGATGCCTTAGGTAGGAGGCAGCGCTGTCACATATGAAATGGCTAGAGAAAGAGACGGCTCTTCCTTTTCCCATTTTGAAAGTTATCAGATATTTTGGAGGAAGATGCAAATATCAAATCCCTTTCAGACACACAGACATGGGCAGAGACACATACGCACAAGGAAACGCTGTGTCTTAGCTAAATATAACCCTTTGTAGCAACAGTATCTCAATAATTTTCAAGTGAAAAGATAAGGAAGGGGAGCCAAGTCTTTCATAATGAATGCAAGCCTATAGCTTTTAAGCAGGGCTAACATATGGGCCACTGATGTGAATGTGAATGCAAATTAGATATTTTTGATTGCTTGAAATAAAGTCAGCAGAATCAAAACCTCACACAGCAAATGGTGCAGCTTTAACTGTTTCGGTGCCAGGTTGAAAACAAGAGCTCTTAACACATCCTCAGGAAAAAAAGGTTTTCAGGCTGACATTTTGGATTGAGGCCCTGCCCCTTCCTTTTATTGCCATTCTGGTTCTTTTATAGGAGATTCTTTCTTTCTTTCTTTCTTTCTTTTTTTTACGGTACGCGGGCCTCTCACTGTTGTGGCCTCTCCCATTGTGGAGCACAGGCTCCGGACGCGCAGGCTCAGCAGCCGTGGCTCACGGGCCCAGCCACTCCGCGGTATGTGGGATCCGCCCGGACCGGGACACGAACCTGTGTCCCCTGCATCGGCAGGCGGACTCTCAACCACTGCGCCACCAGGGAAGCCCCCGATTCTTTCATTTTTATTGCACAGAAATAGATTAAAGATCTACTTTGACCTCTGACTTTTCCAACTTGTTGTAAGTTGTCCAAAATCTTGAGGTAGTAAGGAGCCTTTAGAGGTCATTTATACTTCGGGCAGGTAAAGTCACAGTCACCGTGGGAGGCACTGTCCTAGGTGCTGGAGATCCAGAGGGCCTAAAATAGTCACTTAGCTCAAGGAGACTGCTGCATTTTGGAGACATGAGATCAAAAATGTCTGTGTGGTGTAGTATGTGATGCTTGCTTTGGTGAAGGGGAGCCTAGAATGCCACAGGAGCACAGGTGGGGGGCATCTCCTCTGGGAGGGAGGGAGTGTGGTTCCTGGAAGTCTTCCTGGGGGAGTGACCCATAAACTAAGCCTTGAAGGGTAAAGAGTAGCAAGGCAGTCAGAGGAAAAGGGACAAACCTACACAGAGGCACAAGGCTGAGAGTAAGGCTAATGCAGTGAGGCACAGAGTTCCTTGTGAGGGAGAACATGAGAGGGCATTGGGTGAGCACACTTTGTAAGCAGAGGTAGCCCTGCTCCCAGCATACGCAGCCGCTGATGTGGTTCTGAGAGCTGGAAGTACAAGAACAAAGCTTAGAGAAAGCCTTTAATAATGTGAGGCTTTGCCTCCTCAGAAGAATGAAGTGCTTGCCAACTAGGCTGGACCACGCAGAAGATTCCTGCCCAGACTCAGGCAGGTAAAAGATGAGAACCAGAGTAGATCAGGTGGCCCCTGGCCGCTTGTCCTTTACTCCCAGGCTTGAATCCCAGCCTCCATAGCCTACCATTTGCAGGGACTTCTACTGTCAAATCAGCTCAACATTTCTGTCCCTTCTAGTAATACAAGATTTTCCCCACTGTTTCCTTTCTCTTCAGCATAGGGTTTCTCAACCTCACTACTATTGACATTTTGGACTGATACTTCTTTGCTGTGGGGGCCTCTTCTTTTTCTTTTTTTTAATAAATTTATTCATTTATTTGTTATTTATATTTTGCCTGGGGTCTTCGTTGCTGCACGCGGGCTTCTCACAGGCCCTAGGCACTAGGGCTTCAGTAGTTGTGGCTCACGGGCTTAGTTGCTCTGCGGCATGTGGGATCTTTCCGGACCAGGGATCGAACCCGTGTCCCCTGCATTGGCAGGCAGATTCTTAACCACTGCACCACCAGGGAAGTCCCGGGGCCTCTTCTTTATGTTGTAGGATGTATATCAGCATCAGTGACCTTGACAGACTAGATGCCAGTTGCACCCTCCACACACACCAGGTGTAAAGATCAGAAATGTATCCGGATATTGTCAAATGTCCCCCTGGGGGTTAGGCTGGGGCAAAACCACCCCTATTTGAGAACCCTTGTGGGAGATAATATAAAATATTTATAATGGTCTCTGCCCCCAGTTCCTGACACAGAGCTCCTAAAACCCTTGTAATTTCCTAAGTGATGAGAACACTAAGAGCATCTCTTGTTCTAATATTTGTCTTTGACCTCATCCCTGACACAGGACGCTTAAAACCCCTGAAAATTCCTAAGTGGTAAGAGCGCTAGGAACGTCTTTTGTTCTATTGAGGCAACTCCAGATGGGCTCCTGGATGGGGGCTGGTCACCAGAAAGACCAAGCCATGACGAGAAGCTTGGAATTTTCACCCTCACTCCTCATCCTCCAGAGAGTTGTGAGGGGCTAGAAATGGGATTAATAATTTTTCATGCCTACCTGAGGAGGCATAAAAATCCTCAGATAATGGGGTTCCGAGAGCTTCCAGGTCATCAGCTGGGTGATGCACCCGAACTCCACAGGGACAGAAGCACCTGTGCTTGGGATCCTCCCAGACCTCACATCATATGTTTTAATAAACTGGTAAATGTAAATAAGTGCTTTCCTGAGTTCTGTGAGCCGCTCTAGTTAATTGAACTTGAGGAGGGGGGTTGATAGAAGCTTTGATCTATAGCCGGTCAGTCAGAAGCATAGGTGATAACCTGAGCTGTGTGGCATGTGAAGTGAGGTGGGGCAAGGCAGTCTTGTGGGACTGAGCCCTTACCTGTGAGCTCTACTACTATTTCCCTGTGTATATTGTAGATTGAGTTAAATTGTAAGACACACAGCTGGTGTCTGAGAATTGCTTGTTGTTGTTGGGAAAACTCTCCATACATTTGGTGACCAGGAGTGTCAGAAGTGAAGCGTTCCGTGTGAAGGTAAAGGAGACTCAGGGAAGAAACTCATAGCAGGGAAGAACTGGGTTTTTCCCTACATAGGAAGGAAAAGGCTCTGTTTTTCCCTGCTCTAACCCAAACACACAAATACACTTCTTCTGGTAAATGCTCATTTCCCTGCTCCAAAGTTACAGTGTGACCTTGACGGGTGCTTCTGGGTCTCATGTGACCCCTCTTCCTGTCCAAAATGTGACCTGACCGAGGTTAGATACCTGGTTCAGCTGCTGCAATCAAAGTATTTTCAAGGTGCTCTCACTGACCTAGGAGGTTCAACACTTTCTTCCAGTAGCAAATTTGTATGTCATGAGCCTGGGAGCTATTGGTGGCCAGGTTACCAGACATAGACTAAGCTTTTGTAAGGGAGTCAAGTTAAGGAGAAGAGATAACATGGAGTGAACTTCTGGTAGCATTTGAGCATCTGGAGCTATCAGTCCTAAGACCTGTGGTCTGCCTCCATGATCATTGAACTTCCCTTTATACTCAGTTCATATAAGTTGAGTTTGAGTCAGTAAGAACCAAAGTAGACCTAATGACTGCACCATCCCTTGCTGAGGAAAGTCCAGTCCTAAGAAAGACAGGCAAGTCAACAAGATGAAGTGAGAGTGCGATGGTATTTGTGTCGATGTCTAGAGCACAATTCATCTGGCTGCCCGTCCCAGGCTGGCTTAGGGCAGAGCTGCTTCCTGGGGTCATCTTACCTCCATGAGAAGAGCAAAGAGATGGCAGTGAGACAAATGATCAGAGTTCAGTTCCTGTGTGGGATCAGACTTATAAAGGAAAAAACTCAACTGTTCTCCTTTGCACTACAAACACTTCTGTACTCTGGCAACCAAACGTGTAGTAGTTTTTATTGTGGTGGTTGTTTTTCACACCAGGCAATTCTGTGACGTCAGCTGGGTGTCCTGCAATTTAACTTAATTCTGACACTATCTCCCAGAGATAACTCCAAATCCTATAGGTTAAGGGCTCAGTCCCACAATTCTGCCTTCTCTGGCCAACCTCAGACGCCAGTCACAAGTCCAGGTTGTCACCTGTGCTTCTGACCACCTGGCTCTTAATCGGAGGTTCCCACATCCCCTCCTCAGATTTGATTAATTTACTAGAGTGGCTCACAGAATTCAGGAAAGCATGATTCTAGCCAGATGACTGGATTATTATAAAGGAACAGCCAGATGGAAGAGATGCATAGGGCAAGGTATGTGGGAAAGGCATGGAGATTCCATGGTGTGCCACCACCTCCACTTGTTCAGCGACGTGGGTGCTCTCTGAACCTTGTCCTTTTGGGTTTTTATGGAGGCTTCATTACATAGGCAAGATTGATTAAATCATTGGCCATTGGTGATTGAACTCAATCTCCATCCCATGTCCCTTCCCACAGGTAGGGGTGAGGATGGGACCAGAAATTCCAACCTTCTAATAACATGATTGATTCTACAGGCAACCAGCCCCCATCCTTTTGGAGCTTTCCAAAATTCTCTTCATTAACACAAAATCAGGTGTGGTTGAAAGGGGCTTGTTATGAATAATGAGATGCTCCTTTTACCTTCACAACTCTGGAGGTATTTCAGGAGCAAAGGACAAAAGACCAAATATAGCAAAAGATTCTCTCATTGCTCTTAATGGTTAGGAAATGCCAAGTGTTTTAGGAGTTGTGCCAGAAAGCGGGAGACTAAGACCAAATATATATATTTCTTATTATAAGTCACATCACAGACATTTATCCCCTTTGCTTATCCCAGTGAGTATCCCCAGAACTGTGACTTTATAAAATGTCCTCACTTCTATTTCTACCTTACTCTTCTAGTGATGGGGTAGAAAGGGGGCAGAATGGAGCCAAGAGGAGCCTTGAACCTCTATAGTTGATAACATTTCTCCACTTTTTATTCTTTCCTCACTCTCAATGATCTTATTGTTCAGACCTATGGCCAAACAGGGATGCAGCCATCCTCCTAAGGAGAGGAAATCCATCAAGCATCCTTAGAAAATCTGCTTCCCTTCTTCCAAATCCTCACCTTTATTCCCAGTATCCACTGGGGCCTATAGGGTACACAGTTCAACTCCCAAAGCCTTTACCAATATTTTTTAAATGCTTCTTCCAGCATTGAAATTGATTTGTACTGGAAGTTAATAAAATTTACCCCGAATCAGAAGATTTACAATTAATCAGATCTTCTTAAAATTCAACTGCATTTTTCCCAATTTTGAATTATAATCAGTTACATTTTTCTTTTGAATTCAATACAAAATATATTATGCATCAAAGAGCAATGTGGTCCAACAAAGCAATATCAGCACTGTTGAGCCCCATCCTCTCTGTCCATGACACAGCCTCTAATTCTAATGGGTGAGCAGAGCACAGAGGAAGAAGACATTATGTCCTTTGTCATTTGCCCCATCCCCAAACATCTCTTGAGCCATGTTTAAGTTCCTTTGCCTGTATAACCCGCATTATTCTAATTGCAACAGAAGCATCCCTTTTTAACCTACAGAGGCACATCAGCCTCAACAATGGCTGAGGGACAGAAGAAAGGAAAAATAGCCTATTCTAGCTAGCACCAGGCCACCCACTGTGTCTGACTCTTTCAACCCAAAAGGTCCAAACCTGCATGTCAGAACTCTGGTGGTAGGAGGGTAGCCTGCTCTGATGCTAGAAATAAGCCCCCACACTAGCTGTGCTCCCTGCTGTGGGAAGTTACCCACCAAGAATGCAACTGTAGAGCTGCTCAAGGTTCCTGGGCAAGCTGTTCTCAGCGTCCCTACAAATTCCTATTCTTGCTAACACCAGATTCTGCTTACAATACATGGGATGTTGCTTGCAAGATCTGGAGCTGTATTTTGTGTTTTAAGGGTAGCTGGGATTTATTTCAGTCAAGTATGATAAGACATGTAGGCACAGAAATGACTGTCATGAAGTTAAGAAGTTTATACAGTTCCCTAGAAACAGGAAGCTTGGTGTGCCATGCAGGGCCGCATGGAGAAGCACAGGGCTGGACAGGAAGTGAGAGGTGGGGAAATGTGGGCAAGAGCTTTTCTTGTGGTTTCTGTGGGAAGGAAGAGGCAAGGCAGGGTAAGCAAGTTTGGGATTGGCTTGTTTGAATAATTTCAGTAGGCTCTGAGGCATAGGGGCTGTACCTAGTGGTTTGGTACCTGTCCCTGAGGTGATTAGGGCAGGGGAATGGTAGTAGCCTGGAATGTGAAAACCTAGTAAATACTCCAATTGGAGGTATTGGTTGGCTTGCATATGAAAGGCATGCCACTGGCTCACTTGTTTCCTGTCTCTGTCTCTAGGAATTGGCTAACCCTGTGTGGTACAGTCTATCCAGGGTCAACAAGGCCTTAGATGGCAAAGCATCAGAATACAGAAAATAAAAAGATATGGTTGATGCAGTTTGCCATTGCGGGTATAAAAATTAAAGTGGTGGTTTGCAGACCTTTTGTTTGTTTTATGCCCCTGAATCGTTTTTTCAAATGAAATCTTATTTACGTGGACAGCAGTGTATAAAGTTGTTAATGGAGAGCTATTCTGGTTGGAATAAGGATCATCAGCCCACAGCCTTGAATACACAGCTTCCCTGCCCTCTTCCTGAGTGGTTCTTGAGGGGATTCTAGAGATCTAGGGATGATGGCTTAGAAACAGGGCACTGGAGGTCTCTCCTAATGCCAGTTGTACCTGCCACAACGTGGGAGCCTGCTGCCCACATTCTAGTCTCCTGTACATATACTGCCTTGGTCTGTTGGAGGTTCATAAGAGGTCCCATGAACCCATCACCCAGGTCTGTTCTGCCAGAGCACTGCTCCCAAGTATACCATCTGCACCAAGGACAAGGCCAGGAAAGGAGACACCCCAATGCAAGCTGGGATTTGTATTGGGTATTAATTATATTGTTTAGAGACTTATTAGGAACTGAAATCACAATGTATTCCTCTGGGGAGTTAGACTGGGCCATGCAGAAGACTCTGGCCTAGAATAAAGAGACCTGCACAACTTCCTTTGCCCCCTTTCTCCTAAGCTTCTGAATCTCAAGTCCTGTATATCTTTCCCCTCAAATGGCTAGGAAAGCCCAGTCTGAAGATAAGCCAGTTAGCCATGGAAGAATAAGAGCAAGGATTTGTCCTGTTGTCTCGGCCAGGTTAATTGTGATGATCTTCCCTAGACCTTCTCTCTCAGGCCTGTCTTAGTTCACTAACTGCAAGTAAGCAAAACAAAGAAAGTAAATCAGCATTTCACTGTCATTGGTGTCGTCATCATCATCATCACCATTTATATTGTTAATTTTATTATAATGATCAGTTTTTTCTTAATGTCCCTTTCTTGCTTCAAGGCAATTATTATTAATGTAAGTTTAGTGTCCGTCTTTGCCCTGAGATGGTGGGAGAAGTTGTAGCTCTCTATCTCATTAAACTGAATTTTCTAAGTCCATGTTCCCTCAAATGACTGTGGCAATGCGATGACATTGTTGTTGTTATTTCTCTGTTGACTTATTGTATCACATATTTGTGGGTATGCTGAAAGCCTGGGCTCCTCACTAATAGGCTCACCCCACAACCCTTGGTGAACCTCATTTCATCCTGTTCCTTGTGCTCATCGAGGACCATTTGTTGTCCTTGATTGTACTTCTGTGCCCTGTTCCTTCCCATGTTTTTGTGGGTTTTTTTGTTTTTTTTGTTTGTTGTTTCTTGTGGGAAAAGCATCCATTGGGAGGAAGGAGCGACCTTCTTATTTGGAATCTGAGTTAGAAAATGATTCCCTGTTGTTTTGCACGATGGAAATTTCAAGTAACATCTCCTTGGAAACAGTGGCAACTGACAACCCAATTAATCACCTATTACTCAGTATCAAGTAATGGAATCATTTTGGTTTATTTATTCTTGATTTTGAATTCAGAACTGTGTTCTAGAGAGTTGGAGAAACTTGCTAGAAGCCTGACATCTGAAAAAGCAGAATAATATCCTACTTTTCTATGAGGCTGCTCTGTGAATGGTAGAACATCCTGAACACCTAAGAAAAGTGCCTAAGTTGGAGGTTTATTATATGTACTGAGTGCAATTAGTGTCATGTTAGCTCCAGCAGAAACCTGATATGGGAGATTCAAAATGATGTGTTAGAAGAGCACTCGACTAAGACTTAGAACACTATTTTTGTAATACAGGTGTTTCTATGTATTGGCTGCATGATTTTAAATTCCTCTTTTCCTTTCATTCATATTGACATGCATGTTGACTGTTCAAGTGAGATTATTTATATAAAAATTTTTGAAATCTATAGAGTATGATCCATATGTAGAATGTTATTGCCTGCAGTTATCTAAAATGAAGGAAGCGCACATGCAGTTCTCAACTTACTTTCTTGGCTTCCTAGGTAATATAGAAAATTAGAAGTTAACTTTAACTCATATGGACAGGTAGGTGAAGTAGAAAACAAGCTCATGTGGAGATGGAAAGGAATCATCCTTGAGCAGATGAATAATGATAGAGGGAAGCAGTTGGCGGTGGGTTGTGTTATGTTCCCAGGCCTTACTGATTCTGGCACAGCCACCCTGAAGACTTCCAAAAATTTAGGAGCAAACACTTAAATATATAACAAAAAAAGCAAAGGCATTTGAAGAATATGGTAGTATAACTTCAAGGTTAATTTAGCAAATTAAAAAAAATTGTGGGGTCTATTCACTTACAATTAGCATACTAAGGTTTGAAATACCCTCAGAAATGTCTAAAACTCATAGGTGTGGAAATCAGCCCAGAAATTGTTCAAGGATGTGAAGTGAAGATTCTGAGGTGCTCCGTAATTCTGTTTTTATTTCATTTTGAATTACTAAGTGATAGAACCCCAAGTGACATAAGAAATAAACTAGTCCAATCATTTCATGATCCACATGGCAAATCTGATTTTCAAGGTGGTAGCTGACTTCTCTAAGGTTACACTCCAAATCTGTGCTGTCCTATCTGGTCAACATTAGCCACACATCGCTATTGGGCACTTGAAATGTGACTAGAGAAACTAAAGTAATCGAATACTAAATCTTGTTTTATTTTAATTAATTTAAATTTAAAAACTGCTGTTTGGTTCAGTTATTGGAACATTTTCATTATGTCAAAGCAACTTGGCTATGTTAATCTACTTTTTAACTGTGAACTTCATGGAATCTAAATACAGATCAATTATTTCTGAGGAAAATTTAACATCTAAATCAAGAGGTGCTATAAGTGTAACATACACATCAGATTTCAGAGACTTTGTTATTAAAAAATACAACTATTTCATCAATATATTTTATATTGATTTTATGTTAAATAATGTTTTGGATATATTGAATTAAGTAAAATCTATTAAAATTAATTTTACCTGTCTCTTTGTTTTAATGTGGCTGCTAAAAATGTAGTTACATACGTGGCTCACATTATATTTCTGTTGGATCGTGCTGCTTTAGAGGATAAAACAAACAAGACTACAAATCTAGTTCTTTATTCTTGGTCTCTTGTTCTTTCCACTGAACTTTGATGCCTCTTTAGCACATTTGCTTATCTCCTCCACTATTTTTTCAAAAGCTGGTATGTGGGCTTTCATCAAAAGTTAAAAAAAAATTAAAAAAGGTATCTGGCTGGAGAGAGCATTCTGGGAAGATGGCAGAGTAGGAAGTACTGGGAATCTGTCTCTCCACCTAAACAACAATTTCACTGGCAGAATCCATCAGATATAACTCTTTCAGAACTCTGGAGTCTATTGAAGGTTTGCAACTTCCAGGGGAAGCCTTGGTAGGTAAATTGCAGTTAATTCCAGTCAACTTCAGCTCTTAGTACAGTAGCAGCTACGCACCCCCCACCCTCACCCCCAATGCAGGCTGCTGTGCATATGTTCCTGAAGCAGCCTACACACAGTTTGCAGGAGCCAGGGTGGGGAAAAAGGACCATGTTCTCCAAGTATCAGGGATCTGTATTCTGATCACTGATTGCTGCTTCTGATCACACGGGCTTAGGCTGAGAGATAGGCAGCCTCTCTTGTTGCAGTAACATCACTGTCCTCATTGTTGTGAGCCCCTCCTCCTCTGACTGAAGTGATTTTTTTAGGGGGTTTAAAGGGCTAGTGCCCTTTCCTCCCTCCCCTTTATTTTTCCTCATTTCCCCTTCTAGAAGTCAGACATTAAAGACTAGGATATTTAAAACAAATACACATATGTGGAAAATTAGAAAGTGACCACACATGTCCAGGGAAAGCCTAAGCCTCAGAAAAATCCTGAGACGACATTAAGTTTACAGCTCAGGCTAATCCTTGATCCTTGGTACAGAGACAGCCTACAACAATTTACAAAAACAATAAACAAATACAATTACAAGAAACAGCAAACTCTGGAGAAGGGGAAGAATCTAATTTCCAGAGTTACCACATTATCAGATTCAAATGTCCAGTTCTCAACTAAAACAACAAATCTCAAGGCATAGAAAGAAAGGGGAAAGTATGGCTCATTCAAAGGAAGAAAAAAATCAGCAGAAATTGTCCCTGAAAAAGACCTGATGGTTGATCTAACAGACAAAGACTTTAAAGCAGCTGTCTTAAAGATGCTCAAAGAACCAAGAAAGACATGGATAAAGCAAGAAAATTATGAATGAACAGAATGGAAATATCAATAAAGAGATAGAAAACTTAAAAGCAAATAAAATTGAAATTCTGAATTGAATTGAAAAAGTACAATAACTAAAATGATAAATTCACTAGAGGGATTCAAAGACAGACAAGAGGGCAGAATAAAGAATCAGTGAGCTTGAAGAGGGGGAAATGGAAATTATCAAGTCTAAGGAACAAAAAATTAAAAAGATTGGAAAAAGTGAACAAAGCCCAAGGTGCCTGTGGGACACCATTAAGCAGACAAACATATGCATTGTGGGAGTCTAAGAAGTAAGAAAAAGAGAAAGAAGAAGAGAGCATGTTTGAAGAAATAATGGCTCAAAACTCCCCAAATTTGATAAAATACATGAATATAAACATCCAAATAGCTCAATGAACTCCAAATAAGGTGAACTCAAAGAGACTCACACTAAGACACAGTACAATCAAATTTTCAAAAGTCAAAGAGAGAGAATCTTGAAAGCAGCAAGAGAGAAAAAACTCATCACACACGGGATCCTTCATAAGGATATCAGCAGATTTCTCATCAGAAACTTTGGAAGCAAAAAGGCAATGGGCATATATATTCAAAGTACTAAAAGTAAAAAGAAACCCAAAACAAAACAAAACAAAACAAAAATCCCCACCGTATCACCTAGAATCCTACATCCAGCAAAACTGTCCTACAGAAGTGTGGGAGAAATTAAGACTCCCCATAAAAACAAAAGCTGAGGAAGTCTGTTACTGAAAGAATGCTCAAGAGACTCCTGCAGGGTAAAATGAAAGGACATTAGACAATATCTCAAAGCTGTATGAAGAAATAGAGATATCAATAAAGGTAAAAATATGGACAATTATAGAAGCTAGTATTATTGTAACAATGGTTTGTAACTCCACTTTTTGTTTCCTATGTGATTTAAGAGATCAATGAATTTAAAATAAGTATCAGTTTATGTTTTAGGGCACACAGTGTATAAAGGTATAATTTTGTGATATCAGAAATCAAAAAAGATGGGGATAGGGCTGTAAAAGAGAAGAGTTTTTATATGTTATTGAAATTAGGTTGGTATAAATTCAAATTAGAATGTTATAACTTTAGGATGTTAAATATAATACCCATGGTAACAGCAAAGAAAATAGATATAGAATATACAAAAAGCAAATGAAGAAGAAATATAAACATTTCACTACAGAAAGTCAACTATACACAAAAGAAGATGACATGCAGGAAATGCGGGACAGAAAACTAAAAGGCACATAGAAAACAAACAGCAAAATGACAGAAGTCTCTTCTTATCAGTAATTAATTTAAATGTAAATAGATTAAACTGTTCAGTCAAAAGACAATGATCTGGGCTTCCATGGTGGTACAGTGGTTGAGAGTCCGCCTGCCGATGCAGGGGACACAGGTTCGTGCCCCGGTCCGGGAAGATCCTACATGCTGCGGAGCAGCTAGGCCCGTGAGCCATGGCTGCTGAGCCTGCGCGTCCGGAGCCTGTGCTCTGCAACGGGAGAGGCCACAACAGGGAGAGGCCTGCGTACCGCAAAAAAAAAAAGACAATGATCCAACTAAATCTATTTATAAGAGACACAAATAGATTGAACGTGAGCACATGGAAAAAGATATTCTATGCAAGTAGTAATCAAAAGAGAGCTTAGGTGGCTATACTAATATTGGATAAAGTAGACTTTAAAAAGTTTACAAGAAACAAAGAAGGACATTATATACTAATAAAAGGGTCAATACAGCAAGAAGATATACCAATTATGAACATTTATGTACCTAATAAAAGACCATCAAAATAGATGAAGCAAAAAATGACAGAATTGAAGGGAAAAATACAGGCCTACAATAATAGTTGTAGACTTCAATATACATTCTGAATAATGGCTAGAATAACCAAACAGAAGATAAATAAGGAAATAGTGGACATATACAACATAATAAATCAGCTAGATCTAACAGACACATACAGAACATTGTACCCAATGACATAATACACATTCTTCTCAAGTGATGGGTGTATGACCTATGCCCCATGCTTGGAAGGGTCCCAAACTTCATTTAATTCATGGCTTTCATCATCTTGAAATTCTTAAGTTTTTAACAAAGGACTCTGCATTTTCATTTTGCAGTGGGCCTCACAAATTATGTAGCTGGTCCTGGGTACAGGTGGTGGAAGTAGACGGGATATAATATTTTTAAAATATTTGGAAAGATGAAGTTGCACTTTTGAGGCTTACATCTGGATGAAAGTGAGAAGTGGAGCCTTTGGAGACACTTTATCACATGCTTATCCCTAAACTGAAATAAACCAGTATATACAGTTCCTTCCAATCTTTGTTTTTAGATTAAGAAATAGACCAATAGCTGACCTGTGGCAGCAGTGAAATTATGGGTATGATTCCACCAGAAAAACATCAATGTAAACAGCTGTCCACTGAGTGGGGAAACAAGAAATAGAAAAAAAGACTCAACCAGTCGTTTGCAACTGCAGATTACAATTTAGGCTGTAATTACAATAACTACAATGGAAAGAATTGTAATGTGTGCTGAGTTAAATATTTTACTTGTGCAGAATTTAACACCAAGTTTATTCTTTTTCTGATAAGTGATTTTTATTTCCTTCAGTACATAAATGAAAATGGTCAAGACTGAAATTTAGCAAGTGATAAAATGGTTCATTTTTACGTATTTGCCAGTTTGTGTACATGCATACATGTGTTTATGCATGCGTCAATGTGTATCTATATAATATACATTCATGTGGAAGAGGGAGAATCATGTGCCAAGCACCTTGAAAAAGGAAGGAACATGGTAAATTCTGGCCATTCACTGACAAAGAAAACACTGAAAAAGGACTAGATTCATGGTGGGAAGATCATAAGTTTGATTTCAAAAGCACATGAAAAGTTTAATCCAAAGTGCCTCTGAGATATTTAAAGGAGCTTAATAAGTAATTGTTTTGGATACATGCATTTGGAAATCAAAGGAAATACCTGATCTGGAGAGGTGAATTTGAAAGTCACCTGTTTATAGCTAGTGATTGAAGTCTTGGGCATTAATTAAGCAAAGAAAAATAGGAGAAAGAAGAAGAGGCCAGTGGCTAATCCTTGCAGAATTGATAAGCCTGCTTGTGTGACTGAGAATGGGGGGGGCCACAGAGGTGGGAGGAAAACCTGCACTGAATTGAGACGAAGAGACTCCAAGAGAAGAGATGATCTTATGAAGATGAAATGGTCAGTGGTGCCAAAAAGTACTAGCAGGTGTAATAAAGAAGAGAACAGAACAGTACCTGTTAGATTAAGTAAGATAGAGACCACCAGTACCACTGAAAGAGCTGCCCAGGGGACAGAAGACAGGCTAGGGTGGATTGGGAAGTGGATGGGATAATGATAGTGAAAATGCACACTTTGCTGATGCCCTGTCTCTCACTCTCTCACTCCTTCTCTTCTTCAAAGACATAGAGAATCAAGCCATCTGAGCCTCCATCTGCTCATTCACTCTGCTGAGAATGCTTGAGGTGTAGTGGAGGTATCCAGGAAGAGCCCATTCTCTCCAGGGGCTGAGAACAAAGCCAGGGCAGCAAAGGTGATGGCCCTGCACTTCTGGCCCTGCTCCAAGTCTCAGTCTGGGAGTGATATATGAAGCTAGGGAAATCGCTGAGCCAGTGGGCTTCATTCCTCCTTTAAGAAGACAAGAGATTCGGGGAGTATTCATTGCCTTCCAGAGGAAGACTAACCCTGGGTCTAAGCTGAGACTCAGCCAGAAGGAAGTGTTTAGTCAGAGTACGACCCCTGTGAGGCCATGCCTGGTGAGTGCTTGCCGAGGTCCCGCAGTTAGTGCGACATGTCATCCTGATTACTGCAAGTGACTAGAGGTCTCACGTTCACAAAGTTCTCAAATTTAGACTTCCATCCCTGAGTCTAACTGAGGCAACACACACAATCTCAGAAGTACGCTAGCAGGATTGGAAAGAAGATATCCCCAAACTGTAAATGTCTCTATTCCCTTTCACCTCGGGCAAGCTACTGAACATTTCTGTGCCCCAATTTCTTTGTCTTTGAAATAACCATAATGGAACATACCTCATAAGGTTGTTGGAAAATTAAATGATGTAAGATATGAAAAGTGCTTTGAGCAGCATATAGTAAGCACTCAATAAATGTAAGCTGTTATTATTTTTCTTACTACCAGGCGCTTGTGAACAGCATGATTGCATTACATTGTAAATATTTCTTGTATAAAACATTAATTTGTTAAAAGTAATATTTTAAAAATAGCATCATTTTGGTGACCCTGTTTTGACATTTCTTTATCTTTTTTTTGTATACTAGAGCCTTAAAACAATCTAAGTGTTTTGGGTTATTCTCCACTTCTGAGTGGGCTTGACAATGATTGCTAAAGAGGAATTACCTATAGAAACTGAATGTGGGAGAAAGTGGTGATGGGGAGTCTAACTCTGTCTTCATAATTGCAAGAGATTTCTTGAATGCTCAGCCTCTATTGTTCTTGTTGTATTGGGTTGGACAAAAAGTGCTTTCATCTTTTAAGTAAAAATAAAAGACACATTTTTCATTTTCACCAAGAAATTTATTGAACAACGTATTCATCCTTTTGTTCCACTACTTTCTGCCATTTTTCAGGCAACTTCATAATTCTATCTTCCCAAAACTTTTTATCTTTTTGAGCAAAGAACTGTTCCAAGTGCCTTTTACAGTCTTTCAAGGAATTGAAATTTTTTCCATTAAGAGAATTTTGTGAAGACCGAAATAAATGGAAATCCAAAGGTGCAATTTCTGGTGAATACAGCAGATGAATCAGAGCTTCCCAGCCAAGCTGTAACAGTTTTTGCCTGGTCACCAAGGAAACATGCAGTCTTGCGTTATCCTGATGGAAGATTATGCATTTTCTGTTGACTGATTCTGGACGCTTTTCATCGGATGCTGCTTTCAGTTGGTCTAACTGGGAGTGGTACTTGTCGGAATTAATCGTTTGGTTTTCCAGAAGGAGCTCATAATTGAGGCCTCCCTTCCATTCCCACCATATACACAACATCACCTCCTTTGGATGAAGACCTGACTTTGGTGTGGTTGGTGGTAGTTTATTTCACTTGCCCCACGATCTCTTCTATTCCACATTATTGTACAGTATCCACTTTTCATCCCCCATCACAATTTGTTTAAAAAGCAGAACGTTTTCATTACGTTTATGTAGAGAATCGCATGTGGAAATACGGTCAAGGTTTTTTTCGCTTAACTTATGTGGAACGCAAACATCAAAGTGATTAACATAACCAAAGTGGTGCAAATGATTTTCAACGCTTGATTTGGATATTTTGAGTATGTCAGCTATCTCCCACGTGGTATAACATTCATTGTTCTCAATTAATGTCTCGATTTGATCGCTATCAACTTCAACTGGTCTACCCAACCGTGGAGCATCGTCCAGTGAGAAATCTCCGGCACGAAACTTTGCAAACCACTTTTGACATGTTCTGTCATTCACAGCACCTTCTCCGTACACTGCACAAATCTTTTTTGTGTGTTTCAGTTGCATTTTTACCTTTCTTGAAATAATATAGCATAATAGGCTGAAAATGTTGCTTTTTTTCCTTCCATCTTCAATATTAAAACGGCTACACAAAAATTCACCAACTTTGATGTCTTTTGTTAAATGCACGCTGATATGACAGCAGTCACATACAATCTAACAAAATTATTTTAAATGAAGTTAAAGACAACTAGGTGCTACTAGAGCCGTCTTACGGAAACGAATGAACGTTTTGGCCAACCCAATATTTGATCTGGTGATAAAATGCCTGTTGCTGCACTGCTGTTATCAATGTCATCGTTATTACAATGGCCAGTTCTAGTTGGAAAACTGTCTTCACAGGTTGTGACCAGTAGGTAAGGCCAGCTCTTAGCATGTCTGTAGGCAAATGGAACTGCCAAGGGTTGCTTTGTGAATTGTTATACCAAACATTAATTTAGAGAACTGTAGCTCATAGGGACATTAAAGTTTCAGGTGCTTATCAAATAGATTTAGAACATTCTAGAGGCTGAAGGTTCTGGGAAAAAAAGGGAATTGAAAAAGCTTGTCTGATCTAGCTTGATGCTTAGGCAGAAAATTCTCATTTTTCATAGAAAAAAAAGTTGCTAAAAGACTAGTTATTGGGCATTGTTATTCAAACCAGACAAATTAATCTTTGGAAATTCAGAGTTCATGGAACATATATATTTAAGAGAAACAGTAGCTTCACTACTTTTTACTATTGTCAAATACAGAAAATATTCATATTAAATCATGGTGTTTCTGAGCTCCAATTAATTTCTTCTAAAATGCACTCTAAATTCCTGAAAGATATGCCTGTCTTGGCATCCACCCTGGGCTAATAAAGGAACAGATATGATACTTAGCAAAGCTAAAACTTCAGGCTGGGAACGGGGAGACTAATTCACAGTGAATTCCATGGAGAAAGATCTAGACTTAGGAGCAGATAGAGGCCATGAAGGAGGGCAAGAATGGCTCACATTTCAAGCCTCTGTGCTAGGGATCTCCACTTGGACAGAGAGCATCTTCTTAGGAATAATCTTAACTGGTTTTGGGGTTGAGAAGATATGGTGGGTAGCGGGGGCAGAAAATGGCAGCCCTCTTCTTGATGCTGGGTCCTCTAGCACTCGTTTTGTATAAATTTTACTAACCTGGTGGATAGGTATTACATTGCCATTTAACAGATGAGAAAACTGAGGCTCAGAGAGTGTACATGACTTACCCCAGGTCACATAGCTGGCAATTTGGCAAGGATGGTTGGGTGCTAGGACCAAACCCCATATCATTCATTCCTCGTCGTACGTGATCTTTACTGCTCCATCCTAGCTGCCTCTCATCACACAGTTGGGTGCCCCCAGTTTCAATATCTCTTTCTAATGATATTTGGAGGTGTTTTTAAACTAGTGAATTACAAACACAGGTTACATGAACATGGCTGAATCTGTATCATGGCATAAGAACTATTCGCAGTTTACTTTTCAATTAACCTAAGTATAATCATTATATTCCTGCTGGCATTTTTTGCTATACCTGTCTCATTGTAATCAACTAGTTAATTGACTGACAGCTACCTTGATTATGAAAGAGCACAGACAGTTTAACAAGTTAAAAATATAGAAGAAAGCAGATGAAGCAAAAATAGGAAATGAGGAAAAGCTGCATTTTGGCTAAGGATGCGACTTTGCTTCGCACGGTGCCCTCTTCTTTCATTTCCTGAATCCCACTAACACTCCTGCCTGGGCTCTACCTGGTTCTTATCACAGGCTGGAGGGTAGTACAGGAATGGCTGCTTCTTGCTTTCTTAAACTGGAGACTTATAATCAATGACAGAGAACGACCAATATAAGCTGATAAAGTAGATTGAAGTCCAACATTTCCCCCATATTGTCAAAATATTGCTTTATTTCATTCTAACACCTTTTCTGTGTAAATGTATAAACATTTTTGCCGCATTGAAATTATACCATAGACAATTTTATTTTCTGCTTTCTTTTTACTTTATATTGTTACAGCATGCAAAATTCTTCGAAAAGAATTTGGAAAACAGATTTAATTAGTTTTTCTTTTAATCATGAAACAAATATATTCATATGGTAGACAAGTCAGGAGTATACAACAGTATGGTCTCTCCCTACCCACACCCAGCCCTATCTCATCCCTGGCACACTGGTAAAATGCCTACCAGGCCTCTTGCTATTAAGGCAAACCTCTGACTCTCTGTGGTCATCCTGCAGCCAGTTGTAGAGTAGCTGAGCTGCAGAAATGGGATGGAGGTGTTTGCACACAGCTCCTCTGCATCCCTAGCCAGGGACACTTCTTCCCTAATAGTTTTTGCCTAAATCTGTGAAATACTCACCCCCTCCATCCTGGCTGCCAAAGCTCAGTTCTGCTGTTTGGCCATTTAATAATGACCATAAACACTGTGCACTTGGAAGATCTGGCTGTATCTGCCAGGTGTTCTGCCCTTGGACCTCAGGGCAGAGGGCTTGTGAGTTTGTATGCATGGAGGCTGCATGTTATCCATCCAAGCGCCATGACCATGTGGGGTGGTAAAAACAAACTGGAAGCAGCAAGACACCCAGGACTGTGCCCAGGCCCCCCAACCACCTGTCCTTGCTTCTGGCCTTGTGGCTTTAGGTTCTGGACTCTGTATCCAACTTGGATTGCTGTATCCTTTGGCAACTTTCCTACCTCTTTTTACTTCTTGGTCTTTGGCTAATTCACACCTATGACTTTCGATGTTAAGTGTTATCATGTGGGTTTCTTCCATCCTAACTTCATGGCCACATAGAATTTTAACTCTGGCCATGGCAAGGCTATTCACCCTCTCACTCCTTCTGGGATGGAGCAGATTCCAATATTTTGCCTGTGGATGTTGTTGGGTCACCTACCCTGGGGCAAAGCATGAAGTCCCAGCCATTCTCCCACTTCCCATATCCGGGAAATTCAGTGTGATAGGAAGGAAAGACAGCCACTATCATTGTCCAAAAGAGCGAGAGAAGATTAGTGGAACTGACACTGAATTTACGTTAGCCATTCCATGCAGTGTCACCACCACCTTGCCCATATTTCTTCTCTTGCACTAATTCTAAGGTAGTTTCAGTAAATTTCCGGCTCCCAAGCCCAAGAGGTAAGGGTGGAGAGGATGAGCAGCTTCCCATCCGGACTGCTCTGTTGGAATGAGGCAGAATCAACAGCCTGTCTGTGAAGGTGTTCTACAGCCCCATTCTCTGCCTCCCAGGAATAAAGGGCTGGTAAGCTAAGTTATCACCAAATTCTGCCAAACTAACAGCAGGACAAATTGTCAAAGACTTTAGAGTATCCCTTCAGAAGTCCCTCTGCTCCCTTTCATTCACTGGCGGTGTGAGTAAAATGGGTACTTTTCCAGAAA
This sequence comes from Stenella coeruleoalba, assembly GCF_951394435.1. Taxonomy (NCBI): domain Eukaryota; kingdom Metazoa; phylum Chordata; class Mammalia; order Artiodactyla; family Delphinidae; genus Stenella; species Stenella coeruleoalba. Next base: position 60,465,766 of record NC_137155.1, read on the forward strand.
GCAGCCAGAAGTGCAAACTGTAATTATGTATCCTTTGTCCCAGATATTCTATTTCGGAATTTATACTTTAGGAAATTATTGGACAAGCATCTGAAGAGGCAACTGGGTAACTGTAAAATTCTGATGGCAGAGTTGGTCATAAAAGCCAGAAAAGGGAAAGTGGAAGGGAAGGATGGAATAAGGAAAGAGAGAGAGAGAAGCTTTATTGTCTCACAGTATGGAATTGGTTAAATAAACCATGGTCCATCTATAAATGAAATACTATAATACTGGGCAACTTTTAAAAATAGTTTAAATGTAGTTACTAGCCTGGAAAATGTTCTTCTTATATGGTTAAGTTAGAAAAAGCAGGTTACCAAACAGTATCCTTTTAAGGATATGAACTAAACGTTAACAGTGGTTATTTGTGGGTGCTGTGATTTCAGGTGACTTTTAAAAATTATTTTTGTTTACACGCTTTTTTTGAAGTCATCTACAAAAACATGCATTACCTCTGTAATTAAAACTCACAGTGAAGGAGAAAAGTATCTGGTGAAGTAACTGAAGCCCCCAGCCATTCTGAGCTCATTGCTTTTTGTGAGAAGTGACAAGCACCACCGGGACCCAAAGACATCTTCCTGTCTTGGAAACAATGCTCTCTCCCCAAGTCAGGATGAGCAGAGAAATCTGGATGAGAACCTCATACTTGCCCGACATCACCGCATATAAATTCCTGGCGTTGGCAATCCTGAGCCAACAAGCAGAAGCCCCACTTGGGGGCCAGCCCTGAAGAATGAGTTTTCAAGAGCTTCATCTCGCTGAAGCTTCTGCACAGCGCCACCCAGAGGACAATCAAGGAAATACAGTGGTTCCTCAGCTCTTCAGACCTGTTTCTGATCTCAGGAAAAGAGGCTGCAGTTATCTCTCAGTCCACTAATGTCCGGTCCCCAGCTACCCTGACGAACCAAGCCTCGCTGGACCGCCTGGGTGCACTACTTTCAGGTACTCCATCCCAAATGGGCTCGGAATATTTGCGGGCGGTGCCTAGAAATCTGTATTTTAAATAAGCCACTCTTTGGACACTGAAAGCTGGAAGGCAGTTAGGTTGTCTACACACCCTACCGTCTATGCCCTTGGAAACTCAGGCCAGCAGAGCTAATTTCTCCTTTCTCTCTATGCAAGGAGGTGGAGTGTGTGGGAGTTCAAACAAGCTGCATCTCACAACAACTTTATGAATTCCTTACTTCATTCCCACTGCCTGACACTGGTGGTAAATGAATAGCAGGGCTACCCCTCCCCAGGATGATGCAGACAGAGGGGATGCTGGCATGTAAGTAGGTAGTTATTGTACAGTGTGATAGGAGAATGGTTGGAGGTCAGAAGTACAGAAACCAAGATGTGACAAGGTGTGGAGTATTCAGAACTGGTAGAAAATCTGTGTGCCTGGAGCAGCAGAGGCAGGGACAAGAAGAGGCTATGGAGTCAGTGAGAGATTCATTGAGCCCATTGTACAGCTGAGAAAACAGAAGAATTTGGAGCTAAAGTAATTTGCTTGTGGTAATGTAGGTAATTTGGATTAGAAATAACTCTTTTCTCCACAGGTAGAACACTGGCTATGTGTGGCCCTGTAACCCCAGGCAGAGGGATATTTTACTGCATTAGGTCTTAATTATTTTGATGTCATGGATCCCTTTGAGAATCTGATGGAATGTACATATATAGACACACTTTTGAAAAATTGCAAGGGGTCTATTGACATGCTGAAGCACTTCTACAGTTTATAAGATAAAAACTCCTAACCCCCAATAAAGGACAGAAAGAGGTGGGAAGGGTAAGAGTGCATGGAACTGAAATCTAAGAAAACAGTTTTCGTCATTACTGGGAGAAAATGTCTTTGCAAAGGGCAGGAGGAAAACAAGAAGATGAGTAGTCCACGTGACATGCTGCCCGCAAAACATCCGAAGTGATGACAGCTGACGTGCTAGCAGTATTTTAGGATCCCTCCACCACTTGCACATTTGTTACTTCGATACACTGACAAAGGCCCACATTACGGATTATCGACTCTCTTTCCATTGAGGCTTTCCCACTGAGGCATAACAATATCAAAGCTATGGGCCTGGAAGAAGCATCACGCTACTGGTGTGAAGAAAACTAGGCAATGTGTATTAATGAAATCATTCATTGCCTTTCCCACAGGATGCCAGAACATTCTCACTTGCCTCTTGGTGGCCGGGTTTCCTCTGCAATGTCTCTCCCAGGCATTGCCTCAATGCTACCAACAGTGTTTGCCCAGCCTGGCCTCTGCTGTTAGGGCCTTGTTCTGTTAAAATAAATATGATAAACTCACTCTCTATAAGTTGGCTGTTCATAATGTAACGAGTAGCCCTATTGAAATGACTACCGAACTGAAGCATCAGTTTCAAGGCCTCAGCTAGGAGAAGTGAGGAATGCAAGAATACAAAGGAAGAAGATAATTTGGTTCCATGGCCCTAAGATCACTTAGCTTCTCCCTGACAGTGCCATCCTTAATGTCTAATCTGAAGTCAAGTTAAAAAACACTTAGACCAGCACGAAGAATGCTTGCTCAGTGGAACTTGTCCTTTTAAAACCTTCCACAGATGGAACCTCAATTGACACTTTTCCTCATCCCCATTATAGGAGCCCTGGAAGAGATCTTTAGAGAATCTATTCATCAACTTCTGTTTCATATCTTACAAGGTATAGATGATTATTATTCCTGCTTAATAGATAAAGAAAGTGAGTCATCTGTAGTGAAAAGAGTGGGGTTTGGTACCATGGAGTTCTGGATTCACTGGATCTGAGCATCAACATCCTTGTCTATAAAATGGGGCTAAAACCTATACTATCCAACATTATTATAGAAATTAATCAGCTACTTTATCAAAAGTGCCTATCATCAAGTCAGGTAGACAGTAGGTGCTCAAAAAACAGTTTGTTCTTTTAACCAGTTGGACCAAAGTCACTCTTGTGGAAAACGGCAGAGCCAGGTGTTCTGACAGCAGATCCAAGAATCAGTCCATGCATGCTTTCCTGCCCTGCCTACTTCTTCTGTCTTCTCAAAGCCGGTGTGGAAAGAGCTTCACATTCCCATCTGGAGACTTGGAGATTCACCTTTCATGACAAAGATTCCTGCAGAATTAATTCACAGCATTGGTAAGGTGGGGTGGTGGTGGATGTGAGTGATTTTTTTTTATAGCGTTACAATAATTTATCATCTTCTCTCCAGCAGCCGTACTCTGGCTGGCAGCTCTAAAAACCCTGCAGTCCACGAGAGAGCAGTGAGCAGAAATATTTTCAAGAGCAGATGGGACGTACCTTCAAAATGCAGGATTGTCCCACTGAAACTGGGACATCTGGCAACCCTAAAAAAGCCCAAACTAGATGAAATAAAAATTATGAGATGGAGAAGCAGAAAATATGTCTTTGCATTGATTAGCAGGGAATGTAATTAATCTCCTTCAACTCCCTTTTCAGTCCTGTGGTGTAAAACAAGAAGAAATCGCAGTCTTACTGCGTTCCCCTGTGACAATTCTTACGCGATAATTTCAAAGTAGTATGAGTTTTAAAACTTTGTAGTAATGCCTCCCCTTCTATTGTTCAGAACTGTTCAGGGAGTGATAAAATTCATGCCCAAACTTCCTCAATACAGTGCTTGTCTTATTAGCCTGGCCAACATGGGGTAAGGGAGAGGGTGGAAAATGTTCAGCTGACTAGAATCAGGCTAAACTTTTAGTTTTAATAGGAAATTATACAAACAAATATTTCTTTGCCTGTTAAGAGGTTTTATTCTGGATTTTTCTTTTTGTGGGTGCAGAAGCAAGAAGGGGAGAGCTGACCAGCCCCAAGGAAAGCGGGAAGATTTTCAGCTTTTCTTCTCAACTATACTTCCTTCCTCCTCATTCTGTTTTGTCTGCTAGCATCCTATGCTATTTTGGCCACATATTTCTTATCAAACCTGTGTTCCGTTTAAACAAAACACCATTGGACTAGACAGCAGTCTTAGTGTGTGGCTGTGCACCTCTGTCTCCTTTTCCTGCCCTGCTTGGGTCCAGCCCAGTACCCAAAATACTGTAGGTACTGAAAAGTAAAACGTGTGTGGGTTTGAACAGACTGGACCCCTTGTATTGACCGATAATTCTGCATTTGATCTGGAAGAGGACCAGATGAGGAGTCAGCACCAGAGTTCAGTTACCTGCTAAGCCACAGAAACAGGACCAAAGACAAAATCTAAGCATCTAAACCTTTTAAAGCCAAATATCCTGTCTTTATGAAGGTAGCATATATATATATATATATATATATATATAGTTTCTTATTGAATTGTAGTTTATTCTCCCAAGTATTCTATTATGCCCACTTCTTGGATTAGAAAAACATTATGGACTGAATCGTGTCCCCTCAAAATTCATATGTTGAAACCCTACCCCTCCAATGTGAGGGTATTTGAAGATGGGACATTTGGGAGATAATTAGGATTAGATGAGGTCATGATAGCAGAGCCTTCATGATGGATTAGTGGCCTTATAAGAAGAGGAAGAGGTAAACCTCTCTCTCTGTGTGCAGTGCTCAGAGAAAGACCGTGTGAATGCGCTTCCAAGATGGCAGCCATCTGCAAGCTAGAAAGAGAGCTCTCATCAGGAACTAAATTGGTTGATACCTTGATACAGGACTTCCAGCCTCCAGAACTATGAGAAATTAATTTCTGTTGTTTAAGCCATCCAGTCTGTGGTGTCTTGATATGGCAGCCTGAGCTGACTAATACAAGAATTGATTCTCAGAGTGATTAAATACCATGCCCAAGGGCACATGATTAGGAAATGGTGAAGCGGAGACAAGAACCCATATGTGTAACTCCAAGCCCAGGACAATTTCTACTACACCATGTGGCCAGCTCCAAGTTCATGACCTATCGTACATAACTATTTAAACCATACATGGATATAAGCCTCTCTTTCACCCCAGGGGTTATTTCCTGGAACACACCACTAATGTGAGCAGTGCATGGGAGTTAGAAGACTTAGGTTTGCCTCACCCTCCACCATGTATGAGCTGTGAAGCCAGGCAGCCTGCTGCCCTCAGCCTCAGTTTCCTTATATGAATAGTGGGAATTTGTGGAATCAAATTGGATGATAAACTTGAAGTATACTTCTGGGCTGTTAAACACCTCAAAAACAACAGATAGCACATTAATTTTTAGTCAGAAGGGCCCTCAGAGATGATAGAGACTATTTCTCTCACTTTGCAAATAAGGAAATTGATAATAAACAATGATCTTTGAGAACTAACCCTGTCAGAGTCATCCTCCATTCATCCCTGAGAGAACATTTGAGGGTTGTTGATTTAAACAATTAAGAGAGAAGTCAGGGCCAATTTACTCATTAGGCACAGAAGGTATGGTATGTAAAGTACATAGGACTTCAGGGCCTAATTTTTATTTTTAACATCTTTATTGGAGTATAATTGCTTTACAGTGTTGTGTTAGTTTCTGCTGAAACAAAGTGAATCAGCTATACGTATACATATATCCCCATATCCCCTCCCTTTTGTGTCTCCCTCCCACCATCCCTATCCCACCCCTCTAGGTGGTCACAAAGCACCCAGCTGATCTCCCTGTGCTATGCAGCTGCTTCCCACTAGCTATCTATTTTACGTTTGGTAGTGCATATATGTCCATTCCACTCTCTCACTTTGTCCCAGCTTACCCTTCCCCCTCCCCGTGTCCTCAAGTCCATTCTCTACGTCTCCATCTTTATTCCTGTCCTGCCCCTAGGTTCTTCACAACCATTTTTTATTTTTTTTTTAGATTCTGTATATATGTGTTAGCATACAGTATTTTTTTTCCTCTTTCTGACTTACTTCACTCTGTATGACAGACTCTAGGTCCATCCACCTCACTACAAATAACTCAATTTCGTTTCTTTTTATGGCTGAGTACTATTCCATTGCATATATGTGCCACATCTTCTTTACCCATTCATCTGTCAATGGACACTTAGGTTGCTTTCATGTCCTGGCTATTGTAAATAGAGCTGCAGTGAACATTGTGGTACATGTCTCTTTTTGAATTACGGTTTTCTCAGGGTATATGCCCAGTAGTGGCATTGCTGGGTCATATGGTAGTTCTATTTTTAGTTTCTTAAGGAACCTCCATACTGTTCTCCATAGTGGCTGTATCAATTTAACATTCCCACCAACAGTGCAAGAGGCTTCCCTTTTCTCCACACCCTCTCCAGCATTTATTGTTTGTAGATTTTTTGATGATGGCCATTCTAACTGCTGTGAGGTGATACCTCATTGTAGTTTTGATTTGCATTTCTCTAATGATTAGTGATGTTGAGCATCCTTTCATGTGTTTGTTGGCAATCTGTATATCTTCTTTGGAGAAATGTCTGTTTAGGTCTTCTGCCCATTTTTGGATTGGGTTGTTTGTTTTTTTGATATTGAGCTGCTTGTAAATTTTGGAGATTAATCCTTTTTCAGTTGCTTCATTTGCAAATATTTTCTCCCATTCTGAGGGTTGTCTTTTCATCTTGTTTATGTTTTCCTTTGCTGTGCAAAAGCTTCTAAGTTTCATTAGGGCCCATTTGTTTATTTTTGTTTTTATTTCCATTTCTCTAGGAGGTGGGTCAAAAAGGATCTTGCTGTGATTTATGTCATAGAGTGTTCTGCCTATGTTTTCCTCTAACAGTTTGATAGTGTCTGGCCTTACATTTAGGTCTCTAATCCATTTGGAGTTTATTTTTATGTATGGTGTTAGGGAGTGTTCTAATTTCATTCTTTTACATGCAACTGTCCAGTTTTCCCAGCACCACTTATTGAAGAGGCTGTCTTTTCTCCACTGTATATTCTTGCCTCCTTTATCAAAAATAAGGTGACCATATGTGCTTGGGTTTATCTCTGGGCTTTCTAGCCTGTTCCATTGATCTATATTTCTGTTTTTGTGCCAGTACCATACTGTCTTGATTACTGTAGCTTTGTAGTATAGTCTGAAGTCTGGAAGCCTGATTCCTCCAGCTCCGTTTTTCTTTCTCAAGATTGCTTTGGCTATTCGGGGTCTTTTGTGTTTCCATACAAATTGTGAAATTTTTTGTTCTAGTTCTTTGAAAAATGCCATTGGTAGTTTGATAGGGATTGCATTGAATCTGTAGATTGCTTCAGGGAGTATAGTCATTTTCACAATGTTGATTCTTCCAATCCAAGAACATAGTATATCTCTCCATCTGTTTGTATCATCTTTAATTTCTTTCGTCAGTGTCTTACAGTTTTCTGCATACAGGTTTTTTGTCTCCTTAGGTAGGTTTATTCCTAAGTATTTTGTTCTTTTTGTTGCAATGGTAAATGGGAGTGTTTCCTTAATTTCTCTTTCTGATTTTTCATAGGGCCTATTTTTAATTTATTTTAACATCCAAAGAAAAAAGGAAACTTTTAGATCAAATGAAATATTTTAATATATAATATTAACAAGTTCATCTTTACACCAATGTAGTTGTAAATTATAATTTTTAATACAGTTTATGAAGGAGGAGGCCCACAAAGGCAAAAGTGCCTCAGGCCCAGAACATCCTGTGCAGGCCTGAGAAAAGTACCACATAATGAAAATACTTTTATTTCCAAGGGAAACATTTCATTTACTTGGTTTCTGTATTGCTCTGGAGTTCTGCAGCCACTCTCGGCTCTGCACTGTTCTCCTAAAAGCACTGCAATCTTTCCAGAGTCTTGTCTGCTTATGCTGTTCCCTTTGTCTACAGCATGCCCTCTGTCCTCACCATCGTCCCCACAAGGCAAACACTGTAGTGTCACCTGCCTCCGTGCCTTTGTTAGATTGCATCATAGGTCTTGGTCTCTTGGTTTTAACCATTCTTATCATTCTCACCACCTTTTGCCTCGTGTTTTAATCATTCATTCAGTCGGCCAGCCCTATCCAAAATGTGCAGAATGCCCTGTGAGAGGCAGTAAAGCTTAGTGGTAATGACCAAGGACTCTGGTCCTGAGTTCGAAACTCAGTTTTGCCACATACTAGCTGTGTGATATTTGCCTAGTCAGTTAACACACTTGCCTCAGTCTCTTCATCTGTAAAATGGAACTAATGATAGCATTAGTTCAAAGTTTCTTTTGAAGGTTATTTGAATATACATGCATATGTGTGCATATATTCGCATACACAGATTTGCTGCTGGGAACACAGTAAGCACTATGTAATGATAGATATTATCATTATTTATTGTTACTTTATTAATATAATTATTATAATATTATTATGTATCAATTTCTAGGCCCTAAGAATACAAAGAGCTCTTTAAGGGGTTCACTTTCTAGTGGAAAATTAGGCATATAAAGAAGACATATTAAGATAAATCTTTCTAAGTGTTTTGAGAGCCCAGACTGTCTCTAGCTAGGGGAAGTTGGGAAGACATTTTAAATGTATGTGGCCTGAGGCTGGGTCTCGGTAGAGGGTTGGGGTTCTGCAGGTTGATGAGAGGAACGGCATTCTAGGAAGGGTTTGCAGATTTAAATAGTCTCAAGATGGCAAGTTATGTTTGGAAATTGGTGAGAAATTTAGTGTGGCCAGAGCATAGGCCATTTCCAGGGAAAGCAGTCAAAGGGGGTGGGGTGCGGGGGAGGTGGGAGAGAAGGAGCCAAGCCGACTTGGAAGTTTGGTCCTTTCCCTACAAGCTTTCGGAAATTGGAGAGTAATCTGCTTAAATGTCTACTCTAGGAAGATCACAGTGGTGCAGGGTTGAGAGAGTTCTAGGCGGAAGGGTAATTGCAGGAGAGAACCAGTCAACAGACTGTTGTGAGCATGAGCTCAGATTTTAGAGTGGAACCTAAGTCAGAGAGGGTATGAGGAGAGAGATTAAGAGGCCAGAAATGCAAGACTTGACAGGGCATGGTGACAGATTGGTTGTAGGAAGAAAGGGTGAGGGAAAGATTGAGACTGATTGATTCTTAGCCTGGGCGGCAGGAAGACTTCAGTGAAGACTTTCAGTGAAGACTGAAAATGGAGAAGGAGGAGGTGTGCAGCACCTCTGGCGTGCATGTGGAGACGTCAGGGAAGCAGCTGAAAGGAAGAGTCTGGTACTCAGAAGAGAGACCTAAGCTGGGGATAAAGGTCTAGGGGATGACAGTTGAAGCCACAAGAGTAGTGGTGGATGATGGTCGAAGCCACAAGAGTAGCCGAGAGCACCCAGGGGAGTGTATCAGCCGTAGTTGGCTGAGAGCCACGGATCGCCTGCAGGGATTCAAACCTGAGCAGTTATGGTAAAGTTGGATGGAGCCAATGACAGAGTATTATCTTATTTAATTGTTCATTGTCTGTCTTATCCACAGGAATGTTAGCTTCTTGAGAATAGAATCTTTGTGTTCTGCAAAAAAGACATTGGCACACATGCCACTATTATCGTGTGATATAAATATAGACTGGAGCATTTGGGGAAAATATTACCAGCAGATGGGGAGTAGAGTGTACATGATCCTCCAAAGTTTATTATTCCAGAGAAGGGTATCCAGGTCAGGCACACCATGAAAACAGCTCTGGTAGAGAGAAGTCTTCCACTCCTCTGAAATTCTACATATTTATAACGGTGGGAAGGGGGCGACCATGTAACAGTAGAAACTTCCTGGTAGATGTGTCCTCATTAGAAAGGCGGAACCTCAGAGCTCCATGAATGTCTGCTTTGGTCCCTGTCCCAGGGAGCTAACTCTCTTTGCTGGACCACTAGAGGAGAGGAGGTAAGCCTCTAGGGCCATGCAATCTGTCTGTGAGCACCTATAACGTGCTCAGCTCATAGTAAGTGGCCAAAACCAGTCATTGAATAAATGATATACTCCGAAGTGTCTAGCAGTGCTTGGCACACAGCAGGTACTCAAGGAGTGAGCTTTCTTCTGTCTTCCAGATGCTTACAGGACTCGTGCTAATTTCTAATTTATTTCTGTATGCCCTCTTCTCCACTCATACGTCCTTGCCGGGTCTGCTTCTCCTTATGGACCCTAAATACCCTGGGGTTCTTCCTCCTTTTTTCCTCCAATCTCATTTGCTCGACCTGTGTGCCATCCCTTTACCCCTCTCTTTTCTACTGGACATAACGCTTTACAACAATCTAGTAAAATAGGGACTACGGCAGCCATTTTTCAGCTAAGGAAACTGAGACTTTCAGGGCTTAATGTCTTGCCCAAGGTCATAGGGGTGGTAAGTTGCAGTGTGGGAGTGTCTAAACCTTTTGACTCCAGGCCCAAGTCTCTGCAGTTGCCTCCTTTAGGAAGTATGTGATCCTCTTTCACAATTGTCCTTCAGTAGATCTTTGGGAGAAGATGATGGAATGATCATCATGTTGCCCTTCCAGAAAAGCCACACAACATAGGCTGTTTAAAGTGGAATGATAGAAATGAGTAGAAAGAGTTCTATTAGTCAAGAGAGCTGGGTTACAGGGTCAGCTCTAACACTTGGCATATGTGTGACGTTGGGCAAATCTCTGCACCACTCTGGGCCTCAGTCTTCACTTCTGCAAAATAGGAATAATAATTTCTGCCCTTTATACTTTATAGAATTGTTGAAAGAATCAACAATTGCATAATGAATGTGCAAAGCAAATGCAAATGCAAAAATGAATGCATAATTGGAGTGAAAAAGCATAGAGGATTGTAAAGTTGTCCACAGTATCAGGGGTCTCTCTTTTTCATTATAAAAATAGTCAATAATGAAAAGAGTGCTCTTTAGGGTCTCTAAAGATTAAATCACAATATCAATTGTGTATTAATTTAAATGTTAAATTAATTTTTCCTAAAAGGCATCGTGCATGTTTGAACTATGCTTTATAAACTTTCTTTTAATCAGCCAGACTAAATTTCTTACAGTTCATTCTGGCAGAAATAAGTCATTGTCATTGCCATCACTTCGATAAACAGTGCTTTGAGGGCTTAAAACATCCCCAAGGATAGAACCAATATTTGCCAAGGGATCTTTTGGTCCATGAATCTCACTAATTTGCTCCTTGTGTTATATGAATGAGGAAAAGGCCCTGGCTCTTGGATCTGGGACATCTGAACTGACTCCTGCCAAGTGGCAGGGACAATTTTAGTGCTGCTGAGAATCTGACTGCTGTTTCCGCCTACTCCCGCCTTCCCCCTTCCTCCTGTCCTTGAGCACGCAGATGCTGCCTGCCTTCTGCTCTCTCCTTTACCAGTTTCTTGTATTTCCATGTCTCCTTGCACCCGTTTGCCTCTCTCCAGATTCTCACTTATCCCTGTGTTTTCTTCCTTATCCCTCCCCATCCCCCATGCACAGTTTTATATTGGTTGGTTTCTCCAATAGACCTATGTTATGTCTTTCCTTACCCCAGGGAGCATGATAGAGCATAGCCTGGTGGTAGCAGGGGTGATTTTGTTTTTTCCTTGAACCCTCAAAAATGCCAATGGTAAGAGTCTTTCCAAATGTGACCAGCATCTTTACCTTCTTTTTCTTCTTTTCCCTGGATTGTTGTATCCTTCCATTAACTGGATACCTCTCTCCAGTTCTGCTCACTCCTGTCTACCAAGTCACCCCACTGCATTCAGAGTGAACCTTCTAAATATTTAATCTGACCATGTCACTTCTAGAATGTCCCAGTAACTCCAGATAAAATCCATACTTCACATTCAAGGTCATATATTACCTGGCCTCTGCTTACTGCTGGGAACTTACTCATTTCCAGCTACACATGTAGCACACACTTAATCTCTGTTGGCATTGCTATTGAATAAATGAATGCGTGAATGCATTAGTGAATGGTAGATGCTCAGCATGGGCAGTAGTGTAGTGCAATGGAAAGGTTAGACCTGTGTTCAGGTCTCAGCCACTCATTCACATAGATTAATTCATAGTAATTAATCTATGATAGTAAATTAATAGCAAATATTATGCCCTTCCTCTGGGCCAGGACTAGGGAGAGGTGAATGAGGGGATTCACTTTGGATGCAAAATTTAAGGGGACACCAAAAAACTCAGGAATCAAGAAAATATTATTTTAATATAATATTTATAAAAATCAAAATAAATGCAAAAAATCCATGATGAATGCAATTTCAGAATCTAATAAAAATGGTATCTACCCTGCACTTACACAACTCACCTCACTCTCTTCATCCTGCCCTTCTTACAGGATAGCTGTGAGGACTCAGTGCAGGGTGTTAACAGCCACCTAGCCTGGTGGCTGGTCTTTCACTCTGACTTGAGTTTTCTCTAAAGCAGCGATGCCCTGAGTGTGGCTCACAGACCAGTGTTGATCTGTAAACCATTGTTTTGTCTACAGTGAGATAAATACAGAAGTTAAAAGTGTTCATATATTTTTATGGTAATTGGACTGTGATTTTATGCTCAATCTATTTACAAATTTGGGCTTTTATTTTGCATGTCTTCTAGGTTTTTTAATTTTCTTTTTTAGCAATTCATTTTTATTGTAGTTTACAAAAGTTTCGAAATAATTTTACAAAACTGGTCCTTCATCACAGATAATTTAAGAATCACTGACCTCAAGTCTGAGATAGCTGAAAAGGTCTGTGGTTTTCTAGAATTGGTTTATTTGTTCCTAACAAGGAGATGTACCAAACTGGGTAGATGTGGTCTAGAAACCACTAACTCCGGGGGGCGGGGGTGGGGGGGTCCAGCATCATTGTAGGCTATGCAAATGGCGCCCCCTAGTGTTCTGAGAATAGCACCCCTGTGTGGGTCCTGCACAGCCAACCAGGATCCATGCTTTGTATCCCCTTCCTACCTTTCAGATTGTATTTCATTTTCCCTTTTTATTCCTCACTTGCTGCTGCATTCATCTGGGCAGTGTATCCATCCATCTATCCATTCATTCAACAAGTACTTATGAGCCCCTACTATGGGTGGAGCACATTTACAGATGTGGGAATATAGTGATGATAGAATCAGACATGGTACCTACCTTTACCTAGCTTACAGTCTAGAACAGAGACCAGATGAACGATTACACAGACAAATAAATATATCAGTTACAAGCAGGTGACATACCATAAAAGCTAAACAAAGTGCTCTGATGAATTAGAGAGCAAAGCTTCCTTAAACAGGGTGTTCAGTGAAGCCCTCTCTGAGGACAGGAACTCTGAAGTATGACGAAATCTTAACCATGCAAATAGCAAGGGAAAAACATTTATAGGAAGAAGGAATAAAATGCACTAAATCCAAAGGAGGGAAAGAGCCCTCTTTCCCTGAAAGTAGAGCAGTGTGATTAGACAGAGGGACATGAGGTGAGGTTGAGAGGTGGCATGCCACATCATATAGCACCTGTCAGCCATGGTGAGCTGTTTGCACTCCACTCTAAATGCAATTAGTCTGTCCCCAATTTTAAAACTTGTACCCCATCTTTGAATTGTATATTATTTGGGATATTAAGTGTGAGTAACACAAGCCTGGTAACCTGGTAAGCTTCCGTTCGCTGCTGTGGGGGATGTTTTCCGACTGTGTAGGGCACTTCCACCATCATCTTCCCTGACTGCTCCTCCCTGCACTGTTGCTTATTTTTGTACAGACTCTGATCCTGGGGAATCAGGCTGGGCAGGCATAACCTGCTTGGACTCAGTGATTGGTCAAGAGAAAAATGTGTGACGAAAGCCGAACTCATCAGGTTACCTTTCTGAGGTTTACTCTATCTAGAACCAACAGGAAACAGTATGTGTCTTTTGTGACTGGACTCCAACTGCCTGTGACTACATTCTCCACCTCAAGGAGAAAACTTGTGTGCATTGGAGTGAATAGGGTCAGAAAGAGGCAGTTTGACATGATAGATGGACAGAAACTTGGAACAGTATCAGTCACAGGTCCCAGTCTCTGACCCTTTACGCTGCCCTGGTTCCTTCATTACCCTAGAAACCTTCTAATAAATCCTTTTTATTTATTGTTTTGCCTAAGCTTGTTTGAGTACAGTCTCTGTGACCTGTAACTAAAAAGACGTTACAACTGCAGCCTCCCAGACTCTTGACCTCCTCCAGGGCCCGTCCCTTTCCACGCTCCCACCTTGCGCAGGACTTCATCTCCCTTCACATATGTTAAATACAGTGAGGGAAAGTCCATGTTTCCCAAAGTGGGTTTGTCAGAAACTTCCTACCATTGGGAAACTGAATTTGACCATTTCTCAATTTTTTGGAGATGTCCTTTATCATAGCAGCTGTTAGAGGATTGGAAGTTCATAAGTGAATATTCCCCATAGCTTCTATGAGTCTCTAGTTTGGACATATACATACCGTATCCTCATAGATATGCACACAGATGCACACACAGACACACAAAGGCACACATGCTGGAGTGCATTCCTGTGGATGCTCAGGGCATGTTCAGTTGTTGCTTTTATGACCAAATAAAAGGAATATCATTTTCCTCAATGTTCTATAAATGAAAGGCCTTTTCTTGGGCTCTGGGTCAGTTTAGAGCTCTTCAAAACCATCTGGAGCATGATTTCCTTTCTTCTTAACAATTTCTTTGTGCTGTTTTTCTTTAAGCTCAACTGTAGTAAGAGGAAAAAAAGCCTCTAAAACCAAGCCAAAAATCGGTGTGAATCCTGACAGCAGGCTCCAAAATGCCAAGTGGGAGAGAAAGAAATGGAAACACTGACTTTTTCCAAAGCCATGTAACAATACATCCTTCCGCAGATATCCATGTGGTCTTAGTGTGTCTAAGCTTTCCGAGCTGGCCTGGGCCAGCAGGAGCAGTTTGTCGTGGTGGCTGCCTACTGTCCGGTGCCCATCTATCCATCTCCTTCTACCACACTGAATCTGGTGATCTTTAGGATTCGCTGCAAATCCAGATGTTCAGTCTGACTTAGAAACCCCCAGAGGACTAACTGTGGGTGTGTCACAGAGGTGCATGTAGATATTTTCAACTGCAAATGATAAGTTAATGAGGAAGGTGGCTTGTAGGAGTCTTGGAACAAATGATCTACTGCTGGAAATTGGATTTTTCTGTGGCTTGCTCTACTCTTAAGAATAAATTCTACTGTTAATCCTAGATCTATACTATATTGCTCATACAGGGGGTGTTATGACTATGAATGTGCCCATTTTGAGAACCATTTATACAAAATTCTCAACTCCAAGACACATTAGGTATACACTAGTTATTATTGATCTTCAAAATAATTCTATTAATATTTTTCCGTCAAATGATTCTCATAAACCATCTTCTTCAGTTCCTTTAAGATAGATTATTTGTGACTACTTACATGTATTTAGGGGAAAGTAATGTTTTGAGTAAGGTGGAGAATATATGTTCTCTGAAACAAAAGTATCAACTTGTAAGATTTAATCACATGGCTTTCCCTTTAATAAGATTTGATGGTTATCTTTGTCACTTTTTATCTTGGGGGGATTTTTGCACTTCATGGGACTCTATGGCTGAATTAAAGATTCTAGTTGGCTATTTGCTGAGTGTGACGGATTTTGTGAGCTGCTACTGAAGCTGGTAAGCTGGTCCCTGGGAAATGTCCCTGGATTCTCTTTTCCACCTGCCTGCTAGGTGACAGGGGTGGAAGTGGAGAAGCCTAGACTTGGAGCCAGAAACCTTGTTTGAGGTTAGGCTCTAGTAATGACCATTTGTGTCGCCCTTTGGCAAGTCATTTACTTCTTACCGTTCCTCGTTTGTAAAATGGGAGTAATAGCTGCCCAAACTGTCTACGTCGTCATGGGATTTAAATGAGATTATACATGGGAATACACTTCCTAATCTATAAAACAAATCACAGAAAGGTTAATTATTGATAACATCCTCTTCATTCTGTCCATAAAATAATGGCGTTCCCTCTGCCTGGAATGCTCTGTCCTTGCATCTTCGCAAGGTGTGTTGTTTCAGATTCCAGCAAGAAACAGAGTCCATCCCCAATTTTTTGGTTGAGGGACTGTACTGTGGGTTGGGTTAAGGAGACAGCCAGGAAAGGTGGGAAACCTAGACAGTACCAGTACTGAGAAGCCATTGCTACCTCTAAGGCCGGAAGAACTGGGGCTGGGATGGGAGGAACCATGTTACTGGGGCCCTGCTGGAGCTGGAACCGGGGAGGGGGCCACCCCAGGAGAGCTGCCATTGTAGAGGACCACAGTCTCCACCTGTCTGATAAGGCTCAGGTTCTAAGCAAGGAAAGATTTACTTACTCTCCCTCCTCCTGCCCTCTGGTGTCTCATTGGCTAAATCCCATTGGAAATAAGCTGGGAAGGGAGTCAGAATAGAGAAAAGCAGAGCATGGATGGGGGCAAATGGAGAACCACCAGTTCACCTGGCTTCTTGTTATGTCATTTCCATCCCCTCAGAATGGCTTTCCTTACCACCCAGTCTAAAGGAACTTTCACCAATCCTTTTCAACTCCATCACCTTGCATTTTCTTTATAACACTTATCACCACCTAGAATTATCTTACCATTTATTTGCTTGGTTATTTATTGTTCCTCTTCCCCCTACTGGAAGGTCCGTTCCATGAGGTGAGGTTCCTTGTTGGTTTTGTCCACTGCTCTATCTCGAGGGCTTAGAGCATAATAAATCATTGTTTAATACCTGCAGAATGAATAATGATGGTAGAGTAATTGAGGAAGAGGTGATATGATTAAAGATGCCATCAAAAGAATGCCTGAGCTTTAACTCTATTGGCAGATATATCTTTGCTCCTGACCTCTGGCTGAATTGCTAGTCAAATTTTCCCCTTCTGAAGAACTCAGGCTGCCCACTCCTGCCAGGGGTTGGGGAATGTTCATTAATGACATTGCCTCAAAGATTCTTTGCCCCCTCATTGTTCTTTGCACATTGCAACAGAAATAGCTTTTACATGACAAAGTGTCAGGAAGAACCAAGACCACTCATTTTCTGTTCACATCTGGAAGCGGGGACTCTACCATTTCCTCTACGCATTCCTTATCATTTTGGCGAAAGGGGAGCTCACGGTGACGCACAGAAACCCCTGCCCCCAGAGTCCTGGATGCGTCATGGCAATGACGACAATGCTAGAAATCCCTTACACTTACATAAAGTGCTTTAGGGACTGAAAAGTACTTTCATAGTCATCATCTTTTAATCGTGACACTAACACATAAGACAGGTACTACTTTCTTGTTTCTTTAATGAGAAAGTTGAGGCTCAAAGAGTTTAACTGAGTTGAGGCAAAATGGAGGTTTGTCTCAAACTCAGTCCCCTTGGGAGCTGTTTCCTCTATCAGTGTCACTGAAAAGAACAAACAACTCTACAGGCAAAACCTGTCCCTGTCAAGGGAAATCCATGAATGCGAAATCTGGAATAGTCTTTTATCTAGCAACTGGCATGGATGCGTTCAGCATCTTTTAGTTGATCAGGGAGCTCGAGCAAGTAACAAGGACATGGATCTTAGACTCAGCCTTAAGTTTAAGACATTGCCTTAGAACACATTTATCTTTTGATTTTAGGTTAGGTCACTTCACTCTGAGTCACAGTTTTCTCTTCTCCTAAATAGTTTATTTAACATGTCTTCTAGAGTCGTTTGAGAACTAACTTGCCCCAGATCGCACCATTAGCAAAGGGCAAAACCAGAATTTGAGCCCAGTCACTAACGCTAGAGTTTGCCCTGTGAGATAATAACATTGAAAATGAGACCGGAAATTCTCCAATCCTCCTAAATCTCATTTGCTCACTCAGCCAACCCCAGTGGTTTGCCCTCTCATTGTTAGAAAAAATGAAGAGGAATGCGGGGGGAAAAGGGACTTGATGAAGTGAGTCCTTGACTTTCAGCAGGCGTTGAGTCTGAGAGTAGAGAAGCAGAAGATAGGAGCTGGGTGACTTCCTTGGTGGCTCAGTGGTTGGGAGTCCGCCTGCCAACGCAGGGGACACGGGTTCGGGCCCTGGTCCAGGAGGATCCCACATGCCGCGGAGCAGCTAAGCCCGTGCGCCACAGCTACTGAGCCTGCGCTCTAGAGCCTGCACGCCACAACTACTGAGCCCACGTGCCTAAAGCCCGTGCATCGCAACAAAGACCCAACGCAGCCAAAAATAAAAAATAAATAAAAATAAATTTTAAAAAGAAGATAGGAGCTGAAGCAGAGCATTGACTCACATTTGCCTTGACATAAAATTTATCTTGAATAAGTGAGGACTTGAATCTGTCCCTTCCAAGTATAAAAAAAGAGTAATCCAATATCTTTAGCATGGGATCATCTCCCCTACCTTCACTTTCCAGGGCTCTCACTAAGCGGGAAATAGAAATTCTGTGGCTCCTTCAGATGTAGGCCATGGGGACCCAGATGAAGCCAAGGACAAACAGCTCTCCTTCTGCTCCACAGCAATAAACAGCCACCTGTCCCCAGGGGAGGTGGACCTCACCGCTGATGTGAGCATAAACTGCCCGGTCTGCCAGGGCTGCATCCCGTGGTGACAATGGAAAGGGAGTCCTTGCTGCTCAGGAGGGCAAGTGGACTTTGCAGTTAATCAAGCCTTCGAGGAGACATCGTAGTTAATCATGTCAGATATTGTCGCATCAGCTCTATTTGAAACAAAAGAAGGGTAGGGGTCACTAGCAGTACCAGGTAAAAGGAATGGCAGGTAAAGAGGAATGTTTTAGCTATGACTTACTGTTTCTAAAAGAAAGGGGGAAAAGATGCTGGCTATGATTTTAATGTGGGTCAAGGTTATTTGAAATGTGCATGGAAGTTATTCTTGTGAAGTAAAATGGGCAGTGTGGGAGACCTGGATTCACTGAGAGAGGTGATCCACTACCAGAGACTCTGAAATTGGAATCAGCTGCCTTGGAAAACAGAGAGCTCCCCATTTCCATTCACGTGTCCAGCAGAACCCAGGTGACTGTTAGGTGAATATTTGGAGTGGATTTAACCACTGGATGGTAGGGAGTGGATTAAGTGGCTTGGATGATTTAATGTTATTTAAACTGTGCATGGGCTTCTCAGTGAACACATCCATATAATGAGAGCAAGAATTGTATCCCCAGTGCCTGGCACAGAGAAACTGCTCAATTAATGAGTGAGTAATAATAATACACACATACATGCATGCTTTTCCAATCAAGTTCCTGCAATGTACTAGGTATTATGCTAAGAGATTCACACATCATTCAGTCTTATCCCCACCCAGTGAGTTGTAGATCAGGTATTCAAAACCTGTCCCCCTAATGTTGGTCCTTGCACATAGTATCTCTCAGCCACTGCTCTTTTTAGGGGCCTAGTTGGTTAGTAAATGTTAATCTGAGAAGCTGACTCACACAGTGGTTCTAAATGCTATTATTGGCTTCCCAGGGGCGGCTATATTTTAGCAGTGTCTTCAGTGCTTTAACACAAACGTATAGTATGTGAAGTGTTTGGGCACCTTGGCAACCTCATAGAGGTTTGAGGGAGCATGGGAGATTTTCCTCAGTGACTAGCCACTTGTTGGAGATCTGTGCATTTTGGGTAGGGTCTAACCATGTTCATTACCGTACTTGAAAATGTTTTATGAGCAATGCATCTTCAGGAAGAAGGAGACAGACCCTCTGCTAGGCATTTGAGTGGAATTGCTATTTAATCCTCTAAATGATGCAGTGAAACACATATTATTATTTAAATTCCTATAGAAGATGAAACCAAAGCTCAGAATGGTTTACCAACTTAACAGAGGCCACATAGCAAGTAGCAGAATATGTTTTGGGTTTTTTTGTTTGTTTGTTTTATAAATTTACTTTATTTATTTTTGGCTGCGTTGGGTCTTCCTTGCTGCACACAGGCTTTCTCTAGTTGTGGCGAGAGGGGGCTACTCTTCGTTGCAGTGCTCAGGCTTCTCATTGCGGTGGCTTCTCTTGTTGCGGAGCATGGGCTCTAAGTGCGTGGGCTTCGGTAGTTGTGGCACACAGGCTCAGTAGTTGTGGCACAGGGGCTTAGTTGCCCTGTGTCATATGGGATCTTCCCGGACCAGGGCTCGAACCCGTGTCCCCTGTACTGGCAGGCAGATTCTTAACCACTGTACCACCAGGGAAGTCCTAGAATCTGGTTTTAAATACAGGTCTTTGTAATTCCAGAGCCCCCATATCTGGAAGGTTTGGGGAAGACTGGGGAAGGTATTTAGCTTATTACTTCTAAAACTTTCTCAAATGCTTTGATCCCCGTGAGATAATCATGATTCAATAAGGTGGGAAACACTGCTTATTCCACACTGAATTTGGATATTCTCAGCGAGCACATGAACTCAGTAGAGATCCTAAGAATTCCTGCTACGAGGACTGTTTGTGCCTAATCAGCATTTCCCAAAGGTATTTGACCACCAAGCCTCTCCCTACCACCATTCATTGTTGTTGCTGTTCAGGTGGTTTTCTTTGTTTCCATGTAATATATGTTAACATTCCATGGACCTTGGATTATAATTTGTGAAACCCTGGTTTATTCTGCTCTTAGGATGAAATCAAAGTCATGGTAGGGACAGACAATCATTAATACTCTCTTTGTGTTGTGTATATGTGTGTGTATGTGTGTTGCACACATGTGTGTGTTATATGTGTGTGTGTGTGTGCATAAGAGAACCAGAGAGAGAGAGCCTGAGTCCTATCACCATGCCTAATTGGGAAGAGGGAGCAGGTGAATACAGATAAGTTCTGTCACTTCACTTGCTTTTCCCTACAAGTAGGCTCAACGATTGCCCCAAATTTTCTTCTTACCCATTGTCATATGAATATTGCAAATGGGAATTTAATGGGAAGTAATTTTGTCAGGGATTAGCATGTTTTGCTGGGAGTGGTGGGAATAGGCAAGGGTGGGAGGAAGAAAGGAAGGTAAAGATGAATCCATTTCCTGGTGGACAGATGATGCTAAAGTCTGGGATATGACAGAATGTACCAGCTTCTCTTAGGAAAGTTGGCAGGGCAATTAGGGCCCAGCTTCTCTGAGCCACTGCATATATACCCCTGACCTATAGGTAGAGAGAGAGGCTGATAGGAAAATTTTAGGATCTCCTCTGATGGAATTGCAGACTTTGAAGAGTCTGCTTGGGTGTAAGTTCTTCTACCACGGTTCCATATCTCAGATAGATAAGACTATACTGGATGATATTTAAGGTTGCTAACAGAGTAATGCCCCATGACTTGACGATTTTAACCATCTTTACATAAGCGTTACTAAAGATTGATCATTATGGCATTCTTGCTCAGAATGCTGCTTGGCAAGTAGCCCCCAGTATAAGCTCTCCAAGAGTCTTCTAAAATACTCATGAAGAAGTAGAATAAGAGGAAATCCAAAGCAATTAGAAACTGAAATTTATAGACAACATATCAGGATTTGGAATGCCTTGTCAATAAAACACAAATGCAGTTATTTTAGGAAAAAAACTATCAGTTTGTGTCATGACCTGGTTCAATGTCATGAAACAGTATCATTAAAGAAATAATAGATGTTGTCTTCCTTCCATATAAGCTCCTGTAGACTTAAGAACCAGGACCTGTACCCACCAGATTAGGAATGTGTTTATCCTCCAGTCCTTCCCTCCCACTTTTTAAAATCTCAAGCAGAGACTATAAATCTTAGAACTCAACTAGGAGATGTAGAGGGCAGGGTTGGGTAGAGTGCATTCTGGAAAATTCCATCCTATGAAGAAAACAGTGAAGCCCAAGGCTGAGGAAGGAAGAACTTACAGAGCACAGCAAGCTTGGCATGGTCAATTTTCACCTATTGTTCGGGTTCATAGCATGAGAGACCCAAGGCAGGAAAATTAGACACTAGTTAAAAGCTTCCTAGAGACTGGTCATGGATCTGGAAGATGTGCCCATGAACCTGCCCTCACATTTTAGATTTGAGAAGGGAAATCTGAACAAGAAAAAGCCTATCCTTTCATCCTGTCTGAAAACAGATATGGGGAATTACTAGATCTCACCTTACTTTAAGGGTAGACAATAATAGTAAGGAAACAACATGGGGACTATGATAGAAAATAACCTCCAAATAGGACATTTGGTGTACTGCTGGAGAAAACAAGAAAAGGAAGGTATTTCTACAAATCATCTATTCATGATCCCAAAGAAAATTGGGAGAAGAGATTTGGAATATTCAGTACAGAACAAAAAGACATATACTATGTGAAACACGAGCAGACGCAGCCATTAAGAGAGCAGATTGAGATTAAAAGTCTGGAGTGTGGGATGAAAATAGACTTAAATGAAATAATATAGAATTTCAAGGAATCTTAAAAGACAATAGCAGCATTAAAGCTTACATTGGAAGAGAGTAGAACTGATGTGTAAAAGAATTATTAGTGATATGAATGACAAGTTTGTAAAATTCTTCCAGAATGAAGAGACAATATACAAAAAGAAGAGTACAGTGCTGGGGAAAAAAGATTATAAATGCTAAGGGCAAACGTAGGTGGCCAACTTGCAAATAAGTATTATTTCTGAATGAAACCTTGGACAAAGTAGAAAAGACATAAATTTATAATAATAGAACATTTTCTGCAAATTCCATGTGAAGTCAAAGAAATGACACATACATCTAGACATTTGGATAAAGACAAACAACTAGGATAAAGATAAAAATCAATTGTGATCCAAATAAGAAAAACAGATTTTCTGCAAAGAAACAAACATTAATTTAGCTCAGTTCCTCATTTATAACCTTAAATGTCAGTATACAATAAAGCAATGTTTTTTCTCTCTCAATGAAGAGTTTTTAGACCCAAGAATTTTAGACTCAGACAATTGTGAGAAGGCAATATAAATGTATTTTCTGATAAACAGAAGCTCATAAAATATACCAATGACGTACCTACCCTACCTAATAAAATTATTTGCAGATCCACTCCAATTAGCCAGGAAGTAAAGCAAACTTCAGAGCTCAAGAGCTCAAGAATGAAGAAGTCATAATATAAAAGGAGTGATTCTGAGTACTTGCTGGCCTGTTTACACAATTCTTCGTCAGAACAAATGCACAATATACATATATGTATTTATATACTTAACTGAGATACTATAGCATTCCAAGGAATCTTAAACGACAATAGGGGCTTCCCTGGTGGCGCAGTGGTTGAGAGTCCGCCTGCCAATGCAGGGGTCACGGGTTCGTGCCCCGGTCCGGGAAGATCCCATATGCCGCGGAGCGGCTGGGCTCGTGAGCCATGGCCGCTGAACCTGCGTGTCCGGAGCCTGTGCTCTGCAACGGGAGACGCCACAACAGTGAGAGGCCCGCGTACTGCAAAAAAATAAATAAATAACAATAAAAAAAGACAATAATACCATTAAACTTTACACTGGAAGAGAGTAGAACTGACATGCAAAATATTTTATATATTGTAGATATATAATTTAATATTTTATATATATAAAATGATAAGCAAGGTTATATATGAAGTGAATAATATAATTAATAGATGATTTTATATGTATATATAATCTCACACTTACATTCTTACAAAACTGAGGATCTAAAATATCAGTGCCCATAAAACATGTACACAAATCAATCTATATGAGCTAGTTCATATAGACAGCATCAAAAATTCCAAAAAAGCAGTAGTACAGGCCGTAGTGTCTTGATCTCTGGCCTAATGCAATACTAGAATTTAATAACAAATGGTTAATCTATGAAAGCATTAGCAAATTAAGAGCAAAATTTCCAAATAAACCAGGTTGAGTTTTTGGATTTTAGCTTCCAGCTAAAGTGCTAAATGTTGGAAGTCTTTGGAAGATGACCATTTTTGTTTGTTCTAGTGTCAGATATGGATAGGTATTAAAGAGGATGTCATATTACCAGCTTAAGGAAAGGTCAGTTATGAAATTTAAAGAAGATTGAATTTTTTTCTTAGTAGCTTTTATTACCAAGTGGTACCTCACCCTTCAGATCAAATTGCTTTTGTAAGAAATGTAAACTATTTTACAAACCTGAGAGGAAATTTGACTCCAAACAAGCCTAAAGTGTCCTATAGAGAATGAGAGAAACAGAAAATATTTGCCAGGTTGTATATGTGCTCCGTCACCTACCACCCCTCTTATGAACATTCCGCCTGCCCCCAGAGGGTGAGCCTTCACTAATAAGGGAAATACATATTACCAGTCTCCTTTGTTCCCCCTCCTTGGCCTACCTTTAACAAGCTTATCTGAATTATTTATTGTTCTTTGCTTTATTTGAAAAACCAGTCCTATGAAGACTGTAGAATTTCCCCAGAAGTTCAGGCCCTGATTCCTGACTTTTCTCCAAGCCCTGCACAGTGGAGATGCCAGCCATGTGGGTCACAGGCCTGTGGGACCTGACAGTGCCACTGAGGACCACTTTGCTGTGCTCAGGCCCACTGGTTTGGGATGACTTTGCTTCCTCCCATGGCTCAGGTGTCCATCAGCTTTGTGCTGTGGTCTTGGTGTGTTGCTCCATAGCTTTAGAAGCCTAAAGGGAATAATTCCACTGAGTTTTTCAAAACAAAAATGTATTTGATTCTTAAACGTCTCTTGAACACAATGCGGATACATCCCTGCTCTTGAAAGTTCTAGAGATTTGGCTTTGTTGAACCGTAATACTTAGTGACTCATAGAGTGAAAAAGAATACCTTAAGTTGGGTTTGAATTATAGTGCAGGTCCTGTTTCTGGGCCCCTATGCTAGGACTTGGTAAGATGGGTGCTGGAACTCCTAAAGCAGGAAGTGAAAACCACAATTTTGGCCTATGGCTGGCTCTAATTGCTCATGTTTTGAACTTACTTATCTTCTAACAGAGACTAAGGAAGAGAGCAGCCATTTAGTAAATATTTACAGAAAATGTTGGAGCCCAAGAGCAAGGAGTGTGGTGACCATGCTGACTAGATTTTTCCAGAACCTTCTTTGTTTTAAACATTCTATCTCATTATGCATAGAGGTGTAATTTTGCCTTGATTATTGATTGAAGAAATATGGTCCCTTTAGTCTGGGCTTCAGATAGTTAAAGGAAGATAAGCTGTGGGCCTGGTGTGGACCTGTGTGAAGCAACACATGTTAAACGCCTAGCACATCATGGAAAGTCTCTCAGCTTTGGAGTAATAAAGACCTAGGTTTGCACTCCACCTTCACCATGTATCACTTGTTTGGTCATGGGAAACATTGTCATAAAATTAGGTTACGTATTGTGCTAGGGAGAGTTGATGTTCCCATAGCCATAGTCATGGGAAAAAAATTTGCAGAGTGGAGAGGGAGAGTACTATGAGGTCGTATTTCCTGGGACTGAAGGTCTGAAAGCCTTCATTTCCCTAATCCTGCATACATGATCTTCATAATCAGCTCTGTGCCTCCAGCTCTACTTCCATGAAAGGGTCAGGTTGCCAAAAGTTTTGTTCCTAAAACAATTAGAAGGGAGAAGGGAATCCAGAAATGTCTTAATACGTTTTAGCTAGGAGGTTTACTGCCACTCCTGCTATGTCAACAGACCCAGGAGGATATTTGCAGAGTGGTTTACATTTCTTAAGTTGTAAAGAAATATTTTACTCAACACCACTGTTCTGTGCAAAGGTTGCAAATTCATTCCAGTTTGGTAG
The DNA here is from genome assembly GCF_951394435.1 of Stenella coeruleoalba. NCBI lineage: Eukaryota > Metazoa > Chordata > Mammalia > Artiodactyla > Delphinidae > Stenella > Stenella coeruleoalba. The sequence goes on from NC_137155.1 coordinate 60,491,224, forward strand.
GAGCAGGAAAGGAGAGAAAGAAAGCCTGTTGCGTACGGGAAAACCTTTCACAAGTAAAATTCTGTGATAATGAAAGCCCTGGAACAGCCTCTTTTTACAGCGCTCTTCCCAAAATATCACAATGTGTTATCCTCAGGCCCAACATCACTGAAACTTTGAGTGTCCATCGGGCTCTCTGGCCCTGCATTTCCTTGAGACTGATGTCCATGACTGTGTCTCTGCCAAACATAGTAAGAGCTATTGGAAAACTCACAGGGATTTTATAAGTTCTTTCCTTTCTGAGGCTCTATGAACACCCTCTCTCTCCCATGTGGACAGGGGCCCCCCTTGCTGTGCACATTGAAAATACTCAGTAGTTTGTGTCACCTACAGAGCAAGGTCTGTGTGGAATACATTTTATAGCTTTTCATCCAGAATGGAGTCTAAGGTGTAGAAGAGGCTTAATATATACTTATGAGAATATTTATTATGATGAGAAATGGAAAAGTTATAATTAATGATAGCAAAATAATCATATAATAATCCTAGTGTGGTGACATTTACCGGTGACATACTGTCCTCCTGATGCTTTTGTATAGTTATTTCATTTAATCCTCATAAAAACACTAGACAAGATGAAAAGCTAACATGGCCTGTGGCCCCCTTTCTGAGGTCCAACCCTGGAGCTACCACAGATGATAAAGGAAAACAAAGATAGCCCCAACCAACCTACATAAAACACAAGACATTCCTAGACAACAGAAGGACAAGCACCACAGATGAGTGACTGGGTAGGGAAGGGATTTTACATGTGCTCTTTTTTTCTCCCCACATTACCCTGAGCAGACTGCTACCCACCCTATTATTTCTGAAAGTCAAGATCAGCAGCCAGCCCAGGGAGGCTAGGGGATACCTAGTCAGGGCAGGACTGGAGGAGACCACAGTCAGAGCCAGTACCAACAGATACATGACAGCTGGATCATTCAGTAATTGGACTTTTATTCCTTAATAACCAAGCTCCCCCACCCCAAGAGGTTGGTTAGGTGATGACAAATGAGTGAAAGAGCTATTGTAAAAGAGTCTGTTTCTGTTTTGTAAATAAGTTCATTTGTATCAATTTTTTTTTAGATTCTGCATATAAGCAATATCATGTGATATTTATCTTTCTCAGCCTGACTTACTTCACTTAGTATGATAATCTCCATGTCCATCCATTTTGCTGCAAGTGGCATTATTTCATTCTTTTTAGTGGCTGAATAATATTCCATTGTATATATGTACCACATCTTCTTTATCCATTCCTCTGTCAATGGACATTTAGGTTGCTTCCATGTCTTGGCCATTGTAAACAGTGCTGCAGTGAACATTAGGGTGCCTGTATACTTTCAAACCAAGTTTTTCTCTGGATATATGCCCAGGAGTGGGATTGCTGGATCATATGGTAGCTCTATTTTCAGTTTTTTAAGGAACCTCCCTGTTCTCCACAGTGGCTGTACCAATTTACATTCCCACCAACAGTATAAGAGAATTCCCTTTTTTCCATACCCTCTCCAGCTTTTATTGTTTGTAAAGTTTTTTGATGATGGCCATTCTGACTGGTGTGAGTTGATATCTCATTATAGTTTTGATTTTCAGTTCTCTAATAATTAGCGATGTTGAACATCTTTTCATGTGCCTCTTGACCATGTGTATGTCTTCTTTGGAGAAATGTCTATTTAGGTTTTCTGCCCAATTTTTTTATTGTTTTTTTGTTTTTATGGTATTGAGCCACATGAGCTGTTTGTAAATTTTGGACACTAATCCTTTGTCAGTTGCATCACTTGCAAATATTTTCTCCCATTCTGTGGGCTGTCTTTTCATTTTGTTTATGGTTTCCTTTGCTGTGCAAAAGCTTTTGAGTTTAATTAGGTCCCATTTGCTTATTTTTGTTTTCCATAAGAAAGCACATAATTTAATTGTAGGTGATTAGGTAGCATTGGAACTCAATTGAGGTTCTATCAATGGTGGAATGGATAAGTAAAATAAATTGATTGTGTTGTGTCTTATATGATGAGTAGGAACTGTATAGGCAAAGAAGTAGGGGAAGTTTATGCCAAAAGAGGAAGCAGCATCTACTTGGGTCTGAGCTATTTGTAGTGAGGTGGATGGACCTAGAGTCTGTCATATAGAGTGAAGTAAGTCATAAAGAGGAAATACCATATGCTAACACATATATATGGAATCTAAAAAAAAAAATGGTACTGATGAGCCTAGTTGCAGGGCAGGAATTAAGAGGTAGACATAGATAATGGACTTGAGGACATGGGGTGGGGGGGCTAAGCTGGAGCAAAGTGAGAATAGCATCAGCATATATACACTACCAAATGTAAAATAGCTGGCTGGTGGGAAGCAGCTGCATAGCACAGGGAGATCAGCTCCAGCTCGGTGCTTTGCGATGACCTAGAGGGGTGGGCTAGGGAGGATGGGAGGGAGGCTCAAGAGGGAGGGGATATTGGGACACATGTGTGCATATGGCTGATTCGCTTTGTTGTGCAGCAGAAACTAACACAGTATTGTGAAGCAATTATACTCCAATAAAGATCTATTTTTTTAAAAAAAAGAAATACAGAGGAATATTTTCTGGAGTTAACAAGTGCGAGGCTATGAACAAAGATAAGTCATTGGCTCAGCTGTACAGAATCTTCAAGTTTAGTGGGTAAGAAAGCCACATAGACAAGGATATTATAGTAATATATTCAAGGTACGGTAATGGCATCAGAAAGGGGAGATTAGCAGCCTTGGAGAGGCGTATCAATAGTAGTTAACAGTACAGACTCTGGAACCCACTACCACCAGGGTTTGACTCCTAATTCTTCCTTTGAGATAATGTGTTCCTTAACCTTTTCATGTCAGGTTTCTCATCTGCAAAATGGGAATAACATTAGCATCTATGCCATAGGGTTAATGTGAGGTTTTCATTAGAACAATGTTGGGAACACAAACAGTGCTTAAATAAATTGGTGAGTAAGGCATCAAGGAGAGGTTTATAAAGGAGATCATCTGTAAGTCAAGCCCTGATAAGTGCTTAGGTGTTTTTCAAGTGGACTAACCAGGAGGATGTCAGGGAGAAGGGAAAGCATATGCAAAGTCATGGAGGCAAGATAAAGTTGAGGGTCTGGGGAGATTTGACTAGCTCCATGTAGTTTCTATTTATGTCTCGTATTAGAGGTAGACAGTGCTGGAAAGGGACTGGAGCCCTATGAAGCTCTGGTTTATTAAATCAGACTCTGTTACTCTTCGTCATCCTTCTTTCCACTGCCTATCACCTTTTCTCTCTTGCAAGTCCTTTCCTTTTTCTGCTTGCTGTCTTTATCTTGCTGATGGCTATTCATGGATCTGTGTATTTTGTTAAGACTTTGCCCCTCTGTATTCATGCCTGCATCCTGTAACTAATCCCAAAGGCAAAATCAAGTTAATCCTTGTTGCTTAAACATCTCCTATCCAACATACCTTGTAGTAGCAAATCTCACCTCTACCATAGGACTCCCTCATTCCTCAGAATCTTGAAAACTCATTGATCCTCAGACTTGAACTTCTGCATTATATTTCTAGACTTGGCCTTGGTTTCCTCTTGACCAAATTTATATTCTTATGCCATCCACCCAATCTATCTTGAGTAAGTAACCCTTTTGGACTGACCTGTCCCAGAACGCCTATTTTGGTTCCGCTGAGGAATGGAGGAGGCTTTCACCCGCCCTTGTTCTCTGGGGGCAGTTAATTTCATGCCTATACCCCTCAGTGACTCATCCTCCCTGACAGGTAATTGGAAGTCTGAGATGCTGAGCATGGAACTGGGACAGACATAAAATTGAGACAGTACTTGTTTTATCATCTGCAGTCCTGCATCCTCATAGAAACAATAAAAGAGCAGTATTGATAAAAGAAATAAATTGAGGACAGTCAGGCATTCAAAAGAGATGTGAAACTCTAAGATGCTAGACAGAGAGAGAGAGTCCAAGTAGAGGCAGGAGACAGAACCTGGGAAAACCATGTGAGTACAAGAGTGGTCAAAGACAAGGTGGAAGGAAACAAGTGAATTTTTATGAGGCGATGTCCTGGTCAGGACATTGAAGGCGGCTAGGGAAGATGGGCACTGTGCCATGTAAAATCACTTGGGAGCTCTGGAAAATGGTCGGGAGTCCTGGAGACCATCCAAGCAGTAGAAGTTACTAACCGTGCGCAACTCCCTTTTAAGGAAATGTCCTCGAGGCAGTATGATTGCAAAAGGGTATTCAGACTTGGAGACAGAAGCAAGCATTGTGGTTCAGGTCATGTGACCTTGAACAAAGCAAGTCACCTTTCTGAGTCTTAGCTTCTTACATGTTAAATGTAGGAGGGGAAAAAAAAAAAACAATAAAAAACAACAACTTTCCTGCCCTGGGTATCCAACAAATCTTTAGAAACAAAGTAAAATAATGCATGTGAAAGCACTTAATGAAGCTGTAAAGCCAATATTAATGGAGCAAATTATAATCATTAATTCGATTTCACAGAGGAAGAAATGTTAACAATAGAATGTGCTTGCTATTTCAAGGGTTTGCCGTTCTGTGGGAACAGGGAAATATCAAGAACGGAGGTCTGACCTAGGGATAAAATTGCCAATTCATTCCACCTTCCTTTCAGGGTTCTTATGACAATTAACTTGCCAAGTTTCAACCACAGGACTGTATGTTTGTTAGATCATGTGGGTAAATGTGGTTTATTCTGATTATTTGTTTGTATTAACATTATTAGTGCAGTGCTTCATTTATTATGCTGACCCAAATTCAATCTGTCAGGAGGCTTCACAGAACACAAAAGTGTAAAAATACTCTAAATGCAAGTGATTTTTAGAATAGGAGAACACTAAGCTCACCTCCTCCCCAGCAGATCTTGGGGGCGATCACCTTGGCCCTCGCACAGAGTGGTACTCATCCTGATCACAGGCCCGACCCTTTCTAAAGCCTTGAAGAACCTTCTGAAATGTCAAAGGAATATTCCTATGAACTAATGACAGCTTTAATATTTAATGTACTTTAATTATTCTAATTAATTGGAAGTTGGTATTCAGTGCCCTAATTCAAACTACATCATTTGCCCAAACAAATCACTCATTTTCTGAGTATACTGAGTAACTAAATATATATTGTACTCTTGCCTTCAATGCTTCTCTCTCACAATTACAAATAATATGCTAAGTTCAGACACTAAAGTGTAGAATCATTATAATTAGCTACATTCACAGTTTTCTAAGTCATCAGTCAGCCCACCAGGTGAGGCTTCCTTCTTCTTCAGCCTCCTTTCTCCCCTTTGCCACCACATACTCTGTGCTTCAGCCATGCAGACGATTTGCAGTTCCCCAAAGGTATCATCCGTTCAATAATTTTGTGCCTTTGTATGTGCATCCTCCCCACAGCTTCAAGCCTAGTTCAATCTTTGTTCATCAGGGAAGCTCCTACTCATGCTTCAAAACTCATGGCATGCATTATGTCCTTGGTGAAGCCTTCCCAAATTTCCATTAGATAGTACATGCCCTCTCCCTCTCTGCCCTCACTGTTCCTCCCTGGGAGTTACTGGCTGTGGCCCTCAAATGGCTACAAGCTTCTTGGGGGAGAGAAGAATGATTTGTTCATGTTCACATTTCCTTTTCCTAGCCCGTGGTCTGGCACAAAGTAGACCTCCAAAAATCTTGTGGGACCAAGGAATGCAAGAAGTCTCCTCTAGTCTGGTTCATTCGCGTGAAGGAGCCTCACTGTCTCAGTCCCCTGTTTCAAATGCTTCCTGATATAAAATATCAGGAAAACAGGTTTTTTCTTAAGACAAATGGGCATGGATTATGAAAATGTTATGCAATATTAGGCAAATGCTACGCTGTTTCCTGCAGGAACTGTCCACGTATACAACTTTCAGACAGTTCAGCAGTGAAGCTTTTGTTGCAGGTGGATGGGGCTGGTGGATGGGACTATGACAGTCAGCTTCTTTAGGGGATGAACTTTGCTCGTCCCTGAGCTTCACTCCAACTGGAGGAGGTAAGACTGTTTATCAGGACCTTTTCTTTGTGCCATAGCAACCTAATTACTCTCCCTGATCGTTAAAAGGAGAGACACAGGAAATCAGCTTCCTTTCTCCTTCCTATTTGTAAGAATCTTTTGATTGAAACTAAGCTAACAGACTTGAGTTGAATGCAGGTGAAATTGAGGGGACTTCAGCTATTAGAAACAAATAGAATGATGTTAAATGCCATTGATGATGAGGGGATTGAAGAGTTCACTGGGAAAGAGACAGAAGAAGGAGAAGTAATTCTCTGTGGATGGGTGTAAATCAAAATGATAATCTAGAGTTGCAGCTGAGAATTGACAGATAAATGTGTGGTCATGAGAGAGAGCTAATTCCAGGGAAGGAGAGGGGTGTGTGTGGCGGGGCGGGGGGTGTGGAGAGAGAGAGAGAGAGAGAGAGAGAGAGGAAGTCCAGGAGGTGAGAACTGCTTATAAGCATGATGTCCATTTCTGGTTTCCAGATAGTGATATTTCTGTGTGAGGATGTCATTCAGAAGAATGTTCAAAATGCCATAATCAGAATGGTATTTTAGTACCTCATCTTTAATATAAGTTGTTAATTAATGAAACATACTAAATACTGATGAAATTAAATGTTCCAGTCAGACAGTAGAACATATTTAAAGATATATATTTATATATCAACATATATAAATACAATTGCTATATCTATGTTTATATATACACACACATATATGTGTCTGTCTGTCTGCCCCCCTGTGGAATAAAAACAATTGTATTTTCGGCAGATACGTTTATTAAGTCAGCACAGGACTCCCTCTCACTTCTGGTTCTGACATGAGAATGGCCCATTTCAATCACTATCACTAAGGAACTGGCAAGAGAGGGGGAATTGGGCTCTAGTAATTGTCTATTCATGTTTAATAATGTGCAGCTAAATAATAACTTTACCAGACCACTCCCCAAACTCCTCCAAGGCCAAAGATCCAGAAGTGAGAAATTTCAGGGGGAAAGATATTTTTAAGGACGGCTTTTTTCATTATTTTTTGGTATTTCTCCACTGAAAATTACATGGAGTGATAAATGCAAAAAGGGACACATCCTGCTTTCTGCAGCAACAATAAAGAGAGCATTAGAGAGAAACAAATCATGGTATGTCCATTCAATGACTGCTATGTGGCCACCAAAAATAAGTCAGATCTATGCGCTTGGACGTGGTGTGATGTCCAGCAGGTGTTCATAAGTGAAAAATTATGGAGGACAATGATGGGCAACACTTTTTATAATAATTACCTCACAAGATTGAGAAGGTGGGAAACATTTCTCCCTTCATTTTATACACATTATATTGTTTAATATGTATTGTTTAAAATGTTTGCAATGAGCCAGACTGATACATTTTTAAAGAAAGAATGACTGAAGGTGGGAATGTAAATGAGAGAATGAGAAAAGAGAATGAAGGAAGCAGGACACAGATCCCAAGAATATGATCAAGGTGTGACACTCTTTACAGGTAGGACTAATGATTTTCTCTGTCATGTTTGAAGATGCCATTGATATTGTGCTAGGGAAATAAATAGTCTATATATTTTGAGTCATCCTGAATAAGTTATGTTGCTAATAATATACTAGGTTTCTAGTTAAACATTGAACTTTTAGCAGGTTTAATATAATTTTATTAAAGAGGGGCACTGGGGAAGGAAGGAGGGTACATTTGGGAACTTAGTTTAATTTTTTAAAAAGGAAAAAAGAGCTGGACTCCCAGAACCATAGGGCATGCAGAGAAACTTGGACAAGTTTCAGAGAATCACAGAGACACAAGGGTTGGGCTAGGAGAGGAAGGGACCAGGAGATTAAAAATAAAACTCTTTTTATAAACATCATATCTTATAATCTGCATAATACTTCATCACCTGGGTGTCTTGTTAGACACTTAGGTGGTTTTTCTAAGATTTTTTGGCATGTGTTTATAGGTTCTAGAGAATAGATATTGAAAATATTTTCAGAGAAGAGAATGAATATATCAAACCTTAGATGTTTCAAGTAAAAAGCCCACCCAAATTATAAGATCTTACTTATTTTCTACTCATTTATTTCCAATAAGTCTATGAAGCTCAATTATGACTGTTACTGTATAATTTAAGACACCCTGTATATCCTTCAAATCTCACATCAAAGAAAAAAATCGCAGGGATGGTGGGGTCTTTAAATGGGTGGTAGAAAATGTGGCTGAATTAGAGATGGCAAACTCAGAAAAAGAAAGCAGTTTATTCTAAGTGACACAGATAATTGATGATATAGCCCAGATTTAAATCTGAGTCTATCTCACCAAAGCTATGCTCTTAAGAAAAAACAAATTTTATCTGAATAGAAAAGTATTGCATGCTTTAATTAGAGCCTCATATATCCATTTACACTTTCTAAAAGGGTCATCTTATAGAACTGACAAAGTAGTGACTTCTCTGTGACAAGATGTGACTGGTACCAAAAAGTGCCTAACTCAGAGATTGCCACGAAAATAGAGGTGTCCACTCTGTTGGATATTGAGAGAAAGACAGATACATGGTAGACAGAAACATGGCCCCCATACCAAAGATGTCGATATGCTACCTTACATATCAAAAGGGACTTTGTAGATATGAATAAATTAAGGATCTTGAGATGGGGAGACTATCCTGGATTATCTGGGTGGGCCCAACGTGACTGTAAGTGTCCTTATTGGAGGGAAGGAGGAGAATCAGAGTCGGAAAAGGAGATGTGATGGCAGGAGTAGAATATCAATGTCCGAGAGATCGGACTATGCTGTACTGCTGGTATTGAAGCTGGAGGAGGGGCCAGGATCTGAAGAATGTGGGCAGCCTCTAGAAGCTGGAAAAGGCAGGAAATGGATTCTTCCCAAGAGCCCTCAGAAAGGAGTGCAGACTTGCTAACTCCTTAATTTAGTCCAGTGAGACAAATTTTGGATTTCTGACCTCTAGAACTATAATATAGTTTGTGTTGTCTTAAGCTACTAAATTTGTAGTAACTTTGTTGCAGCTTGATAGAAAACTAAAACAAATTGTAATAGGCTCTTCTAGGTGAACTTGATGTTTCAAGGGATCAGTGTCAGTGGGGAATAGGAGTAGGAAAACTGGAAAATGTTGCTGATTAAGAGATGGCAGGATCACTGATGGTGGAAGGGTCTCAGAGTTTGACTTCAAGATGTATGGATGGTGACTTGTCCTTTTTCATCATTCTTCCTTAATCTCAGCCCCAAGGAAAAAGCAGTGTAATCAGAATGACACACATGTAGCAATATGTTCACTTTATCACACAGAGTATTTTCTGCATATTGCAGAAATTTTTTAAAGAATAATTTCAGTAAGGCCTTAATGAAATAATTATCCTTGTATTTAATCCTTCCGTATTTTAACCACTCTGATTTGCTCAAACCTTTGTAAATTTTCAAGGACAGATTTAACTGCAAATAATAAATTATTTAAAACCTACAGAAAAAGGCTTTCTGAACCAATTCCCACAGAGCAGACATTTCCTGAATCTCAATCTTCCATCATCTTCCAGAAGATGCAAAAGAAGAAGTTGGGCAAGTCACATAATTTCCCTGGAGTTCTTATTTTGTGAAATTATGCCTAATTCATTGAGACAGGCAGAGAATGTTGAATCTTAAATCTGGAAGGAACCCCAGAGATGGAAGTAGCCCAGATTTCTCATTTTATGTATGAGAAAACTGGATTAGTTACTTCAGTTGCTTGCCCAAGATTTCACATTGCATTGCCCTCTGCCTGTGCCCCTAAATGCACAACATACTGGGCTCTGGACTAGACAGTAGTGATGCAGAAGTGACAGATTTTTTTGTCCTTAAGAATTTTATAATCTAGGAAGGAAGACAGACGAATAACGTACATATATAATTTATTTTGTAAATACAATGATAGAAGTAAGCATGAAGAATTGGTTAGGCTTGGAGGAGGGGCACATAGTCCAGAGGGGCAACACCCATCATGGATACTCATTGATTTGTAAAACAAAACCTTTTACTGACTTGTTTTTATTTTACAAAAGTAATTGTGTCCTTAGTCAGTTGTTTTTAAAATACTGTCAATAAAATGAAGAAAGTAAAAATTGTCCATAATCATATCATCCAGAGATAACTATTCTTAACATTGTCTTATGTATCCTAATATAGTAATATTACATCTACATAGATATATACACACAATCATACATCTATGTATATATTTCTAGTCTCTCTCATATGTGTATAATTTTAATGTATATATATATGCATGCTGCTGCTATTTGTCACTTAGCAAATCACAAATATCTTATTTTAAAATCATTGAATATCAGAGTTAGAATAGATATACTAAATACCATCTTGTCCAACTGCCAAATAAATAATTTTTAGAAATTTTTGAATAGTTTAAGATTTACGGAAAAATTGCAAAGATAGTACAGAGTTCCCCATATCCACTTTCCTCTATTATTAACATCTTACATTAGTATGGTAATTTATTACAATTAATAAATCAATATTGATACATCATTATTAACTACAGTCTGTACCTTTGTTTCCTTAGTTTTTACTTACTGTTCTTTTTCTGTTCCATGATCCCATCCAAGATACCACACTGCATTTAGTTTTTACATCTTCTTAGGTTCCTCTTAACTGTTATAGTTTCTGAGACTTTCCTTGTTTTTGGTAACCTTGACATTTTTGAAGAATATTGATCAAATATTTTGTAGAGTGTCCTTCAGCTGGGATTTGTCTGGTATTTTTCTTATAATCAGACTGGAGTTATGGGCGTGAGGGAGGAAGGTCACAGAGGTAAAATAGCATTCTCATCGCATTGTATCAAGGGTGCAAAACTATCAACATGACATGACTGTTGATGTTAGCCTCGATCACCTGGTTCAGGTATTGTTTGTCAGGTTTCTTATCCGTAAAGTTACTCCCTCCCACCTTTCCATACTTTATTATTTGGAAGAGAGTCACTATGCTAAGCCCACACTCAAGGAGTAAGAAGTTAGAAAGTGTAGTATCTAAATAAATTATTTGGAATTCTTCTGCACAGGAGATTTGTCTATTCTCCCACAGTTATTTATTTATATAAATCACTTATTTATATGAGTATGGACTCGTGGATATTTATTTTAAATTTGGGGTTATAATCCAATACTGCTTTATGTATTGTGTGCTCAAATTGTACCAGCTTGGGCCGTTAGGAGCTCTTTCAGCTGGCTTTTGTATCTCTTTGACATACCACATCATTGTGTGTGTGTGTGTGTTTGCGCGCGTGCGTGTTTAGCGCTTCATTACTTTAAGATGTTACGAGTTTATCATTTATAGTTCAACAATCTCTCAAGGTGCATTGGTTCCTTTTACAGGAGAATGATATATTAGAAACCAAGATCTGGGAACTATACATGCTTATTACTACTGGGTGTTTTGCTTCTAGGCCCTCTCAGCTGACAGAGGGAGGAAATATATATGTGTATGCTAACTCATCTATATAAACATATGTATAAATATTTCCATATGTAACTATCTGTATGTATATTAAGCTAACCATGAGTTAATACTGTTGTCCTCAACTCTAATCCATTACCACCTGGGTTGTTCTAGCCTCTTCCCCTTGTTTATTTGTAAATTTCCACTCCAACTGTGAGAAACCTGGCTGTCACATTGTTTGTTTCTTTTCCCTTTTATTTTCACTTAGCCTGGCTAAAGAGTTATCCCTTTTATTGATCTTTTCAAATAACCAGTTTTTGGTTTCATTGATTTTTCTCTATTGTTTTCCTGTTTTTCAAGATTTTTGCTCTTATTTTTATTATTTCTTTTCTTCTGCTTGCTTTAAGCTTACGTTGCTTAGATTATAGATCTTTATTATTTTCTAAAATATGTATTTAATACTATAAATTTCCTTCTAAGCACTGCTTTTGCTACGTCTTACAAATTTTGATAATTGTGGTAAGTTGTATTTTCATTTTCATTTAGTTCAAAATATTTTTAAACCTAAGATTTCTTCTTTAACCCAGGTGTTATTTAGAATTGTGTTGTTTAATCTTCAAATATTTTGAGATTTTATAGTTATGTTTCTGTTACTGATTTCTAGTTTGATTCTATTGTGGCGTGAAAACACACTTCATGTGATTTCTAGTCTTATAAATTTATTAAGGTACATTTTATGACCCGGAATGTGGTCAACTTTGTTGAATGTTCTATGTGAGCTTGAGAAGAATATGTATTCTCCTATAGTTGAATGAAATTTTCTGTACATTTCAACAGGATCAAGTTGGTTAATAGTGCTGTTCAGGTCACCAGTACCCTCACTGATTTTCTGCCTGCTTTGTGTATCAATTACTGAAAGAGGGGTGGTGAAATCTCCAACTATAATAGTGGATTTGCCTATTTCTCCTTTCAGTTATATCAATTTTCACCTCGTGTATGTTTATGCTCTTGTGTTAAGGGCATATGTTACCTGGTCCAAGCTCTACTGCTCACTGCATGACAGGCCAATAAATCAAGAGACAAGTTGTTGGGGCAAAGGATAGCGATTTTATTTAGGACGGCAGCAGACCAAGAAAGTGATGGACTCGTGAACCATCTCACCTGAGTTAGAAGTGAGGCTTCTTTTATACTAAAAGAGGAGAGGGTGTGGCTGGTTGTTTCAGACATCTTGGTGCCAGCCAGACTCTGGAGGGGATGTGATAATTCTTTGTTCTTACAGCTGCCCACATAGGTCTGATCACAATGTTCCTAAAAACCTTCAAAAAGACAAATGTTATTTTCTGTTCTGCAACTTTTTATCTCTATATGAATGAAAAGTGTTACGCCTTTAAAGGTCAAGCCTGGGAGGCAGAGCCTTGAGAAAGGGTTATTATGTATATTCCAGGCTATAGGCAACGTTATTTTACTGTTTGAAGAGAGAAAGGTGCAGAGCCATCATGACTAAGCACAGGCAACAGAGCACAAAGGTTAGAACTAAAGGAATTGAGCCAATATGGAGTCAGATTTGTTGTCTGTTACACATACACATTTAGAATTGTTATGTCTTCTGGAGAATTTATACCTTTATCATTACATGATGCCGATATTTACCCCTGATAATCTTCCTTGTTCTAAAGTCCATTAGACCCTTAACATATTAATCATAGTTATTTTACATTTCTTATCTGATTATTCCAACATTTGTATCATTGATTTTGGTTCTGATAATTGTTTTACCTCTTTAGACTGTGTTATTTCTTCCCTTGTAATTTTTTGTTGAAAGTAATACATGTTGTATCAGGTAATAAGAACTGAAGTAAATAGCCTTTAGTGTAAGAATTTATGTTATTTGACCAGAGATTGGGCTGTATTTAATGTTAGCTATGGCTATAGATGCCAGAGGCTTTCAAATTCCTCTAGTGTCTTGGTTTTTTGTCTCCCATCTTGACTTTGATTTTCCCCAAGTACTCCTCAGAGAGAGAGAAAGAGAGGAGAGGGAGAAAGAGAGAGAGAGATTGTAGATTTTTAAGTTGTAATCCACTATGATTATATCAGAACTCTGTTGGTATGTTAGTAGAATGTGGGGGAGAGGATGCATTCTGCAATCTTCTGATTAGATCTCAGTGTTTTAGTGGGTCTCTGTGTTGGGGCTGAGACTTTCACAAGTGTTTCTCCAATAGTATAGCTTCTTCCTTCCTGCTCCTATTGCCATACCTGGCAGCAGCATTCCCAATCTATTTCCTTGAAGCCCTGACCCCTATTGACTATGTTTTTTCTTAGGTGAGACAAGAAATCTGAAGTGGTCTAGAGTAGGAGGAATGCTTTTCCACAACTGGGGTGAGGTTCTGGCAAAATATTTTCTCTTGGAGAACAGGCCTTTGTTATGGAGAAGGATCTGAGCATATTTCACAATGATTACTCTTCCCCTACTGCTCCCAGAGCCATGAGAGTCTCTTTCTTGCATCCTCACTGTGAGAACCTGGTGGGTTTCCTGAAGGTGAAGTTCACAAAAATGGGAGAGATTCTCTTGGACCGCATCCCTTAGAGATCTTAGGTGCTGTCCAACTGTGCCATATTCACTGTGCTCATGGTGTGGAATAGTAGGGTTTCTTACTTACTAACTCTATAAGGTTTGTTGATGTAAATGGTAGTTGTAAGGGTGTTGGTTCTTCTTGAGCCACTGAGTAGCCCTTTGGATTAAAATGGCTTGGAGCTATTAGCCTAGGCAATACTGAGTACATTCTAGGTTAGGAGATCCACGAAGGGAATATGACAATGGGCAGTGTAGGAAGTACATGTTAGTAATATATCAACTATTCAGTTATGCTGAAATTGTTGAGTACCCAAGACAGTGTAGAGACAAGATGAGTCCACTCACTCTTTTCAATGAGATATCCCTGGGTATTTGGTACTCTCCCTTACAACCAAACATTGTGGGGCTTTGTAGAGAAAGGGGCAAAATCAGTGCCCACTTCCTCTATTACTGTCAAGTAATCCTGTTCAGTTTTTTGGACATTTACTGAGCAGTTATTTATTTCCTATGAGCAAGATAACTGGGAATAGTGTCCAGCTGCCTGGTGTGTTCTCGAAAACTTCAAGTATACCATTAGTTTGCATTCCCCAAATACCATTAGTTTGCATTCTGAGGGCATTTTATGCCTCAGTTAGAGCAATGAGCAATGCACAGCCACTGTTTTGAGTCATGACTAGTGGTCCCATTTTAGGATTAAAGACTAGAGAGCTGCCTCCATTTTGTTACTTTTCTATATGGTCAGATTTAACATATTCATTGTTAAAAAGCAATTTCAGTTCCTTACTGACTTTCATCTACTCTGAAGAGTGGGTAATCTGAGTCATTAGAATGTATATTTTTCCCCGTGGGGATCAGTAAAGAGAGGTAGTAAAGAAAGTTTTTTTGTTGCCAGTAGTAATGCAACCCATAAACTTCTAAAATATATCTTGAATTGCTATTTTTCTAAAAAAACTTCATTCATCTATTCTCTGTTATCTTAGGCTATTTTACATGATATTTTAATTTTTGTTTATATCTCTATCTCCATCCTAAAAAAGAGCCCTTAATTCAAGGAGAATGTCTCATTTTTATATCTATAGTACCTAGAAGAATGCCAGCCCAGAGAGCCTGCTCAATAAATACTCACTGAGATGAAATTAAAATGAGTAAGATTCTAGTTTAATTTGAAATCCGGCCTAGATGTCATTACTGAGCTCTAGACCTATATATCCAAACTCCCTGCATAATTATTATCATTATAGTCATCATTATACATACAATCTCAAAGCATCCAATGATGATTGTATTAAGTTTACAGGCCACTTTTAGGCATTATTGCCATGAACCCTACAATATTTCTGTGAAAGGAGCATCTGTAAAGTAAGTATCTACATTTTACTGATGAGAATACTCAGATTCAGAAATTGAGACCTGCCCATTGTCTCACAGGTAGCAAACATTGGAGCCAGAGCTGGAACTAAGCACCTGTGGCTCTAAGTCCTAAGCAATTTATGTCTTTCCTTTGTCTAATACAGAGGTTTTTTTCAATCTCAATGCTCTTGATATTTGGGACTGAAAAGTTCTTTGTGATGGGGGGAGTGCTCTGTGTATTATAGCATGCTTAACACTATCCTTGGCCTCTACCCATAAGACACTAGTAACATCATCCATCCCACTGTGACAACCAAAAATGTCTTCAGACATTGGCAAAGGTCCCCTTGGGGGCAAAATAAATTCCATTTAAGAATCAGTGGTCTAATAGCAGGCACAATGTGGTAAGTGCTCCATGACAAGCATAAGGAAAATGAGAGTAAAATAGGGGAGTTCCATTCCCGGTGGAGGCAGCATTTGATTTGCATCTTTACTGTAGAAAGATTAAATTGACCTAGCAGGACTTATTGTGATAAGAATGAATACCCAATAGCATGCATGATATGACACATCTAACTCAAAGGGGTAAAAAACAGTAATAAGCATCATTAAAGGTCTTACGTGAAACACCATCTTAATGTCCATCTACTAGACATTAAGAGCTATTTGGAAAACACTTCAATTGATCTTACTAAAGAATGTGGGTCTGATGAGATTCTAGGGAGGCTGAAGGTCTGTCTCCCTCCCCCAGGCTCTGCCTCTGATCATTAAAAACCACCGCCACCATCATCATTCACATGTTCTCTGTAAGTGAAGTTTTCACAGGGTAAAAGTGAGAAGAGTAAAAGTGGGAACATTCCCAATGAGCTGGAAATGTACTAGAAACCACAAGCTCCATGTATAACTCAACAATCAATATATCTTTTAAATGCTTAAGAGTAGAAGGTGAGTATTTGTGTGTAGAAGAACAATGTCAAGAAGCAAAACTGGCCAATCAGGAGAAAGGATGCACTAACCAGAAACAATGATTCTGAAATTCTTCCCTTGGGACACGCTACCTCAGAGTTGCTTTGGAGAACTTATCAATAACAATGCATATTTTCTCATCCCACCCCAGACCTACTGACTAAAATCTCTAGCACTAGGGACTTCCATGCACATTTAGGTTTGAGAAACTTTGAATCAAAAGTTTCAACTGTCTGTTGTGTCTCCTTCTGATAGTTTGAACCCATTAGACATTTCAACAATACAATTGACTCTATTGTAGATTCATCAAGCTGCCTGATGATTGTAACTTGGCTTCTCATGTAGATCAAAGGTTTCAGTTCTCCAGGGCTTACAAGCCCGCTTCTGATTTTGGCACTCTTAATTCTTCCCTTCATCTTGTTCTCCATCTTGGTCTAGGACCTACTTTCACTCCACAGTCCTTCCTGTAGTGAACTCACCTGTCACCTTGGCTTCAATTAGAAGCTATTTTGTTACTGGACATGCATGTAAACCCAGACTTCATTACTGAACACACTCATGTATCCAAACTGCATACTGATACTTCCCCTTGGTGTTTCCATGGGAGCCCCAAACTCTATATTTGTAAACAAAACACACTAGATCCCTTTATAAACCTATACTTGAGAAAAATCTTTGACCACTGTCTTTCCCCACAGAGTGGATCAGTTAATAAGACCTGCTGATTTTTTCTCACACATGGTTCTAAAGTAACTCATGTCTTTAACCATGGGGCTGTGGCTGCAGTCAGTATTGCATCTCACCTGGTCCCCAGCCTCCTGTCTTTAGTCATGTTCCTTCCACTCATTGAATTCTCCATATTAAAGCAAGAGGATCTTTTTTAGCATATAAATCTGATAATGTCACTTCTCACTACCCTCAGAATAAAGTTCAAATCTCTTAATGGAATGCGAAGCCTTTATGATCTGCTTACTCCTTTTCTCACCAGCTATATCACTTGACATTGACTCTTCATATATTATGCAGTAACCATACTTAGACTCTTGCAATTCTTCAAGTGCACCATTCTCTCTCTGGCCCCCAGACCTTTGCACATGCTGTTCCCTCTGCCTGGATCGCCCTCCTTCTCCCCACCCCATGCAGAGGATAGGAGCTTATGTTTACTTACTGGCATTCCTAAGAAGGCTACCCCAGACAAATGGAACCACAAGTAAACTCAGTTAATTGGAAAGACATTAAACTTGTGCCTCTTCTTTTAGCCTGTTTTCCCAGGACGACCCATTAATGGTAGAAGCATTAGGAAAGGGATTCCTGAGACCTTAATTCCAGGGCGTAATATACCAAAAATTCATTTTGTGATATTCTCAAATCACTAGCTTTTCTGGGTCTCACTTTCCTTATCCCTGCCATTGTATTACAGAATTTCCAAAGAGATCAAGGTTATGAGAATGATACACTTATTGAAAATATGGAAAATATATGGATTTTCCAGTCGCATTATTGCCCTACCCTCATCTCCCTACTAATTGGAGCACCCCCTTTAGCTTATTTCCCTTCTTCTTCACCTCCTTGACTAACTTCTGATCTCCCTTAGGATCAAGCTTAGACTCCATGTTTTCCAGGATGCTTTTTCCAAACCCTCAAACCTGGGCTGAGCACTCTAACTATGAGATTCCATAGAACCCTCTCCTTTTACCCCCCAAAATTTAGCAACTCTATTGTCACTTTGATTTACTTTATTACCTCTCCCATAGGGAGTGAACTCATTCAACTTTAAGTATTTCTTTATTACTAAGGAAGAAATTATTCTGCATGCTAGGGAACAGAATTAGAAGGAAGGTGTTTTATTTGGAAGACTGTTCATAGAATAACAATGTATTGGCTATCAGTTTCCCTTGTTTCACAGACTTTGATACAATATGATATCTTTAATTTTCATGCAGAGAGCTTTTTTAAAAATTCAGTAATGTACACATTATTTTTCCAAATTAGCTATGTCTCTGAAGAGGAATTGATTTTCCCAAGACCATTCTAGTAGGAACTGGGTTAAGATAGGGTCCTATTCTCCTAATTTCTAATGCAGATTTCAATCCATCGTGTACTGCAACTTCCCAATAAGTGATCTACATAAATAATACATATATAAATAATAGGCAACTAAAATATGGCTAGTTGAGGATTTCTTTGTGGGTGCAATTGAATGTCTATTTGCATTAAAAAAAACTCTTATTAAAATGCAAACTGTTAAACTATGGACTCCATTTTCCAAGTGTAGTTCTGCACGTGATACTTCAGTTAAAGTATGCTTTGCCAGTTAGTCTTTGTCCAAGACAAAAGTTCTGCTCTTCCTAGGGCTGAGTGGGTTGTGGATGCCACAGGAGGAAAAGGTGGCTGTGGTGTTATCTCAGGCCTCGAGAGACTCCTGGGCTTCCGAGAGTAAGGGTCTTAGAACCTGGTGGTGAAGAGGTGAGAGAAGCCTAAAAGACAAGAGTTTCTCGCAGGATAGGTTTCTGGCCAGTTTATAGGGCCATTAGCATTCTACCCACTAATATTAGGAGCTCTACAGAGGAACCTCACTAGCTGTCATAGAGGGAGAGGGAAGATTTGATGAGGCCCTTTCCACTCATTCCTCTTGAAGACAACCTCAGCACTCTCCTTTTATATATTGGGGTTCCTGTTTGTTTGAAGTTAAATATAAGTTGAAATGCACACGGTCTTTTCCATCATTTCAAACTCTGCTAATGAAGCTTTTCAAAATGAAGCCTATTTGTTGGCATGCGTGACTCAGGATAGAATAATTTTTAGGGAGTGCTTTAGCATTATGTCTTTCACAAGAATGCACGCTGAATGTGACTGTGAAATTTAATTTTTTTTAATGAGGCCAATAATGTGCTTATTTACCTTTCTAAAATGAAATTGTCTGATCTTTCAACTAAAATACTTCATAGATACTGAAATTCCATGGAGGATAAGACTGACTGTTAGCCCTTACAGTTTGGTCCTCTTCTTCATGGGTTTGGGAGTATGTGTGTATATTTATGTTCTGTTTGCTCTGAACTTTCCAGTAGAAGTTCCTGTGAATTGAACCTCTCCACCTGGAATATCAAGTTCCAGTGATGTCCTCATTTCCAGTGATGGTTTGCAATGCAAATCATCAGGTTGGTAACACACAGTACCATAACCATGGTAACCAGATGAAGACAGGTTTGCTTTACTTCCTCAGTGAAGTGCTTCCCAGTCTTGCATTCAGACCTGATGCTACTGCCAACAGGTCAGAGGGCATTAAAGGGACAGCAAGAGGATTCATAGAAATAAAAACACAACTGGAACCATTGTATCCATTCTCTACGCATTCCTCTGAGTCCAGGACTTCTTACTAATGACTTCTGCTATTCCTAACTAGTACTTTCTTGCTGCTTTCTTTCCTTAAAAGGGAGGGTAAAGGGAATCACTACATATCTTTATCCCCAACTTGACCACGGATCTTTGCAAGCAGACTGTCCTGGCTTTCTATGACTAACTTTTAAATAGGCACAAATAAAAACCTAGATCACAGTTCTGTCACAAAGGCTGTTTAATGTTAGCAGCTTTGATGCTCAAGGAGACAGGAAAGCATCCAAGACCACTACAAACACTTTTTGAGAACAACTACAGCAAACTAACTACAAGGGCCACTTCTCTGCTGAGATTCCTTTCTTCTGGTAGAGTAACTTTTATCATTTGTTTGTTTGTTTGTTGTGGGGGAGGGGATATTAGTTCTCTGTTCTCATTTTCTCTCAGTTGGAATGAAAGGGCAGCTGTGGCATGTTCTGAAACTTTTTTTTTTACCTGCAGCTGTGTGACGGAGTGATTCCTAGGAAGAGAGACTATTAGCAATAAGGTAAGAAATCTAATCGTCATGGGTTCTGGCCCGGATGATTTCAGCATCCCTGTGACTGCCTGGGTGGCTGCCATTAACACAGAAAGGTCTAAAACACAGGGGATGGGAATGCTCTAGGCTCAAAATGGTTAGCTTATTTCTTCTATGTTGTGAATACTATTTCAAGCAATGTTTCTGAGATGCAGAAATTATATTTCCATCCTTTTGTATCTATTGTTTGTATCTTGGATCATTTGTGTCACTTTTCCCTTACTCTCTGAAGGAAGTCTAATTCATTAAGATGAAGCAAAAGAGTTACACTCTTTGGCTTTTAACTAATCAGTTAATTCACTAAATATGAAAACTGAGCTTGATGTGCTCAGGCCATGTGGGCTTTCCGGTACAGGTGGAAACTGCTGTAGAAGTGAAAACTTCTTTTGCAAGAGTAGAGAAAGCTGATTCAAGGATAGGCTTGCCAGATAAATACAAGACACCCAGTTAACATTTGAATTTTAAATAGACAGCAAGATTTTTTGGTATGAATAGGTCCCAAATAATGTACGACCCATACTTATGCTAAACTATTTATTTTTTACCTGAAATTTAAATGTAACAGAACACCCTGTATTTTTTAGTTGACAAGCCAGGCAATTTGATTCAGGGATGAAAATTGAAGAATTGTAAGGAAAAAAAAAAAGAGTATGCATTTTTCTCACTATAAACCTTTCACGGGGCTTCCCTGGTGACGCAGTGAGAATCTGCCTGCCAATGCAGGGCACACGGGTTCGAGCCCTGGTCTGGGAAGATCCCGCATGCTGTGGAGCAACTGGGCCCGTGAGCCACAGCTGCTGAGCCTGCGCATCTGGAGCCTGTGCTCCGCAACAACAGAGGCCGCGATAGTGAGAGGCCCGCGCACCATGATGAAGAGTGGCCCCCGCTTGCCACAACTAGAGAAAGCCCACGCACAGAAACAAAGACCCAACACAGCCATAAGTAAATAAATTAATTAATTGAAATAAAAAACAACCTTTCATTATAAAGTTCCGTCAAAAGATCACCTACTTATCAGTCTTATTATGTTAGGAAATGATTTAATAGTGGGACTCAAACCTTAAAAGGAGGAAGCAATGGTCAAAAATAATCATAATGAGTCAGCTATTCTCACGCTAATGAATTTCTATCTGAAAATCTAATATGGTAACTCATTCTCTTTTTAGTTTTCCTTTTCTTAAATAATAATGACATTACATTTACATTTTTTAGTCATTCATAGATTTTCTATTTTTGGATTGCCTGATCATTACACTGCTTCTACTTCCATGTATCTTTTTCTTTTTGATTTGTAATTGCATGTCATACATTAAGGATATGAAAACTTTTAATGTCACATATACTGCAAATATTTTTACATTTTTTAAAACATTTTGACATGTTTACTATTTTTGCCACAGTAAATTTAAAAATTTTATCTGGTGAAATCCATCATGATTTCCCTTCATTGCCTTTGGTGTCATTTCTCTGCAGGCTTTTACAACCTCAAGATTAGAAAAAATACAATATTTTATTCTAGGACTATTTGTATTTCATTTTTTCACATTAAATCATTAACACTATTGAAATTTATTTTGATGAATTGTTTAGGACTCTTTTTCTTTTGTTTTATTTTTTGTTTTTTAATTAACATTTAATTTAGAAATAATTGTAAATTCACATACTGTTGGTTGTAAGAAATAGTACAAAGTCTTCCTGCCTTAATGCAGGAATCTTTTTCACAATGCATACATAACTTATTTCTGCATATGCAGATTTTATCCGGGAAGAGTTTGTCTTCCCAACACAGTCAGTGGGTACGAAGCTGTAATATCATGACAGTTTCTTAAGATCATTTATAATGAATAAGATCTGTTCCCTTTGCTACATTCCCTGAGATTTTATGGTTATGATCACAGTGGGAAGGGAACAATGATGGCATCTCTGATACCAAAGGAGTAAAGAATACTGCTAGAATTTGCCTCTGTAAGAAGTCTAGGAGGAAAGCGTGTTTAGGGACAAGAGTTGGCTTAAATCTTGATCTCTTCTCTTCACTATCAGCTATTTCTTTGTGAATACTTTCTCATTTATATAATTAAGATCTTTACCATCGTGTTAGTTTCCTATTGAACTGAAATATGATGCAGTTTTTATTGTGTAACAGTATACTTTTAAACTTGAGTTGTATGCACCTAAAGATCTTAAAGCAAATTGCTGGACCAGTCATTTGCAAAGGTTATTAGGAAAGGTAGATGGAAGGAAAGTGTGATAGAGCCCAACTATATGGCTGATTCACTTTGTTGTACAACAGAAACTAACACAGTATTGTGAAGCAATTATACTCCAATAAAGATCTATTAAAAAATCTTTTTTCATAAATAAAAGATGTTTTTAAAAAGAGAGAGAAATAAACATCTGCATTGGTCAGCTTTCTCCAGAGAAATGAAACAGAACATAGATACAGAGATATGTAGATAGATACAGACATAGATATATGCAGAGAAAAAATATCTCTACCTACCTATCTATGTGTCTGTCTATCTATTTGTCGAGAGATTTATTATAAGGAATTGCCTCACACAATAACGGAACTTGAGAAGTTCCATGATATGTCATCTGCCAGCTGGAAACCCAGGAAAGCTGGTGGTGAGGTTCCCATCTGAGTCCAAAACTCGAGAACCAGGAGCGTCAATAGTATAAATCCGACTTCCAAGCAGGAGGAGACTCATGTCCCAACTCAATCAATCAGGCAGAGAAAAAGAACTTTCCCTTCACCTTTTTCTTCTGTTCAGGCCCTCAGCAGATTGAATGATACTCATCCACAGTGGGGAGAACAGTCTGCATTACTCAATCTACTGAGTCAAATGCTAATCTCTTCCGGAAACACCCTCACAGACACACCCAGAAATAATAATTAGCCAGCTGTTTGGGCACCCTGTGGCCCAGCGAAGTGAACACATAAAATTAATCATCACACCATCATATAAGATGCCACAAGATTTCAGTAAGTTAACACTGAAGAACATCTGTTTAATTGTTGCAAAGTCACCGGTTAATAGCCCTTTGGTAAAATTTATGCTATCATTGCTTACATGTATTTTGAACCCCTTGTCTCGAATGCTTGCCTACCCATTATCCCATCTTCAGGAGCCAGAATGAATACTTTCACTTCCAAGAAGCCTTTTCTTATGCCCCTAAAAGAACGTTTTCCTCTTTTAATTTTTGAGAACAGTTGTACTTCTTTTAAAATGCATATTCTGCTTCACAATATGTAGTTAATAAATGCTATTTGTTATACTGTAAGCTCCTCAAAGTTTCTTTGTACACAGTAGACAGTAAAATACTGAACTGAATTGAATTAGTAGATATCATTATTGAATTTATTTAACTTATAGTTCATTTATACCATGTGCTTTTATGAGCAACTACAGGTATACAGTACCTTGCCTAAAATGATGAAGACTACAAAGATGAGTAACTCACAATTCCCACAATTTTGAGCAAAGACAGAGTCCAGGGTCAGAAGTAATTATACATTCATTAAGCAGTTATTGCTAATCACCTATCATTATCCATGTCCTAGACTAAGTATCATGGATACAAAAATGAGGAAGTCATGGTCCTTGTCCCCAACAAGTCCATTTAGATGAGTGAGAAAGGCAGAAGTGTAAAAAAACTACTTAACTTGAGTGTGAAGAGTGCTACAATAAGGGGTCACACAGTTTGCTGTGAGTTCCAGAAGGAGGCTGGGGCGGGAGTGGAGAGTGATAAGGAGAAAAAGTTCTACAGAATAAGTTCTGTTTGAACTCAATGAGATGGTATCCAGTAAGGAGAAGGGGCAGCACTATAGAAGGATCTGTACCCAGTGGGATCAGAGAGGAGGGCACATTTGGGAAAAAGTAGTTCTGTGTATCCAGAATATGATGTACATGAAGGAACCTAGGCTGCAATTATGTTGAAATGGGAGACCAGAAGTAGTGCATAGATGCCCCCACATCCTTTCATCCTCCCCCCCTAGCATGAAGCAAAGCAAATGTTTAGAAGACAAGAGTAGAAATGATGACAAAGGAGGGGATCATTGAGAAATAAAAATCTCTTTAAAGCTGGAAAGGGATTGGAACAGAGCTAGCAGTAGATGGATCATTCGATCCAACTTTACCAGCCTCAGAGTCATTTCAAGTTTCCAGGAAGCTGTATATAAGGTTCTTGAAATAATAATCTTTTGCGTATTTTCCCCAGCAAAAGAGGAAAACTCCAAGTCCAAGAGAACTGACTTTGGGTTCCAACTTGGGCACAACTGCCTTGTCTTTAGATCCAGCTTGCTCCTAAATGGCAGGAGTGAGCACCCTTCACATATTTCCTGGTGGGAGGAAACCACCCACAGAACAAGTCATCACAGACTGCTTGTTCCTCCCAGCAGAGTGATGACAGAACACTCTATTCCCTCTACTTCACTGAATCATTTGGGAACATTTACAAGTATTTGTGGGACTTTGATACTTGGATAGGTAGGAAGAGCAGAAGGGCATTCCTGGCTTGGGTTTGTTGCTTGAGTTTTTGAGTGGTCTTCCAAACTTGTGAGTAATAGGAACAATGTTTTATTCTTCTCACTTTTATAGTTTTGATGAATATAGCTTTAAAATATTTTTTAAATATGAGCTCCATTGGTCAAATATTAAACAGTTTGTGTGGAGGCTAGAAATTGAATAATCGACTGATGGAATTATCTCATCTCATCCAATTCTCTCATATCATGCAAGAAGAAATTACATCCCAAGACAACTTGAAACTACATGCCCAATGTCATATACCAATTAACTATTTGTTGATTAATTTCCCTGGTGATGAATTAATATCTTTCATCTGCTTGTTAGCTGTTGGAAGGCTCATAAGAGAAGAGTAGAAAAAGGTATCTACTTAGATAGTTTTGGTCAAAATGGCAGAAGTGGGCATCAAGTGATGACAGAAAATTCTGCTTCAAAATGGTGATGTTATATATATATATATATATATATGCATGTGTGTGTGTATATATGAATATATATATAAAAACTTATCACTTTTAAAATTCAGATCCACAGTGCACTATTCCCTGATTCTGTATACCCATTCCTGGCAAGTTGCACCTTCTGATAAGTTGTTTAACTGCTAAATACCAAACCATTCTTAATCATTTCATAACCAGATTTTCTTTGATATTCTCAATCCCTTGTTGGCATTCATTCAGTCAGTCAACAAACATACATTATCTTTTCCACATAATTATGATATGAGAGCTAAGATCTCTGTCCTGAAAAAGAGATGGTTAAGCAGAGTTGTTAAACAGACATTAAGCAGACTTATAAAACAATGTAAAAATACTTTAATAGTGATTTACACTGAACTATGGAATTAGAGAGTAGCAGTTAAAGCCGCACTCATGTAGGGAGAGCAAGTAGATAGAGAGGATGAGAGACGGCTGAGGACTGTGGTATAGACCATCCATAATTTAGAGGTTGGAAAGGAGAAAACCAGCAAAAGAGCTTGAAACAAAAAAAAGCTTTGAGTGAGATAGGAGGAAACCTGGGAAATTGTGGTATTAAGAAACAAATGAAAAGACTGTTTCCATTAAGAGGAAGGGGTCAGCTATATCAAATGCTGCTGAAAATTCTAAAATGATAAGAACTGATAGTTGACCATTATTATGCTGATTTGAGTGGGTTATAAAGAGAATGGGAGGTGTAGATGGGAATCTTTGCTATGATCCACGTGAAACTACAAGTTCTGATTCACATCAGGTTGATACCAGTGAAGGTGGTTGGTCTGAGATATACTGCAAGGGCTCCTTTGTCTGTCTGTCTGTCTGTCTGCCTCTCTCTCTCAATTTAATGGCTTGATGTGCGATGTGAAAGGAACAGAGGAATCAAGGAAGACTCACAAGTTCTTGGCCTGAGCAACTACTTGAATAGCGGTGCTATTTATTGAGACAGACACTGTAATAGATGCAGGTACGTGGGAGGGTCATGTAGAAGTCAAGGAAAGAACGAAGAATTCAGTGCGGTACATATTAAATTAAAGCTGTCTATAAGTATCTAAGTGGAGATGTCACGTAACTGGGAATACCCCATTCTGAGTCTCAGGGACCTTATTCTGAAGCTGTGGACCAGATTTGGAAACGTGAATTTGGGAATCATCATCGGTTGAATTGAAAGGGTCAATGGAGGATTATTTTAAGATGGGAAACATTATACCATGTTGTAAGCTGAAGGGAATGACCCGGTGATTGTGCCCAGGCAAAGATGTGAGCAGAATAGTGGTGACAGGGGATGCTTGAAACTGGGATTTAAAAGGATGTTCATTTACAATGTTGAAGTATGAGAATCAAGTAGAGTGAAGGATTGTTGAGAGTGGGCAGATTTTTTTTAATTGGAGTATAGTTGATTTACAATATTGTTAGTTTCAGGTGTACTGCAAAGTGATTGTTATACATGCATATATATATAATATTTATATGTATTTTTTTCAGATTCTTTTCCCTTATAGGTTATTATAAAATAGTGAGTATAGTTCCCTATGCTATACAGTAGGTCCTTGTTGATTATCTATTCTATATATAGTAGTGTATATGTTTAATCCCAAACTCCTAATTTATCCCTCCCCTCCTTTCCCCTTTGGTAACCATAAGTTTGTTTTCTGTGTCTGTGGGTCTATTTCTGTGTTGCATATAAGTTTACTTCTATCTTTTTTTTTTTTTGGATTCCACATATAAGTGATATCATATGATATTTGTCTTTGTTTGGCTTACTTCACTTAGTATGATAATCCCTAGGTCCATCCATGTTGCTGCAAATGGCATTATTTCATTCTTTTTTATGGTTGAGTAGTATTCCATTTTATGTATATACACCACATCTTCTTTAGCCATTCATCTGTCAATGAACATTTAGGTTGCTTCCATGTCTTGGCTATTGTAAATAGTGCTGCAGTGAACATTGGGTGCATTCTCTTTTCAAATTGTGGTTTTCTCCAGATATGAAAAGTGGACAGATTATTAAACTGAGTGCTCAGTTGTTGATAAGTCATCTAGATTGATAATGAAATCTTCCAGAAAGATGACAGAAATACCATCTTAAAAGTTTCAGTAAATGGGGCAAATGTCCTAGATGTTGATGTCCTACATAGTCTGATAGCATGTTCTTCAAAGGACAGAGGAAACAAGATCTGAAAGCAGCAATGAAGAACATGAAGGAAATTTACACCATCTTCAAGACTATGTTCCTAATTCAATGGGCAAAAAAGAAAAAGCCACAACTTGAGACAGTGAGAAAGGAAGCTGTGTCCAGGTTTCAATTAGAGAAAGAATTGAAGGGACATTCAGTGAAGAGCTTCAGATAAAGGGGATTTGGTGGGTTCTAATCCATGAATTCCAGAGGGCACAAGGATTAGGAGAGTCCTGAAAGGGTGGGAGATTGGGCCGGATGAGGCAACATTCACTGCCATATGAACATGGCTCTAGGGCATGATGGGATTAATCCTGTGGTCTCCTAGGGCAAGAAGTGTAAATCAGTTCTCTTTGAGTGTCAGCCTCTGAGTACTGATCTCTTAGTTTGTGAAGAGAGGTGAGTGGTACTGAGGCTCATGGTAATTATCTTTTTGAGAATATAAGGAGCTCTGGGGGCTTCCTTTTCAAATGTCTGTGAATGGCATTACAGCTGGAAAAGGGACAGGTCTTCCTGGAGCCCATGGCTCTATGTAGACTTCTCTTAAATCCTGCTACTAGGGAAGGCATTACACATGGAAGATGGAGGGGAGAAAGGCAAGCCTGGATACTATATGAGATCTTACGAAGGCTTGAACAAAGGCTGTGATAACAAGAATCCAGAGGGAGACATAGAGATCGTGAGTTCCCTTGTGGACCCAGAATGCCTTGGGGCTGTTCTTTCATTATGAAGTTCTCTTCTTGACCACAGGGCTCATTCAGAAGTGGTAGCCAAGGCTAGAGCTACAGCCTGTAGTTATAACCTTGAAATTAAGTCCATAGTTAAGGGAATTTCCAAACTCTGATATGAACCTGTAACTAGTCTCAGGGAAATCTGCATTCTCATGGTCACAGAATTATTTTATTCTCATACTCCCCAAATATATCTACTTCTCAATTACCCAAACTAAGTAATCTCAAGATGACATGGGTTATCTACAAAATAAGTGTCAAATTTATCTCCTGTGAGAAAAACTATTGCATTAGTTGTTGATTCATCTTCTTTACTTGACAGTTCTTGCCAGAACAATAAGAGGCAACATAAAGAAGAGAAGAAAAAAGAAAAAAAAAAATTGACCAATATGGGTATTGATTGTTCTATATACATTTTTCATTAAATTTTCCCAACAACCCTATGAAGTTACTATTTCATACTCGTTACAGAGATGAGGAAACAGATTATCAGAGGAATTTGAAATTTTCCCCAAGGAGATGTCAGAAAAGCAGCAGAGCTGATTAAAACTTGGAGTTATCTGATCTGAAAACACTTGCTCTTTTAACCACATACCAACCAAGAATACTAGCTAAGCCAACTGCACGTTCCTTTCCCAAATAACCAAGCAAGCAACTAATAGTTAAAGATTATTTACTCTGGGTAAAATGCTGTGCTGGGATCTATGAGAAATACAGAGGTCAATAAAGCACAACCTCTATTCCGCAGTAGGAACTACCAATTTGGCAAGACAACCTGTTTGCGTAGAGGTGCAAAAAGTTAAATAATTCCAGAGGACAAAGGTGGGATCATTACCACTGCTCTGAGTATCATGTATGGTTGAATTTGCTCAAGTGAAAGAAAATGTGATGTAATATTAATGTAACAAAGCCAATTTTTTCTCATTTTGACTATTTAAAAAATTTTGAAACTCTGATAACATTTCAGTACGTTACTTTTTGTCTCTTCAATACATTGGTTTCGGTCTTGTTTTGTTCTTGCAAAATTGAGTTCTTGATGCATATATAGTTTCACATCCTCTTGTTTTTTTCAGTTAAACTAGATAATATAAGAAATATCCCGTGTTAATGGCAGTTCTTTATACACATAACGATTAATGACATAGTAATCATAATACAAGGGAACTGAAGAGAGAGGAGGGCCTCTCAGGCACAGGAGGCAACGCAATCCAGAATGAGGATTCACTTTGGGCCAAGTCAGAGCTGGCAAGACTTAGGTTCCAAGCGGTCCTGGGGAGGGGTTAACTAGATGAGTCAGCAGAGGCCACATGACATAACTTCTGCCCTGTCAGTCCACTGGACTATTTGGGCCTTCCACCTGATTTGTGTCCCTTTCCAAAGGACTCTCTGTGGGTCAAGCCAGTGGATGCCAAAGCAAGGTTTTCAAGCATCAGAGAATACATTTCCAGAAGCAGATTTGTTTACTAACTGGGAAGGCATCCACTATAACAGAGGGAACAAATGAGTTTTTCTTTACAAACCTGTCCCTGACCCTTGCTTTTAGCAAGGGTTCCCACTTTCCTTGGCAAGCTTTTTCCTGCTCTAAAGCCAAGTACAGCTGAGCAGGCAGGGAGCGTATCCTCACTGGCTGTGCAAGGCTGGTGGCTGAGGTCACACATGCCATGGTAGAATGGAAGTTTGGGGATATATGAATAAAGCAGCACCATTATCTAAAATCTGGATGACTTTTACAGTGTTGTGTTTGAGAAAGTGGTAGCTAGGTGAAAATTCAACATTATAGTACAGAAGCAGCAATTTGAGGACTGAACTGCTTGACAGTCCTTGCTGCCACTACAAAGCAAAATCTTCGTGCTAAACAGAAACTGACTTTCAGCTGAGGTCAGTGGAGGAGCAAGATTACTGGGGGAATCTTATTTTTTTGTAATACATTATTCTTTCCTTCAAGCCCTGATCCTTTATGGAGTCTGATATTTCATGAATGTTGTTGAGCATTTTGGAGGTTTCCTCCTTGTGAGATTTTGTACTGTCAGAGTTGATGCTTTTATTATAATTCACACATACAAGATACAAGGCATTACCAAAGAGACTATTTTTTTACTCAAAAATTAAACAACTAAAAATTAAATGTAGTTTCTAAACTTTATTTTGCCATGTTATGAATTCTAGCATATGAAATAATTCTGTAAATTTTAGAAATATAATCATCTCTGTATGATTTTTGTCTTATGTTATCATAGAAATTTTTATAAACATTTATTTGCTCCCAGAAGATATTCCTAAAGTTAACTTTCTAAAGTTAGCTGGCTAAAAGACCTACCATTAGTATAGATATTAACTATCCACCCTTTGCCTTAAATTTTAATTAATTGAGATTTCTTAATAATTGCTGTTTTAAACATAAAATTAACAGTCATTACAATTAATTTTTGCAGTAATTTATTATTGCAACAGTAATTGTATATTTATAGTTCAACTGAATGACAGAATTTTAATATATAAATCATATAGGAAGACCCTTATTGACAATTGCACCTGGAATGCTCATCTGTAATTAAATGAAAATATTCAAATGTTTATAATAAATCTGAACAACTTGACTTGTTAAAATGCTGATTAGAAATGAGTGTCTACATGTCATGTGATCAGTGATTATGCATAAGTTTAGGGATGCAAGACATGCTGCTGAAGTAGGTATTTGACTATTTGGTCATTTCTCTAAACTTGAAGAATAAACTAATGCAATTTCAAGTAGATGCCATGGAAGGAATTCAGTCACGGTTTAGTGGTTTTGAACTCTAGCTTTGCTACTTTAGTTTTGTACATATTTATTTAGCACCTACTCTATGCTGAGAATTCAATCAAATACTGACAACCAGTAAGAAAGAGGCCTTTGTTCTCTATGTGCTGATAGTCTGGGGAGTTTACACAATTTACACAGCTTCTCTAAACTTCTGTCTCCTACTCTGTGAGCCTCACAACTATATTAATAAATGTCAAATGAGATGATGGGGACAGCCTGTATTTCTTGTGCCATGTAAATAACATATTTATTAACATCCCAATTGTCCCAGCCATCATACAGGGCAGGTAGTGCAGCTTAATTGTCATGGGAACATGCTTAGAGTCCAGAGCCTGGGTTTGAATCCTGGTTGTTGTGTGACTTTGGGTAAGCAATTTAACCCCACTGCTCTTAGATTTACTACAAAATTGTGACAATTAGATTACTTCCGGACTTCCCTGGTGGTGCAGTGGTTAAGAATCCGCCTGCCAATGCAGGGGACACGGGTTTGAGCCCTGGTCCGGGAAGATCCCACATGCTGCAGCACAACTAACCCCGTGCGCCACAACTACTGAGCCTGTGCTCTAGGGTCCGTGAGCCACAACTACTGAGCCCACGTGCCACAACTACTGAAGTCTGCACACCTAGAGCCCATGCTCCACAACAAGAGAAGCCACCACAATGAGAAGCCCGCGCACTGCAACGAAGAGTAGCCCCTGCTCGCGGCAACTAGAGAAAGCCCGCGCGCAGCAACAAAGACCCAATGCAGCCAAAAATAAATAAATAAATAAATAAATTCATTAAAAAAAGCAATGAGATTACTTCCTTCATTGACAATTAAATTAAATAACGGATTATAGAATTCAGCATAGAATCTAGCACATAATAAGTATTCTGCTGAGGTTAACAGTTATTAAAATTCAGTGCAATTGATCCCCAATTAAAAATAAGGGAATGCAGAGAGGTTATATAATTTATTCAAGGCCACACAATAAATTGCAGAGATGAGACTCAGCCAAAGCCCTTATTTTTTACATTTTGGGTCTCTAAACATATTGTCATAGATGTAACTGTTGGATGAATTTGAAAGATACTTATATTATGTTAATCAATGCTTTTAAACTTTCTCCTTGGCTGGGTAGGTCCTCCAGTCCAGTTTCTTTGCTTGCCATCCACATCCCAGACCACCAGATTGAATCCTCCAGAGTGTGGATGTGGCCTGGTGAAGGGTGAGACCACGTTAGTCCTTAGTCTCCAGCTGCCTCTCCATTGAGAAAGAAACAGTTATCTCATTGAGACAGGGACCTTGCTTGGGTAGGTGAGCCAGGCTCCCAAAAATTGTAAAGCTGGGTCCACTCATTGAATTGTGAATCCTGTCGTCCTCTCCCTCTCACTGAGCCAAACCTGAAAGCTGAGCTCTTTGTGTCTAATCTGTTTGTGTGTGTGTTTTTAATTAGCTTGTTGAATTACTCTCTTAAAGATGGCGGAGAAGTCTCAAGGAGACCAGGAAAAGAGCAGGAGAGACATCCTGAGGTCCACCAAGAGGACATGGGCTCCCCTGGATGAGCAGCCGCCCCCTGGCTCTGAGGAGGAGAGCCGCAGTCTCACCTCCCCCATGCTGGGTGAGAACGGGCCCCCAGGGATATTTGAATCCAACCTACTGTGAGTGGTGAGGGTTATGGGGGTTTTGGGCTGGGGGCAAATGATTTTGGAACAAAGATTTGACTTTGAAGATACCAGTATTCCTGGCATGATACCAGAAACTTCTATGAAATGGGCACATCTGACTTCCCCTACAGACACCTAAGACACAGACCTTCTTGATGGAAACAGACCAACTAACGAATGAACTCTGCTTCCTTTCCACTCCAAGATCCCCTCATCCTAAGTCCCCAGGATCATAAAGCTATGTGGAGTCCATGCCAGAGACATGAAGCTTCGTAGGACATCAAACATTTTATTGAAAGGCTTTTATTTGCTGGGTCTTGCACAAGGTGTTGATAATAATTTTAATTGTTTAAAGAGTAATAAGTAAGAAAACACTTCTCCCTTCACTGTGATTTTTTTGTTTGTTTGATTTTTTATGATGTAACTGATGGCGTTTCTTCTTTGCCCACCACCAATTTATTCTATCCCTTCACAGTATCTCAGTTGAAAACTAAGCACCTCCCATGTCCACTTGGCCTTTTTGGTTCACCAGACACCTTGTGAGGGGGTAATTCAGGTACCTCACTGCTTCGTAGGATAAAGTCAAAGAAAATAAGCCCAGAGGAACCTGTAACCAACCAGAATGGAAACAAATATTTACAGGAAAACTGCTTTTATATCCTTTCCTTTTTGCCTGTTGACTATTTGTTGAGCTAGTGGTAAAGATCCACCTTTAAAGACTGGATGCCTTTTTAACACAGGGTGCCTGTGGCAATTCTGGGACTGTAGTGCAATTTGCCCCTGGAATGAATGCAAATTTGGTTCCTAACCTGGCAGAGAACTCCTTGCAAATGAACATCACTGGCTAGCTGCCTTATGGAAATGTGATTCAGTAAGGAGAGGCTCCATGTGATTTATGTCCAACTAGAGAAAGGCAAAAGTCTCCTATGCTTTTTCACCCTTTGTATTCACACCAGGTAATTTAATAATTATTCTAACATCTCTTGCTCTTTGGTGATTTTTTTTTTTTTTCCTTTTCACATTTTTTTCTTTCTCTCTTTTTTTTAAGTTAGTCCTTTGGCAAGTTTACACTTCATTTTCAGGAAAAGCTGATTATGGAAAACCGGAAGTTTTGCCTTGGGGAAAAAATGAATATGCTTATAGAAACATGTGACTAAATACTAGGAACCAGACCTATTAGGTGGTGGCTGAATAACAGGGTGGGATCACTTTAGCTGGTTATGCTTTGACTAACTGGTCTGTTTCTCATTAGTAGAAGATTCCAAACAAGAAAGTATTCAGCACTGGCTGGACTCTGGATTCTTGTAAGTGTTTCTTTATGCCCTTACACATCCTTCTTGCAAAGATCCATGAAAACAGTATGGGTAATCCTTCTGGGACAGGTGTGACATGTAGGGATTTTCATTTTAACTGGGTGTTTGAAGGATAACTCTGTTATTGCAAAAGTTATATATCGGTTTAAAACTACAAAATAGAGGGGCTTCCCTGGTGGCACAGTGGTTGGGAGTCCACCTGCCGATGCAGGGGACACGGGTTCGTGCACCGGTCTGAGAGAATCCCACATGCCACGGGGCGGCTGGGCACGTGAGCCATGGCCGCTGGGCCTGCGCGTCCGGAGCCTGTGCTCCGCAGCAGGAGGGGCCGCAGCGGTGAGAGACCTGCGTACCGCAAAAAAAAAAAAAAAAAAAAAAAAAAATACAAAATAGAATAATATTATTTCAGCCCCCAGCTGTTCATTGGTTTCCAAAAGTCCTCTTATAATAAAGCCTAACTGCATAACTCTGTTTAATTAAGGAGCAATTTAGCATAATTTATTTATACACATTGTTTGACTCACAATACTTTTGTTTCTTTATAGTGTCTCTGTAAATGAAAACCTTCAGCCAGCCATCGACCACATTGGTAAGACCAGAGAACCCAGAGCAGTTATGCTTGTGGACCTGAGTAGGAGATGTATTAAAATGTTTGTGTGAATAAATCTAAAAATGAGAATTATCAGAGGTTCCTAGAAATGGAAAAAAAATCTCAGAAACCATTCAGCTCAGTCACTTTCTTTAATACTTAAGGCAAGCTCAGAACAGATAGGTGTTATCCAGCAGCAGGTTGGGGGCTAGAAACAAGGACTCTTGCCATATCATTAGCTCAGACTCTAACAGAAAACTCACTGGGTCTGTGAAGACATTTTGCAAGGATGTAATTATGGAAATGAAAATGAAATTGTTTAATTTTTCCTGACACTGTATTGTACTTTTATTTCTAAATCTAGTTTCTTTCTATTCTTCAGTCTTAAAATTATATCCTCTCTTTCTAATGATGCACTTGTTCTCAAAAACAAATGACTGAATTCTATAGCAAACAGTACAAATATGTATTTCCGAGGCAGAAAATGTATCACACTTGTTACACTGAGATTTGATAAGAACATTACAAGAAGAAAAAGAAATTTAACTGCAGGTCTCACAGTTTACATCTTCATTAAGTCAAATACGGTATTTCATAGAATGTAAGGCTCCTCAATCATAAAATGCACCCACATTTTAAGTACCACTCCAATAGGAAAATAAAACAACCATCTTTGTCATCCCTGTCAATTATAACTAGGCATTATAGTAGGCAACTGACTACTAGACACATCCTGATTTCATAGATGTTAAAATGTGAAAACAGTGTGTTTTAAAATTGATGTAATGCCCTAAATAATGCATGTAAAAAATGACATAAATAAGGAGTTTAATGATTAGAGGGAAAATTATTAGTCTAATTGCTACTTACTTGGCTGGTTTTAATTATTTCACTTCCTTCACTGCCACTTAAATTAAGATTGACCATTGGCTACAAACCAGTTTAAATTTAGGAATTTTTACTTTAAAAATTTAGGTATATTGTTCAAATTTCCTCCTTTGCCAAGCTTCTTTATTTTTTTTAAATATAAAAGTTCCATGATGCCAAAAATCTCTGAAGATGTTTGCCAATAAATTGAATTTAAGTACCTTTGTTCCTGACAGTTTATTCTCATGAAAAGGCAGGAAGTTAAGAAATATAGCCAGCATTTCATATCCCTCTGATACTTCATCTTGCCCAGATTATAGTAGGAGGCCTGGCACCAGTTCTGGGGTTGTCAGTAACTATATTAAAAGCTTCACTTCCCAGAAATTAAGACAAATCATGGCCCTTCCTCCTTTGAATCAAGCCAATGAAGTAAAAGCATGAGGTGAAGAGTTGGAGGAAAGAAGGGTAACAAGATGACTCTGAGATCAGACATGCGCAGTTTCTATTTGCCAGGTCCTTTGTCTTTACTGAAGTTTTTAATGGTAATGGAATAGCTTCTTACAAGTTCAATTGAGCCTTCACTTTTACAAGGCCCTTCCTCATCTATCATATTTTAAACTCAGTAACCTGTATAGTAGCAAGGCTGGTGTTCATCTGTGTTTGCAGGTGGAGAATCTGGGTGGTCAAGTGCCACGATTTTTAGTTACAGCTGGTTGGAGGTGGGTGGAGGGACCTGCGGCTGGGCATGCTCTCAGCCCCTCTGTGTGCTGGTTTTGCTGCAATGAGCTCAAGGCACCCTGAGTTTAGGGAAGCCCGCACCAGGAAGTGGAAACTATAACAGTAGTAGCAGAAACTGGAGACCTGAAGGTCATGAGGGATGTGTCAGAGAGAAAACTGTGGTGAAACAAAAAGGAACTGAAGGAGAGAAAGAAAAGTATTCTCTGCTGGAGGGAAAATCCTGTGAAAGCTCCCACAATCTCAGTATGATGTAGAGTGGTGCATTCGTTCCTAGGTAAGCCATAACCAATTACCACAAACTTGGTGGCTTAAAACGGAAATTTGTTTTCTCACAGTTGTGAAAGCTGAAAGTCTGAAATCAAAGTGTCAGCAAGGTTCTCTTTTAGGGAAACATTTTAAAGTTCTTTAAATCCTGCAACCTTTTGGGGGCACTATATAGTTCAATCATTGTATCTTCTAAGGGAAGAAAAATAATACAGTGTCAGGTGGGGAATTATTATATATAAGTACGTTTCACTGTAGTGATTTTTCTTTTATTTCAAGTATATTTTCTTAGAGTTTCAGGTTTGATTCTCTCGTATGTGCTTTAATATCAGTAACTATGGCAACAAGATTTTAAATGCTGTCTGTAGTATAAGTAAAGGGGAAAATGGAGAGAATAAAACCTTAAAAGAACAAAAAAAAAAAAGTGACAGCAAGGTTATTCTCTCTCTGAAAGTTCTAAGGGAAGAATCTTTCCTGGCCTCTTTCTTGTGGTTCCCTTCAAACCCTGGCATTCCTTGACTGGTAGCTACATCATTGCATGCTCTGCTTCTGTTTTCACATGGCTGTCTTTTCCCTGTGAGTCTTCTCTATTCTCTTAAGGACCCCAGTCATTGGCTTTAGGATTTATGGCTCACCCTTATCCAGTATGACCTCACCTTTACTAATTATATCTGCAGAGACCCTACTTCCAGATAAAGGATACATTCTGATATGAAATTTCAGATACTGAAATGAAATTGCAGGGGGATACTATTCAACTGACTACAAGTAGAAACCACTCTGCGGCTGGTTTCCCTCAGTGATCATTCTGAGGCTTTATACATTAAAGTGTAACAATATCCAAGTGCCTGCTCATCTTCCAGGTGACCCAGTACCTCCCATGGAAAGCATTCTAGTGGACCTCAAATAACATGAAGAGGTGGAATAAGGCTTCAGTGGCCCTATTGCTGATTTCCTCCTATGTCTTGAGATCGCCAAGGTCAGGTCTTGGCTTCTAATGGCGATTTTTTGGCTTTCATGCTGCTCTGCAGCTACCTAAAGTCTAATTTATTTTAAAGTCTAATTTTTATTAAACTGGAATCTGGTTGGCCTATCTTGTTCACCACCATTATGCCAGGTAGAGCTCCCAGAGGGGAATGAAATTAGTACATGTGGAGGGCACACAGTCTAGGTACTTTTTGTGTATATTATCTCATTTACCAGAACCATCTTCTGTGGTGGATATTATCATTAGTAACTTTTGCAAAGAGGAAAATGAGACTCAGAAACGTTATGTAACTTGCCCAAAGTAACCCAGTTAGTAGATAAGTGAGTTGAGATTTGAACATGGGTCTGTCTGACTCTGCAGCCACGTTTCCTCTCTAGAGGACTATAGTATAATTTACCATCCGTGTTATGCATGGACACTCCTGGAAGTATCCTGGGAGGAAAGCTCTGCATCAGTGTCCCTGCTAGAAAAGTCAAAGCATGAACAATGTGGGTCAGTTCACTGGCATCTACTTCTCCCTCCAGGTCTTCTGACTCTTGTGTACCAGCTTTTACGGCCACAACTCAGTCCTCATGAATTTAAATGTTTTGAAGTAGGACAATGCTAATTTTTTAAATGTCAGTCAAGTATCTGTAGAAATGAAAAATGGCCACATCTGGATCGTAAAATAAAAAAGATGCATCAAATTAGTTTTCTAGAAAGTCATAAGAAGCCCATTCTACCTTAACTCCAGAAATTTTAAATTATAAGAAACTAAACTCTTGGAAAATCGACATGAGTGAGGTACTAGCCCTTAAGAGTTGGAAAATTCCATGGTTATTGTTTTTTTTTCCTGAGGTTCACTCAGGTTTTTCCTGAGGTTTCTGATCCCTATACATTTCAGTCTCAAACTTATAATTAGTAATAATTCGTAATTATCATATATTGAGTGCCTGTTGCATATTTTAAAAATATCGTGAAGTATTTCTCAAACAAGGTGATTGATTAACCTCATTAAATATTGAAGAAACAGAGACTCGGTAAAGTTAAGAGATGTAC
Organism: Stenella coeruleoalba; assembly: GCF_951394435.1. Classification (NCBI taxonomy): domain Eukaryota; kingdom Metazoa; phylum Chordata; class Mammalia; order Artiodactyla; family Delphinidae; genus Stenella; species Stenella coeruleoalba. The sequence goes on from NC_137155.1 coordinate 60,529,641, forward strand.
CTAAAACCACATAAAGCCAAAGAGGTGGACACATGATTTGAATTCTGTTTGATTTCAAAGTTCATGCTCTTTTTACCAGAAACCAGTATACTGCATACTGGTGTAAATCCATGACCATTAATTTTATCCCTAGCTTTTCCTTATTTCTGTGAGCCAAGCTTGGATGGCAAAAAGGGACACTTCCATTTAAGGGCGTTCTTGTATTGATAAAACCTTATTTCATTTACACTTGAGGTACATAATGAAGATTTAAATATTATTAATTAAAAATAATTGTAGAGAGGGAAGAAAGCAGAAGCAAGAAGTACTACAATCCTGCAGCCTGTGGAACAAAAACCACATTCGCAGAAAGACAGACAAGATGAAAAAGCAAAGGGCTACGTACCAGATGAAAGAACAAGATAAATCCCCCGAAAAACAACTAAATGAAATGGAGATGAGCAATCTTCCAGAAAGAGAATTCAGAACAACGATAGGGAAGATTCTCCAGGACCTCAGAAAAAGAATGGAGGCAAAGATCGAGACGATGCAAGAAATGTTTAACAAAGATCTACAAGAATTAAAGAACAAACAAACAGAGATGAACAATACAATAACTGAAATGAAAAATACTCTAGAAGGAATCCATAGCAGAATAACTGAGGCAGAAGAACGGATAAGTGAACTGGAAAACAGAATGATGGAATTTACTGCTGCGGAACAGGATAAAGAAAAAAGAACGAAAAGAAAGGAAGACAGCCTAAGAGACCTCTGGGACAACATTAAACGCAACAACATTCATGTTATAGGGGTCCCAGAACAAGAAGAGAGAGAGAAAGGACCCAAGAAAATGTTTGAAGAAATTGTAGTCAAAAACTTCCCTAACATGGAAAAGGAAATAGCCACCCAAGTCCAGGAAGCGCAGAGAGTCCCATACAGGATAAACCCAAGGAGAAACATGCCGAGACACATAGTAATCAAATTGGCAAAAATTAAAGACAAAGAAAAATTATTCAAAGCAGCAAGGGAAAAATGACAAATAACATACAAGGGAACTCCCATAAGGTTAACAGCTGATTTCTCAGCAGAAACTCTACAATCCAGAAGGGAGTGGCATGATAAAGTGATGAAAGGGAAGAACCTACAACCAAGATTACTCTACCCAGCAAGGATCTCATTCAGATTCGATGGAGAAATCAAAAGGTTTATGGACAAGCAAAAGCTAAGAGAATTCAGCACCACCAAACCAGCTCTACAACAAATGCTAAAGGAACTTCTCTAGGCAGGAAACACAAGAGAGGAAAAGAACCTACAATAATAAACCCAAAACAATTAATAAAATGGTCATAGGAACATACATATCAGTAATTACCTTAAACGTGAATGGATTAAATGCTCCAAACAAAAGACACAGGCTTGCTGAATGGATACTAAAACAAGACCCATATATATGCTGTCTACAAGAGACCCACTTCAGACCTAGGGACGCATACAGACTGAAAGTGCCTGCCAATGCAGGGGACATAGGTTCAAGTCCTGGTCTGGGAAGATCCCACATGCCACGGAGCAACTAAGCCAGTGCGTCACAACTACTGAGCCTGCGCTCTAGAGCCTGTGAGCCACAACTACTTAGCCCACATGCCACAACTACTGAAGCCCACGCATCTAGAGCCCGTGCTCCACAACAAGAGAAGCCACCGCAACGAGAAGCCCGAGTACCACAACCAAGACTAGTCCCCGCTCGCCACAATTAGAGAATGCCCACGCACAACAACAAAGACCCAACGCAGCCAAAAATCAATCAATAAATTAATTTTTAAAAAAACTATTAAATAATAAGAACTTACAAGATCCAGTTCTAAATTTGTTGTCTATATTATAAGAATGTTTATAATATGAAAGCATAATGTTTATCAAATGAAAACATTCAAAGCAGAGAACTATGCAAGGTGGAGGATGCAAAGATGTAGAATATATGACTCCTGCCCTCAGGTATGTCACTCTGACTTTCCAGGACCTTTACAATGTGAATATAACCTGTTCCAATTTTCTACAAGACTGTCTAGTCTCATCTCCTCTCATTATACCTAGTTCTTTCTCTTTCTTCATCCAGTTCCTCCTGTCTTAAAGTCTTTCCTGTTCCGTTTACCTCTTGCCCTTCTTTTGAGACTTTACCCAAGTCCCATATTCTCTGTAAGGCCCTTCCTGACATCTGCACTAAGAGACTCAGTCTCTCTTCTGAACATCAGTGACATCCATCATGGGTTCTACCCATATGACACTTGGTCTGTGCTGCCTCAAATTATTAGTATATGATCGGCCTCATTAACAAAATTGTAAAGGCCACTGAGGCAAGAATTCTCTCTCACACATCTGGTTTCCCTAAAGCTAGTCAACAAAAAGATCTTAGTAAAACTGGTCCATAATAAACATGATTTAGTCAGATTGGGCAATCTTCAAAAAAAGGTGAGACCTGAGCTAGTCAATCAAAGAGAAATATGGTTTTGAAAAAACAAAGAGACAAAGCAAGTCGATGTCATTTCCTGGAAGCAATAGGAGCTTGAATAAAGGCACAGAGTGAGAAGCAAACTGAATGTGTGCAGGAAAGCATATAGGGTGATAAGACTAGAGAAAAGGTTTCACGCTAAGGAGCAAAGGGAGACATGTTTCTGTTAAATAGGGTGTGGTCAGGTTATAAATGCCTTAAAATGCAGAAAGGGAATCACGCTTGACGTCTTAGGACAGGGATGGCAAAGAAGTGTCATCTCAAGTACCAGCCAAAGGATGGGTAGTTACAGCTGGGGTCTGTGTTGAGTAGAACTGTGAAGCCATATCTTTGTTCACCTGGATAGAGGGTCATGAATAATAAGTAATAACTCCACAGGTGCAGCGTTGGGGAATTGAAGCAGGTGTGTTTCACATTTGCCATCTCTATTGTAATGAGTTATGAATGGTTTCTAAGAAGAGAGATGACAGATTCCAGTGTTTATCCTGGCAATGGGAAGAAGGTGCACCCTTTGGGAAGAAGCTATTATGACCTCAGGCTTGGGGTGATGAGAGCTTGGGCTGGGTGTCAGCAGAGGAATAGAGAAGAAGAGTCCACAGCATCTGGAAAATAAACAGCTATCTGGGTTAAGAAGAGCAAAGCATCACAACTGGCTTTAAAGTTCTGAGCATGAGGGTCAGGGAGAATGTCAGAGTCTCTTTTTCTTGTAAGAATATAGTTTAATAAGTTACCAACTGAGACAAACAAACCCTGATGACTGCCTCTACTAAGTGTCTTGGTCATGCAGGAGTTAAATATACAGAAAGCTGCAGAATGCTATTATTTTAGAGGCCTGTGAAAATGCAATTTGATTAGTCTATTGGACGATATTCCAAAGAACCAAATGTCTTCCATGAATCAGTCAGAAATGCTTAGGAAAACCAAAATAAAAAATGCTTTCCAAGCCAATAAAGGTGCTAATTAGTGCCTTCTGCATATCTCACTACATCTTCTCCAGTAATACATTTTGCAGGGTTAAGTGCAGTGTCTGCTGCTTCAGATGGCAGAAGTCCACCTAACAGTAGGGAGGGTGGCTGGAGACTCAAGTATCTAAAAGGGAATCAGAGCTGGCGTTTTAACCCATGCAATGGGATGTATTGAGTAGAGCAGGGAATTTTTTTTTTCTCACTTTAATTTTCCTTCAGACCAACCCTTAGGAATCTTGAGGATAGGAGAACTTGAATTTTTTCTTTCTTTCTTTGTTCCCTCAATGCTTTTAGAGAGTAAAATCTGGCTCTAAAAACCTAATAAGAGTGCTATCTTGGGAGGACAAAGAAATGGAGAAAATATCAGAGCCAAGCGCCCAGAGAAGCCAGTGTGGATTTGAGCAGGCTTAGCAGGCAGGCTTATGTGGTGAACACAGGTGCATCTGTAAGGGTCCCACCTTGTACCTGAAGAAGCTTGGGGAAATCTGGGGTAACAGGAGCAGCTTGTTTGTCCCATGATGGCATTCCCTAGGTGTCAAATTTGTGCTCTGATCAGAGGTCACAGACTTAAATGCTTCTGTGAGCCAGGCAGGTGAGTGCTAATGAACCAGGCAGGCGGGGAGACTGCAGAGAATTGCAGGGCGCATCACCTCCAGCAGATGTTGCCCTGAAGAGACCTGAGCCAGGGCTGCTGGATCTTCTGGGTTTTAACAAAAGCCTGGGAATACCAATGCTGCTGAGAACTGGGCTACCAGCTTCAGGTTCATTATTGAAAACAGGCAAAGAAGCAAGGGCCTGACCCTGACCAGGTTGTCCTCAGGTTCCAGGAAGTTTACCTTACAAATTAACAAAGTGGGGAAAAAAAAAGCTAAAGTAAAACCAAAGAAAACTCAAACAGGCAAGGAATAATAGTTTCACATTGTCCTGTGCAAGACTCAACTGTCAGCGTCCAACACTGGGAAGGCCAGTTCCTGTTTCCACAGTCATCAGGAAGTAAACACGTAGTAATGCTAAAAATGCCTCTTGGTCTCCCAGGACTCAGGGTGTCCAGGGAGTGAAAAATGGAAATGAAGCAGTGAAGCTAATTGATTTTTGATAATTATATTACAATTTTAAAAATCAGGCTTGTCTTGTGAGTTTCAAAAATTATATCGATTTTCCCTGGCTTCATTTTCTCCAGAATCTAAGCTTGGCAGCAGAGAAGGCTATGTGTCTGAATATATTGGATAGAGATAGACATTTGTGTCATTTTAAACAAGATCGAAAAGAAAGAGTATAGAGTCTAACAAAAGATGTAAAAGCTATATCTGTATATCAGTAAGTGCGAGATTCAGGTGAGGGGGGTCAAACATCCTGCCCAGCCCCTAGCTGTCAGCGACGGCTGGGCCTTACAGGGCCCGCTGATGCTAAAACTGTGTAAGGCTTTCATGTGTGTCATCAGACCAGAAAACAACGCTTTGGTGAACTAGCCAGGTCCACTTTGCATGTTCCTTAGAAAATATGTTTCTTTCAGGGGCTTCCTTCCCCTTTGGGGCTGCCCTTGGTTTCTTGGCAACCAGATTGCTCCTGAACCTGGACTGCAGAGCTGCAGCGTGTGTGGTCCGTGGAATGTGGCTACTAGATCTGTGTGGGCACTAGAATCTCATGAAGAAGCCCTGAGTGAAGGGATGTGGAATTTTATGGATGACTTGGATGTTCTGTGGGGCTAGGGTTTTTGAAAACTCAACAAGGCTGAGCTAACTCTTTTCATCAGTATCTGAAAATGGTTCATTTCCTGTCTGACAGTTTGAGCAATTCACTGTGGCCACAATGCCAGACCCCTGGCCTGGACGTACACATCCGTTCACATGTTCTAGGAAATCCAGAGCAATAGCAGACAACCAGAAAAGACTGAGGCAGTGGCAAGAGTGGCGGTACTGGCAGGATATGACGCCAAATGTCCTAGAACCCCAGAGTATTTTATGCAAGAGCTGCTCAGAAATTCCAGAATTCTCTGGATGAGCTAACTAGGCACAAATGGAACCTGCCTTTGTGAAATACATGCAGAGCAATAGATGGAGATGGTGGGGGCAGGGAGAAATAGACAAAAGATTGCTGAAAATGATAAATATTTATTTTAACCTTCCATTTTGGGCAACCTATTATTTAATTCATCAAGTCATTACAACATGACTGCCAAAATATTATACTGTGCTGGCATCTATAACATGATTAATAAAGTGGCAAATAGGCTTTCTCCCATGTGACAACTTTAATCAATTGGCATTGGCTTTATGATTTGAGAAGGTTTGAGACTGAGTTCAGTGAGCAAGAGTGCTGCAGTGGATTAGCAATGCCTGCCTAGGTGAGCGATTTGGTGTTGAATAGATGAGTTTTTCAAACTCTGGATTGTGGAGGTGACTGACAGAGTGAAGGAAGAGCTAAATGGGAGACCACTCTGCCCAGAACAGCACTCCTTTTATCTATTTAAATTACTAGAAATTTGCAAAAGAATTCCTCACTAAAACGCATAGTTTTAAAACTACTGAGGTAATGGGCAAAAGACTGGAGTTTGGATTCTAAGCTAATTTCTAAATTGGTGCATAAGTTTGAGTCAGATATTTTAACTTACATGAATAACTGTCACCAGATATCACATAGCACATTTAGTAAATGTCACATTTGTATCGTAATAATGACCATTCACCTTGATATTCCATCCTTGGTAGTGGCTCCCTACAATGTTCTATGAAGCAGTTTATTCTAAACTCATAGTTTATTCTAAACAAAGGGTGAAGTTTGTTTATTCAAAAAAAAAAAAACCACTCATGAAGTTTACTCTACACAAAGAATGGCATAAAAGCTTCATCTCATTCAATTCCTGACAATTTTGAGAGCCTATCTAGGCTCTATGAGAAACTGGTGTAATTGATTAATGATGTCTGCTATGAGAGTGGTAGCATGGAGATATATACTTTATTTTTAAACCTTTATCATAGATTAATATTTTTCACCCTGTATAGCTCTTGTGGTGACAGAATTCCATTTGTTTTGTAGGGCAGAACTTACTGTATCTGTTTTCTCATTACCTTTTAAAATTGTAGTTATGTATTTCGGACTTAATTAAGAATCCACTATTTGCTCACACCTCAGTAATATACCTCTAGTCTTTATCTTTCTAGACCAGTTGCCCTTTTCCATTCGGCAGGGTCACTGAACCTTAAAAAAAAACAGCTGAAAACTATGAGCATTCTTATCTTCACCCTCAAAATTTGTTATTCAGAGACAAGTTCCCAGATACCTTGAGATCTATTCAGAGACCCCCTACCCAGAGAGGAACTCTGGCTCCAGACTGAAGAGCCCTTTATTATTTTCCTTTTTTATGTATGTTTCAATCATTTAAGCTTGTTTTTCCAAAATCTCTCCCAACCTGTGTTATATTTCTTATGGTGAAGAACTTTACATTCTCATAGAAGTGCTGGGTGGTAATACTTCCAGTTTGATACATGTCACACATTTGCGCCCAGGAGAGCCACAGTGAGAGGAAATTGGAAGCCCTGGGGATGGAGTGGGGGACTTCTGAGGAACTGCCTGTCTTCTGAACACTTCCTTCTGCAGATGTCTACCGCAGCGTTACCTCACAACACAGGTTCTGAGTACCGCTTCGGCCCCTGAATAGGCCTCTCTGACATCCAATATGTAGCTCTTCTATTCTGTCCTCAGCACCACTAACCAGGCAAATGGACTTTCAGCATCGTCCTTCTCACATTTACTTGTTCGCTCAAAAACTTTTTATCGTTTTCCATGTCCTAACACGTACATAATAAACTCTTCTTTCCAGCTTTCGAATAAGCAACAAGACAATCTGTTGACAGCATAGTGTCTTGAAAAGAAACAACAGCAACAAAAATAAGCTGTGGCACCCTACTGGCCATGGGAAATTTATTTACTCTGAGCCTCAATTTATTTCTCTTAAGTGGGCATGAATGATACCTATTTCACGGATAAACAGATTGTGTATGTAACATGCTTAGCACATTGCCTCACACAAGCTTAATGTTAAATAAATAGTAACTATTATTGCTATAATCAATAATAAATGTAATGATAAATTCCTGGATCTGCTACTTCTGACTGTGTGGTCATGGGCTCATTACTCAACTTCTGTGAGTCTCAGTTTCCTTATCTGAAAAATAAGAATAGGTCCTAAATTATAAGACTGTTGTAAGGATTAGGTGATACAAATTAATGGAAACTGCTCCGTGAATGCTGGGTTCTTCATGTATTCTTTTGCCTGTCCCCATCCTTGCTCCTCAACCTTTTGTACCAGGAGAGAGTATTCCAAAATGCCTTGTGATCTAATCAGCCTATAGCCCTATCACTGTGCTTGGCACTTGCTATAGACACTCTTCTTTCATAATGACACCTCTTTTCCATTTATCAAATTCTCCCCATTCTTAAAAATCCAAGACAAGTACTGTTTCCTCCATGAAATCTTTGCTGACTACGTCATTTGCCACTGACTTCCCCCTTCACTGAGCAAGTACCACATTTCTTCAAGTGCTTATCACACAATTTAGCCATTAATTACATTCTGTCTTGTTCACTACAGAGATGCCTTTTATCTCAGGCTGACACAGTCTTGGATATGGAAATCAATGCCATGTTGGTTTGTTGGAAGGTGAGAAAACCTTCCTTTAGAAAAAAAGGAAATTAAGCTCATCTCCTCTTTTTTGTTGCAGTTCCTTTTCATGAACAAGGAATGGTTCAAATGACTGTGAAAGACTACAGGAGGTAGGTGACAGAGTCACTGTTATTTCACTGCAGGATTTTACAGCCACGTCTTTCATAAATGAAGTGGAAGTGAGGAGGTCTCTTTATAATGCCATGGATCTTGGGATCTTGTCACTGGTTTAGCCACAGTGCCTAAACCATTTGTACCAGCCTCGAGAGAGATAGAGGTTCTTTAATTGTCATAAAGGAATGTGCAGATTAACTCAGCAAATGCTGGCTTGGGGGGAGTTTAATGAAAGCATCCACGTAAATGGTATTCTACTAAAATTCAGCTATTCATGAGGACCTGTGCATAAAGTAGTTACATTCATTATTTTCATATTGTCCGTTATTATCACGCTGTTTGCTGGACAAGAATGCCTACAGTTTCCAATGTTAGGAGTTTAATTAAAGCATCTGTGTAAATGGTATTCTACTAAAATTCAGCTGTTCATGAGGACCTGTTCATAAAGTAGTTACATCTGTGTTTCCATATTGTCCATTATTATGGACATTATTATGTCCATATTTGCTGGACAAGAATGCCTACGGTTTCCACTGTTAGGTCGAAAGCATTTTGAGTGTCCCTAATATGAGGAGAGAGACTAGGTCCCAAACGGGTCTCAACAGCAGCAGGAACATCACCTGGCAACTTAGTAGAACTGCAAGTTTCCAAGCCTCACCCCACTCACATCACATCAGAAAATCTGGACGTAGGGATCAGAAATCTATGTTTTTGCAAGCCCTTCAAATATTCTGAGGCCCACTCTAGTATAAGAACCACCGGAACAGACAGTGTGCTTCTGGGGCTTGGGAACTCTGCTTCCCACGCTCTAGTCACTCTTGCCTTCTCCGGATAATTCGAACTTGTCGAAAACCAAACGTTCAACACTGTATCCCTCTACCTCCTACCGATTCAGACCTAAAATGCTACTTCGGCATAGTTTTTCCCTCTTAGAAGATTAGATGTTTTTGCTACTCACAGAATCATAGAGGCGTGGGGACCACAGAAATCTCTCAGGCAACTCGTTTTGTTGAAGAGGAAAATGACAAGTTAAGGTCAGTGACTCACCCATGCTCCTACAGCTTGATTGGAATTGTGACTGTACGTGGACTCTCCTGGATCCAAGGTCAGGGCAGTTTCTGGGTAGCTCTGCTGAACATTATAAAATAAAGTGTGAATCTCAAACACAGAGTGAAACAAAAATTATGGCAAACCTAATGCAAACGGAGGGGAGGCAGTAAGTGAAAGGTATCTTCTTCCTGCCTTCCAAGGCTCTCAGCCAGCTCAGTCATCTGCTAAAACAGAATCTTTATTATTGAGAAACGTGCATTTTCTCAGCCTTAATACAGAGAAGCAATTAAACAAAGAAGAGGCGGGGCCCAGCTCTTCTTACCAAATGTGGACCAGGCTAAGGCAAATTCAGGAGCCCATGTAAAATAACTTGGTCTCCTTGGGAGAATTGATATCAACATTGTATTCTTTGATAAATTCCAATTTTGTGCCCACTTGCTGTTATATTTGATGAGGCTAGATATGTTATGGCATATCTGAGCCATATAAAAGTGAACTATATTATAACAGGGTTCCATTCTGTTTGGAAACCCTTTCAGATGACTTGCATTGCAGGCCTGTTTGCAGGGAGAGATGCTCATGGTTTTTTTGCCTTTGCCATAAGAAAGGAGTTTGTTAGTGTTGCGTGTGGATGACCACAGGAGACAGCACTTAGAGAGTGGTAAGCATGCAGTATGAAACCCTCCACCACTACGAGAATTCATGCAGAGTTGCTTCAGTGGTTGCTTGCTCTACCTCTTTCATCACATAATTTTAACTTTTTCCTGAAAGTTGGTGCCTAGCAAAGCTGTATTCCTGAAAGGTTCCCCAATGATTCGCCATCTGTCCAAAGTGAGACATTCTGTCACCTTTATAATGAGTACTTGTGGGCACCTAACACTTAAATTCCTACACCTTCTGTAACACAACGCTCTTGAAGAGAGGAGCAGTTCCTCTGCTGCACACTCTCTCTTCTTCAAAGGTGCGGCCGTTACGAGATTATTAGAAATAAAGAGGAAATGCAAATGTTTGCGCTGGAAGGGAAAGAGTCACAGTGACCTCCCAGGGCACTATCTAAATCAACACCTCTCATCGTTGGTATTTCCCCCCCTCCCCCGACTGCAGATCTCTGCATCAGTGTTTAGAAACTCCCACTCTCTCCAGAGGGACCAGTTTCAACTCTGGCCATTCTGCTGCAAGTATACCACAAAGGTACGTGATTTCCAGGCACTTTGCATCCAGAAAAATCATTCTCTTCAACGATGGATTTCATGAAATTACAAATAGGCACTTGAGAAATACTTGTTGAATGGATGGATGAGAGAATGAATAAAGGATTTCAGAACCCCAACTTGCAAGAACGATGTAAAAGATTCAGTGAAGGTGGACTAAATATCTGTCAATGGGGAAATGGCCAGTTAAACTATTGGCCCACCCACTTTATGGAATTCTATACAGTGATGAAAGGAATAGGTAGAGATAACTATACTAACTTGCAATGATCTTTAAGTCATATTTTAAAAGGAAAAAAATCAAGATGCAGAAAGATACACAGAATGTGTTACTGCTTATAAAGCCAACAAGTGAAAACTATAAAGCATATATGTAACTACATAAAAAGAAAATGTCTGGAAGGATACACATAAATTCAGTAGGAAGGCAGTCAGGATTTGCAGGGGTAATGGCCAAGGGGAGAGAGACCCTTATGTAGGACATTGCAATTTTTAACAAAGTGAGTGTATTTTATGTCTTTCTTACCTGATTAAATATAGATTTAAAAAAGTAAATACTATTGAAAGTATTTTTAATGACAAGTCAATCAATAATTGTATTCTTGGCCGTGAGAATGTGAGCCATTAGAAAGCAGGACTATATTATTTTTGTTCTTTTTTGTGCCTTAGATGCCTACCAGAGAGCCTAGAACATGACAGACGTTCAATAAATATTTGTGTAAATGGGTAGTCAGTGAGGGGGAAGTGAGCTGGTATATATAAATATAATTTCCACATAACTGCAGGGTATCATTTTAAGTGCCAGCACTGAATAAAACAAGTTGAAAAAAGTACTTCTTGCTTCTCAGCCAAGTCCAAAAAAATACAGAACATATTTTAACCTCACCTAGGGACTTAAAGTCATTATTTGTGAACATTAGTCCTGTAGTCTCCATTTAGTGATATCCTCAACAAATCTGCGTGACTGGGGACGCCCCAGACTGATACTCTTTTTAAATATTCTTTTTTTTAGTCTACTGTTTTCAGGGTTGATTTTTTTTTCTTCTGTTTCATATTGCCATCAACTACCATTTTTTGTGGTTATCACTTCACTGCCTCTGGTTTTTGTCCCACAATATCCCTGCCATATCTAATTTAACACCTGCCTGTTGTGAAATGGAAAACCTGTTAAGTAAACTCATTTTAAAGTACAGACAAGCAGTCCCTGAGCGGGGGTGAAGGACTGTCCTTTTAGGAAGTATATATGAGTTCTAGGAAATGCACCATCTGTTTGTCTATTCAGATTCCTCCTTTACTCAATTTCTGGAAGATTGGGTGGGTGAGGTGACTAGGAAAAAAAATGGCTTTTGGTTAAGTGAACTGTTACTGGATAAAGATATTCATATTTTTACTGCAGCATTCCTGAATGGCTGGAATTTTGGGAAAAAGATCCAGTGGAGATTCTCTTGGATCTGGGGTTTGGTGCTGACGAGCCAGACATCTACACACGAATCCCAGCCAGATTCCTGGGTTGTGACTCAGCAGCCAGAGGAATCAACATCCGTGTTTTCCTCGAAGCTCAAAAGCAGCGAATGGACATTGAGAACCCTGACTCGTACAGTAAGTGAGGACCACGTGGCATCAGAACCTCAGCAATGGCAATGAACAGTCAGATGAGCCACAGTATTAGGAGGGATGGGCCAGGAGATCTGTACAGTAGCAATCAACCCCAATATCTCAGTGGCTTCAAACAGAAACAAGTTTATGTCATGATCACTCTCCATGCCCACTGCAGATTGGTGTATATTTTGGGAGGAAGAAAGATCTGTTCCATGATGTTTTCCTTATCCATGGACTTGGCTCAACTATCTGGAACATCACTGGTTGTAATGACAGGGAAAAGGTGGAAATAGAGAACGATACTTGGGTCTTAAAGCCTCCTGCTCAGAACTTACACATATCAAGTGTGCTCACTTCATTGTCCAAAATAAATCATGTGGCCACAGTTAACTCCAAAGGGGTGACAATGTGCAATCGTACCGCATGCCCAGAAGGAAGACAATACTGGTGAACAGCACTAATACATACCATAGCCACAGACCCAGAGGTCAGAGCAACCAGGATCTGGCTCATGAGTCACTAAGTGACACCTTAACTTTCTCATCTGTGAGGCTTAGAACACTGCTTATTTCCACCCCAAGCTGTAATTGGTAGTTATAAATCTGTCATATCTTCAGATTTGTGGATTAACTGTGCTTAAATCTTATAGTTATCATGCATGCTGCAATTTTTCTCCAGCTGACGGTCAATGGAATACTTTTCTCTAGGACACTACTGAGGATATTCTTGGAGCATGTGTACTGTGCTCAAATAATTTGAGAGAAAGATGGCTTACAGTTAAACAGGTTTATTTACTGCAGGATTTGTTTAATATGCTGAGGTGCACTCTCAGTCTTCTAGAGGGGATGCAGTGCAGCGTTTTCAAAATCATTTCAGTACAGAACCTCTTTTAGAGGGGCATTAAAGAACATCTCCTCCGTGGAATAGAGTTTGCAGAATTTTGGACTGCGGAACATGCCAAAACTCTGTTAAATAAATTCTTCTAAATAAATAAATTCCCTGAAAGGAAAGTCAAGTGAGATGAAGTGTTTCTCTCAAACAAATATCAGGAACAGAGGTTTTACTTAGATTTTTCATTTCAGTTTCTGTTTCCCCTGCTTTCATATGGGTGAAATGGGTCTCAGAAATCTCAGCAACGACATTTTTTAAAAAGAGTATGCAAAACTGAAGGTGTTGCAATGTAACGTTTCTTTACCTTTAGAAGAAATTAATACCGTTCTTTGTTGTCTCCTCCTCCAAGCCCCACAGAGATGCAAAATCTTTGATCAGTTATTTATTTGGGGAGAATAATAACACTTACCAATATTTGAGGAGTGATTGAGCAGATCTGTGAAGTAAACATTTCACAGATGAAATTGACACATGGATTATAGGGAAACCAGGAGTTGGCCCCTGATCCAGTGACTGCTGGCCCCCTCTAATTTCCACCACTTAGACCTGTGCTAATAGAGCACGGTAACTATTCTGACTCAACACTTACAGTACACCTTCAACTCGAGAAAACTGAGAAAGTCAAATGTAAAAGAAGCAATAGTAAAATTAGTTGGTTGTCCCGTAGACAGAATGGAAAAGTATGTCTCCTTCAAAGTCAGTACAAAACGTTCCAACTTGAAGGGATGAGAATCAGTTGGTTCATTGTTCAGTGTACCTCAAAGCAAAACAAACAGACAAAACCCCCATCCAACACTTCACACTATTATGTTCTCTGAATTGCCTGAACCAATTAAATCGATAGGTTTTATGTTAGTCTAAGTATAAAAATCTGCTATAGAAAGGATACCAAGACAATCGTAAAAGTGGAATTACAATTCAATCATGCTCTTGAGCTTACAACTAAATTTAAGAGGGAAGCGTAATCAGAGTATTTCTGAAAACATCTGGAACCCAAGAGTTCCTCTAGGTCTTGACAGAATATCACAGTCCTCCATAAGACACCCATCACATTTTTTTGGAGTAGAATTAAGAATGGTTAATATCTTCCACTTTCAGGTGAAGAAAACAGGTAGGCATAATGATTTGCTCATGGAGGAGTCTGTAGCATTGCTATGATGGTGCAAACAACAGAACAGAGGGCAGTATCCTTCCACACCAATGGGCCTTTGGCCGTTGATGAGCTATGCAACCCTTCATGCTATCACTGGGGTTGAGAGAAGGCTGTGTAATAAAAACAAAATGTTCTGTTTCCATTACTGTGGTTTTACTGTCTGGAGATACCAAAAATATTTTTTACAATTTTTTCAAAGTGGCAATGCATCCCCAAAGTAGCCCTTGCTACATTAGATCTCTCCCACATACTAATTAAGCCAATTCTTGCATATTGCCCGAATGAGTGAGGCCAGGTGGTTCAGAAAGACTTACAAGTTGAGGAGCTGGTTGGTTTGGAAAGGTAAATGGGTTTTCACATTAATGACTATCACCTCTTGGAAGACTGAAGACAATACATTCCCTTCCTGAGTTGCGCACATTTATTTTAACTGATATGTATGTAGCATTGTGTTTTTCACAACAGATGTGAGAGGTATGTAAGACTGGTATTATTATCTCATTCTCCAGATGAAGAAACGGGCCATTTACTATGTGCCAGGCACAAGATTAAGCACCATGAATCTATCAATTCATTTACTTTGTGGTCACACTTTCAGTGACTGGTTGACCTGGGATTTGGATCCAGGCCTTCTGATTCCATATGTCATGATCTTTCCACACTCTCAGGTGAAGGGTATAGATGGATATGATGGAGGTGATGATGAGGACGATGACTGCCTCAAGCTATGGAAGAATGGAAGAATCTCCAAGCTCACTTCGTATGAAAGAGCTGGGTTCACTCTTTGACATTTACTTTAACACATGACATTAATCTCAAGATTCAGCCTTGCCTATAGTTTTTATAGATTAACACATAAAGACTATATGAATCTATATAGTCATGCATATTCAACTAAATATAAAAGACATTCTCCTTCCCTATAATACAGTGATACCTTGTTATGTAGGGGAATCTCCTCCTTGATAATCAATGGCACACACTAAGGAAAACTTGAGTTTCAGAAACTTAAAGTCCTTCCCATCTTGAAAATCACATGAGTTAACAAATCTCTTCAGTTTTTACCACATGAATGCAGTTTCGTTGAAACTAAAAATTGTGTGTTGCTTGTATTGTTCAGGCTGTTTCTAACAGCTGGAAATATTGGATCATGTGGCCAGTGCTTTCTCATCTTTGCTGAATGATGTCAACATCCTGCAGAACAAAGCTAAAGAGGAAGATGAAGGGAAAAGTGTGCAAAGAACCTCAGTGAGTGAAGCCAAAGAGCATCGAAGAAGAATGGGTGAACTTTTTTAGGATAGGTTCAAAGCAGAACACTAGACGGGATTATAGCCTGGGAGCACCACAGTCATTGAAGATGAGAAACAAATTTTCCATCGTCTCTGCAGAAGCAGGGTGTGGAGCAGAGTTGCCATGACAAACAAACACGACCAAAGTCATTTGTCTCTTTCAGCAGAGCACTGGTCTCTTCAGGCCTGTGATGACTTGACAGCTTGTGATCCTCCCCAAGCTCTTCTGAGCAAGCAGTGTCCTCACTCATCCATGCTGGCCAAGCAGGCTCCTCCTTCCTATGTGTCTGAGGGGTTAGTCAAGGACAGAACTCAAAAGGAGAACTCACTTCAGACTAACAAACTCAAGAGCTTGTCTTGTCTTGCAGGCAAAGCACGAGACTCCTTCGAAATGGAAGAGGTCAGTGTACTCAACTTCTAAGGGAAGTATCTCCCACCAAGGCATCTTTTGCCTTCCACCCCTCATTTAACCCCTTCATCTTTCAGCCCTTCAGCATTACATCTTATTCCAAACTTCTGTTTAATCTAGGACATTTAAGGTCATTCTAGTTACTTCAGTCAGAACTAAACTAGTATGAAGCCAGCCTTTGCTTTCTCCCATTTCTTTTCCTTTTTTTGCTCAAAACTGAATCCACAGGTTATTTTTCACTTTGCTTTTCCTCAGTGTTTTATTATGCATCTCAGTATACTTTCATCTACTCTCTAACTTTTCATGTTTCACCTTCTTTGAGGGTCAGTTCAACTACTTCCCACTAAGTGAAGCTAGCGCACCACTCTTCCTCTGTATTCTCGTAGCCTTGGCATGGAGAGCTTGTTACAGTAAAGATTGTGTGTGTGTGTGTTGATTACACCTCCCCCGCTGGACTGTCAGCTCCTTGAGGATTAGATTTTATCCTCAAGGGAATATGTCTTGGGAATATTTCCCTTGCAACACCTAATGCAGGGCCTTGGACAAAAAAAGTAGGGACTTGGGTTTGATAGCATTTTATTTGCCTGCTTGCTTTGGGATTTAGTGATACTCACATAGCTTGACCTCCATTTCACACATACTCTTTGCCTCTTCATCCCACCTTCATTCACACGTGCTAATTTTCATTGTCATTTAGATGGCATACCCAACTGTACTTCAAAGTCTTTAAAAATATATACACATTTCCACTCATCTCTTTATTCTTTAATTACAGAGAAAGTATAGAAGAGCAAGGCTTTTTCCCCCTTTTCATGTAAATTGTTTAGAAGTTGGGTAGGATATTTATATGCCAGTCCCAAGGTCAGGCCACTCTCTTTCGAGCCCTCTACAGGTGAGACACTCTACATGTGAGCCCCCTACATGTGAGACACTCTACACGTGAGCCCACTGCATGTGAGGCTCTGGGACACAGACCCTCAAGGTAACCACAGTGTAGTGGCAGGGATAAGCACAAAAACCAATAACATGGTAGGGAGAGTGACAGCTATGCTGATAAACTTTCATGTCACTAAAGAGACAAGTTTGGATATCTGGGGAGTAAGAAAAGGGGCTCTTAATCAGCCGGGGGGCTGAGACAATCAAGGAAATCGTAGGATGTTAAAGCTTAACAATAACTTGAAAAGAAGTCTAAGAATGCCTATTGGTAGGTCTCCCCATCCCACAAAGAGAGAAAAATTGCCTCAAAATATATAGCTGTTAATGATCCTAATAGCTATGTGTATATGTTTTTGTATGCATATGTATTATGTCAAAAATTACTTTAAGAACCTTAAAATATTAATCTGACTTTAAAACAGTAGCATAAAAATGAATAAAAATTATAAATGGAGAAAAAACAGAGCTTTGGTCAAGTGCCGTGATTTGAATACAATCGCAGGTGGCACTAAAAAAGAGTATTTTCTTTTATTCAATCTTGTAAAACTTATTTAATTACCAAACTAATAGTTAAATTACTATAAAGACTATAAAGACAATCTGCAAGTCATTATTCAGTCTGCTGTCTATTTCCTAGGATCCAAACAGGAAATTCCCCCAACTCCAGCCTGTTGACAAGCCTCATTAGACTCCACGGTCCCCTTACTAAGCTTCTTCTGCATCAAACTATACTGACTTAGAGGAGAGCAAAGTTCCTTGCGTGTCATCTATATGTAAGAGTACAGGGAGAGATAAATATCATCATATTCAACATAAAGAGCTAAGAAAAGAATGTTAGTCCTTGCATGGCAAACTTTCAAATATTCTTATATGACAATTATTCAAGGAAAAGCAATACGTATTAGTATATATAGGTGTGGTAAGGGAGAACACACTCAGACACCAAAAATAAAAATAAAAATAAAAACCTCACGTTTTGTGGCACATAGTGGGAACTTGGTAAATATTCATAAACGAGTAAATTAATATTAGAAGTATTTGATAATTTAATCTGTGAGTGGCTTCCGTATAAAAACAAAATATTCTGTTGAACTTTGAAGCCAACTTTCTTTGTGGTGTTTCTTTAATATTTGCCCAGATTTGTGTAAGAGGCTATATGTATATATAAGGCAGAGAGAGCCTTCAAAATGATATTTAAAAACTCACTATTTGAATTTTGTTTTCTTTTTTTTAATAAATTTATTTACTTATGTGTTTATTTTTGGCTGCATTGGGTCTTTGTTGCTGCGTGCGGGCTTTCTCTAATTGTAGCGAGCGGGGGCTGCTCTTCACTGTGGGCGCGGGCTTCTCATTGTGGTGGCTTCTCTTGTTGCAGAGCACGGGCTCTAGGCGCGGGGGCCTCAGTAGTTGTGGCTCACGGGCTTAGTTGCTCCGCGGCATGTGGGATCTTCCCAGACGAGATCTCGTTAAATTCTTAACCACTGCACCACCAGGGAAGTCCCGAACTTTGTTTTCTTAAAAATGTATATTTAAAATATTAAATCTTCATCACACAGACTGGGAGAAAAATATTTCTTTCACTCAATACCAATGTATGAGTAAATGAAACTTGGGTAGGTTGTAGCTTAAACAGGAGCTAATGCCAGATTTAATAGTCATTTTTTAATGGCAAATTTAAAAATATAAGAAATGAAAACTATGTGTGAAATTGGCAGATTTTCATGGCAGTTAAAACATAAACCAATGTACTTAAATATCTACCTATCAGAATTTCAACTCTGATTGGCCAAATTCTGCCTCCAGATCACTCTATGATGTTTTCCCTAAAGTCCTACTAAAGGCTGAATATGGTAATATTTGGCTCACTTCTCAAAATTATGATTCCAACCAAGTTGTACGTAGATTTTTAATGCAAAAATCAACATTTTTGTGTTTAATTTTACTGAGTTAAACTGAGTCTGTTCCTTTCTTTTTTTAATTCCCAAATATATTATGAGAATTTAATACTTATGAAACTTCTGTAACTGTAGACTCTCTTAGGATGCTTCTTTGTATCTACAATATAACATCTTTAACCTTCCCTCTGGCTTACATACAAGGACCCTGCTCTCTGGAACTCCTATGTAAGAATGTTACCCATAGTATTAAACAATGCCAGTCAGCATCTTGTTTAGGTGAGAAATATTTCAAACGTTATAATTATTATTTTTTTTAATAACTTGGGCCCAGGTGGAATAACCCAGGAATACACCTGGTTTCCATTTTACATTATTGGGAATTTTTTGTTTTTCTTTTTTTTAATAGATGAATAGGTACTTTACATTGCACTAAGTGGATTTTTCTCCAGGATAACATTCACAGAGAAAAAATTTACTTATTATACTGAAAAATTTATATGGTGCACACTGGTTTGAGTTACAAAACCAGTAAAAATAATGTTAAGTATTAAGTAGAAGTATGTCTAATTAAGTAGAAGTATGTCTAATCAATTACAAGTATAAAGTACCTTCTGTGAAAAAAGAGATGAAGGATTAAAAAGAGGGAATAAATATTTCTTCTTACATTGCTGAGCTATATCCTCATAGTCCTCTGTTTATTCCTGGGTTAAAGGTAATTTTTGGCCGTATGTACCACAATGCTTAAAATGTTTTCATCCTTTGATTCAGCCTTCAATATTCAGACATGAATCCCAAATAAATAATATGACATGTAGAAATAGATTTATGTACAAAGATACTCATCTCAGCATCATTTCTATTTGCAAAATTTAGAAAACTTTCCAACATTAGGAGAATCATTAAGTAAATTAATGTACCTTCAAAATATGGCCTATTGTGCACTCATTGAAGATGGTGTTTTCAAAGAAATTTTATATGGGGAAAAGAGGTCCCTCCAAATTTTGAGATGAAAATTTGACTACGTTACTATATCCAGAATTAATGTATTAAAAGAAAACCTGCAAAGACATGCTCCAAAATAATAACAGTAACCATTTTCCTACCTTCTTTAACTTTTTATATTTATCAAGTTTCTATAGAAAGCTGTTATTATTTTTAAAGAAATAATTATTATTTTGTTTTAACAATTTTATTCTCGTGAATAGGGTAATATTAATTCCTTAAAAGAATTTTTTAAATAAATTCTACTCTCTCAATTTGAAAATCAATTTGAAAATCAAATTTTCTTTGAGCTTTCTAAGCTTTATATAGCAACTGAGTTATGAAATTTTTTTTCATATATTTTTTCAAATATTTTTTTCAAATTTTTTCATATATTTTTTTCAAATTTTTTTTCTAAGCTTTATATAGCAACTGAGTTATGAAATTTCCTGAATTGCTCTCCACAAATTTACCAAGTTGTAAATAAATCCCTTAGAGAGCTAAAATTAAATATGGGAAATAACTTGCTTGCTCCAAATATAGTTAAAGCTCTTTAGGAACAAAAGAAATATTTCTAGGTTAATAGTAATAATATTATTTAAGTTTAGTTCAAATGCCACATTTTCCAGGCAGGGCCTCTATTCCTTCCACCCAGAAGTGATCTTTCCCTTTCCCTCTTCTTAACTCCCTTAGTTCTTTGAATCTTTGTTATGAGTGCCTTGTACATACCACCTGCCTGCCACAGACTGTTAGCTCTCTGAGTTCAGAAATCATGTTTAATCCTCTCGGCAGTAGCCAGTAGGTATTCATTATATGTTGATTAAATAAATGAAGTGAATTTATTATGAAAGGTTTCTAATGAGACTGATGCACTTTGGTGTCTCAGGTCCAGAGCTTTGAAGAAGAGGCTGGTAATCCTCTCGACATGACCTCAGGAACTGTAGGTAAGAATTCATCAAGGTGTACAATTCATCAATGGTCTTTCACAAAGAAAATGTCAATAACTAGTGCTCAATTTTCTTAATATGTAGAACTTAAATTATCTTCAAGAGATGCTATACCTACTATTACTACTACTTCGACCTACTATTATTAAACACCTGCTAGCAATGCATATGTACATGTAAATTTCAAAATACTTACTACAGAAATGTCCAGTATCCCTGGGGCTAATGTAGTATGTGTTATTGTCTAACAAAAACTCTATATGGGACTTCCCTGGTGGCGCAGTGGTTGAGAGTCCGCCTGCCGATGCAGGGGACACGGGTTCGTGCCCCGGTCCGGGAAGATCCCACATGCCGCAGAGCGGCTGGGCCCGTGAGCCACGGCCGCTGAGCCTGCGCATCCGGAGCCTGTGCTCCGCAACGGGAGAGGCCACAACAGTGAGAGGCCCGCGTACCGCAAAAAAATAAATAAATAAAAATTAAATATAGGTAGAGGTTTAGACTCATTATTTTTAAAAGAAATCCATTCCCATTCCATTAGAATATTTTACGAGTAAAATTTCTTTTCTGCTTAAGAGTAAGTAGTTGCAAAAAAAAAAAAAAAAAAACTCTATATGGCCCAAAATAGGCTAATGAAATGGATTTTACACAGACCTGGGACTAACTGAGTGAATACTTTCTTACTCCTACTGCCAACTGCTTGCTGTTTCACAAGTCATATTTTACTGGACCTCAGTTTTTCCGTCTGTAATAAAGAGGTAAGTACAGATAATTTTTAAGTTCTCTGCTGGCATTTATAGTCTACATTAAGTGATTCTATGACCATCATATTAATCTCACAGTGGAAACAAGTTGCTTAGATGTAACATTCCAAATCATCTCTTAGACTGGTGTTATATTACCCTAGAAAACAGAGAAGGAAGTCTTTCTCCACTACTGGTTCTTAGGCTGCCATTCAGCCATCATTGTGATTCAGCATTTCCATGATGCTATAAAAGAGCTAGAAGTAGACAGGGGTTAGTGAAGCAAAATAAAGCAGATGAAGCTCGCGTGCTTCCTAGAAGAAAATATGCAAATTTAAAATTTAATTTAGTGTGGTGTCAAACATATTTTTTTCATTACAAAGTGTATGTATGGGCCTCATTTTGCTAAACGCTGTTTAGAAATTATGCATTAGTAATTATAGGGTCCTGCTGATTACATAAATTGTTATCCTGCTCTTCGAAGTAATTACCACTAACCTGCACTGAGGTTTATAAGACAAAAATAAGCATCTGTTTTCCATCTAATTGAACGCTTCTCAGTGAAGCTGGAGGTCCCCTTGCCAATAGGAATTGCCTTCCTTGACATTCAATTAAGAGGTCTGCTGATACCATGTAAGTCTCCCCAGTCATTCCAAAAAATGATTTGGGAAGTTAGGCAAAAGCACTAATTTACATTTAATCTCAAATTCATAGAACAAATTAAGATGGGTGAAGGTTGGCCTAATGGAGAAAATCTGAATTATAGTAAAGCAAATGCGATTTTATTACTTTCAAAAACAGTGTTGTTAACCCAAGAAAAAATAGGACTGAGAAAAAATAAGTAAAACTAGTTTGATTAATAGGGAAAGGGAAAATTATTACTTTGATTGATATATATGAATGGATTACATATATATGAATTATATATGTACATATTAAATATATACACACATGAATGAATGCTTACACAAAGTTCAAAAGATGACTTGACTTAAAAGATGAAAGCACATGGACTGTTTGACCAATAGGATATGGCAGAAATGATGTTGTGCCACTTTCAAGCTTATCCTTTAACCCACCTGGCTGCTTCCTGTTTCTTGAGATACCTGCTCTTGGAACATTCCTTCTGGGAACCTAGCCCTAGCTCATTCTGTGTGAAAAGTGCACCATGTGGGTATGCCACATGTGATCACTCTGGTGGGACAGCCTTGAATGAGCTCACCTGTGAATAAACCATCTTAGTTACCCAGTTCGGTCAAACTTTCAAATGACTCCAGCCCAGATGCCATCAGACTGCAACTGCCTGAGAGAATCCAAGCGACAGCCACATAGCTAAGCTGAATCAATCCACAGAACCATGGAAGTAATAATGAATTGTAGTTTTAAGCCACATATATACACACAAATAGATGAAGGCATGTGATGAACCCTTCAAAAGCTTTAAAACTTGAAGATATTCTAAAGACTATTTCATCTACTCAAGCACAATACTCTGAATATTAGCAGAAAAAGTGTATTTAAGCATTTCCCTAAATGAATTTGAGCAAAATTTCTTCTTATGAAAGATGGGGACCCAAGGCCACAAATGTACCATCCTCCCTTTATCACTGAAAAATTGTCACTGGAATGACGAGGGAATATAAATATAAGAAGGAAACATATAACAATTCTCATCTCACTGAAAATATTCATTTCTGAGGATTCCAAATGATTCTTTGTAGTCATTCTTTTATTGGTGAGCATTTTTGGAATAGCCTCTAATTGTGAACTGCTAGATACTGTGGTAACTTTTCTGTGTTTGCTGATATTACAGTGACAGGAAAGGTATGCCTTGACTAATCTGAGAGTTAACTTAGATTCATTTGGAAATTATGACCATAACTCGTTAGTATAGTTCTACAGTGCACTTACAATGCTAAAGGAAGCTCTTCAGACTAATGATAGACAGTGAACTGTGATGTTTATACCATACATAAATGTAATACATATGACATTTTCAGCATGGAGGAAGGGGAGGTTGGTAAATGGATCAATATAGCTCAAAGTTTTTACATCTTATGTGAAACGGTACAATATTAAAGTACACCACGAGGGACTTCCCTGGTGGCACAGTGGTTAAAAATCCACCTGCCAATGCAGGGGACACAGGTTCGATCCCTGGTCCAGGAAGATCCCACATGCACGGAGCAACTAAGCCCGTGAGCCACAACTACTGAGCTTGCACTGTAGAGCCCGCGAGCCACAACTACTAGCATGCGTGCCACAACTACTGAAGCCTGCGCACCTAGAGCCTGTGCTCCACAACAAGAGAAGCCCCCGCTCGCTGCAACTAGAGAAAGCCCATGTGCAGCAACGAAGACCCAATGCAGCCAAAAAATAAAATAAATAAATAAAATTTAATAAAAGAAAATAAAGTACACTGTGAAATTTTGAGGATTTAAAGCAACCATTAACAAATCAATAGATAGCTAGTGGGAAGCAGCCGCATAGCACAGGGAGATCAGCTCAGTGCTTTGCGACCACCTAGAGAGGTGGGATAGGGAGGGTGGGAGGGACATGCAAGAGGGAGGAGATATGGGGATATATGTATATGTATAGCTGATTCACTTTGTTATAAAGCAGAAACTAACACACAATTGTAAAGCAATTATACTCCAATAAAGATGTTTAAAAAAAAAAATGAGCAGAAGACCTAAATAGACATTTCTCCAAAGAAGACATACAGATGGCCAAGAGGCACATGAAAAGCTGCTCAACATCATTAATTAGTAGAGAAATGCAAATCAAAACTACAATGAGGTATCACCTCACACCAATTAGGATGGGCATCATTAGAAAATCTACAAACAACAAATGCTGGAGAGGAAGTGGAGAAAAGGGAACCCTCTTGCACTGTTGGTGGGAATGTAAATTGATACAGCCACTATGGAGAACAGTATGGAGGTTCCTTAAAAAACTGAAAATAGAATTACATATGATCCAATAATCCCACTACTGGGCATATATCCAGAGAAAACCATAATTCAAAAAGACACATGCGCCCCAATGTTCACTGCAGCACTATTTACAATAGCCAGGTCATGGAAGCAACCTCAATGCCCATCAACAGACAAATGGATAAAGAAGATGTGGTACATATATACAATGGAATATTACTCAGCCATAAAAAGGAATGAAACTGGGTCATTTGTAGAGATGTGGATGGATCTAGAGACTGTCATACTGAGTGAAGTAAGTCAGAAAGAGAAAAATAAAAATCAGATATTAATGCATATATGTGGAATCTAGAAAAATAGTACAGATGAACCAGTTTGCAAGGTAGGAATAGATACATAGATGTAGAGAACAAACGTATGGACACCAAGGGGGGAAAGCAGGGTGGGTGGGTGGGGTGGGATTACTTGGGAGATAGGGATTGACATGTATACACTGATGTGTATAAAATAGGTAACTAATAAGAACCTGCTGTATAAAAAAAAAGTTTAAAAAAATCACAGAGGTATAGCAAAAAGCTGATAGAAAAATTAAATTATAATTTAAAAAAGTACAATGAAGGCAGTAAGTGACAGATTGAATACTGCAGAAAAATAACTGAATTTAAAAAGTAGGAGACATGTGTGAGAAATTATTTAAGAATCAAGTAGAAAATGAAATGGATATAATAAACAAAATGTCAAGGAAGACAGATCCAAGGAGTATATTACATAGTCCTAACAGGTGGTTAGAGTTGGACTCTTCCCGTCTTAGTTTTGACTGAGGTTCTAAAAAAGATATCAGATACAAAGTCAACATGTGACAAATCCGTATATGCAACTTTTCTAAGGAAATTGTAGGACTCAGTTCCACAACTCTTGAGCTTATTGTGTATTTAAAGAAGGGACAAGTTGCAGAGAGAAAGAAAAGATTGGTGAAGATATTTAATTGGGGAAAAGTAATGCCCTGTTGTGTTTCTTCCTACCATTTGGAGGAGGACTGGGGATGCTACTTTGAGACCCAAGCAGTAAGGGGCATTTAACGGAGACCACTCACAGAGCAATTTCATTATATTTAACAAGGACAGTCACAGTGTAACCGGTACTTCACATGTTCTGGGTACTTCACATGCATTACACCTTTTAATCCTCAAAATAAACCATTGAGTTAGGCACTATTATTATTTCTAATTATTAGATGAAGAAACTGAAGCACAGAGAGGTTAAGTAACTTTCCATGGCCTCACAGATAGTAGAAAGTGGTTCCAGGTTTCAAATTCAGGTCATCTAGCACCAGAGTCTGTACTCTTAAATACTACACCATACAACTTTGAAATGACTCCTCTGCAGTTGGAAGACATGTGGTTGGTGAATGAGAAAAATAATGCAGGCTGTGAAATGGATTGTGACTCCAGGCTGAGAACTGCTCAAGGACAAGTCAAGAGGGCAAGGGAAGAGTTGACCACTGTATTTCATCAATTATAAGATGAACAGTTTTTCCTTGAAATCAAGATACATCTTACAATTGATGGCAGGTCATAATTTAATTGGCAGAGGGTTTTTTCCTTTTTTAGTGGTACATAAATAATAGAAATCTTTAAATTAACGGTATCTAATACCAATTGATGGCAATGGGCATAAAGAAAAGGGAATGCCACCTGACCAAACTACAGACTCTGCATTGAATCATATTTACACAGCTATAACAATGTGAACACTGTTGATTGGTTTTCAGCTTCGAGAATCAACAAATAGGCAAACACAGAGACTTAATTCTGGTCACATAAACATTTTGAAGGTAGAATTAGAGCTGTTGGGAAGTGGTAGATGAAACGTTGGAAGAAAGGTGGAGGAAAGAACAGGGACTTTCATCCAAGAAGAAAACAGATAGCACCCAACCTGGGCAACTGAGAAGTAGTTTCCATAAACGTATGAACAAGCTTAAACCCAGCAATGAATGGTGCCAAATCCTAGGTTTGGAAATATTAGGGAGAAATTACCACTCTTAGGACTGCAGGGGCAGGGGAAGGAGAAATTACCACTCTTAGGACTGCAGAGGCAGGGGAAGGAGTAGTGGCTGAAACCGGGTGGTGAACAGCTGTACGGAAAGCTGTGGCTTTTTGTAGAGTGAGGCAGCCAAGCTGTGGATGACCCAGCAAGGAGGCAGGTGGGAAAATAAATACTCCAAACTCCCTCTCTCGCTATCCTCCAATCTCCAATGGCCAAACCCAAGATGATGCCAGAGATCAAGGAAGCTCATTGATATGGTCAATAAGGGACACATAGAGAAGAAAGGAGACTAGATCTGGAGGAGCAAACAGAAAACATTCAGTACAGTACACTAATGTCTTTACCTTAGATAGAAGGTTGGCAAGATAATGATTAAAGCTGATAGACTGCGAAAGTAAGAAATGTTCAGATAGATGATAGATA
Organism: Stenella coeruleoalba; assembly: GCF_951394435.1. Taxonomy (NCBI): domain Eukaryota; kingdom Metazoa; phylum Chordata; class Mammalia; order Artiodactyla; family Delphinidae; genus Stenella; species Stenella coeruleoalba. The sequence continues at coordinate 60,556,377 of NC_137155.1, forward strand.
ATGATAGATAGATGATAGAAATACAAGGACAAAGGGAGTACAGTAGCAGTGTAAATTAGCTAAATCTTACCTTTGATAAATAAATATTGCAACAAAAATAGTTTTTATTAAGTCTAGGTACATGAAGGAAATGAGAACACCTAAATATCACAGTAAAATGTATGAGATACAATGATAAGGTGGGGAAAGGGGTAATCCACAAATTTCCAGACAGAAAAGTACAGATTACTTACAAGTGAAAACGTTCCAACATGTCACTAGGAACACTAAATGGCAGATGGGAGTAAACTGATGTACACATAATTTAGAAGTGGGAAAATGTGAACCAATGATTTTATACCCATTCATATTTTTTCTATATGCAAGGGCAGCTTAAAGTCATTCTCAAAGGAAGATTCATGAAGTATTCCCTTCACTACCCTTCTAGGACAATGTCCTGACTGAGTAAGATGTTACTCAAAATAACATAGTCCTGGGAATTCCCTGGCAGTCCAGTGGTAGGACTCCAAGCTGTCACTGCCTAGGTTCCATCCCTGGTCAGGGAACTAAGATCCTGCAAGGAAAAAAAAAAAAAAAGTACTCTAGGGGCTTCCCTGGTGGCACAGTGGTTGAGAGTCCGCCTGCCAATGCAGGGGACACGGGTTCGTGCCCCGGTCGGGGAAGATCCCACATGCCGCAGAGCGGCTGGGCCCGTGAGCCATGGCCGCTGAGCCTGAGTGTCTGAACCCGAATGAATGAACCCGAAATCTCTCAGCCTGAGCTCCGCAACGGGAGAGGCCACAACAGTGAGAGGCCCGCGTACCGCAAAAAAAAAAAAAAAAAAAAAAAAAAGTACTCTAGAATAATTCAAATAGGGTATGGAAAAAGTGAACTCAAGTAAAAACCAACTAAACATACAAAGTTAATTAATTATTGTCAAAATTTTTGAAACAAAATATTACAAAGTAACTTGGGATAAAAATAAAATTTACAATAATAATTTGTTTAAATTCTATTTTATTATAACAAACTACTGTGAAAGATTGGAAATAGGATAAAAGAGAAATAAAGACAAAAATTAATTAGGGTTTATCATATTAAAATCTAATAAAATATACTTCAAGGTAAAAAAACTTAAAAAGAAGACTTTAAAAATTTAATCAAAATTATAAACCACATTTAAGATTTAAAAATTATGAATCATTACATACCAAATAATTAACATCTACTATATAAAGACTGATTTTATGAATTTGTAAAAAGCCTCTAGAAATCAATTAGAACAACAACAAAACCTTATTAGATTAATGAGGAAAGGAAATAGATACAAAGTCCAGGGAAGAAATATACAAGCTCCATAAAAATGGTAAAACATGATCAATGTCTCCTGTAACTAAAGAAATACAAGCTTAAACAGTAATGATAACATGTGTTTCACCTACCATATTAGCAAATATTTAAAGATTTATATAATACCCAGTGATAATAAAAATTTAAAACAAACACCCAATGTTGGTTGGAAGCTAAATTGTCATAATTATTTGGAGTATAATCTGTTGATGTTGCACAATTTTAAATGTATGTAACTTTAGTGCAACTATTATAGTTCTGAAACTTGACCTACCAATAGACTCAAATGTACACGCAAGGATTTTTTACTATAAAAATGTTTATAATAACAAGCAACTAGAGGCAGCCTAAGTGCCAAAAATATGTTTGCTTCAAATAATTATTGTACATTCTGACATTAAAATCTATTAATCTATTCTGACATTAAAATCTATTTTTTTAAATGAGGCAGATATTTATATGTTGATACGGAAAGGTCTCTAAGATATACACCTGCTAAAGGAGGGGGAAAAAGATACGTGCAAAAGAGTCTATATACATACCTCTTTGTGTTAAAAGAGTATATTGAGAGTGGAAAGTATGTGCAGGATGCTTCTGAAAGAATGTATAAGGGACTGTTAATGGCAGTACCTTAACAGAAGGGAAACACATGTTTTAAATTAATTGGCATCTTTTTATTATGTAACCATGTGTATATGTTATTTTCATAACACTACTTAGCAAAATAAACTCTGTGATACTATAGGAAATTGACACAATGAAAATGGGAGATTTTGTTTTAATAAAAATTATGTATGTTAAGGTGTACAATGTGATAATTTGATGTACATATACACAGTGAAATAATTACTATGATGATGACTACTCAAGCTAATTAACATGCCATCTCTTCACATAGTTAACTTTTTGTGTGTGTGTAATGAATGAACCCGAAATCTCTCAGCAAATTTCTAATATTCAATACAGTATTACCAGCTATAGTCATCATGCAGTACCTTAGATCTCTAGACTTACTCATCCTGAATAACTGCAACTTTGTACCCTTTGACCAACATCTCCACTCAAATTGAGAGATTTTATTATTCCTCTCATCTTTTACAGGTCAAACATGAAATAATAAAATATGATAGAAAAGATATTAATATTATAATTGATAATGTGCCTTTAATAGAAGAATATTGAAATAAGTATTCCTTGCTGGTGTTCTTGGAATATTTATTAAAATATCTAACAAACTGTAATGCAAAGATTATTTCATTTATATCTTATACACACACACACACTCACACGTAATGTATAGGCTACTTTGCCATAGATATAAATGCAGTAATGTTTGAATTCAATAAAAAAGTATAAGTATAAGTGACACTTTCCTCCTCCAAACAAAGCAAAATACCAAATCCAAGACCTGGGGACTGAGTCCTCCACCTTATAGAAAAGTGCAGAAAATGCAAAGTTAACACTATAAATTCAAAATAATGTAAATGAAGCAAATTTCAACCTCAGTAGTAATCTAAGAAATTTAAATTACACTAAAATAGACAAATGAGTTACTAAATTGATGGAGGGTTAAGAAATCATATAATCTAATGTCAAGTATACACATTGTTTTCCAAAGGCAATATAACAACATGTATCAGAAATATTGCAAATGGTTTACCTTCTGAGCTGTGTGCACCCTCTAGAAAGTTATCCTAAAACAGTTATAAAAGAGGTGTGAAAACTAAAAATACTCAAAAAAAATTAAATTAAAAAAAAATCAGAACTAGCCTAGATATCCAACGTAAAAGGTTGTTTAAATAAATAATGCTGCATATCACGCAGTGATTAATGAGAACACAACTGGTATTTTACGCCACAGTGGTTAAAGACTTAGAGTTAGGAGATAAAAACAGGTCAAAATAAAACTCATATTCCTACAGAAAAACATCTCAATTTGCTTATATAAAATTACATATTTAATCTATATAATAGACATAAAAATTACATATAAGATAAACTACAGGTAATAGTTTGGTGACCATCTCATGGTGATGAGTTTCAGGTAATATTTTGTCTTTCCCCTTCTTACATTTTATACAGTACAAATGAAAATGTTTGAAACAAGTTTCAAACATTTTCAACAACAACAACAAAAATCAATCCTTTGATCAATCAATCAAGAGAGAGAAAGAGGGAGAGATCACAGTATTAACAATGGCAATCTCCAGATGATAGAATTACATCTGGTTTTTCCTCCTTTTGCTTATCTGTATTTTCTAATTTGTCTACACAGAATAATCATTCAATGAAGATAATCCTAAATGTTAATTTTTACAATTTGAGTATATTTGGGGACCTAGAGAACTTTGAAGAGATAACTTTTATATCCTGTCTCCTGGTTGGTCTTCTTCCTCATCAGTTACCACTAAACTAGAATCGTTTATTCTCTCTCAATTTTTCCCTTCCCTTCCTTTCTCTTCCCTCCCCTCCCCTCCCCTTCTCTTTCTCTCCCTCTCCCTCTCCCTCTTCCTCTCTCTTCTTCTTTCTTTGTTATTTCAAAGAGGCTGGTATTCGAATTTAGAAAACACCAAAAATGGCCTATTTCCTTTGTTAGGCAGACAAATTCCGTAGTCCCTGCTATTCTTCCTCCTTTATTTTCTCTACCTATACCCGCTTCCTTTTGCTATTATTGCCCTTGGTGAATGACACCTCCACAGGACTTACTGGAGAAACTGTAACCTGGCTCTCTTGTGCCAAACAGTGCTCCTTTTAGGGGTAGGAATCTTGTCCTATTTACCCAGTAAGCCTAGCACAGTGCCTGACCCATCAGGCAATCCCATACATACATGTTGCCTCCCCACATTGGTCATGTTGCCTTCTGGGCTTCTCTTGTCTTAACCAAAAGAGTTCCCAATTCTAATTCATCAGTAGTGATTTAATGTTGCAACAGTGCATTATGGGCAGAGTATAATGACTAGCTTAAAATGTAGTGCATGTTTTTTTTTAATGGTTTTACTGTCATAGATTTCAATATATGTAAATTAGGAATTTACCCAATTTGTACATACCTTTCAAATCTGTGAATTGCTCATTCATTTTATTCATGTTGCATTTAGTACTAAGTAATGTAGACAATTTACTTCACTTTTATACACATTTCAGCAACATCTCTCAGAAAGCTGGTTTATCAGAATATATGTGAAATCTGTTGCTGAACTTTATACTCCAATCAATTACAATTATTATGAAGGAGCATTTCCTTGTCAATTAACAATTTACATCAATACACAGATCTGTAGTGTCCCAAGCAATTTTAATTATAGTACTTAATGTAATGATCACACTATTCTTTCCTCTTTAGAGATAAGACATCAATAAATTAACTTGACTAAGTTTACACAGCTGGCCAAGGGAAGGACCAAAATTCAAGCCAGGATCTTGTCCTCCTTCCATACTGAATTAATTCATTCAACAAATATTCAATGAGCACTTATACATACAAGAACCTGTTCTAGGTGCTGGGGTTACAGATGGAAGACAAACAGAGCCTAGTCTCATGGAGCTTACAAGATTTAGGAGAAACTAATTAATTATTAATGTACAATTGTGATAAGGGTCAAGAGGAAAAAGCAAAAGATGAATTGAAAGCTGCTAACATCCCGGAAAGAACCAAGTACAGATTTAAGTGCCTTGATAAAGCATCATTTTAACTTCCGGGCAACATCTGAGTGCTCACTCTGTGTCAGGCACACTTCCAGACACTTTCCATCTATTAATTCATTGAATCCTCCCTTGGAGGTGGATTCTATCATTATCATTCCCAGTGCACAGATGAGGAAACTGATGTACAGAGATTGTGTGGTTGCCCATGGCCACACATCTCAGAGCCCCTGACTGTCTTTTGTTTCTGGTTGCCTTCTAAATTGGCATTGACAGAATCCCTGTGGTGACGAGCTCTTAACGCTTACCTTAAACCCTAGTGCAGAAAGTCTATTGAAACAACAACATTGCTCAAATATAGAACAAACTTAGATCATGAGACTCAGAAGATACTGATTTCTATAATAACCTCCTACACATGAATCTACTTTGGCGTTTATGGCTTCATACCTGGATTATTACCACTGACCTCCCCGATGGTGTGATTTGCTAACTTGGAGGTAAAAATGGACTCCATTGGCAATGAGAAGAGGAGCAGAAGTGCCCACCTCTTTGGTTGTTTGCTCGGCCTAGGTAGTGTTACTTGTTTGGGGGGAATTAGTGCACAGGGAAAAGGATAGCCAGAATGAGGGGAACTGATCACTTGAGACTGCCTGTTCACAAGACAGATTAGGACCAGTACACTGGTGGAGCACAAGTCTCAGTGGCTCTGTCCCTTGTCTCAGTCGCCTGGCCTCAATTTGAGTCCAATTGCTTAATTTTCTGCACACCCCACGAAAGCCAATTCCCATGCTGCTCTGCGTTTTCTTTATATTTCTCCATAATACCATCTCTGGCTGTTTAACTGCAGCGGGCTTTATGATAAGGGTTAGTGTTTGTTGTTTTCTTCGCTGGCAGTAGGCAAAGACTTCATTTTAAAAGACACACTCCAACTCAAACAGCCCTGAACGACTTACAGAAAGCAGGGTGTTTTCTAGGCTTGTTTTTGAAATATTACAATTTTTATTAGGCAATTTTATCATTGTTATAAATAAGTAATTGTACTGGGGAGAAGGGATAATCCTTATTTAATTAAATTCATCTATACTCCCAGGTTGGCAGCAACAAGACATATGTGAGACTAATACCCACAGCCTGCCTCTTTGCATGTGCAATTAAAAATTCACTCTACAGTAGCACTGCCAGTTTCATGTTGCTTTTGGCATTTACAAATTCTTTTATTTTGTGACTTTTTTTTACCATACACATATGCTGGAGCAGATGTTGCTTATTTGTTGTTTATTCAAATCTGTAGGCCCTGGCAGCTAACTCCATTGTTCTGTAATGAAGCTTTATTCACTGTCCTGTATTAGGACCCAGCGCCTGCACGAGAGGCTGCGTTAGCTCCCAGTAGGATGCCACAGTTATTGCCCTTGTAGTTGGCTGTTTATAGTCGGAAGCTTGCGTTGGGGAGAAAAATCAACAACAACAAAGGGCTGGGTGGTTATAGTTGGGGTGAATGGAAAGGAACGGAACAGGCGGGAAGGTCACCCAGCATTACTCTGCTCTGTAGTTCTGCCTGGTGGCCTCAGCCTGGCATCCGGGTTCATCTGCTGTGGGGATTTGGTGTCTGGGGCTGGGAAGCATTTCCTCCCTGTTCTTTCTCTTCTTTTTCTTTCCTTTCCTCTCTCTAGTTATTTAATTCGTTCACGGGCGGGGTGTCTAGTGCATCTCCTCACCCCCACGCCACCCCCTTATTTCCAGTGCATACATAGATTCACTAACAGCCACGCTTAGTCCAGCGCAAAACTTTCTTCCATATATCACACCCTCATCACATCTTTCCTCATCCACGTACTGTTTCTGGCTGCCTGTGTCCTGGGGAAGCCACACTTCATAAAGTCAAGAATGTCAGGTCCACGTTGACCAAAATAAAGACCTGCTGATCCCTAGAGCTCCAACACCAATTTGGAGACGTTCGCCTTCTGGAAAACCCCTGTCTTGGCCAGGAGGCAATCAATCAGAGATGTAACCACCTCCATCTGGCACATTATGACATGGAACCTCACTATTAACACATTTGTGATTCATCTTGTCCCAAGGAGTGGTGCCAGGGATCAAACCACATCCTCCCTCCCCGTGGCAGCTGGGAGCAGTCTAGCTTCCAGCATGCAGAGTTAACACATTGGCTCCTGTGACATTGCAAGTAACAATTCTTTTAATTATCACACCTTCCCTCCCCCTCCCCACCCACTCCACAGACATTTTGGCACCATGGGGATGTTTTGCAGCCGGCAATCAGTACTTTTCTTAATTGACTGAGTATGTTCCATTAGCATGAAGGCTGGTATTATCCACTATCAAATAAAAGGGGCAGTTGCTTGATGCTAAGTTCTATAGCTACAACCCTACACTTGTTTGGGAGCTTTCACTTCCATAATAATGCTCTACTGTTCATTTATGATTGTTTTTTGAATTTCATTCTCCTAATTGTCTATACTTGGATATATCCTTAGGATTGAATTCAAGGTCTTTCCCATTCTGGCCTCAGTACATCCTGACGGTCTCACTTCCTTTCCCACAGCCCAAACTGCATGTATTTGGGTTGCTTTGCATCCCTCAGCACTTCCCACTTTTACATCTTTGTAGTTGCCTTGCTGCCTTTTCATGGAATCCACTTCCAATTTCTTTTTCTACATGCCAAAAGTCATCCATCCTCAAGGTCTCAGTTCAGCTATTGCCTCTTCTATCATCTCCTCCAAGAACCCTCTTCCCTGGAGTACCCCTTCTTCAGTGCTCCCATAAATTTTGATATGCCTTTACTATAGGCCTGAACACAGTTTGCCTTGAATTATAATTAGCTGGTGCAAAACATATGTCTCTAACTAAATTGGTATTTCTTTTACGGATTCTTTGCATACGTCTTTGTAGCCATGTCTTGATTAGGGGTTGGCATCACATCCGTGGAGCACTTAGCATGGAAAATGGGCTTAAAGAATGGGGATAAACCTGTACTGAGTATTCTATAGGCCAGGCATCACACACAGCACTTTACATTCTTAACTCATCCTTAAAACAACCACAGGAATTAGTGGATTTTACCCCCATTTTACAGAAGAGGAAACTGAGGCTGAGAGAGGATAAATAATTAGATCCAGGTAACCCAGCTATTGAGTGACTGAGCTAGGATAAACAGATCTGTCTGATGCAAAAACTTTTATTCTTGCCAAAACATTCCTCTATTTCCCTAACAAAAATTTTAATGTTATGTTAGAATAGTCAAGATACCACCCTAATGTTAAAATGTAGGTAGAATTAGATTTATAATTCAACAGAGAAAACACTGTTGTACTTCTAAGGGAATATTAAAATCAAAGTATACTAATATGGTTGAAATAAACCACACCAAAAAAGGGGGAGCAAACCAAAGTTTATGATTTAACTAGGAGTTCAGTTTATTTATTTAAATTCAGGCTTAATAATAACAGTTATTATTATTATTATATAACTCCCCACAGAACTATGCTAGATGAAAATGAACAAGAGCATGCTCTTCTATGCCCCTTAGAAAAATGAACTTTTTGTTTAACGAGATGTGTTTCAGGGTTTGTTCAGAGGATAGCTTATAGCAGATATGAAACCAGGAATCCTTTATTTTGTTTTAGCCTAACAGGTTGTTTTGGAAGAGGATTAGAAAATCGGTCTCTCACAGGCCCTTTTTTGAGCCTGGAGAGGTGATTATGGAAGGAATGAAGGGTGTGGCCAAGGGTGGTTGATAGAAGCCACCAAAGAAGAAGAAAGAGGGGCTTCCTTGGTGGCGCAGTGGTTGAGAGTCCGCCTGCCGATGGAGGGGACACGGGTTCGTGCCCCGGTCTGGAAAGATCCCACCTGCCGCGGAGCAGCTGGGCCCGTGAGCCATGGCCGCTGAGCCTGCGCGTCCGCAGCCTGTGCTGCGCAACGGGAGAGGCCACAACAGTGAGAGGCCAGCGTACCACAAAAAAAGAAAAAAAAAGAGGAAAAAAGGGAAGGTAAAGAAAAAAAAGAGGAAAAAAGGGAAGGTAAAGAAAAAAAAGAGGAAAAAAGGGAAGGTAAAGAGGACGTGTTTCAGATGTTTTTTATCATACGGTTTATCCCCTATTCTTGCCCCAGCTCGGCCCCAGCACTTTTCCCCCACTCCTTTCTAGGTTCCTTTAATTACTGGCCAAGTGCTAGTATAAAACCACTCAAGGTGAATATTGCATCAAGAAACTAGGCCATTCATAAGGGAGTTTGTGTTTTGCCAAAAGTCCCAGGCAGTATGAAATCGATGTGAAGACCGATGGCTTAGGGGAGTGCAAGGGGAAAATCATTGCTTCCCACCTTCTTTTCAGGAATCTGTTGGAAGAAAGATCCCAGTACTTGTCTTGTGTAGCAAACATTATCCTGTATGGTAAGCACAAGGCTCTAGAAAAGTCTGAGCAAATGAGAAGGAAACTGGTACTAGAAGAAGCTTTGAATATTAGGGCTTTTCCTTCCATATCTGATCTTATTCTGGCTGTTCTCCTCACTTTGGAAAGAGAGTTGGCATTTCCCCCTCTTAGTCTTCCCTGGGAAAGTTGAAACCAGAGGTGAGGCTGGTTCTTCTCCCTGGGAAGAGAGGTTAGAGAGTGGCTCAGAGCTAGAGCAGCTGAGAATTTGATTGGTTTCTTCTGCTGCCAACTGTAGTCTGCTTCTGGTGCCCACACAGACTTCAAGGATGATATCTGACATGGTCTGTTTCCTTCAGCAGGTGCAGTTTGCCCACCTGCATGGCAATTGCACAGGTTTCACCTTGGTCATGGTCTGATGCACTAACCAATAGGATTTAAAATTTATTTAATAAAATATAACATGATATGAACTTGTAAATATTCTATTTTCATTAAATGACTTTCCTTTAAAAATATGCAGTCTACAGGGAAATTCAAAGTTCTGTTTCTATCATTATTGTTCCTATTGTATTAATAGGCAATATTATTAGTATAAATTCTTGCCTCCTGAAAAATATGACTATTTCAAAAACCAGTATTTGCTCTTTGTTAATGATAACGTGAATAAATTGTGATTTCCTAGCAGTCCAAAGACACTGACATGCATACCTTGGTAATCTAGTGGGAGATCTGACACCTATTCGAAGCTCAGAAAGTATTTCTTCAATGGATGAATGAGACAACAAAGATTTCTCAGGAGCTGTATCCCTGACTTTGATAAAAAGGCAAAATCAAGCCCCTATCTAAATGTTTTCATAGAGCAATGATATGAGAGAGAAAGAGAGAGCTAGAGAAAGAGAGAGATGGAGAAACTTATGATGGCCAGGCTCTAAAGGCTTAAATAAAATCAATGTCACTTAAATGAATTTTTGCAAAGATAATGTAGTGCAGTAGTATGGACTTCTGTTGACTTGATAATGATAAAAAGCTTTGAATTTAGAAGAATAAAAAAATTTTATGCCCATCAGACTATTATTTTCAAGCATTAGTATCGAATAATATATCAACTGGGATTTTATCAGAGAAATTGAAAGTTTACATGGAGATATTGAATAGAAGAATGGACCAAGATATTTTGGGCAAGGTATTTTTGTTTATTTTCTTTTATGTACCTTACCAGCTCTTCCTACACTTTCCAATACCTTCTCAATATATTTTTTCATAAAATAAATTTTTACGCCAGGTAAACTAACAAATCTAATCATTTAAATTTACTCTTGGCATCTACTCTTATGGTAATTTCCATCCTTTTTTTTTCTCTAGATAGAATGATTTCTAAGCCTGCTATGAAACTGTCATCCTCAGGGATTTTCCTTCACCTTCTTTTTCCTACATCTTTTTGGGTTGGATTATCCTTTTCCTAGAACTCATTTATTTCTTTGGGTACCCCTTTTTTTTTTTCAGAAAACATCCTCCAGTGATTTCATTAGATTAAAAAGATATATAATCAGAAAACAAAACTCTGTTCTTAGTGTGCCTTTCTAATCAACAAGATGGTGGTGCTTAATGCCTGATGCACAGTTGTCACGTTAGGATATCTTAGCATCACCAACCCTCTAGTGTTTTTTCACTCAACTTGAAGGACTTCCGTTAGTTTTTTTTCATTGGGCAGTCTGCTAGTGATAAATTCTCTCAATTTTGTTTATCTGGGAATGTCTTAAACTGTCTTTTATTTTTGAAGGACAGTTTTGCTGAATATAGAATTTCTCGGTTGGCATTCTTTTCTCTTTCAGTGCTTTGCAATGTCATCCCACAGCCTCTGGTCTTCATGGTCTCTGATGGGAAGTTAACTGTTAATCTTATTGAGTTTCCCTATGGTTTATTGTTATGATAGTTTGTTGTTGTTTCTGGGTGGTTGGTTTGTTTTAAAGTGACTTCCCTGGATTAATTCTGTGAAATCTGTCTTCTTTGTCATGTGCAGTCACTGAAGTCTCTACTCAGATAGCTTAGTGGTCAGTTAATGATTGGGCAGATTTTTTTTTTAAGTGCCTTGAACAAATAAATCTCCCACGCACTGCTGATGGTTTCTGTGCATATGTTGGAGCACAGCTTCAGTGCTCCAACTATATACAACTCAGCCTAGTCTTCACTTCCTCCTTGTTCAGAGCCTCAAGGTCAGCCCGAGGTGAAAGATTGGGGTCTCCTCAGATCTTTCCTGTCATGCACACAACCTTGCACATGTGTACAACCTTCTAGATCCATAGGAATATATTGGAGCTTTTCAAAGTCTTCTGTGGGCATTAGTCAGCTTCATGTTTGCCCCAAGTGGTATCGCCATCTCAGGTAGCTGCAATGTTAAACAATTATCTTTGGTTGTTTTTGACAAATGCCCTGAAGATGTGGCTTTCCTCACTTAAGGACCTGTGAGTCAAATCAAATAAAGACAAGCTTAGTGAATGGGGTTTTCTCAGAGAGCTGCCAGCCAGGTCAACTAGTGACAGTTCTCCAGGGATGGGCTTTTCTGGGAGGTTCACCCTTTTTCTGCTTCTGCCACTCACTGCTAAGTCTTCTGATTTTCACAGCTATTGTTGTTCCAAGGCTGCTGGTTTTCAAGGCTCATGCAGAGCTGGGGAAAGGATGATGGGATTAGGGTAAGTTAAAATGCCACAAAGTTCACTGTTCTTATTTATATCCAGCTTTTTTTTTTCCTTGAATAAATGCTCCTTAGGTTGTTGCAAGCCTTGAGTTAATTTCTAGAGTTCTGAAAAAGTTAATATTGACCATTTTTGCCAGTGTTCTTGTTGCTTTTATGTAGAAATGGGGTTTGGCAGGCTATTTTTCCATTATTCCAGAAGTACTTCTCTCCTTTTATGTCTTTGTAATAAAACAAATTTCTTTTTTTTTTAAAGAGGATTCATTATCTGATCTAAACTATTAAAGTATTAGCAAGGAGGTATGTTTCCCTTGAATTACTTAACAATATATTCCTATAGTACAGCTAAGAGATGCACACACATCAATGGTTATCATCAAAATATAAATAGGGGGCTTCCCTGGTGGCGCAGTGGTTGAGAATCTGCCTGCTAATGCAGGGGACACGGGTTTGAGCCCTGGTCTGGGAGGATCCCACATGGCGCAGAGCAACTAGGCCCGTGAGGCACAACTACTGAACCTGCGCGTCTGGAGCCTGCGCTCGGCAACAAGAGAGGCCGTGACAGTGAGAGGCCCGCGCACCGCGATGAAGAGTGGCCCCTGCTTGCCGCAACTAGAGAAAACTCTCGCACAGAAACGAAGAACCAACACAGTCAAAAATAAAAATAAGTAAATTAAAAGAAGGCTCAACATTTAAAAAGATATATATATATATTTATAAATAGGAACACATCCACATACTTCCCTCCCTTTTATACTTCCTTCTGCTCCTCTGCTGCCAACCTAATGAACAAGTCCTGGTGTACATTTCTCAAAGATGGTTTAACAATTCCATGTCCGAGATGCTACTATATGAACAAATTTCTTCACTACAGTTTTAGCAAGATATTTGCAAAGAAAAAAATTATATGTGTTCATTCTACCATTTTAGTCCAGAGTCTACATTTGTTTTATTATTCAGTAACAATGGATTGAAACATTTCTACTAGTAGAATATCAGGTAGTAAGACACACCAGAAGCAAAGATATTCTTGGTTAAGACCATCCTTCTTTTAAATCCCCATATGATCAGCAGTCTGTTTTGTTTCCATGTAAAGCTAGATTCAGTGGTTATGTTTATATTTATGTTGTATGCCAGACAGCATTCTCAACCTTCCTGAATTTGAGAGATGGCTTCTTATGACATTAAGTTACATTTGTGTTATTCTTGCCATTAATAAGAGCTTCATATTTTTCTAGCTCATAAGTTTTTTCCTTACAGTCACCAGTATAGTAGTTTAAGCAGTCAGGCTTATCTCCATTTATCAGATGCTAAACTTTGGCTCAGAGGAGTTAAGCGATTTGCCACAAAACAACCAATTAGTATGCACCAAGGTTGGAAGTTGAATTCAGGTCATCTGTATTAAAATTTAGAGACCTCTTCGTTATAACCATCCAGTGTCCTCGACTCCAGGTACCATGGACTTTCAGGTTGTTATTTAGTCCAAACCATCCAATGCTTAAAATACCTACATAACCTCCAATGTTTTCTTAAGCATCTAAAGTAAGGGGGATGGAGAGGTCAGTTCATAAATATTTCCAATAAAATTATGCTTTATAAGAGAAGAGCAGGGCTAGTTATCTTTGTTTTTGGTGGGGAGCAGGGTATGGAAGGGAAGAGAGACTCAACTTTAGCTCAATAGCTTATTTTAAAAAATAACTGCATGCAAGTTTGCAATTTATACTTTTTCTAGTAATTTAACAAATATTTATTGAGTACCTATTATGTGTCCAGAGCTATAAATAACAAAGTCTCCACAAAAGGAAGAGATGACATACAATTAATAGGTGTACACATCTCATGCATAGAGTTATTTTCTCTGTTTTGTACAATACTGTATGCCCAGTTCCTTAGGACATACCCAGATCCTGATACATAATGGGTGTTCAATAAATATACATCTATATAATTAATTAATTAACTAATAAGGTAAACTTAGATGTTTTTAAAGGTTATGAAAAAATAAAATGGAGCAATGGAGTATAGAATGCCCTGGCACAGGGAGTTATATTTGGTTAGATGGTTAGGAAAGATTCTCTGAGGAGAAGGGATTGGACACCCTTGTCATCTGATTTTAGAATATTCATTGCTCGTTTTTTTTGAAACCTATTTCAGAAACAACCACTGAGAAAACTCCTGACTCAGAAATTCCATTTATACTTTCAAATCACAAGGAACCCTGGAATGTCATTTCTTATTCCCTGAAGTAGAATGGCAGGAATAAACACTGGACCTCACTTCAGGTCCACTGCTGACGTTTTGTATCACCATCAGCCAAGTGACTAAACAGCTATTTCTTTTTAAACTCTAAGCTGTAAGCTTGAGAATGTTACTTAGTTCAGCTTAATTTTGTATTAATTTCCTTAAGGAGCATAAGAGTGGCTTCTGGAAAGTATATATTGATTAGCAAAACTCTAGAAATCACCATAATCCAGAATTTAGCCCTTAGAAAATAAATGCCAATATTTTCTCCTTCCTTCTTTGGACATGGATACAGGACTGACTGGTGAAATACCAAAGATTTGATATGTGTGCTTTAATGGAAAAAGCATGAACATAAGGTCAGGTCACGTTCTTTGTGTGACCTATGGTAAGTTATTTGAGGCCTGCAAACCCCAATGTTTCCATTTTTATGATGGGCCTGATGAAATCTACCCAACTGGGCAGTTGTAAGGATCAGAAACAATGTGTACAGAATATCACAAACAGTAGTGGTGAGCAATAAATAGTGGCTATTAGCACTGTAGTTATTACTGTGGATTCATCTTGAAAGTCATTTGTAAACCCTCTTCTGTCATTTCTATGGAAAGATATGAAGACATGATAAGTGATTATCAATAGATAGTCCTTAGTACTCTCTTAAGAAAAATGAGACATTAACTGATTTAAAAAATGGAAGTCTTTTCTTTGATTCTTAAAAGGAAAGTATGTGTAATTACACAGACTTTCATTTTCAGATATGATCCAGACTGTTACTAGTAACATACTAAGTGACTAATTAGGGGCTCATACAAGTGGTACATTCGAGTTTACTGAGAATTCTAATTCAGTTTTCTATAAAGAGGCCTGGATGCTACACAATGCTGTGACAACATTATAAGATGCCTACTGTACATACAACCATGTAAATTTTTGGAATTTTTACAATTTTCAAGAATTATGGTTTGTTATCAACATATTAGTAACATCACCTTGAATCGATCATGGTTTTCAATTGTGGCTCTTTCTTGGTTTTTTTAATGTAAATTATTGTTAATTTACTTCTTTTTCATTTATTCTATTTACGATAAGCCCTTCAGGGCCTGTGATGAATATTTACATATACTGGACTTTCAATAATTAGATTTTTTTAACATTATGTTCGAGAGTTCACTTATGAATCATCCCTACCATTTATCTTAGACTGTGTTCCCCAGAAACAGTCCTTGGTAAAAGGTTCATGTTAAAGTGATTTATTAGGAAGTGTTCCAAGGAAAAACAGCAGGGGAATGTGGAGTGGGTCTAGGAACTGAAGGAGGTAATACACTTTTTAACATACCCCTTCCACACACTGACAAAGGTCCAATTTTTCATCTTCTCTGATTCCACAGGCACTATCTGTTATTTTAGCTTTGAAAATAGCTAGTGCCTTAAATCACATAGTAGATTCCCTAGATAGCTGGGAGAGTAGTTTTCAATGGGCTTTTTTCTGATTTCCTCTGTGCCCAAAGCAAGAAACAGCGTGAGGATTAGTACAAGTGAATAAGACAAAAAACACAAGACCAAAAAGGTTTCTAAAATGCATACGTTGGCAGTGTAAAAACACTAGCTTGTCTTTCAAACAACTGTCGGACTCCCAGACCTCTCCTGCCTACTTTTTGCCTTTCCAAATCTGATTACTCCGTCAATAAAAGGAATTATTTTAAGCTTAGTAGTTTGCATATATGGTGTGGTTGTCCTGGTCACATTCCAATCTAGATAATTATATTTCCTCTCCCTCAAACCCCCTGTTGCTTATATTCCAAGTGGCATTCTTCTTTCCTTTTTAATCAACTGCTCCTAGGCACCACTGTGAGGTAGTAAACAGCTACAGGGAGCTACCCTGGAGATGGTTGCACATCCTTGGTAGGTGTGCTCATCCCAGTATAATTTGTCTATCAACTTATTCAATTTTTAAAGCACTTGGCATCCTTCAGGAAGAAAAACCTAGAGAAGGGAAAATCCTATTATTACTCCTATAACCACAGTAGATTTGAAGCACTGCTCTAATTAGAATGGAGACAACACCAACAATTAAAAAGTGATAGACCCGTGCAGAGAGGATGATTTACGTAAAGGAGTTTCTCAATAGCAAGTATTTCATTGATAACCTATAATAAAATTAGCCTTAAGTTTCAGAGTGCCAAGGTATCATACCTCCATGCAATATTAAGCATTTCTAAGTTACACAAGAGGGGGCATTGAGATATAACCAAATATCTCCAACAGTTTACTTAAAAGAAAATGTGTATCAGTATAAAATCTAAATCGTCTTGCTTTTTGTGAAGAAAACTTCACTGTAAGTGGAAAGAACAGAGTTTAGACAAACTTATTTCAGAGGAAACATATTCTGATTGGACTCCATTAACAGTCACTCTTTAGACAAGTCCCTTACCTTACAAATAATTCAATGTCCCATCTTCTAAGGAAAACAATCACCATATTCTCTTGTAATTTTCTGGTTTATGTTTGTGCCCTATTCCTGCTCCCACAGTACTTTAGGGACCTAAAATAAATTCCGTAAACTTGGTTGACAGAGCGAAGATAAAATATTTGAATTTCAGAAAAGAATATTTAACTTCAGAAGAAAGGTGCTTAAATTTATTTCTAGCACAGATCACTGTAGGGAAAGAAAATAAAGTTCCTTTTCTATTTGTAGCAAGGGAAATGGTGGGGAAATAATTTCAGAAACACCATATTTACTGTTGTTAGAGAAATTGTACTTGTGGCCTCCCTGGGATCCTAAGGAAGCCTGGAGAAGACAGAAGACATCTGGCTCGCAGACCCTTAGGACTCATATGCCTTTTTGGTACCCATTAGTGTTATGGAAGCAAGGACGCTGAAGTCTGTATCCAGACCAAAGGTGTAACCATTTCCTCAAACGTAAGAACTTTTCTGTTTTATGTGTATCTCTCCAATCACCACCCAATTTGCCCCTCTCCCCAGTATGACCAGTATCCCATAACAAATAATAGGGCCGTTTATGGGGAAATGGAAAGAAGGCAAGTTTACATTATTCTTTGGGGGATCCCTCTCGTGCCCTTTGCTTCTGATACACAACACTGCTAGAGGCATCTGGGTCTTGCCAACTCTTTGTACCCAAGTTTCACAAATATTTGTTTCTTCGCTGTTCCATAGCCTAATTCCGAGACAAAATGCTTCTAAGTGGGGTCCTCCTTTTTCCTTGGAGAAGGTAGAGATGATGTTAGAAAAGGCTTTGAGGCAAGAAAGTAAAAGGGAGTCAAGAAAGGCCAAAGGCAGATTTCAGAAACTTCCCTTCCTTAATTTGGTTACAACGTAGTACCCCATAATTATAGTTGAGTATAAAGACTTATCTACAATTATTTCTAATTTGTGAATGAGGAAACCAAGACTCATAAAAGTTAAGTCACTTGCTCAAGTTCACCCAACTGGCAAGTGTTGGCCTCAGGACGAAACCCAGATTTCTCTGACTCCGGTTGGAATGTCCTGTCCAAATTCTGTGCTGCAAATAACCTATTCGGATGTAACTTTATTACAAAATGAGTTTTGCTGGAGCAGATTGCATTTCATTAGAAGCCAAAGCAGATAAAATGTTTTATCACACGTGTCATAAGGGAGTGGGTAACACAAAGCCTTTCAGGATTCACTCTGTGAAACCTGGTTGCTCACCACCTTGTAGTATGTCTGAGAGAGGAAATCCTCTCTGCTCTCCTCTCTGACTCCCTGTTCACCTTCATCTTCTTACCATTTCTAAAATATGCCCATGTTACCTGTAATCTGTATATATTAACCATAATAACCTATTTATTTTTAAAAATAGATTTAGTCTACCCTCCTTTTCTTTGTCTATAAATACATGCAAGTTACCCTCTCCATGTCTTGGTAGGCTTTGGTGGACCGTGTTGAGCCAATATGCATGCTCAGACATTCAGGGGTGGGCATGAGGTTATGGTTATTTCAGGCAATCAAATTGTTGTCATTATAAAATGGAAGGCTTAATAACTCCATTTCTAGGCCAATCCTCATACTTTACATATGAGGAAAGAAAGGCCCACGAGGTTAGTGACTTGTTCCAATGCCAGTGATGATTAGTGACAAATCCAGACCCAAGACTCTCAGTTCTGAATCTTCAATTCTGATTATTTTATGATTAACCAGTTCTCTGTGTAACATGTTCCCAAATTATTCTTTGTTTAAACGATATGTGTAAAGGTAAATTTAAGCAGGTAATAGCATTTTGATGGCATGAATAATGTCTGATTTCTTTTCAATCCCCAGAATTTACCTCAGTGCCTAGCACAGAGCAAACACTCATGTTTGCTGGGGAAACAAATGATCAAGTAGTTTTTTAAATAAAGCAAGCTCTTCTTCAAACCGTTAAACATTAGAGTAAGCTTTTCTTAGAATATCTTTTAAAAAATATTTCCTTTACAAAGTTATTTTATGAATGCTTAATTGAAAATAAAATGGTTTCACCTTAAATTAAGACACTATATTTCAGATTCAGCTACAATGATTGTATTAAGAAGGTTCTTTACGTACAGATACTTGGTGATGATAAAAATCTTGAGTAAACTTTGTTAGACTTCTTTATCTATGGCAAAATCTGTAATTTTCCCAATGTTAAAAGGAACCCAAGTTTATTCTAAAATCAAAGAACAAACAGAAGTTCAAGTGGGTTGCAAACTTGGCAAAAACATGTCCTTCTAAGAAAAAAAGAATTCAGCCTCAAAATCTGTTACTGCTGTGCATCTTCTGGTTTTCCTTTTGTAAGAGCAAAGACCAGAAAAAAGAATGATAACATCACATAAAGCAATGGAATATACTTTGTGTGACAAAAGATATTAAAATTGCTTGCTTGAAATTAAGCCAGATATATAATTCCTTTAGAAAAGTCAATTTGAAATAGGCCACCTTGTGACCACAATCATGCTTTAAGTTTGGGTGTGTAACCTCGTTCTGAGCACCACCATTAATCATACTTCAGTTGCCATCACTAATCTGGTGATACTAGGTAGAAATAAGTTTTTCTAATATACTTGTGTTTGCATTTCACTATTTATAGATCCATGATTATATTTCTCATTTGTTATCATGCTTCCCTTTGCTATCATGAATATCACAAAACTGCATACAGCATCTTCACTTGATTTTTCCCCCTGTAGTAGGTATTCAGGATTTCTCTTCTGAATAGTTTTTAGCATTTGAATCCAAATAGTTTACACGTGTCAGTGAAACCATGCTTTAAAGAGGAGCCAGTGCTGCTGGAGCCGCAGATAAAAGGACTTAGTCTTTAAAGTGTACAAAGACTGTTATAAGGCTATTTTACTCTTTGTAAGGGCTACCAACGTCCTCAGAGTTCATTCTCAGAACATTTGACTGAACTTCTGCCGAGGAGAGACACAATCTTATTCACCACTGTATCCCCTGAATCTAGAACACTGCCTAACTCACAGTAAGCACTCAATAGATAAATATTTCTGGAAATGAATAAATAAATATAGCAAGCTATTTTCTAGATGGTGGCTAGTCATCAGCTTTCAAATTATTTTATTTCATTGCTTAGGAGGCACGTCTTATAAATTATGTGTTTCTAAAACATATGTTGAAAAAGATCTTCTGGGGGTATTTTTTATTGCTATCAAATTAAATTAAAAGGCACTTTTAGCATTTTTTTTTACCATCTATTTCACCCATAATCTGTGCCTTGTCGACTAGACAAGTTTCTCAAAGCCTGGTCTGTGTCTTTCAGGTCTCTCCATTATTCATCCAATGCCTGGCACAGAGTAGCCAACTAGTAATATAGTTGTCAAGTAAATGAATGAGAATATATAAAATAATTTTTACCAGAATTTAAAATGATTTTGAAGTAGTAAAAAATACATTGGTAGTGCAAAAAACAAAGAGTGACATGAAAGACATTCTTTAGAGAAAAATCAAAATGAGCAAGGCAAAGAGGTGAAAGGGATTAAATATGACAGATACGGAGGGCAGGGTCTCAATCCTCTGTCCATCTTTCCAACAAGCTTCAGTGGGTTAAGGTCCCTAAAAACACAAACCTCCTTTTTTTAAAAAAATAAATAAATAAAGATTAATTAGGATTAAAATTTAAAGATACTGGGAATTCCCTGGTGGCCCAGTGGTTAGGGCTCTGTGCTCTCACTGCCGAGGGCCCAGGTTTGATATCTGGTCAGGGAACTAAGATTGCACACACAGTATGGCCAGATAAATATATAAATAATTTTTTTTAATTTTAAATAAAATAAAAAGATGCAATGCTATGAGAATACTAGATTAGCCATGGCAAAGCATTTTTAGTTATCTGGGTGATTGTCCTGGATGTTTCACTCAGAAAAGCAATACCATATTCAAAAATGTTTAACTGAAGAGAGGTTTGAAAAGGAACTATTTACTGAGGTGGGCTGAATTCAAGGAACAAATAAGAGGTGGGGAAGCACCCCTAGGCTAGGAAGAGCAGAAAGCCATTACCACTCCTAAGTCTGAAAAAACAGTGGGAAAGAATCATGTTACTGGAGCCTGGTAAAAGTGGAAGCTTTAGAAGGAAAACACTTTACCTGGAGATCTCACCGTAAAGGAGTGCAGCTATTTTCAAATAGTACCCCGAAGGAAGTGGTGGTAAGTAAGTACTCAGTGTTCTTTCTCCTGCCCTTCAATCTCTACCAGTTCCTCCCATTGACTGAACACAAGTGAAAACATGGAGGAAAGACAGGGCAAAAAATGACTGGAGTAGCAGCAGTGAAAGTAAGGAAGGGCAAATGGAGACTAACCAATACACAAGTGGCTTCCCAGAGAGCTTCCCCTTTGCCCCCGATGTAGCCACCACTCCTACATCTGTCCCCTAGAATGTACGTAGATGAAAATCATAAGCCTGATTCTTGATGAAAATTTTAGTTCTCCAGCTTGGTGTCTCCAAACTTTTTTTCCTTTTTCATCCTGGATTATTACATTTTTAAGAATTGTATTTTTAAGAAACAGTTTTTACTTATAATTGTAAGAAAAATAGATGCAGTTTGGATACTTAAATTGTTACTTTTGATGAAGGAGGCTACCGTGTAAACGGACTGTTGCCTCTTGCTGTCTGAGCAGTTGGGATAATCAGCCGCCCATCAGCTGGTTAAGTCAAGCAAGGATAATGTTGCTCCCAGACAGCTTCGCAAGAGAAAGAACATTTGGACCGGTGGTCTTCACAACTATGGTAGTTGAATCAGTACAGAAATTAAAAGCTTCATATAAATTGGTATCACAAAATTTGTAATCCACCTATTGTCTCAAATGGTCATGGCGACGTTGTTCATGTAGCCCTGGAAACTTCTATTCTCCTATTTTCAAATATGAGACAAGCACCGGTTCCGAATGAAAAATTTTCATTACATTCTTCCCGAATGATGAATGCAGGTTTACAATTCAAAACTGCCTCTGTGCCCCTTCCTTTTTTCTCAAGAATATCTAATAAACAAGTATCTATGTAGACAAAGAAGATATGTGTATTGAAACAATATAATCTTTATAGATTCATATAAATGTTCTGTTTCAGAAATAATTTAATTGATTAAAATTACTTTGTTTCATTCCAAGATTCTTCATGATCAATCCCCTGATTACTTTATGCCACTTAGCTCCAGGCACGCTGGCCTCTTCTCCTTATGGGTAGAAACATAGCTTGTGGGGGGAGGAGGGAGCACAGAAACGTAAGTCACTCCCTCTGATTATTCACTCTAAAATGTCCTTTTCAACTATTGTTTAGGTGGTGTGTTACATGACAGCTTCTAAAAAAATGGTATGAAAAGATGCCAGAGGAAGCAATGTATATTTTAAAATATGGTCAGACCATGAGACCAACAGAGGTTTTTCACACTCACCTCTCAGCAGAAACCAGAGGATAAGAGCACATCATTTTCATTTTAAAGTAGATATTTTGCAACTCAAGAATTTTATACCTTTTTAAGTTGTCATATAATTGTGAAGCAACATTTCAGATAAGCAAACTCTCAGGAAGTAGAGCACTCACATTTTCTTTCTCAAAGATGTACACCAGCCTACCGAATGAGGAAATCCTGTTTAAGAGGACGAGCAAGGCAAAGTAGAAGGAAGTGTAAATTATACAGACGGAATCCAAATGTCATGAAAATTCTTAAAAAGAAGGCACATGAAAAAAATAATTTAACAACAACATTCTAGATCTAAAATCCTAGGTCATATCAAAGAAAGCTGAATGCAGAAGAAAATAAAATTATCAACAAATACTGATTAATTGGGCAGTCAATAGACATGTATAATTCTTGATGTTGAAAATCGCAGTGTGAAATATGTTTGAACTTTTTAAGTTACCACTAATTAAATTTAAAAACACACTATATGCCTTATGAATTACCAGAGTAAAAAAGCAACCTAAGAAAATATAGTCCACCTGGCAAAAGAATAATCATTGGAAATTAATCATACTAATGATACTAACAAATATTGAGTGCCAGGCACTAGGCTAAGTGTTTTACATTATCTCTTTTAATCCTCGATTAAGTCTCTGAGATAGCTATTTATGATGCAGTTTGAAATCAGGTCAGCTTAAATGTGAAGTTATGGTCTTTATTAATACAATAAGAATAGCAAATAGATTATAACTTACGTCCCAATTCTCATTGATTAGTATTAACCTTTAGTAATGTTGAACTGATAAATATTCTGAGGCTGAATCCCAGCTCAGCAGAAAAGACCAGCATGGACTATTAGTGAGCCTATTTTTAAAAGAAGAGAGAGGGCTTCCCTGGTGGCGCAGTGGTTGGGAGTCTGCCTGCCGATGCAGGGGACACGGGTTCGTGCCCCGGTCCGGGAAGATCCCACATGCCGCAGAGCGGCTGGGCCCGTGAGCCATGGCCACTGAGCCTGCGCGTCCAGAGCCTGTGCTCCGCAAGGGGAGAGGCCACATCAGGGAGAGGCCCGCATACCGTGAAAAAAAAAAAAAAAAGAGAGAGAGAGAGAAGATTTGCATCAAGTATGCCATATGCTTACTACATCAATCACAATTATAAAAGTAGATAACATAAAATTACGAACAATAAGACCAAGATCATATTTTATGAAAATGGTTATAGATATAATAAATGGATCTAACAAAGGAAAAGACTCAAACGTTTTAAATAAAATAAAACCTTTTAAAATATTTTAAAATATTTAAAATAAAGAATCACAGAAAAGTTAAAAGAAAAATGAATGGGCAAAATATACCAAAAAGTATGCTAAAGTAAACAAAAAGAAAACAAGAATTCCAACATTATTATTATTAGATAGAGTAGAATTCAAGAAAAGAAAGTACATACAAAAATTTATGAAATAAAGCCAAAGCTATGACAAGAGGCAGAAACTTAGTCTTTGTTCTTTTTAGAGACTGTAGAATGAAAACAAATGATTTATTTGACTGACAACATTAGAAAATAAGTAAGAAAAGAAAGTATTTCCATTAATTCAAGAAGTAGGAATCCAAAAATGTCAATAACTATTGTAGAAATTAAAAGTTGTCAAAGAATTTCATCTTTTAAGATGCACCACAATCAGTGGTTTTATGGCTGAGCACTTTAAAAAGTTCAAGGACAGGCTTCCCTGGTGGCGCAGTGGTTGAGAGTCTGCCTGCTAATGCAGGGGACACGGGTTCGAGCCCTGGTCTGGGAGGACCCCACATGGCACGGAACAACTGGGCCCGTGAGCCACAGCTGCTGAGCCTGCGCGTCTGGAGCCTGTGCTCCGCAACAAGAGAGGCCGCGATAGTGAGAGGCCCGCGCACTGCGATGAAGAGTGGCCCCCACTTGCCACAACTAGAGAAAGCCCTCGCACAGAAACGAAGACCCAACACAGCAAAAATAATTAATTAATTAATAAACTCCTACCCCCAACATCTTCTTAAAAAAAAAAAAAAAAGTTTAAGGACGTGATACTACCTAAGCTTTCTACACTGCTTGAGAGCATAGGGAAAAAAAAAGAGAAACCTATCTACTTATTTTTTTATACAAGTAGCACAATCATTATATCAAAATCTGAAAAAGAAATTCATGTGCTTACAAATACACACATATGAACACACACACAAATTATAAGGAATTTTTGATAGAGAAAAATTCACAATATATTATGTGAAAAGAAGCAGAATATATACTATGTATGTTAGGATGATTATTTTATAAAACATACATATACATGTGCACAAAGAAAATGTACTGGATTGAAGTAGATATATATTATAGTAACTTTCCTGTATGGTTAGATTATACGTATTTTTTCTTTTCTTTTTTATGTTTTTTCACTTTCCAAATTTTTTTCACTGCTATATATTACTTCTATAATGCTAAAAAATAACTAATGGTATTAAGCCAAAAAGAAGCTGATTTTAGAGATGCAGCTATTTTATTTTTGGAATGATGAAGGAAGATTATTCTGACTAAAGAACAAAGGAGAAATTGCTAAACCTGGACTAATAAACAAAAAACAAAAGAGGGAGGAGGTGAGGGAGAGGGAGGGGAGTAGGAGGAAAAAGGAAAAAGGAAAAGTAAGGATTCCCAGGCTGTAAGAAAGAGATTGAAACAAAAATGTCAGCAGGGTGCTAATGGAAGTTATCAAATCCTTATGTAGAAATCTTTATGGGATAGAAACTCCTCTGCTTCCAGCCTGCTGGCATAGAAGGAAAAATTAAATCTCTTCAGGTGTACCTGCCACAGTCACGAATATTGTCAGCCTTTCTTGAGTTATAGAATTCAGTCAAGATAAAATATAAGCTGTGTTGGTCTTCCCTGGTGGCGCAGTGGTTGAGAGTCCGCCTGCCTTTGCAGGGGACACGGGTTCGTGCCCCGGTCCGGGAAGATCCCACATGCCGTGGAGCGGCTGGACCCGTGAGCCATGGCCGCTGAGCCTGCGCGTCCGGAGCCTGTGCTCCGCAACGGGAGAGGCCACAACAGTGAGAGGCCCGCGTACCGCAAAAAAAAAAAAAAAAAAAAAAAAAATATATATATATATATATATATATATATATATAAGCTGTGTGAGACCAGGTACTTTTGTTGCTGTGTCCATGGAGTTTCTGGAGCAGCACAGGGCCCTGCAGGGCCAGTGAACATGCATTCAATGGAAGAAGGGGGGTTTGCAGTAGAGCACCCTGCCCGGCTCTGTCTCATGGCCTGTTCTCTTCAGAATATGAACTGTGACTTGGCCCACAGCAAGAATGTGTTTCAAAGCCATAGATAACACAAATAGCTTTCAGAATGAAGGTCAGAATCATCCTTGACTGGATGAAAACATGGTCCCAAGCTAGCTAGGTCAATCTGTGAGAATACAAAATAGAGACTGATCTCAGTACAACCCAACACTGCAAACACAGCCTCTGACTAGACTAACCGTAGGCTGTGTGGACAGAAGAGAAATATCGAGAAGAAGGAAGAAGGCAGTCCTGCTCCACTCCATGCTGGTCAGACCATGTCCCAGTCACGGAATCGAATTCTGGGCGCCCAGTTTTACAGCAAACATTATTAAGTGCTTATTCCAAAATACAAAACAGAAATGGCCTGGAGACCCTGCCCTCTGAGGGCTGATTTAAGGGGATCTGGGGAGATTTAAGGTGAGGAGAAAAGGCCTGGAGAGTACAAGAGAGCTGTCCGGGGGAAAATGGGTTAGACCCATCCAGTATTACTCCACGGAGTGAAGTATGAGCAACAGATGGAAAGTGCTACAGTAGATTTGGCTCAATACGAAAAGGCATTTTCTAAAAGGTATGATACCCTCTGAGTACACAAGAGTAGGTCTGTGTCACCACAAGTGGGCAAACACCAGCTAGATGACCATCTATAAGGAATGTTCTGGAAGGTACTCCTGCACTGGATGGTAGGATGCACCATGCAGGCTTCCAACATGAGGGACTGACTGGCCCATAGAGAGGTTTTGTTTGTTCTACAAATTAATTTTTTTTTTTTTTTGCCTTACGCGGGCCTCTCACTGTTGTGGCCTCTCCCATTGCGGAGCACAGGATCCGGACGCGCAGGCTCAGCGGCCATGGCTCACAGGCCCAGCCACTCCGTGGCATGTGGGATCTTCCCGGACCGGGGCACGAACCCACGTCCCCTGCATCGGCAGGCGGACTCCCAACCACTGTGCCACCAGGGAAGCCCTACAAATGAATTTTTTTTTAAATGCGTTTAGGGGAACACACACTCTGGAGTCCAAACTATTCACACGGCTCCCTATCGTCTTGAATCTTGCTGCTTCGCATATCTATGCGACCTGCCCAGCTCCTAAAGGCATTCGAGTTGGCATAAGCTGTAATGTCCAGTCCAATTCTAAGATAATTTGCCCCTGAGATGTAACTTCACCATGGAGCTGTCACAGAATTTTCTGCCATTGGAGGATGGAAGAGAGAAGAACTTGGCAAAGAGGTAGAGTAGAATAGCTCAGGGAAGATGGGAACTCCAAACAGTCTAAGGTTGAACCATTTCTTTTGTTCTGCACAACTCCAGCATACATCACACCCTTAAAGATTCCTTTTCTTTTTCTCCCTCCCCTCATTTATATTTCAATTCCACAGGCTTTTTTTTTTTTTTCCTGAGCCTCTAGGAACTCAGACTACATTAAGTAAAAACTTTCCACTTAGGATTCAGAGCTTTTATCACTAACTCAGCTTAGAAGAGCAACCCTTCAGGTTGACTTCTCTTACTGCTTTCAGCCATTCCAGAGACTCTTGTCAGGGCCCTGACTCCTCTGTGCTGTGGTTGGTGTAATGCTGCCACCTGGTGACTGTTTGGACAAAGTGCCTGCAGCATCACTCTCCTCCCAGGCAGAAATGTTTCACACCCGTGAGATGGTGAAGCAAAACTCCCCGGGGCAGGGTCTACCTACTTGGGAGGGTAAAATCTTAACTCTGTGAGGACAGTCCTGTGCTAGGAAAGGTAATTTCTAGTAAGTATTAATATTAATAATGACACTTATTAATGATATTTAATAACATTAGTAATGATTGAATTCTGAAAGATAATATAATATTAGGATGATGTTCTGCAGTAAAAATGTATATATAATTACATCATCTTTTCCATGTACATAAATTCTTCACGTATGTATTATTGGATATTATCCTCTTCGCAACCCCACAAACAATATCATCAGCCTATTTATTCTTTTCCCCATGAGGAGACAGACACAGAGAGGGTAAGTGGCATGCCCAAGACCACACAACTAGTAAGTAGGAGAGTCAGAATCTTAACCCAGTAGTCTTGGCTCCAGATTTTCTAGATGACTCAGCTATGGGAGCAAACTGGATCTTAGTAGCATACATTCTAGAGAGATTAACCCCCCACCCCGAGCTACAGGATTGGCAGAATGAGGGAATCAGCAGTCTAAGGGGCATGACACACTCACGAGGGGATTCGTGGTGGTTTGGTACAGGATCCGCCCAGTAGGCAAGGGTTTAAATAATAAGATATAGCTAGGGGAAAGGGACTGGTAGGGGTAAGGTAGGGGTAAGCCAAGGCCCCAATCTAGTGGAGTAGGGAAGAGCTATGGCTCCTTGTGCCTATTAAGAGCATAGGGAAAATCCTATTGGAGGTGATGAAGCTTCTGAAGTTCTACCTGTCTTGGCCTCGGTAGTTTCAGGAACTGGGTTGGGTTGGCCTGAGGGTGCAGGTACTAAGTCCATTACTCTTGCCAGAGGCCATATCGTCTTCCCCTAAGTCATGCCAACCTTCATATTACATATTAGGTGTGAGGGTGTGGGAGTGCTAAACGATGCACCTTTGTATTTGTCTATTTGCTTAATCATCTATCATAGCCATCCTGGACTAGGCAATGTCTCATCCTTTGTATCATGTAATTCCTACAACCCTAAGAGAATGGTTAGAATTTGCAAACCCGGGACTTCCCTGGTGGCGCAGTGATTAAGAATCTGCCTGCCAACGCAGGGGATACGGATTCGAGCCCTGGTCTGGGAAGATCCCACATACCACGGAGCAACTAAGCCCGTGTGCCACAACTACTGAGCCTGAGCTCTAGAGCCCGTGCTCCGAAACAAGAGAAGCCACCACAATAAGTCTGTGCACCGCAAAGAAAAGTAGCCCCTGCTCACCGCAACTAGAGAAAGCCTGCGCACAGCAACAAAGACCCAACGCAGCCCAAAATTAATTGATTAATTAATTATTTTAAAAAGAGAATTTGCAAACTCAATTTTGAGAGTTTATTATCGAGTTGTCAGAAAGGTGGTTTATAGGCAGGAAAGATTTTTAGCCTCCTGAAGAAACGAAACCATCTGTAAATTGGACCACATTTTCTTGGCGACTTGCTCAAAATGATTCAGATGCATGTATTTGGCTTCTAAAACACAAGATAAATAAGGCTCTACTCCTGAGAGAAATATGCCCAATTCCACCATTTGATCTCACCATCAAAGAGAAGTTTTCATAATCTGGTTTCTTCACAAATTCACTTAAATGAGTTTCAGAGGTTATTTTTGTTTATTTTTGTGTTTTTTGTGCTTTACAAAGTACAGTTAACTAAAGGTAACAGTTATAATATAACTATATCCCTTTTAGAGGAAATCACTCTCTCTACTTTTTAGGGACCCTTTATGTTGGTGGTTGTTTATTTTCATTTGGACCAGACTGACTTGAACCTACCAGCATACGAATAAATGGGCTTTAACCGATAATTTTGTTCTAGTGCTCTAACGTATAATTTCATTCCAGAGTTACAAGAAAGGGAATAGCAACCATTTTATATGAAGCTTACATTCCAGAATAGTAATTGCTTAGACATTATCTGGAAATTGTAAAGAATAATGATGTACTGGGAGTCCTTCACAGCTTGTGGCACAAATCTTGCACCAAAACAAATATAGAAAAAGTGAGAGGTTGCAAAGTCTGTTTTGTCCATCTTCAGCGAGTTTCAACCCTTCTGTTGAATCTTTGGGTCTCCTAATGTTTACATAGCATGGTGGAAGGGGAATGTAACATTCTGTCCATTACAGTACATATACACAGATGTATAAATTGTGGTGTTTATTGTTTTCTAAGTGTGGCATTTAAGGCATATGCATTCCCTTCTGGATTTTCTTCCCCTTAGTGAAGATGCATCTCACAATCAGATTGTTATTTCGTTTTAAGAGATGTTCATTCCTCTTCCTTTGTTTCATGTTTTACTCCTTGTAACAGGAAACCAGTGACTCAATTTTACACTGATTGCCCTCTGGGTCTTATGGTGATGCACATCACAGAAGTGAAGGATGGGTTCCTGAGGCCTGAGCGAGCTGGGGCAGTATATGTACAAAGCCACCACTGTGAGTCTCAGAGATCACCTGGAATTGATCGTGCTCAAGACAAGTCCTTTCATGTTGACTCGGAGGCCCCAAGAGGAACAGAAGGCGGTAAACTCTGTCCTGATATTAACAACGCCTTACTGATGCAAAAGAAGTGTCCCACAGCACGTCCCCAAGCCCAGTGAAGCCATGCCCTATACAGGCGACCTTGTCCAAACATCTGGAAGGTCCATTCCCCATCTAGATTAAGTGGCCGGCGATACTCCCCAAGTAAGGCCAAGATGTAGTGCTTTGGGTCAAATACCACCTAGGGCAGAATCTGAGATGGGAAACCTTCCTCCAGATGCTAACGTAAATGCTCCAAGTCTGTGACAATCCAGATGTTCTGCAAACTGGCATCAGCTGCTCAGAGTGCTGTGGTCTTGGGAATGGATTCTAGAGAAGCAACTTTAGAATGCACTACGTGTGCCCCTGTTACCACAGCAGAACCAGGACTGGGAACAGAAGCAAGACAGCTCAATGATGTTTCTGTTCAGACTTAACACATGTGAGCGTAGGCCCTGGCATTGCTGTTCAGCTGCAAGTAACAAGGCCCAGCCCCTCACCAAATCTGTCTCTGCAGACACGTTTCCCTGGTATCTACCCAGGGGGCCCCTGCCAAGCTGCGCCTGCCCACTGTGGTGTCTGCTGTCACCACCATCTCCCCTGACACGGGGCGAGGCAAAGCCCCAGCTTTGTGTCTTCAGCCTGTAGGCCCTGTTCATACTCACATAACCATCTGGAAGCCCAGTTCAGGAAGGCTTTGAAAGTCCTTCAGGACACCCCAGTGAGGGAGCTGTATTCTGTCAGTATTTACCTCTGCAAAGATGGAGAAGCAGACGCAGCAACGACAAATACCTCAGGGATAAAGTTCAGCCTTCCCTTCCGAATGTGAGCTCTCGGGACACACCTTTCCATTTCACATCATGACTAATATTTGTAGACTGTTTTTTATTTAAAATATATTCTCACAAATTTCTTCTTATTTGATACTTCCGGTCACCTTATGAAGGAAGGAAGGCACATTTTATTACCCACCCCCATTTTACAGAGGGGTAGAGGACAGTGCATTCATACGTAAGGTTCTAAGCATCAATGCACCTGTACCTCCTCTTCAGTTCAGTCTAACTGAAAATTCTGTCTCGTGTTCACTTAGCTGTATAATCTTGCACAAGCCATTTCATCTCTCTGAGCCTAGCTCCTGCTTTGTAAAATAGGGAGACTATTCATGTCATCGATGCAGGATCGTTTTCGGATTAAATGAGAGCATCGGTGGTTACCGATTTTTGTTACTATTTTATTATTGTTCAGGTCTTAAATATAGAACTTCTCATGTCATATAGAGGAACTTTTGGTCTTCCTTTGCTAAGCTTGTTTAAAAGTGAACATTGAGGTTACTGAGGACTGAAGGACCCCCAACCCTGTTCAGCTCCTGGTAAATCGACAAGCATTTAGTAAGTCCTTCCAATGAACCCTCTTCAGCAATTCTCAGGTCAGAAATAATCTAGGCTATCAAGGCTAGCCATTGATTTAAAAAATTAAAGAGTATCAAACATGAAACTACATGTATAGACAGGGTGGAAAAACAAGGTAGCACATGTAACGTAGGACTATAGCTGTTCAAAGGAGAATGAAAGGCAACTACGATTTCCCGGGTGCCTACTCTTCGGTGCCTTCTGTGTTACCTTCCCATTCTGTTAATTCCACAAATATTTACTGAGTGCTATACCAAGCACTTTATGCTGTGTCAAATACCCCCTATTTTCATCCATGCCATAAATGTGCCAAGTCCTCCCTCTTTCACAGATGAGGAAACAAGAACTGAGAGAGTTTAATTTTCCAACTTCCCACAACTCCTAAGTCCAGAGTCACATTCAAGTTTAGCTGACACCAAATCCTTGGACAATCCACTCCAAAGATGTGTCCAGCTTTAAAACATCTAAATCTATGTAAGTGTAACAGTAACATGAGAAAGTGATTACTTGAAAGATAAGGCAAATTACTACATGGTCCTTCAAGATATAGAAATCTATACAAATGTAATATGAATATAGAAAGTGATTATATGAAAGATAAAATAAGGGTTGAACTAGTAAAAGAAGGTGTTGAGATCAATTCTAGGTATAATATGCTAAGTTTCAGTGAGAGAAAAGAACAAAAGCTAATGTATAGCTGGGGTCCTTTGGGGTAAAAAGACCAAGGTTCAAATCCTGGAGAATGGTAGGAGTCATCATCATTGATGTTAGTTGAGAGACTGTAAATGCAGTGGTTTTCAATTGGGGGTAATTTTACCCCAGCCATGGCGACATTCGGCAATGTTTGGAGACATGTTCGGCTGTCATAACTGGGGTAGGTGCTATTGGCATTTAGTGGGTGGAGGTCAGGGACGGTGCTAAACATCGTACAATACATAGGACATCCCTCCCAACAAAGGATTCTCTGACCTAAAATGTCAACAATGTCGAAGTTGAAAAACTCAGCTCTAAGGGAATAAACATCTACTTGACTATATAGTTCATGTAGGCAAATGTTAGGGATGAAAGACAGCTGGAGAAGGTGACATTTTAAGAGGCTATAAGGGGAAAAATATTAAATCCTACAGTTAGGTACTCCAGTTTCCATGATGAAAACCAGATTATTGATCTAACATATCCTGAAAAAATATTATTTTTCTAATTTACATTTTTAAGATAAATTTCATAAGGAAATATAAATTAAACCATAGTTGGCTTTATATTTTGTTTAAAATAATAAAGTATAAAAAACCAAAACTGTGTTTAAAACTTCAGAAGAAAGTCACAGAGAGGGTGTGCTCTCGTGGGTTATCTATGATAATGGTTTGCTGATATGATTAATTTCTTATATAAGTGATTTCTTCACAATAATTTGTTAATTCAAAATAAAATCTTTCCAGAAAAGAAAATGAGCTGTATATGAAATAAGAGTTTTGGATATTAGAAGATCCATCTATAATGTTTATTATTTAGATTTAAAGAAAAAGAAAATCATACAAATTTTAAAAAGTAATATGAGCCGGGCTTCCCTGGTGGCGCAGTGGTTGAGAGTCTGCCTGCCGATGCAGGGGACACGGGTTCGTGCCCTGGTCCAGGAAGATCCCACATGCCGCGGAGCGGCTGGGCCCGTGAGCCATGGCCACTGAAAAGTAATATGAACCAATTCAAAAGTGAAGGGTCAATATTGTTGCTCTTACTATTGAAGATAAAGTTTGTTTTAAGGCCCAGCTTGGGTCAGTAGAGTAGACCTTGCATTGTATTTGAGTTATAACCTAGCCCTTATATTGGAAAAAAAAGAATTCAAAACAGCCTCTTTTTTTGTTTGCTTGACTAAGGTTTCCTTTTTTCTGAAACTTCTGTATGTGTTCTAAAGCAGAAATGTATTGATAGTTTCAGTGTTTCCAAGTGACCGGGAGATGGCAGCATTTCAGAATCTTCCACATCGCTCCCTTCACAGGGAGCTATACACCGTCAGTTATTCCTAAATCCCAGCCTTCATGCCTTCCAATCACAAAGGGTTATCCCAAAATATCTAGATGAAGCATAAATTTCAACGTTTATAACGTTCAGCCTACTTGAGCACCATATTTCCATGGCCCTGGCCTCACAGTCCCTAGAACTTGGTCACCTTGTAAGAATCTACTAAGACCAATCGGCTCATTCCTTAGGGACAAATAACTTCTCCGTATGACTAGCTACACTGTAGTCCCTGCTGTGACTCAGCTAGATCTTGAGAAGAAAAGAAATGAATCAGGAGAATTGGGTTTGAAATCTACCATGTTTTGACCTGGGACAAGTTAGTTAACTCTTTGTGTCAGAACACTTATTTATAAAAAGAAGTCCTCCATGGTCTGTATGATCTTTTCTAGTTTTAAGAACCATAACTGTAGTCACCTTTCAAGCACTCTTGCCGACATCAATAACCTTCAAATACTCCTCTAACTGGTTCAAATGGACTCACACCGAAGCGACAATAATTGGAGAGTTTTGCTCTGTAAAATGTTGTTCATGTATAAAAATGAGGATAGAATCAAAACCGAACTCTCAAAGCAAAATGATGGAGAGTTTCAATATCAGAATATCACTCAGGACAGTATTTCCATTATGACAATACCAGTAAAAATAGCCATATGGTTGCTAAGAGCATGGCCATGTGGTTTGGGGGTGAAAGGTAAGAAATCTGGAACTTCCTAGAAAAAGGGGTGGGAGGAATTAACATAGCTGAAAGGCTGGTCTCCACTGAAGGAGGAAGAAGAAGAAAAGGTTAAAAGCATCCTGCCATTGAAATTTTTCCTTTAAAGAGTTTCCCAAAAAAAAAAAAAAAAAAAAAGTTTCCCAGAAGCCCCACTCCACCACCTCCACTTCCATCTCATTGCCATCCTATCTGCAAGGGATACTGGGAAATGTAGGTTTTTAGTTAAATGCTCAGTGCCCCTAAGATATTAGAATTCTGTAATTATGAATACAGGAGGGAGAGATGGTGAGTAGGCAACGACCAGACACTACACACTAATCAGGGAGGAGTTTAAAATGGAGGACCTGGTAGATCTAGCATTAGGGTCCAGCTAGCATTAATATTACTCAAAGTCAGATGGGTAGAGATTCTGGGGTTCTGGATCATGGATCTATTTAAAGCATGATCCAACCAGGGCTAGAAAACAAAGAGGATAGCTGGTAAGAACTCAGCAAATCAGCAGAGTGCCTGACAAATAGACCAGGCTTGGTGGCTGCAAGAAGATATTTAAATAAGGAAACCAAGGCAACAGCATCGTCGTACAGAGAAAGTAAGATTTAAAGATTGATTCACATCAGGAACAATGAGAAGCAGGATTGGAAGGACAGAGTTCAATTTTCAATTCCAGTCCATGGAGGATGGGATGCCTAATCTATGCCTACCTCACTCTGAATGGGCTTGTCAGCTGGGTGGGGCTGATCCTACAGATTTCAACCACCAGAGACTGTGGTTAAGCAAAGCTAAGGCTAATAAAAATTATTCTAAGCAGACTTTCTCTAATCAAATACGTACCATCCGAACAAACATGTTCAGTGTTACTGAGATTCAGAGTGAGGCAGTACTCAGTACCAAAGTGAAACAAGATTAAACAAAACTCAACAATTCTAAGCACAGGCTCGCACTATTCTGGCCCTTCCCTCCTCCTCTCCTGTCTACATCCTCGCACCCTACCTCCCCCTAGTCTTCCAGAGCGCCTTCTTGTCTCTGGGACATAATGTCTCCAAGGGCCATCCAACAATGGCTGCCCTCCTGTCCCAGCCACATACTGCCTCTACTTGCTTGACGAAGCCAAAGGCTGGGCTTTCCCTATTCTCTTTCTGACACATTAGCAGCAGGGCTTCGTCGCGAACAGGTAAGCCCAGGTGGGAAGGCAGGTGCCACTGTGGTGAACTCTTGCAGTGATTCAGAAAGACCTTCCTTCTCAGCTCTTTCTAATTGTTCTCAGTGCACAGTCCCTGAGATGGAAACAATGAGGACGGTCTGCCAGAGTTTCCCGAAGCATTTAGAAGAAATTGAGCAGCACCTTAGAAAACAACAGGCACTCTTTTCCAGGGGCATGTCAGAGGAGAAAAGATAATTATCTAAGGGAGCCATAAAAGTAAGTACCAGCCCACACATCTGGAGCAAGAAAAGGTATTCAGGGCAGGACAGATGAGCACCACGGAGCAGGGCTAACGAGAAATTGACCAGCTTTCCCTTTGCTTTCCTGTTCCCATTCTTACTTTCTCAGTGGGAGTCTGTGAGAGCCATTTGCCGGATAGCAACACTTTAACTCTTCAAGGCCAGGGCTATTTGAGGTCAGGAAATAGGCAGCAGCTAGGAAGAGGGGGCTACCCAGCAGGATATCTTTAATCAATGTGAACGGGGCTCACGCAAATACCAATATTGGCGATTGTTAGAGTTTTGGAAATCTGCACTATTTTCACATAGATTAAAAGTATTTGTCCCAAAAGTGGATTAGTCATTGCCTGAGGCTGCGAGTAGGAATAGGGATTAATTTATAAAGGAGTACAAGGTTTCTTACTGGTGAGATGGAAGTGTTCCAAAATTGAATGGTGGTGGTAGTTACACACTTGGCAGATTTACTAACAATCATTGAATTGTACTCTTAGAATAGGTAAACTTTATGGTATGTAAATTATTCTGCAACAGAGTTGTTTAAAAAAAAGAAAAAAGGAAACCTGCCCTCCTAATAAACCTATGCCTGCAACTGATACAAATAAAGATGGTGACTGAAATTGAAGCCCAGAAAAGCACATTGGTTTGCTCAAGGCCACACAGCTAGCTGATGGTGATTCAGGACTAGAACTTGAGTCACCTCACCCTCATGCCAATCTTTTCCTCTGCCCTGTAAACAAGAGATAAGTATTAGTAGCCCATTTTCCAAATGAGAACAAGAAACACGGCTTTTTGACCTAATATGGGCTAAGTCACTGCCAGGATCTGTTGCCATCGCACAGAGCCCAGTCTAGAGAATTCACACCCAGCAGTGCCTTTCCCACCAGTCTGAGTTAGCTGCTTGGTGTAAATATGGGAAGTTGTCCACACTTTTTGTTCCTGTTTTCCTTTTAGTAGCTTGAGCTTCTCACAGGGAAACCACCTGAACACCACTGCATCAGTATAAGTGGACCGAAGAAAAGAATGGCCAGACTTCACATGCTAAGATCCACCCCTCCATGGCCCCTGGGGCTGCCTTTCCTCCCAGTGATGGCCAGCGGGCTCCATGCTGCAGTGTGACCCATTTAGCTGCCTTTCCTCCATCCACCTTCGGGAGAAGCACCAGGATGTCTCCTCCAGCTTGGGCAGAATCAGATCCAGCCTCTCTGTCAAATTGTCCTGGTGGAGAAAAGGATACAGATGTCTTCCTCTAGATCAGGGCAGGTTTGTTGACCTTTCTACAAGATGTAAAAGCACATTCTGGCCAGAGCAAGAATATCTAGGGCTTCCCTGGTGGCGCAGCGGTTGAGAGTCCGCCTGCCAATGCAGGGGACACGGGTTCGTACCCCGGTCTGGGAAGATCCCACGTGTCGCGGAGCGGCTGGGCCCATGAGCCATGGCCACTGAGCCTGCACGTCCGGAGCCTGTGCACCGCAACGGGAGAGGCCACAACAGTGAGAGGCCCACGTACCGCAAAAAAAAAAAAAAAAAAAAAAAAGAATATCTAAATTTTCCCCAAGGAGAAGTATGTATCAATCCTTCCTCAGCTATTTTTTAATATTCTACTCTATGGTTAAACCTGGGAGGAATATTTTAATACTCAGTCGATACAGAATAAGTGAGCACCTACTATATGCCAGGCATAGGGTGCAGTGGCCAAGATGAATATAATATATATCCCTCAAGGTATATATGGTGTACAGTCTTTGCCCTGCTGAAACTTACAGTCTGTTGGGGGAGACAGAATGTAAACACATAAATAGGTATGAATTTGAAAACTGTGAAAGGGCTTTGAAGGAAATAACAGGGTTTTATGAAAGAGAGAATAACAGGGAGGCTGATTTAGGTCAGGGTATCAGAAGGGCCTGGTTGAAGGAGTGACAACACAAGGAGGAAGGAAGATCCAGGCTTGAGAGGTAGCAGACTGTCCAAAAGCTTTGAGTTGGTCGGCAAGCCAGACTTATTGAAGAAGCACCCACTAGGTGTCAGCAGCTCCTCTTGTGCTGGAGACAGAGCTGTGAACGAGACAGAGCTCCTACTCAACAAAGCATCGGACGAAGGGTGAGAAACAACCACCGCACCAACAAACAAGTATATAAGATCACGTCAGTTCCTCACCATGGCGAAGACCGTGTGATAATACTGTAGAGAGTGACGTGGGGTGAAAAGCTTACCACATTCATCAGAGTGGTTGGCCTTGCGAAAGGGAAGCTATTTGGGCAAGACACGAATGGTGAGGAAGAGGGAGCCATGTGAAATTCTGGAGAAAGAACATTTAAAGCAGAAGGGGGCTTCCCTGGTGGTGCAGTGGTTAAGAACCCGCCTGCCAATGCAAGGGACACGGGTTCGAGCCCTGGCCTGGGAAGATCCCACATGCCGCGGAGCAACTAAGCCCGAGCGCCACAACTACTGAGCCTGCACTCTACAGCCCGCAAGCCACAACTACTGAGTCCACGTGCCACAACTACTGAAGCCTGCATGCCTAGAGCCCGTGCTCCACAACAAGAGAAGCCATGACAATGAGAAGCCTGCGCACCGCAACGAAGAGCAGCCCCTGCTCACCGTAGCTAAAGAAAGCCCGCGCACAGCAACGAAGACCCAACACAGCCCAAAATTAATTAATTAATTAATTATTTTTTTAAAAAGAGCCCTTCTCTAAAAAAAAATAAAATAAAATAAAAATAAAGCAGAAGGAATGAGAAGTTTAAAGGCTCTGAGACAGAAACAGCCAGCATTGCTGAGTGGGTGAGTGATAGGGGAGTGGAGGGAGTGGAAGTCTGAGAGGTGGGGCTTTGGGATAACTGTAGGCTGGAGTCTGAGAGCCTGAGTTTTTCCCAAGTGCGATGGAAAGCCACTGTAGGTTTTAAGCAGGGTTGTCCTGTGATCTGCTTTACATTTAAAAGTCGCGCTGACTGCCTTGTGGAAAATGTACCACTGGGGACTTAGAGCTGTGCAGGAGCTCCCGTTAGAAGGCAGTTGGTGTAATCCCTGAAGGGAGAAGCAAAACTGTCAAGTTGCTTCCATCCAGCTGGGGAGGCTTGTGAGCCCTCCACCCCCCTTTGCCAGTGAAATGCGGGGTGGTGTACACCAGGGCTGAGTGCACTGGCGGTCTCTAAGTGCTACAGGAATTCTCAGGAGCGGGGGATGCATGAAGAATGGAACAGTCAGAAAAACTTCATGGAAAAGTAACTCCTTGAGGGAAGTGCATAATTTATGTAAGATGGGCCAGTGGTGGTTACTTTCCAGCAAGGAAACTAAGAAGCTATTTCTTTTGAAGCTACCCATTACTAGAACCCATCTCATAGCCTATTTCCGTTCTTCATCCTCCTTGCTTTGCGGAAACCCTTTGACTTCATGGGAGCCCTCCTACCCTTCAGACCACCCTGCAGTTCCCTCTGTTGACTATACTTCCTTAGAGTGTGGATATCCCTCTTCTGTCCTCAATTCTCTTCTTTTTCTCTCTCCACACTATCTTTCTCAATATACACACTCACTCTAGAAGCCCAGTTCCCAGCTCTCTCCAGAATTCCCATCCAGCATTTTCTACTCTCCACAAGATAGTTTCAGCTGGAAGACTTGCTTCCAAATCTCACTCAGTATCTATCTTTTTACTTCTGTGTGATACACAGTGCCCCATGCCAAGGACTTATATGACAATCTCTTATTCTCAAAAGCAGCCCACAGCAAAACTGTTCATTACACATGGAAAACTTTTTTTTTTCTGAGAACCTAGCTTAAAGCTAAATAAGTTCCATTTTGGAGTTTGGAGTGTTGATAAAGTTCAGACCTGTTTTTGACCTGAGTTGCTTCCACACAAAACAGATGCAAATGAAGATTTGATGGTTGTTATTTCATATAATCAAACTGCATAAAAAGAACTGACCATATAAGTTGCCATATAAAAATAGAAGTCTTTTGCGTGTGACACGACAGACTTTCCCTCATTTGAGCCTCTCAGTGCTAAGGGAAGTATTCCCCATTTGAATAGGAGGAAGCTAAGATGGAGAGAATGATCTCCACAGGTAGGCACTGAGTCCTGTGCTGTATTATTAATGAGAGGCAACTGTACAGTGGGGTTAAGGACTCAAGCTCTAGAGTTAAATCCAGAAGCTTAAATCCAACTCCACCATCTGTGTTGGATAAACTGCTTAACCTTTCTAAGCCTCAGTGTCATCATCTGTACATTATAAGGGTTTATGTATATAGCCCTTTAGAGCAAGCCTGGAACATGGTTCCTGTATGATTCCGTATGG
Source organism: Stenella coeruleoalba (assembly GCF_951394435.1). Lineage (NCBI taxonomy): Eukaryota > Metazoa > Chordata > Mammalia > Artiodactyla > Delphinidae > Stenella > Stenella coeruleoalba. The sequence continues at coordinate 60,595,959 of NC_137155.1, forward strand.
AGTACAGCTCATTATGATTATGATGATGATGATAAGAAGAGTAGTGGCCATTTTTGAATATCTACTTACATGCAAGGTACTGGGCTAAGCACTTTATATGCAATATCACTTATCTTCACAACAATCCTGAGAGGCAAAAATTAATACACACACACACATATGCATGTACACACACATGCTCAAAAAGACTATAAATTGTCTAAGTTCCAACAACTAGTCAGAGATTGAGTTGACTCTCTGATTCCATGTTTTGCCAGTGGTTCACCATTATGGTTCTGCCAAGCCTTGGGGCTTATGTGCAGCCCACGGATAGGTCCAAATCACCCAAAGTAACCCTGCTTCTGTCTGCATTATCTAGTTAGCTTTAGCAGAGATTTTCCTTTAAAAAAATCTCACTCTAAAAAAAAAAAAAAAAAAAAACTCTATATAAAAGTTTGGAAAGCACTGTACTATGTTAATGACAAATGACTCTTGCAGTCAAAGGCAGGTTCTGAGTTGCTTTCATGTAAAGAGATGACTTCTTCCGCAAAGACTCCTCAGGAACCTACCATCCTAGAAACTCTTCGCTTACTACTGCTTGTCCCACTGCCCAAGGATAATGGCAAGAGTTCCTTTGCAGTCCCTGAATGATTTTCTGGGGAATCTCATTGTTCTATCTTCAGGTTCCAAGATCCTGCATTCTCTTTTTTTCAAAGTTAACCTATCCAAGTTGACTTTATTCAGGAAAATCCAGACTACATATCTGAAATCAGAGATCATTGCAATAAATATTTGTACAAAGTTAATAACATAGAAAACCTTTTAATTGTGAAACCCAGCTCGGGGTTAGAGTCATTCCATTTCAATGAAAAAGAAGAAAAAAAATAAAGATCACACCACCTGATCATTTTCAAATTTACAAGTTGGCAAGGGAACAATTTAACTTCTTTTACATCGAAGGACAGGGGTCCCTTCCTGTATTAATTTTATTCCATCCAGATTTCATTTCAATATTCAAAGACAAAGATGTGACTAGAGAAAACTGAGTTGAGAAACAACACTTGGAAACTCGGGTTATATATTTTCCTTGGTTTTGTTATGCATGAGTGAAGACCCAGGTTTCACTCACGATGGAGACAAAAGGATAAAACCTTGAAGGTTGCTCTGAACCACAGCATATGCGTAGGCTATGTAGATTTATATAAGGATATCCATCTTTCAGTCCACAGGAAAACATTTCCACAGAATCCCATTAGATTTGGTTTAACAGATATTCCCTTATATGTGCATTTTTGTCTGCAGGTCCAGAATCATCTTTTCTTCAAAAGAAAATAATTTTGCTAAAGTAGAAAAAATAAAGTCACAATATGTTCTAATGACTTGAAAATCTGGTCTAATATAACTGTTTCTTCTTGTTGAGAAATAATTTCTGTGGTATAACAGAGGTCATAAAATAGGACATTTGTGCAGAGATTAAAGGATAAAAGTTTTTTTGAGAAGAAAAGTTTCAAAATGTTTAATTGTGCGATGGTGGGTTGCATATCTAATTTCAAATTTTCATTTGAAAAACAAAGAACAGCCATAATTTGTAGGGACTGTAGATTATTTGAAATGATGTCAAATCGTCTTTCTTGAAAATGAGAGAATGTGAACAGAAGCCAAAATATTGGTAGCACCTTTCTCTAACCCAAGACTCAGGTTCTAATAGTCTAATTTTCAAACATTAGTAGACCAGAAGTTTAGTATGAGATGCTCCCTCTCTGAGTCACCCTAATTATGTAAAGAAAGAGACTTCCATGTCACGAATGATTTCTAATCATTAGAATCAAACTGAAGACTTTTCCCATTTGGGTACTTCAAGAGTTCAGTGCTATCCAATGTCGGTAATCCACTCTAACAGTCAGAGCCAGTCCTTCTCTGAATTCACTCACCAGGAAAATAGAAGTGAAAGAAATGCACCTACTTCCTAAATGCACCTGCATTTTCTTCATTCCCATTATCACTCAATAATTGCTTATTTGCTAATGACAGTGTACCAGAGTCATAGAACATCTATATTTTTCTTTTTAAAAATAAATATTTTGGGATATTTTATAAGCATATAATTTCTAAGACTTAAGGAATATAATAGGTGTCCAGCATTTTCTTTCCCAAAAGCCAAGTATTTACCCATTCAAAAAAAGTTACACATTTCTGCTTTGGACCATCTGTATTCTTCTACGGAAATGGGTAGGCATTTGTCAACTGCGTTGCTCTGTTAGCAATTCCTATGAATAAAATAAAACTTACTTTTATTTTTTATTATCCACTGACACAGTTTTCTTGAACTGTTGAAAACTGTTGAATCTTGTGAACTTCCCATTGCTTTAATGAGTGTATAACATTGATGCGTTACAGGGGGAGGTTCTCTGCCCTGTTCAACTCTCATTCCTGCCCAGTCTTACCACTTATCTGTTCTCTACAGCCTCAACCTCCAGAAACCCCTCTGCTTCTTCTTCAGTCCACAGTGGAGGCTCCAGAGCTGGGTATACAAGTGGTAGAGTAGGATATCTGTCTGGCACTTGGTCACTTTATGTGTATGTATTTTGTTTCAGAAAACAACTCTCTACTATTCATTTAATCTGAATAACTGTAGAGCAATGAATCATACATTTGCTTCCCCTGAAAACTCCTTATTTAAATAAGGATGCTCTTTGAAATTTAAAAAGGTAATAGGTTCCCTTTCTTCTGGTTGAGTGGTCTGCTTTCTGAAAAGCTTTAGTTTGCAAGAATAATTTGTGTGTCCTTTTGTAAAATATTCAAGTCATTTAAAATTACAGTAAGAACTTCTAACGTAATCTTATTCACTTTTGTATCTTTCACATCTGATAACAGTGTCTTGTTCATAGTCACTTCTCTATAAATGCTTATTGAAATAAATTAAGGAACACTGCCTTGCTTTGTATAAAACAAGGTTTAGGGATTTCTCTTCACTTACGCTCAAGGTGAGGCATACTTATACATATGTCTATGTAAAGTCACAGTCCGCTACATCATATAACACTCTCTTCATAAAGACACACATTATAAGATGAACTGTATCTCCTAAAATTCATATCTTGAAGCCCTAACCTGCAGTGTGACTGTATTTGGAGATAGGATGTTACAGGAGGTAATTAAGGTTAAACGTGCATCTAATGACTGGTTGATATGAAGGAATGTAAGCCAAGCCCCCTCACCTCAACTTGGGACAACTCTCAAGAGTGACTCCAGCTTCAGAGCTCTCCATGGGGTTACCTGAGACTTTTGTTGTAACTACAGCCCAACTCCTCCCTCTGTCCAATCCTGCTTTCTTATCTCACAGATGTTAATTACAAGAGTACCTCTTAATAAATTCTAAATCTCCGTTTCAGAATCTGCTTCCTTGGAAACCTAATCTGTGAAACTCTTTTAGTTTGAGTTATCTCAGACTTAGATCTTGAAACAAGGATACAAGTTCAAAGAGTTTCTTTGAGACGTTATCCCTAAAAACACTACTAAGGCAAGTGGGGAAGTAGGAGAGGGAATGGATGAAAATCAATAATGTATGCATTGTCAAGCAAGTTAACAAGAGTGGGCAAACAGGACTAAATTCCACTGGGAAATCTGAGACCCCAGTACTTCAGAGTTACCCTGTCCAAGGGATATGAGGGCTGGGGTATTTATTCATCAACTCCTATCAGTCATTGGTTGAAATCTGCCCCTGGAGCATTAATTCCCCAGTATAATCAGATTGCTCTGTGTGCAAGAAGAATTGGATCCAGCCCTCAATCAACGTGCTGTAGGAACTGGAAGTTGGAAATTTGGTGAAAGTGAAAAATAAGTGTTCAGAGGTATATGTGCTATAATAACTAAAAAACTTAAAGTTGCCCAAATATACCAACAAACCACTGCAGGTTGTATTCATGTTTCTCCCTGTTACAGAGTACCTACTATACTGCACTAATTTCTCTACCCATTGGGATATACCTTTGAATATTCAAGTCAAACATAATCTCCTCTTGAAACTATGCCTGGTTCCTTCTTTTTATTATTATTATTATTTTTTTATTATTATTTTGTGTGTGTGTGTGTGTGGTATGCGGGCCTCTCACTGTTATGGCCTCTCCCGTTGCGGAGCACAGGCTCCAGACGCACAGGCTCAGCGGCCATGGCTCACGGGCCCAGCCGCTCCGCGCCATGTGGGATCTTCCCGGACCGGGGCACGAACCCGTGTCCCCTGCATCGGCAGGCGGACTCTCAACCACTGCGCCACCAGGGAAGCCCCTGGTTCCTTCTTTTTACCTGAATAGAAACAACTACCTCCTCCTTTGTGTCACCAGAGTACCTTATATGGACTTCATCCTTAACTCCAGTGTTTACACGGCACTTAACTGCTCAAATTTCCACCTTATCTTGGACTTTAGAGTATGTTTCTTGATGGCGTAGCTGAGTGTTGATCTTTCTGGAATCACTTGTACTGAGCACTATACCTAGAACATAGTAGGAACATTTGGTGAAAAAAACTTATTTTAAGTACCAGACCTGTTCTCAGACCTAAATTACTGAGTGCTGTTTGCACTGGGCATGAAAATCTGCATTGATAGTATTTTTCTTTCAGCACTTAAAAAATGTTATTCCTCTGGTGTTTTGTTATTGTTTTTGTTTTTTGTTTTGCCTCCATGGTTTCTGATGAGAAATCTGCCATCATCTGGGTCACTGATCCCTTTTTAATGTATTGTTTTTCTATGGTCTTTTTAAGATTTCTTGCTTTGTTTTGGTTTTTTGCCCTTTGATTATGATGAGTAAGAGGAGGTTTTCTTTGAGTTTATTCTTTTTGAAGTTTGCTGAACTTGCATCTGCAAATATATGGCCTTTACCAAATTTTGAAATTTTTTAGCCATTATTTCTTCACATATGTTTCTGCACCAATTTATTTCTCCTCTCCTTCCAGGGCTGTAATCACAGTATATAAGAACTTATGATATTGTACCACAGTTCTTTGAGGACCCATTCATTTTTTATCAAACATTTTTTTTTTCTTCTGTGTTTTCCAGATTGGATAATTTTTATTGATCGAACTTCAAGCTCATTGGTTCTTTTTTTTCTCATCTCTATTCTGCTTTTGAGGTGCTCCAGTGGACTTTCTAGTTCTGTTATTGTATCTATCAGTTCAAAAGTTTCCATTTGGTTCTTTGGCATACCTTCTATTTCTTTTTGTTCATTTTGAGAATGTTCACCCTTACTGCATGAATCTTCACTATAAGAGGTGTTTTGAAATATTTGATAATTCCTACATCTGGGTCATTTTGGAGTTTGCATTTGTTGATCACTTTTTCCCTTGAAGATTGTTAACATTTTCCTGGTGCTTTGTATGTCAAATAATTTTGGACTGTATCCTGGACATTTTAATATTATGCTATGAGAATATAGGATATGTTAAGAAATTTCTGAGGAGTGTTATTTTTTTGTTTGTTTTCTTTAGTAGGCAATTAACCTACTAAAGTTAAGTTCAGACCACAGTCCTGACCCACCTGCAGGCTGTAGCTCTATTGTGAATTCGGTTTTCATAGCCTTTCTGTACTATCCGGCCTACCTGTGCACGCACCATCCAGGTTCAGTCTGAGACCAGGGTGGTGGTCTACACTGTAGTTCAGTTCTCAAAGACTTTGCTATGTTGCTTATGATCAAGTTCTATACACGCACAACTCATGATGAGCCCAAACGTTATACACAGATTTAAAGGATCCCTTTCTCCTGCTACCTCCTCCTTATGAATCCCCCCCACATTCTCTGACTCCTATGGACTCCTTTTCATGGCTCTGCCTAGAAAACCATGGTTTTAGCATCCATGTACTATAATGAACTTCCTGAAACTGGATCTACCTCAGGGCAAAGTAGCAAGAGAAAGGAGCCTGCAGAAATCCTGCTGCTGTAGCTGCTACCCATGATGCCACCTCCACTGCTGCTGCAATTCCCACTGCCATGGGAATGCCACCTCATTACTGAAGTAGGGCTTAGAGAGGTAAAAAATCTTTCTTTCCCATGGGCCCCATTCCCAGCCCTCTGGCCCAAGAGGGAGGACTTTTCATGCAACTTTTTCTGTTAGTACCTGTTGTACAGTCTCAAGATTCAAGCAGTCCTTGAATCTATGCCTGGAAGTATGGGAGGAAAGAAGCAGCAGGAACTCATCTTCATAGCTGTTGCTCTTCGTGGCTTTTTTCTCCTCCCCAGTTAACTTGCTGTTGTATACTTTTCAGAGTCCTCAGATAGTTGCTTCATATATTCTGTCCAGGACTTTTAGTTGTAATCAGTGGAAAAGAGAAGGTGGCATGCATTTACCCTATCTTAACCAGAATTGAAAATTTTCAACCTAATTACTTTTAATATTATCTTATTATAGTAAAAATTGCTAACACTTGCTTACTATGTGCTTGCTTAAATGTGCTAAGCTTTTACTTGCATGACTTACGTATAGAAAAACGACAAACATTTGTGATAAACGTCATTAACCCCATTTTAAAGATGAGGAAATAGAGACTTAACAGGGGTTAACTGAATCGCTCAGTGTCACACAACTGGAAAACCAGGTATGATCCTAGGCTGGTCTGATTCCAGAATCACTCCTCAAAGTAGTTATGAGTGGGGCCAGAGCTGCAGATGCTCTGATTACATGTGAGGATCAGGCAGCAGTCTTCTCTGAGACCCATGTTTTCCTAGCTTTCAGCATTGATTAGGTCAAGTTGAAAGATGTACTTATGCACAAGGCAGGTTGAGATTTAATATTGCTCTGTGTTGGTTATTGGACAGGTGTTTGTTTAAAGGAAGTGGAAACAGGTGTGTGGGCCCTGATTCAATTACATGATGGAGGGGAACACGCTGATCCATGGCCGTTTTCAAGGAGAGATGCTGATTGTGCTAATTAATCATTTGTCTGTCAGAACAAAATAGAACATAATAGAAAATGATGTTCCAGTTACCATAGGTATGGAACACAGACTCATGTGTCTGCCTCTGCAGCAACCAGATGCAACTGTTTATGATGACATCAATTAAGATGCAGTACCTGAATCCTCCTGGATTACCATGTCTGAGATGGCTTGAAGGAAAGATGTTTTATAAACTCTTGCCAATAACATGGGACATCATCCAACAGGAATTGTCTCTCAAAGGAACTTCTCCTTTCAAAGAGACTAATTGAGTCCTTTTAGATCATGATGGTATCCCAGAGCTACAGTTGAATGGAATATTTTTCCATTCTGGGTCTTGGAACACTCAATTTACCTCACCTAACCAAGACATTTATTCTCATAATGGAACATCATAATAATATCTAATTCCTTCTTGAAATTATCCACTTACCACCCAATAACCAGAATTGTCTTTTAAAAACATAAATCAGATGGATTGCTTCTCTGCATAAGAATCTCCAATGGCTTTCAGTATATTTATAATTAAATCCCTAACTCCTTACCAATATATACAAAGCTCTACATGACCCAGCCCTGCATACCTTTATGACCTCATTTCATACCACTCTCTGCCTCTCTCACTATGATCCAACTTCATGGATCTTTTTGCTAATTCCTGAACACATTAATGTCATTCTCACTTCAAGGGCATTTCCCTTGCTGTTCCCCCTTTGCATTTGCTAGTCCACTTTCCCCAGATATTCATATGGCTGGTGCCTTGCCATTTAAATCTCTGTTCAAATGCAAACTCTACAGAAAGGTTTCCCATGACAACCCTATCCAAAATAGAGCTTCTTCCTACACACATCTCTGTATATTCTCTATCCACTTATCCTCTTTGTTTTCTTCATGGCATTTATTACCTGGATTTTTATTACTTTATTTGTTTAGTGGCTATCTTCCTTATTAGAATGTAAGCTTCATAAGGAAGAGACTTGTCTGTCACCTTTCCATATCCTATCTCCAGGTCTAAAACACTGCCTGGCGTGATATCAGTTCATAAAAGAAGTTGATGAGTGAATAGACAAGAAAGTTGATTAGCTAATTAACTAATCAATATATCAACACTAATAAACATTGGATAAACAAAGACGAGACACAGTCTAATCCGTCAAGGAATTTTTGGTTTGGGGAGGAAAAAACATATAGCTAACAACCTGTCTATGTTATTTATTTATACTTTTCAAAAATTCCCTATTAACAGCAGGGTTTCTGGGCCTGGGATCATCATTTGTACCAGACAGCGGGGAAATTGAGAAAAAAATATTAGGACAAAAAGGCAAGTCTTTAATGCAACCCAAGTAACAGTGTTCTTCCTCTTACTTCAGGGTTACATCTCCTTTTAAATTAGAGGAGTTGCCTCTTGGTTGGAGAATCACAAACCTGGATCCAAATTATATAATCCCCCTCAAAGATTTCTCCTCGGGCTTCCTTGGTGGCGCAGTGGTTGAGAGTCTGCCTGCTGATGCAGGGGACACAAGTTCGTGCCCCGGTCCGGGGAAGATCCCACATGCCGCGGAGCAGCTGGGCCCGTGAGCCATGGCCGCTGAGCCTGCGCGGCCTGAGCCTGTGCTCCGCAACGGGAGAGGTCACAACAGTGAGAGGCCCGCGTACCACAAAAAAAAAAAAAAAAAAAAAAAAGATTTCTCCTCCACCCCAAGCCCCTGCTTGCTTCACCAGCACATGGAATTCATTACCTTATTGTAAAGCTACTTCCTCCCAAGGGCCTCCTTTGAATCAGGATTTCATGTGGACAGGTTTCCTTTACTTTTGAATCCCATGCCTGTATGAGTTTTTCAGATTATAGTAAATCATCTAGGTCAGTGATTCTCAAATCTGGAGGCCCATTAAAATAACCTAAGAATTTTCAAAAAGTTGCCATTGCCTAGGAAAAAACACAGAATTTTTTTTTTTTTGGCCACACCACTCAGCATGTGGGATCTTAGTTCCCTGACCAGGGATCGAACACGCATCCCCTACAGTGGAAGTGCAGAGTCTTAACCACTGGACTGCCAGAGAAGTCCCCACCAAAATTTTTATATAATTGGTATAGGATGGGGCCTGGGCACTGACATTTTATAAAAGTGCTTCAAGTAATTTTAATAGGCACACAGGGTTGGGAACTACTAGTATAAGTAATCTATAGAGAATTATATTTGTAGGAAAATAATTATAACATGCATGCTGAATTTAACTTTTCTTCTAGCCCAAAGGAGAAGCACCTCACAAATTAGGCACTTCTTAGAAGGTCCCTTCATCGGATGCCTTCCAGGTGGTATCCTTGCCCACCTGCCCGCAGGCTTTGATTTTTTCTCACGCAGAGCCTCATTCAAACCTTCTTCATGAGAATTTGCAGTACCTTTTTTCAAGAAATCACATATCTTACTTACAGATGTTGATATCACCTAAGGATCCTCTCTCCCCTCCAAGTCTGCATTATTCAGTCTTGACCTGTACCCTGGTGTTCCCCCAAATCCTGCAGACCTCTGCTCTAGTCTTGTGGATGCAGTAGAGAATGGGATGTGGAGGAATTTATTCCCTGGCTTGTAACTCATTTTCCTATGAAATGTCTGAATTCAAAAATAACTAACTACATTATAGATTAACTGTTGAGAGATCCCTTTCTTCTTAGACTGTATAAAGTTGGACCACTCTTAATGAACAATGAGGAAAGCTAGATAAAAATCATAATTTTTGTAAATCTATCATACAGCTGAGATCACAGGGCAACCAGGTAACTTGAAATTTGAGGAGAGAGAACCTCCCACCTCACCCCAAGGAGAGACAGGAATGTCTCCCTGTGACAGAGCTTGGGAGAAAAATTATTTTTGTTTATATATATTGAAGGCTATTAATGTTTATGTATTGACTTTATAACCTGATATCAAAATTTTAAAAAGATATTCCAAAAGAAAAACTACCAATTAATATACCTTACAAATGTACATGAAAATATACATATTTTCTTACCCTATCAGCTGAACAGACTTAGAAGTAAGGACACTGCAGTAGCATCAATCACACCTAGCACTTAGACCTTAGTTTCTAACATCACCCTCCAATAAAAGAAAATAGGACTGCTTGGGAAAATGGCTGATTCTAGGACTGGGGTAGGAAATATACAAGCTTAGCCTGACTTAACTTGTAATGCCAGAAAGGAAGTTCAAAAACAATCCAGTAGGGATTATGTCAAAGGGATACAGGAGCCAAGTGTAAGAGCTCTCAATGGCAAAAAGATGGAACGATTTAAGCAACAAAATAAAGTCATCTTGGATTATTATTCAAGGTATGAACTAAATTTCCATGAGTCCTCATTGATATAAGTGGATGATTAAAATGTAAGTACATGGGGAGAAGAGACAAATCTCCCATGTAGAAGAATTTCAAATAATGTCTGTAGATACTCCATCCTCAAAGAAGTGGACTGTAATTCCCCCATGCTCAAGTATGGACTGTGCATAATAAAATCTTTCCAAATAGCACAGTACAGAAAGGAGGGAAAATACATAACTCTACAGTGGAAAAACCGGACAAACTCTGCCCCAGCCAAGTGATCAAGATCAACTTCAACAGTGATAAGGCAAGTTGGTATGGTATAGCCTTAAATGATGTGATGGAAATGACAGTTTACTTCTGTGGTCTTCCTTCCACCTATAACCCCAATCTAATCATGAGGAAAACATCAGAAAAATGCTAGTTTAAGGAGATTCTACAAAATGTATGATCAGTGTTTCTCAAAACTGTCAAGAATATCAAAACAAAGTCTCAGAAACTATCACAGCCAAAAGGAGCCTATGGAAATATGATGACTGTGTAAACATGGTATACTGGATGAGATGCTGGAACAGAAAAGGAACATCAGGTAAACATTAAGGAAATTTGAATAAAGTATGGACTTCAGTTAATAATCATGTATCAACATTGGTTCATTAATTTTAAGAAATATACCAAGCTAACGTAAGCTGTTAATAATAGGGGAAACTGGGTTCTGGCATATAGGAACTTTCTGTACTATCTTCACAATTTTTCTATAAATCTAAAATGTTTCTTAAAAATAAAGTTTATTTTTTTAAAAAAGAGAATAATACTAGCACCCAACCAGAATAAAATTTTAAAATAAACAAATAAAAATAAGAGGAATAAGAAGAAAAAGAAAGAAAATGAAAAGACATGCCATAGACTGGGAGAAAATACTTAGAAAACACATATCTGATAAAGAACTGGCATCCAGAATATATAAAGCACTGTCATCACTCAATAATAAGAAAACAAACAGCTTAATTTTTCAAAAAGATGTAATATTTAGACAGATACCTCAGTGAAATAACATATGAATGCAAATAAGCACATGAAAAAAAGTATTGAGAAAGACAAATTCAAACTGCAATGAAAAAATTAAAACCACATGACAAACTATAACACACTTATTAGGATGGTGTTAATAATAATAACAATGATACTAATAATAAACTGACTCTACCAAGTACTGGAAAGGATGCAGAGCGACTGAAAATCTCATGCATTCCTGATGGGAATGCAAACTAGTACAGCCACTTTGAAAACAGTGTAGCAGTTTTTTGAACATTAAACATACACTTACGATACAACCCAGAAATTACTACTTTTAGGTATTTACCCAAGAGAAATGAACACAAATATACAAACAAAAGCCTACACATTAATGTTTATAGCAGCTTTATTAATAATCTCTCAAAACTAGAAAAAAAAGCCACATGTCCATCAGTCGGTAAATGGAAAAGCAAATTACTATAAATATATACAATGGAATATCACTCAGCGATAAAAAGGAACATGAGTGAATCTCAAACACATTATGCTTCTGAAAGAAGCCAGACTGAAAAAGTTATATACTCTTATGACTCCAGTCATATAACATTATAGAAAAGGCAAAACTATAGGGAGAGAAAACTGACCAGTGGTTATCAGGGGCTAGATTGAAAGCTGGGCATTGACTACCAAAAAGGCTAAGTGGGGAATTTGGGGGTGATGGAAACGTTCTATTATCTTGACTTGTAGTGATGGAATATGACAATGTATTTGTCAAAATTTATAGAATTGCACACCACACTATGGTGAATTTACTGTATGTAAATTATACCTTAATAACCGTACTTTAAAAAGCAGTTAGTGTCCTTCCAAAGAACAAAATCAGGTCTGTATGCCAAACTTGATTTTCTCTTAGTGCAATCAAACGTATCCATACAAACTACAGTCTTAAGTTAATTGTGTGAAGTGTGTCATTTTCCAAAAGATTATAGAAAAAAAGACACTACATTCAAATACATAATGAAAATTTGTGGAAGTTTTGTTGAACTCATTAAGGAGGGAACTAGGAAGATGACAGAGTTTATTTAAAGGACAACACGAGGATTTCCCTGGTGGTCCAGTGGTTAAGAATCCGTGCTTCCACTGCAGGGGGTGTGGGTTCGATACCTGGTCGGGAACTAAGATCCCGCATGCCACCCAGTGCAGCCAAAAAAAACAAAAAACAATAAATAGTAACACGAGAAAGGTTTGTTTATATAATGAGTGTAAGACAAATAAATACTTGATAAAATTTCTACTTTAAGTAAAAGACTGGTAATGTCTTACAGAGCAATAAATCATATTTTGGGGGGTTATTTTCTCTACTGGGTAATTTTTTTTTTTGATGTGGACCATTTTTAAAGTATTTATTGAATGTCTTACAATATTGCTCCTGCTTTATGTTTTGGTTTTTTGGCCCCGAGGCATGTGGGATCTTAGCTCCCCGACCAGGGATTGAACCTCTACCCACTGCATTGGAAGGCGAAGTCTTAACTACTGGACCACCAGGGAAGTCCCTCTACTGGATAAGTATTATTTGAATTTGTTATTGGATATAAAATAATTTGTATTTTATCAGATTCTGATAAACTTACATCTAACTGTAGAGAGTTGTTAAATCCCATGGCCCTAATCGATATAAGTCCAACAATCATACTTTCTATGTACTTTCTACCAAAGAGTCAAATGACCCTCACCTGGGTTGGGTGAGCAACGCCCCCCCCCCCCCCCAGCATGACAAAGAAGGTCCTAACAACTACAAACAAGGGGCACCCTATCCAAGTGGTTTTTTTTCCCTAACCTTCAGGTTTTTTCCCTAGATACAATAGTGGAGGAGCTGGGGAAGGCTTCTCATCTGAGCTTCTCACATATGCCTGAGTCCTCCACAGAGATAAATTGTTTGTCAGATTTTCACTTCTCCACCTACTCACCCCCTGGGATTGCTGAGTATGTTTATCTATATACATCAAATGAAAGGGCTTCTTGAGTGGGAGTATGTGCCCTTTAAATAGACAGTGGACTAGTAAACAAATATGCAGAAACAATGAAATTTCAAATAAGTGCATTTATGTAATCAATGAATAAAACAATATGAGAATGAAGTACTGATACATGCTGCAACAAGGATAAACCTCCAAAACATCACACTAAGGGAAAGAAGCCAGTCACAAGAGACCATATATTTTACAATATGATCTTGTATATATAAAATGCCCAGAATTGTCAAATCTATAGAGACAGAACGTAGATTAGTGGTCGTCTAGAGCTGGAGAATGAGGTGGCAGGGGAGGGGAATGAAAGTGACTGCCAATGCGAACGAAATTTCTTTTGGGGTGATGAAAATATTCTGAAATTATGGTGATGGTTGCACAATTCTGTAAATATACTAACAACCATTAAATTGTTCAATTTAACTGTACGTAAATTATTACTCAATGAAGTGTTAAAAAGGTAGCAAAGCAAAATAAATACATAAAAACAAAGTAATCATGAATACCTGAGGCAGTGTTTCCAGGGAGGCAACAGCAAGTACACCACGGTGGCTGGGAATGAATTTGCGCTCTTTAGGGGACAGAGAGAAAGTAAGGTTGGAGCCAGTCCAGGAGGGAGAAGCAGGGACCAGGTCAGAAGGGTCTCAAGCCATGGTAGGATCTTTCTGAATTGTGTTTTGAATGTAATGAAAAGCCATCAAAGGGTTTGAAGTAGGATAGTGACAGGACGCAAAACATACTAAGAAGATTAGTCTGGCTATCTTGTGGGTTATTGACTCAGGGGGAGCGAAAGGAAGCAGGCAGACCTGCCAGGACCTATCATAGCATAGCAGTTTGAGCAACACTCAGAAATGTCAGATTCCTTCCCTTCCTTTCCCTTCCCCCCCTTCCCTTCCCTTCCCTTCCCCCTCCCTTCCCTTCCTTTCCCTTCCCTTCCCCCCCTTCCCTTCCCTTCCCTTCCCTTCGCTTCCTTTCTTTTCTCTTTATCATAAACAGCAAGGTCACTTTATATTTAGCAGAACAATTTTCATGAATTGCCCCAGAAAACGACTACTATCCAGAATATTTGACCCACTGTTAACCTTTAGTACCTCAAACAAGCTATACGGTCACTGCTCACAAGAGAGCAATCTATTAATAATGAAAAATTTAAACTCTTATATAATTAATCCTTATAAAGAAGGCATTATCCCAATTTAGTATGGAAACCTGCTTTTCACTCCAAATAGCACTGTCAAAGTAAAACATAGGCCACTTAATTTGTCCATGACAACTCCTTCCACACCAATTTTCTAGCTCACAGCAGCCAAATGATTTTCCTACATCACAAACAAACTAGTCTTCAGTGATATATTTGGCAAAGGAACAATAAGGCATCTGTAGAAAAACAGCGTTTGCATTAGACTCCTCTTCTTGCCTTAGGGGTTGTTTCCCTCGTGCAAGCTCAAGTGGGTGGTAAAGAATAGGCAGGCTTTGTTAGACCATTACTCACATAATGAGATTTGAGGTCTGCTATTCAACACAATTTTCAATGGGCACTTTCCTCAGGGCTAAATTGCAGCCTACAGACGTTTTGATTAGCAAATATAATTTAAAAATAAAAGCCTAAAAACGCCCCTTCTTTTCTCCAGCCCCCATCCTTTCAAATTCATCAGTTTTTCTCACAGAAGAGATTTGCTCAGCAGAGAACTGTGCTCAACCTTGGAATGTGTAACTCTCATCTGGGACTCCTCCAGCCCTCCTCCCATCCCGTGACAGGTCCCAAGGTATCTCTTTCGCTTGACCCAGATATTTCTATGTCAGGAGCCAATCAACCTTGAAAGTGATTTGACACCTTGTCTTTCAGGCAGCTCCAAACATTCATATACCACATGCCCACTTCTCCATAAAATTGAGCCATACCCATGCACTGGTGACTGTAACGATCATTTCAGAGGCTGTTTATCAATTCTAAACCTGCCCCTGCTTCAGTGCAATTTTCTTCCATGTTCTCTCCTTTACGATCCTGCATATCTCCCTGTGATATTTTGCTCCTAATCTCTCTAACTGGTAACTGTTGTCCCATTACAGCTTAGATTCTAGAAAATTCAAGTTATGCTTTAAAGTAAGCTCACAGGTAACTTTAGAAGTTCAGGCTCAAGCCCTGTCTATAAACTGCTGTGAGACTATCCAACTACCTCTGTTACAAAATCTTATTGTACCTCACTGGTCACTCATTGCCTTGTGCCATGGTGATAGCCTCACAGGTCCACTGGCTCTCAACAGTCAGCTATCTGCTGTGCATTCCCCACTCCACACCACCACCCTCATCGCCAGACTGGGGCCCACTGGAATATCTAGCTCTCCTCAACATCGTGCCCAGGCTGTGGGGAATCATGGGACCCCGTCTCAGACCCTCTCTCCACCTAAGTCCACCATGCTGACATTTCTATTATGCCCACCCCATATAGCCATGGGACAGACACAGAGATGCTCAACCAGAAGCTCGGATGGGAAGCATGCTATGACTCCCCTTCGCTCTGGGATTCCCATACCTCTGTCAGGGAATCCCAGAGATCTAACAGGCATCTAGCAGCACACAGAACTAGGCCACAAAACCCACACTAAAACTAAAATATTTCCCTCCTTCTATCTCTTTCTTAGCTTCTCCTACCCCTGACTCCACAAGGGCTTTTGTGCTTGTGTGATAAGAATGTTCCTTTTATCATAACCTCCATTTTTTCATGGTCCGAGGATTGATCCTTGATTTGTGAAAATTTTTGGAATTTTCTAGAAAATTATTATTTTTCTTTCCTAAAGCCCTGCTTTTATGTTTTTTCTCTTGATAGGGACTTTAAAATGCTCAAAGCTGAGCTATGACTTCTATGTTCTAAGCTTTATCAGTCCTCCCCTCTCCTGGGGCCAGAAGCCTCAGACTCAGGACCAAGTGTTCATGTCAAAAAAACTGCTTGGCAAGGGGGCAGGAGGTATACTTTACCAAGAAGGGAAATACATTGTATGATCTTTCAAAAAATTACACAATTGCAAACATGAACGTTGTTTCATGACTGCATCACAGCCTATTATAATTGTTTTCTAATACTGCTAATTCCCCATGTTGATACATTGTTAGCTTCTCGTGTTTCCTTTTTATTAACAATGAAAAGATATCTTTGTCAGGTATCTACACAGGTCAGACAGTTTTGGTAGATTAAATTAATAAAAGTGGGATTTCAGGGTCAAAATGTGAACATTTTTAAAGATTTAGATACATATTGCCAAACTATCCCAGTTTCAACATAAAGGTAAACTCACTAACAATGACCCTTATTCCATACTCTTCACAAATCATTATCATTCATTTAACTCTACCAACCTGATAAATGAATTTGGTTTGCATTTATCTGAATATTAGTGAGATCAAACATATTTACATATACTTCTGACTTTTTTTCTTTTATTCCTTTTCTTTTCTTTTTTGGTTTTTAATTGCCTATTCATATTCTTTGCACACGTTTGGGAGTGCGGAAGTAAGTGAGGAGCACTCAACTGAGAACAAGCAGAGACTATTCATTTCAGAGCTTGCTGTAACAGTGGAGTCAGCTAGCAGTGCTTGTGTTTGGCCGACTCTAGGGCAAGCAGGGGAGTGGGAAAGCTTTAGAGTGAAATGAATGGAAGGCTTCAAGAATGCCGTGATTGCAAGTTGTTGCCATGGGGAAGCTGGAAATGAACTAACTGGAAGGGAGCTAGTTCATATGATTGGTTTGGGGAGAATAGTTAACTTTCTCTGGTTGGCCCTGAGTTGGGACGGGGGTAAAAATTAGGAAAGCTGACAGTAATTATCAACTTACAGCCATTTTGTGCTGATTGCTGCAGAGACTGTGGGTCAGAGTTCTTTTTTTATTTCTAATGTATGTTGTTTGTATATTCAGTCTTTGGGGAGGGGAAAATATCTCTTTCTCTTTAATATGTAAGAACTCTTTATAGGGTAAGGAGATTCAATCTTTGACATAAATGTTGCAAATTGATTGTGAGTTTTTATGTTACATCAGTTTTTAAATTTTATATAAACCTTTATTTTCATAGCCTCTGCTTTAGTTAGCTTGGGAAGATTTTTCACATTCAAATATTACAAAATATTCACCAGCATTTTCTTCTAATGTTTGTACTTTTTAAACATTTAACGTACTTGGAATTTATGTTGGTGTAAGGTGGGTGGCAGGAGACTAGTTTTCTTTTTCTTCAAACTGATACGTGGTTGCCTCAACATCACTTATTTTAAAAATCAATTCATTGCCCATCAGTACATTCCCACCGGTAGTTTTGGTTTTGATTAAATAATAATATCAGGCTCTGAAGTTTTAATTACACTCTCAGCTTGTGAAGTGCCTCACAGAGCTTTAAAAGGTAAGAGTCTGATGTGCCGAAGGGCAGGGAGTAAACACCATTGTGGGCAGTTAGAAGAAAATCCAGAACGAATTGTAGGAGTATGCATCTCATTCGCGAGAACTGTGTTCAGTCTTTTTCCTTTAAACATATCATGAAATGTATCAATCTTAAATATACCATTCAACAACTTTTGACAAATGTGTACACCTGTGCAACTCAAGATATTTTCAAGATAATCTCAAGATAATGAATATCACAATCATTTCAGAAGTTCCCTCATGTTCTTTCCCAGTCAGCCCTGCCCCAGCTGCACAGAAGCAATCACTGTTTTGATTTTTTTCCATCATTCATCAGTTTTGGCTGTTATCGTCTACAACATACTTTGAAATACATCAAAAATAAAAGTTAGAGGGATGAGTAGATGGATAGGTATACATTAAGCGAGTATAGTAAAATGTTAATGATAAAACCTGGGTTGTAGTTATATGTTTATTCCCTGTAAAATGCTTTCAACTTTTTATGTTTGGAAATTTACATAACAAAATGTTAGAATGAAAAAAAAAAAGCAAAAACCCAAAGAAGATCTAAAACACTTCTGCAGAAGATCAAGATCAGGGGAATATTGCTAGATATCAAGAAAAATATAAAGATATACTAATCAATACAATGTGGTGTTACAGAGATGGAAAAACTGACCCAAAAAACAGAATAAAGAACCCCAAAACAAACCCATAAGTATGCAGAAACTGCACTTATGATGGAAACAGCATCTCATATCAGTGGAGGAGCAACAACCTTTTCAAGAAATAGTACTTGGACAATCAGTTATCCGTGTGGAAAAAATAAAATAAAATAAGATTCCTTCCTGACAACATAAAACCAGATGAATTAAGGACTTAAATGGGAAGGCAGAGCTGGGAAGGTTTTAGAGGAGGTGTGAGATGCAGTCGACCAATGCTCAGAATCCATTTGTACTTTCTTCTGATGTGTATCCCTACACTGCAGAAATCTTAAAAAAAAAAAAAAGACATTTCTCAAACTCCCAGTAGCTAAGGCCCAGGATACAAATTAGGTTTCATCAAATAGGTGTGCTCACATGGGATTTAGAAGGTGGCAATGAGGCCAAGGCCACCCACCTGCTGCTTTGGGCTGTTTTCTGCTTCAAGCAAGACGATGGAAAATGCAGCAAGCATCCTGCCCATCTGACGTGAAGGGCAGTTGCGATGGTAGCAGTAGCTGGGCTCTGTTCCAGCCTTCAGTCACCAGCTTCAGAGCAGACAAGCTGTGCTTGACTTGTGACCATGGCAGCTTTGTCATTATGGCTTTTTCACCCTAGATCATAGATTTCATTTTAATCCTGCCTCCAGATTTTGTTAGAACTCCCTCTTTTGAACTCCTTTCCATTAAAATACCTAGATTATGTTACCTACGTTCAACCCTAGCATATTAGAAAATATCCTTATGGCCTTTTTTGTGGGAAAGCATTTCTTAAACAGAACACGTATTGAACATCCATAAACCAAAGTAATTCACATTGAATTTCTGTTCAACAAAAGACACGATAAGTAGAGGAAAAAATTCACAAAATAGTTGATGATATTTGGTACACATATACTTAGTACATATTAGGATCGGAAATAGATTTTTTTTTAACTAATATGAATCAATAATAGAAAGGAGGAGGATTTTAAATATGGCAAAGTATAGAAACAAGAGGAAGGGCTAATATCCCATAT
This sequence comes from Stenella coeruleoalba, assembly GCF_951394435.1. Taxonomy (NCBI): domain Eukaryota; kingdom Metazoa; phylum Chordata; class Mammalia; order Artiodactyla; family Delphinidae; genus Stenella; species Stenella coeruleoalba. The sequence goes on from NC_137155.1 coordinate 60,615,327, forward strand.
ACACATGAAAGTGTATTTTACCTCACTGGCAATCAATAAAATCCAAATTAAAACAACAAGATAAAATTCTATACCCATCAGATTGGTAAATATTTTTAAAAAGCAGATAATACAAATTTATATTAGGATATGGAAAAAACACAATTCTGAAACACCCCTAATAAGAATATATTCTGCTACAGCCACTTTGGAAAAGAGTGTGGTATTACCTAGAATAATTCAACATGGACATACTCTACCACAGATATTCAGCTGCCAGGAGTAAATCTTTGGGAGAATCTTGTACATATGCATCAGGAGATAAGAATAAAGAATGTTTCTGGGAGCATTACTTCTATAGGAAAAAATCAGAAATAATTCAATGTTTATCAGTAGTACAATAGACAAATGAACCCTGGGGTACTCATTCAATGGAATACTCTACAGCAGTGAAAAATGAACGAACTACAGCTAATCCTCGTTTGTTTGCTCTCAGATCTATTCAGATCTATTCCTTATCCTTCTCATGCAAAACTGCATTTTCTGGGTTCCCTTGACAACTGACTTCTGGTTAGATATGTATCCTGGACAATCAGACACACAGCCTGAAGACTGAGGAGTTGGAGGAAGGGAGAATCCAGGGTATTTCTCCCTTTTTTTCTCTGCTTTCGTGGACTTCTCCCAGTGTAGGCCACATCTCTGCCATTCTCCACCAGACAATTCCTTCTCTATGAATCCAGTTCCTGCTGTGGTTCAAGGTCACATCAGATGGCCCGGCTAGGTCTCTGGTTAGACTGCCTCCTATGTCCTTTCAGCCCTAATGGTAGCAGTGCCTTCTGCTGTTGCTAATGGCTAGCTTGCTTCATCCTCCTCTACTTGACTTCTCCGATCTTTCATTCTCCACGGAAGCACTGCCCTGTATTAAATTTCTTTTGTATGTACCCAGAGTGGTGTTTGTTTTCCTGACTGGTCCTTAATTGATACCCACAACTACATACCTCACAAGTGGATCTCAAAAAAAATTTTTTTTAAAGGCAAATTGTAGCATTATAATCACACTTATGTAAGTCTCACAAATACACAAAAACAATATACTGGTTAAGGATACAAACATGCTAAATTTATAAAGAAAAACTGTGGGAAAATGTCAGCAGTGGAAGTGTAATCTCACTAAATGACCCATTAAAAAAAAAAAAAAAAGACCAGACAGGGCAACAGGATAACAAAACCAAAACCCACTGATAACATCTACATCAAAACAAAACAGGTATGAGGTATCCATCTGAAGAGCCATGTTCAATATATCTCAGAATCTACTACCTGAGACATGGAAGAGAGTATTGAACCACTGGTTACCATCTCCCAGAGTTGCCTCAGAAGATATTAATGCCTTGTTAATACCATAACGCTTTCAGGTCAGCATGTGCACCGGAGCAGCTGAGGAGGCCCCTGTGATGCTCCACAGGGCAGTGGCAGAGAAGCCAAGGGCAGAGCACCAGAGACAACCAGTGCAGCAGAGCCAAGGGCTGTCAGAAACAGTCAGAGAAAAAGGGTGGAAATAGGGACTGTGAACCAGAGTCCGAGACACATCCAGCGCAAACTCTGAAAACTGACAACAGAAAGTATGTTTTCTTTTCAAGTGCACGTGGAACATTCAGGAAAATTGGCCACAGTTTCTTAGGACACAAAGAAAATCTCAATAAATTCCCAAGGATAGAAATAGTGCAAAGAGCATTCCCTGACTCCAATGGAATAAAACTAGGTAAATTTTAAATCATAATAGTTTTCAGAAATGTACTCACACACATACTATTAAACAACTCCTAGGTCAAGAGGGAAATACAAAACAAAATTACAGAATTTCTTAAAAGTAGCAAAAATGAAAATATTACATATCAGAAGCTGTGATAAGGCACTAATGAGAGGAAAATTATATATATATATATATATATATGTATGACATAAGTAAATATGCACATACGTATACAAATGTGTGTGTATACTAAGTACCAACTCCAAAAACTAGAAAAAAGAATAAAGTAAACCAAAATAAAGCCAAAGGAAGGAACTAATAAGACAAAAGCAGAATTTAATGAGTTAAAAAACAGAAAAATACTAGAATTAGATCAATACAAAAGCTATTTCTTTTAATAAAATAAATGAAATAGACAAACCATAAGCCAACTGATTAAAGGGAATAAAAGGACAAGATAGGGAAATAATGAAGGAGAAATAACCTCAATCAGGGGCTTAACAAATCATAAGAAACAACTTTGCAGAGGGTGATCGACCATTAGTCCCACCTTATCCAGGCCAGTTTATGCCTGTGGTCCCAGCATCCCATCCAGTTCTCACATGCTCCAGCTCTCAACTGGAAAATGATTTTTAATGTTACCCTAATTTTGCACAAGTCTGTATATAAATTTGGAAACAAATTAAAATGAATAATTTTGTAGGAAAACGTAGAAGCAAAATTAACCACAGCAGAGACAGAAAGTCTAAACAGGACAATTACCATAGAAGATAAAAAGAAAATAGTTTTATGGATTCCCGACAAAATAAGCACCAGGACCAGGAAGTTTCAGGGAAATTCTACCAAACTTTTTACAAATCAAATAATACTAATATTACTTAAACTATTCCAGAGCACAGCAAACAAAAAACCTTCCAAATTCAGTTTGCAAACAGAGTAGATTGACACCAAAATTTGAAATAGATTACACCAAAAAGAAAACTATACAACTATTCTCACTTATGAACATCAATACAAAGATCTTAAACTATTAGCAAATAGAATTCAATGGCACAATGAAAAATAATATATACTAAGTGCCCCTCCAGGAATGTAACATTTGTTAAATATTAGAAAGGCTTTAAAATTAATTCAGCATACTAATAAAAATAAGGAGAAAGATTATATTTTTACCTCCATAGATGCAGAAGTGGTATTTGATAAAATTCAGAAGCCATCCTATATAAAAAACTAGATAATAAAAGAATTAATGGATACCTTCTTAATAACTCAACCCAATAGCCAGTATAGTACCCTACATACTGGAAAACTCCTAGACTTTCCCTCTAGTCAGGAGCAAGAATGCCCAGTGTCTCCTCAACTCTTAAGCATTGTTATCATATTGTATCAGCCAACGCTATTAATAAAGAGAAAACAGAGATACATGAAAGGAAAGAGGTAGAACTAGCTCTACTTATAGATGAGATAATTATATATATATATAGGAAATGCAAAGAATCATGAAAAAACTGCTAAAAACCACAAGAGTTTAATAAAATAGCAGATTATAAAATCAGTGTGTAAAAATCATAGCTCTCATCGTATAAACAAAAACTAGCTAGAAAACATAACGAAAGAAAAGGTCTCATTTACAATAGGAAAAATAAGATAATGTCACAAACCTAGGCACAAACTTAACAAGGAATATTCAAAAGCTGAGTGAGAAAAACTATAAGGCAGTCCTGAAGGACAAAAAAAATAAGCAGATTCGAAGGAAAGATAGCCAGAAAATCCCTGAAAAATAAAAACAATGAGAGAAGGGAATAGTCTTACCATATATTATAGCATATTATAAGTCCTCTATTATTAAATCAGTGTGGTATTAGTGCCTGAATAGACAGAACAGACCAATGGAACAGAATAGAAAGTGCAGAAATAGACCCAAAAGCAAATAGAAATTTGGAATATGATAAAAGTGACATCTCAAAATACAGAGTAAAGGGAAGGAGTGGACTTTTAAATAAGTGAAATAACTAGATAGTCATATGGAAAAAGATGAAATTGAATCTGTTTCTTTTAGGATATACCAGTTTCTAAATGAATCGGATGCTTAAATGTCAGAAAATGCAACCATAAAAATAGTAGAAAACATGGTCGAATTCCCCTGTAATGTGGCAGTGGAGGAATCTTTTCTATGATATAAATTCCAGACGCAATAGGGAAAAATGATATATTTGACTATATAACTTTAAAAAAGTTTCTGCATAGCAAAATTTGAAGGAAATTTTAAAATAAATAGCAAGCTTGGGAAAAGTATGTGTAACTTCTATCATAGACATAGAAATAACTCTAACATATAAGAGCTATTGAGAAAAGGATCAGATATATGAATGTTGTTCACAGAAAAGAAATGCAGTTGGCTCTTAACTATATGAAAGAATCTTCAACCTCACTTAAACAAAAGAAATTAGAAATATATTGAGATACCATTTTGGCAATATCTGTTAAGTTTGACAACTATTCTGTTATTGGCTATTAGAAAACAGACAGTCTCTTAACACTACCAGTGTGAATATAAAAGTGCACAATGACATATGTTTTCTCCCTTTAATTTAATTATGCCACTTCTAAGAATCTCTTCCCAAATATGATGTAGGAATATTTACATCACTCCAAGAAGGTTCCCTTGTGCCTATTTTTAGTTAACTATCTAGCACAAGCAACTACTCTTCTGATTTCTTTCACATTAAATTATATTTTTCTGTTCTTGAATTTCATGTAAATATAATCATGCAATAATTATCTGGATTTTTTTTCACTCAACAAAATGTTTTGAGATTCATTTACATTGTTGGTGTTATAGTTGTTTATTCCTTTTCATTGTAGTATATAGCATTCCACTGTGTAAGGATGCCACAATTTTTTTCATCCATTTTCCTGTTGATGGACATTTGGGTTGTTTCTAGTTTGAAATTTTTTCTTCTGCTTGAAAATTCTTGTTTTAGTTTTGCTTTTAAGGTAAATATTTAGAAATGGAATTCTACAGTCAAAGGATAGATGAGTATTTAACTTAATAAGAAACTAACAAATATTCTTCAAGATGGATGTTTTATTTTCTACTCCCACCAATAGTATATGAGCATTCCATTGGCCCCCGCTCATTGCCATCTCTGTCATTCATCTTTTTTTTAATTTTAGCCATTCTAATATGTGTAGTGATATTTCATTGTTGAGTATGTACATTTTTATATACTCATTAGCCATTTGCCTACCTTTTTTGGTAAAGGTTCTACTCAAGTCCTTTGCCCAATTTATTGAGTTATTTGTCATTTTATTGATTTATAGAAGATCTTTTTATTATCTGGATATGAGTCCTTTGTCATAGGTAAATCTTGTGAATATATTTTCCAAGTTAGTGGTCTGCCTGTTCATTTTCTTGATGTTATCTTTTTTATATATAAATTTATTTATTTTGGGCTGCATTGGGTCTTTCTTGCTGTGTGCAGGCTTTCTCTAGTTGCGGCGAGCGGGGGCTACTCTTTGTTGCAGTGTGCAGTCTTCTCACTGAAGTGGCTTCTCTTGTTGCAGAGCATGGGCTCTATGCATGTGGGCTTCAGTAGTTGTGGCACATGGGCTCAGTAGTTGTGGCTCACAGGCTCCAGAGCACAGGCTCAGTAGTTGTGGCGCATGGGCTTAGTTGCTCTGCAGCATGTGGGATCTTCCCGGACCAGGCATTGAACCTGTGTCCCCTGCATTGGCAGGCTGATTCTTAAGCACTGTGCCACCAGGGAAGTCCCATCTTGATGTTATCTTTTGATGAGCAAAAGATTTTACTTTGGATGAAGTATGGTTTATCAAATACCGATTTTATGGCTAATACTTTTTGGATCTTTTCTAGAAAATATTTCTCTGCCTCAAGTTTATGGAAGGAACTATTTTGCTTTCTTCTAGGATCTTTATTGATTAAGCATTTTTTGTTTAGGTCTATGATACATCATAAATTAATGCTTTTGTGTGGTGTGAGGTAGAGATCAATGTTTGCTTTTTTTCTGTGTAAATAGCCAGTTGTTCCAGCATTATTTGCTGAAAAGACTTCTTTCCCGATTGAATTGCTTTGGCAGCTTTGTCAAAAATCAACCAGTGATATAAGTGTAGGTCTCTCTGGTCTGTTTCATTGATCAGTTTATCTATCTCTACTATCTCTATACCAGTGGTCCTCAACCAAGGTGATTTTGCCCCACCCCTGAGGGGGTGTATTTGGCAATGGTTGGAGACATGTTTTGTTTGTTACAACTCCTAGAGGGGGCTGCTATTGGCATCTAGCGAATAGTTACCAGGGGTACTGCTTAACACTCTACAGTGTACAGGACAACCTTCACAACAAAGAATCATCTAGCTCAAAATATCAGTAGTGCGAAGGTGTGAAACCCCACTTTACGTCAATATAACTCTGCCTTGATTATGGTAGCTTTATAGTAAGTCTTGAAATCAGGTAGTGTAAGTCCTCCAACTTTGTTCTTCTTTTTCAAAATTGCTTTTGCTATTCAAATTTTGAAATTTTGAATGAGACTTGCCTTCAGGTAAATCTTTAAATAAATAGTGAAAATGGACTTCTTAACAATACTGTCATCCAATCCATGAACATGCTAGAACCATCCACTTATTTAGGACTTCCTTAATTTCTCTCAGCAATGTTTTGCAGATTTCAGGGTAGAAGTCTCACACATATTTTGTTAAATTTACCTCAAATTATTTCACATTATTTGATTCTATGTAAATGGTATTTTTAATTTTATTTCCCAAATATGCATTCCTATTACAGAAATATAACTCAGTTGTACTGGCCTTGTACCCTGTACCTTCTTTTGAACCATGAATGGATTTTTTTTTTTTTTTTTTTTTGCCGTGCGCGGGCCTCTCACTGTTGTGGCCTTTCCCGTTGCGGAGCACAGACTCCGGACGCGCAGGCTCAGCGGCCATGGCTCACGGGCCCAGCCACTATGCGGCATGTGGGATCCTCCCAGACTCGGGCACGAACCCGTGTCCCCTGCATCGGCAGGCGGACTCTCAACCACTGCGCCACCAGGGAAGCCCTCCTTGATTCTTACTTCTTGATTAACGGAAAATTTTGAAGTATGTCTTAACTATCAACTGCTTGAAGAGTTTCCAAACATTCTATTCTTTTATGTCTAATTTTATTCCACTGAGGCCAGAAAATATACTCTGTATTATTTCAGTCCTTAAAAATTGAGTGTGTGTGTGTGTGTGTGTGTGTGTGTGTGTGTGTGTGTGGTCCAGCATATGGTCTATATTGGTAACTTTCCATATGCCCTTGAAAACGTTGTGCTGTTGAGTTGAATGTTCTACAATATCAGTTAATTCAATTTGGTTGATACAGTTATTCAAATCTTCTATATTACTACTGATTGTTTTTCTACATGTACTATCAATTACGGAGAGGAATGTTAAAATCTTTAACTATAATGGTGAACTTCTCTATTTCTTCCTTTAGTTCTGTCAGTTATTGTTTTATTAAACTCTGTTATTATGTACCTATACACTAATGATTTATGCATTCTTGATTAATTGACCCTTTTGTTATTATGAAATGTCCCTCTTTATCTCTGGTAATGTTTCTTATCCTGAAGTCTACTTTGTCTGATATTAATATTGTAACTTGAGCCTTCTTAAACTATTTGCCTGATATATTTTTCCCATTTTCTTGCTTTTATCCTATTTGTGTCTTTATACTTAAAGTGTGTATCTTATAAAGAGTATACAGTTTGGCTTTTCTTTCTTATGCAATTGGACCATCTCTGTCTTTTAATTTTAATATTCATTCCATCACATTTACTGTAATCACAGATATTGTTTGTTTTACTTCTACAATCTTAATATTTTCTATGCCATATGTTCTTTGCTCCATTTTCCCTCAATTCCTGTCTTCTTTTGAATTAATCAAGTATTTCTTAGGATTCCATCTCATCACCACTCTTGATTTATTAGACATACTAATGTGTTTTCTTTTTTAAGTTGTTGCTCTATGTATGGCTTATGGTATGCAACTTTAACATATTACAGTCTAGCTTCAAGTGATATTATGTCACTTTACATATAACTTAAGAACCTTTCAACAGTTTGCTTCCCTTTACCTCCCTTCCAACTTTTGTTGTCTTATATTGTCTATAATCTCCGCAATAAATTGTTAATATTTTTTTTGTTTTCAGCATCCAATTATCATTTAAAAATTAAGAAATGAGAAAAATAAAAGTATTTTATGTGTATTCACAGTTACCATTTCCACAGATCATATTTTCTTGCTTCTTTGCGTGTCTCAGAATGTTTTATTGTATGCAGACATGGGCAAAAGAACGGTAGAGACTGAGGTGAATAATATTTACCCCCAGAAAAGGGCACTTTGATTCTTCTGCCAGGCACTAGCATGAGAGACTGAATAAGTCTAATCTGAAGTTAAGCTGGGTTGGGGTTTTGTTATAGCTTTCATTAGATTCACTTCACCACTGGCTCCAAATATTTTCAGGGTGGGATAAGGACTTCCCCTTCAGCAGGGCTTGGACTCCATATATTAGGGATTTCAAGATCTCTTTAAGATTCACTCTCCAGCTGCTGTTTTCAGCACCACAGGGTATCTTTCTCTGCTTGACAGCCCTGCTTTCAGTTTTTTGATCATTGAGGTCTTCTCTTTGCCCTTTAGTCCCTCTTCTGTGCATTTCTGGGAGATCTTTCTCCATCCTGTTGCCCAGATTCTAGCCTTTGACCATCTCTAAAGTGTACTTAGTGATGGCCCAGAGTGCCTTGGAGTGATTTCCCTTGGCTTTCTTCTCTAATCCTTGCATTCAATGGGTTCCCACCCTGCATTCAGTGAAGACCTGAAATGTCTCAAGGGGATTCTCCTTTAGTTCTCCTGCCCTGCGCGCAGTTTTCAGTGAAATGCACCACTACGCTTAACTCGGAGAAGGCATTAAGAGTCTCGAGGAGGATATCTCTGCTTTCCTTCAGCCCTCCTGCTTTGCCCCAGCCTCAGCATACTACCTAACTTCTTGCACTCAACGAAAACCCTTAGGAAAGTAATAGCAAGTAGGTGTAGATTCACTCTGGCCAGGGTTCTTGAGGATTTTAATCCATATTCCAGCTCATACCCAGCCATTAAGATTATTTTTTATCTTTATCTACAGTGAATTCTTTTTCTTCCTTTACCTCACCAGCTATAAAGGCAGCCATAAGCCTATTTTATCCTGGAAAAAATAGTCACTCTCTCTGACTTTTAGCTCATTTAGCTTTCTATGAACCCTCAACTCTCCGATTGGTTTTTTTTTAAAAACTCTGATTTTTGTGGTTTATCTTGCTTGTATAAGATATCTTGCTTATCTTGCTTAAGATCTTGTGAGGATCTTCCAATTTTCTGTATTCTAACTGGTAGCAGAAGTCTCTATATTCTAACTGGTAGCAGAAGTCTCTCCCCAGATTTGATTTTAATGAACATAGTTTTGAATGGTCATGGAGCTATTACCTCTTACTAGTTGTTCTCATACATGATTTTCCAAGTTCTACTGACCCTCCGAATAGAGATTTTGTCTAAGTTGATCCAGGAGGTTCTTATTGGACAAAATTAAATTTGATTTTATCATTTTGGGGGTTGGGAGAATTTAAAAAATGAAGCAAAGGACAATGGAAGAGGATGAGTATTTCTTAGGCGACAGCTCTGAGCCAAGGCACTGCCTCAGATACTTTTATGGTATTATCGCTCTTAATACTTACCCGAACTGTATAAGACAAGTATTACTATCACCATTTATAGGTGGGAAAATGAGGTCTCAGAGATTAAATTGTCTGTGATCACCCAGAGTGTAACTAGACATGATACAGATTTAACCCCAGTTCTCTATGATTTCAAACCTTGTGCTTTCTTTTCCAGTATATTATATGCTTGAGACAAGAATGTTGGAGAACAGGGAGGAAATCATTTAGGCAGTCGTGGATGACCAGGTTGGAGAGGTAAGAAAAGATCAAATCAAGTGAGCCTTGATTCTAGGTATAGATGTTTAAAATTGACCTTAAAGGCAATTGGTATCATTTCAACTTCCTGGATTGTGATGGGAATGTAAGAAAAACTCTCTGGAAGCACTGGCAGAGACAAGGGCTGGTAGACTTAGCCTCCCCATAGTGTGTACCACCAATCCAAACACAAATGAATATACAATCTAGTAATAACCATGTGCTTGCTTTGCAAATGCAGCTTTGGTGCAGACCCTCTAACCTCCCCTTCCAACCAGAGTGCACCCCAGGGCTGCTCCTATGTAGGCATTCTAGAGCTGCCACTTCCAGGCCAGGGTGTACTAGACAGGAGGAGAAGCCAAAATTCTGCATGGAGGCCCTGCCAGAAACTGGGGAGCTGACCTTCTCACTGGCAAATGGCAAGAGAGTTTCCCTCTGGGCTTTATGCGTGTAGTAATATGAGGCATGTAATTTCCTTGAAATCAAGTGCAGAAGTTACAGCCGCTCTTTTAAACACATGCTGAGTTTAAAATTTGCTTTCACATATTCCTAAATTGTGTGTCATTTTTCATGCAGTTGAAACCAAAGAGGCAAAGTCCTAAAACTTTATAAGATTTTTTTCCATAGCATAAAAACCTTAGTCAACACTTTTTATGTTAATGAACTTACTTAATATTTTCGTAGCACGATTCAAATGTGACAACCCCTCATTTAACTACTTCTCTCTGAGCAACAAAAGCTTTAAACTGCATTGCATATACCTTAAAAGTCTGTGTGCCTTTTGGGAAAATATATGTGCTTGCTCCCTCTGTGTTTAGAAGCCCCCATAAACAATGTGTCGTGTCTGCCACTATTACCATCTGGTAGCTCACATCAATTCCCTCGCTGGTTTCCTCCAACAAGGCAGCCTTATATGAACGCTTACAGTAACATTTGATAGGCTTTGGTGACGCAGTGGGGGTTAGGCTCAGTTCCCTTATTGTGTTGCCTCTGGTGGAGATCTCTCAGAATCCAGGCAAGTCTCAGATTTGGAAAATTCTAATAGCTTAGCTAGAAGGCAGCATGCATGGGAAAGGGCAATGAATTCATTCTCCACAGGTGTATTCAAACTCGCATGCTGGAGAGGTAACCAGTGACCAGAAAGCATTTGGGTGTCCTTAATGACTTAGAGCTGCATTAGTCAGCATATTTTCAGCATGTTTCTCATCTTTAGGACACTTACTTAATAGGGCATCAGAGAAGCCATGATAGAATTAATATTGAAGCAAAGCTTTGGATTAGTAACCGAAGAAAAGCCACAAGGCTCCCTTGCTATTCTGCTGAGTGGTGATCACCATTTTATACAGTAGCCAGATGTCCAGCTTTGAGAGCACGTTACTCAAAAAGAATAAAGTCAGCTTGGCTTCCATGAGGGAGCAAAGGATGGGTCGAATCTGTCTGCTTCACTGATGCAAGAGAATAGAAGAGCATGAAGCCTGGGAAGACCACCAATGCAGAGACAACTGGGAAAGTGTCACATGCATCACAGAGCAAGATAAAGGGAAGAACATTGACTCTGGAGAAGATAGATTGTGGGTTCAAACCACTCCCTTGCTCTTTAGCAGCTATTCAACATTGACAAGTGATCTAGGTTTCTGAAAATCAAGTTTTAAACCTGTAACACAAAATAACATATACCTGATGGGTTATGATGAGAATTCACCAGAACATACTTAGACTGAAGTGGGAACTTAACAAAAGGTAGTTAGGTCAGAGTGACTATGGCTGTTTGGGTCAGAATGGTGCTCAAGGTCAGTCAGTGTGATTGGGACTCTCTGGGTCAAAAATGCACTTGAGGCCAGTGGGACTATGGCCCCTTTGGTGAGAATGATGCTCAAAGACCTCATGGTTCTAGATCTCTACTGGATAAGACAAACCATTATAGGCCAGGACCTGGAAACTAGATAGAAATGCATGTAGGTGGGGCAAGCCTTGGAATTGAATCAGCTGTAGGAAATGAGAGAAAATCAAGGTAGAGATGAAGGTGAGATAAAAGGTGAGGTATGTGTGGAAAACAAGGATGTATCACAGATCAAATATCCAGTCAAGAGCCGTAGGAAAGCTGCAATGTCAGGTCCTGACAGGCAAGTGGCGCATCCCCTGAGACATTCAGGCGGGTCAGCTGACATCACAAAGTAGGGACACCCATGCCGTTTAAAGCCAAGTCACCCACATTCCTGGGTAGATGTTATCATTGAGACCAAAATATCAGGAATAATCCAAAGTTTCATTTAAAATTTGACAGTTCTCGAAATGATATAACACTGTCCCTCCAGAAAGATTGTAATGTTTTGTTCTTTTTCAGAAGGGTAGGTAAATAGTTGCTGCAATCTTCCAACTTTCAAAATGTGACTGTCCTTGGCCATCTGCCCATGGCATATTCCATGCAAAGGACTTTGACACTGTATGTTATTCACTATTGTATCTGCTGTACCTAACACATGTCAAAAGGAAGTCTCAAAGGAAATTTGAAAATACCTAGAATTAAACGAAAATGAAAATATAACACATCAAAATATGTGGAAAGCAGTTCTGAGAGGGGAACTTATGTCATTAATGCTTACCTTAGAAATGAAGAGAGGTCTCAAATGAATAACCGAATTTCCTACCTCAAGAAACTAATAAAAGAAGGACAAAATAAATCCAAAGCAAGCAGAAGAAAGGAAATAATACAGATAAGAGCAGAAATCAAGGAAACTGAAAATAGGAAAACTGTAGAGCAAGATCAATGAAACAAAAAGCTGGTTGTTTGGGAAAAAAATCAGTAAAATTGATAAACCACTAGCAAGACTTACAAAAATAGAGAGAAGATACAAATCACCAATATCAAGAATGAAGTAAGAGATATTACTATGTATCCTGCAGCCACTTAAAAGATAATAAGGAAACAACTTTATGCTCATAACTCAATAACTTAGAAGAAATGGACCAATCCTTGAAAACCAGCAACTACCAAAATTTAACCCACAGGAAATAAGTCATCTGTGTAGACCTAGAACCAGTAAAGAAATTGAATGTGTAATTTGAAAGCTCTCAAAAGAAATGTCTATGCCCAGATGGTTTCAATGGAGAATCTCTATTAAATAAGACTCATGAAATTTAAAAATTTTCTTCTGTAAAACCCATGTGAAGGAGATGAAAAGGTAAGTTACATACTATGAGAATATCTTTTCAAACCACATATCCAACAAAAGACTAATATCTAGGATATATAAATAACTCTCAAAACTTAACAGTAAAAACTGGACAATCTAATTAGACAATGAGCAAAAGACATGGAGAGGCGCTTCACTGAAGAGGATATAAAGATAGCAAACTAAGTACATGAAAAGATGTTCAACATCATTAGCCTTCAGCGAAATGCAAACTAAGACTTCAGTGAGATATCACTGCAAACCTGTTAGGACAGCTAAAATAAAAAATAGTGACAACATCAAATGCTGGTGAGGATGCAGAGAAACTAGGTCACTCACACGTTGCTAGCAGGAATGTAAGCTCATATAACCACTCTAGAAACTAGGTTGGTAATTTTTCATAAAATTAAACAACCCACTGCCTCGTTCCCGTGTATGTGTTCTCTTAGTTGTCACCATATTGAAACCTGTTTTGAGAGGTGATTGGAATTAAAGGTGTTGCATATTAAAAAATTAGACATTCAAATGCCATACAGAACAGCAATTGTACCCCTTGGCATTTATCCCAGAGAAATGAAAACTTATGCTCACACAAAAGCCTGTACATAAATGTACATAGCAGCTTTATTTGTAATAAATGACAACTGAAAGTAGCCCAAATATCTTTCAACAGGTGAATGGTTAGGCGAGCTGGGGTATATCTGTACCATAGAAAACTTCTTGGCAAGAAAAAAGAACATACAGGCAACAATCTCCAGAGAATTATGCTGAGTGGAAAAAGCCAATACCAAAGGTTACATGCTGCATGATCCCATTCACATAACATTCTGGAAATGACAAAATTATAGAAATGGAGAATAGATTAGTGACTGCCACACGGCCAGAGGTTATGATGGGGCAAAGAATACAGGAGTGGGAGGTGGGGAGCTGGCTGTGATTAAAAAAGAACAACATGGGGCTTCCCTGGTGATGCAGTGGTTGAGAGTTCCCCTGCTGATGCAGGGGACGCGGGTTCATGCCCCGGTCTGGGATGATCCCACATGCCGCGGAGCGGCTGGGCCCATGAGCCATGGCCACTGAGCCTCCTCGTCTGGAGCCTGTGCTCTGCAACGGGAGAGGCCACAACAGTGAGAGGCCCGCGTACCACAAAAAAAAAAAAAAAAAAAAAAGAACAACATGGGGGCTTCTCTGGTGGCACAGTGCTTAAGAATCCAACTGCCAATGCAGGGGACACCGGTTCAAGCCCTGGTCCAGGAAGATCTCACATGCCACGGAGCAACTAAGCTCGTGCGCCACAACTACTGAGCCTGCGCTCTAGAGTCCGCGAGCCACAACTACTGAGCCCACATGCCACAACTACTGAAGCCTGCAAGCCTAGAGCCCATGCTCTGCAACAAGAGAAGCCACCGCAATGAGAAGCCCGTGCACCACAACGAAGAGTAACCCCTGCTTGCTGCAACTAGAGAAAACCCGCGCACAGCAACAAAGACCCAACACAGCCATAAATAAATAAATAAATAAATAAACAAACAAATAAATAAGAGAACAACATGAGGGATCCTTCTGGTGGTGGAAATGTTCAGTACCTTGACAGTGATGGTAGATACACTAACCTACATAGGTGATAAAATTGTATGAAACAATACACGCACACACACAGCAGGAGAAATCAGAATAAGATAGGTGAATTGTATGGATATCAATAACTGGTTGTGTTATTGTGCTATAGTCTTAAAAAATGTCACCACTGGGGGAAATTGAGCACAATACAGAAAAGGTTCTATCTCACTATATTATTTCTTATGATTACATGTGAATCTACAATTATCTGAAGTGAATTAATATTACTTCCTATTTCCATAAGCACTTATTAAGTATTTGACAATTTCTGGAAGGTTAAATGTATTCTATATTTTTATTTCAATTAGATGTGAATAAATGATATCAGAATTTCTTATAGATAAAGTCAAACAGTCCTCTGTTATAAAGAGCTAAAATTGTTTTCAAAGCTTCCCAAAGCAAAACAGAGACACTTATTTACCAGAAGATATTGATCTGAAACCGTAATTCTCCTCTCTGAGTGTTGAAGCAAGTAACCAAAGTGATCCAGCAAGATGTCTGGGATAAGAACCAGCCTACAAATATTCAGTGCTCTCTCTCTCTCTCTCTCTCTCTCTCTCTCTTTCTTAATTGAAAAGCTGGAGCCCCATCACCCATCAACACAGAAACTGCCTTAGATTGATTTTGGAAGACAAATATTTCAAGTGCACATTTTATAGGTTACTGACTGAAATAAATTGTCTGAAAATGTCTATCACTGTGATCATTCTTATTCATAAAGATTGAATATTTGTGATTAAAATGAAAATACGTTCATTTAAAGCTAGTTATCATTAGGCATCCATCAGGAATGAAGCCGGAAGCCAATTCAGCCACTCATCAGAGGGCTCTTGGACCTACAAATCATGTCACGTACACAATGGCTCCTTGCTCTTACACTGGGAACACTGTAGGCCAAGGGTCCATGACTTCAACACTGCACATATGTGGCTGTTACTTAGAACTCTCTGAGGTATAGGTTTACATTACCATCTGCCATCACAGTTGCTGTTTACATCTGTCTTAAAAGGGGGGTTGGGCATAATCAATTAAAGTGCGCATAGAAAGCCCTGGAAAAAACACCACCACAACAACCTGAACTTCGGAGAAGTACATGTCTATCCAAAGGGGAAATAAAGAATTCATACTCTCTTCTGTCTTTGAAAATGTTCCCTTTGAACTTGGGAAATTGTGACGAAGAGTGTTTTAAAATTCCCAACACTGTTCAGCTTCTCTGAAGGGTCCCAGAAATAATCTCAACATTTTATGCTTTAAAGTTAATTTAATGATACATGAGACGATAAAAATTTTAAACTTTTGCTCTACAAAAGACTCTGCTAAAAGTTTGAAAAGACAAGCTATAGACTGGGAGAAAACATTTGCAAAAATGTATTTCTGGTAAAGAAGGATTAGTATCTAGAATATATAAAGAATTTTCAAAACTCGACAGTAAAAACAAAAAGCAAACAATCTAATTAGAAAACACATTTCACCAAAGAAACATACAGGTGGCAAACAAGCACATGGAAAGACGTTCAACACTGTTACTCAACAGGGGAATGCAAGCAAAACCATAATGAGATAATGCTACACACCTATGAGAATGACTTTTAAAAAATTAAACACCGAATGCTGACAAGTATGTGGAGAAACTGAATCACGCATAAATGGCTGGTGGAAATATGAAACGGTGTAGCCACTCTGGAAAACAGTTTGGCTGTTCCTTATAAAATTAAACTTGCAATTGCCATAGGAGCCAGGAATTTCACTCCTCGGCTTTATTCCAGATAAATGAACACTTATGTTCACACAAAAGCCTGTACATCAATTTTCATAACAGATTTATTTGTAATAGCCAAACACCAGGTACAATCCCGATGTCCTACAACAGACGAATGGTTAAACTTTGGTGCATACCGTGGAACGCTACTCAGTGATGAAAAGGAACAAAGTATTGATACATGAAAAAACTTGGATGAATCACCAGGAACAATGCCGAGTTAAAAACAAACAAACAAACAAAAATAAAACTCAAAAAGTTACGTACAGTTCCAGCTACATAACATTTTTGGAATGACAAAATTATAGAAATAGAGAGCAGGCTAGTGGTTGCTGTGGTTAAGGAGTGGGTAAGGGCAGGAAGAGTTGGGTAGGGGGGAGGGCTAACGTGAGGCAGGCTCGCGGTGACGGGACTGCTCTGTATCTTAACTGTATCCATACCAGTACACTGGTTGAGATATTTTACTATAGTTTTGCAAGATGGTAATACTGAAGGAATTACTTAAAGGCTACAGGTGATTTCTCTGTATTATTTTTTATAACTGCATGTGAGTCTACAGTTATACAAAAAAAATAAGGTTTAATTTTAAAAAAGAATTGAGAAGTCTAGGAAGAAAGCATATTCTTTCCACCTAAGTTTGGAGATGAAGATGCTGCTAACCTGTTGGCCAACAAGGCTGCTGGTAAGAGGATAAAGCAGGCAGTTTGGAACTGAGAGCCGCTTTTAGGGACTTTGCCTCAGCATGCAGGCGTTTCCCTTCCTAGCCAGGAGCATTACCATTTGGCAGCCTTCATCTCTGTCCTAGAGCTTCCAATAAGGACCAAGACAAGGTGGATCAAACAGGGAAGCCCACTCTCTACTGATACACTACCACGGCATTTGAAGAAATTCTAACCCTTGGGGTCAACCTCAGGATGAGCTTATTATATGAGTTCTTGCTCTATTACTGAGATGCTGGTAAATGTCAAGGAGGCATCGACCAACTCAATACTGGGAACTAACTGGTAGTTGAGGTCAATGAGGAGCTTCTGAGGACCTGCACAGCCTGCATCTTCAGGGAAGAAAGAAAACAACATGCATGGAAAGCGCTCAGACCTCTTCTGGGAGAACCCATTTCTTGGGCAGTATTGGTGGGTAGCCTCCTGATTACCCTCAGGGATCTCAAGTCCTTCCAGCCTATACTGATCCCTACCTGATCTCCCAGACTGACCTCCCTGCTCTTGATGCCCAAACCAGTGACTACAAACGTCTGTTCCTCCAATCAACACACGACATTTCCTCCAGTGAGCAAACGGGAAACATGGACCCTTCCTCTCCATCTGACAGCATGTCACCTCCTGCACAACTTGTTTAAATACCCTTTGACACTAAGCCTTTCTTGGAGTGCATGTGGATTCCTAATACTAGAACATCTGGTTTAGTTCTTTTGAAGGAGCAAATTTTTCCTGCCCTCCATACCCCACCTATATGGTGAGGGCTGCATTCTTTTGTTATGTTTTATTTCTTTCTAAAATGCTCTCACTGGTGAGCAGGACTGTAAAGTGGTTAAGAGCATGGACTCTAACATTCAATGCCCAGTTCCAACCCTGCCCTCACCGTTTACTAGCAGTGAGAACTTGGGCCCCAAATTTCACATCAGTGGGATGGGCATGATGACAGCAGCTTATCCTGCAAAGCTGTTATGAGGGTTGAAGAGTTGATATGTGTAAAGAGGAGTGCCTGGCATGTGGGAAACCTTATGTAAATGTCAGCGATTGCTACTATTATTCGTCTTCTCATCAGCATACTACTCCAAGAGGCAACAGTGGTGAGTACTCTGAATTTAAATTCAAATGGATTTGAGGGTCAGAATTAGCTGTGGCACCTTTGGGGCAAGTCACTTAATCTCTCTGTGTCTAAACTTCCATATTTGCAAAGCCAGGCCAAAAAATTCCTACTGCATAAGGTTGTTATGGGGATTAAAGGACCTAGCTTGTTTGTCTGGACTACTCCAGCCTTGCACAGCAGGCCCTCAAAGCACTACTCTGTGCATTGTTTTTGTAATGGACAATTATTACGGTAGGGAGCAGTGGCCGCGAGATGAGTCCTCTTTCCCTCTCCATCCCCCTTGCCCTGGCGCCTGAGAAACAGAGCATCCCCATGGCAACAGCGGCAGCTGGTCCCTTGATAAGAGGAGCTGAAGCCGGGCAGCAGCAGCCACTGCCACTGAGGAGCCGGCCCAGCTTCAGAGAGGAAACACTTCCTCCCCATCACTTGCCTTCTCATCTCAGCACCTGCACTGACTGGTAAGTGCTTCGGATTTTTACTCTGAGAACTTTTATGGTGAGAAAAGCAAGCTTCCAATAAGTTACAGCTCTTTTGTGGTTGCTGGGACAAAGAAGGTTGCAGCTGGTGGTACAGGGGGCGTGGGAGACGGCGATGCTTTCTGGAGTGAGTCTAAGCCGGAATTAGATGCGGAGCTGGGAAAGTCACCACTTGCAAGTCATTTTTTTCCAAGGGAGGTGGACTCCTGAGTTCTGTAAGAACCAGAGTCCCCGCAAATTAAATTGCGAAGTTTCATAATGAACACAGGAATGTCTGCGTATTCGCACAGCAGTGTAGGGAGGCTTATCTTCCAAGGCTGAGGGGAGTGTCCTAATCAAAAAAATCCCCTCTCTGTCCTACTTCGAGGAAGAGTCATTCCTCGAGGAATACTGCAAATTTAGGCCTTCTAAATGAACAAACTTGATTTAAAAACGTGGTACTTTTAACCTGAATTCAGTCCTCAGGTTAAAAAAAGATTTGACAAAAGATGTGAATTTTTACATAAGCAGAGGCTACTTTAACCAGACACCACCTTGGGCTGTGGACATAACCTTCTAACTTTTTATTCCATCAAGTAAATCCAGGTCTGACTAATTTGGGGAAATTCTTTAGAATACCACGTGACTCGGCTAAGTGTCAGCTCGCTCCTGAGAATCAGCATTAGCATGTTCCCAAGGCCTGGAAGTGGGTGTCCTGCAGTTGGTTTGTACCTTGGATTGTTCTTCTCTCATCATTAGCTTCAGAAAAGGCCAGAGATGGGACAAGGAAATGGTTCCAGTGGTTCAATTTAGATGTACATGTTGTAATTCCAAGCAGAGGACTAAAAGAGCCAAGAAAACAACTGACATTCTTAAAATGGTAGCATGTGCTGGGATCTGGGCTGGGAGCTTGACACACATGGTACTGTTAATACTCTCAACAACCCTGGAGAAGAGCCACTATCGTGCCCATTTCACAGATGTGGAAACTAAGTTTCCAAGAGGACATATAACTTTCCCAAGTTCACCCAGCTAGAGAGTGGGACAAGCAAGCATTTGTTTCTACCTTATATCACCTCACAGCACCAAATGCTTACAGTCAGTGAGGAATTTTCTATGAATTAAACTACATATGCTAACACCCAACTGAGAAATCTACTCAGTGTTAAGAGAAAGGACCACATGCCCAGAGCAGCTTCTGACCTTAAAGTGAACTGACCAATCTTTTTTAGCTGCAGAAATAGCATTACTATCCTCCTGAAATAGGAACCAGCTCTGAGCTAGTGGAGACAGCCTCCCTCAAAGATGTCCTCGGCTTCAGCAGGATGCTCTGGCCTTCCTGCCCTGCAACCTAGCCAGCTTCCTTCCCTGGCACCCAGGTCCTTGGACCTTTCCTCTCCTGTTCTCAAAAGAGAAAGAGACCTTTGTCATTAATAACCCCTGTGTGTTGTGACATCAGTTAATGTATCTCCTCTCTCAGTGGTATTTGTGTTTACAAATGTCTCTCTGAGAAAAGGAATGTAAGAATTACCAAGAGGAATTACGAGAGTTTAGCGTCAGGATCCTGAAAACCTCCTCAAACCCCTGATATGCCATCACCTGGTCTCTTGTACGTGCTACAACAAAACACCCACATTCTTTCAAACAACAATGAGAAAAGTAATACAGACCCACAGCTCTTTCTTCTCTAATGGAAAAATCTGAAAACCAAAAGTTTTTGTTGTTGTTAGGTTCAACATAAATGCATTTGGTAGCTAAACCTGACATGAAAGGTATGAATCATTTTGTAGGCTTTATTTATGTGGTTTAGTGTGAATATTCATATTTTTGCTACAGAAGTAATGCCTGTGATTGTGGAGCTTCCTGAGACTCTTCTGGAGGTGTTACATAATAAAAATATCCTGATTTCCACCATACATGTGGCCCCAGGCTTTTCAGGAGAGGTTGGGAGGGCCAATACTGACAGTCACAGTGGTGGTCCCAGCCGTCACTGTGTGAGTATTCAAATTCAGAGACCACACTGAACCAATAAACAGCAAGAGAATGCTAAAGGATCACAAATCTTTGACTAGAAAATAGTTTATAAAATACCCCCAAAGCATCTCTTCAGTCCCTAGCCCTTTGGTTGGAATCTGAAGACCCAGGGTACCAGGTGTTTAGGTACGAAAGCAAGAGCTGATTCTTCAGAAATTTCCCATATTACAGCGAGCTGCTGAGGGAGATGATGAAACACTCCCTGGGCAGCATGACAAAAGCAACATCCATATGCTGTGCTTGGGGTGGAGACTGAATTAAAGAGAGAAACGCATGGGCAGAGTCAGGAATACGAAGTAGAAATACTCCATTTCCTAGTTCAAGAATTAGACTAGCTCCTAACTTACAGTGGCTCAATTATCCTGAGCACCTCTTCTCACTGAGGGTAGAAATGCAGAGGGGGCAGGGAGACGGGGTCGTCTTATACTAAGATTCAACAGGCAGATAAAATGACGATCATTAATAAGGTGATGCTAAACTCCAAATACCTCTCTCCTCCGTGTACTCGTTCCTTTCTTTGTGTGAAGGTTTTTTTTTTTTTTTTACAGCCAAGAATACTGTAGTGACATCATCCATAGTAAATGTAGCTTCTAATCCCATGGGCAAAATGCATCCCTGCCCAGCATGGAGTATTTTTGTAAAGTAAAATCCCAAATGTGAAAACCATCTCTCCGCCTCCTAGTAAACAGAGGCTTACCATCATTTTTTCCCTCACACTGATTTAAAATAGTGATGTGTCCCCCATAGACACTAGGTGCTACCTTGGGGAGGAGGCACGTGTCAGTTTTGTGACTGATCACCAGGTACCCTTACCTTGTCCGTGGACTTCTGACACTTGCACAGCTCGTCTCTCAAGGGCAGCCTCCTTTCTCTCAAGTCCAGTACTGTGAAAGCCAATTTGCTCGGATGGTGGCTTGGCTGTCCCATGGGTCAGCATCTAGATGAAAATGAAAGAGTCAATGTTTTTAGAATTGTTCAGTTCGTTAGCTGGTCTTCATTAGCCAGCTATCTAGTAAGGTATAGACAATGTCACATGACTGACATTTACTCAATACCTACAATGTGCAGAGCACATAGCTACTACTTAATCGTCATAGTAACTCTGGGATAGTTATTATTAAGTCTATTTTACAGACAAGAAAACTGAGGCTAAGAATGGGGGCAGAGAGGACAATATGTCCCCGGGTACCAGTCGGTGGGTGCACCAGGAAGATGCTCGCCTGGGCAAATTCTACCACAGCAGCAATAGACTGTAGGCAGAAAGAGCAAAAACGATTATATTGCACTTGGGCACCATCTATCCTCACTACCTCATGACGATGTAGCCACTTCATCAAAGTCTTACTGCTTTTAGGTAAAGGGCTGAAATTTAACCTAGATCTATTTGACTTGAAAGCTCAGATTCAAAGTAAATAAACCAGCTATTGAGCACATAGGAGCAGCCATATGACCAAGTACAAAAACCAGCTTACATTAGGCTGGAGAGAAGGAGAGGGTACTCCTGCCAGAGAGGACCTAGAGCAGAAGGTAAGAGGCCTGAGTTCAAACGATGACTGACTCTAAATATGTAACTAATTGTAGGTCATGTTAAGCTCTTTGAGTCTCAGTCTCTTCTTCTAGAGAAGGAATATTTTAACTAGTTCCTGCATGGGGTGGTGTTCAGCACAAAGTCAATGACAGGGCCCATGACCTTCTGCCCAAAGAGATGAAAGACTGAGTAGGTACACAGCCATATCTGAATGACTCTGCCTCCAGACCCCAACACTGAGCCCACTCATCCTGAATGATGGTCCCATAGCTTTCCTCTTCACGCAAGCAGGTAGCGGCCGGCCACCCAAGTTAACAGCATACTTCCTATGGTCCCAGGGAGTTGGCAGTCTCTATACAAACACTAAAAGCAATGGTCTGAATTGATTTCTGCTGAAGTCACTCAGTGAAGTCAGTCTGCTCAGAATGACACTAAAAGCTGGCTCAAGTAATCCGTTAATGTCTCCATCTGCTACACAATGATCTCAGCTTGGAGGAGGAGAGGCCCTCTAGCCTTCCCAGAGAACATTGGCTTATTCCTCAGAAGACAACTGAGTTGAACTAATTCTGTGAGCTTGAAATGTTAACACAATTGGTCTGTGTGTTCCTCTGCATGCCAGTGTCCAAGAATCTCAAGAAAACACGACCAGTTGGGTCATTTTAATCTTACTGCTCTCCAACCATTCTTGCTACGGTAGGACACGAGTAATAAATTATCTAAAAGAAACAGAATATAGGCAGACTCTAATGAAGATTTCCTATAAATCTCAACTAATGCATTTCTCATTCAGACCTGACACATGTCCATTCTGAATTTCTACTCCTTCTGGACCATGGCTACAACTAATAGCTCTGAAAAATTCAATGGATTTGCGGTTTAGGAAAAATGGGCTATGAGGGGAGGAGGAAGAGGAAACAGATTTGCTATAACGTCAGAAATCTCTAGGGAGAAAATAATAAAGATCCATTTCAAGACCTAGATTTTTTCCTACCACGTCTCTACGACTGTTGTAATGTGGATAGGGAAGAAGTCTCCTTACTTCATAGTTATAAGCATGTAATGGTAGAAAACCAGAAGCCTGTTTCAATTTCGATTCAAAGGAGCCACTGTTTTAAGAGTCTTGGGTCTCTAGTGGGAATCTTCAGAAATGGAGATGGATCCAAGCTTGGCTATTTAATAGATGTGTGACTAAATAACTTAATTAGATGTTCTGATCCTCAGTTTCCTCACCTGTGAAACAGGCATAATCTTACTTTGCAGAACTCAACAGAAAAAAATACAGGCAAGGTTTAATCAAGATTTTCTGTAACTCCCAGCTAACTCTTTTCTAATTCAGACTTTACAAGTGTTCATTCTTGAAACTCCCACAGTGCTTCTGAAAGACAGCAAATATTGAACATTTGATACGTGACAATTACTGATAATCTGTGTGTGTGTGTGTGTGTGATTCATTTATTTTGGCTTAAATCTTAAGTTTGGAGCTTCTAGTAGCTAAGTAGAAGAAGCAGACTTTAAAAATAGGATTGAATGGAGAACATAGTAGTAAGTGCTCAGTAGATATACTTAATTAACAAGTGAGTGAATAAACAAAAGAGGTACTAATGGACTTGTTTCTATACTTCGGTGGTGCTGGAGAAGGAATCCACACACGGGCCCTCCTTTGATGATGTCCACTGAGCAAATGCAGCCGCTGGAGCTCTCAGAAGACAGACTGGACAAGCTTGACCCTCGTTGCGGCCACTTAGGTAAATGCTCCAGTGCGAATGTCAAGGGTGAAAGTCAGAAAGGGGGCATCCCTGCCATTCAGTTTGCAAGCAAGTCAGAGGGAGGCCCCCTGAAACCTGATAGTTTGTGACTTTTGATGACAGCCAACACCAGATGGATGGGCAAATAGCCGTGGGTCTGTGGGGTCTGCCACGTAAATATTAGCTGAAACACTGTAGAGAAGTTCATTAGAATTAAAAAAAGAGGGGAAAGGCATTGTCCTCTTTTTCGGGTCTGACAGAGTCCCAGGCAGAGCATTTTTGAGGCAATAAATGGAATGTGACACTATAGCTTGTTTCCAGTCCTTCCCGGCACACTTACACCCCACGTGCAGCGCCAATAAAATATTTCAAATATCTCTCTTTGCCTATCAAGACAGAATTTTAAATAGCCTTTTTCTGCTTTATTGTCAATCTGTTTCCTTTCCAGAACTGACTTTTTGCATAACATTTGTAATGAAAATACCAGAAACATTTCTGCCTCTACCCATTTCTAAAAATGAGACACTCAGACTTTTGATGGGTGGGCCTTTTGCATATTCATAGCCTTTGTTTATGCCTCGCTTGGTTATGACTCCCCTTGCCTCTCCCCTCTCCCCATTTACCATCAAGATATTTTATAGTCAGGATTTCTCCAAACATGGGAGAAAAGGCAATTGAAGTAAAAGTCAAAATTGAAGGAAATGTCTTGCTCTTTGTACGGTGCCCTGAATCGCTTCTTGGGGTTGAACGGTGACGCATGGCTGGTGCATAGCCAGCCTGTACTTCCAGAGACCCCACAGCTGGGCAGCACTCGTTCTGAGCCACTTTAATTCATTCAACAAATGTCTATGGTATGGATAATATGGGGGGAAATGAACTGTGCTCTGTGGTAATACATTTTTAAAATTACATTTTCCGCCCGGCATTAAGATACATAGACTCAAGAGCCTGGGTTTAATCCTGATGCCATAACCTGACAGCAGTGGAATCTTCAGCCTTTTAAACCTCAGTCCTCGCATCTGCAAGTTAGGGATAACTGTACCTTTCCTCGTGGGCGTGGTGTGAGAACTAAATGAGATAATATATTCAGGATGGTGTGAATATTTAACGTCTGGTAGAACACAGGCACTGACGAATCAGAAAAGGTGTTGGTCCATCCCACACCCTAAAATGAGGTGAAATCACCTAGCACATAAGTAGTACTCAATAAAGTCCCCTTCTCATCTCCTTTTTTTGCATGCATGTAAACATAAAATCATATAGTCCAATGCCTTACACATAGTACAATTTCAGTCAATGCTTATTAAATTGAAATGATTGGATGAAATTATTAAAATCTCCCAGATAAAAGGAAATATTTATCACTATTAAATATGGCTGAAGAATGATGCTGTTTGATTTTTTGGTTATGTATTATGATCTTCTGATGAGGCAGGCATAATGATAGTTACTAAATAGTTCTGATAGTTGGTTCCTCACATGTATTGGGTTTTCTAAAACAAAGGATCATCCAGATATAACGTCCAATAGACCATAAGTAACTTGGAAGCAAGGTCCATTTCTTACTTTTCTTTTTAGTCCTAGCTCAATGCTGGCATATACAGTAGAGGTTTAATCAATGTTTGTTGAATAAATAAATGAATGAATGACACAGGTTATGTCTAGACCCACAAAAGTGAAGTGAAAAGGTCTGGCACATTTAATCCACAATATTTTTTAAAAAGTGACCTGAATATTTTCATAAACAAAAGAAAGAGAAAGAGAGGAAAAACAAAAGGGAGGAAGGAAAAAAGGAAGGAAGGAAGGAATGGAGGGAGGGAGGGATTAAAAAAATCCAATTACTCTCTGAATTTCCCCAACATCATTCATAGTTGTAAATCTAGCTGGACAGTATCCAGGCCATAGTGAGTTTCCAGAGAGACAAATAGCTTCCCTGCCTTGCACCTTCTTTGAATCCTAACGGGATAGCTCCTTATCCATAATCTGTTTGAGTTCATTCATTCAAGCATACATTCAACAAATATTTATTCATTGTCGCTAAGGAGATAAAATACAAGACACCTGTCATAAAAGAGGGCCAAGAAGATATGCATAAGTAATCATTAGATCACCCTTTAAAGGTGTTAACATGAGTAAAAATGCTGTGGATACTTAGAAACTGAGAAAGGACACCCAGGACTCGGGTTAATAAGAAAAGACAATGATGGGGTGGGAGTGGGAGGGTTTGACTTTCCTCTGAGCCTTGGGGAAAGTATTGGGGGTAAGCAATGGCTAGAGTGAACATTTTTTAAGGGTATGAAATATATCAAATGTATCAAATGCTTTACCATCCTTAACAAATTTAGTTCTCTCTCTCTCTCCCTTTCTCTCTCTTCTCTCTCTCACACACACACACATTTAATATTATCCTCACCTTAAAATTTGAGAGAATATTAAAGTTCCTAGAAATTAAGCCCTCCCCCCAAAAAAAAGGGGAAAAAAAAGAAATTATGGCCCAAGTTCTCAGAACTAACAAGAAACTGAGTCAGGATTTGAACTTAGATCAGTCTAACTCTACTTATTTATCCATTCAGCAAGCATTTATTGGTGGGAGAGGCAATTAAGAATAAAATTATCAAAAGGATATATAATCTTTAATCTCCAAGAAGGCTCTATCTAGAGCAGGAGATAAATCATTATGGAATGAACAAATGCTAGAACAGTGACAGAGGAGCTCAAAGGACAGCAACATAAACCAAAGCACCGAGGAGTAAAATGGAACAGAGAGAATACTTTAATGGGCAAGGGGTGATCGGATCGAATTAATTACATACAATGACATCTGATGGACATGATGTAGAATCGAGGCTTCAAAAGCTCTGGTGAGGGCTTCCCTGGCGGCGCAGTGGTTGAGAGTCCGCCTGCCGATGCAGGGGACACGGGTTCGTGCCCCGGTCCGGGAAGATCCCACATGCCGCGGAGCGGCTGGGCCCGTGAGCCATGGCCACTGAGCCTGCGCGTCCGGAGCCTGTGCTCCGCAACGTGGGAGGCCACAACAGTGAGAGGCCCGCGTACCGCAAAAAAAAAAAAAAAAAAAAAAAAAAGAAAATCTCTGGTGAGGTAATGCAGGGGACTGAGGAAAATAAAGAGATGAATAAGAAGACGCGAGGACCTGGGGTTAGGATGGGCAAATAGGAGAATTGCAAAGCCAGGGGGCAGGGTAAAGACCAATGCTGATATACACACTACTATATATAAAATAGATAATCAACAAGGACCTACTGTATAGCACAGGGAACTCTACTCACTACTCTGTAATAACCTATATGGGGAAAGAATCTGAAAAAGAATAGATATATGTATATGTATAACTGAATCACTTTGCTGGACACCTGAAACTAACACAACATTGTAAATCAACTATACTCCAATATAAAATAAAAATTTTTTAAAAAGAGCAGTGCTGAAGTGTAAGTGTGAATCACTGGTGTGACTTGGCCAGTCATAGAAATGAAGGCAGTGAGGAACAGACTGAGAACCCAACTACAAGACCAAGGAGGGCATAAGGCGCCGTACCGGCCCTTGGGCTCTCCAAAGAGAATAAGGCTTGAGCAAAGGAAATTGGGAAGGAGCATTTGACACCTGTTCTCCCATCAGAAATGTAACTTAAACCCACTCTGTGCCTTGCTTAACTATATTTTAAAATTCCTCTTTGCCTTGATTATCCATCCCATTTAAGCTCTCTCCATTTGGAATTTTACAGAATTCTAGTTTTATTACATGATTTATGCATGTAAAGTCCGCTGTAGAAGAGGCCACAATAAATAAATACTTTTCTTTTTCAGACCAAACGACTTCTACTCCTATCATCAGGTATAATTGGAATCCAACCAGTCCATGACAGAACACTTATGTAATATTCTTTTTTTCTTTGCGTCTTGTCAAAATCAGATGACCTTTCAGACCAGTTTATTAAGGACTGTGAGCTCAAAAAGAAGCCAAGAAAAGGGAAAAATGTACAAGTCACCCTGAATGTTGAGTCAGACCAGAAAAAACCAAGGAGAAAAGATACACCGGCCCTGCACATCCCACCTTTCATACCAGGTAACGGACGGTGAGGTCAGTTTGCACATCTGTAAAAGGGAACTACTCGCCTCTAGATCACATTGGTCTTACAATTTTTTCCTTAAATATTTGGATGTTTTTAAATCATTGTTGCAATCTCTACATTTGTCTTAGTTACGATAAGGCCAGCCATTATAACATATATATATATACCATATATATATATATGGTCCAAAATATTAGTGGATAACACAATACAGGTTTACTTTTCCCTCATTAGTGGAAGTTGGGGATGGGGGAGGCAGGCTGTGCTTCAAACAGTCCCGCAGGGACTTGAGTCAATGGACATCAACACTACACGGCTTCTAAAGTCACTGTAGGCATCCAGCAGGCCCAGGGCAGACAGAGTGGAGGACTGGCAAGCCTGCAAGTGGCACACACACTTCCTTCCGTCACAACCCTCACCCGACTGCAAGGGAGGCAGAGAAATGCAGCCCAGCTGTGTGCCCAGAAGAGCGAAACAGTCTGGTGAACAGCTAACACGTCTCTATAACAACCCTGCGTGTGGCATGTGACACTCTCTTGTTTCCAAACGTTTTGTTTTGTCTTATTTCCTTTACCCCTTCCCTCCAGGCCATTTATTTAGTGTCCTCTCTATTCACAACCCACTCGGGAATACAAAACAAATAGAACACAGAGCATTCTGAAAAGGAACTTTCTTTCAGTTTTATAAGAAATAAGAGAAACACATAAACAGCTAAAATATACAGCAAGAAGTAACATCATAACGGAGGTCCTCAGATAAGGACCCTGGGAACTCAGTGTGGGCAGTGAATTGTGGACAGTTTTATAGAGGAGGTTGTTTTTAGAGAGTTTTCTCCATTCTACAGATGGAGAGAACTTTCACGCGTAGAAGAGAGAAGAGTAGGCAGGTAGGTGGAAGTAGAGGACTAATTAAGCCAGTGAAGAGTGTAGCCCGTGGCTTACGGAACAGCAAAGGCCCCATCGCTCTAATGCGGGTGGACTTTGACAGCAGACAGACCTGGGCTCCATTCCTCAGGCACATGTCTTTGCCTCACTTTCCTCAGCGAGTGGATGGTGGTAGTAATATTAAATTGCTCAGGGTTTTGTGAGGCTAAAATGAAAGCAGACATGTAAAATCCTTTGCACAAATGATGTTCTCTAGTGTAGCCTCAATAAATACTAATTCTTATTTTAAAGAAACTGCTTTTATTAAGATGTTTGAAAAGATCTGCTGACTACCATCACCAGGTGTATGTGCAAATATAGATGCATGTATTTGACCCTGTTTCTCCCTCTGTTCCCCTAATTATGCAGGTGTGCTTTCAGAACATTTAATTAAAAGATACGATGTCCAAGAGAGACATCCAAAAGGCAAAATGAGTCCAGCTCTTCATAACACTGACCTGGAACAGAAAAAGCCACGGAGAAAAGACACACCTGCCCTGCACGTGTCCCCCTTTGCAGCAGGTAAAAGAGCTGGTGCACGGCATTTTCAGGGGGTGATGGAAACAGGTCAACAGGCTTAACATCTGGACGTGCCAGAGGCACGGCCTTTGTCCTGGCCCAGCAATCTGTGTCTCAAAGAAGGGCCCAGGGGAGGAACAGCATTTACTGCTGCCTTTCAGGCTTACCTTCATTGGCCGCTCCCCTGGGGCTGACTTGGAGCTGGGTGATGATCAGAGCATAACTCATGCTTCAGCAGAACTGGTCGAATTCACTGAGCCAATGAACTAGAAATGTCAGTGGGTCCTTGAAAAGAGTTTAAATACC
Organism: Stenella coeruleoalba; assembly: GCF_951394435.1. Lineage (NCBI taxonomy): Eukaryota > Metazoa > Chordata > Mammalia > Artiodactyla > Delphinidae > Stenella > Stenella coeruleoalba. The sequence continues at coordinate 60,645,033 of NC_137155.1, forward strand.
CTCCTCCCCAGTCTTCCAGGAATCTTGCATTCTATGGCTGACAGCTGAGTCTCCCAAGACACCTGGATATATTTACCAAATCCTCAAAAGAAGAGAAAGAGAGAGCGAAAGGGAGAGAAAGAGAGCTGCAGAAATAATGATAGCTCTCTTAATATGTGTCAAATCAAACCAAAAAATCTTGCTGAACTATGTGCACAACCCCACGTTACAGGGCAGGGCAGTCAGCGTGTGAGGTATAGCCTTGTCCCTGAGAATTTTATGTACAAGTTGGGGAGAAAGACATACACAATCACGGTTAGAGTATAAGACGGAGTGCGTGTTTGTTTTATATAGTAGTTGGGGGTGGGAGAATGGCAGAAGAGAAAATATGCTAATGTTTATTGAAACCCTACTTAACGTTAGCTCCTGAGTTTACATGTCTTGTGGATTTTCAAAAATCAACTGAATAACACAGTAACTATTATCTCCCTTTACAGATAAAGAAGTTGAGAGAGAATTTAAGTAACTTAGCTACTCTAAAATCTTCTGTTGATGAAACTGATGGATGGATGGCTGATTGGCTAATTGATGGTGGGATGATTAGAACGATTGATGAATGGGTCAAATTATGCTCACGTTCAAACACTGTTACATGACAGAGCTGGGGCTGCTGTCCAGGTCTGTCTCATCTGTGAGCAGTTTTTCATTGCACCATGCTATGGTTTGGACTGGTAGCATTTTAGCAATCCAGAAGGGACACTTGGGAGGAGATGAGATTTAGTCATTATTATAAAACTGTATTTTCCCATTATTGCATCTAATAACAAAATTGAAAAACGGCTCAGAACACATCATGGAAAGACAGTCAGGGGAGCAGACAGGGTTACTGACCTCTGAGAAGAGCCAGGCAAGGAGGAATGGAGCATGAGGAAGCACTTGTCTGGAGAAATGGACCAAGGACCAGTTGGGAGGGTCTGAACCTGCCTCGGCCATGTTTCTCATAGGTTACATGCATCCCTACCTATACTGATCCTTCAACCCATCACACATTTCCTCCAAGCTCTGCCTCTGTCCAAATTCTAGTCACCTTTTAAGACTCAGCCAGCTTAAAGTCTCTGCCAACAGACCCCTCCAAGGCCAAAATACATATTTTTTTATTCTGAATTAACTCTGTATTAGAGCTGGGCATGCAAGTACCAAGACTTTGCCCTCTCTTTTAGTATTATCCGTATTGTTTTTGTTGCTGTTGTTATAGTTGTTATTTAAATTGACTTACATCAAAGACTTTTTCAATGAAGTCATGAGAATTGGCCTGGGATTGCCCTGCGTTGCTGGTATTCACCTTGATATCTGGTCCAGTCCCTCCTCTATAGCCGTGCTCAATAAGTATCTGTTCATTAGATATTCCATTCGGCAATCATGATTTAGCAGTTTCAAGTTCTCCATTAGGAGACTGATTATTTTATGCTCATTCTTGTATTTGTTTTTACTGAAGTCCTTCTAGGGGAAGACTTAGTAGAGGAACAAAAATACTGACGGTCAGAGAGTTATCTTAGTACACAGCACTGAACATGGGCTTTGGAATCAGACAGGTGTAGGTTTGATCTCTGGTTCTGCTCCATTCTAGCTTTGTGACCTTGGGAAACAGACCATAAGAGCCTCCTTCATTTCATCCATCTCTGAAAGGAGAACCATAAAATCTGTCTCTCAAGGTTGTTAACACAATTAAATAAAGTATATAAAGCACCTGGCACAGTTCCTGGCTTGTTGAAAGTCCTCAATAAATGTTAGCTCACCTCTATCTCTTTTCAAACTTATATTCTTTTCTTTTTTTTAACATCTTTATTGGAGTATAATTGCTTTACAGTAGTGTATTAGTTTCTGCTTTATAACAAAGTGAATCAGCTATACATATACATATATCCCCATATCTCCTCCCTCTTGCATCTCGCTCCCACCCTCCCTATCCCACCCCTCTAGGTGGTCACAAAGCACCGAGCTGATCTCCCTGTGCTATGAGGCTGCTTCCCACTAGCTATCTATTTTACGCTTGGTAGTGTATATATGTCCATGCCACTCTCTCACTTTGTCCCAGCTTACCCTTCCCCCTCCCCGTGTCCTCAAGAACCTTATATTCTTTGAGATAAGTTAAATCATTTCTAAAGGTGAGAATTTTTCTAGTCACAGTGTTTTACCTCTCCATAGAACCCTGCTGATTCAAGGAACTTCCTAAACTGTTAAGCTCTATTTCTCTGGGAATAGAGGCTGCTTACGTCCCAATATCGACATCCTAAGAGAGCTGCTTCCCGGACAAATAAAAAATGTTTATCAAACAGTGCAAAGTACACAAGAGTTGGAGCAGTGGCCTGTATACATTATGGGATTCATTGAATCAGCAAATCTTTGGGTTGCAAGTATTTGCAATTATAGATAGTGTTCTATGATTCTAGCTTTCATTAGCATATTAGCTGAAGTACTTTATTTTTGAAGAGCCTTTTAGTATCTAAAGATTTGGCAGTAATCGAAATGCTAGTTAGGCTGATAAGAATGGAGCCTTCAGCAGAGGTTCAGAGAGACACACTGATTCTAATAAGGGTCTTGAGAGGAACTCACGGGAAAATGCTCTCTGGAGACAGCTCCTCTCATTAGCCCTTGGCAAGTGAAGGCTGGACAGGGATTCACTCTCTTCTTTAAATCTCTAGCTAGCTACCTTCATTCCCTGAGGTTAATGAGCTTCTCTGACAGCTACCAATCATCGGACAACTCCTCTGAGCAGTGAGGAGTCATCTCGGGCTTCCTTGCCAGCCCAAGCTTTGCTCTCAACGTGACCCACAGTTGCCAGGGCCAAGGAACTGCAGGGCAGGGAGAACTGGTTTGGGATTGGTCAGATCTGCGTAGCCGAGACCTGCTTAAGAGGAAGCGAAGTCTTCAGTTGAGGTCTGTGGCAAAAGGAACTGGAGAAAGTAATGAATAACGAGGCTGCAAGCATTGAAGAGAAACTTCCTGAAAAATTGGCCTATGAGCTGTGAACACTTGGAGATCAAAGCTCAATGTGGTACTTGTAGAAAGGAGTCTGATGTGTCCTTTGAAAGTGACACCTCTTCTGTCCTGCCAGGAATAGAGCGCTCTCTCTGGTGTGGTTTACCAGGAGGGGTGGTGTCTTAGCTCTGGCTGCCTTAGATCTGCACACATCTGTAATGCAGGTGACTGGCTTTAGATGGTGCTCTGGTGGGGATCATGGCCTAAAACAGCTTGCTGCAAGGCTAATTGACCCTTTAGAGACCTTGGACTAACAGCTTTGGCCTTAAAAACACATCAAGCTCTAAGAAGCAACCAAGTGCCCTAAACTCTTCTACATAGAGAGGGAAAGGGAAAGAAGTGACATTTTTCTAAATCCCTACTACATTCCAAGTCCTGGGCTAGACGTTAGGATATCCTTTGAGAATCTCATAGTTTGGTAAGGAGACGATGTCTTGTCCAATGATTCCTACAACGTGTAAAGTACTTTAACAGAGGTTCATGTAAGGTGTGATTGAAGCATAAAAGAATGTTGGGCTAAATCTACCTTGGCGGGATCACCCCCCGTGGGAGATACAAATTATGTTTCCTCCCGTTTTACAGACGAATAAACTGAGGCTCAGACAGGTTAAGTGACCTGCTCCAAGTTCAGTGGCCAATGAAGGGAAAGCTTTCTGGCTCTAGAGCACATTTCTCCAATAATACACCTCCGCTTATACAGGAAAATGTGAGGATCAAGACTGGGTTAAATCAGATAGACGAGTGTTTGTTAAATCTCGTTCATCTTCGAATGACCAAAGGCAATGATATGAAGCGTCAAGGATAAGCACATAATGACGACATATAGATGCTACTGATTTAAGCCTCATCCTAAGCAATGATATCCATGAAATCAGGATTTTGATAAACGACCATATATTTTTAAATTATAAGACATTAAAATGAATGCTTGATTATACTAATGCTTAATTATACTAATATAATAGTATACTATTATTATATATTATATATATATTATTATATATATTATATTATATACTATTATATAATAGCATAATAGTATACTAATATACTAGTTCACCTCCACTTGAAAGTATCTCCTGTGTCGCTGTGGAAACCTAGCCCACTTTGGGAAGGGCTGACCTTGATGATTTAACAGCCTCCTCCCTTCCCTAAAATCCCAGGATTTTTTTTTTTTTTCTTGGCCCAGATACTTGTACAACTAGGTGTCAAGGATACTTAAAATAACCAGAAAGTTGACTAGGATCTGGGAATTTAAAGGCTCCTGTCCACATTGAATCCACCCAAATTTGGTGTAATGTGAAGAAATATCAAGGAAGGAAGGATGGTATGCTTGGGGGCTCAGCATAGCTAACTCTGTGTTCTTCGATCAAGATAGCCTTAATTCTAAATTAAAATCCAAACCTCTGTGCAACTGGTATAAGAGAAAATATCTCCCACTCTGCTTCATAAGTGATTTATGCAAAAGCCTTATTTTCAGCCAGACTCTTGAAATTGTTTTTCTCCTCCAATAAATATCAGCTAATTGGTAAAGAACCCATATGAACCAACGAGGGACTGAATCAAAGGAATAGTCATTAAGCTCAACACATAGTATTCGTCAATTTGCTACTGTTGAATGGACTCCCGCGTTGTAGAAAGGCCTCTTGGGGTGCACAGCTTTCCTCCCTCAAGTTTAGATCTTTATGAAATGCTTCATGAACAGAAAGGTCTCTGATTCTGAGAAGGGTGGGGAGTGATTCAAGGCAGAGGTGGGTAAACAAGGCTGACTGACTGGAGTGGGATGACAGAAACCATGGAGGACTGGCCCTGAATCACAGCTCCCTTTCCTTTTATTAAAACAACCGATTTCACAATTCACAGGATAAGCAGAACCATCCAGACCTCCTTGGATAGTTTTTTCTGGGCTGATCAGTCCAGAAAATGGTGCTCAGGCTTCTGAATTCCACCAACTAGTAAACTTTTAAAAACAAGATATTGTGAGCCTAACATAGGGATAGCAACTCCGAATTTTTCCTAGTAAGGATACTGACAAAACAACCATCTAACACCCCTAAAATTTCATAGAAGAAAGGATATTTTAATCCCCAAGATAAGAAAAAGAATCATCTCAAAATAAAGGACAGAATTGTAGCCATATAGCTGTATGAAAAAAATTCACTGCATTTTCCTTATTTTCTCGTTTTGTTCTAAACCACATAAAATTTATCATCTACCAGCACTGACATTCAGCATGTTCAGAGTCGCAGCTCAATATTTTCCCAGATGTTAGTAAAATATGTTTAGTTTGACTTCATGAGGCTTACCAGTTCTTTTCAAAGGGAAAATAAACTAGCAAATTGTGAAAGGAAAGGAAGAACTAAGTTGCTCACGGCTGTAGCACTGTGCTCAGAATTATTACATACTTCTCATTTAGTTGTCACAATAACCCTTTATATAAATATTAATGCCCTCATTTTACATACAAGAAAACTTAGGTCTGAAGGTGCTATCTGGCCCAACAGAGATTAAGTGAGTGGCAGACTGGGTCCAAAGCAGTTAGACTCCAAAATCCATATGCTTCCATCCTACTGCTGTAAGCTTAAATGTAGAATGTAGAGAAGGGGGTGAGAGTTGCCTCTGACACCTAGGTTGAGCATCTCTTATAACCATAACGGTGTTCTCACTGAGCCACAGCTCCTCTGGGAAGGCCAAATAAGGCCCCTCAGTTCCCTCTCTCTCTGTTGGCACCTTCATTAGCTTTGCAGACATTAAAACGTTTCTGCGTTGCCATGCTCCTGTGTACTGTCTATGCTGTAAGGTCGTCTAATATTTTAATTAGAGGCACTTAATTGCAGATCTGTGCTTTGTTTTGCAGGTGTGACACTGCTCAGGGACGAGAGACCCAAAGTGATCATGGAAGATGATGAAAAAGATGGTGACAAAGAGCTATTTAAAGATATTTCCCCTAAGACCACCTGTAAATAGGTTAGATTGGTTCCCTATGGCAACCTAGAAAAAATAGACTTGTTTCTGCTCTCATTTTGTCATAGTCCGCCTTTAAGATCCAGACACATTTTCCCCAGGAGGCATACTATACCGGATTGCCAGTCACCTCTCCGTCTTCCTCTTCTTTTTTGAATCTGGTTTCTATTCCCACTTCTTGAATTTTCATTTTCTGATGCAGTGGAAAGGAAGCAGATCATCCTAACTTGGGAGATAACAGGGAAAGCTTTAGTGCTCAGCTTCTGGATCCATTCGTGGAGCAAAGAGCATGGATAACGTGGGGCTCCCTATTGCCAGTTAGGGAAATGAGAATGTTTGGGTTCTAACTCACTGATTGCTTTGGACAACATGGTCTTTTATCTCTTTTATCCTTTCTTAAGAGTCCAAGTGTCTCTTGTGACATACCTAAGTAAGACCCTTGTAACTGATACCCTAAAAGCGAATATGTGAGCTGGGGGAGTCAACCCGACCAACCATGCCTGGACTGAAAACACCACAGGTAGAGGGTGCTGGTCTATCTGGGAAGCTTAGCAATATACCCTATTTATTTTTTAAAATGTTTCTTAACTATGTTGTCCTGAAATTTTGTGAGTTGTGTCACAAATGACCATTACTAATGATAGGTATAATACCGATGTTTGTAATGAATTTACTTTTTAAAAACTTAATTAAGATCAATGGAAGACCATTCCTCTACTTTTAGCAATCTCGCTTATTTAGACCCCCATATGCTTTCATGGATGTGAGGGAAAGATGTGACATTAGCTAGTGAGCAGGAGTCTGTGTACGACCCCTGCCCCAGCCTGCCGTCTGTGAGTGCCATGAGAAGGTTTTGCACGAGGGCCTCATCTATCAGGTGATGGACATGGGGAAAAACGAAAGCTGTTGTTCAAAGGTATAAAGGTGGATATTCAAACAGATCCTGCCTAAGTGATAATTTGGAAGCTCTGTATACACCCTGACTCCAATAGTTTGTTAATCCCTTCTGTCTTTCTGTCCTTCTCACTAATGTGGAAAAGATACAGGACCCTGCTAGTAATAAAGATGCTTCTGGTAATAAGACGCATCGCTATGTCTGGGTGCATTTCTCCTAAAAATACCCTATTTTACACTTATAAATACCCTATATTACACTTATAAAGAGAAGAGGTTGCAAAAGAGACTCAAGGACTGTTTTGTTTGTTTTTGACCCACAGAGGTTTAAAAATGTTTGAATCAACATTAATATTTAATAATCTAGTCAGGAGAATTTACATAAAATCCTAGATTTCCAGATTCTCTTGAGAAACCATCTCAAGGTCTGGCAACCTGAGCCTGATTTAGAAGCGTGGCGACCATCAGCGGGCACTGAGTACCAGATGCCCTTTTAGGAGAAATATGCATTCTCCAGCGCTCCATCTGCCCCCCCTGGCGTATTTCACCCACTGACTTCACCCTCCAGCCTTCACGTTGGAGTTTGGAACCTCTGTTGAAGACCCATACTTTGCGTCCCTAATGATCTCTCCCTCTTTGATCCCACTCCACTTTTCCTAGTGGTGGCCCCAATCACAGCTTTGGGAAGAGGGGAGAAGGATTGTGGCCAGGCTGCTGGTTGAAGCCTAAGTGGTGAAATTGGCCACCATAAAGTCTTTAAGAAGCCAAATGCAATTACACGTATGTGGAAAATAGGATTACCTCACCACCAAGGGATTCTTAGTAAGAAAACACAGATGAACTCTCATTCTATCAGCTTTGCCGTACAAGCATGGTGTACCTGCAGCCATGCCCACTGGTTGTTCTCAATAAACTCGCAGGTGCTCAGAAAAGCTCTCCTCATTTCTGATTCCTGGGGTGGGGTGGAGAGTAGACGGGCTGTTGAAGAGACAAAGGTCTCGGGTTCTTGCCCCAACTGTGCAACACTGAGCAAGTCCCTGGATTTCTCTGAGTCTGTTTCTTTATCTTGAAAATGAGGTTAGTAATCCCCACCTTGCCTTCACAGTCTGAGAATTAAATGAGATAATATAAAGCAAAGGGTGTAGTAAGCTTAAAAGCCTTGTTCGTCTGTAACAGGATTATTTTAAGACATTTTCAGAGTGAGGACTGTCCCTTTTCTATTGCCAAATCCCCATTGCCTGGGTATTAAATCAGTAGCAATTATGTGGAATTGAATCAGAGCCTCTGAAGAAATACTTCAAGTAGGGAGTCACTTGCATAGCCTTAACTGAAAGACCAGCCCTCCTCTTTCCAGGAAGATGGTCTTTGTAATTCTCCCAGCCTCAAAGAAGCACTCACAGAAATGGTGAGGGACAAAGCCAGTCAGAATATCTAACCAACGCTGGATGTCACTGGGCGATTTGGATTGAAGCCAAACCTCCCTCACCTCCCTTGATGCATGTAGCCCTTTTCTAGGCAGGTAAATTAGACATTTAATGATTAGGATTACATTCGGATTAAAGTAGTTTTCAATACATTGTGAATAACTTCCCTCCAACTAAATAATCATCATATTAAGAAACTAAAGAGCATTACATGGTAGTCCATTCAGAAAGAAGGCCCCAACTAAAGGCATCCCAACAGAACTGGCAAATCGGTTGGCCATCTGTTCATTCTCATGGCATCTACCCCAAGCCCAGGCTGCCTGAGAAGAGGAGGCGCTAGACATGAGACTCTTAGCTGCACGTAGCACTGGTGGCTTCATTTAAATCCAGATCCTCCTTAAAAGCTGCTGCCTGAGATCACACCGCCAGCTTCTAATGCTTAATTATCACCTGGAGAGGCCGGAGCCGGTGCTGGGAAAGGACTCAAGCAGCGTTTCCTTTTAAATGCAATTAAATGAATTGCAGGCCTCCCAAGCCTGTGTTGTCCACATTGTTTTCTTAAAACAAGGATAGACTTAGATGACATGTGGTTGTGAAAATAGGTTGATCGAGCACTTCCTTTTCCTAGTTACATGATGGATTGTGTAGACTCTCTGTCATCTTGTGTAAATGAGACTCCCTTGTCACTTGTAATTTCTAAGTGTGGAAGACTTACTCAGAAAACTCCCCAAGGCAGTGAATGAATGCAGAGAAAATAGATGGACTGAAAATCTCCTCCTCCTGGTCTCCTGGACACGGGATTGCCTTTGAACTGGCCTTAAGGTATCATCTTCACAGAAGTTCAGAACACAATAATGACCGTAATTCCTGACTCCCAAAAATCAGGGCAGGAGACTCTCCCCAGATAAGTGTATTTACAGGGAAAACAATGCAGTATTTGAAATGTGGTCTGCCCTGGAAAAATCCAAGGTATCAGTTTATTTTTCTCAAGAAGAAAGGATAGGTATTTCCTAACCTACAGTAGCAGGTCCTTCCAACAATGTGGGACTCCTCGTCTTCAGGAGACTTGCTGAGAAGAAGCAGCAGAAAATGGAAGATAACTGAGCTCCTCTGAACCAACGTCACTCTTCCCATCTGGCGCCAAATGGGAATTTTGAGAGTTGCATAAAAACAGCGAACCACAGATCCTCACATCCTTACGATTATGTGTTAGTGCTCCAGAAAAACAATATTTATCCATCAAATCATGTATAATCTATATTTAAAATGTATTGTTTAATCACTACTTAAATAATGCCCTTCATGAAAAGAACAGCGTGCTCTCAGCCCTTGCATTTGTTCAATCCTTTTCCTCTATGGCCTCGTTTGATCCTCGAAAGCAATTGTAAGAAAACTAAATAGCCAAGGAAACTGACTTGGAGGAGAAGCCAGGATGGAAACTCAGGCCTCCGAACTCATGAGTGCTGTGATCCTGGCAGCTGGGTGTGGAGGAATGACCGCTGTGTACAACCTTCTGCAGCTCCTAGCTGCTGGGCACCCAGGGTAGTTCCTACCGGCTTGTCACGGGTCCTGGGATCGCCTTAGGGGGAAAGTGTCTGAAACATCCTCTGGTAGAGTCAAGGTTGTGCCCCTCCTGGGGTTATATAACTAGAGCCTTTATACCAAACTGACCCTCAGTTACCAGCACGGGGCCGCCAAAGAGCAGCAGCGATACAGACAAAGTCAGGTTAAGAGACAGGAGTTTGAAAGGTGTGTGAAACCTGGAGACGGGGTGGGGAGGATATGGGATTGGGGAGAGGTTGAGCCCAGTGGTAGATCCAGGTTCTGGAATCTTGAATATCTGGATGCTTTTCTTCTGCAATTTCTTTAGCAACTTACCAGAAATATTTTCTGACGGCTCCCTGAACACTCTGTGGTTCCCAGCTACTCCCAGAACTCAGGAGGGCACATGCTAGTGAGGGGCCCTGGAGTTTAAGCTTTATTAACTCCTTGATAAATCTGTCCCTAGCAGGCAGGAGACAGCTGTCTGCCCGTACTATGAGTCTCAGCAAGTCTGGCCACCTGTTTCCTTCACCCTTTTTTGCAGTGTTTCTCAAACAGTATATATTCACCACACGATTTCATTAACCAGATTTTTTAGCAGGATGATTGCTGGAATGAAAAGGTGAATATTAATAACATAAGAGTACCCGTTTCAGGAAATTCAAAAAAGAAGACTTCCCAGAGTTCTTGTAGGGTTGACGAGGTTGTCCTTCAATGCTGACTGACCGATACAGCTCTTTACTGCCCTGGTCAATGCTATTATAATTTATTGGTATTGAGTTCTCACTTGTCCCGGGAAACATAGCTCTTTCCTTGATCCCTCCATCCTTTCCCCAGCCGCACGTTACCTTCCCTCCCCATCCCACTGCATGACCACATGGCTCTGTGTTCCATCTGAAAGGCAGTAGCTGGAACAAGAATGAATCCCACACATTCATTGAAATGAGCCATCACACATAGGAAAGTTTGAGGCATACCAGCCAATACCCATTGCTCTAAGCCTTCTACCCAGAAAGAAAACAAGTACCATGGCCAATCCCGCTCCTCCCTAAGCCCCTTAATCCCATAGGAAAGCTTCTTGCTTCCATTACCCAGTGTTTGGGGGATCCTTTTGTTGAAGGGAAATCATACTGAAAAGGCTAGTATGTAGAACACATCGAATCTGAAGAACTGAGTGGGAGTACAGTAGGAAGCCCCATGGTCACCCCTTCCTTCCCTCTTCCTCCCATCACCTCCTTTGGCGGCCTTTAAGGAAACACTAGGACTTTGCCAGGCAGGGTCAGAAGCCCCATAACTAGATAATTAAGGAGACCAAGCATTCCTTCAGCTGCCTCCAGCATGAGAGGCCTCCGTTCACACTCAGCCCCAAGCTTCCCGTGTCCAGTGGGATGAGGGTTTTCATTGTGTGGGTAATGTATTAATTTTAATATGCACGTTTGCAAGCTCCGTCTTTGATATACCCTGTGCATTTCTGAATAGGACCAACATCCCTGGCGATTCCTCAGTCTGAGCAGAAGCCAAATCTGCAGTCGCTCTCCTACAGAGCAAAGCAAAAAGCCAGCAATAAGAAAACTAAATAGCAAATCAACAGGGTGTAGTTCTTGAACAAATGCACATTCATAATTTGTAATTGTGTAGTTATAAATCCCCTCCTAGGGCTTTGCTCTAATGACCCAAAACAGAAAGGAAGCCTTTATTTTTTTCTGCATTTGGGTATTTGGTGACAGAGCAATGTACATTTGCCAACAGTACAAATATTTATATATTTTTTAGTACTTATAAGCATTATTTCAGGTGTAGTGGAATTCCAGAGAATCAATACCTGATTTGACCAAACCCTGCCTCTGAAAAAAATTCCTATCCGTCTATGAGATATTAATCTTAGCGAGAAAAGAGTATTCTTGGTTTCTCCCAAGAGGTTTAAAGACACAGGCTCCATCACCAAATCCCCAGTAGAATACTTGTATGTGTATACGAGTGTACACATATAAGTCTCAACCCCAAATGTTCTTTCCAACCAAAGCCAAGCACACGATGGCTTGTCAAGAGGCAGAACATTCTGGGGTCCATTTCATTTCAATCTCAACCCTGATTGAGAGGAGTAGAGGAAGAAGTCAACAGAAAGAGAATTCTAGGGCAAAGATTATGTTTGTCATTCAGAGATGATAGGATCCCAACTACAGGGCTCATTTATTATGGTGCTGAAATTAGGAAACAACACCAAATTATTTGGAACGGCGCTGACCATAGAACTCCCTGTAATGATGGAAATGTTCTAGGTCTGTGCTGTCCAATATGGTGGGCACCTTGTGCCAACTGAGTACTTGAAATGTGGCTAATGAACTAGGGCACTCAATGTTTAATTTTACTTAATTTTGAAGAATTTAAACAGTCACATGTGGGTAGTGGCTACTGTATTGGGCAATGCAGGTTTGGAATGTTAACCTCTCTACTTCAGGAGGCTGTGGTTGGCAATAGAATCAACCATCCAAGCAGTCTGATGGAGGACATGGGGCCCAGGGCAGCCTGGAGCTGCCACCTGTCCTCCAGGAAAGAAAATAAGCCAGCACTTCTCTCTGGGGTAAAGACAATCAGATCTCCCAAGGCACAACCCACCAGCCCACAGGCCACCAGCCTGTTTCTCCCATTTGCTAATAAGGGTCATTCTAGGCCAACCAAATCCCCAAAGTATGAGAGATGCAGCATTTGTTTTATCCGGTTCTGTTTTTGACTGTCTTGTTTTGGAAGTTATTTCACAGTCCTTGTAGTCAATTTTCTGTTCTGAAGTTCTGGAATTTATGTTAATTCATTCATGTATGTGTTCTCTCATTCCTCAAGTGTTTATGGATCATCCACTGTCTTCTGAGCACTGAGGTTCAGAGATAAAATCAGACACAGTCCCAGGCTTCCCTGAGCTCACACCATCCTGGAGGGAGCCAGCAAATATTGATGACCCACTATGTTCAGTGCTGAACAAATGTCAGTCCGGGAGCCCGGAAGAGCTGTGGGGCAGGGGATGCTCAGTGCTGTCAGGCAGGTCTTAGGAGAATTCACAGAGGAGGTGAAATTTGGGCTTGCTTTGAAAAAGGATGGAAAGGAGGGAGTATTTCAGACCTAAGGACACCTGAATGAAAGCAAAGCAGGGTGGAAGCAAAAGAATCTATTCCACCTCCTGTGGGGATAAATCTTTCTGCCTAGAACCTGAGTTTTGTACCTTGTGATCAGGTGGACTTGGTTTGCTTTCAGGCTTCACACCACTGACTTGGGACTTGACCTTAGACCTGCATCTTTACCTCCTTAGAGTCTTGCTTTCTCATTGGCAAAAACAAATGATACATGGAGATTTTGTTAGGTTTTTGTGAGGATTAAATGTAAAAACACTTGTGAAATGTTCTAGTCCTCATCCTGGCAAGAAGGAGGGACAAAGTTAATTTTCTGTCTTCATTCCACTGGACAGCTCATCTTCCATGTGGGCCTTTCTTGGAAACAGCTGCCCCGGCCCAGAGAACCACTTGACAGGCCTTGTCTGGGGTTACCTTGGGTTGAATGAATTCCATTTGTTCCTTCTCGAAGGATTTGCTCTGGCAGGAATGACAAATTTCATAAAAACTCAACTCCTGATACACCACAAGTCTTCACAGAGTAGACACTTGGTGAGGAACCAGTGGGAGAAAAGAGTGTGATATGTTTTGCATTTTTGAAGATTTTCTCTGTTGCATGATACTTTTAAAATTGAACAATAGCAGTAAATTTAATCTCAGCAATACCTGCGGATTTTGAATCTAAAGCACCCAGCAGGTGACACACCTGTTTCCACTGGGGAAGAATGGCTCACACCAAGGGTATTAGAGAAAGGGAGGGCGACCACCCAGATAATTCCCACCCAGATTGTTGACGAGAGGCCACGTCCAAATCTTAAGCTCAGTCCAGTAAGGAAAACAGGATCTGGCAAGTGAAGGATGCCTGGGCTCAAAAAAGGATCTCGAAAGCTCTTCTCCCTATAATCCGGGATCCATATAGCTACATAAGACACGTTTTTCTGATTGAGCCACCTTTGGGATGCAAAAAATTTTAAACTGTCCTCAGGACAATTCTGTATAGAGAGCATGCAAACATAATTTGAGAACACAAATACACACTGAGAAGCATATGTGGTTCGACGAGGAGCTTTGGAGCCAGACCAGTGGGGTACCACTAACAGCTCAGGCGTTTGCTAGCTATGCCTCTGTGGCAAGTTACTGAACCTCTCTTAGCTTCGATGTCTTCATCTGTAAAAACCGTTTGGTTATACCGCCTTTCCAGGTTGATGTGACAAGTAATTGAGATCATGCACTGAAAGCCTCTGGTTCCCTAGACATTAATTCAATCTTAGTTCACCTCTCTTTCCCATCACTTTCCTCTTGGTGTCTGAGACCTTGTTTACATCATTTAGGTGGTTCACCAACAGATACTGTGCTGCACAAAGTGCACCTTCAACACATACATGCACGCACACACACACACTGATGTCATCCTTTCAGCTCAATCAAAACAATTCAGGATCACTGATCTCCAATCTCAGTTCTGCTCCCTTCACTCTACTTCCTCCTCAGCCCCTTCACCAGGCAAAAAAGAATATGAAGGATGGACAAGAAAAGAAAATGACACTGCAGAGGGAAGAAGGAAGCAACAAGTAAAGGAGACCCAAAATCTCCTGGTAGGTCAGAAAATCTAATGACTAGATCAGAAAATGCAAGGAGATTAGGGAAAATAAGATGAGAAAATTACAGGGAGGCAGACCACGGAGGGCCTTGCAGGACATGCACAGGACGTGGACCTTCATCGTCCCATCAACAGTCAGCCATGGAGTGGACGTTACAGGAAGGGGTGACACTGTGGTTTGTGTTTCGCTGTATGGGGGTTGGGGGTGGGTGTGGATTGGGAGTTGGTCCCTGAGGGAGGCAGGTAAGGGAATCAGGAACCATAGCTCAGCAAGCCAAGATCACGGACCCCTGCAGGACACTAAGTATGGAAAGGGAGCCTGAGGATCAATGGGTGAGTGAGTTTACCTCTTTTCAGAAGCTCCAGCCAATCACTGGCTAGAAATCACCTCCTAATACAACTAAACACAACATCATTTGGGGGGTGGGAGGGAGGGAATTATACTTTTTAATAAGTAGACAAAATATTTCTAGGAATACCTTTTTCACAATACTCCAGGCATGGGCCAACCTTCCAACACGTTAACCTCTTGCCACCAGGCTGATCTGACTCACGTTCTGGCCGAGGGAGAGGGAAGAGATGGGTAGGAGGACATTACTTTCCCTGAGTGACGATTTTGCATTGTTTATTTTCCCAGAGCTCCACCCCTCCTCTGGATCTGATAAAGCGGAGAGTTACTCAGAAAGGACTCGCCCCAGTGGAGGAGAAACTATTGATGAAAAGGGTACATCAACCCAAAGATTGATTGCCTTGCAGTGAACACACCTGTGCAGGTGTTTCCACACCCACCCAGATGTTCTCATTCACTGTGTAGAGCCAGGAAGCCCAGACACAGGCTGTTGGAGGAGGGACTTTGGTGTTTCATTTTCCTAAGACGTTTACCTGGGAAAGTTTCTCCATCCTGAGTCTCTACTCCCGCGTGGTTTTACTCACCTTACGGTGGTACCAGGTGAATTACAACAAACAGCCGATTTTAGGCTGCTGTGGATGGACTCAGTCATTTTTTAGGCACCAACTCTGATGCTTGATTTTCTGTGTCAACTCGGGTAGGCTAACATAGTCAGTGGTTTTGTCAGGCACCAGTCTAGATATTGCTGTGAGGTCATTTTTAGATGTGATTAATTGAAATCAGTAGACTTTTGAGTAAAGCATTGGGCCTCATCTAGTAGTTGATGGTCTTGAGAACAAAGACAGAGATTTCCCAAAGAGCAAGAAATTTGGACTCGAGACTGCAAAACAGAAACCCTGTCTGCGTTTCCAGGCTTCCAGCCTGCCCTACAGGTTTCAGACTTGCCAAACCCCACAACTGCATGAGCTAATTCCTCAAAACCTCTCTCTCGCTCTCGCTCTCTCTCTCTCGCTCTCTCTTTCTCATTGTGTGTGTGTGTGTTATTGGTTCTGTTTCTCTGAATAACTCTGATGAATATACCCACACACATAGAGTTCTTCATTCCCACAAAATATGTTTGGTCTATTTTAGGTTTAATAGCTAATATGGCTAAAATCAATAATGATGAACTGTAAACCCAGGGGACACCTTTTGGATTAATTGGTGGGTGTTCTTGGATCTGATTCTCAAAAGAGAGGGTTAGTAGAACCCTGAGGTCTCATCAATTAGGGGACAGGAGGACGGCTTAGGTGGGTGGAAAAAGTGATTCATCTTGATACTGAGGTGAGATTGGAAGATGGTTCTATCGTTTTAGGGAGAAGTATCGGGTTCTGAGCTTGGAATTTCCATTTTTAAGGGAAAGCTATTCCATAGCTTGATTTGTCCCAAGGAAAGAGTAAGAATGATTGGCATTCTGCTGATGTCCATTTTCTTTTATTCCTTAGATGAAGATGAAAGCGTCTGTCTCAAAGGACACATAAATATTTATGAAATAAACTGACTTACGATGCCTCATTTGTCACCTCTCACAAGGATAGAGATTTAGTGCCTCTTTGTCTTCTTTCGGCTCTTCTCCGATTACCTGGATCACATCTGAGCCCCATAATTCAAGTAGTGATGCTGGGCAGGGATCTCTACTCCTGGTTATGGTTTTTGGAAGTTGCTGTCGTTTGCTGGACATAGTGGACCGTTGTAGTCACCCCTCTGTGGTAAGGATGGTGAGAGGGGTGGGATCCCACTGTGGTGGGATGACAAGGATGCCTAACTCACCAAGCACACTCACTCGAGGCACCTTTTAAAATAGTCTTAATTACCCTATAGGCAGAGATGTTATGATTCAGATTAAACAGATAAAGAGACTGAGGTACAGGGAATCAAGTCACTTGCCTAAATCCTCACAGGTAGTAAGCAGGTGTTCTAGAACTGGAGTCCAGGCTTTTGCATTGAGGTCTCCTCAATTGCTATTTCTGTTCCTGCCCTTCTGGAATTCCATGGTACAAATGTCTCCCCTATGCATGTATCCTTTTAAAATTACTGCTAAAACACTGGCCACTAAAATGCTTCTATCGTACATGAAAATGTTTTGGATATTAAAGAATTGATAAAATCTCCCTCCACCCCACGCCACCCCGTAGCCCTGGAAACTGATTAAGATGTTTTCGAAAGGCATTTATCGCACAAGTCTTTTTTTTTTTAATAGAATATGCAACTTTTTTTTTTTGAAGATGTTGGGGATAGGAGTTTATTAATTTATTTATTTGTTTTTGCTGTGTTGGGTCTTAGTTTCTGTGCGAGGGCTTTCTCTAGCTGTGGCAAGCGGGGGCCACTCTTCATCGCGGTGCTCAGGCCTCTCACTATCGCGGCCTCTCTTGTTGCGGAGCACGGGCTCCAGACGCGCAGGCTCAGTAGTTGTGGCTCACGGGCCTAGTTGCTCCGCGGCATGTGGGATCTTCCCAGACCAGGGCTCGAACCTGTGTCCCCTGCATTAGCGGGCAGATTCTCAACCACTGCGCCACCAGGGAAGCCCCCTATCGCACAAGTCTTTACTGAACAGCTACTATGAGGAAGGTGCTGTGGGATTGGATGCTGAATGAGACTCAGCCCCCACCCTCTAAGAGCTTAATCTTATGGGGGAGTTGAGACATGTGTACAGGTCATTAGAATCACAGATATTATATCTGAATGTTAAAGGTCAGTTCACATGGTCCCCTCTCGAGTCAGAAAAGGGCCTCAAGACTTGGCAACCTGCTGAAGTCCCAGAGTAATTTAGTGGAAGGGTCTCTTGGCTCCTAGTCTGCGTCTCCACACAGCTGTTCTCTAACACAAGCCAGAGTGCTTTAAAGCCACGGTTCCCAAACTGTGCACCGAGGAGCTCTGGGTGCCTCGGGATGTTTTAAGTTTCAGAGGGAAATCCAGCAGTACTTGATATCTGTGAGCCTCTGTGTGAAAGGTGAGTTCCAGGTAGTTCACAGTTTCAGTACGCACTGAATTTCTTTTGAGGATGTCATAGCTTTCGGAAGCTGGATTTTTGACAATTGCTGTCCTAAGTAGCAAGTATCATAAAAGATCAATATGGAACAGGAGAGGAGGGTGGTGGCGTCCAAGCTGATTCCAAGGTTTGAGAAACTGTGCAGGGGCGGGGTATGCATATATCCTACTGATCTCGGGTGGCCTCAGCCGGCAGAGGCTTGAAGCAGGATTTTGGTTCCCCAGCCAGAAATTGAAGTCAGGCTGTGGCCGTGAGAGCGCTGAGTCCTAGCCCCCAGACCACCAGGGACCAGTGGCCAGTGACGAGGACCTGGCCCATCAACTGTGTAGAAATGAATTTCCACATAGAGACAGAAAGTAGTGAAACAAGGGAAGTGTTTATTAGGGGGAGAAAGGGTACAATGTGGATAGATGCACAGGCGGGCTCAGAGAGTCGCGCCTTCGTGGTAGTTTGAATCACTTTTATGGCGCATTTCCTTAGGGTTTCCTTTGGCAAATCATCTTGCTTTGCCTGGTTCTGAGTCTATATTTGGTATATCTCAGGGTCCTCCCATGTGTACGTGTGTATCTCTTAGCCAAGATGGATTCTAGCAAAGAAGCCTATGGGTGGGTTGTCATCTTCTACTATGCGGTGGTGCCTCCTCTCTTTTTGACCTTCAAGGAACCTTTCTGCATGTGTGTAGCTGGGAAGGTCTCCTGGACTTTGAGAATGAGGAATATGTGGTCTTCTATCTCTTATCTAGGCAGGGCACAGCTTCTCCCCGCTCCTGCTATTTTGTAGTTTCCGTCCACAGAGGACAAACTCCAGCTGCTCAGCCTGGGGCCCATCTAGCTCCAGCCTCACTACTAGCAAGTAATTGTGCTTATTCAAGAATAAAATCAAAACATTACAGTTTTCTTCAATTTACATATACATAATTGTTTAATGGCCACTAAGCTGTCAGAACATAATACTTAGTAAGTTGTTTGGAACTAACAACTTAAAAAACAGAATAGGAATTTCTTTTGAACCAAAGTCCTGAGCAAAAGCTGCTGAGACAATGAGCAAGTTTGGGAACCTCTGCAAATTAACGTCTTGCTACTCAAAGTGATACCAGCGCCTTTGGTATCCCCTAAGAGCTCATTAGAAGTGCAGAGTCTCCTGCCGAAGCCAAATCAGAATTTCATTTTTTACAAGGGACACCGCTGATCCCTAACACTTGATTCACATTTGGAAAGCACTGCCTTTTAGCATCATAAGGGGAAAGCAAACGGCCCACACCTGTCATCTCCTCATCAGACCACACAGACAGCAACCATTTGAGCAGTCAGAACTCAGATCCCGCCCCCCTGATGCTCACTAGCTATGGATCTTGGGTAACATTGTGAACTTTGAGCCACAATTTCCTTACTTGCCAAGGGAGAAGGATGGCTGATCCTGTCTCTTTGAGGTGATTAAATAAAGGTTAAGCGAGATAATGCTTACAAAGTAGAATGCCTGGTCCAGAGTAGAACAATAAACTATGGTTTCTTTTTGCTTCCTGGGTCTGCAGCTCTAGGACAGGTGAACGTCTTCTTTTTCTACACCTTTGAAAGGTCACAACTGCGGGAGGGAGACATCAAATTTCATATTCAGTCGTTGGATTGATGACCACACCTACTATGATAGCCAAGCAAACGTAAACACACCCTCTCTTTCCAGGTCTTGAACCAAGGAGTGCAGCCTGGAAATGTGTGTAGGTTTGCCTTAGGGATTTCCCTGTGTCCCTACAATATGGGGAAACACTGCAGACAGGCTAACAGGCAGAGAAGAATTTGCTTCGGGGATGGTGGTGCGTATGTGGTAAAGTACACATAACATAGCATCTACCATCTTAACCATGTTTAAGTGTACAGTTCAATGGCACTAAATATATTCATATTGTATAACTATCTATCCCCGGAACCCTTTTCATCTTGTAAAACTGAAACTCTGTAACTAAACACTAAGTCCCCTCCCTCCAGCCCCTGGCAACCACCATTCTACTTTCTGTCTCTATGGATTCAACTACTCCAAGTACTTCAAAAGTGGAATCACACAGTATTTGTCTTTTGTGAATGGCTTATTTCACTCAGCATAATGCCCTCAAGCTTCATCCATGTTGTAGCATGTATCAGAATTCTCCTCCTTTTTAAGGCTGAATAATAAGTAGTCCATTGTATAATATACCACATTTTGTTTATCCATTCATCCATCTATAGACACTTCGGCTGTTTCCACATTTTAGCTATTGTGATTAGTGGTACTATGAACACGGTGTACAGATATCTCTTCCAGACCCTGCTTTTGATTATTTTAGGTATATACCCAGAAGTGGAATTGCTGGATAATATGGTAATTCTGTTTATAATTCTTTGAGGAACCGCCTTACTGTTTTTCACCACTTCACATTCCTACCAACAATGCACAAGGTGTGGGGTTTGTTTTTAAGTTCTTTTCCGAGCAGCATGAATGAATGACCTTGCCTGACAGACACATTCTCCCCTAAGACTGTGAGCTCCCAAAGCTGAGGGACACTGCCTCACTCCTACTGGACTCACTGCACACCTAGGGCAGTGCCTGGAAACTAGAAATATTCAATTAGTGTTGGCTGACGGTTGTCCCCAGCCAGCCTCCATTCTCCTCTAGCCTGAGGGTAGCTTTTCTTCCTGCACAGCATCGCCACCTGCTGGAAAAATTATCACATTGCAGTTTCCTGTCTATTGTTAGTGCCTTTAATACTCAGCAAACGTTGATTTGCAATATTCAGATTTTTGTGATCCTTTAGACAAGACTGAGGTTTATTTTTTGCTCTGTGAATTTTTTTTATCAGAGATAAAAATGTAATAGAGTTGGGCTTTCCTGGTGGCGCAGTGGTTGAGAGTCCGCCTGCCGATGCAGGGAACACGGGTTCGTGCCCTGGTCCGGGAAGATCCCACATGGCACGGAGAGGCTGGGCCCGTGAGCCATGGCCGCTGAGCCTGCGCGTCCGGAGCCTGTGCTCCGCAACGGGAGAGGCCATAACAGTGAGAGGCCCGCGTACTGCAAATAAAAAAAAAGAAAGAAAAAAGAAATGCATTTCCATCATAATTGTACATTAAAAGGTCAATAATTTGTTTACTAATATAATCATGTTGTTTTGCTCTATTTGTTCTAGTCCCAGTTTTATAAAATCCTTGTAATTAAGGTCAGTCTCTACTAGATTCTGTGATTAAATATCTTTTAGTCTCGGATTGTGTGGTGCTGTGACTTTTTATCTTTTGTTTTTTTTAGAAATTTTATTTATTTTATTTATTTATTTTTGGCTGCGTTGGGTCTTCGCTGCTACGTGCGGGCTTTCTCTAGTTGCAGTGAGTGGGAGCTGCTCTTCGTTGCAGTGCGCTGACTCCTCTTTGCGGTGGCTTCTCTTGTTGCGGAGCACAGGCTCTAGGTGTGCGGGTTTCAGTAGTTGTGGCTCGCGGGCTCTAGAGCACAGGCTCAGTAGTTGTGGCGCACGGGCTTAGTTGCTCCGTGGCATGTGGGATCTTCCTGGACCAGGGATCGAACCCGTGTCCCCTGCAATGGCAGGCGGATTCTTAACCACTGCACCACCAGGGAAGTCCCTATCTCTTGTTTTTATATTTCTTTATGTTTTATCTTTCCTGAGCATTAATTATGAGAAATTCGGAGAGTTTACATGAGGTGATAGTAACTAGATTAACTGGTTTTATCTTAATTTTACATCTCTTTTAAGTTTATAATATATATCTTACCTTATAAGTTATTTAGTTTTAGTTATTTTCAATGTTGAAATTAACTTTAGTTATTTTCAATATTAGTTATTGAAACTTTAGTTATTTTCAATATTATTAGCTTCTTTATTCCTTTATTAATAAGGTCTCTCGAGTTCTTATTTTTCTCTAAATTGTATTCTACTCTGTTTTTAACTACTTCATATCTTATTCTTAATTAGTAGCTTCAAGTGTATCTTCAGTTATTTTCACCCATTTTCATCTTCTTTAAGATTCTTCTCACCAGGTGGCTGGTTTTATACCAGTTTACATTCTACCTGACTGTAACCAGAATTGTTTATCTTCCTTCTCGGAGGTCATGCATATATTCGCCTGGCATGTGGCTCATCATAGGGCCAAGGAGGAATGAGCTGAGCTAGGGATGACAGGAAACTTGTTAGGACCGGAATGGAAGGGATCTGGGGTGGGAAATGGCTGCAGGCGATATTGGAGAGATAGAGGGGCCAGATCATATACGCTCTGATTCTCTGCCTAAAGCATCCCCAGATTTAATAACACTTTCTGCCTTTTCTCTTTCTACTTACAGCTCAGGCACAGCCCTCATCATGTTGTTTGTTCATAAAGTTACCTCCCCACTGGATGAGAGCTCCTGGAGACCAAAGGTTGCATCTTAATCACTGTTGCATGTTCCCAGCACACAGCACAGTGAAGTGATTCAACCACCAGTGGTCAATAGAACAGTGAATGGATGGTACTCAAAGCCAGGAACGAGGCATAAGCAAAGAAAATGAAAATGGCGTAGCATGTATGTACCTTCATGGACAATAACACACGTCCTACACGTTCAACTAAGAAAACAAAGAACAGTCTTGTCACAGGACTTCTGTTTGCTCAAAAAATCCTGAGGCCCTGTTCTCTCCTGCTATTAATCGGTTCTGAACATAAACTAATGACAACACCTTCCTAAGGTCTTATTGGATGAGAGTACTCTAGACTCTACAGTTTCTGTTCTTTCAATAACTACAAGTTTCCTATGCATTGGGGCTTTAGGGTTACTACTGAATTGGATTCAAGACTCACTCCCCAGTCTCCTTTCACTGAAACACGGCATTGGTCCCCTCTGAGATCTTGGCTTTCCAGATTCTCAAAGCTTCATTTCACTGAATCCACCCAGACCACCAAAAGTAATGCAAAGTGCAGTTGGGGATAAGGGCAAGTAGCCTCTGAACATGTGGAAATTATGGGGTGTGGTCCTCTTGAAATGTCTAACTCAAATTGGAACCTTCTTCTGAGTTCCTGACCAGCAAATCAAAGGGCTAATTGTGTGTCTTACAAACTCTACACGTGTGGAGCAGAATAATTGGTTTCCATTCTGTCCCCAGTACCCTCCCTCTCCACCTGCTCCATCCTGCACCACCCCGTGCCCCTGTGCTCTCCATCTCTGGACCCACTGCCTTAATCTACCCTCACTCATGCACACACTCCTCCCTCAGCCCCCTCCAAGTTCTGCTGATTGTACTTTCCAAGTTCTTATCAACTCCACATCCCCCGCTATTTCTAGTGCCACTCCTAATCAGCCTCGACTCCTCCCAACCTCTGTGGTCTCCTTGTTGGCTTCTTAGTTTTCTCTGTTTACCCCTTCTAATCCATTCTCCTTTGGGCAGCCATGATGATTTTTGTAAAAATACAAATTTTATCCCACTGGAAACTTGCTAAATTTTTCTGGAACCTTCTCCTTACACTTAAAATCAAGTCCAGGATCCTCAATATACCTCTACAAGCATTCCAGGATTTAGCCCTTGCTTGTCCAGAGAGGTTCACCTCACGCCAGCCTCCCGATTGGTCACAATGCTGCTATAATATGGGCCTTTTTTCAGATTGTGTATGCTTTTTGTTCATGGTCTTTCTCCTCGTTAGAATGTTCTTCTACCCACTTTTTAGTTTCTTAATTTCTACCCGTCCTTCAGATGCCTGAGAACTGCCCCCCTACAGCAGTTAAGATAAAGGGAAGCAAACAGGAGCATAAGAAAAAACAGTAGCTTGTAGTTTCAATGGTGTCAACAAACGGAAATCATAAGATCACATCAGCGCTGGATAATTGCCCAGAGAACGCAGTGTGCGCACACGCACGCACACACACACACACACACAAACAAATTCTGTTTTTTTTTAAAAAAAATTAAAATGTAAGCATATTAATGGAATTTTAGGGAAGCAAGGTCTTTTACTTAGGAATAGGCTTCAGAGGTAGCAAGAGAAATAATAACAGTTACTCAAAGAAATATAAGTTTATTTTTCTCACACGACACTAAGTCTCAAGGAGTCAGTCTAGGAATGGTATAGCAGTTCGGTGATATAAGCAGAGTCATGGGCTCTTTCTAGCTTTCTGCTCCATTTACATTCAGTATGTTGGACTTTATTTCCATGCTCATCAACACCTCACAGACCCAAGATGGCTGCTGCACATCCAGGCGAAAGTCTCTATTCCAGGCAAGAAGGAGAACTGGAAA
Source organism: Stenella coeruleoalba (assembly GCF_951394435.1). Lineage (NCBI taxonomy): Eukaryota > Metazoa > Chordata > Mammalia > Artiodactyla > Delphinidae > Stenella > Stenella coeruleoalba. The sequence goes on from NC_137155.1 coordinate 60,669,191, forward strand.
AGGCAGCTTATAGCTCATTAGCTGAAACTGTGTCACATGGCTGCCCCTACATGTAAGAAAACTGGGCAATTGAATGTTAAGTTTTACAGCTTCTCCAGGAGAGACAGGTGAAAAGGAAAGGGTTTAGAAATGGAGATTGTGTGAGCATATGAGCATGCTAGGGCTAGTAAAGTAATGGTACTGTAATTAAATGGTAATTAATTAATTAAATGGTGTTGATTAAATAGTTTATTTCCATATTTTAAATGTCACAGGTATTGTCTCTTACTTAGCATTCTGTCACTATTACATTTACCAGGACTTCTGCAATTTGTCTCCCAATATGTCCCCCGATTTTATTTTATTTTCTCCATAGATTAAGATTTCTTAGTGTGTTCATGTGTGTATTATTATTTTTTTTAAACAATAGGACTCTTCAAGGACCTGTGTTTGCTAGCAGAGTAAACCTGTTCAGAAATGAAGCAACACTGTTATGAGAATGAGAATGGTTTTCTCCACAGCCACCTGCCCTTTTACATTCCAAGATTCATCCAGCTAAAAACTATCATCATTAACAATAAAACTTCCTTTTATAAAAGGGAAAAAAAAAAAAAAAAAGATCCCGGGGAACTCAGCAAACATTTCATGCCTCTAAGAGACACCAGGTGGCAGTGCAGCGTAAGAAGTGAGTGGATCTAGTTGTATCCATACCTTGATTCCATCAAATTGAATAAATAAATATAATTTTTAAGTGTGTGCCTTATCCAGATCCTTGTGCCACCAGTTCATCATGGTTTCAACCTCCTTTCCAGAAATGAGCTATGCATGATGCCCTTTGCGTGACACACATTTCATTTGGCTTATTAACATAAAAATTCTCTTCAGATGGGAGATTGTTTACTGGAAACACAACTGCGTTGTCTAATGCAACATCACCCAAGGCATTTTAGGAAATGATGAGTTCACACCTTGATATTTGTGTCCACAACTCTGGGTCATATGGGCCCTCCATGGGTAAATGTTTGTGGGGCAGAATGGCTTAGGCAAACTACCTACTTTTAAGGGTGAGGCTCTAAGGGCTAAAGCTGTATTCTTTTCTCCTCTAGGAATTTTGAATCCAAAGATAAAACAGAGACACATATGAAGAGCAAAGTCGCTTTTCCTTTTTTTAAAGAAAAGTATAGTGGCACTTTAATCTTCAAACATATATTCCTTTTTCTGAATCCACTGAGATTTCAGACTAAGCTATACACCTTCGTCTGAAACGATATAAACTGAGTTGCTAACACGGATGTTTACCTATGGACTAGCTGCTATTATTACTCAACAAATTAACTTACTGGGTTTGTGGTGTAGGGAGGAGGAGGTTTTTTTTTTTAAAAAAAGCTTTCGCCTATACAATCAGGAAGCAAGCTGAAAAGGGTAAGTTAGCCTATTCATCTTGACAAGATATTCAGGACGGAACAGTGCCAAGCATAAGGGAAATCTAACTCTTTTCCTATGAATCCCAGAATTCTGCAGAAGATAAAGATGACTCACATACCAGAAAGTTCTTTAAAAGCATCACTTTATTTGCTATAAGAATATAATCTGGCCCGTCCATACAACCCATCATGCAAAAAATCATGGTAGGCATTTTACAAGCAATGCAGAATTTCAATACTTGTACATTTGCTCAATTAAAAGATTAGCAAAGGCTGAAGAGTAACAGCTTGGGATAAAAGAATACAGAAGGAGTCAACTTTCTTCCTCAGGATCATGGCTTCCAATACCAAGGAGCACAGTCAAGAAAGCACAGCTGGGCTTCCCTGGTGGCGCAGTGGTTGAGAGTCCGCCTGCCGATGCAGCGGACACGGGTTCGTGCCCCGGTCCGGGAAGATCCCACATGGCGCGGAGCGGCTGGGCCCGTGAGCCATGGCCACTGAGCCTGCGCGTCCGGAGCCTGTGCTCCGCAATGGGAGAGGCCACAGCAGTGAGAGGCCCGCACACCGCAAAAAAAAAAAAAAGAAAGAAAGCACAGCTACAATCTCAATACCTAAGACTCAAGATACTGAGGGACAGGTGAGGACCATCATTTGTGGGTTGATCCACTGGAGGCCACCACCCCATGGACAGTCTCACTGTGTGGCCAAATGACTATGCAGCAAGCACTAAGGCATCTGTATACAAACAGGTAGAAATTACCTGTCGAGTTAACCTAATTCAGGTGGATTAGACTCTACCAGCCTGCAGAAGGGTCCTCTTGCTCAGGCACTAAGCAGGGAGGTAAGAATTAATTGCTTCCTTAATGAAAAGTCAAGTGATTTTCCTTTCTGTATAGCAATTAAATTTCCCTGAACTACCGTTGTAAAGCACATTATAAATAAATTGCTCAATAGCCTGATGGGCACTGAACTCTGGTGCAGACTCAACTTGCAAAACTGTCGTTTATTGGAAATGAATGTGGAGAATAAGAAGAGAAGATGCTACGCGCTTTACAATCAGACCCCAAAGGCTGTGGCTCAGGGTACAGTCCCCTCTTTGAGGGGCATCCCAGAGAGTTTTCCCAGCAGTGGGGTGCTCACGGCTACCTCTGCTGTGTACCTATGGCTCTCCAGGCTCAGCCATAGCAAACAAAACCTATGTTATCCCTAATCTTCATCGCAAAAGGCAAGAGTGGGGATTATGAAGGCCATTTTCTAGTCAAGCAAACTGAGCCTTTTAAAGGTTATGCCATTTAGACTGAGGACCTGCAACTAGTTATAGACAGAACAGGCCCGGAGATCAGACCTGACAGACAACAAACCTGAAGTCTTCCATCGCACCAGACCATTTCTGAAGGGATCAAAAGCTATTTCTGACCTTGAGATTTTTCTTACCATTTCTGTGAATTTAGTCCCAAAGTAAAAACTTTAGGGAGAGATACAGAAAGGCTAAAAAATGCCACCATGAAGAGAGGTAAGTCATAGACCTCTATCCCGCCAACAGCTGTGAGAGCAATTGGGCTCCCAAAGGGACTCAGATATGTGGTCTGTTGGGAAGATGACCTGAAATTTAACTTACAGTCACCTCCAAACTTACGGAGAAAAATCTGCCAATACGGAATTCAAATTAGCTTCAGCATTTTATACTCTCTTGAACCAGGACCATAAGACTAAATGGACATTTCCTGGGTGAATCTCAAACCAGGAGTCCCTGAGGTACAGGCATCCCATTGACTTCTGGCATTGTCTACCGTGAGTGAAGAGGAAAGATGGGAGAAAAGCAGATCCAAAATCCATCTCCTGCAAACTCTCATGTTCTTAAAGGTACAGCAAGGCTATCAGGCATGAGGCATACAATGAGAACCGCAGACAACAGTCTTTATTTTTAACTTGGATCTGCTTTATGAAGCCTAAGTTCAAAAGTACATATGAATACAATTCATCAGTTCTCCTTTCCCTCTAAGATAGTTCCATTCAGAAGTACAACTTCTGGACTTCCGTGGTGGTGCACTGGTTGAGAGTCCGCCTGCTGATGCAGGGGATACGGGTTTGTGCCCCGGTCCGGGAAGATCCCACATGTTGTGAAGCAGCCGGGCCCGTGGGCCTTGGCCGCTAAGCCTGCGTGTCCGGAGCCTGTGCTCCGCAACGGGAGAGGCCACAACAGTGAGAGGCCCGCGTACCACAAAAAAAAAAAAGAAGTACAACTTTTGTTGGGAATGCAATGACTTTGAAAGTTCCATGTTTACTTGAATTGTAAATATTTGTATTAAAAATTGGAAAAGATGTTTTTAGAAGTGCATTTCTTAAATATAATGATTATTATTAAACCGATATTCTCATTGGGGCAAGTCAATTTCCAGGGATGAAAAAAGTGTCAATGGGAAGAATTTCATTTTTTTCTGAACGGGTAGCATCATTTTAACTTGGGTCCAATTTAGACTTTGAAAGATCTATACCAATAAAAGCCGCATGAGACAACCCTCTTACGGGTTTGCTGCTAGAGGCTGCATGGACTTCCAAATCCTGTGACTGATGGCTCTATAACAGAACAGCAAAGGGGAAACTCACGTATAGGCTTCACCGTGCCTTGGTGGAGTCAACAATGATAGCACCAGCCCTGAAGGCTTCATTCTGGAGACATATCCCACTGTGGCTGGTTAGTGCCCAGAGGCAGATGGGTGGGCCTCTCCCTCACTCCCTCTTCCCCTTGATTTATTTTCTGTTCCAGTTATGTGAGATGTTCTGAATCTTTTGCATTTTGATCCTCTGATCCAGCATCTTGTACCTTGCAGGATCTCATCAGTTTTCTTTGGGACCGAAGGTGCGTAGGCGCTAGATGCATAAGCAGGGTGTTTAAAATGACGCAGAGGAGGCTTGGTGACTGCAGGCCATGCAGAGGAAGACAGACAACGGTTAGCCTCACCAACTACACAGTGCTCCTAAATCCTGGGGGTGACTTCCTGGCCTCCAGACCTGTTTGTTTTCTTTAAAACCAGGAAACAAACAGGGTTGAACTCTCACTAGAAATCTTATTGCAAATAGATGAATAAGCACATCATCACTTTGGTCATTCACTTAAAATAAATAAAGATAGGGCTTCCCTGGTGGCGCAGTGGTTGAGAGTCCGCCTGCCGATACAGGGGACGCGGGTTTGTGCCCTGGTCCGGGAAGATCCCACATGCTGTGGAGCGGCTGGGCCCGTGAGCCATGGCCACTGAGCCTGCGCATCAGGAGCCTGTGCTCTGCAGCGGGAGAGGCCACAACAGTGAGAAGCCCGTGTACCGCAAAAAAAACCAAACAAAAATAAATAAAGACAAATGCCTAGGAAAAAAAAATTCCTACAGATAGACAATGATGACCCCAGAATACAAAGTTTCTTTGACAATGAATGGATGGGGTTAAGGAAGTGAGAGGGAGCAGTGACGTCACTTTGGGAAAAAAATAACAAAGCAAACACAGGTGAGCACAGCCATCTCATTAATCAGCACTTAGCACTGTATGTAAGCTTTTAGGGTTGCAAAGTGGCACACAATCCCGGAGTGCTAATAAGAAGCACATCATTGAGAAAATATTTGCAAAGCACATGTATAAAGGTCTTGTACCCAAAATATGGAAAGAACTCTTAAAATCCAACAAAAGGAAACAAACAACCCAATTTAAATATATGCAAAGATCTGAACAGACTCCTTGCCAAAGAAGATATACATATGGCCAAAAAGCATAGGCAAAGATGCTCAACAATTTTTGTCACTCGGGAACTGAAAATTAAAACAACAGTGATATATACTACACACCTATTAGGATGTAGTACTGCTGAATGAAAAAAAGCATATATACATCTAATCTTAATATTATAAAAACATATAACTGTGTGCATAGGAAAATCTGGGAGAACATACATTTAAACCATAGCCGTGATTATCTCTGAGTAGTATAAACATGGCAATTTAATTTCTTTCGAATTGTTTACACTTTCTATTTTTTCTATGGTGATCAAGTTTTAGTGATGTAACTTTTTAAAAAGAAACATACTAGTAAAAATTTCTTCCATAGAATCAAGTATCGAAGCTATTCTACAAAACTATACATAATGGAAAGTCAGGAAAACTGAGTTTACTCTGCACTTTAGCCCGACACCTTTCAGAGCACTCACAGCTGAGTATACTTTTCGCAGCCTAGAGATCAATATTCATTCACCGACTTGTTAAAGCACTTAACTGTGTGTCCTACTGATACAACAATGAACAAAACAGGCAGAAACCTCTACCCTCATGGGGCTTCCATTCCAGTAACCCCCTCTGAAACCTGTGACTTGCTTACAGAAGAAAAAGTGTTCAATCATAATAAGTAATGCTATTACTACAAGCTCTACACTATCCACACCTACTTTGCCTTTGGAGTTAGGCTAACATGTAAGTTCAGATTTTCAGCAAATGGTCCTATAGTGCCAGAATAATGTATATGCAGATTTAAAAGAATATCTCAGAATGTTTAATTCTGTTTCTTGGGGTAAACAAGGGATTGCAGCACAAAACACTCTAGGAACAAATATAAAAACAGTCCCGTTACCCTGGAGAATGGAGTAGAAACAGGCGAGGGCTTCGCATTAAAAGCTGATGGTCCCCACACTTCTGGGCTAGCTGATTTACTGCTCTTTAAGTCACAGTCCCTCTCCATATTCATTCTATTTTCACTACTCAGCATGAACCCAGCCAAAGTATTATTGAATTTCCCACTTCTCAGCATGAAGAAACATTTACCGTTTGCTAGAATTCTGATCGTCAGAACGGAAGCTCTCCTTGCCACTGGAGTCGCTGCAAATAGAGTTGAATCCGCTGATAGAGATCGGCTCCCCACCGAGATTGTGGAAATGCTTATATGCCTGCTGTCACCCTCACTCAAAATGTGGGAAAAAATAAAAATTCACGCAGTGCTGTTTGTACGCATTGACTGCCTTTCCCCTCTACAGGGGAACATGAAATGATGACAGGGCAAAACAGCGGCACCTGGGATGAGGGCACGGTTTTGAATTTAATGAGGACCTTTCTTCCGGGGTGGTGCTGTGGCCACTTAAGGACCCTTTCCTTTGTCTTTTGGCGATTCCTGAGATATTTCTGGAAGGAGATCTGGCACTTTCCCTTTCGATGACTGGGTACCTCCCACAGCTGAACCCAGGCAGTAGTGTTACAATCCTCTTCTGCTCCCTCAACCCAAGCCCCTCCCCGCCCCAAGCAGAGAAGAACCAAATTGGGAACAGAATCCCCTCCCCTTCATAGGCTTATCAACAAGATGGACCCTTTTCCTCTTGGAGACACGTTCACAAAGTCTGCTCTTGTCTCCTAGAGCAATTTACTTGGAGAAAACGATCTCATTGGCTAATGAAGATTTGACAAAGACACGTTTCTCTGCACAAAGCCTGAACTTGGGAAAGTCATTCTCTATATTACTTTCAAATGTGCTTAGGAAAAGAAAAGTTCAAGACAAAAACTGACACATCATCATCCTTTATTATACAATTACAATGTTTGTTTTTCATAGACGTTAGCGCTCTTTTAGGAGTTTTAATCCTCATTTGTTTCAATCTTATCTTTTTCATAAACGCAATTTCTCCCAAAGGTGTCTCTGACTTTCGCCCTTTCGTCTGCCATCACCAACTTTTTATTCTCTCTCTCTGAGGCCACTTTGCTTGGTGGCGACTTTTTTTTCCCATAGGAAAATAATGCATAGACTTATTCTTCTTCAGAAAATAGACTGCGGTTTATTCATATATCAAATGTAACTGTGTTAAAGTTAAACTAGTATGTCCATGGCAGGACTTCTCAGAGACCTAAAGGATGGCGACATGTATCATGAATCCCTAAGAACAGCCAACAGCATGTGTTTTTCTAATTTTGATTAGGCCAAGGCACCCCCTTTATCAGGAGCATGTCACACTTTCGGAAGGACTGGTTTAATTCATTATCACTGTCGTTCTCATGTCATAACATGTTGTATCTTATTAATTCGGTGTGCCCTGTTGTTTGCACTGACAGCAGGCAGAAGGAATGGTCACTAGTGCTCGTCTAATCTACGTGCACCCTAATTCCCGTGCAGTAAACCATGATCTGCATTAGAACCCAAATCTGTGTCTTCAATCCCCCACGGCTTCAGTGTGATCTTGCAGGGCCACTGCACAGCAGCAGCAACTGGGAAATTTTCTGAATCTCTGCTGTAGAGGACTGCCTCCAAAGGCAGAAACTTGATTTACTCTTAGCTTCTGAATAAATTCTAATATTGGCACCTTTAAAAAAAAAAACAAAAGTGTTCTGCATGTGTTTTCTTCTCTTTCAAAGATAATGCCATAACATGACCTTTGGAAAAAACATTTCCACATGTAGACATTTTCTAACTGCATTTACACACGCACAACACATACACTAACAAGATAAAAAACAATCATTTATTGCCTCATAAATGTTGCTTTACATGAAGAACAAAATCCCACTGCCATACATTCCATTTCTAAAATAGTGTCTATTGATATCTGTCTGAAATTTGATGCGAAGTCCTTATAAAAATGCTCAAAAATCATCCATGAGTTTTGAATTGCAAGGGATTGATGTGTCAACATCCGTTCCACGAGGATAAAATGATACAAGAACTGAGCCTGTGATTTTCATTTCAGGATCCGTGATGGTAAAATAATGATAATATCTGACATACATCGTGTACTAGGCACAATGCTAAGAATTTAATGTGAACCAGCCTTTAATCTTCACTACAATTCAACAGGCAAGCACTGTTATCACCCCCCCCCTTTTTTTTTTTTTTGCGGTACGCGGGCCTGTCACAGTTGTGGCCTCTCCCGTTGCGGAGCACAGGCTCCGGACGCGCAGGCTCAGCGGCCATGGCTCACGGTCCCAGCCACTCCGCGGCATGTGGGATCTTCCCAGACCGGGGCACGAACCCGTGTCCCCTGCATCGGCAGGCGGACTCTCAACCACTGCGCCACCAGGGAAGCCCCGATCACCCCCTTTCTGAGTGAGGAAACTGAGGCTTTTAAGTAACTTGCCAAAGTTTGAGTGAGGAAACTGAGCTTAAGTAACTTGCCAAAGTTTACACAGCCAGCATTGCAGGAAGTCTGGATTCTGGGTTCACATCCAAGTGGTCTAGCCTCAGACCTCACATATTTAAAATAACCCGGGACCAAAGTTCAGAGTATGTTTTAATAACTACCATAATAAGCTAAAATAGTAATTCATTTATACTATCAATAATTTGAGTATATATCTGTGATATATGGGATTCTCGAATACCATTGTTCATAGCCATAATCATACTTCCCCCAAAGCAAAAGCAAATCATTCCTCCTTAATACAATTTGTGTGGTAATGGCTCAGGAAGGAATTGCATAAACATCGTGGCTAACAGGTCTCTTAAATAGCTGCTTTTGTCTCTTCCCTCACCTACGTGGGTTTGGGATGGAACAGGTGTTCCAGAGGTCTAAGCACCAGAGACAAGCAAACAAGTCAGGGGAGCCCCAGGGTCTTGGGTGAAATTTTTAACTTGGTGGTTCTCACCCCTCACTGCATATGAGAACCACCTGGGGAGCTTTTAAAACTCCTGGGTACCCCAGACCCATGAAAGCAGAATCTGTGTGGGGTTAGGCTGAGGCCTCAGGAGTTTCTAAAGCCCTTCAGATAATTCCACTGTGCAGGTGTTTGCAAACTACCGTTTCAGCCTCGCCAATCTTCCCCCTCCTTATCTTCACAAAGGGAACGACAGTGATAATATTTTGCACACACTGCAAGTGTTCTATAAATTGTAAAGAGCTAGCCAGGGCTCTTGCTGTAGTTTGATCACAACGAACTGCCTGGCTGGTGAGGAGTCCTTTATGCATCAATTAAAGTTACCTGTGGTCTTCAAAATTAGGCTTTTTTTTTTTTTTCTCTCCTACCCACATAGTTTGTTCTTCCTGTTGGGTCTAACATGAAGACAAAAGCTCTGAGAAATGAAGAAACAAATGTTCTTTCTGTTGGAAAAAACAACTTTGATGCTATCACCTGAGGATTGTGAGGAAATCTGCAACACTCAGAGTCAGCGATCCTTCCTCAATATACTGAGCGCTTGGAAAAGCAACGAGTAAGACCAAAGAGGATGTTCCTGGTGTCTGACTAAGGCGTGAGAGCAAGAGTGGGTGCTTTAAAGTCGGAGAGACCTGGTTTTAAAGCCTCCTTCACCTCCCCCAGCTGTTTAGTCTTAGGCAAACACCCCCCCTCTCAAGTGTCACTTTTCCCCTCTGAATAACAATGTTACACACTTAACAGGGCTTCTTGGGAGGACTCAGCGAGATGGGGCATGTGAACCATGTGAACCACAGTGACTGGCATAAAGAAGGCCTTCAGTTAAGGGCAACTTTTATTATTATTGTAGTGACAGTGACCATGTCCGGGGGAACTGCTGGTGGGTAAGGGGAGCTCTGGAAAGACTCTGGGACAGGCACCACCATCCCTGGCAGCGCCGATCTTGGGCTGGTGGAAAGGGTGTTGCTCACTCCTTCTGCCCTTTTCAGAGAATCGGCCTGACATCAGTTTCGCCCTCTGGATTTGTCTTCTCTCTGGACTCTTTCTAGCTTCTTCCTGGGACAACTTCTCAGAGCATCTGGAATTCCAAACCCGACTTATACCTGTTTCTGACTGAGGCAGCCACACTAGCACATTTGGTATGAATTAACTGCGTTCTGAAGATAAGCTCGTGGGAAGACACGCAATCAGCCAAAAGACTCCTCTCACTAACATCAGCTCCACAGAGAGTGGAATCAAGACGGGTTCATCCCAGTCCCAAAGGAAGAAACACACCCTTTAAAATTAGCAGTTTGGCTGAATTGGTTTTCATAGCTGGTCTTTTCCTTAAAGGGCAAGTGGAAGATGTTAATTTGTCTCACCAGAACAGGAGACTTGGTCCTTGTTCAATATCTAGGCTTCCCAGCAAACAGTTTCAAAAATGAAAGTGAAGTGTAACAACTTTTTGTGAACCCGGGGCTTTGCTGTTTAAGGAGCCCAGTAGCATGGCCTGTCTTCTGTGCAGTTCAGTGTCTTTATATCCATTATCTCATTTGTAGTCGCCCCTCACCCATCCTTGGAAGGGAGTCAGATTCAGTTCTTTCTCTGTCCCCATATGACTGGGACACATAATTTCAGTTTCCCATAAAAAGAAAAAAACAGATAGTAACACTCACTGCAGAGGCCTGAGAATGACAAGAAAGCAACGTATTAGAAACAGCCAGCACAGCGCTGACACGTAGTAGGCGTTCACCCAGTATCAGTTTCCATCCCTCTCCTCAGAGGCAGATCCTACATTTCAGGAATTATCTGGAAGATTTGCAATTGCCAGGAAAACTCAGCAGCAGAATACTTTCCCAGCTAGGGAATTGCTTTGTCTCCTCAAGACATGAAAGCGTTACATGAAGGCCATGCTGATAGGTCTTCCTTCCTTTTGCAGAAATACAATCTAGCGACATGAACCCAGCCAGAAAATTACTCTTAAACCATGCACATTAGATGTAGTGCTGTCTAAGGTGAGGGTCTATTCTTAAACTCTTCAAGGTGTAGTTTATATTAAAACTAGAATACTTAAACCCAGCATCTACATTGGAAAAGACTCTGGTTCTCCAAGGACTCTTCCTCAAGAAAATGGGAATACTAACTAATCTACTGGTGCCATATCTGAAGCGTACAGAGCAAAGAGCACAGGAGACAGGAAGCTTGCTGTCTGAGAAGCTATCCAGAAAAAGGCCAATTGACACTGCCTGAACCAAACCACTCCCTAGTGTGGAAAGATCACCTGACCAGCATTTCCACGTCCCCAGAGGAATACATGGCCACAGGGAAAAAAATAAACCACATAGTTTTATTGCCCTTCATCCAACCTGAAGCTGTTTGCTTCCACCTGCATTTCTCAACCCTGGATGCCCATCAGATCACCTGGAAAGCTTCAGATTTACTGCATTCCTAAGCCCCACCTCCAAGAGTCTTGAAAGTAATCTGTTATTTTAAGGTGAAGCCCAAGCAAGTATGTTTGTAACGCCCAGTGGTTCTAACTCGTAGCCAGGTTGAGAACCACTGGCTTAGGTGCCGAGTTTGTTTTGAGAATATGTCCCCTTAAGTTTCGAGGGATGCTTGGGGCAGCTGACAGGGTCTGGTCATTGCACACAGGAGTGGCCAACCCTTGGCCACATGCTAAGATCTGTGACAAGAATCAAATCCACGAAGGTCTACTTTTGGGAGAGGTGGTGTGGTATTGTGAGAGAAGCGTGGGTTTGGGGTGTCACAGAACTGGATTAAACTATTACCAGCTGTGAGATCCTAAGGAGATAATCTGTTTTGGGATTCAGGGTTTTGGGTTTGTTTTTGTTTTTTTCTGTAAAATGGGGAAAATGGTAACTTCTTTGCATGGTTGTTGTGAGGATTTTAAAGGGGCTATAACTGAGATAATGCAGGTATGGTACCTTGCAACCTCGCGGAGTGCCAGTGTGTCGTAGGTGCTTGGTGTGTGGCCACCATCATTACACAGCACAGGAGATGAAAGGTCATCACAAGGAGCCTTTAAATGGTGGCCTCCCTGGTGGATTTCTTATTATAGTATAGAAAAGTCATGTCATTCCCCGTACAAATGGATTTTACCACATGAAAGACCTCAGCACACAACGAAGAGATGAACTTAATGAATTTATTTGTGACTATTTGGCAGAGAACACACCACTGTGATTCACAAAAGGCTAATTATCCAAAATGAGCATTTGTGGGGAAAAATTACATATATATATATATATATATATATATATATATATATATATGTTTGTTTTTCCATTCAGCTACCTAAGGGAAACACTTTGCTGAAACCCAGTGCCATTTTAAGCAAAGCAGAATCATCTATCCCACATTCTAAACTATTTATACCATGTACAAATACTGAGCCTCATTCAATCACTTTGGGCTATTCCTTACCATGAGCTGGAACCCCCAGATGGGAAGGGTGGCTTAGATACCCAACCAGGATGGAAGGAGTTTCAGTCCCTGAACTCCAATCTTGACGTAATTAGGAAAATGACAAACAAATGACTTTTGATTCTTAAGACTCTTTGCATTTACTATGCCGAGCCATAATAATTCTTTGAGTCACCTTCATTGGAAGCCATTCTCGAACCACTGATTCCCTGGTCTTTGAGATACCTCTTCCTTATGCTTCACCCTACAGATCACTGATCCTGGCTATAAACTTCATTAGGACGGGACAGGGTGTTATACACATTTGCATCCCCAGAATTTAATCCCAGTACTGATAACAGTTGGTGCTGAAAAATATTTAATGAATGAGTAAACTACTCGGCATCATACTCAGTAACTTTCATAAATCTCTCATTTACTAAAGAAGAGGGGAATCACTTAGAATACACACCAGCTGACACAGCTGACTAGAATCTACAAAACCTAATACTTCTCCTTTGCATCAGCAATGCCTTGATACCTAGATTTGTTGCCTGTGTTTGCTCAAAGAAGAATGTCGGCAAGCTCCTTTCCTTTGAAGTTTCAAATTTGAGGCCTGAGCACTTTTGTTTTACACCAAAGCTATAACCTCAACTCAGGTCTTACTGAGAGGCTGAGGCACAGTTTTCAAGTCTCTCTGACAAACAGCTGAAAGAGCAGGAGCAATTAGGTAAGGCTGGAAAATAAGCTCTTTTCTTATTCAAACAACTGCTAGCTATTAAATGCCCTGCGACCTTATGATTTAATGATTAATCGTTTAATTTAATAAAAATATTATTTTAATTAATAAAAAAGAATAAGAAAGCCCTCCCTCAAGGAGATGATCATCTTCAATCGAGTTCTTTGTTTTCATTTTGTTTCTCCTGGCAAGCACAAAGAACATGAGGCATGCTCTTTCAAAGGAGAAAAATATTTGGGAGATTACGCAAGCTAAGTCTTTTGTTCGATTTTTTTTCATCCGTGTGTGCCTTTGTCCACGTGTGCATCTGAAGATGGGGAGTGTAAGGCCAAATCAATAGCTCTGTCCTGTGCTCACACCAACTATGACCTCTGGCAGAAGAAGCCTGTAAAGTTAAATTTCTTTAGGGTTCTAGAGCTCTGAAGTGCTAAATCACGTATAACAAATGTGTTTTGCTCTGGTCCATAGTAAGGATGACAACTGGCATCCCTTAAACTGAACTCAAGATAGAAGGCAATTGCAGAGACCACTCGTGGGAATCTTTACTTAAAATTAAGACAATGCAGGATCCCTCCACACCCCACAGTTGTGCCTGAAATCGGTACCTGCATAATTGTACTCTACCCCAGGCAGAGTACAACTGTGAAAGAAAGGCTGTTCCAGTGTGGACTGTTTGACATCAGTCTTTACGCCTGACAATGAAACTCGAGCAAAGAGTACAGGATTGCCACCTGCTAACTTTGGGCAAGCTATTTATCTGAGTATGCCTCAGTTTCCTAATTTGTGAAATGGAGATAACAGTACCTTCCTTAGAGGGTTGTTGTGAAGATTAAATGAGATAATACGTGTGAAGAACCTAGCATTGTCCCTGATATTTGATAGATGTGCAATACATACCAAAGTATTTACTGTTAAAAACCTGTATTAGGAAGATCAGAAGTTACCATTTTTGAAGTTAATCACTCAGTAACTTACAATACACATAATATTTTGTTTTTGTAAAAGCAACATAAGCTTCCTAAAATGTCTTCAGGCCTCAGGGCTGGTCAGTTCTCTTCTGAGGAATCCTCTGAATGGATGTTTTATCCGTAGTCCCCTAGAACAGGACACACAAAAAATGTCATTGCAAGCCAGCTGGCATCTCAACGCACCAACTCTTTCTACATCAGGCAACGGAGATTAGAAGCAGAGCTGCATCTATTGCCAACACTACCGTGCAAGCCAGAAGCTGCTCACACAGGAGCAATCAGCTATCTGCATCAGCGAATGACTACGGTACTGTACCTTTCCATCTAACGATCACTTCGGAAAAGTGATGTGACCGAGGCGCTGGGGGCATCTGCTCAGAAGCCACTGACTAGTCTCCATCGTTACCAGTCATGATTGGAAGAGAAGCTCTGGGCCACTCCTCCAGCGAGAGCCAACATTGGCTCAGCCTTCCATCATTTACGGCCCGCCCATGAGCTTGACTGCGTTCACAAACCTCATGGGGCACACTTGAAGTTGGCACTAGAAAAAAATTGTCTGCAGGTGCTATTACTTTACCATCTAAGAGTCACTTTGCTATGGGCATGCAAGGAATCAAGGTGATGTCCTCAGAGCAGTTTCCTGGTGCTGGCGTGTCAGGAGAAAGCTTTGATAATTTTGTAAACCACACAAGCAGTTCTTTAATGAAGTGGTCTCTGGTGGCTTCAGGACTGACACATGTGACAAACAAAACTGTCTCGGAAGACAGTCACAGATTTTTCACTAGGAAATTCTTTAATATATAATATTTGAGCAAACAGAAACTATAATTAATAATATAACAAATACCCAGGTACTCTCTCAATACAGTTTAAGCAGATCTTAACATTTTGCGTATTTGTTCAAAAATTTGTTTAAAGAGATTAAATACCAAGGTAGAATTTAAGTACCTAATATACCCTTCCCTTCCCCCCACAAAAAAACATCCAGAATTTGATGTTTATTATTCCTGTGCATATAGTCGTTCAATTATTGCATCTCTATGCAACCATAAAATATCTACTTTTATTTTTGCTTGTTTTTTAAAGATAATACAAATTGCGTTAGATGGTATAAATCTTATTGAAACTTGCTTTTCTTGCCCAACATTATGTTGAGCATTGTTTGCAACAGCAAAAAAAATGGAAAAACCACCATCGACAGAAAAATGATTAAACATCCTGTAGCACATTTATATAATAGGATATTGTACAGATGTTAAAATGGATGATGCTTTTCAAAGAACTAGCTTTATATTTTGCATGGAATTTCTTCTGCCATACATTAGCAGACTTTCTGGGAGTTTTTCTTAAAAGTGTTTCTTTTAAAAGAAGGACAGGGCTGGATTTTGGTTTTTTTATCCAAATTTCTGTATTTTAAGAGCAGAGTTCGAACCATTTGCAATTATTCTTATTACTGATAGTTTTGGACTTGATTCTACTCTCTAATTTTATAATCATTCTTTATTCCTTGCTTCTTTTTTTTTCCTTTCTGCCTTATATCAAGTAGATACATTTTCTGTATTCCCTTTCTTTGTTGTTGTTCATTTGCTGACTTAGATGCTATAGGTTATATTTCTATTATTTTACTGATGATCCTTTGTGTTGCAAAAAAAGTTACAAAATTACAAAGCTCTGCCCGAAGACAGAATAGATCTTAGCATTCCTTAACTCCCTCTTAAATATCCCCTCTTCCATCTATAGCTTCTGTTTCCTATTTTAACGCAAAAAATATGGACATTATTTTTATGGTGACTAATTACTCACATTTACCAACATGCTTTATTTACTTGTGTGCTCACCATTAATTCCTGTCTCTCACACTTTGCTTTTGGGTTCACCTTTCTTCCTCTTGAGGCATGTCCCTTATACTTCTTTTAGTGAAGTCTGGAGTGCTAAATTATGTCATGGTAAACCTAAAATGTTTTTACTTTGCCTTCATTCATAACTAATAATTTAGCTATTTTAGCTATTATATAATGCTTTATTTTCCCTCAGCCTATGAAAGATATATCTTCATTGTCTTTTGGCATCTGCTGTTGCTAACGCAAATTTTGCTGTCAGTTGGTTGTCATTTTATTACAGGCAACCTGCTCGCAGCTCCCTTGAACATAACCAGCTTCTTATAGCATTTAATATTTTCTCACCCTTGACATAATTTGGAACAATCTCACACAATGCATTTCGGTATGTGTTTGGTATTACTTAGGTATGGCAAGTGAGGTGCATTTACTGTCTAGGAATTTGAGCCTTTAGAGCTGTTTATCTATCTTCCATGCTCTTTCATTTTTAAAATTGAGATATAATTCACATACCATATAATTCACCATTTGAAGTGTACAGTTCAGTGCTTTTTATTTTATTCACAAGGTTGTGCAATCATCACCAATTTTTTTTTTTTTTTTTTTTGCGGTACGCGGACCTCTCACTGTTGTGGCCTCTCCCGTTGCGGAGCACAGGCTCCGGACGCGCAGGCTCAGCGGCCATGGCTCACGGGCCTAGCTGGTCCGCGGCATGTGGGATCTTCCCGGACCGGGGCCGAACCCGTGTCCCCTGCATCGGCAGGCGGACTCTCAACCACTGCACCACCAGGGAAGCCCCATCACCAGTATTTAATTACAAAACATTTTCTTTTTTTTTTCTCACATCTTTATCGGAGTATAATTGCTTCACAATGTTGTGTCAGTTTCTGCTGTACAACAAAGTGAATCAGCTATATGTATACATATATCCCATATCCCCTCCTTCTTGAGCCTCCCTCCCCCCCCCATACCATCCCTCTAGGTGGTCACAGAGCACTGATCTGATCTCCCTGTGCTATGCAGCAACTTCCCACTAGCCATCCATTTTACATTAGGTACTGTATATATGTCCATGCTACTCTCTCACTTCATCCCAGCTTTCCCTTCCACCCCTGTGTCCTCAAGTCCATCTCTATGTCTGTGTCTTTATTCCTGCCCTGCCACTAGGTTCATCAGTACAGCTTTTTTAGTTTCCATATATATGAGTTAGCATACAGTATTTGTTTTTCTCTTTCTGACTTACTTCACTCTGTATGACAGACTCTAGGTCCATCCACTTCACTACAAATAACTCAGTTTCGTTTCTTTTTATGGTTGAGTAATAGTCTATTTTATATATGTGCCACATCTTCTTTATCCATTCATCTGTTGATAGACATTTAGGTTGCTTCCATGTCCTGGCTGTTGTATATAGTGCTGCAATGAACAGTGTGGTACATGTATCTTTTTTTTTTTTAAGTTGACCATTTTTTGATATAAATTTATTTTTTTTTATTTTTGGCTGTGTTGGGTCTTCGTTGCTGTGCACAGGCTTTCTCTAGTTGTGGTGAGTGGGCTACTCTTTGTTGCGGTGCACAGGCTTCTCATTGCGGTGGCTTCTCTTGTTGCAGAGCACAAGCTCTAGGCATGCGGGCTTCAGTGGTTGTGGTGCGTGGACTCAGCAGTTGTGGCTCACAGGTTTAGTTGCTCCGCGGCATGTGGGATCTTCCTGGACTAGGGCTCGAACCCGTGTCCCCTGCATTGGCAGGTGGATTCTTAACCACTGCACCACCAGGGAAGTCCACATGTATCTTTTTGAATTATAGTTTTCTCAGGGTACATGCCCAGTAGTGGGATTGCTAGGTCATATGGTAGTTCTATTTTTAGTTTTTTAAGGAACCTCCATACTGTTCTCCATAGTGGGGTATCAAGTTACATTCCCACCAACAGTGCAAGAGGGTTCCCTTTTCTCCACGCCCTCTCCAGCATTTATTGTTTCTAGATTTTTTGATGATGGCCATTCTGACTGGTGTGAGGTGATACCTCATTGTGGTTTTGATTTGCATTTCTCTAATGATTAGTGATGTTGAACATCTTTTCATGTGTTTGTTGGCCATCTGTATGTCTACCTGGGAGAAATGTCTATTTAGGTCTTCTGCCCATTTTTGGACTGGGTTGTTTGTTTTTTTGATATTGTGCTGCATGAGCTGCTTGTATATTTTGGAGATTAATCCTTTGTTAGTTGCTTTGTTTGTAAATATTTTCTCCCATTCTGAGGGTTGTCTTTTTGTCTTATTTATGGTTTCCTTTGCTGTGGGAAAGCTTTTGAGTTTCCTTAGGTCCCATTTGTTTATTTTTGTTGTTATTTCCATTTCTCTACAAGGTGGGTCAAAAAGGATCTTGCTGTGATTTATGTCATAGAGTGTTCTGCCTATGTTTTCCTCTAAGAGTTTTATAGCGTCTGGCCTTACGTTTAGGTCTTTAATCCATTTTGAATTTATTTTTGTGTATGGTGTTAGGGAGTGTTCTAATTTCATTCTTTTACATGCAGCTGTCCAGTTTTCCCAGCACCACTTATTGAAGAGGCTGTCTTTTCTCCATTGGATATTCTTGCCTCCTTTGTCAAAGATAAGGTGACCATAGGTGTCACCTATATTTTGGGCCAGTACCATACTGTCTTGACTACTGTAGCTTTGTAGTATAGTCTGAAGTCAGGGAGCCTGATTCCTCCATCTCTGTTTTTCTTTCTCAAGATTGCTTTGGCTATTCAGGGTCTTTTGTGTTTCCATACAAATTATAAAAAGTTTTGTTCTATTTCTGTGAAAAATGCCCTTGGTAATTTGATAGGGATTGCATTGAACCTGTAGATTGCTCTGGGTAGTATAGTCATTTTCACAATGTTGATTCTTCTAATCCAAGAACATGGTATATCTCTCCATCTGTATATGTCATCTTTGATTTCTTTCATCAATGTTTTATAGTTTTCTGCATACAGGTCTTTTGTCTCCTTAGGTAGGTTTATTCCTAGGTATTTTATTCTTTTTGTTGCAATGGTAAATGGGATTGTTTCCTTAATTTCTCTTTCTGATCTTCGTTGTTAGTGTATAGGAATGCAAGAGATTTCTGTGCATTAATTTTGTATCCTGCAACTTTACCAAATTCATTGATTAGTTCTAGTAGTTTTCTGGTGGCATCTTTAGGATTTTCTGTGTATAGTATCATGTCATCAGCAAACAGTGACAGTTTACAAAACATTTTCTTCACCAATAAAAAAAAATCCCATACCCATGAGAATTCACTCTCCATTCTTCTCCCTCCCCAGGCTCTAGTAACCACTAGTGTATGTTCTGTCTCTATATATTTGTTTATTCTGCATATTTCACATAAATGGAATCATACAATATGTGGCCATTTGTGTCTGGCTCCTTTCACTCGGCAAAATGTTTTCAAGGTTCTTTCATGTTGTAGACTGTATCAGTACTTTCTTCCTTTAGTACGGTCAAATAATAAGCTATTGTATGGATATACCACATTTTGTTTATATATTCATCAGTTGATGGGCATTTAGGTTGTCTCCAGTTTTTGGCTATTATGAGTAATCTTGCTATGAATATTTGTGGACAAGGTTTTGTGTGAACCTATGTTTTCAGTTCTCTTGAGAACATAGCTAGGAGCAGAACTGCTGGGTGTTATGGTCACTCTATGATTAACATTTTAAGGAACTGCCAAACTGTTTTCCAAAGTAGTTGCACCATTTACATTCCCATCAGCAATGTATGGTGGTACTAATGTTTCCATATCATTGTCAACACTTGTTATTATCCATCTTTTTTATTCTTGCCTTTCTAGTGCATGTGAAGTGGTATCTCACTGTGGTTTTGATTTGCATTTCCCTAATGACTAATGATGTTGAGCATCTTTTCACGTTCCATTTGCCTATCTTCTTTGGAGAAATGTTTCTTCAAATCTTTTGCCCACTTTTTAATTGTCTTGTTTGTCTTTTTATTGTTGAGTTATAAGAATTCTTTACATATTCTGGATACTAAATCCTTATCAGATTTATGGTTTGCAAATATTTTCTTTCATTCCATGAATTTTCTTTTAGTTTTCTTGATAATGGAACATTTTTAATTTTGATGAAGTTGTATTATTAATTTTTCTTTGGCAGCTTGGGCTTTCAGTATTATATCTAAGAAACCATTGTCTAATTCAAGGTCATAAGGATGTTTTCTTCTAAGAGTTTTATGGTTCAAGCTCTTGCTTTTCTTTTTTTATATGGTTCCATCTGTACAATATGTTTGGTATAAAGTCCTAAGGACTATCTTCCAACATTAATTCTCTTTTCACCTGCGTTCTACCTTGAGTTTATACGACCAACTTGTTTTTCTTTGTTTTTAAAAAATCCCAATGACTATATGTTTGTTTCCTTTTTTAAAATTATTATTAATTAATTTATTATTTATTTTTGGCTGCATTGGGTCTTTGTTGTGGTGCATGGGCTTCTCATTGCGGTGGCTTCTCTTGCTGTGGAGCACAGGCTCTAGGCGCACGGGCTTCAGTAGTTGTGGCTTGCATGCTTAGTTGCTCTGCAGCATGTGGGATCTTCCCGGACCAGGGCTCGAACCCATGTCCCCTGCATTGGCAGGCGAGTCCTTAACCACTGTGCCAGCAGGGAAGCCCTGTTTGTTTGCTTTTTAACATTTCAGATTTTGGATTGCTTCTTTTGCATATCTCTGTTCTTGTTTGGCTTCAGCATAATTTTCCTTTATTGGTTTTAAAGGATTTTTATTCCTCCGTTTGGCTCTTTGAGTATCCTAAGACATATTTTAAGTTGCTTGACAGCCTGCACCAAGAGCCTGTGGTAGAGGCATGTGCACTGTGGGAGGTAACGTGTGGCATTCGTGAGGTCACAAGGAGAAACAGCGGGCTGGCTGTCATTATGAATGACGTGGAGGGCGTCTGCTAAACAAAGCATGGTTTATTATGTCAAGTGTTTCGAGAACGACCCACTCCACCTCCACAGGCTTTCAAGTGGTTGGAACTCAGATCCTGACACCCAATTTGGGACCACTTTAGACTGCAAAACTAAGGCCAAAGACAGGGTGGCTGAGACTCTGACTCAGAGGTCTTAGAATCCCAGCAGGCCAGCAATAGGTCCCTGGCATAGCAGGCGGGAACATGTTCGTGCAGATGTCCAGTATGTCAGAGGTCCCACCTGACCCAGGAATGTTATGACTTTACAAAGAAGAGCAAACACCATCACTACACACTGAAGTTGTTGGGTTTAGAAATGTTTTCCTCATGATGACTATAATCCTAAGAGCACAATAACCACAAACAGGGACAAGATGAAATGGGCTTCCAGAGACTACAGAGCAAGGTCTACTCAGTACTAAAAAAGTCAGTATAGTTGTATAGTTATAGTTGTATAGCTGTAAGTTAGTATAGTTGATACAAATCCAATTTCCAAGATGAGCCTTCTTCTGAGGACGGCTGCTTTCTACCTAGTCATAAATTAAATTGGATAATGCTCACTCACACACCAGGGCACCCGGCCTCATAAACATTTATGAGCACAAAATATGTGCTTGTCACCTCAGCAGGCACTGGGACAAAAAAGAATAAGACAGTCCCTACCCTTGAAAAAGCCACCGATCAATGGTTAAAGGACTTATAAGCAAATAATTATACGTCAGCATTAATTCTACCTAGATAGTTTGGAGAGACTGCAAAGAGAAATTAACCAGGGGAGAAAAGGGTAAAGACTGTTCTAGGCAGAGTGAGAGGCAAGTAAGTTCAGGGGCTACTCAGTGGACACTGAGTCCAGCTGTTGGACTGGGGTAGGGACACTGCATTAAGTTGAGGCTGAAAAGGCAGATGGACATAGATTATATTTCAGCTAATCTAAGATGCCGCTGATTATAAAGTGAACTATTATTTCATGTACAACCAAGAAAAAAATGCTGTTAATTCAATTATAACACCTCATTGCTTGCAAAACATTCCTATTTCAGAGTAGCTACAACGCAAGTCACTGTCTCTCTTTGAATGGATGAAACATGGAAATTCCCCAAAGAAACAATGTAAAAGATAAATTAACATTAGAAAACATAGTCTTTTAAAGATAAACTAAATGCAAACAAAATATGAATATAATTTTTCTTATCAAATTAGTGAAGTATCAATGTTAGCAGTAGCAAGAGCAAAGAGAAAAGGCAAACTCATTGCTAAAAGTATAAAATAATACTACTTTTCTGGAAATCACTTTGACAATAATGGGTCAAGAACCTAAGTATGTACATACTCTTTGAGTCAGTAATTGTACCTACAGGAATCTGTCCTAAACCCATACTTACAGACTCAGAAGAAGACTTATGTACAAGAACGTAAAGTTATTAATGATAAAAAGGCAAGCTATATAAATGCCAGATTATTGATGAATACAGTCGGCCCCTTGTGTCTACAGATGTGGAACCTGCAGTGATGGAGGGTTAACTGTGGGTGACTTGAGTATCCATGGATTCTGGTATTTCTGGGTAGTCCTGAAACCAATTCCATGGATGCTGTATATAAATAAATTGTGGCATAATCATATGAAATGTTAGTCAATCGCTGAAATATTTTTAAAATATTTAATAACATGGGGGGAAGCTCATAATGTAATAGTAAATTTTAAAAGGGAGGAAACAAAACTCCATGTAGAGTATAATCTCAAACTAGGAAAAAAAGGTATTTAAGAAACACTGGAAGGAGAGGTAATCTTGATTAGCTCTGAGTGGTAGCATTTTGGCAACATCTTTCCTTCTTTTAATTTGTATTACTTTTCGATTTTTCTACAATGTCCATATTTACCTGTTATAATCTCTCCTTCCCTCCAAATAAATGTGTTTTTCCAAGTTTTACTTGGAACCTAATTTGCATAGAGAATGTAAGCCTATGCATGGAGACAGTGACCAATAGGTACCTCTCATATTAAATAGTGATTACACAGGATTGTCATGAATGCTTAAAATTTTCTAGTAAATGTTAGATAGGATCCAGTACAGATCGTCCGTGACCTCCTTATTTCTCAATAGTAGATACTCGCTATGAGCACCCTCTATGAGTCAGTACTATGTTAAATTGATGAGTATTGTTTCTGATTCTTATTATCATGCAGACAGATGAGAAAACAGAAGCTCCAAGAAGCTGAATAAGTGTAGTGAGCCTGCACAGTGTGAACATGGCAAAGCTGAGATTTGAACCCAAGTCTCTCTCTCTCACCAAAAATTCATTCTTCCCCCTGTGCCACCTGCCTCTCAAAGAAATACTTGCACAGCATGTCCCGATGAACCTTAAGGAAGATCAAGATTCTACTCTTTCCATCAGTGAGCAGGAGAGATTGTGAACCAACTATGAATATGTTATGTCCATTCTTGGGAGAACCTTACAAATGTGGATGACAGAGACAAAGCCCTCTGATAACATGGGGTCAACAGGATACACAAGGGGCCAGATTCCCCACTTATCAACTGCTAAACTCAACTCCTGAGAAACGGGTCCTCTCTGCTGTCTGTGATCAACTAAGATTATGAAGCAACGATATTTACCCACCTGGCAAGGTAAGGCGACTAGTGGAGCTAGTGCTTGGGGCTGGTGAGCCATGAGAATGCTTCTTTGTGCCTGTAAAGAGGAAAGAGAGGATGAGAAAGAATAGGATTGTGGACAGACTTTTCAGACCGGTAAATGCTCACGTGCAATGTTATCAAATGATCCAAAAGTTTGGGTCTGAAGACAACATTGAGAAGAAGGTTGGGTGAGGGTGTGGAAGCAAAGCAGGGCATAGTCCATGGTCCAGAAAAGCCAGGAGCACAGGCTTTACCTCTGTGCGTGTGATAGTTCTCGGTCTCCAGACTGGTCTGAGCAGGCAGGCGTGCACTTTAGGATCACCAGGGAAGCGTTCTAAATATGCTGTTACCTGAGCGCCACACCCAGAGATTCTGTGTTCATTGTACGGGGCTGGAGCTCTGGCATTTGGATTTTCAAAGCCCACCCCAGGTGATGCTAATGTGCAGCCAGAGTGGAGAACTGCTGCTGTGAAAGGGAAAGTTCTGGATTTAGAAGTGAGAAGTCAGGGGTTTGTCTCTGCTTTGTCCCTATAGCCTTTACTCCCTATTGGACCTCAAGCAACAAACTTGATTTCTCTGGAACCTCTGAAGAGCTGTGAAGATGAAGTCTTCATCTGCAAAACGAGGGAAATGACAACAACTACATCCAAGTGTTCTGGCGAGAAATAAAGGAAGCGAGGTGAATTGTTCTGCAAAAGAACATTTACACATATGTGTGTGTGTGTGTATGTTTGTATATATATAATATATGCCTATACACACATACACGTATATATTATTTTATACATCAATATATGTATACACATAAAATGCACATACACATATATACATATATATTTTATCTATAAATGCAAATATTATTTGTTTATTCATTCGTTTCTTTGTTTATTTGGCCATACAGAGTGGGGCAAAAGAGGCCTGAAGGCCAGAATCCAGCAACATGACAAACGCCTGGACTCTGAGCTGGCAGAAAAGCAGACAGAATTCTCAGGCAGAGGGTAGGCATGATTTAACGTCAAGTTATTTGTCACAAGTCCCCTGAACCTATGCAAACTTTTTGTAAAGTCTACTTTCCATGCAGAGGCCTGGCGTGAGTGGAGGTTGTGCTAGTCTGAGTGAACACAGTCATGGGTAAAGATAACAAGAGGACACACTGACTGATCTCGGCATCAGATGAAGCAGGAACTTGGGGTCCAGGTGAGGGATAAGCTTTCCCAACCCCGGAATACCTGGTGAGATGTGAAGATATACACTAGGGATGGTGTTTGAGACTGTTCCATTTTAGTCTTAAAGAACAGGGTACTACCCCTGACATTCTGTGTTACTGTTAATTATTATTATCATTATTATTAGCAGTGGAAGTACCATTAATAGTGTTAGTCATAGTAGTAATAATAGTAAAAATAGAGAACACGAAATTAATCCAAACACCTCAGACCCACAAAAACTGTTAATTTGCACGAGGTGAGAGAAGTGATATCTGGCAGAACTTTTAGGTCTTCATTTTCCAGATCTTGTAGATGCCCTGAATGTAAGAGTTGGGTGATTTTTATAAATATGGCTTCCAGGGTCATTTGCTGACCCACTGAAGGGGAACCTCCAGGGAATGGAGCCACAAGTTTGCAGGTCAACACGTACTCCAGACGGGGTGCTCAGACACTAGAGGTAAAGAGATTTACCCAGGGCTTCCCTGGTGGCGCAGTGGCTGAGAGTCCGCCTGCCGATGCAGGGGACGCGGGTTCGTGCCCCGGTCCGGGAAGATCCCACATGCCGCGGAGCGGCTGGGCCCATGAGCCACGGCCGCTGAGCCTCCGTGTCCGGAGCCTGTGCTCCGCAACGGGAGAGGCCACAACGGTGAGCGGCCCACAAACCGCAAAAAAAAAAAAAAAGATTTACCCAAAGTGATAAGTGGGGTCCGGGCCAGGGCTGCCTCACTGCACAGCTCCAGGGGGTGCCACTCACACTGTATCCTACAGGAAGGATGGTGGACCTGAGTATGTACCAAGCCAGCCCCGATCAAGGGCACTACCAGGGTGCAGATCCATAGCCATTCCTGACCCACCAGAAACAACCTGTGTCCCACTGGGTCCACCTCCACGGTGGGGAAGCCAATGATTCCAAGTGTTTATCCCTCCACTCACGGGACGTTTCACTTGTCTCACTGTCCCTTTCGGATAGGGTTTCTCTCGACAGATGCACACTGATACTTTGTCACATCGTTCTTCGCTGTCCTGTGCATGGTAGGATGTTTAGCAGCATCCCCGGCCTCTACCGCTAGGTGTCAGCAGCAAACCCCCTCCTCACCCCCCAACCAAGCCCCCCACCGTCGTGATAATCAAAAATGTCCTCCAGACACTGACAAATGTCCCCTAGGAACAAAATTGCCCTCCGTTAAGAACCACTGCTTTAGGAAGGAGGCAGAGTTTAGGGTTTTTTATTCAGACGTGTGACTCACAATTTGGCCACTTGGTCATTAGCATCAGTCACTGTCACATGTCAGGCAGCTACCATGTTCTAGGCACCATATTAGTAACGGACAATTAAACGTACGTTAGTTATCTTTTCTGATACTAACTCTCTGATGATAGAATGATTCCTAATTTATGGAATTTGGAGACAAAGTGTAAGTAATTTTCACAAAGTTACTGAATGTTGGGGGGCAAAATTTAAGCCAAGATCCTTCAGAGTTTAAACCTAGAGAAACTTTTCCCAATGACTCTTGCTATTTCTTGACCAATCCGTTATCCAGGTTTCCTTCAGGTGCCGTCTTCCTAGATTTGCCTACACATAAGAACTACCTGGGATTATTAACAAAAAGGAAAAAAAACCCAGATTCCCCAGCCCAGCCAAGCACCAGTGAGCCAGCATTTCTGGAGGGGCATGGACCTTTCACAAGTGTCCCAGGTGATTCTGATCTTCAGGGAGGCTTGGAAAACCTGATGTGATAGAAATTTCCTTCTTTAACTGCTGGAAAATAGGGCACTCTGCTTTCCACAGATACCCTCATGAAGCTGAGAGATCAAATGTAATGTGACCTAAATGAGCACTTAAAAAACTGCAAAGCACTGAATGACGACAAGCTTTTAATGGTGTTACCTGCAGAAATATTCACTATTGCCAGGTTATTTCATAGAAATGCTTGGCGCAATTAAAGTCACCTATCAAGGGACTTCCCTTGTAGCGCACTGCTTAAGAATCCACCTTCCAATGCAAGGGACACGGGTTCGATCTCTGGGCCGGGAAGATCCCATATGCCGTGCAGCAACTAAGCCCGTGCGCCACCACTACTGAGCCTGCGCTCTAGAGCCTGTGCTCTGCAACAAGAGAAGCCACCGCAATGAGAAGCCCGTGCACAGCAACGAAGAGTAGCCCCGCTCACCGCAACTAAAGAAAAGCCCGCATGCAGCAATGAAGACCTAACGCAGCCAAAAATAAATAAAAATAAAATAAATAATTTTTTTTTTATTGACCTATCATGAGCTTCCCAAAGCCTGAAGCTTGATGGATTTTTCTTGGGGCAGCTTTTCATTCCCTTGGTGTCTCCTTTGCAGATAGTGAATGAGACAGAAAACTCTGGGGGCCGTGGGTCAGTGGAAAAGCAGAGCTGCAAGCCCTCTACCAATGCGGTTATTTTCTCTGTATGCTTGACGAAATGCCCAATATATCAGGAAAAGGGAGAAACCACGTGCGCCTCTCCTAATCGTGAGTCACAAACAGGTAGCAGGCAGAGACGCATAAAATAAACCTGTTGGCAATTTCTCCAGACCATCAGGTGGCTCCATGGACCACTGGGGGTGGTTAGGCTCTGAGTCAGCCTCCCATGGGCTCCCTGTTAAGTCAGATTGTATCCCTGAAATCATCTTCCACTCCATAGCCACCAAATAACCTATCACTTTACTCAAAGTTCCGTTCGTGGGAATAATACTCAGCTTATCTAAGTTTCATTTTCTAAAACCCTTCACCCTCCCTTGCTCCCATTCCCAGGGAACACATCAGAAATTGAGCTGGAAGATCCATGTTCAGATCAGCTTTCAAACTGACCCCTACTGTTCCAGGCTGGTGGACACATAAATCTCACTCTGGGATTTATTATAGAAATCTACCTGGGATGCTGCTCTGTGAGTGACTCAGAATTCACTCTGTAAGTGCCTTTCAATCCTGGCTCCACATTAGGATGGTCTGGGGAGTTCTAAAGAAAATATGCTGATACGTGGGCCTCCCCCTAGACATGCCGTTTCACTGATCTGGGATGGGGCCCAGGTAAGCCTGTCTGCAGCCAGGAGTGAGAAGCAATGTACCCAGTGAATACCTGTGGAAGACATTTCTTTCAGCTGTAAGGGAAGTGTTCTTTCTTCTGAGGAACTGGCGTGCTTTATCCTCATGAATGATGTGAATCTTGTAAATGGTTTCTTTTCATTTTTATTTAGGTTTCCCGGAAACTCAGACCCAATTTATGATCTAATGCTGGGAACTGGGGAGGCCTATTCAGCCTGCATGACCGTACACTAAAGTTTGCCTTGTTTGACTCAATCTACACTAGCTTGACTTCCTGCCTCTGGTTTTATTCTGCAGCCTTCATTTTTTAAAAGCAAATTGGTCATATTTATGTGATTTTAGACTTCTGAAATATTTTGTAAATGAGGTAAGGAAAATAAAAACATGAATAAACAACTACATCAGTGCTGACATTGTGCTAAGTTCCATTTTCCTCATCTATAAAAATTTAAAAACATCAATTTCAGGATGTCATTGTGAGGACAAAGTGAGAGAACTTAGCAAACTGAAGTGCGACAGAGTGTGTGTTATCAGTTTATATTCAAAAGAAAGGTGTGTGTGTGTGTGTGTGTGTGTGTGTGTGTGTGTGTGTGTGTACAGTAGCTAATATGTCATCTTTGGGAGAGAAGCACTTTAAGGTCACGCATTACATTGTCCTTGACCCAGAGCATGTGAATGTTCAAGGAGTAAACAACCCAATCAGTCAGCTCGAGGCAGAGATGTCAACACAGCAGCTTGTGTGACTGGAAGTATCTTTTGACAAACGAATAGCTTTCAGATATTTCAAATTAATGTCCTTGGTTGGTTCAGCTAAAGGGCAACAAATCCAATTCATCAGGAGTCTGGAGAAGAGGGTGAAAGTGACAACCAAGGCTGCCTGCCTTGGGGCAAATACACACACCTAAGACTCAGGACGTGAGGGTAGCACTAAACCCAATGATCGGCAACTTGACCTCAATTAATTTCCCTCTGCAACGTAAGATTAGCACGGCCAGGCCCAAGCCTGCCGGAAAAGGTGATTTAAAAGCCCTTGAGACCTAGCGTCATCCTTAGTAACGGTCCAACAATAGCAATGTTGTTACAACACAAGCAGGTCCCAAGGCAGAAGTGGGTGCTGAAGGACTAAAGTAGGAAAAGTGTCTGTCAGTCTACTGTGCATTTTCACTCTTTCTTTTAGCCTATTGCAGTGTCTGCCTTTAGACACCCACAACATTTGATAACCGTTGCTGAGCACATCCACCAACATTTTCTCTGTGTTCCGTTTAGGGGGTGGCAGAGATCAACGAGCTAAATGAATCGTTATCTTTGCCCCTTTGCAGCCTTGACAAAAGGGCATCAAGAGAAGTCCACGTTCTGCTTAGGGCTGTGGAATCTCTGAAAGTTTGGAGGGCTTTAAGCCCACCTCCTGTACTTTCCTAAGAGTTGTTTTCCAACAGTGTATAAGCTAGAGCAGCATAGGCAGAGTGTTTGATAACATTTCTCCTCCACAATACATGAATACCATGCTTTCTTTTGTGTGACCTGATCTCTATTCATCACAAAGAACAATGATCAAAAACATAAGAGCTATTCAGACATGCAACGTTATATGCTATTTAAATATGGCCGTTTAAATATCTGGATATGCCTTGGGATTGGGTATATGAATGAGGAGTCTGAAAAAAGGTCCACGACCTTTGACCCAGTATTCTAAGAATTCTTCCAATGGAGATATTCAGAAATGCGACAAAGCCTTATGTACAAAGAGTCCCGCTGCTGTTATTTACAACTTCAGAAAATAAAAGCATATAACTTAATTGTCCAACAGCAGACAGGCAGTTAAGTAAACTTCACTAGAGCCACAAAATGAAAAATTATGTTGCAATTGAAATTATATTAGTAAAGAGTTTTTTTAAATGGGTAATGCTTACAATCCAATGTTATGAGAACAAACCATAATACAAAATTAAATATATTGTACTATATGGCCTCAACTGTGTAAAAACACATAGCAAAAGACCATTGGGAAGTAAAGAACTGACACTGAATGGGGTATTACAAGTGATTTTAATTTTATTATACTTCTCTATATTTTTCAACATAAGTTCTGTTTTTGGCTCTCAGGAAAAAAAAAAAGGAATTGAAAAAAAAAGTGTTTCAATGCATGGCCGCTTGGGAGGAACATCCCAGGCTCTTTAGTCAGTAATAACCCAGTGGAGTTACTGCAGAGGAACAACATACAGAGGTGGTCCAGATAAGGGGGTGGTACTTGTGTAATATGCACCATCACCACTAGGGGTGCCTCTTAGTGGCTGGTTTGAAGGCTGGACGCCATTCACTATATTAAACCATGTATGTATGCTCACAAATAGGGGTAATGACTAGTCCCTCGTCAGACTCCCTATGTTTGTAGCTGGAGAGAAAGAAAATATTGCCAGGTAGCCCTTTCTACCTGAGGGAGAAGGAAAAGGAAAAAATGTTTGGAATTCAAAAACTAGCATCGTAGGAATGTAAAACCGTATCGTGGTACCCAGAAGAAAACTGAACATATGGAAGCCAGCCTAATTCCTGGAACACTGACATTTCTTATGCCTCCAAGGAGCTTCTGATAGCCCATCCACTCATCCCTCAAAAAAGATTATATGAGACGCGATACACTGTGTATATCTTCAGTGTGCAGGCAAAAGCACTTGGTACCTGGATATTGCTTGGCATTTGGAAGAGTACAAAAGAGACAGATGGCTGAGTGAGTCTGGACAGCCTCCTATCTGGGACAGAACATTGACAACAATGAAAAACATTAAAGTGAAGAAAAACAGCCTTTTCATTTTTCAAATTTCAACAGAGAGGTTAACTCATTGTTTTTATTTGGTAATCAGAAGAACATACAAGTACTTATTCATTACTAGATGCTGGCGGAAAATTATACATTGAGGGACTGTCTGCCTCATCTGTGCAAAAAAGATTTACAATAAACACATAATTTATTGAGAGCAGTTTAGCATATTCTGTTTTACATGAATCCCTATGATTTATTTTTGCATTTAGAGATGTGAGGCTATGGCATTTGAATAGTTTCTTTTAGTACAGACCAGCATCACAGGGAACAAAACACTTTTCTTAAAATGGATGGTCATTCTCTTGCAAATTGCAACCTGCATTTTATCTGCTAAAAACATATTTCACATCATGGAAGTACATTCTATCACTGCCATAAAATACAAAGTCCCTTTTATCATCTTCCCTTTTGGAAGAGCTTTCTCAGAACATATCTAGAAATACCTTCCTTATTCCTGAAAAGAACTATTTATTCGGCATGATTTGGATTGAGGTTTGGGGTTTTAATTCTGCTTGCCTCCCTCTTTTGAGTCCTGTTAAACATTCTTGATTTTAATCCAGACATCTCCCCGAAATCCAGCTGAACAGCAGCAAGATCTCAGGCTGAGGAGATGAGCTGAGTTGGTGGCCAGTGCCCTAGTAAGGAAAGGTCTAGAGGCCCACGGTGAGGGCTTAACATCCTAAGGAGAAAAACCCTGTACAAAAATTGTGCCGTAGACTGAGAAGAGATAATAAGAGCATTATGTTAGGCTCAAAGTGAGTCACCTTACTTTGGGTAATGGATATCCCATGAGGATTTCCTTTTTCCTGCTTCCTTTCCCCAAACTATTCCCTCCTCCCCATCTATTCATACCCCATCCCTGGCCCACAACCTTTCCTCATGTGGATCACACTGGAACAAGATAATTTTGTTCTTTCCATTATTTTGTGTTTCCATGTGCTAAAAAGATGCTGCAAGCAGAATGGCTTGCCTGGACAGAGGCAAAAGAAGGAAGTTGCAAAAGGTATAAAAATGAGCGAAGAAAATAAGGAGAGAGAAAAAGTATGAAAAAGCGAGAGAATGCTGAGATTAGGTGGAGGGAGGAATCTGGCTGTACAGCGGGCACCAGAGTTGGTAAAAACCTAACCGAGCTCTACAAATGAAAATAGCAAATATTTTAAAAAATTTTTTACAGCATATAAAATTTTATAAAAATATCATCAAAGCAAGAAAAAAGGAAAATTTATACAGTTCTATCTCTAGAATCAGTTACTGGACCATACCTATGGCTGTAGATTTTTACTATAAATCTATGCTTGTTGGTGTGCGACTATATTCTGTACCATCACACATATAGCCACTCAAAGACAAGGACACTAGTACACAAATACCTACCCCAAGACAGATCACCACAGAGAAGCAAAAACTGTACAAGGGTATGCCTCCAGGGCAATCTATTGAAAAGCCATTCCACAGCCATTGGGTTTTAATGGGCTTTATTTTAAATGAGTTCTCCTGCACTGTAACCTGACAGAGAAATGCTTCTGTTGTCCAAAAGCCAGCTTCCATGAAGATACGTGGGTGAGGTTCAGCAAACATGACTGAAGCTGACCAAAGCTGACCGCTTCCAAGATGGCAATGACTGGCCTACTACAGCAAGCATTAAGCCCCAGAAATGGTGAGATCTCCCCAATGGAGGCTAAGTGTGCCCTGAGTGAGGTGAAGGGCCCACACACCACCCCTTGGTTCAGTGGATGGCTATCTAGGCTGGGTTCAAGTTCATTTAGTGAAGCCAGCCATTGTCAGTGTCAATCCATTTCTGCTTGAGAACAGAAGCCAGAATAAATGTCAATTCATTTCAAATATGTCTGCCAATATTTTAAAGAAAAAAATGGATGAGGTGGAGGGCCATTAGTTAAAATAATCGGGACTTAATAATGTTGAAATTGATTTTCATGAACCTTTCAGTCCAGGCCTCCCACTGCACCCCACTCTTGTTCAATGTAAAAACAAGATATTCTTTTGATGAAACAATCGTTGTTTATTGCAGCTTTCCTGGAGGAGCATCCAGGCTTTTGCAAATGTCCAATGAAAACATCCAGAGGACTTCTTCCCATTTTCTAAACTTCCCTGGACCCAAATTCACTTATCAGATGAACCCTGTCTAATGTCCTACAGGCTGTTACCATTCTAATTCTGCCA
The DNA here is from genome assembly GCF_951394435.1 of Stenella coeruleoalba. Taxonomy (NCBI): domain Eukaryota; kingdom Metazoa; phylum Chordata; class Mammalia; order Artiodactyla; family Delphinidae; genus Stenella; species Stenella coeruleoalba. Next base: position 60,702,002 of record NC_137155.1, read on the forward strand.
TCATCTCTGTGCCCACCAGTGTGTTTGATGAGAGGAAACCTTAACAACGGACATCTGGTCTTGGCAGATAATGTGTCTCTTGGTTCTCAGAGGGATATTTTATACAAATATTGTGCTGTTCATTACAATTTTTTCAAGTTCATTTTCTAAATGATAACGAGGCCTTTAATCATGGATCACTATCAATGAATTACAAATATTACTTTCCACTTATTCACAAAGAAGAGCCAATATAACATCATTATTGCAACGTTATTTCTTTAACATCCAACTCTGCTGTGGTTCAGTACTATACCGACCATAATGTTGGCAGAGCACTGATTCCCCAGGCTGCACATATAGATGCTTTTACTCGCTTCAAGAAAGTCTATTTTGGATTTTAAATGTTACAACTTGGATTATAAATCAATCCACTGGTAATCGTGTCATCATTCCTTTTCGAAGTGAATTTTCATATAAATCCTGTTTTGGTTTGTTTCTGTTTTTGTTTTTTCATTTGTTTTTCTTAAACCCAAAAACCATAGAGAAGTTTTATTTTCATAAACTTGGCACTGCTAATTTCCCCCATACTACTTGCAATTTCCTGTCCCTTATAATAAGCCATCTGTGTCACTAGGGTATGTCTGCACATACTTAGAAGATAAGCCTTTAGCAATACACTTGACATACAGAAGACGTTGAGTGCGTTTTCAGGTAAACTTGAACTTTGCACTCACAGGTGGCTAGTGGAATTCAGCTGGACGGTTCTGCATGTGTTTCCTGAACGCTGACTGTATGCCAGGCCCTGTGGTGGGCCAGTGGTGCAAATCCTGTTGGGATGTGTGGGAATCTTGCAATAAGAATGAAGTTTATTTCCTAAAATCCCCTTTATGGGGGACATAATGCTACATACATAGGTTTTAATCTCAGAATCTTCTCTATCTCATTATGAGAAAAAGATTTTGTGCCTTTCTTCTTTTGTTTTCCTCCTTATTCCATGGGGAATGTTATGAAGTCATTTCTACCATGTAAGTCTCTGCTGAAAGGTTAAGAATAGAAGAAAACATATTACATATTCTTCCTATCTATCTAAAGACAATTGATCCATGACAGAAGTGACATTAGAAGACCAGCAACCTTACTCCTAAAATATGGATTACAATATTGGTCTCCATCTTTTTATTTGCTGTCTCACATCTTGTGATAATAATGCTCTTTACTTTCTATTTTTCATATTTACTAGAGGCATCACTTCAGGTGGAAAATATAATATAATGGCTTTAATTCTGCAAATGAAATGAACAGATGCACTAGATTGTTCTTTGGCTCTCAGATGTCTAGATATCATTTTATTGTTTAAGTATATCAGGTCCTAAATGGGATACTGTCAGATGTCTTCAATGCTTTTTAAAAGCTCCAGGAATGAAATGGACATAGGAAGAAAATCCATTTGAATTTAATGGGTTAGAAATGAGTCTCTTGCCTGCTGCCATAAACAACGAGGGCTCATAACCTAAGAAAGGTGGGCGTGAATAGAAGCTGGAACAAAGACCCGCCTATGGTTCGGTCATTATGGCAGCAAAACATACTGCATCAACAAAACTTGGCTGTAGAGCTAGTTGGTGACATGGGGGCCCAAACTCAAGGGCTAACTCCATTTGTCACTTTCTACTCAGGGACATGTAGAACTGGTGGTTTGTCAATGGTGGGAATATCCCTAGTACTTTCCCCACATAGCAGTTAATTCTTAACTCAGGTGTGTAAGCCTTTGCTTTTTAAGTGACATGGAACACAGAGTAAGGTGTCACAATCCGTGCAATGGAAGAATGTGTCTTCCACTTCACTGCTCAACTTGGAGGAAGCTGTTTCAAGAGAATGGAAAGACCACAGCAAGTGAGCTAGAGCTCTGGAAATACTGTTCTTCAAGTCAATACTGCTGTCTCACCAGCTCCAGTATCAATTTATAGCACAGTAATACATTGTTTTTTATTTTAAAAAATAGATAATTTTGCTTTTTTACTCAATGTCCCTTCAAAACACTTTCTAAGGATTTAAAAATAAGAGTTACATGATGCTTTTGTTTTTCCACGCTGAGAGTTCCAAGCAGAGTGCTATCCTGAATAAAATTCTCTGCCCACCTTTTTCCAGCTAAATTAATGACTTAAAGCAAATGTAAAACATTTCCATCTTTATTGGTGCTAGAAAAAACGGCTATATTCCTATTTCTTTTTCAAATATTCTTTAGTCTTGATTGAGTATAAAAGGGAAGCTGCACCTTTCTAGTTTGATTGGTTGCAAAGCTCTACATAGAAAAATACAGAATTGAAGTGAGGTCAAAAGTTCAGGTTCCAAGGTCAAGAACTGACATGCACTGGTTGTATTTCACTTCTATTTAAAACCACCTCAAAGAGCATAGTTTGCAAATCGATGGCCCATGCATTGAATGCAGTTAGTTCATAGGGATGTTTTCTTTGGCCAGCATGTGTTTGTAAGTTTCTGAATTAGTCGCCAATATTAAAAAATTTGGAGGGGGTTTACATAAAATCTTAGGTATCTAGGACCCTCATTCCCACATAGCACTGATCCCGTAGCTGCCAGCCACTGCCCCCTTGGGGCAGTGCATGCCCTCCCCACTTCCCCCCTACTGCTCCTCACTGGCTCTCTGATACCCAGGCCCACGATGAATTACCATTTATCGCAATCATTCTGATATTACAGCTTGCTGTACTCATTTACTTGACCTGCTGAGCTCCTGTTTTGAATTTGTGACCACATGACTTACTGTGGTCACTGTTAGGAAAACAGGAGAAGCAACAGAAAAATTTGTTATTACCAAGCAAAATGGAAATCTGATCTAAGAACCCTGCTCAAATATCAGTACACGACTGTGCATTCCACACCACAGAGTTCTCCAGATCTTTCTGTTGGGGAATATTTCAGTGACACAAAAGGCCTGGTAGACGACATACACAGTCTCCTTTCTGTCTGAAGAAATACCAACATGTTGCCTTAGTACTGAGAGGAGTTTTTAAATGTTTGCTTTTGTGTTTTCCACGTGGAAATTAAATCTGCAACGAGGAATACAGTTAAGCCTACCGTCCGGCTCTCTCTCTCTTCCTATTTGTATTCCTCTTCCATCACCAGCCTATTCATGTGATTTACCCTTAGGAAGGACTCAAAGATTCCTCTGTGAACCACAATTCCATTTTAAGAATCAGTTTCATTCAAATCACACCACTTAGATCCACAAAATTCCTTGACTTGCACTCCACTGGATCCCATTCTTGACTTGGTTTCAGGGGGCTGTATTTTTTGTCTCTTTCCCTGTGACATCCACTATTCTTATTTTTGATTCGTGCTATTAATCATCTCCTATCTGGCATTTCTAAAGGCTCATTAAAATGAAAAAAAAATTATTGGACATATCTTCCTGATACTAATTCCCTTAGCACTTCCCTGAATAGAAAGAAGAACAATTAGGTCAAACCATAAATATTCAAAAGAAGAGGACCAGCCAGTGGTAAAAATTTCAGTAACCTTTAGTCATGGATGCTACTCAGTGAAAACACTGGGTTTCCCACCTGAACGATATGGTCACGAGCTGAAACATTCAGGTTTGTATTAATGAATGCACAGGTAAATTAAGCATCAAATAAAGAAGAGGAAAATCTCCTTTCTTATAAAACAGAAAGTATTTCATATTATATAAATGGAAAGAAAAGCATGGGAACAATTTCTAGGTCTGAAAGAAAACTGGAGAGAAAGAACGTTCCTGACTCAGGAAAGGAACAACCAGAGACTGAAATCATCATCTTAGCTGCGATGAAGGCCAGCTTGGCTGCATCCACCATCAGCAACCAGTGCAAAAATAACAACACATAAAGAAATACAGTGGCAATTCCTGTGTGTGTGTGGCTTTCTCAGGCCTCTCTCAGCGTTTCCAGGATGTCCGTTCCCATCAGGCCAGACAGGTGCCTTGAAAGCCAGGGCATCAGCAAAGGATTTTGAGGAAGTCCCTTCATGTGTTGTTTCTGTTTGTGCAAAAATCGGAAGTTGTGTTGTTTGCTTGGGCTGGGGGGATTCCCCCAGAGTTCTAAGACCTCAAACCAGCTCCAAGAAAGTCATCTCCTGGCAGGAGATGGTATGAGAGAAGGCCAAGTGCAGGGGTGGGGCTTGTTTCTGAAAGTTGTACACCTTCCCCAGATACAGGTCTTTGTGGAAGGAGAAGAGAATGAAGAAGCTCAGCTAAAATGATGCAAGACATTGGCAGCCTCTCTTATTGTCTATGAGGTGTGTTTTACTCTTCTGAATCTGAAAAAAAGAAAAAGAAAAAGAAAAGTGTCAATGCTGCCTTTCCCCCCCTTCTCAACCCTCCAGGTCTGAGAAGAAAATCTGAGGGACAAAAAAAAGAGGGATCAATTACACATTTCAATGCTAGTCACTGCTGTCTCCTTTGCAACACAATCCTTCTATTCATAAAGGGGAAATCTCAGTGGAGAATTTTAAACACTGGTTACATTGGAAGCCTTAATAGTTGCTTTAAACTAAAGCATCAAATATTTGGTTCATGCAGTATGGGTTTTACGACGTCTTATTTTGCAATCAGGATGACAGTGACTGCCAGATCTGATCTGGTCAATTTGCCTCTGGGGTCAGTGGGATTGGATTCATCTAATCCCAATCATTTCCATACCAAAGCAACGTTCCTCTATCAGGATTCATAGCTATCTGCAGGAAGATGTTCTGCCCCAGACTATAGACTCCTTGAAGGCAGGGAAAATATCTTATCTTTATAACTCTTTTTGCATGTAGTGCAATGCCTGACACACAGCATATGCTTAACAAATGCTTCCCCAAAAGATTCAAGGCAAGATGCGCCCCAGTTGAAATCACTGTGCGAATGGATAAGTCACCTGAAGTCTCTACGGGGCCTGGAGTGAGGTGGTGGAGGACCAAGATTGAAACAGGACTCATGAATGGAAATAAACCACCTTGGATTTTCTTTTCACCTGGCTTATTCGATAACATGTAACCTCAACAGACTTGGACAGGATTTTTAAAAAGCAAACAAACATAAATTATTATGATTACGGTTGCTTCCCCTAAGTGCTGTGTGCTCTCCAAGTCAGCATGCCTCAGAGTGAGAGAGGATTCCCTCCTACGCAAGGTTCCAGAGGGACAGGAGACTTTAAAAAGAATAACATCATCATCTCCAGAAATGTTAGGAGTCATTAGAGGACAAGGAAATTTTCCATTCAACTTTAAAGACTAACACTCTCCTAAATAAGACTTGGTCGAAATTAGGTACAAACCAGTTGGGAGACAGGAGAGCCCTTTCCGATCTATTGTAATTACGGTCAATTCTCAAATTTTCAGGGGCCACTGACCCAGACCTCCTGCGGTTCCTCTTTCTTCATTCTGGTCTTGTGAGTGTTTACTCTCCATTAGCACCTTCACCCATTTGGGAGAAATAACAGAAAAAAGAAAAACTTCTGGCCAATCACTTTACTCTGATTCTAGTAGGATCGGTGAGGGAAGTTGCCAGTTGCCTCATTGGAACTTGCCAGGGAGGGAAAGAGGTGAAACAAAAGCTGAAATCATGGATTAGAAATTTTCCATTGTTTCTGATTGTCTCTGTGTAGTTTGGGCCACAAGCGAATTGCAAGACAGGGCCTCTTAGTGCTCTGGCCCTGTCATTATCAATTTTGGGTCATAGGTAATGAGACTCCTTTTAGATGGTCATTATAGTATTAATCACCTTAAGAGATGTCCCCAGGCCCTCACATATAAAACCCAATATATTGTTATGATGATATAAGGTTAATCTTTCACTAAATGATAGATTGGTCGGAAGGAAGTGAGGACGGATAGCTGGAGATGGCTGACAAGGACCACTGTTACACCCAATGAGCTCCAATGTGCCAAGAAGGAAAGTGACGCACCTCCTGTGTCATACAGCCTGGGTTAGCAGAGGCCCGCTGTCCAGACTGTTGTGTCCCAGAGATGGAAGAGGTACATCCAGGGTGTGTGAATGGAACCCAAAGGCCCCTGAGAGGAGATCTTCCTCCCTTGCTAGTCATTGCTTATGGGTGACATGGTGGAGTGGCCGGCTATGGGTCTCCACCCGCCCCTCCTCGGCCTTCCGGTCAAGGGACAGAGGAAAGGAGTTGGTCAAGGAGTGGTAAAAAGGGGTAAATAAAGGCAGCCTGTATGTTTAAGCTGTGCCTGTGTTCACTGTCATTGAATACGACCAACATGAAAGAACAAGAGGCAGATACTCTGCAGCTGGGTCTGTGACCTGAGTGACTGTTCCCAGCCTTCCCAAACACATGCTTTCTCTAAAAAACTTCCTCTTAGGGCACTCACCCCTATGGTGGCTAGTAGCATATCTATCTGCAGGAAGATATTCTACCTCAGACCGTAGACTCCTTGAGGGCAGGGAAAATATCTTATTTATCTTGATAACTCCTCTTGAATGTAGTACAATACCTGACACACAGCACATGCTCAACAAATCATTAGTTTTTCATTGAAAGGAAGTGAATTGAATAAGCATGAAGTGGATGGGACAGATAAAGGTGTAATGATGAATAGGAAGTCTCTCTCCAACCTTTTTCTAATCCTGACTTTCATAGTGTGACGTAAAAAGGAAATCATAATTACATTGATTTTACAATTTATTCAACAGCAAATTATGATATGTCCAAAATGTATACTCCTTATGAAGAAATAGCCCCACTGTGCATGGCTCTTTGTGGGACTAAGCTCCCAGAGAAAAGAGCACCTGCCACCCAGGTGGCTTTGACATGGTTTGTAAACCTCCTCACTCCACACTTCCTCTCCTCAACTTCAAATGGCATAGACTTGCTCTGCTGTGTTTTGGTTTTGTGTATATGTTTTCAATGTAAACTAAAATTGCATAAGCATTTAAAACAAAAATTGGGTAAGACTACGAAGTATATAAAAATGAGGATCTAAAAACAAAATGTGAGAAGTCACTCTGTATTGATCCGATTTACGCGACTATTTTTGTTACAGCGGCTTTGAATTCCACTGATTGTAAGTCTATGTTGGCTTGGCCACAAAAAGTGGTTAAACTCCCTCATCTTTTTAAGAGTGACTGATGAACTGAAATGGAAACTATCTTCACCCAACTTGAGAAAATTCAAGAAAATATCTAAATAAGCGCCACCTCCTCACCCGCCCCTGGAAGAAAGACTTCTCACATCTCATAGAGGGGTAGCCATGGGGGCTCTGAAGCCTGAAGTGTGTGGTGTATGAATTCACAGAAATGTATTTACTCTAAGGGAATGAATAGCCAAGAATGTTCCAGCAACTTAATTTAGAAAATAGGAGATGGAGACTTACAACAATGTGGCCTTACTCCTCCCTTCTCAGGCTACTCCTGAAGGTAAGTGGAGATGCTACAGAAAACCATTCGGTTTAAAGATAGTTGTTTTAAAAAGAGGCTTAAAGTTCGAGTTTGATTTGACTCTAAAAATGTGTTTAGCAATCATAATGTTTATTACTAGATCACAAGCTGACCATCTGTGAGGCAGGCCTCATAGAATCTGGCACTGGGTTTTAAAAACATCTGTAAACACTTTTAATTTTTCATTGTCTTGGGTTTGATATTTTTACAGTCTGATTCAACTATCACCCAAGCTCAAAAGTAAGCTGACTTGGCTGAGCACAGAGCTGGGATTTAAATCAGATTTTCAAGTCCCAGAAACCCTTCCAGAGCTGCCTCTCTATGGAGTCAACTTTCGACGAAAACAACAAAGTGATACTGTAAGCAACAGAAAGAGTTGTAAAAGGCTAAAGAGGAAAAAAACAAAACAAAAAAAACCCAGGGAAGAATAAATGTGGTAAAACCAAACCCAATTTTAAATGTTGAGTAGTAGGATTTCTGTGGGGCTTATAAGCAGGTCTTGGTTTGGTTTTGTTTCTTAATAATGAGGAAATACTAAAAACAAAAAAACAAACATTGTCTGAGAGATAGCTGTTAAGATTTACCCAGGCATTGTTTTCACTCTTCTAGGTCATAAGTGCAAGACAGGTATTTTAAATGGTTACCACCAAATAGCCCAACATATGCATCCATGCTTTCTCCTTGCCCCAAATGACAGAGGATATGATTATATTAGGATTATTCTCTATTAATTTTACTGCATATAATACCGACGCTATAGCCCTGCTAAGATGGGTGGACTGTTGGATGGATGAATGGATGGATGATGGATGGATAGAATAAATAGATGATAGATAAATTTGCAGGAATATAACTTCCTGAAACCTTGCCTATGCCATCATTTCCTAAAATTTGCCCATTGGATCCAAATATAAAGAATAAGTACTGTACAAAGGGTAGTAGTTCTTAGGTTCAACCTTTGTGATTTTTCTTCATCTTTTCTTTTGATCCTTGGAATCTGTGCTGTCACTGAGAATAATGATCCTCTTAACTTTTATTCTTTAACTTTGCTGGCTCCTCTCTTCCTTTATGTAGCATGGCTTTTCTTTCCAAACTTAAAATATGTGAATGTTTCCATTCTTCTGTCCTACATTGTCCAAAGGTATTTTACTGCCATTCCTCTCTGTATTAAGAACCTAGTACTTTTTTTTTTTTTTTTTGCGGTACTTGGGCCTCTCACTGTTGTGGCCTCTCCCGTTGTGGAGCACAGGCTCCGGACGCGCAGGCTCAGCAGCCATGGCTCACGGGCCCAGCCGCTCCGCAGCATGTGGGATCTTCCCAGACCTGGGCACGAACCTGTGTCCCCTGCATCGGCAGGCAGACTCGCAACCACTGCGCCACCAGGGAAGCCCTGAATCTGCTATTTTTGAAGCTAACAAGAAACCAGAGATTAAGGAAGTCCTTCTGAGAAAGTTAAGTGAGGCTGGGATTTTAGGTCTGAAACATTCTGACTGCTCTTCGTGTTCTTCTCTATTTTATTAGTTCAGGAAAAACAATAAAAGATTCAAAATGAATGAAAGAAAAAAACAAACATTTATTCTCATGTTTTCACTGCAGCTCCAGGGTATAGAATAAAAATGGCATATATTGTAGAGGGCTAATACTTATGAAATACAGATATCATCACGTGGAGATCAGGCTGTCCTTTGGTGGAAAAGGCTAAGAATAAACACAAAGAAGAAGCTTCAATACTTGCTTGACATTGCATTTTTAACAGCTCTCCTAGCTTGTGGGCGACTGAAAAAAAATGGCTTTAACAATGGAGACATCTCTAGCTCCTGGTTTTGGCACATATTTCAAAGGCGGCTGTTATTTTAAAGAATTTTTTTATAGTGTTAATAGAGTTTCTTCTGACAAGTGTATCGTTACTTGTGTTTCTCCAATCACTTGCAAAGAATCTGACAAAATACAATTTTTCTAGGGGGAGAACAGATAAATATTTCATGAATACTAAAAAGTTAATTTTAATCCTGAACATCAGTATTAAGAAAAAAAAGACAAATCACATTTCCCCAGTAGTTCAAAAATTGTAATCCTCTCTGTCAAACCAGGTTCCTTTAAAAATACAATGGGGGGCTTCCCTGGTGGCGCAGTGGATGAGAGTCCGCCTGCCGATGCAGGGGACACGGGTTCTTTCCCCGGTCCGGGAGGATCCCACATGCCGCGGAGCGGCTGGGCCCGTGAGCCATGGCCGCTGAGCCTGCGCGTCCGGAGCCTGTGCTCCACAACGGGAGAGGCCACAACAGTGAGAGGCCCGTATACCGCAAAAAAAAAAAAAAAAAAAAAAAAAAAAAAAAATACAATGGTACATTAAGAGTGTAACGAAATGTCTAGAAGATAGAGTGAAACAATGAAAGCTTATACACCAATAATTGCAAGGGAAAAGCTGTTTAAAAATATTAATTTCGTCATTAACAAAGAGTACACAATATAGTTTTATGTGACATTTCTACTATGTAGTTATTTGGTAAGAGACTGGAATCTAAACAGCTACGTGAAAAGCATGAATTGACTTTAGAAGTTTTCTTTAGTAGAACACAATTTAATTATTTTAAACCCCCCAATCTTACATTGTATTATATATATGTATATATACATAGATACACACACAATACATATATATATATACACAATATACATACATACATATATATGTATATACACACACACAATTTCAGTTGCTGTTTGATACTACAAATGTGAATTTCAATAACACAAAACCTACAGGAAGATAATAATTGTTGCATGTCACCTTGTTCCTTTATAATCCACCATGAGGCTATGTATTATATACCCTCCTTAAAAAGCACAAGGATATTCACTGAACCTAAAACTATACTAAAAACACATTGGTTTGAAATGGATGAGCGTAACCAAAAGAGCTAACTGTTCTGATTCACTGTGACTCATCAATGCTAGAACCATGTGGATGTCAATGGCTTCTGTACCTCCGTGCTCTCAAGTGTATCATCCGCAGCAAAAAGGAACAAAGAGATTTTCTGAGTTCACCCCATTTGACTACTTCCAACCCACGTATAATGGATTGGCTAATAGCTTTCCCCAAAATCCATCCAAAAAAATTATATTGGGTTTCAGTATTGCTGCACTCACAACAACCCTTGTTGGGTCAACCTACAGCATGGCTTCAAAAATCAATTAGAAAATGGCACTGAAGTATATAAATCAAAAAATTTAAGCAACAAAACCTTTTAGAATCTAATTAGGGGATCTTATCTAGATGCATAAGAATAACAGGCATCTAAAAACAATATTGCAATTCTCTCATACATTTATCAACTTTTTGTTGTTTTCCTTTGACAGGGACATTGCAGTGGAGGGTTAAGACACTTGGGTTATCACACTACTTGAGAAAATAAGGCATAAAATATTTTTAAAAGCAAATATGTCATGCCTCTTTCTTGCTAAACCACAGCATGTACTCACTGTTGATGCTCCATGTGTTGATACATATAAATATGTTAAGTAAATGGGTCACAAGAGTTTCCATGGACAAATGGCTAACGGAAATGGGATATTAATCAGAACATGTGTTGTTATGATGACTTATCTTAACTGGGACCCAGGGCACTCCAGATGTTTGGTCCCTGTACACTCATGAAAAATAACCCATAAGGATCCTAGATTCTCATGTGGAAGGCAATTCCTTCATTAAAGAAATAGACCTACTTTTGTCAATACATAGAAGGCTACAGTGAGATATCTTCCCAGAACTAAGAAATAATGTTATCCTCTGAGAAGGAAGCGAGTAAAAAATCCAAAGGACAGGATTAACTATTTGTAGAAACTACCTCAAGACAGTAGTGTTGACATCAGTGGCATAATCAATGGTGAAGTGTGTTGCAAATCAATCATTGCTAGAAACAGTTAAGCCCTACAGTCTTACAGGTTTAATTTTTAAAGTAAACTAGAAAGGACTCAAGGTTATTGTTACAGTGTAGCACCGTCTTGGGTATGAGAGAAAAGGGCAGGGTACCAGCTAGTATCCCCAGAACTGTTCACCATCTTTGGCCTATTTTACCCACCAGAGTTCATGATCTGGGCATAATTTTGGGAGGTATGCAAAGCTTATGATAATATGTTAGGAAAAGAAAATAAGAGAGAAAAAGTTTGAGGACTGTTGCCTTAAAAACAAAGAAGTTTCATCAAAATCAAGGTCCAGACATGCCATCAAGGATGACTGAAAATGAACAAGAATGAGAATCTACCCCAAGATATCAACATATCTGATACTGAATGTGAGATCCAAAAGGAGACTAGACGTAAAAGGGGTGCCATGGAGGGCCGCCTCTTGCACTGTCTGTATCTAGTGTACACAAGATGGTCCCTATTCACTCTTCTTGGCAGATCCATCCCAAGGGTAGAGACAGACATTTCAGGATATTCTACCTTGAAGTCACAATTCATCAACTAACTTCCCCTACATTATCAGCTTAGTAGGCAACTTTCTGATTGATTTGACTTCCCCAGTAGGTTTTCCTTTGGGAGAAAGAAACCGCTGACTGGCCAGTAGATGTGAGCATTCCAGTGTACATGAAGGATATATTTCACAGTAAACTAGCAATCAAAACCACACATTGGTCACAAGTATTCATTTTAGTGTCAACAAGTCCTCTACAGCATAATCCACCCTTCATTTACTGTCAATGTGGAATTCCTTCAACTGACGATGTCAAAAATAAGAAGTCCATATACATGTGGATCTATTTCTAGACCCTCTATTCCACTCCACTGACCCATTTGTCTATCTCAATGCCAATACTATATTGCCTTGATTATTATAGCTTTATAAGTCTTGAAATCAGGCCTACCTGTTTAGTCCTCCAATTTTTTCCTTCTTTTCCCAAGTTGCTTTGTCTATTCTGAGTGATTTGCATTTCCATATACATTTTAAAACCAGCATGTCAGTTTCTACCCAAAAAGCCCGCTAGGATTTTAACTGGGATTGCATGGAATCTATAGATCAATTTAGAAAGAACTTAAATTTCAACTACCTCTGGAAAATTCCCAAATATTTGGAAACTAAGAATATATTTCTAAATAATCCTTAGATCAATGTAGACATTAAAATAAAATTAGAAAATATTTTGAAATGAATGTGAATAAAAATGCAACAAATCAGTTTGTGGCATGTTACTAAAATAGTATTTAGAGGGAAATATACAGCATTAAAGGCCTATATTAGAAAAGGAAAAATATCTCAAATCAATGACATTAACTTCCACTTTAAGAAACTAGAAAAATAAGGCAAACCAAACCCAAAAGCAAGCAGAAGAGAGGAAATAATACAGATCAGGTCAGAATCAATGAAATAGAAACAGAAAAACAATGGAAAATATTAATGACAATGATTAATAAAATTTATTAACCTCTAGCCAGACTGGTCAGGAAAAAAAGAGAGAATACACAAATCACCAATATAAAAAATGATAAAGACAACATCACTATAAATTCTATAGCTATTAAAAAGAAAATAAAACAATGTGAACATCCTATGACAGTGTAATTCCATTGTGACCTGTGAACATTCTTTGTATGACTTGAATCATTTTACATTTATTGGGACTTGCTTTACATCCCAAAATGTAATCTATATTTATAAATGTCCTATGTGCACTTGAAAAGAATATGTATTCTCATACTGTGGGTGTTCTGGGAAGGCCAATTAAGTCAAGTTGGTTGATAATGTCATTCAAGTCTTCTTTTCCTCACTGATTTTATATATACTTAGCCTGTCGATGATTGAGAGAGGGATGTTAATGCTTCCAAATAGAATTGTGTATTAAAATTTTTTTACACTTCATTTCATGCATTTTGGTACATAAATGTAAAGGATTATTATATCCTCTTGATAAATAGACTTTATCATGAAATGAACCTCCTTTCTCCGGTGATAGTGTTTGCTATGAAATCTACTTTATCAGGTATTAATATAATCATGCAAGCTTTCTTTTGATTACTGTTAGCTTGGCACACCAATTTCCATCCTTTTATTTTTGAGTTTTTGTGTCTTTTAATATAAAGGCAGAATATACTTGGGTCTTACAATCTGAAAATTTCTGCCTTTTATTTGGGCTGTTTAGGCTATTTACATTTAATGTGATAACTGATATGCTTAGTGTTAAGTCTATATTCTTGCTATTTGTTTCCTATTTGTCTCATCTATTCTTTGTTCTCTTCTTATTCTTTTTCTACCTTTTTTGGATTAATTATTCTTATGATTCCATTTTATCTCTTTTGGCTTATTAGCTATATGTCATTATCTTGTTATTTTAGTAATTGCTTTAGAGTTTACAGTATATGCTCTTAATTTATCTCTATCTATTGGGTTGGCCAAAAACCTGAATGAACTTTTTGGCCAATCCAATACCTTCAATTGATATTATATCACTTCATGTACGATAGTAGAACTTTACAATAGCATATTTACATTTCTCCCCTTCTCACTTTTATGCTATTGCTGTCATACATTTTAGTTTTATATATGCTATAAACTCAGTAATATATTATTATTCTGTTCAAATAGTGAATTATTTAAATAGTCAAGATATTTAAATGATAAGAAAAAATATTGTATATTTATCCATCTAGTTACCATTTTTAGTGCTCCTCATTTCTTTGTGTGGATCCATATTTCCATCTGGCATATCCATCCTTCTGCTGTTCTTTAACATTTTTTGTAGTGTAGGTCTACCAGTAATGAATTCTTTCAGTTTTTAATATCTGAAAGATATTGCTGCTGGGTATAAAATTCCTGGTTGAATTTTTCCCCTTAGCACTTTAAAGATGTTGCTCCACTGTTTTCTCACTTGCATTGTATCTGCTGTTATACTTATCTTTGTTCATCTCTCCATATGTATCTTTTTTTTTTCTCTAGCTGTTTTTTAAATTTTTCTCTTCATTAATGGTTTGGAGTAATTTGATTATAATATGCTTTTGGTGTAATTTTCTTTATATTCCTTGTGCTTGTGTTTTATTGAGCTTCTTAAGTCTATGGACTTATAGTTTTCATCATTTGGCAAAATATTAGCCATCATTTCATCAAATATTCTTTCCTCCTTTCCCTCTTCTTTACTTTAGGGACTCCAATTACACATACATTAGGCTGTCTGAAGGTGTCTTACAACTCATTGATGCTCTTTACAATTTCTATTCTTGTTTTCTGTGCTTCATTTCAGATAGTTTCTATTGCTAATTCTCACTACTCTTTTCTTCCAAAATGTCTAATCATATCCAGTGTGTTTATCATTAATCCCATACAATATTATTTAGTTAATACCATCCAGTATATTTTTCATATCAGACACTGTAGTTTTCATCTCTAGACATTTGATCTTTTTTATATCTTTCATGTCTCTACTTAAACATATGGGCTACAGTTGTAAGAATTGTAAGAACTACTTTAATGCTCTTGTCTGCTAATTCTAACATCTGTTTCAGTTCTGGGTTGATTTCAATTGGTTGTTATTTTCCTCTTATTATTGGTAGTGTTTTCTTCCTTCTTTGCATGTCCAGTAAATTTTGATTGGATGTTAGATATTGTGAATTTTAGCTTGCTGGGAGTGTGTATACACACACACACACACACACACACACACACACACGCATGCTTTATCCTGGGATGCAGTTACTTGGAAACACTTTGATCCTCTTATATCTTGATTTTAAGATTTGTTAGGTGAGCCTAAAGCAACATTTAGCCTACAACTAATTATTCCCCTGCTAAGGCAAGACAATTATGAGTATTCTACCCAATTCCCTTTAAATTCCAATTCCCTTTAAATTATGAGGTATTCTAGTCTGGCTAGTAGGAATAGGCACTTTTATTGCTCTGTGTGAAGTGTGAACATCAGGACTGTTCTTTCTAAACCTCTTGAATGGTTCTTTCCTGGTCTCAGGTGGTTTCCTCATTGAGAGTCAATTAGTACTCTGATGAATACTCTTCAGATTTCTAGAGTTCTATCTCTCTTCAGTTCTATCCTCTCTTGTGTTTTATCCCATTAATTATAGCTGCCTTGGTATCCTTGGATCCTTAGTCAACTCCTCAACACAAGGAATCCATCAGGTCTGCCTGGAAACCCTCTCAATGCAGTAAGCTGAGGCAATCGTCGGGCTTACTTCATTTGTTTCTTAGAGAGCACTGTCTTCATTTCTTGATGCCCAATATTTCCTGATGTCTTCATTTCTTGAAAAACCATTCTTCCACATATGTTGTCTTTTTTTAAAAACTGTTTCAGGTGGAAGGGTAAACCTAATTCTTGGTAGCGTTCTTTGCAGAAGCAGATGTCCATGGATTGTATTTTGTCCACTCCACTCTTCACAACTGACTTACATTTCATGAACTGACATCTTTAACATTCCAATTCCCAGAACATTCAATAAAGGAAAAATTCCTGCTGAACTCCCTCCCTGGGACTTGGTAAATAACCTTGCAGGGCCTAACTATAGAGAATCATTTGAGAGACACAAACAGTGGCTATCTCTTATATCTCTGTTAATGTAGTCACATAAAGTGAAGGGCAAATTCATATTTCTGGGCAACTATAAAAATTATAGCTATGCTGTTTCAAACATGACTAAAAACACACTGAAAATAATTCATTCATGTGGCACCCCACAAGTCTCCCAATGACAGTGTAAAAACAGCCTCTGAGAGAATCTTGGCTCAGAAACCTAGATCTTTTTATGTTAGTACATTTCTCCCTAAGAAACAAGGTATTTTCAAAGAGCATTCATTCTTTGAAGTCAGTTAGAAAATTAGTGCTGCAGGGTACTAAACAGTACTTTAGTAGTCTGACAGAGATAATGTACAACTGCAATGTGTTCATTTTGCCAGGATGTAATTTACCCTTTCAGCACATGTTCCTTCCTTCTGTGTGTGCCTCAGCTCATTGGAGTTTGGGAATAGCCAACTGTAGTCTAGTTTCCATTGAGTTTCTTTCTGAATGCATAGAATATTAAACTTCAAAACACAGTGGGTTTGATCACACTGGGCACCATATTATGCTTGGATACTCCCTTTCAAAAATTAGAGCTGGTTCCCAGGGGTTGGATTAAGGGTAGGAGCATTAAAAATAGTTAAACTGACTCCCTCTGGTCATCAGATGTAATAAGATCCGTTAAAAAGAAATGTGCAAAAAGTATCTGTTTGTTACTAGATAGTTTCTAAAAATCAATATATCTACTGATATGCATATCATTTAAAATTTTTTCTAAAGTAGAGAGTTTTAATGCAAAGGAGAAGGGGTATATGAAGCTGATCAAATTCTTTTCCACTTCATGCCACTAAGAAATAACTTTAGTCCTGATAGGATTTTGGGCTAAGATAACACAAGTAACTAAAGCCCAGTGATCTAAGTCCTGATGACACCAAAGCAATGATAATGACTGATGTCGTGTTAGCCCATCAATGAAATTAAAATACAAAGTTTTTCATGCCCAGACTTACAAGTATATGGACACACCAGACTCAGTTTGAAACAGTGGAAGGTTGGAGTTATGGAGGGAAAAAGGATAGACATCAGAAAATGTCCCTTCTTTATTTACTGCATCCTGTTCACTGCCCTATGGGATCAAGAATCCTATTCATTAAATAATCAAGCTTTATGCTTATTTGTTCCATAGAACAAAATATCTATTTCATCACTTCATCCCACCAAAAAAAAAAAAAAAAAAACAAAAAACAGTTTAATTATTTAAAATACTGGTGATAATTCAGTTAAAAAAGACACAGGTAAAATAAAAGGGCATAATGAAGGTGATAAAATTTAACCTACAATGCTCACATGAATACATTACAACAGTTATTTATAGCACAATACAAACATACAACAAGATTCAAGACCCCATGTTAAAGATCTGGGAATTGGTTTATTCTGGGCTTTTATGCTGTAGGAATTCAGACGGGTCAGTCACTGGATATAGGATGGGTCAGGTGTCCAGGTGCTGGGTTTATAACTAACAGCATTCTCCTCTACTGTACATATTCTGGCTTGTGTTACCTTAACTTGGGTCTAATGATGTCTGGGACTTGAACAAACCTTACCCATAACAGAGTCTGGCTAAGAGACTGTCATTCTGAATCCTATTTTATCTCCATGTAATTCATGTCTTAGTCACAATTATTCAAGGAGGGTATGTATTAAGCAAGTGGTTTCCATTTGCATAAACAATTTGGTGAAAAAATTGGACATGTGTGTTCCCCAGATATTATGTGATAAGACACCTGGTGTGAGTTATTTGAATGATCTTCAAAGAAAGAACTGATTTCATGCATATGGGTAAAGAGAGCATATCACAATGGCTTAGAGATGAAAACTAAAGGCAATTCTCTCTTTTTAACAGATGTATGAGTTGTATTCAAATTTCTTCTTACTCCTCAACCTGATTACCCTGCATTTGTTCTTCTCTGACTAACCAAACTACTCAAAGAATAGCTTAGCATCTAATACAATGTCTGCAGGGAGGTATCGTTCAAAGAGTCTGAGACCCTAACAAAAACCACTTCCTAAAACTTTCATTTTTAGTTTAATATCACTTATATGTATGGGGGGATAACTAGGAATAAGCCCATGTTATAATTGAAACAGGAGGATTATATAAAAGGTGAGAGTAGTTTTCTCAATCTGATGGTCCAAAGTTTGGAGGGCAATATAATTTGAACTTTCAGATTTTATAAAGAATGGAATGCTATTTATGCAAAGTAAAAGCAGTGCTCATGAAGCCCATCACAATGTAGGTTCATTCTAACTGGTCTGGGATTGTCATCCACAGCTTGCCTTTAAGATGTACTCTTGCTGACCAAACTGTATTCTACAGCTATGCACATTCTCCAGTATGTGGGCCTCCCAACATACTGATAACACTGAACAGATTTCTGTTTTTGTTCTTCCCCAAAATAATAACTCATTAAAGGTATAAAAAATTGAAAACTGAAAACATGGAACATTTCCCATTTACACTGCATAATTCACAAAGGCTTATATTCCATTCCATTATAATCAGCAAGCCCAGAATCACCTTTTCATAAAGTTTAAAATGAAAAATGGCAAGTGGGAAAAGAAAGGGTATAGAACTCATTTGTGATGGAGAAAGTACGGTGGAAGGGAAAAGATACAACAATAATTTGTAAATTATTGAAAAGGGGATAATAGTACTCTTTAAATGCAGTGAATGTTTTTTTTTCAGGGTATAAGACTATATTAACAATTCCACACAATTGCAACTTTATGTGTAAATCTAACAAGCTTGCATTAAATTGCACAATTTATGGAAAAATATAATGGGAATTATGCTCTTACCATCTGTTTTCTTTGAATCATTTCTGACACTGGATTGATCCTTCTTGTCTGTCTTATTTTTATCATCTTTCAAGTCACCTGAAAGTAATAAACATGACAAACAGTACATGTGTAAAGCTAACGGGGAAGTTATAAATATCTTTAAACCTGTCAAGGTGAAAAAAGAAAAAAACCACATAATTTTAGTCGTGAGGGGTTACATGTCTGAGTGTAAATATCAGGAAACTGGATTAGGCCCTGGAAATTGGATTATGATCTGGAAATTAAGACTGAAAGTTCATGTTAAACAGGATTGTACTTAAGTCAATGGCGTTATTTTCCAAGGAAGGCAGTTCAGCTTTACTATTAGGCTGTGGAGTGAGGAAAAACCTGCGTTACTGTAAGTTATATCAATTAATAGCTACTATTTAACTTCTATGTGCTTTTCCTTATCTGCAAAATGGTGATAATAATACCTACTTTATAGGCATAATATAAGGATAAATGCATTTAAGGTACTGAATGTGCTATCTGGCACGTCACTCAATGACAGCTGTTATTCTAAAACTGAGCTGTAAATGGTACTTTAATTAATGAGCTTGTTGAAATGTAATATGTAAAAGTTAAAAAACACTATGCACACCAGTGTAGAGTGAACATGTGTCAAAAATTTATTTAATTCATTTATGAAGGAACCAGGAAGACAGTAAGGATGGTTCCAAGAGCATTTAAGGAAATGGATAGGGGCTTCCCTGGCGGCGCAGTGGTTGAGAGTCCACCTGCCGATGCAGGGGACGCGGGTTCGTGCCCCGGTCCGGGAAGATCCCACGTGCCGCGGAGCGGCTGGGCCCGTGAGCCATGGCCGCTGAGCCTGCACTTCCGGAGCCTGTGCTCCGCAACGGGAGAGGCCACAGCAGTGAGAGGCCCGCGTACCGCAAAAAAAAAAAAAAAAAAAAAAAAAAAGGAAATGGATATTTCTAAGTATTTTAGAAATATATTAAAATAAGATTGCTAGGTTAGAGATGAAACTGGTTATGTCCTACAGGGCAATAAAACTATAACTGTTGGGGTTATCTCCTCTAGTAGTCAAAAATCTACACGTTAGTACATAACCTCACAGTACCTAGGCTTGAGCAAATAGTAAATGACAAAGTTAAACATAGTCATGTTCTTCTAAAACAAGGGGTCAGCAAATTATTGTCCGTGGGCCAATCTGGCTTGTTGTCATTTTTGGAAATAAAGTTTTATTGGAACATAGCCACATCCATTCATTTATATAATGTCTGTAGTTGCTTTCCTGCTGCAACGGTAGAGTTGAATAGTTGCAGCAGAGACATGCAAAGCCAGGAATATTTATTATCTGGGCCTACACAGAAAAAGTTTGCTGACCCCTGCCTAAGACAGTTAAATAATCCTTGGGCAGGTCTTTTTTGACAATATGCCAGTGTGACATTGAAAGGACATGGTATTTCTTCTCTTAGATTTCTTCTCAAGTTTCGGATATTTTTCTTACAAATCTTACTGATGGCGGCTTTCTTTTTAGCCTGCATAAAACCAAGAACAGATTACTACTAAATTACTGGCATTAATAAAGCAAAAAGACCCTCATAATTATTGCAGCCAGGAAGCGGGGAGCAGGGCCCAAGGCGGGAAGGGTACATTTATCTTTTCTGCTTTCTTTGTGCCAGGCAGCGTGCTAAATGCTTTACATGCGTCATTTCATTAAATTCTCATAGCAACCCCATTATGAAGGTACTATTATTGAAAGTAGACAAATTCGTCAAAGATTCATTCACTAAGTGATCAATTTGCTGAATCACCAAATGATTGAGGATGTTTTCCAAGTTTGAGTTTTTCCTTGACTTCACTGCGGACACTCTGTCACACGCTGGTCGGGCCAGCTGTGTTGAGTGCAGTGGACTGCTCTCCTGAATGTGTTTCACACACTCTCAGGCTGCATCTCGGCCCCAAACTTTGCAAGAGTGTCTGCTGCTATAGCAAAACTGCTCCTGTTGGCTACTTTAGATCTGGTTTAAGCCATTGATCTGACAAATGACCAACTGATCTTTCTACAAAGTGATTTTGCTTAAATATTAAATAGCCTTAAGCAAAAAACCCACAGAATCATCTCTATCTTATGGCTCTGGAACCTAAAGCACAGATAAAGTAATTTACCATAACATACACAGATAGGTCTGATTCTAGAGGCCAAGCTCTCAAGTACTGTATTTTGCAACTTCCCTATGAAGCTTAAGTTCTAGATTTCAGACTTTCATTTACTGTTGCCATTTTTAAATGCCTTTGGCCTATAGATTTATATAGAAATGGTTACCCAAGGATAATTCAAGACCATTTTAGGTTACATTCTACAAAATAAGTAGTTTTAATGGAATCTGACAAACTTTAAGCTTGAGGGAAGGGGAGTCAACTCTGGCCACAGTGCCAGCAGGAGGAGTGTGAATGAAGCACATGGTCATTGCACATTACCACCACCAATAGCCAAAACAGATGGATTCCTTTGGAAGCCCCATGGAACAGTTCAAGCACTGGCTTTTCCCTATTTTAAGGATGCCAGAAATGAACTCAAGGATGATCCTGAGTCTTGTAGTCAAACTAATTCCCTACAGAAAAATGGTCTTTCTTTCCTCAATGAGACTTCACACCTCTAATGCACAATACTTTAAGGTTTCAGGGTTGCCCTGGACTGGAGCTTTACCCACAGCTGCAGCAGGGCCAGGGTGTCTTCCAGAGGTCAGGAGGAGGCGTCTGATGTGCTGGATGCTAGCCAGCAGCCTGTGGAAGCCTGCCTTCTCCTCAGTCAGGGTTGGGGAGGCTAAAGGGGAAAGTACCTTGATGGAGACCAAAGCTTAGGGGTTCCCATGACTGCTGATAGGGGACCAAATGTCTAGAACCACAATTAGCCAATAT
Organism: Stenella coeruleoalba; assembly: GCF_951394435.1. Taxonomy (NCBI): domain Eukaryota; kingdom Metazoa; phylum Chordata; class Mammalia; order Artiodactyla; family Delphinidae; genus Stenella; species Stenella coeruleoalba. The sequence continues at coordinate 60,723,677 of NC_137155.1, forward strand.
CCTTCAGCTCCATCCTGGAAGTTATCTTGAGCGACCACAAAGAAGGGTGCCGGGAAAGTGATACATGTTTGTTTGATGATGTTCCTTGAACAGAATCCATTAGGTAATTTCCCATGGGTTGAATATGGACTAACGGCTGATGTGAGCTGTTATTCAATAAACAGGGGGAAACAAAAGAGCCTTTCTGTGCAGTTATAAATCATTTTAATTAGGCTGCTGCAACCAAGTCCCGAACCACCATTAGCCTTTATTATTATTGCTCAAAATTGATTTCTTTTCCCACCTCTCATTTAATGCTTAATTTTTAAGGGAAATGGTAGACTACTGCTTACTTTGGGAAATGAACGCAGTTGTGAGTCAATCCAGCCTAGCTGGAGGCTCAGGCTCCTGTTTTCTTCCAGGCACTCTCCTAACCATCTTCAAAATAAATTATTGCCACCTCTGCCCTCTCTGGGTATTTGTTTATACCTGTCTCGTAGAATGTATAACCTCCTTTATGACCAGCATGTTTGTATTCATTGGTTTCTCTCCCTGACCAGACCAGGGGTTGGCAAACTATGGCCCATGAGCCAAACGTGGCCCCAATGCCTGGTCATATAGGTCCCACAACCTGAAAACAGTTTTTAAGAGTATTAAATGGTTGAAAAAAGAGAAGGATATTTAACGACATGTGAAAATTTAAATTTTCATAAATAAAGTTTTATTGCAACATAGCCATGCTCACTTGTTTACATGTTATCTGTGGCTGTTTTTATACTAAAACAGGCGTGTTAAGTAGTTGCAACAGAAACTGTAGGGCTGCAAAGCATAAAATTTACTGTCTGGTCCTTTATAGAAAGAGTGTGCCAACCCCTGGAATAAACAGATTATAAGCTTCTTGTGGACAGTAGCTGGGTCTCAATATTCCTCCTACTTCCTACTCTCACCAACAGCACTGAACTGCGCAAATAAGGGCATGCTGGTTAAGGAATACAGAATTTGGACTCACATATTCCTATTTGACCTGAAATCTCTACTTAATGTTTGCTTGGCCTTAAGCAAGTGATTTAATCTTTCTGAGTCTCGGTTTCCTCATCTGCAAAATGGAAATGAGTCTATCTACCTCACACAGTTGCTAGGATTTTTAAATGATTTAGTGTATGTAAAATCCCATGTACGGTGTCCAGCACATATTAAACATTCCATAACTGTTACTGACATAATAATGGCTGTTTTTATTAAGAGGAAGACATTTTAAACCCACTTCCCTAACAGAAAAAAAGTAGGGAAGAAGCACATCTTGCCTTTCTCACCAGTCCTTACATATTCCCCCTCTGGGAAGGAGAGACTCATCTAGAAGGAAGAGTTGAGTATGCACAGCTCAGCTCAGCCACCCGTTTCTCCAGCCCCCAGCCCCCTCTGAGATGCGTTTTCCATGAGACACACACCTTTTCTGTTACTGCGGAAGCAGCCTGCTTAGATGCAGAGTGGGGGGGTGAGGGACGAGGCCTGATCCCACCTGCTCTGCCAGTGTCCCGTGGGCCATGCCCAGTTCAGGGCAGATGTGTGCAGAAGCCCATGTGCTCAGCAGATCAAGTCTGTGTTTTCCAGTTCAGCTCCAGTTGCAGTGGAGCTAACATTGTGATCACTTTCTGATTCTGGTATCTCCCTCTCAGTTGGTTCCACCCTCAGTAGGGGAAAACAGGGGTGTTTTGCATTGCTCTCTCAAACTCCAACAGTTGTATTAGAAATTCTTATTGAATTGAACATATTTTCTGACCTATGATGCGCTTGAATACAAAGCAGACTAGTTACGAGCTGTCTCCTGAACCTGGCTGCTGAGAGGCTGGGCAAGTCGGATGATGGCCTTCCCTGCCTCCTGGGGTGTTCGTGGGGCTTACCTGAAGGAATTTAGGCAAAGCTCTTGGAACACGACATGAGCTTTTTTTTTTTTTTAAACACCTTTTCATTTTATTTATTTATTTAATTTATCTATTTGGCTGCGTCGGGTCTTCGTTGCTGTGCGCGGGCTTTCTCTAGTTGCAGCGAGTGGGGGCTACTCTTCGTTGCAGTGCGCGGGCTTCTCACTGCGGTGGCTTCTCTTGTTGCGGAGCACGAGCTCCAGGCGCGAGGACTTCAGGATTTGTGGCACGTGGGCTCAGTAATTGTGCTTCACGGGCTCTAGAGTGTAGGCTCAGTAGTTGCGGCACACAGGACTAGTTGCTCCGCGGCATGTGGGATCTTCCGGGAGCAGGGATTGAACTCGTGTCCCCTGCATTGGCAGGCAGATTCTTAACCAGTGCGCCACCAGGGAAGTCCTAACATGAGCTCTTATCATTATTACATGTATTAAAACATTGTTTTCTGTTCTACATGTTATATATGTCAATTGCAAAAATAATTGGAGAGTGTCGTGCTAAGCACTTTCTACGTATTTCTCATTTACTTGGGCTGTGTAGCATAATAGCTAGACCATGGTTCAGAGGAGATCACCTGGACCTACCAGGCAGGTGAGAGAGTGAATATGTAAAGAGAGAATTTATTTATTTAGTTATCTATTTATTTATTTATTTTTATTCTTTTTAAAGGATGGTCTTTTATTTTTTATTTATTTTTTGGCTACACCACATGGCTTGCTGGATCTTAGTTCCCCAACCAGGGATCGAACCCGGGCCCTCTGCAGTGGAAGTGCCAAGTCCTAAACACTGAACCACCAGGAAATTCCCAAGAGAGAAATTTAAACAGCATCTGGTGTATAATCAATAAATGCTAGTTGTTTTATTGTCATTGTTGCTTTTGCTACCATTATTATTATTGGAAGCTCACAAGTGGCCCAAGCTGTGAGCAGTTATTATTATGCACATTTTACAGAGACAATGGAAGGTTAAGTAACCTGGCCAAGGCCAGCAAGAAGTGAGAGGCACAGCTGTGACTTGAATCCAGGTCTGTCTGACTGCCAGATGACCATGCCACAACCTGGCACTTGAAAGCTCCAGTGACTCTGAACTTCCTGCTCTTCCATAACAAGGTAAGCAATTCCATGCCCCTATGCATTAGCTCATTGTATTCTCTCTGGTTGAGAAGTCCCTGTGTCCCCCCAAATTTTAGCATTTGAAACGCAGCTTAGACATCACCTCTTCTTGAAGCTTTCTTTGACATTTACTACATCTTGCAATCCCCAGACCCAACAAAGCTACTCTTTTCTGCACATGGCCCTTGGGTATTTTATCTGCCATACCACTACTGTTACTGGCTCAGAATTAATTCTGAAGGTGTCCATATCCCCTAGGAGATTGTGGACTTCTTGTGGCCTTTTCATTTCTAAATTCTCAGTGCCAAGAGCAGTGCTTGGCACGGAGTTGTTAACCAATAAATATTTGCTGCATTAAATATAAGAAATCATCAACTGTATGCACACGACAGTGACCAGCTCATCCTGGCTTGTCTGGAACTTTTCTGGTTTTACTACTGAAAGTCCTGAATCCCAGGAAACCGCTCATTCCCAGGCTAACTGGGATGACTGGTCATCCTAATGTATATACTTGTTCACCTACAGATATATAGACAATACTATGGAAATAGACCTTAGGCAGATGTGAGTGTCGGCCCTGCCAGGGGGATGGTACCTACAGAAGACTGCCTTTCTGTTCATTCATTCTCGCGTTAAGCACTCAGGAATGTGCTGGGATTGCTAATAGGAATTTCCCCTGCTGGTAGGCAGGTGCTGGCCAGAGTCTCCAAAACGACCCAGCTGGAAAGGGCCCAAAAGATATAAACCTCCCCAGAGAGCATGGCCTAAGCAAGCTTCTGGCTGCTTTTGATGGGATCCTAAGAGAATCCACAGTCTAGGGAGGTATGATCAGCAGCAGCTGGATGGCCAGGGCAGCCCTGCTCTGTGACCTGTCCTCACAGGGGCAGTTCTTTGCCAGCGTCCATTCATCACATCATTAGCACCCTGAAAAGAGCCTTTCACCGGCGCAATCCTACTCACCATTCTGTTGCTTTTCTCCTGATGACTTCTCAGCTTTGGAATTTTTCGCACGAGGGCTGTCACTTTGGTTTGTTCCTGTTCCGTTGACTTGATTCTTAGCTTCCCCAGATGCCTTTTTCTCGGCTTTACCAGATGCACCTTCTTCAGTCTGGCTTTTGGCTTCCATTTCCTTTTGCTTCTCCTCTGCGGCCAGGCGAGCCTTTTCTTCTGCTTCCTTCTTGGCCTTCTCCTCTGCATCCAGAACAAACCAGGAAAGGTGGAGAAAATATAAAAAGAGGTCATGCCATTAGGAGAATTGCCTCTTTGAACAAAAGCAAGAGTTTGCATTGGGAATTAATGCATTAAAATGACCTAAGGTGTTCACTGTGTGTTTGGGGTATAATTTTGGTTAATTCAAGTCAGATTGGTATGTATATTCAGGAAACCAACAAAATCTGTTCATGGTGATGTCATTTCTGAAAACAGTGGGTTAGAAGAAGGGGATGGGGAGAAAGTAATAATAAGGATAATAATAATTAATAAACCGATACTGTAATTGGCATTATTAATATTAATATTACCATCAATAAGTTCTCTTGAGTGTGTCCTCTATGCCAGGTATTATACTAAGTGCTTTCCAAGGATTACCTCCTCTCATTCTCAACCTCGTACGGCAGCTACTAATATTGTAACCCTATTTTACAAACGTGGAATTGAGGCTCAAAGACATTACAAAGCTCTCCCACAGCCCAGTAAAAACTGAAGTTTCATGTAGATTTGCTTAGGAACTGGAGTTTAAACATAAAAACACTGATTACAAAACCAAAATACAGGGAAAATAACCACCACTAGAATAATACTGTTGCAGGCCACTGTCTGTGAATTTAAAAGTAGGAGGAGTGTAATTGGGCCTCACAAAAAACATGGCCTTCAAACTGTCCACAGGGTGAGAGGTGGCCTTTAGTTTGGCCAGGGATGCTGGTATGTGTCTTCCTCTTTAATGAGAGGATGTCAGCCTTATTTCCAATTTGGTTGACTGTGAAAGGGTCTGGCTCTGTGTTTAATCAAAAACACAGTGTAATTGCCTATGGTCAAGGATTCATGAAAAAATGGATACATTCATTCAACTAATATTTATTGAGCAGCTACAGTGTCAAGTACTGTTTTAGGCACTGGGAATACAGCAGCAAGCAAGAAGACTTATAGAGTAGAAAATACCATAATTAAGCAAACAAATCACTAGGATAATTTCAGATGGTGAAAGGAGTTTTACAAAAAAGTAATATGATGGAACGCGATGGGCATAAGGGAAGGAGGTGGCATTAGGTAAGGAGGTGAAGTAGGTGACATTTGACCAAATCTTGAATGACGAATTGCTGACCAGGCAATAATCAAGAAAAAAGAGCATTCCAGGCAGAGGAAATAAAAAGTGTAAGCCCGTAAGACTGGAATGAGCTTGGTATGTTCCAGGGACAATGAGTCAGCCAGTATGGCTAAAGCAAATTTAGTAAGGGGTTAGTGACAGATGATGTGGTCAAGTGACCAAGGACATGCAAGGTTGAGATCATGCAGAGCCTTGGAGGCAATGAAGTGGAGCTGGATTGTAGGAAGTAACCTACGGAGACCAACAGGAGGCACCTAACAGAAACCAATCCTCCCTTAAGGTCTACAGACTCACTGTCTAGCATTCACTTCACTCAAAAGGGCTTCCAACCTCCACTATGAAAAGCATTATTGCACTTTTTTCTCTAGATGTGTTACAAATGCCCCACACCTCATTACCAGGGGTCTTCTTTACTTCCCTTGGTTAGCCCTGGTCCTGAAAACAGATGGCTTTCATAGATGACAGGTGAAATGTTAATCTAATGGGCACCAGAGTGGTTATGCATGTGATCACGTTTCCCTTTGTTTCAGCTGCTAAAGAGCACAAAGCCCAGATTTGGTTCCAGGTTCACACGTTCGCCAGGCTTTATGGCGTTGTATTTTGTGCATGTCTATGACCTCTGGCTTCATTTCACTCTTCCTGCCCTTACGTTTGCCTGGCTCAGATGTCCTCCTTAATATTTTATGAAGTTTTCATTCATCCTTTCATCGATTCATCCAACCACCTATCCAAACCAATACCCTGGCCTCACCCCTGACAAATTAAATCAGACTCTGGAGGGAGAGAGGCAAAAATAGGATATTTTTAATGCTCTCCAGATGAGTCTAACATGCAATAAGGATTGATAAGCACTGATTTAAATTTTAAATGTTTGCCATTCAATATTTCATGATATTCTACTTCTCAACAGGATGTATTTATAATTTACAGTGAAGAGGTAAGGAAAAATTTCTTAACAAAACTGCATAATTATGTGCATATATAGTATAATATGTCTTCTGACTCCTACAGAAAGGTACAACTAAAGAGTAAAAGAATGCCCTTGCAGAAGATAGGGAGATGGCATTCTCAAGTAGGCTGCAGGCCCACAGAAGGCTCCCTAGAATGTTTGTCCAGACTTCCTCTTACCCTTCTGTAATGCCCCGAGGACAAAGGTCAAATGTCATCTCCATCACTGAATTCCCAGTGCTTGGTATAATGCCTGGCACCTAGCAGGTGCTCACGGAGTATTTGTTGACTAAATGAAATGTACACAGAGGGTGTGATTCACCCTATCTGCCAATGAACCTGACTCATATTCCATCATCAGCAATCCAGACCAGTATAAAATACAGGAACTATACACACCCTAAAGTCCTATCCTGAAAAAATAAGCCATTTGACTGTATTTGACTATAGGTAAGTAAAAAGATGACTGTACTTACTACACAGAGAGGGAAAGAGGGCCAAGGGGGAAGAGAATTCATTTATACTCAGATATCAGGTAAAATAATGTATAATCCTCTCACAGAATCCCCACTGAATCTACTGCAAACTTTCAACATTCAAAATATCCCCGTTAAAAGTAATTTTGATGAAAGCTGAAGGTATTAAATTCTGCTTTGCTACAAGAGTGCAACATATTATCTAAGCAAGAAAAAATCATTTGACAACTGAGTCAGACCAATTTTCTATGGAAAATCTAGCAAAAACCCCCCCAAAAACTGGGGGGTACATTTCAGAAACAAGTCTGCTTGGGCTCAACTACAGTTGACAGTAGGCAATTAATGTTTAAATTAGTGAATGGTAGCTCTTATGACATCATAATCAGATCCGACATGATTCCTTTCTCTGCAGCAGGCATGTTCCAATGGATGGCTCTGAAATGTTCTACAACTTCTCTACTCTACTCCTATCTCTTCTTTGTATCTCTGAAATATCTGATATTAGTGTGATCAGCCATCAGCATCCAGTGCTACTACTCAAAATAAGTAGACAAAAACAAGCAAACACATAAATAAGAAAAGAGAAAATAAATTGACAGAAGGAACATCTGTTCCACTGTAATCCAATCCTCTTATATTTTCAAGGTGAAATATTAATATACATAAAATCTTTCCTACTATGAGACAAAGAAGGTGATAGAACAATTAATTTGTATATGGTAACAGTTCCAGAGATGACATATATACAAAGAATGAACTTTTCAGGTTTTAGATTTAACATCCATGGAACTCCTAGGCTCCTAGGCTAGTAGAAAGCAAACATTGCAGTTCAATTTCATTTCCTTCTGCTTTCCATTTCACACCATCTGTAGTGATGTGATCATTATGAAAATGGCCAAAAGCAAGGAGCTAATAAAGACTTAAGGTAGAGCACAGCCCTCATGATCTATAAATTACATTCCTCCTGAGAGCTGGTTCTATCCCACACTGAATGTCTGTGCAGTCTTGGAGAAATGCATTGATTTCTTCATTTCATTTGCCTTTCTGAATAATGATACTATAGGCTCTTGGTTAAAAATGATATGGGGCTAAGTATTCCTTAATATAATTCTCTGAAATGCCTACCTAAACCACCTACAAACAGAGAGAGAAAGAAAGAAAAGGAGAGAAACTAACTTAATGAAGACAACCAAGCACTATGTGAATTCTGAGTAGTCAACTTTTGATTATATACAAGAACAACAGAAAGGTACTCCTAGCTAATTCAGGACTCAGAAGATGTTCCCATTGGACCTTTCTAAAAATTTTAGCAAAAGTGCTTCAGCTGACAGAAAAATTCAATCAATTAAAAACTCAGAATGAGGGAATTCCCTGGCAGTCCAGTGGTTAGGACTCTGCACTTTCACTGCCGAGGGAGCAGGTTCAATCTCTGGTTGGGGAACTAAGACTCTGCAAGCCACGCAGCGTGGCCAAAAAAAAAAAAGGAAAAAAAAACTCGGAATGAGGAAAATATGTTATTGATGCACAGTAAAACCAGTACATCATAGTGTTAAATAAAAATAATTGTTAAGCTAGATACAAAACTTGATGCAAATATTTAAAATAATATTAAAGAATAAGTTAATTGTAAAATAGCAATCTACTTACAATCACCTAGGTTGAAAATCTTTTATTGTTTCAATAAAAACTGAGTGACAATGGAGGAAATTTTTAAAAACTCAATAAACTTCTCAGCACTTGCAAAGGAGTATCATTATATACTATTTCATATTTACCTTGATAGAGACATAATTCAATAAAAAATATGAAGATAATCTGTAGTAAAATAAAAATAGGATATATTTTAAAAAACCAAACAAAGTTAAAAGGTATAATATATGACAAACTAACTGGACAGAGGCAGGGCAGAAACTGCAAGACAGTTTGTCAACTGAAGAGTTACTATTCTTAATATATAAAAAGTTATTATTAATCAGCAATAAAAATATAAACAGCCCAATGAGAAAAATAAAGGGGGAAAATATAGGGAAATGGCACTCTCACTACACTTCCACTGAAAGAGAACACGGTTTAAAAAAAAAACTTTCCTGAAAGAAATTTGATGATATACATCAAGAGCTTTAGAATTTTTCATCTACTTTGACAGAGGAATTCCATATCTAGAAATTTACCCTAAATAATCAGATGTAGGCTCAAAGACTGCTGAACTTGTATGTTCATAACCATGTTATATACAATAATGAAGAACTAGAAACCAAAATGCTCAGTAACAGAGAAATGGTTCAACTATGGTATTCCAAACAACGTAGCCATTTACATCATATTTTCTAAGAATATTCAGTATCAGAATAAAATCTTCAAAATAGAAATAGAGAAGGAAAATACTATATTACATACACTATAATCTCAACTTAAGGGGAAATTTTTACTTATAAATATGCATTGAAAATCGAATTAAAAAGAATTACATCAGAATTTCAACAGTAGTTATATTTGGCTGGAGAGGTTATGAGTGATTTTTATTTTCTTCTTTATATATTTTGTTTATATTTCAGCATGGTAACCTAAACACCTACTATTCTTACACCAGAAAAAAATGTTTAAAAAGTATTAAATCCTGAATGGAAACTGATGAATATTTATCAGACTTGCAAACTGTTATACCTACACATCTTTGTTTGGGAATAACGATTTTCAGCCCTAAGAGCTGTAAAAAAATTACTGATTCAATTTTTCCTAACAACTATGCGTTCTGGCCTAGCTAGCTCTGTAAATCAGTTTGATTAATAAAACTAAAACTTTAGATCCAATTCCATTTCTGATCAATTTAATAACAACATATATTTAAGTGCCCCATGCAGGGCAGCCTTTGCTGAAATCAGGGTTTTCTGGTAAAAAAGAGTCATGAGCAAAACAGCCTGGAATAGTACAGCACAAACCAACCACCAATGGAAAAACAGATGCAAACTGAATTTCTTAATACCAGCCAACCAGCCAACGGCATTATTGGGAAGCTGAAAATGTTATAAAATATTAATTACAGGTGGGCATTTTGACCACCACCTTCTTAACTATGCATTCAAACTTCTAACTTTCTTTTCCAGTTTTTCAAAATAACAGCTACTACTTATCAGGCACTAACCATGTGCAGGCTCTGTTCTCAGTGCTTTACATACGTAATTCCTGTTCTTTTCATCAACTCTGCGATGTCTATTATCATCCCCCAAAGGGAATTTTTCTCAAAGACTCTGTCTGAATTTGCCAAAGAGCACAGGGCAAGTAGGGATTCAACTCTCTCTTTTCCCAACTTTTGCTTTGATCCCCAAACTATCCTCCCACGAAATATATGTGTGCCTTTGTCTACCCCTTTTTCCTTGTTCTCCCTTTCCAAATTCATGGCTCAACCCCAGGCATCCTTCAAATCCTAGCTACAAGATGCCTTCTCAAGCACCCTGACCAAGGTTAGGGACAAGTTAGCTTAAGACTATCTCTATCAGCACACCTCACATATTTAAAAACTATTAGTGCTTATTTATCTGTTCTTTTTAAAGGGCCAATTTTCTCCTAGAAAAGAAACTGTCTAATGCTCCCCCAGGTGATTAGTTTCAGAGGGTAATTTTAGTAAGCCACACAATTGCAGACAAATTATTTTGAAGTACCACTTTCAACTGCGTGCTGTCAGGAACTGAATTTTCAAGGGTAACGAGTGTAATTGATTATAAGAGAGGGCTTCTTTGGGGGCTTCCCTGGTGGCGCAGTGGTTGGGAGTCCGCCTGCCGATGCAGGGGACACGGGTTCGTGCCCCCGTCCGGGAAGATCCCACGTGCCACGGAGCGGCTGGGCCCGTGAGCCATGGCCGCTGAGCCTTTGCGTCCGGAGCCTGTGCTCCGCAACGGGAGAGGCCACAGCAGTGAGAGGCCCGCGTACCGCAAAAAAAACAAAACAAAACAAAAAAGACGAGTGCTTCTTTGAAATGATGCGGTAGCTACCACTGCTGCTTGCAGTGCCTGCCAACAGGGAGGATTTCAATGTTTAAAGCATCTGAATAGACTGTGAGAGGCCACACCTAAAATATGGAAGAGGCGTTGGCTCCCTCCAGAGCTCAGGATGCAACCTCTGTCCCCAAATGATAAGGGCCCAATTATGCCTTAAAAGAGTCATAAAGATAAACCCTTTGCCCCACCTGAACTGAACAGCCACTTGGACAGGACACAGTGCTGGCCTTTGAATAATTCCAGCAGTGAGGTCTTATCTCTTCCACACTAGAAGCAGCCCCCTGCCCCCAATGTTTGAGGACCAAGACTGCCAGAACGTGCTGTGCCTGTCTACTCCTACTCTTCTTCTCACTTGTGCAGACACTGGGTGGATACAAGTGTGGGATGCTGTGACCGGAGATAAAACTTTCCTTGCCTATAATGAGTGTCTGGGGCTCGGGGCCAGTAGGTGCTGGCGATGAGTGCAAAGCTTCAACTGAACTCCCATTCTTACTTTGAAAGAAACTCTGTACAAATGCCTCCCCACCCCACCCAGGAGACCGTGAGCTCTGAGGACAAGGATGTCTGTTATTCACCTCTGTGAATAACACAGAGTACAGAGCCTGGCATACGGTAGGCATTCAATAGATGTTGGCGAAACCTGACTGTTATTGAAGGCTCACTTCCACAAACCCCATTGAGATCAGTCTCCTTGCTGGGCTCTAGAGCCATCCACGCCTGTGCCCTCTCTGGAATCAGGCATCACAGCTTCCTAAAACTTACCTCAGGGATGTGTTCCTACCTAGACTATAGCATGAGCATGCAGTATGTACGAATCATGTAGCACATGCTCAATAAACACAAACATGCATATGAGCAAATGAATTTCAGAAAAACAGATTTCAGGGTTTTTTTGTTTGTTTGTTTCTAGTATCAAGAGTGATGACTTTTCTGTCTTCAAATTTCTGTTAACCTGCACATTACCTTCATCTCAGAAGGTTAGCCTGAGTAATGGCTGAAGGGAAATTGAGAACATGAAAGATAAAAATGCATGTAAGGAGATTAAAGTCCCTTCTATCCCAACATAATGGCCGAAGTGGCTACTGACTAGGCTTCATTTAGATAAAAGAAGGAATAAAGGCCTCATAAATGTGCCGCATGACATGAAATAAGAATGACAAAATGGCCTAGCAGAAACCAAGAAATAGCAACACCCATTCTCTGTAGAATCTTCATTTCGAGAAGAGTCTGGTCATATAGCACAAAGGTCACGCTGTCGGGAAGCTTGGTGGCCAGCCCCATTCTCTCGTGCACTGAGTGTTCGATATAATGAAGATCAAAAGATGGTCGATCCTAACATTCAGCGATTTGAATTTATATCCTGAGTTTGTGCTTCATTTGCAACACCTATAAATCAGGGGCGGCAGTGCCTTGCTTTGTAAGCGGGTCTGAGTGGTCTGGATAATATTCCCCAGCAGCACGTTACCTTTGGGCACCTTGGCCCTCCATCTCTCCCGATTGACGTGCACCACCTCAGTCCAAGTGGCTTTAAAACTCTTACAGTCAACAGGGATGACCGAATTGTTGATTGGGGCACTTCCTTCTGAGCCAGAGCTCTTGACACCTGATCGCTTTGCATCTGCCGAACTGATGTTGTTCAAACTGGAGGACAAAAAAAAAACCATACGGAAGAATTGGGAGATTGGGATTGACATACATACACTAATATGTATAAAATAGATAACTAATAAGAACCTGCTGTATAAAAAAGTAAATAAAATAAAAAATTCAAAAAAACCCCACAACATACGGAAGAGGAGGGTTAGTGTTTGGAAAATGTGTGCCGATATAAACAAGCCTAAGAGAAGAGTGGTTAACACTCAGTTGACACTCAATTTCGCTGTGTGAAATTCCTGGGGCCTGAGCTTTGTAATTCCTATTTTCCATATTCAACAGCTGGGAAAGTCTCCATATTCAGCAGGAAAACAAAACCCCAAGATTTCAGCCTCATGACTATTGATCGTCCCCACAGTCCCCATAGTTCAGATGTTCTTTTTCCATATGACTAGGTTCCCCCACACAAGAATTCTCTGCCTTTGACTTTCGGAAATCAATGCATTTAAACTTGACTGCTACTTGGTTCCACAGTTCACCCACCTGCCTCCACACTGACCACTTTTCCAAGTTACCCAGTCACTTGGTCCTCTTTCTTTCCAGCTCTCCCTCCCCCTGAAGTCAAGATCCTCTGATCTCAGGATCCCCAAGGCCCGAGTAAGGTGATTTCCTTATGTTCCTGGGGAAGGTGGAGAGGCACAGACAGCATGGAGATTGTGGGAGATCAGTCATGCAGGAGACCTTTTTAAAGATGGTATCATTTTAAGCTTTGAACATAGGGAATACAGTAATATATATAATATTATAATATAGGAAGGACCATCCTTCTGGGAAACTTTAAAGTATCACACACTCCCAAGGAGCTACAGTAGTGACTGACGCAAATGCAAATCCACTGAATGACAACCAAGACTGACTAGATAAGTAGGGCAGGTCTCAGCCCAGCGCCGGCAGAGCTGTGGAGCTGTGGGACTCTGGCAGGGGGCTTCTGTCCTCCTTGTTAGTAGCCTTGACTGGGTCCCTCCATCTTAAGCATCCCTGGGGTCCCACTGTCCTAATATTCTTCTTGCCTTTCTTCCTCTTATTTACTCCTTCTCTTGCTCTTTTCTTCTTTTTCTTCATTACATTTCTCTCCTTTATGACAAAGCCCAAGGTTTTGCATGGACGAGGAGGAGGGGAGAGTTGTACTACTGGTAATACGACTAGTAAAGACCGAGCGTTAGCTTTATTGTAGCTGACACTTCCCCTGTGCTGGACCCTGTTATAAGGGTTTTACGGAGATTAAATAATTCATTTAATCCTCCCAGTAACCTATGAGTAGAATCCATGCTTTCTCAGATGGGGAAACTGAGCCAACTTGCCTGAGATAGCACAGCTAATAAGTAATGGAATCAGGATGTTTAAGCCAGGATTGTGACTCCAGAGGCTGTGCTCTTTGACTACTAAACTACCCTCAATATAGTGAAGTTGTGGCAGAAGGTGATTTAAAATTTCAGTTTGTTTCTATTTTCTTCCTGAACCTAGAAATGAAAGTCAGTTTCATTTCTTGTGATAACTCTGATCAGTGGTACTTTCCTTTTGGAGTATGGGGAGCAAGGACCCTCTGGGCCCAGCAGGTAAAGTGCAGTGACTGATGCTGTTGAGAGCAAAGCTGCCAAAAGAGAGAATGCGGGGTGGGGGGTTGGTACTGGGAACCTGCTGGTCATCACCTAGATCCTGGTCATCCCCTTACAGGCCAGCCTGGAGAGTACAGAGAGTACAACTTTGAGTCTTCCTTTTATCTTTTTTTTTTTTTTTTTTTGCGGTACGCGGGCCTCTCACTGTTGTGGCCTCTCCCGTTGCAGAGCACAGGCTCCAGACGCGCAGGCCCAGCGGCCACGGCTCACGGGCCGAGCCGCTCCGTGGTATGTGGGATCTTCCCGGACCGGGGCATGAACCCGCGTCCCCTGCATCGGCAGGCGGACTCTCAACCACTGCGCCACCAGGGAAGCCCCTCCTTTTATCTTTTATAAGGAGGAGGTAGGATGAACATAATTATGAAGTACCACCCCCATCCCTTCCAGAAGAAGTCTATCCCCATGGACAGGCCACCCTGACCCCCAGCTTTCAAGATTCAGCACTGACCTTGAACGCCTCTGTCCTGTCCCACCAGTTTGAGAGGTTTCATCAATTAGTGGACTCAAGATCTTTTCTGTCATGTCCGTGAGCACAGTGAAGGTGGGTTCCACAATGAAATCAATGAAGCCTGAAGAGAAACAGCAAAACTTCAGAGGAACTGCATATTAACTTGGGCCTTTCCATATGTTCCCATGCCAACTGATGGGTTGTATCTTTCTTTTAAAATTCATCTTCATAGGAGTGCCAGATCAGATTAGGAGAGACCAGGTTGGTCTTAATCATTTAATATATTCCTTGCTTTGAATATCAGGAGTCAGTTCCATTTCTCCTACATGACCTTCCTATAACTTTTTAGGAGATAGTTCAATAAAGTGCTTAAAAATGCAAGTTCAACGTCTACTATGTAAAAAAACGATGTAATAGGTGCTGCATAAAAGACTAAGATGTGTAACACAACCTGCCTGCCCTAGGAAGGTTATAGGAGGAATTAAATGAGCACAAAAATGGAAAGGGCTAACGGAGAAGCCCAAATAAAGGCTCCTGAGAAGGTAAGGGAGGGAGGATATTTTCCCTTGCACCGAGAAGGCTGCAAACAGCATCATGGAGGTTGTGATGTTTGAGCTGAGCCCTTAAGGGTATTCATTCTAGATGCAGGGGGTGAAATAAGCAAAGTGACAAGGATAGGGAAAAGTGCAGGATGTGTCTGGAGAATGACTGGGGCTTAGGGATTCTTTTGAAGTCAGAAAGGGAAAGCCTGGGGAGGCAGGTCATTATCAGCTCAGGAGGGAGGTTCTTAAGTATCAGGCTAAAGGTTAGGATTTAGATAGGCATTAGGAACCCCTTGAGATGTCTGGGCAGCATTGTAATAAGATTTTTTTCTGATGTTATTTGGGAAAGTTAATCTGGCAAGATGGATGGGAAGGGAGAGAGCCATAGGGGCTGAGGCTGGGAAACTCATTTTAGAAGCTGTTGCAATAGCTCAAAGGCAAGGTAAGGAAGGCAGGATCCAGTGCCATTTTAAGGTGAGAGTGTGGTGGAGGCACAGATACATGCGCAGTGGGAGGCGGTCCTGCCTCTAGGTGGAGTCTGTCAGAGACTTCCAACAGGAAGGCAGAGAGAACAGGGACAACGGGGGAGAATGTGACTGGGGAGGAAGATGGTGGGCTTGGTCTTAGATTTGCTGACTTGAGGTACCAGGGACCTATCCAGATGGAAGAGGGTCAGAAGAATTGGAAGAAACAGGGTTGGAAACTAGGAGAAGGGTCAGATCTGGAACTATACCTTTGAGAGATCGCCATGCTGGGGAGATAATTGATGCTGGGCTAGACTGACTGTCTCAACAGTTCAAAAATACCCCAGTGTTCTGTGACACATCAGGAGAAAATACAGGATCTGGAACTAAGGGTGATAACTCATTACACAGCCACATGAAACTAGAGACCAGTCAAAGGAAATACAGTGTTTGGAAACATACAAATGCTTATTTGGTTTTTACAGTGACCAAGGTGGAAGTGATACTGGCATTCAACGCCCAGCAGTGAAGGATGCTAAAAATCCTGTAACATAATTGGCAAGACAAGAATTGTCCCAAGCAAATACCAATAGTGTCCTGATAAAGAAACACTGATAGCCAAATTTGAATTGCAGTTAATTGCAGTATAATTTTAAGCTGAAATTGAAGTGTTTGATGACAGTATTTTCACCTTTTTTTTTTTTCTCACAAGTTAAATTCATTCAACATGTCCAAACCCAAACAAACTCATCAGCTTTCCCTCCAGTCCTTGTAAATAGGACATGGCTCAACCACTCAACCTAGATTGCTGCCTTTATCTTAGCCTTGCATCCAGCTGAATCCTTAATGTTTTATATGCTACCTCTCTCCTGTATTGCCTTAGTTCTGATACTCAACATCTCCTCCCTGTAACATTGCAGAAAGCACCAGCTGGAGCCCTTGCCTCTAGTCTTACTCAAAACCCTCCAATTAATCCTCCATACTACTGAGAGAGAAATCTTTCTAAAGCAGGGACTGGCAAACCTTTTCTGTAAAGGGCCAGATAGTAATATTTTAGGTTTTGTGGGCCACATACAAAACCTAAACCAAGGAGTTTGTCATACAACTGCTTAACTCTGCCACTGTAGTGCAAAAGCGGCCATAGACAATATGCAAATGAATGAGCTTAACTGTGTTGTAATAAATCTTTATTCACAAGACCAAGCAGTTGGACAGATTTGGCCCACAGGCTATAGTTTGCTGATTCTTACTCTAAAACATCAATTTATATATAGTTTTAACCTTACTTAAAATTCTTCAGCTGTGCCCTCATTTCCTACAGGAAAGTATAAGCACACGCTATTCCTAACCTGGACCTGATTTTCTCTCTAAACATGTCCCTCACCACATCCTACTCCCTACCTACTGCTCCAGCCAAATGGAACTATTTGTAATTAATTCCCTGACAATACTATACTGTTTTAAATTTCCTTGTTTAGTATATGCTGGTCCTTGTCTGCAATTTCCTTCCACCCACGCCTATCCACCTCTAACACATATCACCATTTGCCTAGACACTGCCTACTTATCTCCTAGGACTCAACTCAAACATTACCTTTAAACAAGTCTTTCTGGGTCTAATGTTCACACACTCTGTTCTGTATCTCATTGTACCATGTACAATCTCTACCTTAGCATTGTAACAATCTAATAGATTTTGTTTTCTCAATCTCTTGCCTACCACCCAATACTGGTTCAATGCCTTTGGGAGCAGACACCATGTATAATTTGTCTTTGTTTTTTTTATAACATCTGTTACAGTGCCTAGCAGTGTCCTACACCTAACAGGAACTCAATATATTAATATGAAAAAAATTAATAAGTTCCCAAAACACAAGTAGAAAAAAATCAATAAATCTTTGTTGAATTTATTTTTTGAATGATTTCAGACTCTTCCAAGGTGGAGATCACTGATGACATTTAATTTATGTTTGGCACTGGTACCCTCCCTCACACCTGAAGAATTCTGTAATGCCCATATATTATGGTTATTAGCAGTGTAAAAGTTATCTTTACCAAAAAAAAAGTGCTAAATTTTATTTTTAAGGAAGGAAGGAAGGGAGGGAGGAGGGAGGGAGGGAGAGAGGAGGAAGGAAGGGAGGAAAGAGGAAGGGGAAGGAAACATTTTAAAAGAGCCATTCCTGGAAGTAGGGTCATCCAGGAAATGGTGCTGTCCTGGAAACAGGGCTAGAGGAAGCATCACTGAGGAAACTTCTGGTATTGCATGTAGAATGGAGAGACTGAAATAGCATGGCTTCCCACCACTAGTTCTTGTCATTGCCTTAGTGTTAAGGTCCCTTTTTCTCTTGGCAGGGAATGATGGAGACAGCATTGTGTCACTGTCTAATCTTCCTGGGAACCAGCTACACTCCGGGAGAAGGATGGGGAGAGCTGCTCCATCAGCTCAACCAGCCAAAGCCATGAGCACAGCAAGCAGAATGGAGCCAGGTTCCCAGCTGAAGAACCACTGGGAGCATCTGCGCTTACTTCCAGACACTCCTTTCTGATTTCTCGTTCCATCCAATGGATTGGCAAACACGTACCTACTTGTGACTGGGCAACCATGGTGGACTTTCGGTCACACAGAGGAGAAAAAGGTAGCCCCAGCTCGGCTTCTCTATCACCCTAGAAAAACAGGAGGTCAAAGTAAATTAACAACAACAGGCTGAGCTGCCCAGATTTTATTTCACAACTCCAGCTGCCACAAAGGCCACTGGTCTTTACTTTAATTATTCCCATTAGATTATGTAATATGTCCTTTTGGGACCTGCTCCTCTGCATACAAGACACCAAGAGGCTGAAGCCCTCCGGGATCCAATCATTCCATCCAACTGCAAAGGGGCATGCTGCTGTATAGAAAGCCTCATCAGAAAGCAATAGGTCCCCCAAGGAAAACAAGAAAAGCAACGCGTCCTGTGGCCTAGAGCCAGCACAGCAGTCAGAATTCTTGTGTGCTCTCCAGTTGCCCTGTGCTGACCTGCCCTGTGCTGGCCTTTCTTGAGCCAGCAAGCCCCTCCCAGTTGTGGGGAGTGTCTAAGACACCAATGCTAATTGGACTGATTTGGACTCATTCTCCAAGTGCTACCTAAAGCCATAAACAGCTGGAATAAGTGCTTCTGGGGTCTTCACTGCAGGGCTCAGTGACGATGAAAAGTAGAATGAAAAAGAAGCAAAGTAAATAATTGTTTGTGTTTATCAAGTTAGACAATAATAAAACATGATTCTCTGGCCAATATGTTCTCAGTCTCACCAAAAAGCAAGACTATAATAAGCAAGTGCTATGGAAAGTCTAAATAGTGATGGAGATGATTTTTAAAAACCATTCTGAACCAGAGCGCAATACTTCAGTCACACGCCCAGAGGAAAGGGAAAATGTGTCACCCTTCTGAGAGCCGCAAAGTTGTGCTGATTCAATTTAACAGAAAAGAATCTGCCCAGGTTAATGGCTACTGACTTGGGCTTGAATCTGGCCTTGCTCTCGCCACCTGTGTGATCATAGGAAGTTTATATTCCCTCTCCACATTTCTATTTTTTTTAAAGAAATTTATTTATTTATTTATTTGGCTGTGTTTGGGTCTTCGTTGCTGCACACAGGCTTTCTCTAGTTGGGGCGAGCGGGGGCTACTTTGATGCAGTGCGGTGCAGTGCGCGGGGTTCTCATTGCAGTGGCTTCTCTTGTTGTGGAGCACGGGCTCTAGGTGCACAGGCTCAGTAGTTGTGGCTCGCAGGCTCTGGAGTGCAGGCTCAGTAGTTGTGGTGCACGGGCTTTGTTGCTCCGCAGTATGTGGGATCTTCCCGGACCAGGGCTCAAACCCGTGTCCCCTGCATTGGCAGGTGGATTCTTAACCACTGAGCCACCAGGGAAGCCCCACACATTCAATTCAAATGTGGGATAATAATCCTTATGTCATCAAGTAACAATGAAGATTAAGTGACAAAATGTATATAAATGAATTAAAAGAACAATTATTGTTTCCCAGTAGATATTTCTACCATCTAAGTGAGGATCTGAGAAACTTTTAGTGAACTTGTTACATTTAATTGTTACACTCTGATTAGAATAAATGTGGCCAATGAACCTATAGTAAATAAAGAGTAATAACCTAATTCGACAATCAAAGTTCAAAAACTGAATGCTTTTTCTTTCTAAGGCATGTTACCAAAGAGAAAGGATGCTAGTTCACATGCACATTTAAGATCTATTGAAAAGAAGGAAAAGGAATGGGCGTCTGAGGAAGCTGAACAGTGGGGGTCACAATGGGCGCTGGGGACATCCAAGGGTCTCAGGAACAGTCCTGAAGTGGCTTAGTTCCTTCTGTACTCTTTCCTGTATGAACAGCCCATGGGACACAATCGTCCCTCTGTTTCTGAGTATGCCTTGCTGAGGGCTGCTCTATCTCTCAAGTGGCATGATGAAAATAACTTACTCCAAAGCTATTTCTACTTGGGCAGTATGACGAGAAGGAAGAGTATTTATAACATAAATTGTTGTTGTGTAGCTGGTTTAGTGGGCTAGCTCAGCTAACACAAATAAAACCCACTCTTATTCCTTATGAAGCAGGGATATAAGTTGTTTTGTTGGTGCATTTTAATGGGTGTGGCTTAGAAGAACACTAACCACTTGACTATTAAGATGTATGCATTAATTTGGATTTTATTACTGAAAAAGTACATGATATTAAGCAACTTCTTATCCCATGGACTTGTCCATACCCACATTCACACATCACTTACATCTTTTGGATTTAATTAACTATTACTACCAACTACTAAAAACCTATTTTAAGATAGTGGTCCCTGAATTCCCTCTGGAGGACAGATACATTTATAAATTGGAAAAAATATGTAGAAAGTAATACAGAAGAATGTACTTCTACAGGTGAATCCAGCTTGACTGATAAAATATTGTACAACTCTTTAACTACTGGCCCTTGTGGAATTATTCATACACCTTCCTCTTTGTCAAAGAGGTCAATATTTTCAAAAAAGGGGGAAAGTCTCAGTCAGCACAAAGGATTTTTTTAAAAGGAACTCATTTTTTTTTCTTCCAGGACAGTGCCAGAAAATAAATAACTATCATTCTTGTGGTAGGGGTTAAGATAACTGACTGATAAGGTCACAGAATCAATCTACAAAAGGAACACAGGGAATGTTAGTTGAACGAATGAAAAGATGAATTTGGTTAGAAACACTCAAGTTCCTTTGGTCACTTGGACATTTATCACAAGCAAGCTGAGAGAGCAATTAGGCAGTTAGTTGTTCACAAACCACCCCCCCCTCCATTTCCTGTCCACATGTAGCTAGACTACGATTCCCAGAATCTGTGCCAGTTCGTGCTAGATAATAAAACAGGAGGAGAGGGGATGTATTTCCACCACAGTTCTGGCCTATAAAATCACCTATGCCTATGTTTCTATGTCCTCCCTTCTTTTGCTTGCTTGATGTAGATAAGCACCATGGAAGCCATGTAGATGGTAGAGTCTGGATCTAAAATCACTGCTTATTGTAAACCATTTGCCAATCAAGAAACACTTGTCGGTACTTTACATGAGTGGGTGATAAAATTCCATTTTATGTGTACTGTTATACATGGGGGTGTTTGTTTGTTACAGCAGCTATCTGTAAGCAGCAAGCCAATTAAGAGAAACAAAGGTTCTTTCTGTATTGGAAGTTCACAGGGCAGACGGCATCTCTCAATGCAAGAGCTTCAAAAGACTGTTAGGTGATATCTCAAGCGAGTGTTTCCAGGTAGACTGAAGAAAAGGTATTTGATTGGGGAGGCAACAAAAGCATCAAGTTGAACAAAATGCAGCAATGTACATTCTTCTTTCCCAGAGGAAGAAGTTACAAATATGAGGTATGAGAAAATTATTATGATTTTGGGTTTAAGATAAGTATAGTAAAGACATCTTTGCCCTTCCCTCTCAGAAATTATCTTCTCAAAACAGGAGAATGACAAACAACAGAAACACAAATGAATATTAGGAGAAATCTGTAATCTCAAATCAAAACTACGTGAGGAACGGCTGCAAAATGCTGTGAATATCTGGGAGGGGTGAGGTAAGATGCCCAGATAAGAGGCCTATGGCTGCAGATCTCAGATAAAGCTTGAAGAATAGAGGTTTCCAAAGTTCACTCAGACAGGAAAAGTACCCCACATCCATTACATGGGAAAACCAGAGAGACAGTAAGCGCTGGTGTGAGGAGCTACTCTGCACCCTATTTAGCTCCAAGGAATAGTAGAGAAGAAAATGTTGACTGAGAAAACACACAAGCATGGCAAGAAAGTGGGTGGATGACAGAGACTGAACTGTGAGCCGTCCTACAACTGTTGCCTACTGTTTGACCAGGAAGAAGTAAAGGCTAACACACACACACACACACACACACACACACACACACACCCCATGTCATAGAAGCCTTATAATAAACCATGGAACTTAGAATATTGCTGTTCCAGTTTCTCCCTGGCACATATCTCTTGCAAATAGTTGGTCAAAAAATAATGCATTTCACTCAAAGATGGTAAATAATAATAAAATGAAGAAGAAGAAGAAGGAAGAAGGGAGGAGAATGAGAAGAGGGGGAGGAGAAAGGTGGGGTAGAAAGAGCAGGGGGAGAAAGAGGGGTAGGAGAAAAAGGGGGGATAGAAAGAGGGGGGGAGAAAGAGGGGGGAGAGAAAGAGGAGGCAGCACTATCACCAGTACCAGGAAAAAAAAACTTATGAAAAGTTACTTCACATGAAAAGAAAAAAAATAAATAAAGGAACAGAAAAATAAAAATAACAGATAGGGAACATTCACCAGAAAAAACAGTGCCACCAAGTGATGACCAAACATACTGCCATGATCCGAAAGAAACACCTGAAATTATCAAGAACCAGGGCTTAGGGAACCAGGAGCTAGCAGAGCTCAGGGAAGCTATGGAAAAGAAAAACAGAACCATCATATAAATGAAGATTGTGTTGGAAGCCAAACAAAGGAGAGTTATTCTGGATAAAAACACAGTAAGGGACATGGAGTTCAGGACTGAACAAAATACCACTGATCAGAGAGTTAAAGAAGATTTAAAGGAAAATAACAGACATGGAAGAAAAACAAGAGAGGTCACATATGAATAACTGTTCTTCCTAAAGAAGGAAACAAAAACAAATGGAAAAGGAAATCATTAAAAATTTAATGAATGTAACTTGAATCTATACAGAAAAAGAGCACGCCAGGTCCCAAGAAAAGCTATTATAGAACACTCGTTATTGAAATATATCCTAGTAATGTCACCTGGCTTCACAGGTAAAGAAATTATCCTTAGGGCACATAAGCAAAAAGACATATCACCTAGACGTGGAAATAATTCTAGCATGGCCTCCAACCTCCCCATAACAACATTCATAGGTGGAAGACATTTGAACAAAATCTAAAAAAGACCTCAGGGAAAGAAGGTTTGATTCAAAAAAATGTCTTACCCGGACAAACTGTGACCCAACTATAACAGCAGTAGAAAAACTTGCAAACACACAAAAATGTGGTTTTTAGCACTTCTAGAAGAAACCACTCAAGGAACAACTTTGACCAACGAATAGGTGAATGGATCAACCATGCCCGAAGTGGCAGCACTGAGTAGAGCCAGGACAAGAACAACTGGAGAATTATGCCTTTGCCAAATTTGTTTATTTTCCACTTTTCTGGGTCACACTGTTTTGGGTGTGTGTTTTGTAAACAGCATATAGTACATGAGACAGAATGCTCACTTAGAAAATATTAAGAATTTAGAAATAATATAGCCAACAAACAGTAACAAGGAATTAGTTATATTACGAAAGGAAAACGGGAAAGGTGTTGGGAATTATGAATAAGTGCTGTCCTTCTTACGCGTTAAAAATGGGGGTGCAAATATACCATTTAATCCTGATATATAAAGGAATAGAGCTCTATTTAAATAACAAAGGAACAGACTACAAGAATTAAGCAAGTTACAATGATGTGTTGGGGAAGCAGCAAGAGGACGTATTGCAGGGAGGCAATAGATACTATCTAAATAAATAGAGGATGTAAAGTTTTCATTATCACGTTAGCCACTAGAACATAATATAAAACTTTCAAGTCATCAGAAGAAATAAAAACATAACAAAGCAGAAGGTACCACCAATATAGTGAAAGATTTAAAAAGAAGCCACAAAAACAGAAATCATAATATAAAATATGACAGCACCTAAGAGCAAAGATGCCTGTCATTTCAATAGATGTTAATATGGCTGGTTTCAAATAATAAAAGAATCTTAGATTGACTCATAGAAAAACCTCAATTATATACAGTGTTTAAAAGACACACCCAAATCAAAGCGTCTCTGAAAAGTTTAGTGTAGAAAGTTGTGCAAAGACAAGAGTCTCTTCTTAAAATGAGCCGAATTTGAATTCTAGGTAAAAGCATTAGATAAGACAAAGAAGCGGGCTTTATGATAAAGGTACAGTAAATTATGAAAATCTAACAGTTATGAATATCCAAGAACACAAATAACACAGAATCAACATGCATGAAGCAAAAACTATACCACATAGAAAATGAAAATAATAGAAACACCTGTCAGCCCATGATAGATCAAAATTTTTAAAATAATATATAAAATACCTAAATGACATAACTAATAAGGTGGATGTGCTTGGTGTTCTTTGCATTTTATACCCTGTAAGTAGAAAATAAACCTACTTTTCAAGAGCCATGAACATTCACAAAAATTGATTATAAAGTAGGTGTCAAATGAGTTTCACAGTAAGATCCAAACAATGAAAACAATCCTTTGATCAAATTTCAATAAGCCACAAATTAACTGCAAAAGTAGAAAGCAAAGGAAATTACCACTGGAAAATTACATAAACAAACATCTCCATCTGAAGCAACTTTTGGGCAAAAGAGAAATCAAAACCCAAATTACAGAATATTTAGAAAAGAAGGATTGTGAACACCTGCATATTAGAACCTACGAGATTCATGATAACACAAACTCCTAGCCTTATATTTTCTAATATCAAACAGGCAGAATGAAAATAATTGAATTGAGCATCCAACTCAGGGAATTAGCAAAAGAACAAAATAAACTCAAGCAGAAGAAATGAATTAATAAAAATGAAAACAGTAACTGACATCATAACATAAAAAAGATTAGCTGAAGATTAGCAAATAATCAAATGATTAGCTAATTTCATACAGAAGAAAGGAAAAAGACACTGATATAGGAAATAAAAGCGGGGAAACAACCACAAACACAGAGGAAATTAAAAGAATTATAGGAGATGTTTGAAAAATATACAGCAATACTAAGGAAATGAATCTCAAAATGTATTCACCAAAGAGGCAAACTTATACTTCCTTAAAGTCAATATTTCATTGTAAAAGACTTGAGGCAGTGGCTTGGATTTTGTAAAAAATGGTTGTAAAACTGAAGATGTAACTTACTCTTTTAGCAAAGCATAGAAGGTCTGGTCTATCAGCACTGAGGCTATATGCCCTTATTCTGAAATATAACCCAATTTCTAAATGTAATTTTTTCAACGATTCTACAGTCCCATTGAGATTTCCCATTTGAACTGTCCAATTTAAAATCTATAGTTAAGAACTCAGGCAACATTTCTCCTACGTGGGTTACTTACCATGGCTTATGGCATCTGGGTTAAAACATTAAGTCAATAAAAATAATTTACTGAATCATAATTGCTAAAAAATAGTTCCAGTCCAGTGAGATAACATTCCATTCCCAATTGGCAAGAAATTCAATATGCTTATTTTCACATTGCCTCTGGTACATTTTCTTTCAATTCAAGCTTATGTTTGTGCAAACAAGCTTTCCTTTAATGGGAAAAAATGTTCACATATTTAAGTAATTTCTCATATTCACTCTCTCACAATTTAAAAAAGGAATCACTTCAATACCTCAAACTTATATGAGTTAGTGATGATTTACCTCTGGCTATAGATTAAATATTCCTAGTTATAGGGAGTATTATTACAAAAGCAATAATCAAAAAAAGCATATGATAAGGGAAGTGGAGATTTGGAGAAAATTCTTTCATTAATATTAGAAAAGTAACCTCTGGAAAAATGGCTCAAAATCAGCCCTCGATTAAGGATGATTTTGCAGTCATTCTTGTATATACAGCATGGCCACACGTGTACAGCTCTAGTTCCTCTCACGCCCTTCGGTTCCCCTTGAGAACTACTCTGTGAGGCCAAGCAATGACCATGTAAGGGAAACAGCCATATGCTGAATAAGGTACCTGCTGGCGTATTCATAGAACAGCTTAAGGGGGCACACGTGTGTGCACGTGTTGATGTGCACCCTTGGACAGAATGAAGGAAATGTAGAACATTTAATGTGGGAAGGACACTAAGGAAAAAATCTGGTTCAACCTTCCTTTAAATCCTCCCACCTTCCAAAAGACAAATCACAGATGAGACCACTGGGAACCAGAGGAGTGATTTCATTAGTTCCAGACCACAAACCCGTTGGAATAAAAATTCCAATAAAGGGCCTTCTGAACTTTGCCTAATATGCTGTTAACTCTAGTCCCACATTGTTACTGGATATTGTGTGCAGCTTCAGAAGGAAAAAAACAAACACAGAAATGCCTTCTATAATTTCTCCATTCAAACTAGAATCATAAGAATAAGAGTAATCGTAAGAGTAATTTGCGTCCAAAAATCTGAGTAACCAGTGAAAGAGTACATGTCTTGTCAGTTTAGAGGACAAAGTTGAGACTGGTGTTAATATGTAGTGTTTTATGAAATCTCAGAGGTCTCTGAATCCATACTGTAACCGCTCTCAGTAAATTAACAAGAATTAATGAATTAACTGTATTAATATGAATTAACTGTAATTCAGGTCCCATAATCTACATGTCATCTTGCCTTCAACCTCAGGACCTCACATCTCAAAGCAGATATTTAATGGCAGCTCTTCTTGAGATGAGCTTAGCACACATGTCTGGGTTTGACCAGACAGCAGTCTTGGGCTATGCATTTATTTACCTTTTTATTTCTCTACTTCTATGCACCTTTTTTTAAAAAAAATTCAAAGCAATGTATCCTCATTAAAGACTCTCACTATTCTTGTAGAAAACACAAGCCTGTGTCTTAGGATGTACTAAGTTTAAATATAATTGGAACAGTAGCTTCTAGTGATTTCTTGACCTCAAATTGCCCCACCCGGCTTTGGAACTTGACAACATGGGTTTGTCTGCTAGAAGGGAACAATCCAGCCAATTATAACAGAGAAGCGAGTTAAAGCGACTGCCATTTGGTCATTCACCCCCTCAAAAAGTAAAAGCATTCATCAGCTGACATTTTGACAAAAGACTGCCACAAGGAAATGCATATTTTTTTTTTTTTTTTTTTTTTGCATAGGATAGAAATACCATAACAGTCCAAGAATCAGAATTTAGGTGAGATTCAAATATCACATGACCAGAAGACCAAAAAAAAAAAGCTGTGAACCCTCCCTCCACAAAGAAGATGACTGTAATCACAATAGTCTTTATCACAATGTTGCTGAAATATAAAATTCAGGATATGTCCATGGATGACAGCAGTGGGGGCGTGGTTAGCAGAGCAACAAGGTACCTGTCTGAAGAACTCCTCCAGGAGTGACATCGTCCAGCGATGGTGGAGCTCCCAGGCTTTTGCTGGATGGCTAATGTCTGCCGTGTGCAACATCAGGGATAATGCTTTGGGCTTTTCAATTCTGTAAACCCAAAGGATCCAAACACATGATGACCAACTTACAGAACCTCAATAAGAGTTTTTAACAAATCACCATTTTTTAAAATCCCTTCCAGAACACTCTTTGACATAAATCATAGCAAGATCTTTTTTGATCCGCCTCCTTGAGTTATGGAAATAAAAACAAAAATAAACAAATGGGACCTAATGAAACTTAAAAGCTTTTGCACAGCAAAGGAAACAATAAACAAGACGAAAAGACAACTCTCAGAATGGGAGAAAATATTTGTGAATGAATCAATGGACAAAGGATTAATCTCCAAAATATATAAACAGCTCATGCAGCTCAATATTAAAACAACAAACAACCCAGTCCAAAAATGGGCAGAAGACCTAAATAGACATTTTTCCAAAGAAGACATACAGATGGCCAAGAGGCACATGAAAAGCTGCTCAACATCACTAATTGTTAGAGAAATGCAAATCAAAACTATAATGAGGTATCACCTCACATCAGTTAGAATGGGCATTATCAGAAAATCTACAAACAACAAATGCTGGAGAGGGTGTGGAGAAAAGGGAACCCTCTTGCACTGTTGGTGGGAATGTAAATTGATACAGCCACTATGGAGAACAGTATGGAGGTTCCTTAAAAAACTAAAAATAGAACTACCATACTGGGTATATATATCCCACTACTGGGCATATACCCAGAGAAAACCATAATTCAAAAAGACACATGCACCCCAATGTTCACTGCAGCACTATTTACAATAGCCAGGTCATGGAAGCAACCTAAATGCCCATCGACAGACGAATGGATAAAGAAGATGTGGCACATATATACCATGGAATATTACTCAGCCATAAAAAGGAATGAAATTGGGTCATTTGTAGAGACGTGGATGGATCTAGAGATTGTCATACAGAGTGAAATAAGTCAGAAAGAGAAAAACAAATATCATATATTAACGCATGTATGTGGAACCTAGAAAAATGGTACAGATGAGCCAGTTTGCAGGGCAGAAATAGAGACACAGATGTAGAGAACAAACGTATGGACACCAAAGGGGGGAAAGCCGCAGGTGGTGGTGGTGGTGGTGGGATGAACTGGGCGATTGGGATTGACATGTATACACTGATGTGTGTAAAATCAATGACTAATAAGAGCCTGCTGTATAAAAAGTAAATAAAATAAAATTCAAAATTAAAAAAAAAATAAAATAAAAACATAAAATCCCTTCCATTCTCCCATCTCAAACCCCACTGCAGCTGAACTAGGGGAAAACCATCAATTCATCCTACAACTGGGATTTTCATCAGCAAGGTCTCCATGTTTATTGAACTGGACACCTCAGAAACTGACTCAAAACCGTTTCTGGAATGACTGCCATCATTAAAAAGACAACAAGAATCCAAGAGTCACTCACTGACCTTTATTTGTTGCCTCTGCATTGAGTGGACCTTCCAAAATTTCGTTTCTGACGGAAATATTTTAAATTCTAATTGGGGCAAATTGTTACTGGGGCAAATTGTTATTTCAACCCTAATGAGAATATATCTTTGATAGGTACAATTCTCATGCTTTCTCCTCCAAGCATCATTATTTTATGAGATCACTCAATAAAGTCATATTGAAGGAGATAAAATTTAAAGGTACAGTGACATGGACAAAGACAAGGTCAAACACCTATGAAAACACATGATGTCACAGGCCCACTCACGCTTCTGGCTGCTGCAGAGCAGTCTTCATCGCTTTGATTTGCTGGAAATGACAGGACATATCCGTAGCCATCACCATCTCAATTACCAAGGTCCGAAACTCCCTTTCAGGGACACCCCATGGAGAAAAAAGGATAGAAGTGAAAAATGGAAAGAGAAATTAGTTTATTCTTTGCCATTTCTAACCAAAATTAGTTAATTGGTTGTGACATTTCGAATCTAACTTGAGTCTTTTAGGCGGACTTTTTTATGAGGAATAAAGGAAGCTTAAAGATTAAGGATATCATTTATTAGGAATATAATATGTGGAATGCACATATCATTTGGAAAATTAACTTACAGGAAAAATTCCAAAGAAACTGAAAGTGTAGTAAAGCATTCCTTTCTCTAAGAATTCAAGTTTTATGAAAAAATTAATTTGAAATTAATCCTAGGAGGGGGATTGATAATCCAAAGTACATGTTGGATATAGGTGTTTCACTTTTTTTAATAGACTTTTTTAGAGCAGTTTTAGGTTTACAGAAAAACTGAGAAGATAGTATAAGAGAGCTCCCATATACGCTCTCCCCTACTGCAGTTTCCCTCAATATTAACCTCTTACATTAATGCGGTACATGTGTTACAAATGATAACCAGTATCGATACCTTACATTCACTCCAGTCCATAGTTTACCTGAGGGTCCACTCTCATGTTGCACAGTTCTATGAGGTTTGGCAAATGCATACTCGCCTGTTCCCACCATTAACAGTATCAGACAGAATAGTTTCAACACCCTAAAATCCCCTGTGCTCCACCTATTCATTCCTCTTGCTCCTGAACCCCTGCCAAACACTGATCTTTTTATTCTCTCTAAGAACTTTATTAAAGTAGAATTCGCATAGAATAAACTGCTTCCCTAAAAGTTGCACATTTCAATTAGTTTTAACAGTTGAGTAAAACTTTTGGAAGGACCACCACAGTCGTGGTTCTGAACATTTCCATCGCCCTCAAACCTCTTTGCAGCTCACCTCTTCCTCTACCCACAGGCCCCAGGCAACGTTCGATCTGCTTTATGTCTAGATAGTTTGCTTTATGTCTTTCTGGTTTTATTATATATGTGTGTGCGTATGTACTCATACATATATATAACTAGAAAATGCAAACTAGAGAGGCATAAAGCAGATATATATGTGCATGTGTATATACACATATATGTAGAGTACATAGGCACATGCACATATATATTAAACTAGACAGTAGGTATACACACTTATATGTATCTGCCTACGCACACACACACACACACACACACACATATAAAATACAACATGTACTCTTATTTTTCTAGCCTTCTTTACTCAGCATAATGATTTGCAATTCATCCACATAGTTGTTCATCAACAGTTCATTTGTTTTTACTACTGAATGGTATTCCATCATACGAGGACACCACAATTAATTTATCCATTTACCAGCTGATGGACATTTGGGTTATTCGATTCTAGTTTGGAGCCCTTATGAATAAAACTATGAGTGTTTATGTACTAGTCACTGTGTAGATACGTTTTCATTTCTTTTGAGTAAATACCTAGGAGTAGAATGGCTTGTTTATAAGATAGATGAGTGTTTAACTTTATTTAAAAAACTACCAAAATTTTTCAAAGTGGTTTGTATCACTTTATGTTTTGACAATCAGTGTATGAAAGTTCCAGATTTTCTATATCTCAGCCATTCTAAGGGATATGTAGTGGTATCTCAGTGTGTTTTTCATTTGTATTTCTTTGATGACTAATGATGTCAGGCACCTTTTCATGTACTTATAGGCCATTTGTATATCTTTATTTAGGGAAATGCCTCTTTCAGACCCTTCCCCCCCCCCCTTTTTTTTAATTGAGCTAAGATTGATTTACAATATTATATTCGTTTTAGGTGTAAAACATAAGGATTCAAAATTTTTATTCCATTTAAAGCTATTATAAAATATTGGCTATATTCCCTATGTTGTATAATATAGTCCTGTAGCTTATTTATTTTATACATAGTAGCTTGTACTTCTTAATCTCCTACCTCTATCATATAAGTGATATCATACAGTATTTGTCTTTCTCTGTCTGACTTATTTCACTACACATAAGACCCTCCAGGTCCATCCATGTTGTCACAAATGGCAAGATTTCATTCTTTTTCATGTCTGAGTAGTATTATATACATATACCACATCTTCTTTATCCATTTGTCTGTTGATACACACTTAAGTTGCTTCCATATTTTGGCTATTATAAATAATGTTGCTATGAACATTGGGAAGAATGTATCTTTTCTGATTAGTGTTTTCATTTTCTCTGGATATATACACAGGAGTGGAATTGCTGGGTCATATGGTAATTCTATTTTTAGTTTTTTGAGGAACCTCCATACAGCGTTCCACAGTGGCAGCGCCGATTTACATTCCCACAAACAGTGTACAAGATTCCCTTTCTCCACATCCTCCCCAAGATTTGTTATTTGTGATCTTTTTGATGATAGCCATTCTGACAGGTGTGAGGTGATATCTCATTGTGGTTTTGACTTGCATCTCTGATGATTAGCGATGTTGAGCATCTTTCCATATGCTTGCTGGCCATCTGTATGTCTTCTTTGCAAAAATGTCTATTCACGGACCTTACCCTTTTTAAACTTGAGTTGTTTGTGTTCTTCTTATTGAGCGGTAGAAGTACACTATACATTCTGGATACAAATCATATGTAAGATATATGAGTTGTGAATAACTTCTACTTCCTACCTTGCTTTTTTTTTTTTAACAGTGTCTTTCAAAGAGCAAAAGTTTTAAATTTTAATATAATTTTTAAAAATTTCATTGGAGTATATTGATTTACAATGTTGTGTTAGTTTCAGGTGTACAGCAAAGTGATTCAGTTATACTTATTCATATATTCATTCTTTTTCAGATTCTTTACCCATATAGGTTACTGCAGAATATTGAGTAGAGTTCCCTGTGCTATACAGCAGGTCCTTGTTGGTTATCTATTTTATATATAATAGTGTCTGTATGTTAATCTAAATTTTAATACAATTTTTTTAATGCTTCATGCTTTTTGGGGTCCTATCTGAGAAACGTCCGACTACCCCAAGGACTTTGTTTTCCTCTGGAAGTCTTACCATTTTAATCTTTTATATTTGGTCTATGATCAATTTCAAGGTAAATTTTTAGTATGGCGTGAGGTAATACTCAAACTTTTTTTCATATTAATATCCATTTGTTCCAACACCACTTGTTGAAAAGCTTTTCCTTTCCCCATTGAATGCCTTGGATGGAGATATAGATATAGATATATAGATATATATCTATACATACACACACACACACACACACACACACACACACACACAGAGACTAGCAGCAAACCATTGGAAAATAAATAAAATAAATATAAAACACTTAGTAGTAACTTTAAAAAGTAAGTGTAACTCCTGTTCACTGAAAACTACAGAACACTGCTGATTAAAGAGGACCTAAATAAATTAAGCGAAATACTGTCATCATGTAGCTCTTTAGCATTTCTTAAAATGCAGCTCTGTTGGTGACAAATTTCTGTAGTTTTCCATCATCTGAAAATAATGTTATGTCATCTTCACTTTTAAAGGATATTTTCATGGGACATAGCATTCTGTGTCAACTTTTTTGTTGTTGTGTCTTTTAACACTTTAAAGACATTATTCCATTGCCTTCTGGCCTCCATGGTTTCTGATGAAAAGTCCAAAGTCAATCAAATTGTTCCCTTGAATGTAATGTGTCGTTTTTCTCTAATTTTATCTTTGACTCTTAGCAGTTTGACTATAATATGCATGCAGGTATGTTTTTCTTTGAATTTATCCTGTTTAAGTTTGCTGAGTTTCTTGAATCTATAAATTTATCTCACTCACCATGTTTGTAAAGTTTTCAGCCATTATTTCTTCAAACATTTTTTGTGTCTCATTCTCTCTCTCTCTCTCTCCTGTCTTTCTGAGACTGTAGGTGTCCCTATGTTTGACCACCTGAAAGTGTCCCATAGGTTCCTAAAACTGCTCATTTTTTAAAATCTTTTTTTTCTCCTACTTCTTCAATATGGATAATTTGGATTGATCTTTTCAAGCTCACTGAATTCTTTCTTCTGTCCTCTCCAACTTGCTACTAAGCCAATACAGTGAATTTTCAATATAGATATTTTACTTTTTCAGTTCTAAGATTTCTGTGTGCTCTTGCTTATATTGTCAGTTCACTGGTTAAATTTTACTGTATTTTATTTATTACAAGCATATTTTCCTTTACCTCACTGAGCATAAATATAATAACTGCTTTAAAAGTTCTTGTCTGATAATTCCAACAATAGTTCATCTTGGAGATTGCATCTGTTGATTGTCTTTCCCCTTGCAAACAAGTCACATTTTCCTGCTCTTTGTATTGTCATTGAGACTGTCACAGAATTTAAGTTTTCCCTTATTTGGCAATCTCTTTTATGGAGTTCTAATTCATTTGCTAGCAGCTCTGGTAGTTCTACACTGGTTTCTTTAGCCAGAAACATAGTGGAGGTTTTTGTATAAATATAGTTTTATACATCTAGTGTTGCCTTGACTGAGACTGCCTTCTGAGTAAAGACACAAAACGTCTCACTCACCTCATCCTGTCAGATTCTCCAAATTTTAACACATCTCCAAAATTTGTGTGATTTTGTTTACTCTCTACAGCTCTCATGTCATTGGATGTTGTGCTTATTTGTGTCTTTGTATTTTGTCCATAGTTTATAGCTTTATTTGCAGGAGAATTGCTTTATCAGTAGCTGATTTGGCCTGCCCAAAGTGGAATTCCATATTTTTCCACTTTGAAATGCAGTAATACCTGGTAATACATTCATTTATAAAGGTCCTAAAAGTCTAATGCACTTATGTATCCAAATAGAATCTATCAGATATTAAATTGCTTTCCTAGAAAGACATAGGATACTAAACATATGTTGCCTTTGGGTTGATGGGCTTAACTGAGAGCCCTTAATAATAAGTTAATATTTTATTTGTGAGATAATACCACTGTCTTAGAGCAATGTATCTCAACATTAATAAAATATGATAAAATAATAAAACAATATTTTAAAAACTGTCCTTAAATGAAAATATAATAGAACACTAAATCTATGTAACTTAAGCTACATCAACTACAATCTTTTCTTAACCTACAGAATCCTCAAAAACAGGAGTAGCAAAAAAGCATGGCACTATGGGCTATAATTATAAAGTTTCCACTGAATCAGAATGTTCCTGTACCTGAGATGTTCCGTGATTCTAAATCAATTACATTTCACTCTCTCTTTGAGATAGTAAAGATAGTGCTGAATAAAAAACACAAATATATATGGCTAGTACATAAACAGAGTTCATTAAGCTATATTTTTCAAGTAACTAGTTTGACTTTTTTTATATTAAATTCACTTAAGTTTTGCTGGATCACTCAGTTTTACAACTTGCTTTGGTCAGAGGTAGTATTCAAATTATTCAAACTAGTACTTCACAAATACCCACCAATAAGAATGCAGAGCTAATGATACATAATTAGGATGGTTGCACTGGTGAATATCAGTGTATTCCAGTGTGAACTGATATACTCTGGTCTGTTGCAATGATTCTGGGTTTAGATATTGCCGAAACCAGCCTCGCTAACACAGTAGCAGACTGAACGAGGCTTATGATCATAGCAGAGTGGAAGCACAAGTCATCTAAGCTAAATTTTGACAAATGTATAGTTAAGCAGAAATAGAAAACCCTTAACAAAAATATAGATAACAGAGGTTGCATATCTATGCTTTCAAAATAGATTAAGAGGCAATTATGCCCATCCAGCCATAAATCCCATGTGCTCACAAATCCCACAGGCCAGCAATATTAGTGCATTACCTGAAAGCAATTTGACAAAGTTCAACAAGAGCCTTAAAACAACAAACATTCTTTGATCCATTAATTCTACACATAAAAATACATTAAAGAGATGTTCATTACAGGATTCTTTATAATAACCAAAACACATGAACACACCCATACTCACACACTCAAAAGTAATTATGGGACTTCCATAGATGGAGTATTATACAGCCATTTAATATCATATTTTAATTACCATGGGACAGTGGCCATGAGAACATACCACACAGACCACCAACTACAGGAATTTAATTGGCTATGGGCCTCAGCTACTATATTCTGAAAACTATTGCCATTTTTGCCCAAGGCCATGCTTCCCATGGGCTGCTCCAAGCCAATGACTGAGGGCATCCCTTCCTGGGAGACATGGGACTCCTCTGATGGCCGACTTTGTCTCAAGAATTTCCTGACAGCCTTGCTGAACATTTTTTAGGATACACGGAGATCTAGGAAGCTTCTACCCAATTTTACCTCTCTCTCTCCTTCCTCTGGGATCAAAGGGATATATCTGAATATGTGTAAAGCTGTTCTCTGCCATATTCAAATCTTCTATTATACTTTTACAAACATTTAAATTGGATAGAGGGCTCCTTCTTCTACAAGATTTGCATTGATTAACTGAAATGCTCTGCATTTTTTAGATGCTGCTTAAATCTAACATTTTCCAACAAAATTCAAGTCAAATAGTCCTCTCTGTTTTAATGAACTAGAGTTGCATGGAAACTAATAGCCAACTCTTACTGAAAATCAGTTTCAGATTTGTTGTTCAGAATGGCTTATTTCTCTGAATCCTTGCATAATGGTACAGAGAAAATAAACAGCTGATCATTTAATTAAAATATAAGTATTATTTGCATCACAGTAGATTCAGAAGTTTTTAAGCATTTAAGTGATTTTGCCTACAAGCTTTGAAACACCTTCACCTATAGTACGGATCTGCAGGCTACAAGGATCTGTGTCACAAACTGTGCTAAGCATTTTCAATGGATTATATCATGTATTATTACCCTATATATCCTATATTATATCATGTATTATTACCCTAACCAAATTACAAGCTAAATGTTATCTATTTTCTAGAAATTAAATTTTAAAAAGGTGTAAAGGGGTTGAGTAACTTCCTAAATATCATACAGCTAGTAAATGATTGTGTTCCCATTCAAACTCAGGTCTGCCCAAATTCAAAGACACATAGTGCCACTTAGGCGACAGAATTAAGTGCCCATGATTATTTTAAAGCGTCAATTTCCTTAGCAAATTTTGAAAGATTTTTTTAAGAAGTCCAATCCAATATAAGGTGAAAAAAAAGTTAATTGATGAAATTTACGTTTAAGAAGGTAAGATAAAAAGAACACAAGTTTCCTAAGGTAACCAACAGCAAATATTCCCAAGGTGCCTACAATATATTTGAGTATCTGTGTCAAGCAAGAGAAGAGAGATAGAGAAAGAAAGAAACAGCAATAACAATTTCAAACAGAGTATTATTTCTTCAAAAGATGCATGCTCTATCCATCCTCATGGCTCCTTTCCTAGCCTCCTAATCTCTCTCTTAGCTCCTCCTTACCTCCAGTCATCCTTTGAGAGGTTAATCAAAATATTCATTTCCTCATCCTCCTGTAGAAGGCGATAGGCTGCACTTAAATGGTGATTTTCCAAAACAGACCTATCATTGTACAGAATCGCTGGGTCAGACCTGAGAGGAAAGCCAAGCAAAATAATTTAGGATGTTGAACAGCTGAGATTTTTCAGGTAACTCTCCTAAAGGTAGAATACATCATCTCTTTATCCTATTTTAGCAATTAACTTTGCCCCCATGCCATTTATATCGACCAAAAAGCTAACACCAACACTACAAATTATCAATAGATGTACGTAGAGTATTTTAATGTCAATATGTGGATGTTATTTCACATGTGATATCCAACTTGAGAACTCTCTAAAAACTATTCTGTAAGCAGATCTCAACTACCTGCAGTAGTAGCAAAGGTGATTATTTAAAAAATGTGGGTCATGTCAAACGTCCTTATATTTTCTGGAATGACTTTTAATTTTTATTTTATTCAATGAGGGAATGTGTTTATATTTGTTTTAGTTGTAATTCTCTGAACCCATACCACCTGGCAGGTACAGTTTTCAAGTTCTTCCGTTAGTGGCTTGACCTTAAAATTTTGCCATGCAGAAGCCATACATGGGAAATTGAGGAAGGGTTATATGACAATTGTTAGTCGCTTTCTCAAACAGCTGAATGACACCAAACATAGGGCAGTATACTATTTTAATATATTTAATTTAATGAAACCTTAGATTATTAGAGCTTATTCACTTCTCATCAAGGAGGCTAAATCCCAGAGATATAAAGTGAGAGTTCACAGAGCCCCACAGTGGCTAAGTGGCAGCGTTGGGATGAAGGTAATGTCTTCTGACAGTTGAGCCGTTTCTCCCCAAGATAACTTCCACCTGTCATCGGCCAA
The DNA here is from genome assembly GCF_951394435.1 of Stenella coeruleoalba. Lineage (NCBI taxonomy): Eukaryota > Metazoa > Chordata > Mammalia > Artiodactyla > Delphinidae > Stenella > Stenella coeruleoalba. Next base: position 60,761,022 of record NC_137155.1, read on the forward strand.
ACTTTGGGATATATTTAGCATACCTTTAAAGTGTTAGGCTTAACAGTCTGTCCATCAAAGGGCAAAGAACTAGGTCACAGATTTAGTTTCCTAAACAGGGATCTCACAGGCTGAGATGCTTTGGATAAAATTCAGTTTAAAGAAGGCGAATGTTTAAATTTCATTCCAAAGCAAGCTCAACTGAACCCTCTGGCATTTTTCCATTCCAATGGACGTAACACAAAACAAGCAAATCCTGAGGTGAAGGATCTAATCTTATATCCGCTGAGTAAGTAAGGCACCAACTGATGTGTATTTTGTGACATTAAGCTATTTTCCAACTCCTGTAATTAAGCCATTTTCCCCTGAGTTGTGACTACTTTTGACACTGGTCTCCAGCCAAGATCCATGTACAACTCTGTTCCAGCCACCTCTCTTCCTTCAGCAGGTGCTATTCACGGCTGTCTCTTCCTCAGAGCAAAGGTTCCACTGGCAGATATCCATTAAACAGAGATGCTCTGTGGAATCCCTGTATTCAAAGACCTTGCAACAGAACTACAGAAGGCTGCTTCACAGCAGCCAAAACTACTCTGTGAGGAAGGAGGAGGCAGAAGATGAAGCATGTGGCTTGGGTCCTTTCGTCCGCTTCCATTCTGCCGAAATCCCCTTCTGAGCAGAGATCAGACGATGTTGTCGATATCGTCTTCTTTCGTGTACCCCATAATTAAGTGCAGGCTTCCTTAAATAATGTATGGAATGACTTAACGAACACAAATCTATCTGGAGTGCGCACCTGCTTTTTTCAAGTGAAATCAGCAAGTATTTATTTAGCCTCTCAACCCTCCCCATTATAGTCTTTCTCTGTGTCTCACCACCTTTTTCCAATTCTAGCTTCTTTTGATTCCTACCTCAAGACCCAATTAATCCTACTGTCAGATCTCTCCAGTTCCTCATTGTCTTAAGAGAAGCTAAGTTCTTAGACCCGGAGAAGGCAGATAAGGTTTCATCCTAAATGGAAATGACAGCTGACTGTACTGCTTGCCTGGAATTCTGTGCTGAGAGGAATACTAAGGATAAATCTGCAGTTTGTTAAGAAAAAAAATACCAAAATCAATTAGTGACGCCTGTTACAGTCAAGAGGTTCAGAGGCAGGCAACTGGACCTGTATTTAATACCCCCACAGAGGTTTGTGTCTACCTGTGAAGTTCCTTACGGAGGGTGCAAAGTGGCCTACATGAGACAACCTAGCTCCCCAAGCCCTGTGCGAGGGAGTAACATATGCACTGAACAGAGCAGAGATGAAATCAGGGAGGATGAGAAGAGCATCACCAGAATTCCAGAGGGAAGATGGTAAGATGGCTCTGCCATTGTTAATGTCAACAGACTCACTCCAATCCTTGCCCGTCCTCAGTGATTTAGTCTACACGGTATCTGCACCTTTATGGAAACTGTTCCACCTCCTATTAGAAATGGGTAGAGTATGCATAGTACATACACACATAAATAGCTAGCATTAAACTAGAGAAGAAAAGGATATCCATATTTAATGTGAATAACATAGGAGAATTAGGAGCAAATAGCTTCTTTAAGTTTTGGTTGAAGCTGACTGGGCTAATCTCTTATTTATAATTTCAGTTTTTCAGAAACTCAAAATAGAGCCACCATGCAAAAGAAAGGTGACTGCACCCCTCTGACTTCAACACTCTATCCCTGCCCCCTCTCGCCTCTTCTCCAAAGGTTTCAACATCCTCACCGGGTCTGAATGTGGAAATTGTTGGTGGTTCCGGTGTGCTCATAGTCATGGATGGCAGCTGAGAAGATTATAGCAAAGATCTCCAGCTCTGTCAGCCAGTTCTGAAAGGGAGATTACAGAGCAATCAGATAATCTGTCTCCTTCTCAAAGTCTTCAGCTTGCTGACAACACACCCACATTGCTGCCTTTCCTCTCTGCAGCTGGCAAGCTATTGCCAAACACACATTTTCTGACAGACAGAAATGGTTTTTTTTCCTTCTGTAGGGAGACCGGAGGATGTGTGATTTGAAAACAGCATGCCCAGCATAGTTGAAAGAGCTAACTAGTAGTTTTTATTTTATTTTTTCAAAGAAGCAAAAAACAATGAACATGAAAACTTTAACAGCCCTCATTGCATCCTCTCCCAAATTCCAAATGAAGTTCCTGAGTAGACAGAGAAAAAAAAAGAATTTGCTTCAACACAATACCAAAAACTAAGAGTAACAGAAAACCTAATGCCTGTCCACTAGAAGGAGGATAGGTAGAGACAGATGGAAAGATAACATCTGGTCTTCTGCCTTGTGCAAGCTGATGTTTGAAGAGACCTGTCCCCATCCACATCACCAAAACTGGCTGTAGCTCAGTGGTCCTCAAATTGTGTTCCCTGGAACCGCAGTGTTAGTTATCACCTGGAAAGTTGCTAGAAATGCAAAACCCCACTCCAGTCCCACTGGATCAGAAACTGTGGGTTGCAGCACACAAATCTGTTTTACCAAGCCATCCAGATAATTCTGATACACGCTGGAGTTTGAGAACCACGGCTGTGTTTGATGTTCCCTCAACCGACTTCCATTTCAGAGACTATGGATTCATTGATGCCTCCCCTCCCTTCTGTAAACCACACTGCTCGATGCCCACGGAGCTTCCACACTCTCACCTCACCCTTTGGTATCCCTGCTTACTTTTGTACTAGTTGAGTTAATGATTCCAAGTTTCAGTGTGGTTTATCCCAAACCCAATTTTAACAAATTGCAGTTATTATTATAATTATGTAATAAAATATAACCTAAACCAATAAAATGTGAATACAAAAAGTTATGTCCATAGAAGTTCAATGCTTTGCACAGTCACTAAAAGAACTGGTATCATAATAGGTGTGACAACTGGGAAACAGTAGAAAACAATTATAAAAATTTAGGGAGATTCTGCACTCAGTTTTCTTCATGAGAATCTTTAAGTTCCCATTTCCTTTTAAAGAAATGAAACTAGAAGTCTTAGACGGGAGCAGGGGTAATGCAAGACAAACATGGGTACCTAAATTGGAAGAATTCAGGAAGCAGCCTGGGTACTGAATTAAAGATTAGTGAATAAAATATATTTATTTGATTTAAGTTAACAAAATGATTTAAAAATGAACAGGTCAATTTTTAATAATTCTCACTTTAACTTTTTTCCAATTATTACAAATCTTCATCTTCATCTAAGAAACTTACTGAAATTATTACCTTCTTTGAAGATGGCTAAGGGAAAAATAAATAAACTACATACAACCTATGAAAAAAAGACTTCAGAGTTAAGGAAAGAATGAGCACAGAAATAACTCAGGAAGAAAACTACATTTAAAGAAGTGATTTCCATTCTGAGAACGCCTCTGTGCCATTGCCTCAAAGTGGAGTGGCTACTGCAGATGGGAAGCCAGAACCCACTTCTGTCAGTTGATAGCTTGTTTCGGCAGCCAGCTGACTTTGGAGGATTTGTATTTCAAATTCTATAAACAAGTATTTCTGACCGTCTCTCACTAAAGGACAACCCAGACTACCTTGTTTTTCTTCTGGGTTATCAAGTGCTACAGTCAAAACTAAATGTTGGGAGAAGGGACCAATAGTGTCTAAAAGTTGTAGATGTCTTCCCACTCTAGGCAAGGAAGAGAGATAGGTGATTCCTGTCAGAGCTGCTGGGATTGAGAGTATTTGGCACTGTGCTTACTTAAGGGGAGAGAGATTTGTGTAATGCTATTTCCCAAGTCTTGGGATATGGATGGACCCAATGGCTGGATAACTCTGTCTAGCAGCCTGTGTTTTAGCCTTTCCTCACCTCTCACCTAATTGGGTAATCTGAAGCCCCTCCCCTCAATGAACTCTGACCTATAGCCTCTGAGAAAATAGCTCACAGGACTGGGCCCTCCCTAACCATCCATCTTACTTCTTACCAATGTAAATTTCTGTAGTGGCTATCTTATGTAAGATACAATAAAAAAAATTATTGTACATAGCTTCTATTAAGTGTTAAAATGTTATGAAAATGTAAAACAAAAACAAACAAACAAAAAAGATTTCTAGCAGAATCTAGCATGAAATGTCAGGAAACGTTTTGGAATCCTTGATAATATGTCACAAAATACAAATTGATGTATTACTGGGAGCAGAAAGACACAAGGAGAAAACAGAATAAGATGAAAAAAATCAACAGAATTAAATTAAAAAGAGATGGGTAAATAAGTGCAGATTGCAAGAAAACTGAAAAACTCTTCTGAAAGCAGCAAAGGGCATCATCCTCATCAGGGTTAACACTTAATGGGAGCTCACTTATTTATACATAGAAACTCATACAATATATACAACTTCATAAAGGTAGGTACTCTGTCATCCACATTTCATAGATGAGAAAACTGAGGCTAGGAGAGGTTCAGTAAATTACCCAAGGTCTCAGAGCTAGTCCTGAGACAAGCCACACCTTCTGACTCCAGAATTCTTACTTATAATTTTTAAGTCACATTTCCTTTGGGTCATTGTTCATGTGTTTACTCAATTCTTCATAAAATTACATAGGTATGATTTTATATTACAAGTTTTCTTGATATTTTCCATTCATATGTACTTTTCTCATTTTGGCAATGTTTTGCTTTTCTTCCCCAACACCCTGTCCCCACCCATCTGCCCCAACTCCCTCTACCCACTCCCAAGTACCAATGTATCTCTTTTTCCAAGTTCATGCCAAGTTAATTTAACATGTTAAAATAAGATCATGAATGGGAGACAGTGTACCATCTAAATAAATCTGAATCACAGAGCATCAGTCCAGCCAGCAGAAAGTGTCTAAGTAACTACATAATCACAGTTCTCACAAACAGCACTGTAACTCCTGTCCTTATCCAAATATACTGACAAAATCCTATCTTAAGTGTAACTTACTTCTAACAAACCAAAACCAACAAAGGATTAAATGAACATACAACAAACAATAAAACCATAATGAAGATTGGACTGAGCAAGAGTGGAACTGGGCATTTTCAGAATGAACAATGAAGCAAGTCCCAGTGGCAAAAGCTGATTCATCACCAGTAAGGAAATGATTCCCTTTAGTGGAGCAGGAATGAGGGTTGATTAGGGCCCTATGATGACAGGCATTAAAAGCCAAAGGAACACAAACCAGGTTCATTAGGCAGTGAAGTTTACATGCAAGAGAGTAATATGGTCAGCATGCCACTGAAAGGGAGAAAGAAGAGCAGAGAGCACAAAGGAAAGAAATAAGAGCTGAACTTTTGGACTGGAAAGTCCTTATAGAATGTACAGACGGTATGGAGGTAGAATCCTTACAGCTGAGCAGTTCACTGAATGCAGAGGGGCAGGAAGAGGTTGCAGTCAAAGAAAACAATGCATTCAAGATGACTGTGACATTCCTAGCCTAAGCGGAAAGAAAAAATGGTGGGTGGCATTAGATGGCAGGATTAATAGAAACAGAGAAAGTGGGAGAAGCTATTTTGAGGGAAATGGGATTTAATATTTTAATATAGCTCAGATTTCCTTGCCTTTTCCAAATTCATTATTACTATGAACCCCGAAGGTTTTATGACCATCCATAAAATGTCAGAAATCTAAGTCCTGTGAGAATTTTATTCAAGATTTATCAAACAGTGACAAGTACAAGTCACAGATCCTATCCAGAATTTCCCTACCTACAAAATATGAGTGTCACAACTAATTCAATGACAGGGATACCTTGACAACTGGTAAAGGCAGACTTTGAATTCTGCTGTGTATGACTCAGGAGAGCAAGCTGTGCATGTATGTGGGTTGCGGGGGGACACGTGGTGGGCAGTGAAAACCTGAAGGAAAAGACACGGATAATTCCCCATTGCTAGTGGAGACATTATTAGCAAGTTCTGACTTCGACGGGTAAATGACAGAGTTTCTTTAGTAATCTGTTTCCAACTCTTATTGGTTTTCTCTTGCTCTCTTAACAGATTACCATAAACGTAAGGCACACACTCCCATTTACTGGCACACGGTTCTCTAGGTCAGAAGCCAGCACCATGAGGCTGGATTTTCTGGTGAAGACCTCACAAGGCTGAAACCAAGGTTTTGGCAGGCTGTGTTCCTCCCGGAAGCTCTGTGGAAAATCCGCTTCCAGGTGCATTCAGGGTACTGGCAGAATTCATTTCCTTCTCATGCTTTCCACTTGGGTCCTCCATCTTCAAGCAACAGCTGATTGAGTCCTGCTCACCCTTCTTCTGTCACATCTCTTGACTTTTAAGGACTCATGTGATTATACTGGGCCCACCTGAAGAATCCAGCATAATCTCCCTAGTTTAAGGCCCTCTGATTAGCAAACTTCTGTATCTGCAGAATCCCTTTTGCCATCTAATGTAACCTATTCACAAGTGTGATATCAGAGGGCAAAGGTCATGGGGGCCAAAATTCTACTGACCACAACCTTTATAAAATTACTTAGCACCAAGATGCCATTTAGATAAATGGCCTTAGTGTTTCCCTTGTAAATACAATGATGTCATATATGATCAAAAGAATAAGATACACAGCTTCTCCCTTCTAAAAAAACATAAGCAAAGGGAAAATTAACAGCACCTTGCCTGATAAAAGCAATGAAAGGGCCAGAGGACAGGTTTGGAGTCTGGAATCTTTTGACCTAACTCAAAAGCAGACTGGAGCTCAGCGTCTGATTCATATCTATTCAATCAACAACTCTTCAATCTAATTCTGTTCAAGGATTTTCTCTTAGACGTGAGCAAAATCATTATGAAAAGATTCAAGCGTCTCCTAGGCATCTTAGCTAAGCAATAATGAGTAATATAAACAGATTACAATGAGTAATACTGTTGATGTTGAAGCCCAGGCATCACTTTATCAATGGGATATTTTCATTCCCTACGTGTCTTACAGTTTATAAAGCTGAAATGATTTCGAGCATTTTCCCCAGCTTGGTTTGTAATGAAAGGTTAGCATAACAATATGTTCTCCATTCATCAGAATGCTTCCTACTGTTTTCGTAAGCTTGCAATGAAAGAAGCTTGTTTTGAGCTGCGTTTCCAAGAGAGAGTGGGCGGGAAGTAGTTTCTATATTTAAGAATTATTCTGAATACGGCCTGAATTGATAATGAAAATTCAATGGCAAATGGCAAATGAGCTCATTTAAGAATAGTATGCAGTACATCATGATCATTGGCTGCTATGATATAACATCTATGTAATGATAACTTGCATTAGTATAAAGACTTGAGAGTTTTTCTAGGGGGTAAAAAGGCTGTGTATGATTCACCTTTATATCTCCATAGTACACTGTACACAGTAGGTGTTAACTAAAGATATGTCAAACAGATGATTTTAAAGTACATTTTCACATCCATTTTGATCCTCACCACAGTACTTTGAAGTACCACATGAGGATACTGAGATGTAAGAATATAAGGGGTTCTTTTTTGCCACCAGCATTGCAGAAGCATGGCTAAATATTTAAATTTTTATATTTTGTATTTAAATATTAGACTGAAACCAAATCGTGGCTCTGCTACTGTATTAGTTTGCTAGAACTGCCATAACAAAATGACACAGACTAGGCAGCTTAAACAACAGAAATTTATTTTCTCAGGGTTCTGGAGGCTAGTAGTCCAAGATCAAGGTTTTAGGAGGGTTGGTTTGTGGTGACAGCTCACTTCCCAGCTTGCAGAGGGCCATCTTTTCTCTGTATCCTCACAAGGTCTTTCCTCAGTACACATGCATGTCTGTGTCCTAATCCCTTCTTCTTAGAAGGACACCAATCATATTGGTTTAGGGCCCACCCATATGACCTTATTTTACCTGAATTATCTCTTTAAAAGCTCTATCTCCAAATACAGTCACATTCTGAGGCACTGGAGACTAGGACTTCACCACATAAATTTGAGGGAGGGGGAACAAAATTCAGCCCATGCCAGAGACTTTACGATAGGAGAATCTTAACTCTGTCAATGTGTTTCCTCCTATTTTTCCACGGAATTTGTGCCATTTTCTTTTTGATTTATTTATATAATCTGGATCTTAATCCTTGCTCTCTATGTATTTTCTTCAAGTACTTACTTCATTATGGTGATTTTTTTTATTCTACAGAAGGTTTTAATTTCCATGTACTCAAAATAATCAATATTTTGTTATATAACTCATGTTTTGAGGCTTATTTAAGGATTTCCTTTTTCAAGGCTATACACCTATCCTCATAATTTCTTCTAATATAATCAAATTTTTATGCTCACATCTTTAATTCATTTGTCTGATATTTGGTGAATGATTTCCAGTAGGACAAAACCAGTATGTTTTTTCCAAATGAACTGTCCCCCAAACATTTTTTGAACTGAGTAATTTTCCCTCTAATATTGTTTTCTATAGACGTGTCCTCACCTTCTCACCTGCGATTCTGTCCTTATACTCCAGTCCATGTTCCATCCCCAGCAAACCACTGGGACTGGTCATGACAAGGGCACCAATGACTTCCATGTTACCAAAGGCAGTGGTCACTTCTCTGTCCTCATCCCACTAGACCTTTCAGCATGTTCCACGTAAGTCACAGTTGTTTTTGGAGCACTTTCTTTCCTTGGTGTCCACAACCCCACACTCTCTTGGGTTTTGTACAATGTTACTGGCCATACTTTTTTAGTTATTATTGTTGGCTCTAATTCTTTACCCTCATTTTAAACTTTAGAACTGCTCCAAGACTCACTTCAGAGCCCCTCTACTTTTCTATTTATGCCCTCTCTTTATATCACGTCATCTGGTCCCATGTTCTTAAATAATATTGATATGCCCCGAATGCTTAATCTCCATGTCCATCCCTGACCCTTCTCCAGAACTCTAGACTCCTTAGTTTTCTTCCTGCTTGACATCTCCACAATGATATCTAATAAGGATCTTAAACTCAACATGTCTGAATCAAAACTCTTGACTTCCCTTCCCCTAAAGCTTGCTTTGCTACCAGGTTCTCTCATCAACCCTGTTTATCAAACCCAAAATCTAAGATGTCCTCTTGATTCCTCTCCTTAGTGTTCCAAATCCTATTCATCACCCAATTCTTTTAACTCTACCTCAGAAACAGAACTTTTGGTCTCTATATCCCAGCAATGTCCTTCCTAGTCCAAACTACCATTATCTCACCAGTATCTCTTCTAACAAGCCACCTCAAGATCCATTCTCCACAGTAATCCTTGTCTAGTCTTTATCAGATCATCTCATTCCATTGTCAAAACGCTTTAGTTGCCTCACACTGTACTTAGAATAACACTGGAACTCATTACCCAGGCCTACAAAGCTGACTTGGTCTGACTCCCGTTTTCTCCTCCAACTTTATTACTGCTCCTTGAATGTAGAAAAGCTGTTCTCTCACGAGGGACTTTTTTTTTTTAAGTTGTGGTATAACTGACGTACAACATTACATTAGTTTCAGGTGTACAACACAGTGATTCAATATTTGTACATATTGCAAGATGATCACCATAGTAAGTCTCCACACCACACATAGTTATAGAATTTTTTTTCTTGTGATGAGAACTTTTAAGATCTACTCTCTACGCAACTTTCAAATCCACAATACAGTATTATTAACTATAGTCACTATACTGTACATTACATCCCCATGGCTTGTCTATTTTATAAATGAAAGTGTATACATTTTGACTCCCTCTAGTCATGAGGGACGTTGTATTAATCCTGCACTAATTCTGCTGGCATACCTTCTTCAGTTCTTAGCATGGCTCAAGCCTAAAATCACAACTGTCTCAGATTAAACATTACTTCTGGAAAGATGCCTTTCCTGACTATCTAATAAAACTCCCAGTTTTCCCTATGCGGGTGCCCTATTTTAATACTCTGCAGAACACTAGTGATATTTTCTTGTTTACTTTTTCATTTGTCTTCTATCTGTAACCTCTCACTAGAATGCACGTTCTGTAAGAGCACCATTGTATCTTCATCCTGTAAAGAAGTACCTGGCACATAAAAAGTGTTCAATAAATATTTGGGTTCAGTTTTTAAAATTCTAATCAATTCCATTGATATGTCTATTTTTGCACAAATGCCACACTGTTTTTATTACTATAGCTTCAGCAGATATTTTAACATCTAGTAGAGTAAGAACTACCCCACCACACACATTGTCTTTTTCAAAATTGTTTTTTCTAAGGTTGTTAAATATCTATTTTACATAAATTTTAGACTCAGCTTATCATGTTTCATGTTAAACCCTACTGGAATTTTTATTGGTATTGCTTTGAATCTATAAACATTAGTTTGAGGAAAATTGACTTCTATTTAATACTGAGGCTTTCCATTAAAAACATGGTGTATTTCTTCAGTTATTTAAACATTATTTTTGTACCCTTAATTTAGTTTTACAGTCTCCTTTTCATTAATTTTGAAGTTCTTCATGGGTAATTTACAGGTTTTTTAATAACTGTTGGGAATGTATGTTTTTCTACTATACTTGTTAATTTCCAGTGTATAAGACAGCTATTTTATCCATATCTTATTGAGGCCTTTTATATGATCTAATAATTTATAGTTGGCTTTTTTTGTTGTTTTTTTAAAAGAGATGATCACATTATTTTCATAGGCTGCTTCTTCAACTTTTGTAGATACCATATTGCACTGACTGAGATCTCCAGAAAAATGCTCACTAGCAATATTAATATCAGCATCCCTGTTTTGCTCCATGCTTTTATTGAACCACCATTAACTATGACGTTTGCTCTAAATTTTGGGCAAAAACTATCATATTAAACAGGTTTCCTATGTAGTGTTTCTAAAATTTAAAAAACAGCTCTTTAAGCAATATTTTTAAGAAATCAGCTTTACAATAAGGAAAAAACGAAAACTGCTGATAGGTTTGGGGGAAATCTTTAATAACAACAGTTCCTAACTGTTGAGCTTCCTTTATGAGACAGAGCACTTCACACTTTTGATACTTTATTCCTAACCATCACAGTACTTTTACAGACAGAATATTTTTCACTATTTTAGAAATGAGGAAATCCTGACTCAGAGATTCAAGCAATTTATCATAGGTCACAAAATCTAATAAGTAATTATGCAAGGATTTATATGCAACTATATCTAGCTCTAGAGCCCACACTCCTCCCACTTTATTCCATATTTAATATGAGATATTAGACCAAGCCTCTCAACACGCCCTAGCAGAAAGAGATAACAAATGTGTACTGGGTTTATGGGTTAATTAATAACCACACCCCCGAAAAATGTCTATCTCCATGTCAATTCAGAAGATTTCAAAGTAAAAAGTCACAGTCTCTATTTACTATAGAGACCCAGCTGTTTGTCACTAACAGTTATACATTTTAAATGAATGGCTTAAATTAAGGTAAAGAGGGCAAAGGCACAGATAACCAAGTTGAGTAGGTCGGTTAATGCAATGAATTACAGAACAGAGATTCAAAAATATCTAAAGAGCTAAAACGTTCAAAACAAGCATGAAAATTCCAAATGGTTAGAGGGAAAGACTAATCCTTAGGTTCAAAAAAATCAAATGCACATAAATGAGAATAAACAGAGTCCTTGTGGAAAAGATCTACTGGTTTAAACCAAAAGCTAACTGTGTACAGCATGGTTCCCAAGTATACTCAGTACGATTTCAATATGCATGGATATCATTGTAACTGACCATAGCAAGAGATTAATAGCACCACTCTCCATATCTGGAAATACATATTTAGTTACAGAAATTACATTTAGTTTGGCCATAGCCTAGTAAGGATACAAGGCACTACCAGATATTTCTTTCATCAAGTCCAAGATGGAGAAAAATTCAAAGTTAATAAGGAACCCCGAGACTTTCCACGATTGGTTAGTTGGGGAACAAGAAGTCCATGAAACAATGCACTTCTTGTGGGTTCAACCTCATCAGAATAGAAACAGCCTCCAATTCAACATAAATCATTATCACATCTTTTGTGTAATCCAAGAGTTTCTATCTGTACTTACTGCTACTCCTGTCTTATAGAGGAGGTAATGCACAGTCTGTGTAACGTCGGCAGCGTGCATCAAATTGTGGTAAGGGTTTTTGTGCTTGCTGTATCCTACTTCCAGGGCCTCCACAAATGAGACAAGTGCAGAAATGGGGATCTGAAAGAGAGCAGCAAGGTTAATTAGCTAGTGATTTAGCAGCTTTGAGTGACGATGCAAAAGTCTAAGGTACTCTAGCTGCCTCTTTCTGAAGGCGTAAGATATCATATGAGGACATTAGAACTTTTCTAAGTTAATAAAAGTCACCGAACAAAGTATTGGATAATTTGAAAATCTAACAGGATGTCCCTGGTCCACCCTTGAAATTGTTCTTTGTTCTCCAGTTCAGAGGCCCAGGGTAATGACACAGGATCATCTCAAGGACATTGAGGGCAAAAAGGTAGGTGCTCATTTATTTCTCAGGCAAAGGCTCAAGTCTTTATTTCCTGAGAAATAAATGAACACATACTATGCAGCATCTCATTTACTTGTGGGAAAACAGAAGTACACAAAGATCTTAAGCTATAAAATGATTGCAAACAAACACAAGCTGCCGCCTTCTGAAAACTGCACACTTTAGAAGGAGTGATGTATACACTGGACAGGTGAGAAAAAAAACCCATAACACAAGTGATAGTCTGTTCTATAACAGAAACAAGCTGTGTTCTTGTGTTTATTACTTGGCAACTTATTATTGGTGCCTTGCAATTTGGAAAAATACTTCCAGTTATCCTAGCCGCTTTCTGTCTCAAATACGTATAACACACACATTCGTTTCCTATTTGGCAGAAAGTGAGCAAGTGCAGAATGCCTGTACAAAATAAGGAGACTCGGAAAACATTCACTGTATAGTTTTCTGCATCAATTCCTTGGTTTGGGGTAAATTATCAATTACAAGACTGGGGGAAAAGGAGAGAGTGTATGTTCCAGGAGACTAGAAATCACATTCATAAGAAAAAATGAGGAAAATACTACTAGAGTGCTTCATGAGAATCTATACTATGTTCTCCCTTGGGCACACTGTTCCATATTTACTATTTGTGGATTTTTAAAATTTAAATATAGCCTTTTAGATGTGAGAGATTAATTCGTTATCATTTTAAAAAATGAAGATCCAATGAACCTCGGTTCTTTGGGCTGTTCTTTGGAGATCTATGAGCCACTGAAATGCTACACAAAGGTGTGTGCATGTGCACGGGAACTTTCTTCTGAGGTCTTGAGGAGCCATCAGATCTTCAAGCAGGTTTCTGATGCAAAAGAAATTAAGGACCATGGCCATAAAATGCTTATGGCTATGTAAGAAAAGATATCCTGAAATGTGCAGTCCTTAGGAAAGTGATAAAGAATCATGCTGCCCAGAGAAATCAATATGTTATACAGAAAAAGACCTGCATTTTACGGAGACTCGTCCATATGATGAGAGAAATGTAATTGGCGTGATATGACAGACGCCAGCAGACGATGCTCAAGTTCCCTGGAGAACCGGACGCCACCTCCAGAGTCTGTGGAATTAGAAGGCCGAGGAGGTGGAACACTGGAATCGATTCATGCTCTTTACTTAAAGGTGAAGAATTAATTTGAAGCACGAATGGCTGGGAAATACCAATGATCTCTCACAGACGATAACTGAGAATATCTGTGTGAATTTGAGCCAAGTGGCCGAAAGAGAAGTTTTTGGAGATAACAGACGTGCACTCTGTCTCCATTCCTGTCTCCTTGCTGGTGGTGGTCATTAGCACACGAAGTCTCGCTGAAATGAGATCTGTGGGCAGAGCTGGCAGGGGAGCTCTGCTGGTTCAGGCTTCCAGCCATACTTCTAGGACGACTGGGATCTAAATGGGCAGCTCCAGCCTCTCCCCTGCTGATGAGCCCACCAGACAAGGGAGTAATGAAAAGTTCCCACCACAGAGGAGTTCATGGCAGTGGCTGTCCAGATGATGCTTCCCAAGTCACCCCAGAGAGTTTTCAGTCTACATTAAAAGGATTCTCTTGGTCTTAGCCCCCAAATCATGCAAGTATGGACAAATGTGTGCAGTTCTTTTTTTTTTTAATTAGACACTGACCTTGAAACGGCTGATCAGATCATAGCGTGTGAGTAATTCATAGAAAATGAATTTCAGTGCATGATCCCCGCTCGCTTCATTGAGGGAAAAGACATCGAAGGACCACTTGTCCACATCCTACAGGAGAGGATGGAGAGAAATAATTCATTAGTTGGTAGCCACTTACACAGCTACTAATCTCCCTACTTTGGAGTTAGCCCACAGCACTCACCTGGGTATTCACAGACTAAGACTCTAATTAATACTCTTTCCACTCTCAAACTGTTTCCAATATGGCAGTCCTAAATAGCATTTACTGATAAAATATTCAATAGTTTTATTAGTAATAACAATAGCTATAAGTTATTGGGTACCTACCATTCTGATCAGTGATAAACATGTAATCTTTCCTGAAGACAACCCTAAGTGGTAGGTATGATCAGTCACATCTTACAGATGAGAAAACTGAGAAGTTACCTAATTTCCCTAAGACCCATGGCAAGCAAGTGCTAAGGACAAAACATGAACACATGTTCAACTGATGCCTAAACTCAGGCTCTTTCCATTAACCTTCTACTATCTCTGCCGAATTCCAAAATTTTAATTGATTTCACAATAACCTAGGGTGTTCCCTACTCTAAACTTCTCCCAAGCCCCATGATACTATCTACTGACTTCCTCTTAGTCTACCATTGAGAATGCTAACCCACTTAAAAGTATTCAGAAACATGCATATAGATCACAAGATAATGTGTCACCTCAACAATCCAAACTGCTGAGCTGAAACCGAGGAGAGAGCCCTCATTTCACGGGATGGAAAAACGCTACCACTTCCGGAGTCACTAATCTGGGGACTGAGCCCTCAAATCTGTAAGTCACTTTACTGAAAAAGTAAAACTAAGAGCTAAGCTGAACACACTCCTCACACACTGCTCCTGAAGTTCAAAGCCTTATTTGTCCATAAATAGCGACTCCAAAACACTGTCTGATGTGTCTTTGACTTATAACTAGCTACTTTTGGGTGTTATGAACAAAGATGTGTTTAAGCAATAGTCATTTGGTTTCTCAGTGTACCAAGAGTCTCCCTTTCAGTGGTTAAGAAAAGTGTGCTGCCGTGAGTGTGACAATAAGGACCCATATGAGACTACGTGTCAGATGGTCCCCTGGAAGAGACCTTGGCTCTCAGGAACTGCTGGATCCAGTGACTCCCACCTCAGCCCTCACTGCATTCCAACATCATCTATCCATCCCAATCCTGTCCCTCTCCAAATATCCCAACCATCAAGATCACCCCAAGACCATGAACAGTCTCTCTCATGGATGCCAGGGTATATAGGTGAAACCAAACATTTCCAAAAGGGTTTCAAATAGATTGTTCCAGTTCACACTTGGTGGTAACCTCACCTCAGCCTTCAATAATTTCTCCTCCATTATAATAACTAAAGAAATAGCTACAAGTATTAAGGACATTTTCTGTGCCAGGCACAGTGGGAAGTGTTGATAAACATTTGCAAACCCTCACAGCTCTAGAAACGGGTATCACTTTCACCAGTTTCACAGATGGCAACCTCGGAGAGATGAAGTGTCTAATGCCAACTGGTAGCAGAACCACGTAATAACCCCACTGACACCCCTTGGTGATACCATTACAGACAAATGACATTGTAAACTCAATGAATACATGCTGTGACCCAAGCCTCATGCCCTAAATACCCCAAGAGGGCCTAGGCCATAGACAGTGGGGTCATTTAAGATTAATCCAAGACCTAAAGCTTCATCTTGGCTACTGTAATTGGCATTGTCATGACAGCCACTGTCTAGCCAATAGTCCTAAAGAAAAGTCCACTGACAACTCAGTAGACAGGAAAATCCTTTGTCATATCTGACAATTTTTAATCCTCTTCACTGGAATGAATGAAAAAGAGAAAAGCTCTCTAACACTGGAAATCAAGAGATTATCATAGTAAAAAGTCAAGATTTATCTGAATATTAAGTCTTAGAGAAACAGAAGGATGAGTAAATACAGACAATAGGATAGACATTCACTCCAGCCCCTCATTTTTGAGAAGGCCTAGCTGTGATTCTCAAATTTCAGTGTTCTTTAGAACCACCTGGGGTACTCAGAAAAAAATGCCGATAATCTGGTGGAGGGCCCTGCAGAATCCTGGCTTGTGGCCTGGAATCTGCATTTTAACAAGCACCTTAAACCATTCTTCCTTTCTTAGCAAATTTGGCCCAAGCACCATTCCTGTGGAAACACTGCATGAATTTCCTATTAGTCTAAAGTGAAGAAAGCCTGAACCTCCTCATTTCCTCTTTAAACCTGGAGTCTGTCCAGAGTGTCTCTTCCTGAGTCACACAACAGATGCCCTTCTAAAGAACAGCACAATTCTACATTTCCAATAACCCCACCTTAGAAGGTGAGAGATAAAACACCCCAAATTAGAAGTGAGTATTCATTGCATGGAAACAAATAAAAAGAACAAAACTGCAACATATTTAAAATTTAGGAATTGGTGGTGGTGAAGTATTCTCTTTACTTAAATGTTATTTTATGCCATGTTCTTACATTAATCACAAAGGCTAACATGACAGTAGCATGATGATTATTTTATTGACTTGTATTCTCTCAGGCTTTAGGGAAATTTTCTGTAATAGAAGAAAACGATAGTGATTCCATATAAATTGCTGGCACTGGAGTGAAAATAACCTTTTGCTAACAGGCACTACATAAAAAAAGAATCTACGTCATATCTCCAATTCACCTCCAATCCACTGCAAATAAAACTGGAGTCTAGGGATGCAGAAAAATATTACATTGTAAAAAGGTCTTGAACTTCTGCAGTAAACAGAGCATACAACCAAGAGAAACGACAGCTTTAGCCTTCTGTACATATCAGCAATAGTGTGGAGAAGGATAGCAATTCAGAGAGTTAGTATTTACTTTTTGTCTGAATCATCAAGGTAACATTCCCCTCAGAAAGACAACATGTGTGCCTCTGAGAATTACTTTTCCCTAAGCATAAAACAACAATTCATGCACATCACAGGTTGTTCCACATTTCTTCAATTATTCTGCATAGAAAAGATGCTCCAATTTGGAAGAAATATTTTCATAAATTTCTTAGTACTGGTATAACCACCTGTATTTATGTTCATGATAAAGGAAGAAATTAAGGATAAAAGATGCTTTTAGGGCTTCCCTGGTGGCTCAGTGGTTGAGAGTCCACCTGCCGATGCAGGGGACACAGGTTCGTGCCCCGGTCCAGGAAGACCCCACATGCTGCGGAGAGGCTGGGCCCGTGAGCAATAGCCACTGAGCCTGCGTGTCTGGAGCCTGTGCTCCGCAATGGCAGAGGCCACAACAGTGAGAGGCCCGCGTACCGGAAAAAAAAAAAAGATGCTTTTAATGTTCCCAAGATTTTCGTTGAATGTTTCCGGTTCAATTATGAAAATCAATGCAACTTCATAGTGGGTGTTATGAAACATCAAATCTCACGAAGTGATTTCACAGATTAAATGGGAAACATCGCTGTAAATTACACAATAATTTATTTAGCATTAGAGTGGGGGTTGAAGAAGAGGGAGAGAAAACATGTGTCTTCTTGCTGTTTCCTTCCTGAGCATCCTACCTGTCCTAGATCAGGGGTCTCCAACCCCCAGCCTCTGACTGGTACCAGTCTGCGTCTTGTTAGGAACTAGGCCGCACAGCAGGAGTTGAGCAGCAGGAGAGCAAGCGAAGCTTCATCTGCCGCTCCCCGTCGCTCCCCATCGCTCGCATTACCACCCTCCCCACCCTACCCCCCGTCCGTGTAAAAATGTCTTCCATGAAACTGGTCCCTGGTGCCAAAAAGTTTGGGGACTGCTGTGCTAAATGACTTAAGAAGGAACATAAAATGGAGAACTGAGGATCTGAATATATAGGGTCTCCCAAGTTCAGCTAGTGAATGTCTCTGAGTCAAGAGAAAGGGACTATGAAATATAAAAGCAAAATGACCCTCAAGGGCCCTCTCTTGACATTAAACTGATCAAGAAGCACTCCCACCTCTGATTCTGTGAAAAGGGAATTTAAATTATCTTCTGAAAATTTCATCAGGAATACAATTTTCAGGTTTCAGAGAAAGACTAAAATAGCTTTAAGAAGAGTCGGAATGCTGGGATGCCCCTGAGCAAGTTGACACAACTCCCTGTGTAGGCACCAGGCAATGTCAACCAGTTCTGTGGTCCTGAACCTTAGCACGGACCCTCCTTCAAATCCAGAAGTCAAATCAGCTTCAGCACAGCTGGGATATCCTTAGACCAATGGGTCTGAATGAACACACTTCTACAGGAATACATCTACTTGGGGGCTCTTAGAGATACTCTATACAATTCCAAGAGCTTGTCTGATTGGCAGTCATCTTGCAGTATTTAGCCCCTTTAAACTCAAGCATCTGTGTGACTTCCCATGGAACTTCTGGGCTCAGTGAGGGGCTTGGGAAAACAGTAGGATATATGAAGAGGACAAGGGCGCTGGAGGACATACTTTCATACAGTAATATGTTACTGAGAGCTTAGCTTACTACGTGCCTGGAACTCTGGTATCAAACCTCAGTTCTGTCTCTGTGTCTTTTTTTTTTTTTTAGTCTCACTGAGTCTTAGTTTCTTCATCTATAAAATGGATATAGAGCAGGTAAGCAGATAATGGTAGAATTATAATCACCAAAGATCCTCTTAATGTTGAATATTTATAACCAGGACAAATTTGATCTCCTACGGCCAAAGTCAGACTGAGTCTCATAATGCCAGATCGCTATACAGATCACTAAACCACTCCAAGAGAGTAGAAAGAAATGAAACCAAACAGAGTTCAATTTTTTAAAAATCTGGCAGTACAAAGGCTGAAAAGATAGTGATACTGTTAGAACGAATAGCAAAAAAATAATGAAGGAAAAAAGTCAGGAATGACTAGGAAAACTGTAAATAGAATTGTAAACGAAAATTTCTTATTTTCTAACAAGAAATTTAACTGTACTTTTTATAAGGTACCTTGAACATTGTAAGACCTTTTCCTTGGTATTACCTTTAATGCTTCAATAACAGCTGGTGGGTAGCTCAGTCCAACCATGTTTGATGTTCGTCTATACATTCTGGCAAAGTCAGAAGGGAAAAATGCAATATTATGTCTTACAAAGAAGAATTAGCAGGCCACAGACTTATACCAGTATTGACAATTAACAAGAAGTCATGTCATCTGATGGACCCACGGAACCTAAAATTTCTTTTATAACCTTTTTCATAGTCATTCAAGTGGCCTATGAAATGAAATGAAAGCAATCCCAAACATGTACAGCATTGGAAATAAAAAAAATTGAGTCTATGTGCCCCAAATTGGAAATTAAATCATTAAAATGGGTCTCCTGTTCTGCTGGAAGTGAATCATAGTATAGCACGGACAGTATGTAGTGTAGTACTTCAACCTGAAAAAGAACTCCTATGGGCAACCTATTTCGAAGAGCTTGTTCTTTAGAACTGTCAAAAACTAGAGAGAACTTCGAGCTGACCATGGCATTTCTAAAATGTGTAATTGTGTGATAAGGGTTGTAGGAAGAATAAATCGATTTCTGGAATCCATTTCTGGGGAAGGGGGGCAATTTAATTTCAGAGAGCAAAGTGACTTACAAAATTGGAAAGTGTCACGGGGAACTCAAACACCTTGAATGAACTCCTCCCTGGCTCAATACCCTCAACAAAGCATCCCTGATCTGTTCCAAATGTAGACATCATCCACATGTGTCAAATGATGACGGACGAGACGTCCTTCTTTAAACATTAGAGACTCAACGCAAACTAAATCTTCTCTAGTTAACATTAACAAAAAGAATTCAAAGCAAAGGCAAAAGCTTGTCCTAACAATGCTGCAGAGATACGTTTTTGCCATCTCTCATTCAAGACTGTCTGTTTCCACCTAGAATTTTCAGCATTTATAAAGATACCAAAACTACATCAAAGCAAAGCCTTTGGTTGTTAGAAACTGGTGTCCCTTTTGCTGCTTTGGTCACTGAATGACAGCCATCTTTACCTCTCCACAAATATCCCAGCTTGCACTGCGTGGACGATGCTCTTGAACCGCGGCTTCTCCTCGCTCCTTCTGAGTATCATCCCCATCTGCCGTGTAAAGGTGGAGGCCAGCCAGTCTCGGACCTCAGAAGGCACCGCATCTGACTGAATGTCACTGAGCTCATCCTCCGTATCCAGGAGTCTCCTGAACCCAAGAAACAGAACCAGGACACAGATTAGATCTGAATTTAGAGCTCTCTGTTCAAAGCAGCTGTTCCTACTCTCCACCCCACCTGCATACACAGGTGCAAAGAAACCAAAATAAATTGGCCACCAAAAAATCCAGCACCTTTTAGACAAGGCTTGTGAAAGCCCACCCTTTGTTTGTTTCAGGCTGGACAAAGGAACAAAGGAATCAGAGAAAGTCAAAGATACTTTATCTCAGGCTTCGTAGGTCTGAGACACATTGCACTCAGGAGCACCCAGTATCTTTATTCCTAGATGATTTGTGGAATTTGAATGGAATCTAAACCTTCCATTTTAAAATGCATTCACCAGGAGGTTTATTTCATAGATGGCCATGTGGCATTATTTTGTCTTAAAAATAATGGCACTTAAAAACTATAGACAACAATACTGTATTAGAAACTTCACACTTGCTGAGAGCCTAGATCTTAATAGTTCCCATCACAAAAAATAATAATTAGGTGTTAGTTAACGCTACAGTAGTAATCATATTGTAATATATAAATATATCAAGTCAACACACTGTACACCTTAAACTTATACAGTGTTACATGTCAATTACATCTCAATAAAAATAAATTTTAAAAAAGAAAAAGAAAGATTTTGCAAAGTATTATCCAAATCACATCAACCCAGTCCTCTGAAGTAACGAACCCAAATAATATCAACTGCTATTCTCTCTAGTTTGTTAGGACATTACAGAAACTTAAATGTCTAAATTTAAGCAAAATTTCCAAAACAATGCAGTTCTTTATTTGAGCACAGTGATTTAAGTCACCTGTCAGGTGTGCTCAGCAGATTTTTCAAATATGTTCATAGGTCATGCTAGAACAGAAGTAGTAATAAATTAAAATAAAACTTTGAATATTGTATTTTATACTTATACTAAGCACTACTAAAAATAGGCAGTAAAAACAGGTGTCAATGGAAAATCTGTTTTGTTTTTTTTCTCTTTAGACCCATCAATTTAGAGGTAGGGGAGAAAAATGTAACATCTGGGAAAAAACTACGGTATCAAATTTCCTTAAATTAGGAACCAAGCATATCACCGAAAACCAAGCCACATGATTCTTAGATTACTGGGAAATCCTTTTGGATTGGAATTTGGCATAGCAA
Source organism: Stenella coeruleoalba (assembly GCF_951394435.1). NCBI lineage: Eukaryota > Metazoa > Chordata > Mammalia > Artiodactyla > Delphinidae > Stenella > Stenella coeruleoalba. The sequence goes on from NC_137155.1 coordinate 60,782,456, forward strand.
AGTAATACAACACAAATACTAACAGAGAAGCTTGTCTGAAGTAGAAAAAAGAAGAAAAGCCTTTCATGTTTACCATTTCCACATTTTTCTAAAGAAAAGCAATTTTGTTACTTTCAAATTCATTTTACAATAGTAACCGGAAGTGCTTTAGTATTTACGGATAATTCAAGTGGAGAGGGTCTGCTAAGTAAATCAATAACAAACCTAAGGATTAAGGGAGGAATACTGGGTGTTTAAGAGAACAAATGCTTCTCCATCCCTTCAGGAGCTTCCATTTACAGATAGATAACGTGAATTAAAACATGAACATAATTTTTAGGCTGAGATGAATAATATTCAATAATTCTAGTTGAACTTTACATTTGATTAAAAATCTGGTAAGATTTTTTAAAATCACTTTTTTTCCTCTCACATTTTCTTACTTCACTGTCATAATGGGCATGTGAGAGGTAAGTTCTATTAGCTCCTTTTTATAAATGAGCATGTACAGAGGCTATGTGATATCCAGATCTACCCCATGTGTTTGTGAAAACTAAAGCTCCAAGACCAATCATTTGAATGCTACCTCCTACATGCCATGGTGGACATTTCAGAAAAGCCATATAACAGAAAATTTATATTACCACATCAACTTGTCATTTTAGCTTACCTGGTTTCATCAATGTATACGGATTCAAGCACTGTGGCTGCATATTCCAAATTCTTCTTAAGATCTACCACGGAAGCCTCCCCTCTTTCTAATTGTTTGACCAAAGACCGTAACCTGGGGGGAAAAGACATGATTCAATTAGAATAGAGGAAAAACAATTAGAGGAAACCAAAGATAATCCTACAATTAGAGGGACACAGTTTACAGCCATTAAATATTTTTATTTATCCTAATATATCTGAAAGGAAAATATAAATCTAATGATGGAACTGACCAGTATTTCTCAAAGAAGCAAGTTATAAAATAAATACACACATTTTTCCCACTCTAAATCAAGAACAAAAATATTCTCATCTACCAGGCACTGACAGCCCCCAACACTTTCTAACTACCTTTTATCTTGCTAAGAGTTTCCTAAATTATCAGTGATTTTGCTTCTCTTCTGATTTTCGTATTTTTTGGTCCTAACTGTATGTAGTAAAGCATGACCAGCAACAACATCACCAAACACTGCTTGAGATCCTGCTATGTTGCAGGTACTTTGTTCAGCTGTGACCATAGAGAATAGCAGTCCCATGGCCCACACATGTTCCAAGACAGATGACGAGACTTAGACCACCAAAATAACCACAGAGGGCTCCATAAGGAATACATGAAGGCAAACTTTTACTGGACAGGAAGAATTCCTCTAGGAGCAGATAAATACCCTAGTTTTGTTTTTTGTTTTTTTTAAGGAGGATGGATGACAAACCAAGGTACTGAGGACAAGACCTTTCCCACTGCTAGTCAAGAGTTCCAGACAGTAAAAGAGAAACAATAAAACATGCTCTCCTCTGATGTATATGAACACTATCCCCACAGAGAAGGACTCAGTACATATGAGAGCAATAAAATGCCAACAGATTATCAAAGACCAGCAACTGGGAACACTGTAAATACCACAGAGATATGGAGATTGGACAACTCTTCAGGCTCTTGGACAGCCAGCAAAGAACAGAAACTTTGACGACAACCTTCGGTTTGAATTGTACATCACATAGTATTAGCTCTGCAATCCCAGGCAATAGCTGAATGTCAGCTATAAAATGAAGAAGGAACCACCAAATTTCCTAGGTTGATATAAAGATTCAATCAAATTGATATTGATGTAGTCACATCAACCATGTGACCTACGATTGGTAATTTTTTTCAGCTTTACTGAATATAGTTGATATATAACATTGTGTCCTTATACAACATGATGATTTGATACACATATATGTTGCAAAATGACTACCACATAAGGCTAGTTAATACAGCCAAAACCTCATAAATTTAATTTCTTTTCCTGGTGAGAACATTTAGGATTTACTATTCTAGCAACTTTCGTATACAATACTTAAAACCAGTACTTGCTAACTATAACCACCAGGTTGTACATTAGATCCCCAGAATTCATTTATCTTACAACTGTAAGTCTGTACTCTGAACAACTTCCCCCATTTCCCCGTTGTTTTTTTAAAAGGCATTTGTTATCATTATTGTCATTGTTGTTATTCAGTGACCTTGGTCATCAGAGGTAACCAGAGAGAAACATGCTATCAGGATACTTAAGATTATTAGCAAGTCTCCATTTCCCAAGGGTGCTCCCACTTTCCTGACTTCAAAATATCCTCAGAATTGCATTTATAAGAGAGTACAGGTCAACATCTCTGCAAGGCATAAACTATTCCCCTCCAGATCTACATGAAAATGATCAACAATAAGGAAAGAGGAAAAACTCAGGATCACCCTTAAAAAGTAGGCAAGAGGGTCAGCCATACAAAATAAATTCCCAGGAATTTCAGTGATGTAAAATACAGAGGAAATTAGACTGAGGGTAGTGGCTACCTGACTTGTGAATCTCCAACATGCAAAAGAGAAATATGCAAAGGAAATCAGCAGAGGCCTCTGCAGGCTTGGAGGTGAGGGTTAGCCTGTGGATCCCATTAGCAGCACTAGGAAGTGTTCTGGTTTCAAAGGCAGTGCGAGACAGGGAGTTGGCATGGTAGGGTTTATCAAGTCCCTCACACACAGTGACAGCCAGCCTGCCAAACAATGGGGAGACTGCAGAAGCAAGCCCTGAGAGTTGTTCCAAATAAGAAACGGAAGCTCTTTAGCAAAACACATTCCTGGCTAAGTCTGCCTCCAATTCTGACTCTCACCTCCAGAAGCCCAACTACCCCCAGCCTGTTTTGACTCTCCACTGGCAAGGAAAAATGAGGGTAAGTTTAAACTTCCTAAAAATGTTCTCCCTTGATCTGGGGCTTAAAGATTCTACCAGGAATTGACATGAATCCCTAATAGGACCCATCTCAGCTCTCAAAACCTGAGAGGAGAAGACAAAACATAAAAAATGATGACGGAAACTACAAGACTAACAGAAGTAAGAACCAGATGATTCTATCTTCCTACAAAAGGGAAATAAGAAATAAACAAACAGAAGCAGCTTTAATCAAATAAGTTTTCCTAGACTGAAGAAAAACCTTTATAAGCAGATGAAAAGGGATCAAATAAAACCAGAAAAAGAAATCCAACATATGCAGTTGTAATTTTTTATCTCCAAGAATTTTAAAAAAAGGCGAAAACTGTTGAGAAAAAAATATATTACTTACAAAGTAACAAAAATTCAAGCTGGCCATAGACTTCAACCATGCCAAATATCAAAAAGCAATTTAATAACAATACCAATTTTTGAAAATAATATGGTATAATTCAAGATATCTATATCTACCTATGTATACTAGGACTGCCATGTATACGTGAAGCCAACAAATACATTCTCAGTTGTGGACAAGCTCAAAATTTCATCATTAATATGCTTTTCCAGAAAATAAAAACAAAAACAAAAAAACTTTAAGGCCAACTGTGGGACAGTGATCTTTCAAGGAGGATAGATTCATGAATCTCCAATTAAAGTGACTCATGACCGGAGGAGCTTCAAGATGGCAGAAGAGTAAAAGGCGGAGATCACCTTCCTCCCCACAAATACATCAGAAATACATCTACATGTGGAACAGCTCCTACAGAACACCTACTGAACGCTGGCAGAAGACCTCAGACCTCCCAAAAGGCAAGAAACCCCCCACGTACCTGGGTACGGCAAAAGAAAAAAGAATAAACAGAGACCAAAGAATAGGGACGGGACCTGCACCAGTGGGAGGGAGCCGTGAAGGAGGAAAGGTTTGCACACACTAGGAAGGCCCTTCGTGGGCGGAGACTGCGGGTGGCGGAGGGGGGAAGCTTCGGAGCCGCGCCGCAGAGGAGAGCTCAGCCACAGGGGTGCAGAGGGGAAAGCGGAGAGATTCCCACACAGAGGATCAGGGCCGACCAGCACTCACCAGCCTGAGAGGCTTGTCTACTCACCCGCCGGGGCGGGCGGGGCTGGGAGCTGAGCCTCGGGCTCCGGTCGGCAGGGAGAGGACTGGGGTTGGCTGTGTGAACATAGCCTGAAGGGGCTAGTGCGCCACGGCTGGCCGCTAGGGATTCCGGGGAAAAGTCTGGAGCTGCCAAAGAGGCAAGAGACTTTTTCTTCCCTCTTTGTTTCCTGGTGCGCGAGGAGAGAGGGATTAAGAGCACCACTTAAAGGAGCTCCAGAGACGGGCGCAAGCCGCGACTACCAGCGCGGACCCCAGAGACGGGCATGAGACGCTAAGGCTGCTCCTGCCGCCACCAAGAAGCCTGTGTGCGAGCACAGGTCACTCTCCGCACCTCCCTTCCGGGGAGCCTGTGCAGCCCGCCACTGCGAGGGTTCCGGGATCCAGGGACAACTTCCCCGGGAGAACGCACAGCGCGCCTTAGGCTGGTGCAAAGTCACGCCGGCCTCTGCCGTGCAGGCTCGCCTCGCATCCGTACCCCTCCCTTCCCCTGGCCTGAGTGAGCCAGACCCCCGAGTCAGCGGCTCCTTTAACCCCGTCCTGTCTGAGCGAAGAACAGACGCCCTCAGGCGACCTACACGCAGAAATAGGGCCAAATCCAAAGCTGAACCCCGGGAGCTGTGCGAACAAAGGAGAAAGGGAAATCTCTCCCAGCAGCCACAGAAGCAGCGGAATAAATCTCCACAGTCAACTTGATGTACCCTGCATGAGTGGAATACCTGAATAGACAACGAATCATCCCAAATTGAGGAGGTGGACTTTGGGAGCAACAATATATATATATTTTTTTCCCTACTTCTCTTTTTGTGAGTGTGTATGTGTATGCTTCTGTGTGTGATTTTGTCTGTATAGCTTTGCTTTTACCATTTGTCCTAGGGTTCTGTCTGTCCATTTTTTCTTTGATTACTTAAAAAAATTTTTTTCTTAATAATTATTTTTTATTTTAATAACTTTATTTTACTTTATTTTATTTTACCTTCTTCTTTCCTTCCTTCCTTCCTCTTTCTCTCTCTCTCTCTTTCTTTCTTTCTTCTCTCCCTTTTATTCTGAGCCATGTGGAGGACACGTTCTTAGTGCTCCAGCCAGGCATCAGGGCTGTGGCACTGAGGTGGGAGAGCCAAGTTCAGGACACCGGTCCACAAGAGACCTCCCAGCTCCACGTAATATCAAACGGTGAAAATCTCCCAGAGATCTCCACCTCAAGGCCAAGACCCAGCTCCACTCAACGATCAGCAAGCTATAGTGCTGGACACCCTGTGCCAAACAACTAGCAAGACAGGAACACAATCCCATCCATGAGCACAGAGGCTGCATAAAATCATAATAAGGCCACAGACACCGAAAAAACACCACCAGATGTAGACCTGCCCACCAGAAAGACAAGACCCAGCCTCATCCACCAGAACACAGGCACTACTCCCCTCCACCAGGAAGCCTACACAACCCACTGAACCAACCTTAGCCACTGGGGACAGACACCCAAAAAAACAGAAACTACGAACCTGCAGCCTGCGAACATGAGACCCCAAACACAGTAAGTTAAGCAAAATGAGAAGACAGAGAAATACACAGCAGATGACGGAACAAGGCAAAAACCCAGCAGAGCTAACAAATGAAGAGGAAATAGCCTGCATACCTGAAAAAGAATTCAGAATAATGATGGTAAAGATATCCAAAATCTTGGAAATAGTATGGAGAAAATACAAAAAATGTTTAACAAGGACCTAGAAGAACTAAAGAGCAAACAAAAAGAGATGAACAACACAATAAATGAAATTAAAAATTCTCTAGAAGGGATCAATAGCAGAAAAACTGAGGTAGAAGAACGGATAAGTGACCTGGAAGATAAAATAGTGGAAATAACTACTGCAGAGCAGAATAAAGAAAAAAGAATGAAAAGAATTGAGGACAGCCTCAGAGACCTCTGGGACAACATCAAATACACCAACATTCGAATTATAGGGGTCCCAGAAGAAGAACAGAAAAAGAAAGGGACTGAGAAAATATTTGAAGAGATTGTAGTTGAAAACTTCCCTAATATGGGAAAGGAAATAGTTAATCAAGTCCAGGAAGCACAGAGAGTCCCATACAGGATAAAACCAAGGAGAAACACGCCAAGACACATATTAATCAAAATATCAAAAATTAAATACAAAGGAAAGAATTAAAAGCAGCAAAGGAAAAACAACAAATAATATACAAGGGAATCCACATAAGGTTAACAGCTGATCTTTCAGCAGAAACTCTGCAAGCAAGAAGGGAGTGGCAGGACATATTTAAAGTGATGAAAGAGAAAAACCTACAACCAAGAATACTCCACCCAGCAAGGGTCTCATTCACATTCGACAGAGAAATTAAAACCTTTACAGACAAGCAAAAGTTAAGAGAATTTAGCACCACCAAACCAGCTTTACAACAAATGCTAAAGGAACTTCTCTAAGCAGGAAACACGTGAGAAGGAAAAGACCTACAATAATAAACCCAAAACAATTAAGAAAATGGTAATAGGAACATACATATTGATAACCTTAAACATAAATGGATTAAATGCTCCAACCAAAAGACATAGACTGGTTGAATGGATACAAAAACAAGACCCATATATATGCTGTCTACAAGAGACCCACTTCAGACACAGGGACACATAGAGACTGAAACTGAGGGGATGGAATAAGATATTCCACGCAAATGGAAATCAAAAGAAAGCTGGAGTAGCAATTCTCATAACAGATAAAATAGACTTTGAAACAAAGATTATTATAAGAGACAAATAAGGACACTACATAATGATCAAGGGATCAATCCAAAAAGAAGATATAACAACTGTAAATATTTATGCACCCAACATAGGAGCACCTCAATACATAAGGCAAATACTAACAGCCATAAAAGGGGAAATCGACAGTAACACAATCATAGTAGGGGACTGTAATGCCCCACTTTCACCAATGGACAGATCATCCAAAATGAAAATAAATAAGGAAACACAAGCTTTAAATGATACATTAAACAAGATGGACTTAATTGATATTTATAGGACATTCCATCCAAAAACAACAGAATACACATTCTTCTCAAGTGCTCATGGAACATTCTCCAGGATAGATCATATCTTGGGTCACAAATCAAGCCTTAGTAAATTTAAGAAAATTGAAATCGTATCAAGGATCTTTTCTGACCACAATGCTATGAGACTAGATATCAATTACAGAAAAAAATCTGTAAGAAATACAAACACATGGAGGCTAAACAACACACTACTTAATAACCAAGAGATCACTGAAGAAATCAAAGAGGAAATCAAAAAATACCTACAACAAATGACAATGAAAACACAATGACCCAAAACCTATGGAATGCAGCAAAAGCAGTTCTAAAAGGGAAGATTATAGCTATACAAGCCTACCTTAAGAAACAAGAAACATCTCAAATAAATAACCTAAACTTACACCTAAAGCAATTAGAGAAAGAAGAACAAAAAAACCCCAAAGTTAGCAGAAGGAAAGAAATCATAAAGATCAGATCAGAAATAAATGAAAAAGAAATGAAGAGAACAATAGCAAAGATCAATAAAACTAAAAGCTGGTTCTTTGAGAAGATAAACAAAATTGATAAACCATTAGCCAGACTTATCAAGAAAAAAAGGGAGAAGACTCAAATCAATAGAATTAGAAATGAAAAAGGAGAAGTAACAACTGACAGTGCAGAAATACAAAGGATCATGAGAGATTACTCCAAGGAACTCTACGCCAAAAAAATGGACAACCTGGAAGAAATGGACAAATTCTTAGAAATGCACAACCTTCTGACACTGAACCAGGAAAAAATAGAAAATAGGAACACACCAATCACAAGCACTGAAATTGAAACTGTGATTAAAAATCTTCCAACAAACAAAAGCCCAGGACCAGATGGCTTCACAGGCGAATTCTATCAAACATTTAGAGAAGAGCTAAAACCTATCCTTCTCAAACTCTTCCAAAATATACCAGAGGGAGGAACACTCCCATACTCATTCTACGAGGCCACCATCACCCTGAAACCAAAACCAGACAAAGATGTCACAAAGAAAGAAAACTACAGGCCAATATCAGTGATGAACATAGATGCAAAAATCCTCAACAAAATACTAGCAAACAGAATCCAACAGCACATTAAAAGGATCATACACTATGATCAAGTGGGCTTTATCCCAGGAATGCAAGGATTCTTCAATATATGTAAATCAATCAATGTGATACACCATATTAACAAACTGAAGGAGAAAAAACATATGATCATCTCAATAGATGCAGAAAAAGCTTTTGATAAAATTCAACACCCATTTATGATAAAAACCCTCCAGAAAGTAGGCATAGAGTGAACTTTCCTCAACATAATAAAGGCCATTATGACAAACCCATAGCCAACATCGTCCTCAATGGTGAAAAACTGAAACCATTTCCACTAAGATCAGGAAAAAGACAAGGTTGCCCACTCTCACCACTATTATTCAACATAGTTTTGGAAGTTTTAGACACAGCAATCAGAGAAGAAAAGGAAATAAAAGGAATCCAAATCGGAAAAGAAGAAGTAAAGCTGTCACTGTTTGCAGATGACATGATAGTATACATAGAGAATGCTACCAGAAAAGATGCTACCAGAAAACTACTAGAGCTAATCAATGAATTTGGTAAAGTAGCAGGATACAAAATTTATGCACAGAAATCTCTTGCACTCCTATACACTAATGATGAAAAATCTGAAAGTGAAATTAAGAAAACACTCCCATTTACCACTGCAACCAAAAGAATAAAATATCTAGGAATAAACCTACCTAAGGAGACAAAAGACCTGTATGCAGAAAATTATAAGACACTGATGAAAGACATTAAAGATGATACAAATAGATGGAGAGATATACCATGTTCTTGGATTTGAAGTATCAACATTGTGAAAATGCCTCTACTACCCAAAGCAATCTACAGATTCAATGCAATCCCTATCAAACTACCACTGGCATTTTTCATAGAACTAGAACAAAAAAGTTCACAATTTGTATGGAAAAACAAAAAGACCCCGAATAGCCAAAGCAATCTTGAGAATGAAAAATGGAGCTGGAGGAATCAGACTCCCTGACTTCAGACTATACTACAAGGCTACAGTAATCAACACAATATGGTACTGGCACAAAAACAGAAATATAGATCAATGGAACAGGATAGAAAGATCAGAGATAAACCCACACACCTATGGTCAACTAATCTATGGCAAAGAGGGAAGGATATACAATGGAGAAAAGACAGCCTCTTCAATAAGTGGTGCTGGGAAAACTGGACAGCTACATGTAGAAAAATGAAATTAGAACGCTCCTTAACACCATATACAAAAATAAACTCAGAATGTATTAAAGACCTAAATGTAAGGCCAGACGCTATCAAACTCTTAGAGGAAACATAGGCAGAACACTCTATGACATAAATCACAGCAAGATCCTTTTTGACCCACCTCCTAGAGAAATGGAAATAAAAACAAAAATAAACACATGGGAGCTAATGAAACTTAAATCTTTTGCACAGCAAAGGAAACCATAAACAAGACGAAAAGACAACCATCAGAACGGGAGAAAATATTTGCAAATGAAGCAACTGACAAAGGATTAATCGCCAAAACATACAAGCAACTCATGCAGCTCAATATCCAAAAAACAAACAACCCAATCCAAAAGTGGGCAGAAGACCTAAATAGACATTTCTCCAAAGAAGATATACAGATTGCCAACAAACACATGAAAGAATGCTCAACATCATTAATCATTAGAGAAATGCAAATCAAAAGTACAATGAGATATCATCTCACACCAGTTAGAATGGCCATCATCAAAAAATCTACAAACAATAAATACTGGAGAGGGTGTGGAGAAAAGGGAAGCCTCTTGCACTGTTGGTGGGAATGTAAATTGATACAGCCACTATGGAGAACAGTGTGGATTTTCCTTAAAAACTAAAAATAGAACTACCATACGACCCAGCAATCCCACTACTGGGCATATACCCTGAGAAAACCATAATTCAAAAAGAGTCATGTACCACAATGTTCATTGCAGCTCTATTTACAATAGCCAGGACATGGAAGCAACCTAAGTTTCCATCAACAGATGAATGGATAGAGAAGATGTGGCACATATATACAATGGAATGTTACTCAGCCATAAAAAGGAACGAAACTGAGTTATTTGCAGTGAGGTGGATGGACCTAGAGACTTTCAGACCGAGTGAAGTAAGTCAGAAAGAGAAAAACAAATACCGTATGTTAACACATATGTATGGAATCTAAAAAAAAAAAAAAAAAAAAGAAAAGGAAAAAAAGATCAGAAGAACCTAGGGGCAAGATGGAATAAAGACGCAGAACTACTAGAGAATGGACTTGAGGATACAGGGAGGGGGAAGGGTAATCTGGGACAAAGTGAGAGAGTGGCATGGACATATATACACTACCAAATGTAAAATAGATAGCTAGTGGGAAGCAGCCGCATAGCACAGGGAGATCAGCTCGGTGCTTTGTGACCACCTAGAGGGGTGGGATAGGGAGGGTGGGAGGGAGATGCAAGAGGGAAGAGATATGGGCACATATGTATATATTCACTCTGTTATAAAGCACAAACTAACACACCATTGTAAAGCAATTATACTCCAATAAAGATGTTAAAAATAAAATAAATAAATTGACTCATGATCAAGATTTAACAAAGCCAACCTTAACAACATGGAAAAGTAGCTTAAAAAGATTAAAGATGAGTGGTAGATGAAATATAATGCTAACTATACAAGGACAACTACACATGAAAATGGCTGATACATCTTCTTTTCCTAAGACAAGCTCCTATTCCTAGTGTAAATGCTTCCTATGTCACTTTTATGGACTAAAAACTAATTATAATCATTCAGAAAACAATTGAAATTATTAAGAACATTATATGGAATATCACTTTATAGCCATTACTATGAACAAGTCCCACTCCAGGGAAAGCACAATATTGGGGGAACTGAGTTGTGAAGAGCCTCATATTATTCTGCAATATGTCATCCAGGACCTTAGGTCAGAGCAGGAGTAGTGCACTCGGGGAAAGCATCATTTGGACTCCCACTCAGCAGTTCAGATCAGCAGCTGAAAATCATCTCCCCCGGAAAGTCCCAGACTTTATGCCATAATTAGCAGAAAATCAGCAGTGTGGGGCTTTCCCGAGATGTAGTCACCAGTAGTGCCTGACAGACATTAGGCACGGCCACATTTATTTATCCAGTGCAAAAGTCTGACCTAACAGAAAGCTATAAACAGAAGCAAACCCCTAGCCCAGTGGCTTCGACAAAGCCAGAGATGAAATGACACAGAATAAAGTACTTTCGGGATGCATAAGACATACTAGAAATTCACTTCTACTCCCGTCTCTCTAGTTAATGAGATGAGCAGAAGATCCACTAACACCCTGGCAGACATGAAGGTAGCCTAGGACAACACATCCACAGAGTTTATGGAAAACACCCAGCAACATTCACCTCTCTTTATTCAAGGACAACTGAACAGGAAAAAAATATATCTACAGAAAGATTCAGCAATAAAGAAAGTGGAGAATAGTCTTCAAAATGCAGAGGAAGGACTCACTTTTCAAAAGAAGATTCACTAAAGGAAACACAAGTAAATTTTAGGGAGCATCTGCTTTGTGTTCAATAAAATTCAGGAAAACAGATCTTTGAAACAAAGGTGAAAGCTGAAATCATAATGTAATAAAAGTGAACATATTGAGAGAGAAGAAATGAAAAAGAAACAAAACATGACAATAGAAAGACTATAGGAACGTTTTTTTAAAAAAGTGACCAACTTCTTATATACCCAGCTCCTATTTGGACTGGCACCTATCACAGGTATAAGCTACAGCTGTCCCTGTCCACACAGCTGCCAGCTTTCTGCTCTATGTAGCTGCCACACAAACCCTAGGAAATTCCAGATGTCCCTATTTTCAAACATTGTTGAGTTCTAGGGCATCACTCAGGTGGGTGCTGCTCCAATGGCCCCTCAGTCCCTCCTCTCCTCCAATCCTTTATCCTCCTTAGAACATCCTGCCTTTACCCTCACCCCTCTCTGCCACCTACCATCTACCTCTTGTAAAATTGCTGCTTTGTGGGCAGAAGACTTTCAAATTAGCCTTTCACCACTAGTCACCAACTAGTCTCAAAAACTGAAAAATGTCCTAAAGTTTTGGGAATAAGGAGGCACCCTTCCCTAGTACAGGTTTGCCCTGGATCTCAAGCCATCAGACTGCAGGTTTGCCCTAGATCTCAAACCATCTTAAGAAGGGTTGTATAAAAATAGCCAAGATCCTTCATACCCATACTACAAAGTATTTTTGTTAAATTTGAAGAAGATTAGCTAAGCAGGAAGGCTCAGATGCCTTCCTTTGTTTTCCTAGTAAAGATTGGATGTTTTTCTATGTGAATTCATTTACCTAAAAGGCCAATGTCCCCAAGGACAGGTCCCATAGTAAGTTGCAGTCTGTACATCTAGCTTTTTAATACTATTCAAAAGGATTTTTGGTCTGGGCACCTAAAGGAAGGGAGGGAGGGAGAAGGGAAACATATAATACAACAAAAATAATAATAGAGTTTCTCTTCTGAGTGAACGTTCATAGTTTCCAGCACTCCATCCATTTCTGTCACTGTGGTTGCCAGATAAGAGTTCCAGTATAGAAGCACAACACCATTTTAGGAATAGCTTACACTTTCAAACTTTGGCAGATGTCTTTCTCTGAAGAGAGTGTATAATTTCATTGTGGATGAGCCGTTGCATCTTTACACGAAACTTTCATTTCTCCACATAAACTCTTTGCTTTCTCTAGGCTTCTTTGCTACAAGGCATATGATAAAATGCTGCATCACTTCGGTTCCTAGTGCCCTCAGGTCTGGAGCAAGTCCTGGATGGACGCTGAGGTGCTTGGAAACTATGTCATTATTTGGGATGTAGAAAAGTGTTGGAAGAGAGAAACTAAGTGAGGCAAGACCCACACACTGTATTTTGGAACTTGAAAGGTTGTTGGAGTGGAAGAGACAAAGTCTTCTTTTTTTCCCACAAAGATAATTTCTAGGACCAACGGGGTTGACTTTATTAGGAAGCAACCTTTGGACTCAACTTCTTAACTTAGGAAACTGCCCTACAATGGACTCGGCATTATTCCCTACCCAAGTGAGGTCCCAAAAACCCTTCAACACCATGCCTTGAGAGCCCATACATTTGCTGAGCTGGAATGAAATCAGAAAAGAACAAGCAAAAATAAACTGGAATAAAGAGTCATGAAACAAACTTTCTTATATCTGTCCATTCTGCCCAAGGTTATTCCTCCTGAGAATGAATAAGCAGCTCCTAAAATGCCAGTGTGGCCGCCAACAGCTGTTATCTCAGACAGGCTTTGTTAGTTTGAAAGAATGTCAAAGGGAACTGGATCCTTTACAGAACTTCCCGTACATGTCCCAATGAATCATGTGTCCTAAAAACTCATTTGAATAAAAAAAATCACCATCTCAGTTCATCACATCCGTGTATTTGTAAGGCAAAGGTGTCTCTGTGTATTTATACACACCTGTTTCCTCTGTCACTCCCATCCCTGCCACTTACCTAAATGCCATAGAAAGTAAATTGAAACAACTCCTCCAAATGGGATTTCAGGCTTACGTTTTAATGTCACCCAATGATGCCATCTGAATATTTTTCTGGAGATCTGTTTGTTTCTATAATTAACATTGTGGTACTTGAAACATGCCTTCAACATTGACTGAGTGCTCTCTGAATGCAGATACTGTGATAGGCTCCAGGAATACAAAGGGGGACAATGCAGTGCCTTCCCTCAATTATGGTTTTCAGGGTATATGCCCACTACTGGGCATATACCCTGAAAACCATAATTCAAAAAGAGTCATGTACCACAATGTTCACTGCAGCTCTATTTACAATAGCCAGGACATGGAATTAACCTAAGTTTCCATCAACAGATGAATGGATAAAGAAGATGTGGCACATATATACAATGGGATATTACTCAGCCATAATAAAAACGAAATTGAGTTATTTGCAGTGAGGTGGATGGACCTAGAGTTTGTCATACAGAGTGAAGTAAGTCAGAAAGAGAAAAACAAATACCATGTGCTAACACATATATATGGAATCTAAAAAAAAAAAAAAAGGTCATGAAGAACCTAGGGGCAATACGGGAATAAAGACGCAGACCTACTAGAGAATGGACTTGAGAACACGGGTAGGGGGGAAGGGTAAGCTGGGACAAAGTGAGACAGTGCCATGGACATATATACACTACCAAATGTAAAATAGCTAGCTAGTGGGAAGCAGCCGCATAGCACAGAGAGATCAGCTCAGTGCTTTGTGACCACCTAGAGGGGTGGGATAGGGAGGGTGGGAGGGAGATGCAAGAGGGAGGAGATATGGGGATATATGTATATGTATAGCTGATTCACTTTGTTATAAAGCAGAAACTAACACACCATTGTAAAGCAATTATACTCCAATAAAGATGTTTAAAAAAATGTCTATTGAAAAGGTTATGCCTTTTCTTGCAAAATTATGCTATGCAAGCATCTGTAAAATAACTTCCGTCTACACTTTAGAGCCAGGAAACATTTTGCCACGTCAACAGACAGTTGCAACCATATAACTTAATGTGTACAAATTTTTATCTTCTTTTAAAGCCTTTGTGGTTGATCACAGTGGACATTAAGTAAATTATGTTGGATGAATAATAAATGTGAAACCAAACATTTTACTCTAAGTACATTTTCTCTTGGGTGTAAATTGAATACAAAATGGATCAGTTTCTTTTTAAATCTTCTTATATTTGAAGTCATTATGTAACCATAACCTTCTTTAATGTTTATGTTAAATATTCTCAAGTCATTTCTTCACAAATACCACATTTAACAGCCTTAATCATCTCACTCATTCTTACACAAATCTTCTAGTTTCTTCAGGCTCTTTTCAAAGTGTTAGTATCAAGAGTTTCTAATTAGTTATTATCTCTCAAATGTCAACTTCTTTTAATAATTCCTAAGAGCATGTTAACTTTTTATATTACAGTATATAAGTTATTACTCGGATGGCAATCAATCTGTGAATGCTGTCTTTGCCTTTGCTTTAAATCTATTAGCTGTACAGTGAAATGCACTTTCTTTTGGTTGGCCCTGATATAGGAAGATGTGTAGATCAGAAATCGCCACGCCCTTGGCCAAGTGTACTGTTGGGTCAACAGTATTTGTTGTTGCCAAGTCCATGGCAGGTGCCATATAGGCTATAGAGAGAAAAGATGCTAGAAGCTTCCAGTTGAGTGTTGGAGACAAGCGTTGACTCATGCACCAGTGAGTGAACAAGAGAAAGGATAGTCCAGCAGTCCAGCATGTGGTGTTCGGAGTATAAAGCCTTCTGATCCAAAGCCTAGCTTTTCCATTTACTAGTTGTATAACCCTGAACAAAGTTTTTCAAATTCCCAATATTTCCATTTCTTCTTTGGTAAAATAGGGATGGCAAGAGTATCTGTGTCATAGGTTAGGTGATAATTACATAAAATAACTTATGTAGAGAGTTTAGCACAGTGCTTTTAAACCCTTGGTAGCTGCTGTGTGTGTATACTTTGTGCTAGGTACTCTGCTAGGTATATAAATAACTATGCTGCAAGGCAGAATTTTAAAAGAATGAGAGAGGGCTAAACTGAAGAGCAAGAATAGATTTTGAGAGTGAGCCAACCACCTCCTAATAGATACGTCACGAATGTCATGTGTGTGTGTGTGTGTGTGTGTGTGTGTGTGTGTGTGTGTGTAGTCAAAAATAACCTCAGAGAGTGAGAAGTTCTGAGCCTACAGGTAAAAGCAAGATAAATATCTTTTTCCAAGGAAGTAAAGAGCAAGAAAAGTGGCATCCTAGTAATATTATATGGGAATCTAGCCTCATCTGCATTCCTGTGCACAATTCTTCCCTTCCCAAACCATACAGGCCTCCATAGATAGGGTTGACTGTGACTCACAACTCCTTCTATACAGAGATTAGCACCGAGAAAAGTCGGCAAGCATAAAAGGTATTTAATAAATTTGAACCTGTAAAACTTTATGGGAAGCAGGTGTTTGAGTCCCATTTTATGGAACACAAGCCTAATGAAAAGGGTTATATGAACTATTGTGAGGCTGTTCAGCCTGTGAATGACGATGGGAATGTAATCACATGTCCCACAAACTAGACTATGTTAAGCCTCCTGTCGTTAGAATAATGCCATTTATACATCTATTTATAATTTTATATTCCTCCCTTTCATTTCATTCTTCATTGAAAATTAATGTATTGCAACTCATTGGCAGGCAATTTATTTTAGGGTAAAAATTAATCTAATAAAAAACAATAAAAACTATGAATGTGAAAAAACATCCCAAAGATATAAGCAGATTTATTATACATAGCTGGAAAATATCTCTTATACAAAGGCATTCATAAAGTGAGTTAACGTCTCTGTGCACAAGTTCTTTGAAAATATACTTGACAGAGTCATTTACTACTTTCAATATCAGAAATCACCGGGGAACAGGTGAAAATTATTCCTACAAGTAAGAAGTATTTATATACAGCCAAATAACTAGAGCAAAATAAAACCTTATGAAAAAAATAGATGAGTGCAAGGGGAAAAGCGGGGTAGGGAAGAGAGAAAGATGTAAAACAATAATTTAAAGATGAAGTTAAAATGAAGCCAGTAACCACACAGTGATTTAATTACAGGACACCTATTGTATAATCTTGATGTCATTTGACAATTCTCAGTAGGTAAATCCCTAAGAAAGTGATATTCAGTTATTTCATAATATTGCTCTATAACCTAGAAATTTCTTTAGGATCTTTAAATTTAGTTCTTGAGGTAATGGACCTGACTTTCCATGCAAAGATTCAATACCGTTTTCTTTAACTGTTGCTTCTTGATGAAACAGTTCCTCTTTTATCATGTCATTAATCTCAATGCCAAGTTTTGAAGGTGATGCTAAGGTTCACTCTCTGTGTGGCAAGTGGAGGGCCAAAACGTCCCTGTGCAGTAAGAGTACGCAGGGATTCTCATTCCAATGTGTTTCCACCACACTCTGAACATCCACCACTAATGGGCACATCACAGTGTGTTGCAATGGTCAGTTTGTATGACTTTGTCAGTCTCTGTGCCATGCCAAGACATACAAAGACTGAAAGTCAGTTCCATGACCTGAAGAAGTAACTACTCTGACTTTGCCGGATAACCTCATTTAGTTCTCAAAACAAATCTATGAAGTAGCTAATATTATTATTCCTATTTCACAATGGGAAAAAAAGGTTTAGTTTAACTCTTCCGAGGTCATACCCCTAGAAAGTGATGGCATCTGACTCCAGAGCCTGTGTTTTAAATCATTATTCAACAAATAATATAGATTGGATGATTTAACAAATGACTAAACAAATGAATAAGACATACTAAAATAAACTAAACACCACGATCATATTCTTATTTAGCTTCTCGAGTTTGAGATAGAATATTCTTAAATTTTGATTTGTAAATTTCCCAAGTTAAAATTAGATCCCAAAGACCATGCCCAGTATTATGAACACTGCCATCCAATGAATGAACTGACGTGAAGAAGAGATATATTGGCAGCCAGAGACTATGTCCTCAAAATGCTGACACAACGAGTTATACATTTTAAAACTTAATTTATAAACTGACCAAACTGATGCAAAAAGGCATCTTCTTTTTTCATTTCATTGACTCTATCAATTAACTTACTCAAATAATGTAATAATGTCAAAGTACCATTAGAAAATTAATAGTGGATGGATATACTCTGGCTATTGCTTATTCATTTAAATATACAATTTAAAACAAATTTCTTTCAAACATTACTGTGAAGGTCTCTTTGATGTGTCAACTTGGCTAGGCTAGTCCCTAATTTTTCAATCAAACACTGATCTAGGTAGTTTGTAAATGTGATTAAAGTCTATAATCAGTTGACTTAATAAAGTAAATTACATTAGATAGTTTGAAAACCTTAAAAGCAGAACTGAGGCTTCCCAGAATAAAAATAAATTCTGCCTGTGGACACCAGCTTCAGCTGTGTCTGAGAGTTCCAGGCTGCCCTCCTTGTAGGTTTTGGACTTACCTAGCCAGCCCCCAGAACTGAGTAATCCTGTTCCTTGCAATAACTTTCTTAATATACATCTCCTACTGCCTCCATTTTCCTGTGATACAATTACTCTTTTGCACTCTTACATAGCAGAGTTGGAGTGATTATAGTTAATTTATCAGCTTTTACTCAAGAAGCAAACAGGGTTTGGAAGCAATTTAAAACTTAGCAACAGCAGGAGTTCCTATCACCATTTTAAAGCAAAATAAAATTTAAAAAAGAACAAGATACGACTATGTGGATTTTTAAATAAAGACCCTGAACTCTTACTCATCTTTATAACTCCAGTGATGAACACATGGTAGGTGCTTAACAAATGTCCTATAAGTGAATAAACAACCAAATGAGTAACTGAGTGAATGAATGAGTTGATTCGGCTGGCAGTTCTCTTGTGCTAAATCTCTCTCAGATTCTTCACTGCAATATTTGGGGTAGAAAGGATGCAAAACTTTAGCACAGTTGCTTGAGAGCTTTTCATTCTTCAGAAGTCCCACGTGAATTTCCTATTTTAAGATAGTATTTTGCACCCACAAATTGTATAACTCTCTCACCCAGAATCCTAATGGAATAACCACTAAAATATAAAAACGTGGTTATCTTCACTGAGAAATAGGAAAACGAGCCAAAGACAGAAAACTTCTTAAAAATGTAACCTAAATTCTCTTAGATGGTTACTCAGATGTCAGTATCCAATTATAACTAGGTAAATAAATGGCTTCGGCCACCATGGCTATTTCTACACATTGGTTATCAGTGACTTAGTCAAATCATTGTCAGAGGAAAACACAGCTCCTTGGATATCTATCCTCTAGTACCATAAACATGCCACCAGACTCTCTAAATAAGGCTCCATGCCCTCTCATCTGAGGCATGACTGCAGCCACCCTTCCTATCACACCTGGGACCATCAACTGCCTGGACTCTCTAAGGCTTCAATATTTGGCTCTTTTATTTTGTTGCACTTGGAGCTGTTAACCAGGATCCAGAATATATGCTCCGTTATAGATAAAGTCCCGGGGCACTGGCTCTCCTAGGTTCATTAACACCAAACAGGGAACTGAGGGGGAAGAAGGAAAAGGAAACCTCCCTTCTTCATTCCCATTGCCCCTAAAACTCATATAGCACCGTGTGCGCCAAGAACTAAGAAAACACATCTATTTAATCTTTCCAAAAACCTATTAAACAGGTCATACCATATGTTATCAATTCTAAGACATTTATTTATTTTCACATTTATTATCTCTGAAGTAGAGAAGCATTGTACAATCCATAGAATATCATGACTTACGTGGCAATTCTTTTTGTGTGTGTGTGTGATTTTAAAACATCTTTATTGGAGTATAATTGCTTTACAACGGTGTGTTAGTTTCTGCTTTATAACAAAGTGAATCAGCTATACATATACATATATCCCCGTATCTCTTCCCTCTTGCATCTCCCTCCCTCCCACTCTCCCTATCCCACCCCTCTCGGTGGTCACAAAGCACCCAGCTGATCTCCCTGTTGGCACTGCTTTGTCTTCCATAAAATGAAGGTGTACCTTTATTTATTTTATATGAAATAGGGTCTTACCATCATCCCATTTTACAGATGAGGAAACTGAGGCACAGAGGCAGACTCTTTTCCCCAGTCACACAAATAGTAAGTGGCAAAGCCAGTACTTGAAACCAGGAAGTCTAGCTCTAGAGTAGGGTTTCTCAAAATTGGCCCCATTAACGTTGTAGGCTAGATAATTCTTTGTTATAGAGGGCTGCCTATACATTATCGGATGTTTAACAGTATCTCTGGCCTCTACCCACTAGATGACAGTAGCACCTGTCTCCAAGTGTCCCCTGAGGGACAAAAACTGCTTCTGATTAAAATTCACTGCTCTAGGGCTTCCCTGGTGGCGCAGCGGTTGAGAATCTGCCTGCTAATGCAGGGGACATGGGTTCGAGCCCTGGTCGGGGAGGATCCCACATGCCGCAGAGCAACTAGGCCCGTGAGCCATAACTACTGAGCCTGCGCGTCTGGAGCCTGTGCTCCGCAACAAGAGAGGCCGCGATAGTGAGAGGCCCGCACACCGCGATGAAGAGTGGCCCCCGTTTGCCAGAACTAGAGAAAGCCCTCGCACAGAAACGAAGACCCAACACGGCAAAAATAAATTAATTAATTAATAAAAAACTCCTACCCCCAACATCTTCTTAAAAAAAAAAAATCACTACTCTAGAGTATGCTTAATCCCTATGCAATATATATTCGTCCCTAAAAATGAAGACATGCCCAGGTTGACTTGCACTGCAGCCAGAAATAAGTTGGGTCCTTTGCAGAAATCAGAAACACCCCTTAGCTTAACATTTCCCCCTTAAGATGGTCCTTTTCCCTGATTTCTTCTTTTATTTTTACCCTTACTGTCCTCCCCCTTTTTAGCTTTGCACAATCCTCCAGGTAGATTTCTTTCCATGTTGCATTTCTGTTCACTTAGTTTCCACTTTCAGTTTGGAAGAGCCACTCTGGAAGCGCTGACAGCACTCGCTCCCCTGTCCCTCTACCTGCCTTTTGTGGGCACGAACCATCTTGGTGGCGCCGCCCCTGCTCCCTTGGTGCTGCCTCGTACCAGCTCTACCCCACACCCCAGAAGATGAGGAAACCAAGCAAAGGCTTTTCAAAAGTTGGTAGGATGATGAAACCCCGGCAAATAAATATGATTTGATCATAATATGATCTGCTGAGAGAACCCATCTTGTCTCAGGAGCCTGTAAGCTGAGAGGCACTACATGGGTGGCTGAGTGCATGGCTTCTAGAGCCTGGGTTTCAATCCCAGCTCCACCACTTAGAAACTGGGTGAGCTTGAGCTAATTGATCTTATTTGCCTCAGTTTACTCCTCTGTCAAAGGGGGAAATACAGCCCTTGTTTCATGCAGTTGTTGTGAAAAATAAGTGAGTAAAACACTTGGAAGAGTAAAGTGCCTGGCCCATGCAAACACCAGAGAATTATCTGTGATTATCAGTGACCCAACAATTGAGGTGCTAAAAACAGTTGAGGTGCACTTTCTGCTTAGCTTGACAGTCTGGTTTCCAATTTGTCAGCCTAATTTTTACTTATTTATTTATGGCTGTGTTGGGTTCATCGCTGCACGCGGTCTTTCTCTAGTTGCAGCGAGTAGGGGCTGCTCTTCGTTGCGGTGCGTGGGCTTCTCATTGTGGTGGCTTCTCTTGTTGCGGAGCACGGGCTCTAGGGTGTGGGCTTCAGAAGTTGTGGCTCGCGGGCTCTAGCGCGCAGGCTCAGTAGTTGTGACGCAGGGGTTTAGTTGCTCCGTGGCACGTGGGATCCTCCCGGACCAGGGCTCGAACCCTTGTTCCCTGAATTGGCAGGCTGATTCTTAACCGCTGCGCCACCAGGGAAGCCCAATCAGCCTAATTTTTGAATAGAATACTCACATCAAAATGCTAAATCTAAAATCATATATTATGTAAAATATATTAAAAATATGTATTAAAAATACATATAAAATAATACATATAAAAATACATATTTTATTATACATATAAATGTATAATTTATATGTATATATTTTTATATGTATTTTAATTTACATTTAAATACATATAAATAAATTTTTAAAAAAAATATATTAAAAATATATTAAATATATGTAAAATATATTACATATATTCAGAGAAGGATAACAGACTTTGACTATCATTTGAGATTTAGTTTATACACATATATATACGAACTCATAAAATGCTAGTAATGGTAAAAATTACCAGTTTTCTATGAACCATCACTTCTGAATATCTGATATAATACACTATGGCATGTGCCTGTTATTATAATAGATATATAGAGAGAGATATAAAACAATGAATTTAAATCATAAAGTGCCTTCTGAATCACAAAAATTAAATAATGGTTGGGATGTTTCAATATTAATATCTATATACGTTACAGAAACTTAATCCTTGAAAATAGAGAGTGGCCCCTATGGTATTTATGGTGCTAAAGTCTTCTGCCTGGTGGGTAACCCCAGAAACAGGACAATCTCAAGGCGCCGAGTAACCATATCACCTCTCAGCTGGCCCTCAGAGCCATCCACATTGACTACAGTATTTTATATGAGCTGTCTTAACTAAGGAAGCAAACCTCATCCTGCGAGCTCATCTCCAAAGAAGGTAGCACCTGCCGCTAATCTCCCTAACACCACTCCTGCGTCAGCTTCCCTGACGCACCCTGGAACTTCCTCCCACCCATGAGGTGTGTAGCCAGCTTCCCTCTAAAATAGTAAATAATAAATCCCTTTCACCTCCTACGAGCCAGATGTGCTCATGTCACGGAAAACTTTCACAACCATCTTTGCACACTTTTATTATGCTCCTTTTACAGATGGGAAAACTGAAGCTAAGAAAAGAGAAATAACTTTCCCTCAAATCAACTAAGTAATACAAGTGAAAACTCTCGTGCCTGTATCTCAATCCAGCCACTGAGATTCCTTCTTCTTTTAAAGATAAAGCCCTGGGGCTTCCCTGGTGGCGCAGTGGTTGGGAGTCTGCCTGCCGATGCAGGGGACACGGGTTCGTGCCCCGGTCTGGGAGGATCCCACGTGCCGCGGAGCGGCTGGGCCCGTGGGCCATGGCCGCTGAGCCTGCGCGTCCGGAGCCTGTGCTCCGCAGCGGGAGAGGCCACAACAGTGGGAGGCCCGCGTACCGCTAAAAAAAAAAAAAAATAAATAAATAAAGATAAAGCCCTGTTATCTATGCCGCCTGAGGAAGCAAATTGGTTTCACTCCTTTGTTCTCCTCCATCACTCCATGTCCTTCTACCCAAGGTGCCACAGGAGCTTTTATCTTCTCCGCTTTCCCTGTGAAGGCAGGTGGTGTTAAATTCAACGGGTTAGTTTTCTTTGAATCAAATGTTAAATCCATTAATTTCCAGGGAGCAAAGGGTTACTCTACAGAGATAGAAGTAATGTTAACAGACCAAAAGTTATCTATACAAAGTCACCATGATAAAAAGGAGGATAAAAATCAATAAAACCTATTAATTCTCAAACAATAGAAAAGGACAAAGAACTCTACCTCAAATCTAGTTAATCTTATGGTCTTATAGCCACACTGTTATTACCAGAAGTATTCAGTATATTTTGACTTGGCATACAGATATCTTTCTATTTGGGTAAACATGTATTTCTAAAATGAAATTTATTGGGGGAGAGGAAGTACTATTTTCATATCATGGTATATTAAAACATAGATAATAAAAAAATATTTTGGCCTTTGAGACAGGAAGTTAGTTTCCTTTAAAACAGCAGGATGCATCCAATAGGGCTGTTTTTAAGAAGGACAGCAGTTAGTGGGCTAGAAATTATATGCAAAATACATTTTATTTTTTGCGCACACAAACATGTTTAACAGGTAATCGCTGAGGATGATTTGTTTCATAGATTAGTACTCCACTGTTTGCTGACATAGTTGGACTTATTTTTATCTTCATGACCCCAAGTAGTTGGCTAGACCAAGTGTTTCATACTTCAACTTGTAATTTTGGTGATCAAGAGACATTAGGGCCCAGGACCCAGGATGTCTTCCCAGCTCTATTGATTTACCACATAAATTCGAGGACACAAACATCCTGGACCTCAGATTTCTCCCCTGAAAAGGGGTGGTGGTAAGGGTTCAATATCATCGTCATTAAAGGATTCATACACTTGGGGCTATACTATATCCCACACTTTAAAAATCATAAACCTTATTTTCACTTTCACTTTACCTCTCTATGTTGTACACAGTCAATCACATGAATGTTCAATGAAAATCTTTCAGTGAAATTGCAATGCTGCTTAAAAGAAAAGCAATCCCCAGGGTACAAGCCAATGCTGTGCAGCAGCTGTGTCCAGCGCCATTTTATAAGGCAGTGGACTGGGGAGAAAAGCCCCTGAATTATAAGTGGTGGCCACTTGGGGTCATGTAGAAGGAGGGAGGCTAAAGATAACAATTAACATTGGGCCAGAAAGACAAAGCCAAAGTCTGGAGTCAGAAGGGCAGGAGTGATGCAGCAGGTGTCAGATTAAAGATGGGACTGTGGATGAACAGAGAAATAGCAGACAAAAGACACCAGAATGACTAGGGCAAGCAGGGGGCTGATCTGAGGTTTAAAGGCAGCTCAAATAATCAAATCAAGTCTGGGGTTTGTGGTCTGGGGCCAAAACAAGAATAGTCTGGAGTAATTTCAAAAGGGATGCTGGCATCAGTACCCGTTTTGAAGGACCAAGCGCTAACCAGGATTCATCCTTACACGGAGTTCTCCAATCCTAGCCTAGTAAGACCAGTTCAGCTGTGGCTATCGAGCAGCATTTGCATGCTGGTTTGCCATCTCTGTTCATGAGCACAAAGAGGAGAGTTTTTCAAAAAGAACCTGCACAGTCCACTTCATTAATCTCCCTTCAGCTTACAACCTTCCGCCTACGTCTCAGGGTTGTATGCCAGTTCAATCTACAACAGCCATATATATATTTTTAACATCTTTATGGGACTATAATTTTTTGATAATGTGTTAGCTTCTGCTGTATAACAAAGTGAATCAGCTATACATATACATATATCCCCATATCTCCTCCCTCTTGTATCTCCTTCCCACCCTCCTTATCCCACCCCTCTAGGTGGTCACAAAGCACCCAGCTGATCTCCTTGTGCTATGTGGCTGCTTCCCACTAGCTATTTTACATCTGGTAGTGTTTATATGTCACTGCCACCCTCTCACTTCGTCCCAGCTTACCCTTCCCCTTCCCTGTGTCCTCAAGTCCATTCTCTACGTCCAACAGCTATATTTTTAAACCAGCAATTATCTTCATTCCTTCTCACTGACACTCCATACAGTGAGTCTGAATTCGGTCCAAGGCAAAGAAAAGCATATACTAGCTAAAATAAATTCACATAAACATAACACAGATTGTCTCAGAATCACTCAGATGATTTTTAAGCAGCTCCAATCTGATTTACAGGTCAGGTTCAAAGTTGGTTCTGTACCAAGTATAAATCAATTACACAAATTCTCCAAAACAGCTATAAAAGAAATCAAAGGCCAAGAACTTAATTAAAATACAGTCTACTTTAGAGAATGTAGAGATTATCACTGGGAAAAACCTATCACACCAAAACAAATGTAATCGTTCTGATTACATGTGTGAGAATAAGCATGGGCTGGAAGGGAAAACTTTATGACAAGGAGTTCAGGGAAGAATTTAGCAATTCTATATCCAACTTGATCCATCTACATCCAAATGTCAATACACGCCTTGCTTTTTCTTTGTGTATTAAATAGGGATGCTTACGCTGGCTTGATAATAAGAGGAATCCAGTGAAAGAAAATAGTAGACCTAACATAATACCTCTCACTTTACCTATAGTCAACCCACTCTAAATACATGTTTTCGGGGCAAGGATACATGGATAAAGCAAACTGATTCCTTTCTTTCCCCCATTACAAGATGTCTTATTCAATCATCACAAAGGTTGAATATTAAGCTATCAAATATATAAAAAAACATTATCTCAATAAGAACTTTGGTAATAGATGTTCATGCTACACAGACAAATATAACTTCATGGTTACTTCAAGTTTTTTCTTCTATTATAAATGCTGCCTTTTAGCATCTATAATAGCAAAGATTCCTGTCCATTTGAAAACAGTTTGGAAGACAAGACTCAAGTTACGAAATACAGTCACTATTCCTCTGAAGCTACGAGAGGGTTTGCTCAAGAATAAATCCATTATCACAGAAAAACCACTTACGTGACAACGATGCATCTGTCTGTCTGTTCCTAAATATGTCTAATTCATTTAGTTCTATTTACTTAGCCTCACCAAGACGATGTCCATTCATTCATTCATTCAAATATTCACTCATTCTATTAGCCCTCTAGAACCAATCCATTTGCTAGCCGAGATGGGACTTAAGGTTCCCAAAGAATCCAATCGAAAGTCAGCCGTATTCCTGTGTATACACTGACCTGTAGGTTCTGAGCCTGTGTCCTTCAATAAGACCCCACCTTACCCAATGAGAGTTGTGCTTTCATGTCCCAATCTCTGTCACAATAGCTCAACCCAGATGCTCCCCAGCAGCCCCAGACGCAGGCTTGGCCTTGCTCTCCAGTGTTTCCAATATTCAAGGTTCAGCTGCTGAGTTACAGTCCTTCCATCTAGGTCTTGGATGGATATTGCTATATCTTCCTAAAAATCCCTGCCTGCCTGCTATGCCTGCTGCCTGCAGCTGAGTTACCTCACCATGAAAACCTACCCTACCTCCTGTTTTGTTTGTTTGTTTGTTTGTTTTTGCGGTACGCGGGCCTCTCACTGTTGTGGCCTCTCCCACTGCGGAGCACAGGCTCTGGACGCGCAGGCTCAGCGGCCATGGCTCACGGGCCCAGCCGCTCCGCGGCACGCGGGATCTTCCCGGACCGGGGCACGAACCCGTGTCCCCTGCATCAGCAGGCGGACTCTCAACCACTGCGCCACCAGGGAAGCCCCTACCTCCAGTTTTGATATTAACAAAGTTGGCCTAGACTGATGCTACTTACGCATTATGGGGGATTAATGGTATCCACTTATCTTTCATATTTCATTGAATCCATGGAATTATTCTCCAGGAATGCTTAGCGTTAAATGTCTATACTAAATTCTCTATGCCTTGGTTTCCTTATCTGTAAAAGAGAAATAATGCTAGTATCCACCACAGAGGAGACCATGAAGATTAAATTTATATATTTTATAAGTATATTAAATGTATATACTTTATAAGTTTTATAAATATATAAAACATAGAAACTTACAGTAGAGCCTGGAAGATAATACATGCTCTATAAGTGTTAGTATTATTACAGTTATGATTGACTTCCTCCAGTGAGCTGTAGGATCTCTGAAGATAGGGACTGTCTTTTTCATTCTTAAAACTCCTCAGACCTAAAGGGTGATTTGCATATCTCAGGCAATAAGTGGTTTCAAGTAAAACTGAATTACTGAGTACTTTACAAAGCTATCTAGAAATACTATATCTATCATATAGCTGTAGAAAGTATGACCATAGAAATCCAAGAACCTACTTAAGGACATAAAGTCACCAAAATAGCCAAGAATGCAAGATACTCGTAAGCCCACACTGCTAGTTCCACACACCATCTTCACACCATGCTGTTCTCGTGATAGGAGACCTAATGCATTTACTCCAACCTTGTCTTATGTAAATTTGCTTCTGCGTAGGCAAGGACATGGCATAGGGTGGTTTAGGCACTGTTCATTCATTCATATATTTATTGTGCAGTCCTGTGTCAGACTCTATATTAGGTATAAGGAGACTACAGTAAACCAAGCAGACAAAAAGCATTGCCTCATGGAGCTAACATTTTGGGGGAGGAGGGAGAGGGAGTTTATACAAACAAAACATTCCTTCATATCAAACTGTGATAAGTGTGGAACATGATATTGAGGGACTGTTCCATTGCATCACCTGTAATGATAATATCAGCTTATGTCCCATTTATTCATATCCCTTTCTAGAAGCCACTGGACCAGTTTTCCCCAACACTCAGTCGGTGAAGGGAAATGTATTGATTTGATGCTGAGAGAGGTGCAATATTATCTTGCTGCCAATCCCTGCGCTGAAAGTATATACTTTACAACCTACCTAGAGAAGAATCCCAACTACCAGTTATGAACAGAAATGTTAAGTGGCCCCTAGGAAGGCCCAGCAGCTCCAAGTAAGGCAGTTCTCCTGCATGGGAAAGGCATCACTTCTACTCAGCCACAGGTGGAGAAGTAACTGGCCCCAATCCTGACCCAGGTTCCATCTCAAATACCACAAGATTAACAGAGAATTTATTTTCGCGGGGATAATTCTGTTTTTACAAATAGAAGATATGCTATGTTAGATTACCTGATCTAAGATTCCAGGGACTGTTTTAAAGAAAAAGAAGATTTTTACAGAGTCATCAATTTCATTTTAAGGTTTTTGAGGCACATTCAAGATTTCATGACCTTTTACCAACACAACAGTCACAGATGGGCATTGCTTTTTAAAGTGAATTAACGTCAACCTAAATATAAGTGAGTCAGACCTATGAGTCTCTGAGCATTTTGGTTCATTACACTGCCAAAACCAAGCCTTTGTAGAATAGTTCTAATTTTTCAGCTCTACAAATAAGCCTGCCGAATAAATATTTTGCTTAATGACATTAATTGCCTTGATCCTGGGTTTGGGTAAGTTGCTTTTTCATATAGCAACTGAGTGAAAAAACCAAACCTAACAAGAAACACACGAAAAACCATAAGGGACAAACAATAATATTATTTTTACCTGAATTAGTATACTAAACCTACATTAAGGACCTGGCAAGCTATCGATCTACTCGTCATAACTCTCTGTGTTTCTTCCAAGTAACCATACTCTTCAGTACGACACTAATCTTCAATCATGATGTCTGATAATCAACTTGCCTTGCTAAAAGACCTGTTAAAAATATCTACACCTCTGCACTAGGAAAGCCTCTCCTAGAAATGCTGTACTGAATAGTTTAGACTCAAATCACTACCCTGATTTAGACCCTGTGGAAATAATAATACAATAGTAAATAATATTGAGTGCTACCCACACCCCATATATCAAAGACCGTCAAAGATATTTAGTACTGAAGGCCTTTCCAATACCAACCCCAGGAGATTTACAAGAGGTCAAGGTGATTAGACCTCCTTAATTAGAATGTAAATTCATTTATTGAGTTACCGTATCAAACAGATCCATGAATAGCTACTGATTTTTTTTAATGTGTTCATTTTCGATTTCAATGAGCAGTATTAGTAAAACATGAATCAGACTCCCCCACCTCACCTGTAGTTCCAGTGTCCTGGTCTCAAGTTAAGCACAACAGGGACATTTTGTGTCACAATTTTCTCCCCTTCTGGCTTCAGAGTTTTGAAAATGGAATATCCCATGACAAACAAAATTTGCATCAAATTGCCAACTCTGAGGCAAAGCGTTATTCATTTTTGTATATATACATATCATGCATGTATGCCCAGGCCAGCTCTGTAGACTCATGAAAACCCAAGTGACTTCTCTTCATCCCAGAGTAAAAAGAAGAGAGTTGCTTAGCTGGGCATGTTGCAGAGGGGACTTGGGGGTCCAACTGTCCCTGTGAAGACTGTGAACCATCATTTGAGCTTCCTCAGCCCCCAGGTCCTGAGTCTTTCTGTTGTTATGCAGCAAAAAGGGACTTGCTTCTTGTCACCTTCTCTTTCTGAAGGCTTTTCTGCTGTGTCCAGTCTGCTAAGACAGTGACCAGTAGCTTTCAAATTTTTCAGGCAATTCCCAGCTTTCAATTTTTTATTGATGTCTCTTTTCTTCTGTCATTTCCTCTCCCCTTCTGTTCTTGTACACTTATGCCTTCTTCATTGCTTTACTGTCACATGGAAGAGTTTTATAAAGGAGCAGAGGTAAACCCAAGTGTTTAATCTGCCATATTTTGCCAGAAGTCTCCACTGTACTATACACAGTATACCACTCCAATCTAGATCTATTTGGCTCAAGATGACCAACTTCTAATGTGGAACGGACTAAGATAAAATAAAGTGAATGGCATTCCTTTTCTTCTTTCCTGATCCTCTGTTTCCATGGATCAGGTTATATGCAAATAATAATCAGCAGCTGCACTGCTATGAATAAATTATATTAGGCTGGGACTTACAGATAAATTCCAAAGTTCAAATTTGAGTATCTGGATAATTATTAGTATCTTATTAAAATATTTAAAATAGGAACGAATGCTCAGGACAACAGAAGTAGCTGAGTCATGGTGTCAGGGGATAACTCGTACAGCCCTAAATACAGTACGGTCATATTGGAAGTAAAAAGAGTGTGAGGTTGATGAAGTAAAGATTACATGATAAGAGAACGCTTCTTTTCTTGCACTTGATCTTGTCCGCTGTTGAACCTCTCAATTCAGTTTTTCAGTTCAAGTATCGTATCCTTCATCTCTTCCATTTCTGCCTGGTATTTTTTAACATTTTCTATGTCTTTGTTGCGTTTCTCACTTTGTTCATGCATTGCTTTCCTGACCTCGGTAAGCAGCTTTATCACCATTATTTTGAACTCTCTATTCTATAAATCACTTAGCTCTGTCTCATTAAGCTAGATTGATGGAGATTTCCCTCATTCTTTTGTTTGGAACTCATTCCCATTTCTTCATTTTCCTTGACTCTCTGTGTTGATTTCTGTGCATTAGATAAAACAGCCACCTCTCCCAGTTTTGACAGATGGTGTAGTCTTGTGTAGGAGATAAACCTCATCAACCAGCACAGCCTATTTGCCTCTCAAACCTTTGTGAGTGTCCAAGTGGCTTGCAGTAGTTGAGGGTGTGCTAAGACTCATCAGTACCCCAAAGGGGAGGATTACAGTCAGCACCTAGATGCAGGCTGATCAGGAGGCAGACCTTCAGGCAGCAGCTGGGAAATTATGCAGTCAAACCCCTTCCAGGGAGAATCTGGGAGATGGGCATTTTTGTCTCCTTCCTCTGCACTGAGCCCAGGTGTATAGCCACTGTGCTATATGTCCATTTAACAACTGCTTCTTTGTTTGCTACAGTCCTGTGGGACTCATGAATGCAAGCCCCACTGACTTTCAGAGCTATGTGATTTGAGGCCCTGTCCTTCTGGTAGTAGCCTTAAAAGTTGGGATGCTAGACGTGTGGTCCAAATGCTTTGGGAGTTGGGGATTCCCTCTCAATTTCATGTGCTATGCCATTAGTGGGGTTTATGGCGAGAGCATGTCTCAGGCTTTACTACCCGATTTAATGTGGGTATTCTCTGTTTCCTAATGGGTAGGAATCACAGGACTAGTTTCTGGATTTCTCTTAGAGGGACTTGATCCATGTGTAGCTGTATATTTGGTGAGTCCACGGGAGGAGGGAACTCCAGGAGCCTCCTGTGTCACCATCTTGCTCTCGAGTCTGACTTCTATTTTTTTCTTTGTGAAAATGGAATCAACAGACTCAATACTGCTTCTATTATTAATAATTATAATATTTAACAATTTAAATAACTCCTTTGAACATGTGTTTTGTTTCAGCGATTATGCCAAGTGTTTGATGTACGTTAACTCATTTAATCCTTACAACCATAAGAGATACATATTATTAATTACAAATTGTATAGGTGAGAAAATTGGAATTAAGAAAAGTCAATAAATAATTTGCCAAAGTTGCACAGATAAGTGGTAGAACTACAGTTTGGATCCTGTCAGCCTACAAAGTTCACCTCTTAACTTCATCATTATACTACCTTAGTATGCTGTGAAATTCCATAACATGAAGAATGAAAAGAGAAGCTACACTGATAATATTTGTTTTCTTTAAATACTTTATTGTACAATGTCCTTGGCCCCTCTTATAAATACTTCAGATTATTTTGGGTAGACTTGTTAACAATCTTAGGGAAATGCTCTGGAAACGCCAATGGAATTGAGCTTTTAAAATATAAAATCTCATTGCCCCAAGCAAGAACACTTTCTGAAATTAGAGCCAGATTTTCTTATAATTTAATAGTCTTTTTTCTCCATCATTTGCATAGTGATACAGATTTTATAGAGTTTCAATTCTGAATTTATATTCTGAAAGTGTCAATCTGGAGGCTGTAATCCTACTAACTTTTCTGTATGCCTATTTTTCTGAATGAGTATAAATGTTTACTTTCTTTAAGCAGCATATTCCAGAGGTAAAATGTATTCCAAAGCCTTTAATCTAAGCACAGGCTGTCGTAAAACTTCCCTGGCATATCTTTCTCTTACAGTTAACCAAATTACATTTGGGTATTTGAAGCAAATGAGGATATAACAAAGTGATTTGGGTGGACAAAATGTATGAACTGCATCCTGTTATGGAACATTTTTACAATTGTATAGTTGACAGCTTTGCTCAGAGAAACAGTTGAAGAAGCAAATACAATTATTCACTCAGTGGTTTATAAGCAAAAGGGGAAAAAGGATATTAATCTTCAGGACAAAAGTGTGGAGTCAAAAATGAGTTTTATTTTTAAAAAATTCATTACAAAAGTCGTTGAAAGGATGTCAAAGACAATGTAATTGGGAAAGTGGGTCCACTATTCCAGAATTGAAAGCCTCTGTCCTTTTTTTTTTTCTTCCTATCTCTCTCTACATAAAGACGTTTCTGTCAGCTTGGGTGCATTTTCATCATGTCTGGAGTGTACATTTGGGAAGCTATAACTAAACATAGACCAATGGCATATGCTGAATCGACTTGGGCAGAGAAATGCGGGGGGCAGTACTCAGAGCAGCTGATGCTCAAGCACAGTAGGGAGATCAAAGCCACATGCATTAATAAGATCCTCTAAACAGAGAAAGCTACAGGGATTTTAAATGTGAGCCCCCCAATCAATAATTCCAGCGGCAGATGCTCTAAAATGTCCTGATTTTGGATTGAGCTGCTTCTCACCTGAGCCACACAGTAGGATTCAGGCACAGTGGCTGCGTGTTAGCATCGCTTGGAGGACTTTTTTTTTTTTTAATTTTGATTGGAGTATGGTTGCTTCACACTGTTGTGTTAGCCTCCACTGCACAAAAGAATGAATCAGCCACACACAGGCAGGTAGGCCCTCCCTTTTGGACTTCCCTCCCATTTAGGTTACCACAGTGCATTAGGTAGAGTAGAGGACTTTTTAAAATCATGAGTGCCCAGGTCCCAGCCACACTAGTTAAATTGGAATCTATTGGGGGATGAGGGGAGGTGGATGAAGCGTCCCAAGGCATCGGCATTTTTAAAAGCTCTCCAGGTGATTCTGAGGAGCAGCCAGAGTTGAGAACCACTGGTTCAGGGTCAGTAGAAGGCAAAATTTATTTGATGATTAATGATCGAGTAAAATGGAAGTAATATGGAAGAGGCCAGCTGGCACTCAATAAAAACTTTTTTAGTTAAAAAATTTTTTTTTATTGACGTATAGTTGATGTACAATATTATATGTTTCAGATGTACAACATAATGATTCACAATTTTTAGGGTTATACTCCATTTATAGTTATTATAAACTATTGGCTATATTCCCTGTGTTATATAATATACGCTTGTAGCTTATTTATTTTATACATAGTAATTTCTGCCTCTTAATCCCCTACCCCTATCTTGCCCCTCTCCCCACTGGTAACCAATAGTTTGTCCTCTGTATCTGTGAGTCTGTTTCTTTTTTGTTAAATTCACTAATTTGTTGTATTTTTTAGATTCCACATGAGTGATATCATACAGTATTTGGCTTTCTCTGTTTGACTTATTTCACTTAACATTATATACTCCAAGCCCATCCATGTTGTTGCAAATGTCAAAATCTCATTCTTTTTATGGTTGAGTAGTATTCCATTGTGTGTGTGTGTGTGTGTGTGTGTGTGTGTATACACCACATCTTCTTTATCCATTCATATCTTGATGGGCACTTAGGTTGATTCCATATCTTAGCAATTGTAAATAATGTTGCTATGAACATTGGGGCACATGTGTCTTTTCAAATTAGTGTTTTCAGTTTTTTCAGATATATACCAAGGAGTAGAATTGCTGGATCATATGGTAGTTCTACTTTTAGCTTTTTGAGAAGCCTCCATACCGTTTCCCACAGTGACTGCACCAATTTACATTCCCACCAATAGTGTATTAGGGCTCCCTTTTCTCCACATCTTCGTCAACATTTGTTATTTGTGGTCTTTTTGATGACAGCTATTCTAATAGGTGTGAGGTGATATCTCATTGTGATTTTAATTTTCATTCCTCTGATGATTAAAAATGTTGAGCACCTTTTCATGTGCCTGTTGGCCAACTGTATGTCTTCTTTGGAAAAATGTCTATTCAGGCCTTCTGCCCATTTTTAAATCGGGTTGTTAATTTTCTTGATGCTGAGTTGTATGAACTGTTTATATATGTTGGATATTAACCCCTTATCGCAAATATTTTCTCCCATATATTAGGTTGTGTTTTCATTTTGTCGATGGATTCCTTTGCTACGCAAAAGATTTTACATTTAATTAGGCCTCATTTGTTTATTTTTGCTTTTATTTACTTTGCTTCAAAAGACGGATCCAAAAATATATCGCTACAATTTATGTCAAAGAGTATTCCGCCTATGTTCTCTTCTAGGAGTTTTTATAGTTTCCAGTCTTACATTTAGGTCTTTAATCCATTTGGGGTTTATTTTTGTATATGGTGTTAGAGAATGTTCTAATTTCATTCTTTTACATGTAGCTGTACAGTTTTCCCAGCATCACTTATTCCCCGTTTTCCCAGCATCACTTATTCCCCACCCCCAGCTTTATTGAGGTAAAACTGACAAATAAAATTATATACATTTAAAGTGTACAATGTGATGATACATATACATTGTGAAACAGTTACTGCAGTCAGCCTAATTAACATATCCATCACCATTACCTCACGTAGTTATCTATTTTGGGGGGAGTGCAAACACTTAAGATCTACTTTCTTAGCAAATTTCAAGTATACAATACAGTACAATATTATTAACTACAGTCAGCATGCCATATATTAGATTCCCAGAACTTATTCATCTTGTAACTGAAAGATTTTATCCTTTGACCAACATCTCCCCATTTCACCCACTGCCTAACACTTGGTAGCCCCCATTCTACTCTGTTTTTATGAGTTTGACTTTTTTTAGATTCTACATGTAAGTTAGATCATACAGAATTTTTCTTTCTTTGTCTGGCTCATTTCCTTCAGCATAGTGTCCTTTGGGTTCATCCGTATCATTGCACAGGGCATGATTTCCTTCTTTTTATGGCTGAATACTATTCTATTCTGTATATATCTATATCTATACATCTTCTTTATCCATTCATTCATTGATGGACACTTAGGTTGTGTCCATGTCTTGGCTATTGTGAATAATGCTGCAATGAACGTTCCCAGCACCACTTAATGAAGAGACTGCCTTTTCCCCGTTGTATATTCTTGCCTCCTTTGTCATAGATTAATTGATCAAAAGTACATGGGTTTATTTCTAGACTCTCTGCTCTGTTCCATTGATCTACGTGTCTGTTTTTGTGCTGGTACCATACCGTTTTAATTACCATAGCATTGTAGTATAGTCTGAAGTCAGGGAGCATGATTCCTCTAGCTCTGTTCTTCTTTCTTGAGATTGTTTTGGCTATTCAGGGTCTTCTGTGTTTGCATACAAATTTTAAAATTATTTGCTCTAGTTCTGTGAAAAATACCCTTGGTATTTTGATAGGGATTGCACTGAATCTGTATATTGCCTTGAGTAGTATGGTCATTTCAACAATATTAATTCTTCCAATCCATGAACACAGTATATCTTTCCATCTGTTTGTGTCATCTTCAATTTCATATTCTATAAAATTTACATGACACACTGACTATGAATAAATGAAAATATTCTATGTCAACTATATTTGTCTGTGTCTCACAGTATACTTGCAGAAGCTTAAACACTGAAAAGTTAGAAACTTGCATGAGATTAGAAGTAGGATTCGGTCACAGCAAAGCTAGGGTGAGGTCCACCCAAGTCCAGTGCTTACACCAAGGTTTCCTCCAGTAGCGAGTGTAATAGTCCCAACTTCCTAAGGTGAATTTTTTTTCTATTGCACAGGGTCCCAAGAAACCTGAGTTTTAAAATCCAAGTGTGAGGGTTCCTATAATCTTGGCTAGCACTATTTGTTTTGGGTACTTTCAATAGAAAAGGGTAATACAGGGTCTCTGCCCAAGTAAGTAAAAGCACCCATTTTAATTTGCAGCAAAGCTGAATAGAAGATTCCCCTGAGCTGACAAGCATTTCCCATTCCTCCCATGGGATCAGCTTTGGAATCCAACCTAAGGAACCTAAAGGACTTGCTTGTGGCCTGCAGGCACATGACTGGCACTGATAAATCCCTGCCTTGCAGCGTTTCAGACAGCTTTGATCAACAAATCAATGAGAGCCACAGGCACCTGGTTTCTGTAAAGAGCCTTTCATTTCCTCCACTGATCCAGCAGCTGCTCCTTCCTTTTGGGGACCCTGCTTTTATATACAGGCAGAGTTCAGAAGGAGGACACTGCAGCAGTGTTTACTCTGACGCCTTCCCCATTCAAGGAAATGGGCAGCGGTCCATGCTCTGCTCTGCTGCTAGAACTAACTGGAAAGTATAAGCATTGCACTTTCCTCAGGGGGAAAAATGTTGATGCCTATGGAGACAATATGTTCCTGTTATTAAAATAATTTTAGGATCCAAAAGAGTGAAGTTCAAACACAGGACCATCAGCAAAGAATGAGAAGAGTATTAGACTACTGTAACTCTTACATGCCAACAGTACACTTTTTTTTTTCTCACGTCTTTATTGGAGTATAATTGCTTTACAATGTTGTGTTAGTTTCTGCTGTATAACAAAGTGAATCAGCTATACATATACATATATCCCCATATCTCCTCCCTCTTGCATCTCCCTCCCACCCTCCCTATCCCACCCCTCTAGGTGGTCACAAAGCACTGAGCTGATCTCCCTGTGCTATGTGGCTGCTTCCCACTAGCTATCTGTTTTACATCTGGTAGTATTTATAAGTCCATGTCACTCTCTCACTTTGTCCCAGCTTACCCTTCCCCCCTCCATGTCCTCAAGTCCATTCTTTTTGAAGTATAATTTATTCAGATTACATCTACCAAGTCAGCTGATGTACATTCTACCTAATGCCAAAATATATTAAAGATGGGAGACAAATGAATGAGTGAAAGGTGATATATCATGGATCTAAGTAAGAACTATACCTTTCTGAGAAGTGAAAAGAAGACAGAACTTCAGTGTTCAATCAAACACAACCTAACTACAGTAATCAAGGAGGTTTTACAGCAGAGCAGAAAGAGCAGTCAACTCAGACATCAATGTAAAATTCCCAAATACATGGCTCAATCGGTCAGATTTATAGAAATTATCTGGTAGAAAATCTATTCCAGGGCTTCCCTGGTGGCACAGTGGTTAAGAATCCACCTGCCAATGCAGGGGACACAGGTTCGAGCCCTGGTCCGGGAAGATCCCACATGCCGCAGAGCAACGAAGCCCGTGCACCACAACTACTGAGCCTGTGCTCTAGAGCCCGCGGGCCACAACTACTGAGCTCACATGCCACAACTACTGAAGCCCGTGCACCTAGAGACTGTGCTCTGCAACAAGAGAAGCCACCGCAATGAGAAGCCCTCGCACCACAATGAAGAGTAGCCCCCGCTTACCGCAACTAGAGAAAGCCCGTGTGCAGCAATGAAGACCAACACAGCCAAGAATAAATAAATAAAATAAATAAATTTATTTTAAAAAATCTATTCCATATATTTGAAGCAGCTCTTTCGGCACGGACATGTCTTTATATGTGTGTGTGAAATTCATTACTACCAAGATCAGAGCTGAAGAATTTCTTTAAGCAGTGGCAACACTGAGTAGACGCCAAGAGATAAAGGTTTGTAATGCTGACTTGAACCTCATTATTAGTTTTTATTTTTCCTTTGAATATGTCTCTTATCAGTCAGATACCCCTCTCCATCAGTGGGAGGGGCAGTGAAATAAATTACTAAAGTTATTAAGTCAACAAATATTTACCAAGTGTATATCATATGTGAGGTACTAGTTAAGACACTGGGTCATCCATACAATAAAATTCCACCGTCTAAAAAGAATGAGGAAAATCTGTACAAGATGCTTGGGGAAGAAGAAGGAGAAAGAGGAGGAGGGGGACAAGAAGGAGGAAGAAGAATGAGGAGGAGGGGGGAGAGGGGGAGGAGGGGGAGGGGAGGAGGGGGAGGGAGAGGAGGAGAAGGAAAGAAAGAAAAGATGATCATGTAAACAGTCTTTCATCTACATTTTTAAATTATTTATGATTGTATTTGTATGTGCACTTAATTACATGGTCGACTTTTGGTATAATAGACAAGAAACCACTGACAATCTCTGGGGAATGGGGTGCCTTTGGGTGGAAGGGAAACTCAATTTCCATCACCGTGACTACATTTTTTTTTTTTTACCATGTACAGATGTATTAAATATTTCATAATTAAAAAGTAAATGTTTAAGTCACAGCACCACTTTCTAAAGTAGACATCATTTTCACTGAAAATGAAAAGAGCGATTTCAAAGAACCATGTGTTTGCATAATTTTGCCTAGTGTTCAAAAATTTTATACCTAAGGGATGTATATTTTGAAGAAAAAGTATTATTCAATAAATGATTAGAGGTTTGGCAAAGGTACAAGTTGTGTCTGTCAGCACCATGAACACTGATATCCATGTGTGCATATGTGTACATTCTGTGCCCTATGTCTCAAATCTCTCTCTTCCTGTCCACTCCAGCCCACCCCCATACAAGGCTGCCATTCTTCTCAAACTGGCTATAATGTAAGACACAAGTATTCCTGTTATTACATGTTACAGCTTGTAAACAGAATATTATGTTTTACTGTCATGGTGGATGACCAGAAAACACTGTATCTACCCTACGCACATGCCTGTATGTGCATGTACACACGCAGGATTATACACACACATATACAGCCTGACGTTCGTGTATTTTTCAACTGTGGGTCCTCAAATGGTTTTTCTTTCTCAGTGAGTCATTCACTGGGCTGTGATATAAAATATTTTCCTGCTGGAAGATTTACAATGCTAATGGTCAAGCCTACATATGGCACTGTCATGAGAGTTAGATAAACTGCAGCATGTGAGAGCCCCTAACTCAGATCCTAGAACCAAGCAGTCACTCAATAAATATTTGTGGAATATGAGTACGCTGGATACATATGTTGAAAGCGAATGCCAACATATGAACATTTTAGAAACTAACCTCTGAAAGAAATAGCCATGTTAGAAAATGGAAACTCTGAGTAGTTCACTAGATGTTTTTCTCCTTCATTGGATAAAACAGTAAATCTATCAATAAAGCATTTTCAATTTATTAAAACAATTAAAACATGGATAGGGATAAATGCCCAAGTATTTATTTCTGAATGTGATGCTACAGTGAATGCTGTCATTGAAGAATAGTTTCTAATTCATTTTCCAGAACTGAGGAGGCTTTTGCCTTCTAACAACAATTATCATATTAGAAGAAACTTACCATCTAAATAACCGGTTTTTATGCCAAGCGCAGCCAATAGAGCCCATTATGTTAAAAAAGCATGTAGCAGTTTCAGGATGACACAAATGAATAGCATTTATTAGAATGAATTTTACTTTTTCAAGGCAATTAAACATGTGCTGTACCATTTTATGGTTTTCCATGGTATGGGAAAAAAGCGTTGTTTCAAGAAGGCTAAGCACTAACTCCCAGGTCTCTACCAGGAGTCTCCATAACCTTATGTCTTCTGGTTGCCACAACACTAAGACACCATCAAATGTAGGATGCCCCTGATTTAAGAGCAGCTTTTCAGAGCATGAAAAATGATGCTATATTTGATGCACATCTCTGCTGTAAGAATTATACCAATTTCAAAAATGATTCAATTTTTCACAATGCACCTACTATAATCAAATGTTTTTGGTATAGATCTCTAAGACTCTTAGCCTTAGTTCATTAACAACATTTTTATTGGTAGGTATAATTCAGATAACAACAAAATAATTAATGTCATCTCTGTCATTTATTCCAGTGGCACCTTTTTCTTTGTAACGTGCTTTGCATTGTAACTAGTTTAGGTTCAAAGCACAACCTCTTTGAAGTACTGCAGACAATCTGTGATGTAATCATCTCCAGCAAGTTCAATTAGCACAACCAATATAAAAATTCACATTAGCTTATATGAGCTGATGCCAGTTGGTTTCATAAAGTAAAACTGTTTGACTCATACTCAAAAGTTATCTAATTTTGTAATACTGATGAGGAAGAGTAATTTTTTCTTATGCCACCATTCTCTTAAGGGCCCATGTGTGAGCAGAACTTTTGCTAAAAGTCATTTTTAGCACTTGTTGTTCTTAGGTGACTGATGGACAGGCTTGACTTCCATTCTCTGTAGGATCACTGTGGGCCAGAAGACCATGAAGGTCTGATTCTACAAGAAACAAGGTCCTCAAATACTGAATTCTCTTTCCAATAATACAAACACTTGATTTCAGGGAAAAAAATGGAAGAGAGTGAGTGATTATGTCCAATTTCATTTTCAAAATACAATGATAATACTGTATTTTTAAACTAAAAATCTCATTTCTGGAACACACATGTAAGGATTAAAAGGTCAAGTTAATGGATTTGTCTTATCATATAACCCTCCCTTATGACAAAGGCAACAAAAACTCAAGTGCCTTCTTTAATAAGAGCCAGCAGATAAAGCTACCCTCAATACATGGATCTATAAATTCTAAAATGTCAAGACATTGAATAGTGAAGAGAAAGCATCCTTGGTAGATGGAAAGAAAGTTTCATATACTGACACAAACTCCTTCATTTAATTGAAATCAATACTTTTAAAAAAGTTTTGGCTGACAACCCTGGGCCCTGGTTGTTCTCCAATTCCTTAACAAATCAAGTCAGTTATTTCAAATCTGTCCCATGCCCCAGGCCCACACTTCACTCTATTACAGAACTTCCCTCTCACTGATTTCAGGGCACAAGTTCATTCTCCTCTGGCTCTTGCTTTTCACACTGAATTTCACATCCCCGAAAGGAAAACCTATAA
The DNA here is from genome assembly GCF_951394435.1 of Stenella coeruleoalba. NCBI lineage: Eukaryota > Metazoa > Chordata > Mammalia > Artiodactyla > Delphinidae > Stenella > Stenella coeruleoalba. The sequence continues at coordinate 60,823,399 of NC_137155.1, forward strand.
ATCAGCTCTTGGGACAAATAAAAAAACAGTAGTGTCAAGGTCAGAGAAAGATTCCAACGATACAAGGGCACATTCATTTATTCATTTATTTATTCACAAGCATCTACTCTGTGGCAGGCCCAGTACTAGGCCTTGGACACAAATATAATGACAAATACGACTTAGTCTCTTGTCTCAAGGTGTTTAAAATCTGGTCAGGAACAAATAAAATGAATTAAAGTTAAGACACATGTGCTAAGAGCAGTATAAATAAAATGCTATGGTAGTCCCAAGAATAGAGTTCTGGGATCCTTTGCACTAAAGCTTAATTGGCTCTGGGGTATCCTATTTATCAGTGCAAACACCTGCATGGGACAACTAGTAGGGAAGAAAGACAATTCTAGCAGTATCAGCACTTCTGAAATGCTCACTACATTTTCATGAGTTGGGGAGAGGTAGGGCCAATAAGGCCTATTATTCCCACTTCTCACAGTTTGATAGAGGGAGGAGGATTCACCACATTTCCTATGAGGCAACATAGGAGAGAATACCTCCCATTTGATATAAGCAGCAACCTCTATCCAGGTTTCAATTATTTCCAATTATCTACTTCTACAGTGACCATGTACTGCAGACCAAAAATTGAGACATGGGGTCTGAAAAAGATCCATTTTTTTCAAATTAAAAACTAAGTATATTTGCATAAACAGCTTTAAAGACCTAAAGACTAAATCACATATAGCTATATACTTGACACATAGCTTTTATTAGTTAGAAATGGCCCATAAAAACTCATTGCATGTGTTGGGATAGACACTAACAAGTTTCACCACATCCAAATTATGTTAATGCTAATGCTCCAAAAAACTAACTAGAAGGATTGCTTCTGCTAATTCCGACAAAAATTTAAGATTTATTTCCTAGAAATTTTGAAGAAAAAGTACTCAGAAAGGAAACTCAACACTATGATCTAACAAACCATACCCATGGTGCTATAATTCCATTCCACACAAGACAGAACCACTTTACACAAAACTAGCTTTACAAGAAATGTTAAAGGGACTACTTTAACTGAAAAAGTAAAGGCTGCAATTAGAAACATGAAAATTATGAAAGGAAAAAGCTCATTGGTAAAGGCAAATATATATATAGGTTAAAAGACAAAAATAGTAAAAATCATCTATATCTGCAATAAGTAGTTAAGACATACACAAAACAACAAGATGTAAAATATGATGTCAAAATTAGTGAACATTGGGGAGAGAGGATTAAAAATGCAGGGTTGCTAAAATGTGTTTGAACTAAGAGATCAGCATCTTAAAATAATCACCTATATATATAGAGAGATTACTATATATAAACCCCATGGTAACCACAAACCAAAAATCTATAATAGACACATACACACAGAAAAAAGAAAGGAATCCAAACATAACACTAAAGATTGTCATCAAATCTTAAGGGAAGAGAACAAAAGAAGAAGAAATGAACAAAAGAGAACTACAAAAACAACCCCAAAACAATTAACAAAATGGCAATAAGTAGATAACTATCAATAATTATTTTACATGTAAATGGACTAAATGTTCCAATCAAAAGACAAAGAGTGGCTGCATGCATATAAAAACAAGACCCATATATATACTGTCTACGAGAGACTTACTTCACATCTAAAGACATACACAGACTGAAAGTGAGGGTATGGGAAAAGGTATTCCATGAAAATGGAAATAAAAAGAAAGCTCAGGTAGCAATACTTGTATCAGACAAAACAGACTTTAAAAAAACAAAAAAAGTATCAAGAGACAAAGAAGGACATTATATAATAATCAGGGGATCAATCCAAGATGAAGATACAACAATTATAAATACATATGCACCCAACATAGGAGCACCTAAATATATTAAGCATATATTAACAGACATAAAGGGAGAAACTGACAGTAACATAATAATAGTAGGGGATTTTAACACCCCACTTACATCAATGGACAGATTATCCAGACAGAAAATCAATAAGGAAACACTGGCCTTAAATGACACATTAGACCAATTGAACTTCTTTTTTTTTAACATCTTTATTGGAGTATAATTGCTTTACAATGGTGTGAACTTTATTGATATATATAGAACATTCCATCTAAAAACAGCAGAATACACATTCTTTTCAAGTGCACATGGAACATTCTCTAGGAGAGATCACATGCCAGGGCACAAAACAAGTCTGAGTAAATTTAAGAAAACTGAAATCATAACAAGCCAATTTTCTGACCACAATACTATGAGACTAGAAATCAACTATAAGAAAAAAATGCAAAAAACACAAACACGTGGAGGCTAAACAATAGGCTACTAAACAACCAATCAATCACGAAGAAATTTTAAAAAAATACCTGGAGAAAAATGAAAATGAAAACACAACAATCCAAAATCTATGGGATGCAGCAAAAGCAGTTCTAAGAGGGAAGTCTATAGTGATACAAGTCTACCTCAGGAAACGAGAAAAATCTCCTATAAACAACCTAACTTACATCTAAAGGAACCAGAAAAAGAAAAACAAACAAAACCCAACATTAGTAGAAGGAAATTAATCATAAAGATACGAGTAGAAATAAATAAAATAGAGACTAAAAAATAGAAAAGATCAAACTAAAACCTGGATTTTTGAAAAGATAAACAAAATTGATAAAACTTTAGCCAGACTCATAGAGAAAAAAAGAGAAGGGGGCTCAAATCAATAAAATCAGAAATGAAAAAGCAGGAATTATAATCAACATCACAGAAATACAAAGGATCATAAGAGGTTACTACAAACAATTACACACCAATAAGATGAACAACCTAGAAGAAACAGACAGATTCCTATAGATGTACAATCTCCCAAGACTGAACCAGGAAGAAATAGAAAATATGAACAGACCAGTTACCAGTAATGAAACTGAATCAATAATAAGACAACATCCTCCCAAAACAAAAGTCCAAGACCAGATGCCTTTACAGGTGAATTCTAACAAACATTTAGAGAATAGTTAACACCTATCCTTCTCAAACTATTCCAAAAAATTGTGGAGGAAAGAATGCTTCTAAACTCATTCTGTGAGGCCAGCATCACCCTGACACCAAAACCAGACAAAGATATCACAAAAAAAGAAAATCACAGGTCAATATTACTAATGAACATAGATGCAAAAATCTTCAACAAAATATCAGCAAACCTAATTCAACAAGACATTAAAAAGATCACACACTATGGTCAAGTGGGATGTATCCCATGTAAGCAAAGATTGTTCACTATTCACAAATCAAACAATGTGATACACCACATCAACAAACTGAAGAATAAAGATCATATGATTATCTCAATAAATGCAGAAAAAGCTTTTGACAAAATTCAACATCCATTTATGATAAAAATTCTCCATAAAGTGGGATTAGAGGGAATATACATCAACATAATAAAGGCCATATATGATAAGCCCATAGCTAACATCATACTCAATGGTGAAAAGCTGAAAGCGTTTCCTCTAAGATCAGGAACAAGACAAGGGAGCTCACTCTCACCACTTTTATTCAACATGGTTTTGAAAGTCCTAGTCACAGCAATCAGAGAACAAAAAGAAATTAAAGAATCTAAATTGAAAAGGGAGAATTAAAACTGTCACTGTTTGCAAATGACATGGTATATACACAGAAAATCCTCAAGACACTGCCAAAAAACTACTAGAGGTCATCAATGAATTTGGGAAAGTTTCAGGAGACAAAATTAATATACAGAAATCTGTTGCATTTCAATACACCAACAATGAACTATCAGAAAGAGAAATTAAGGAAACAATCCCATTTACCATTTTATCAAAAAGAATAAAATATCTAGGAATAAATCTAAGTAGGTAAAAGACTTGTACTCTAAAAACTATAAGACACTTATGAAAGAAACTGAAAACAACACAAACAGATGAAAAGATACAGCATGTTCATGAATCAGAAGAATCAATATTGTCAAAATGACCATAATACACAAGGCAATCTACAGATTTGATGCAATCCCTATCAAAATACCAAGGGCATTTTTCACAGAACTAGAACAAAGAATCCTAAAATTTGTATGGAAACACAAAAGACCAAACAATAGCCAAAACAATCTTGAGAAAGAAGAACAAAGCTGGAGGTATCATGCTCCTTGATTTCAAATTATACTACAAAGTTACAGTCATCACAACAGTATGGTACTGGCACAAAAACAAACACACAGACCAATGGAACAGAATAGAGAGCCCAGAAATAAACCAACACTTACATAGGTAATTAATCCATGACAATCTTCAATAAATAGTGTTGGGAAAACTGGACAGCTAAATGCAAAAGAAGCAAACTGGACTACTCTCTCACACCACACACAAAAATAAATACAAAATGAATTAAAAACTTAAATGTAAGACCTAAAACCATAAAACTTTGGAAGAAAATACAGGCAGTACTCTCCTTGACATTGGTCTTAATAAACAAATGAAAGTATATCAAATTTTAGCTTCTGCACAGTGAGGAAAACTACCAACAAAATGAAAAGGCCACCTCCTGAATGGGAGAAGACCTTGCAAATGATATATCTGATAAGGGGTTAATACCTAAAATATACAAAGAACTCATACAATTCAACTTAAAAAAAACCCCGAACAACCTGATATTTTTAAATGGACAGAGGATCTAAACAGACATTTTCCCAAAGAAGACATACAGATGGCCAACAAGCACATGAAAAGATGCTCAACATCACTAATCATCAAGGAAATGCAAATCAAAACCACAATGAGATATCACCTCACACTTGTCAGAATGGCTATTATCAAAAAGACAACAAATAAGAAGTGCTGGCAAGGATATGGAGAAAAGGGAACCAGTGTGAACTGTTGGTGGGAATGTAAATTGATGCAGCCACTGTGGAAAACAGTATGAAACTTATCAAAAAATTAAAAATAGAACTACCATATGATCCAGCAATTCCACTCCTGGCTATTTAACCAAAGAAAACAAAAACACTAGTTGGAAAGATATATACACCCCTACGTCACTGCACCATTATTTACAGTAGCCAAGGTACAGAAGCAACCCAAGTGCCCATCAATAGATGAAGGGATACAGAAAACGTGGTATATGTAAATATATAATGGAATATTACTCAGCCATAAAAATGAAATCTTGCCATTTGCAACAACATGGATAGACTCAGAGGGTATTACACTAAGTGAAATAAGTCACAAAGAGAAAGACAAATACTGTATAATTTTTAAGAAAACAAAACAAATGAACAAACATAACTAATCAGAAACAGTTATAGATATGGAGAACAAACACGTAGTTGCCAGATGGGAAGGGGGTGGGGGAAAAAAGAAGGAGGTGATGGAGATTAAGAGGTACAAACTCCCAGCTGCAAAATAAATGATTCATGGGTATGAAATGTACAGTGTGGGGAATATAGTCAATAACTATGTAATATTTTTGGTGACATATTGTAATTAGACCTACTGTGGTGATCATTTTGAAATGTATAGAAATACCAAATCACTATGTTAATGTAATAGGAACTAGCGCAGTGTTGTAGGTCAATTATACTTCAAAAACAAACTCATTGAAAAAGAGATCAGATTTGTGGTTACAAGAGTCAGGAGGTAGGTGGAGGGGGAATTAGATGAAGTGGGTCAAAAGGTACAAACTTCCAGTTATAACATAAATAAGTACTATGGATATAATGTACAACATGATAAATATAATTAACACTGCTATGTGTTATATATATAAGTTGTTAAGAAAGTAAATCCTAAGAGTTCTCATCACAGGAAAAAATTTTCTATTTCTTTTTTTTGTATCTATATGAGATGATGAATGTTCACTAAACTTATTGTGATAATCATTTCATGATGTATGTACACCTTGAACTTACATAGTGCTGTATATCAATTATATCTCCATAAAACTGGAAAAAAAAACTGCTTTACTTAGGTGTTTTGTACTCATTTTTAAAAAGCCCCTCATTATGAAGAAAAAGCCCTTTTTTATCCTTAATCATCCAGATTAGAAATCTATATTGATTGAGCCCTCTGGCTAATTACTCCCACACATTTCATATTGTGTAGATACAATCTAACGCCTATTATAGGTTTTGCAAGCGACTTTGAAATTCTTGCAAGAATGCCATTTTGGAAGATGGATCCATTTCTGATTCAATAATGATTATTAATCTAGTGTCCTGAAAAAAATCAATAGGCATCTAACACATTTTAAATTGGTTTGTAGAGGTCTAGAATTTGCAATTTTCAAAACTATTCACAAATTTTGGTAATCCCAAATAGTTTCTTTGTGGCTTTTGTTTTGCAAAATATCTCAAAAAAGAGCAGCCAACTGGATAAAGTGGGGATCAACAGACCAAACAGCTTAAAGCCAGTATCAATTTTAGTGATAAAAAGCCCTTTATACCTAATATAATATTTACTCTTAGAATACCTCCCTTTTAATCATGTGTTCAGTGCTATAATTATCTGCCTCTCCCTCACCAATGCCAAAAACACTGACAAAAGTTTACTGTAAAATTTTATTAAAATCTTCATACATCATGATTAGTTCCTAGCACATATAAGTATTTAATAATTTAAATTTTTGGTAGAATGAAAAATTGAATGAGTGGTTTATCTTACAGGTCCCAGTGACACAAAGGCAAATGGTATATTTCTAATCTTAATTGTGGTTATAGTGCACTGAGGATACAGCATCATTGTGTCGAGCCCTCAGCAACACCACTACCAACACCAAAGTATTTTTAGCTCCTAGTGGCATGTTCTAAGTATCGCACAGAAAAATTCAGACACATTATCCAAGTCCTTTAAGAGAGTCCAAATTAAACAAACTCAAGCACCAGCAAAATATTTAATTTAAAATTATTGCTCTAGCAATATTATTGCTCTAGCATTATGGGGACAAAACTATTTAGGTAGCTAGACTGTTTTTTATTTTTTCAAGACATACACATACAGAGAGTAAAGAAAGGAGCTAAATCATTTACATGGTTATTAACCTATGTGTAACACACTTGGGTGGACAAGACTCACTGAGTTTTCAAGGTTGATATTCATAAAGTTGACAGAGTTTGACAAGAGTTAAAAGGAAAAATTAGGGCTTCCCTGGTGGCTCAGTGGTTAAGAATCTGCCTGCCAATGCAGGGGACACGGGTTCAAGCCCTGGTCCAGGAAGATCCCACATGCCCCAGAGCAACTAAACCTGTGCGCCACAACGACTGAGCCTGTGCTCTAGAGCCTGTGAGCTACAACTACTGAAGCCTGCACGCCTAGAGCCCGCGCTCTGCAACAAGAGAAGCCACCACAATGAGAAGACCGCGCACCGCAACCAAGAGTAGCCCCCGCTCGCCACAACTAAAGAAAGCCTGCGCGCAGCAACGAAGACCCATTGCAGCCAAAAATAAACAAATAAAAAAAGAGGAAAAATTAGTGCTTTGTTTTTAATATTGAGTTATATGATCTTCTTTAATATTTAATGATATGATTACTATTTTGCCATAATGCCAGAAAACAGAGAAGAGACATTGACAAGCATCTTACATGAGACAAATAAGAAATACATCTGAGAGTTGAGAAAAGCAAGGGATTTTTAAGGGGGAAAGAATTGGTGTTGGGGGAGGGGATGAGGAATGGAAAAAAAAAAAGAGCAGCTTCAGGACAGGCAAGAACAGTTCTCACTCTGCTTAACTCATCAGGCCGTGCTCAGGAAAGAAAATCATTTTATCTCTTCTATACCGAATGGACTAATAAAATAAGACAGAAACTGATCAAAAGAATAGAAAGGAAAGACGAGGGAAGACACAAGACAGTATATGACAAAGGTCAATGCAGAATGAAACAAAGTCATCTAGACAGATAAAAAGTATCAGCAATGCCCAAAGAAGACTCCAATTAGGACCAACTGAAATTCATAAAGAGGAAACATGTTTGGCCGTCCACAGCCTGGAGAAAGGATGAGTCACCCATCATCACAAAGAGATGTGCAAAACAGAAACTGAAACTAGGATATTCCCCCTAAACCGGGGGATGTACATGGGAGAAATGTCAGACCAATGGTATCCAGCTCTGGCTGCACATTAGAATTGCCTGGGGAACTTAAAAAATACCGATGCCCAGACCCACCTGGAGAGACTGATTCATTTGATTCAGGTTAAATCTGTGTACAGAAATTATTTTTAAAATGTCCAGGTGATTCTGATACAAAGTCAGGGCTGAGAACCATGATTTTCATTCCTATCGTTTGACAGAAAAGAAACCACAGCCAAAAGGGGTTTGGAATTCATCTTCTCGAACAATGTTCTGACTTTTTTCTCTAAAGCTATCTCTTGGCATCTACTGATATTACGTGTCATGAAACAGACAACAAACTGGGAAACCAGAGCCCTCACTCCAAGTCCTGATTCACCTACATCACCTCAGGCATGGCTTTCCATTCTGTAAAAATAAAGTGAAGAGCCCGGAAGTTACACAAACTCCTCTGCAGTATAGGGAAGCTATTTTCTTGCTCAGGTAGCTTCCTCCAAAGTAGCTTCTCATCTTCACTGGTCCTATCAAAGTCTTTTGAGTTATCAGCAGATTTACATCACCACCATTTCTACATCACCATCAGCTGATCCCCACTCATCTCCCTACACCAAGGTTATTCATGGGCCATGAAGGAGGCTCTTCCTTCTTCATTTCAGAAACTCATAATTGAGTATTTATGAGAGGGCTTTCTCTAACATCTATAAATTCTGCATCAGAATATTTTCAGACATGACCCAGACCACAAGCTTTTTTAAGCTCTCCAATAATAATAAGTGTTCTTTGACTTTGAAGATAATTCAAGGCAAAAACAGAATGATTAATGACATTTTAAAAATTATGTTGATATTGAAATTCTATACATGGGATCTACCTGATGGATCAACTTTCTCCTAAAATTCTGGTCTGAGAAATACCTTATATTCTAAATAATACTCTAGACCCCAAATTGAATCAGCAGGAGCTGGCAAACGATGGCTTGAGTCAAATCTAGCCCACAGGACTGTTTTTGAAAATTAAGTCTTATTTGAACACAGCTACACTAACTCATTTGTACACTGTCTATGGCTGCTTTCACACCACAACAGCAGAGTTGAGTAGCTGCAACAAAGACTATATGGCTCATAAAGTTTAAAATATTTGCTATATGGCCCTTTACAGAAAACGTTTGCCGACCTCTGTACTAGAGGGTGAGACTGAGAAACACTGCTGTCAGACATTTACCCTGCTACCTCAGAGGACCCTCTACCACTTCCCACCTCAAAAAGAGTTTGCTCTGCTACACTCTGATAAGCCTCTAGCTCTAATGAGATTTCTCACTGATGTTACAACGTGTGATGTAACCAATCAAAGAGAAATTTTTTAAAGTCTGTTTCTCTCATGCATGAGAAAAATGGGAGGGGGAGGTTGATGACCGACTGAGCACATAAATCTTCCCTATCTCCCACCTAAAACCCTGCAAAATAACTAAAAATGTATTTTTAAACGTGTGAAACATCCTTGCAAACAAAGAAAGGGTTCCATGATGAAACAAAGAGTTTAAGGAAAGATCAGAAACAGGCAGGATCAGCTCGACTCAGAAGCAAAACCAGAAAGAAACCACACCCCAAAACCCAGAGAGGCAAAAACTGCTTATAAAGTAGAAATGTTCGGGGAAAGCCACACTCAAGGTCAACTGAGGCAGGAAATAGAAGAAGCCCCTGGGGTATTCATCAGAGTGATCTATTAGGAAACTAGATTTGTACTTTCTTGCCACTTAACCCCTCACTACTGTCTCTCTTGTGCTAAGCAACAGACAGCAGGGACACTGACCACTAGCTAAAGCAGTGGATGTGGAGCTAGGGTCATAGAGGCAGAGTAGTTACTGAAAACTAGGAAACACAGCAATTTGCTGACACCCAAAAGACAAGTTACCAGCAAACATCTCCCAGAGAGTGTCCTAATCCTCTCCACATTAACTGGAAATACAGTATGGTAGGGAAAACAGGGATTTTCAAGTACAAAGACAAAGAGATAAATAAGAATCATCAAATGTTTTAGGAAACTCATGCCAAACTCAACAGAACTAACACCTGAGGAAATAGAGCAAAGAGAAGATAAACTTAGAATAAATATAGTTACTTATTTCAAGAGATGGGAGTTGATATTATAACCATAAATAAATTAACTAGAGATCTTTTAAATTAAAACTTTAATCACTGGAAGAAAACCGAATGAGGGACTAAAAAGTAGATGGTATTCAACTGAATAGAAACTTGGGAAACTGAAAGAACAAGTCAAGGAACTCTCCCAGAATGCAGAACAAAAAAATATAGAGTTCCTAAATATGAAAGAAAAGTTAAAAGACATGGAGGATCAAGCAAGATATTTCAATATATGTACAATAGGTGTTCAGAAGGAGGAAAAACAAAGGAAGAAGTGAAAGAATTTTAAAGGAAAAAAAAATCCCAGAGGTAAAAACTCAAGACTCAACTTGAAAGGGCTCATCAAGTGCCAAGCAGGATGAATTAAACCACACATTGTATACTGTGGTGAAATTTTAGAACATCAAAGTTAGCGAGGAAGAGAATAATACAAGCTTAAAAAGAGAAGAAACAGATTGCCTACAAAGGTACAAACTGACATCAAATTTCTTCTTGCCAACATCGGGTGCTAAGAGAGAAAGGACCACTCTTTTTGAATATAAACAAGATATTATTTTGAATTGGAACCCCATCAAAATAACATTCAAATAGAAAGGCAAAAGAAGATATTTTTCAGACATTCCAGAATTCAGAGAATGTATCTCCACAGACCATCTCTCAAAGAATTAAAGATTAGTAAAAGGAGTGAATCTAGGAAAGAGGAAGATGTGGAATACAACAAGCAGCGTGGGGGAAGAGAAAAAAACCCCTGGACAAGGGGCACTAGCTCTTACAGGAAGGGAAGAAGAACAGAGCCCTGATGGTATGACTGTGGTCCTGTAAGTGGGAGGCCCAATTTTTCAAAGCAATGTCTTTACTCTGGGGAAGTGCTCATCCTAGAATGCACCAAGCAGACACACCAGCCTGGGCAGGATGTAGCTACTCCCAGGGGTATGTTTGTCTGGGACACTGGACATTGGATTCTAGAAAGAGAGTTTAGAAATAAAAGTCTGCAAACCACTGTCCTTCTCCCAGGTGTGTATCTGTGCTCTCTGGTCCTTGAGCTTTTCATCTGTCAAGTAGTGAAAAGTATGCCTACCCTTTCTCAAAGAACTGATCATTAGTCTCTCCAAACGGTGTGCTTTTAGAAACAACACACTCTCTAATGGAAGGACTGTTAAAGATGAACACAGTGGTCCCCCCCACCATTTATTCACCGTTTCACTTTCCACAGTTTCAGTTACCCGCAGTCAAATGTGATCCGAAAATATTAAATGGAAAATTCCAGATAAACAATTCATAAGTTTTAAATTATGCACCATTCTGAGTAGCATGATGAAATCTCACCCTATCCTGCTTCATCCAGCCCAGGACATGAATCATCACTTCATCTAGCATATACCACCTATTAGTCACTTAGTAGCCATCTGGGTTATCAGATCAACAATCATGGTATCAAAGTGCTTGTGTTCAAGTAACCTCTATTTTCCTTGATAACGGCCCCACTCCTTGCTCCCAGAATTGAATCAAAGGGTATATCTGCTCCTGAGATCTTGACAGATCCAGGGAGGAGGTACCAAATAATGTTGGTACTCTAAATTAATATGTAAATATCAAGGATTTTGTTGCCCTCCCAACATCCTCCTTCCGTTAGTCAACCCTAATCGAAATCTTTCAGACATTTTGAGAAAACAGCATTGGACTAAAGTTGTCAGGGAACCTGACAGGGAATCTAATTTTATCTCTACTGCTCTTTAACCCGGTGACCTGGGCACATCCCTTACCTTCTTACATCAAGGACTTTGTCATTTGTAATCTTACGATGATGTGAGCCTCTCAGGGTTCCAATGTTGGCCAAATAAGATGATGTATGAAAGTGCCTTGAAAACCGTTCATCACAATTTAGTGGTATTTTGAGTGGTCTTATCTGATAGAAATGATGTTGATACTTAAAATTAAAAATGCAAAGATGCATGAAACAAGGAATATTCTTCCAGCTGAGAATCAGGTATATATCTGTGAAACAGATATCTACTCATGTGAATACATAGAGGGGAGGTAGACAACCTTTCTGGGTTTTCTTTTTACATTCACCTCTAAAGACAATAACTAAACATCTTCCTAAGAATAAAGAAAAAAGCCCATTTTTTTCCTTCAAGAGCAGCCTGAGGAAACCACACTAAGAGCCTGGTGTGATACAGACTCAAGTGGAAGAGTCCATGGATACCTCATTTCCAGGCTCAGGAGGGAAATCATAAGCTGTATCAAGCATTGTGTTTTGTGTCAATCTGAATCATGACCCCCTCCAAACTTCTCCAGGAACAGTTATCAGTTTAAGGGTTGCTGGCTCCCAACTTATGCCCTTAAACTAGCCTTTTATCATAACCCAATTCCCTCATGCTGCCAGTGTTGCCCCAGAAAAGGGTACATTTTTTAAGTTATGACCCTCAATAATTTATAAACCTGGCAAAATGATGTCAAAGCCATTTGAATTCCCAGAAGAAATACACCCTAGAAATGGCATGGATTGAAACTGATCCAAGGGGTATTAAAATGGATGTGTGCTACCCTTTGTCTCATAGGTAATAAATGATGCTGTACAAGTAAGCAGCAATGCAAAATATTAGAAGGATCTGAGATAGTAACTTGAGATCATTCTTCTTGGAAGCCACTTATTTCTAGAGGCAAGTGATAGTTACTGTCTAGAGGCAGTAATAAGAAAGCATAGGGCTTCCCTGGTGGCGCAGTGGTTGAGAGTCCGCCTGCCGATACAGGGGACACGGGTTCATGCCCCGGTCCGGGAAGATTCCACATGCCGCAGAGCGGCTGGGCCCGTGAGCCATGGCCGCTGAGCCTGCGTGTCTGGAGCCTGTGCTCCGCAACGGGAGAGGCCACAACAGTGAGAGGCCCGCGTACCGCAAAAAACAAACAAAAAAACCCATTCCAATTCCCTTAGAGATGTCACCTTTAGGGACTCATTTGAGAGTGCCTCCCTTATCAATACAGTTATGTGTACTTTGGACCTGACTAATAGGAACTCTCTTACTCGGTAAACATAGATATCTTAGCTGACTGGCAACCAGGAAAAGGAGCTGTAAATGATAAACTCTGCACAAGTATAGTTCAGTTTACCTTTAATACAGCAGTCTAGATACTAGCTGAAAAAATATCATCTCAAGTTTAAAAACCATTATTTAAAGTGATAGTTGAATTTTATTTTATTAATATCATTTGGAAATGATTCATTCCTTTACATTCACTTAGCTCCATGAAGGCTGTGAATCATATTCTTGTGATTTTAAGCATAAAATAAAGTGATGTTCAAAATTACCACTTCTTGACATCTTCTCTAGACTTTTTTCCTTCTCCTAACTTTCTTTCCTTACTTTTCCATGTCCTGGATGTTTTAGTATTACTTATACCTTTGTGGGGAGGGACGTATCTGTTTGGGTTTTTTTTTTTTTTTAAATTATCATCCTAACACCTAGTACTCTTTCCTGATCATCTAGGTGAGAGATATTTTGTTAAAGCTACAGATCACAGTTTAATAGCAGTCACAAATCTGGCAGCTAAGATCCATGACAAGCCCCAAGCTGGAGCACAGCAAAAAGAGAGCCCCCAAATTTGTGCAGTTTTCTGGAAGGCCCCCAATCTTACAGACAGCCCTAACTGTGTAACAACTGGTTCACCACTCCCAAGCATATTAGAAATGGCAAACCTAAGGGGTGGGCAAAGGCAGTAGGCTGACATGCTGTCTCCAGTGGGAGGTTTTACCGGGCATGAGAAAACCTACAATGAGCAAACAAAATTGCTCAAACAAGGAAGACTGGGGTCTTTCACACTGATGAACTATTTTCAATAGCCCTATCCAGTTTGGTCTTAATTACTATCATTTCCCTCTACGTTTTCACTTTTTAATGTTTCTGAAATTGAAATCAGTCTTGGAACTGATGTGTTCCTTTAACATAGTAGTGTTTCCTTCCTTTAATGAAATTCAGTAATGATATATCTTACAATCTACAATAGAAGAAATGAAGTCATTAATATGCATTAAAAGGGTGAACTGGGTTCACTGTCCTCTGGATTGAGAACTTTCAATACTTTACAGGAATTTTCACCTCAAATAAAGCATTTTTATCTCTTATTTTGACGTAAAGGGGTAACCTAGAAAATTATGTTACATGGAGCACTTTGTTCTCCAAAGATGACTGATCATAAATGAACTATATACTTAGGCATATGGAGCGCCCAAAAAAGCAGCCAACTGTTATCACAAACGGTTTCTAGTTCAGTTTCTTTTTTCCTGATTAAGTGGTATTTGACTTTCCTGTGTCTTCAAAGACCTGCTCTAGTGAGGTCTGAAGGCTTCATAAGCTTGAAAGTATAAGTTTTCAGCTTCCACATTAAAAAAATGTACATGTCTTTCTATTCTCACTTAATAAAGAAAAGTTCTATACTAGAGCAGACAGTTTTCCTTGCCCATTTCTCTTGCTTTATTTTGGTAACAGTTAACTAACCTAGTCCTTAAGCTATCCTTCTGCAAGTTAAAAAATTGAAATTCCCATTTAAATATTTATAAATCTCTCTGGCACTGCAATCAATCAGCGCTGCATGCAAAGTTCTCCCAAGGGGTCCGAGAGAGTGTGACATAAAAACAGAGGTCTTTTTAAGGGCTGACCATTAATCAATATAAAACACGTGAAACACATTCTCACAGCCCATCCCAATTTAGATAAAGTGAAACACACTTGTATAGCCCACCCCAATGTCAATACTAAATTGAAGCATACTCTCATAGCTCACCCCAATTTCCCTAACACCCTAAAAATACGCAGAGCAGAATAGAACTAATAAATTGTTATTGCCATAATTGCTAACCACATGTCAGATAAGGGATCTCTTTGGCAGAGACTTTCAGTACACGTGAGTGTGAGTTTAAGCATGCACACACATATGTTCTTGTATGTTCTAAGTATGTTCCTGTTATCAGTCCACTCCCTTTCTCTCTCACTCATGAAAAGTATATTTGAAGGAAAGTAAGAGTTACAGGAATAGCCTTGAGTCCACTTATTAATTTAAGTGAATCATTCACAAACTTTACTGTTTTCCTATTAGTAACAAATTACTTTGAATAAAGACCTCAACTTGAAATAGAATTAAAGAAGATTAGAAATTTCAGTATCTTCACCAAGGTACAGAGTATTCTGACTGCATGATAACCTCCCAGGAATTTAGCTGTTATTCCTATGAATGTAAGAGCCATCTGACCCAGAAGTTATCCAAGAATAGATTCAAAGAAAAGTAGGTTCCAAACCTATTAAGTGATTTGGAACCTACCAACTACATGTGGTAGTTCAGCCACTAGCTCCTAAACTTTTCAGCTCTCAGTTAAGCCGTCTTTCCCTCCCCAAGTTTGCTCTGTCTCACTGGAGGTTGCTATCAACATTTATTGGTAGCCAGTAAGTCTGAGCAATGAGGCAAAGGAGAAATGGTGAAACTAACAGTTATTTCACTTGCTACTGCACAATTCTCAGTTTTTCTTCCCAACTGTGGGCATCCCTCAGTAGGCTGAGACTTCCCCCTCACAGCTAACCACAAGTTGGCAGGGCCTTTTTTTATCCAGCATACCCTCATGGGTCTTCTCCGTGGAGAACAGTTCTGTTTTACTTGGCCTAATATCTGATCCCAATGGCAGCTAAGCCTAAACCACGTGTGTGAGAGAGCTAGTCTGGCCTCTCTCTCTCTCTCTCTCTCTCTCTCTCTCTCTCTCTCTCTGTGCCTTCCATGGAAAGGTTAGTGCACTAACCTTTCCCACCCTCCCTTTGATCTTCCACAAGGAGACACCAACTTACAGTTCCACTTGCCCTACCACTGTTACGACATCCATACGCTATTTGGAATAGAATGAACTTCGTGATTTCAAGCTATATATACTACTGTATTTTCTCACTTATATGTGGAATCTTTAAAAAAAGCAACCAGCTCACAGGAAAAGAGATCAGATTTGTGGTTATCCAAGGGCAGGGGTGGGAGGGAGGAAATTGGAGGAAGGTGGTCAAAAGGTACAAACTTCCAGTTATAAGATAAATAAGTACTGCAGATGTAATGTACAACAAGACAGATATAATGAACACGGCTGTATGTTATATACGAAAGTTGTTTAGACAGTAAATCCTAAGAGTTGTCACCACAAGGAAAAACATTTTTTGCTCTTTTTGCCTTTTCTTTTACTATACCTATATAAGATGATGAATCGACCTAAACTTACTGCAGTAATCATGTCACACTATGTGTAAGTCGACCCATTAGGCTATATACCATATACAGAGATGTATGTCAATTATATCTCAATAAAACTGGAAAATATACTTTAAAATAAAATAAGAAGTACTAGTTAGTGAGTGCTTACTGCTTGCTAGGCACTGTGCTATTTCCCTTATATTGTTTTGCAAATCCTCTCAACAAACCCAAGTATTTACAGAAGTGAGATTCAGAGAGGTTAAGTAACTCCCCCAGGATCACATATCTAGTAAATGGCAAAGTGAATATTCTAATCCCTTTATTTCCAACACTCAAGCTTTATCTACTATCTTTCCCTGCTTACTCAAGCATAAATTTTCTACCAACTTAGGTATAAGAATGTACCTCTATTAGCGAACTACTTATTTTTAGCAAAAGTTTATTATATAGGGAGGTACAAAGGTCTCATAGAAAAGACACTACTTCTGGTTTAGTCCTGGATTTCACACACTCTGGATCTCTGGTGGGGCTCCTGCTATGACTTTCTGTGCTTCAAGTTCCACATCTGGAAAACAGACCAATAATACCTGCTCTTCACATTTACAAACAGCTGAAACAATACAAATGAGATGCTGCATGTGAATGCGTTTTGAGGAAAATAAACAGTCAATCAAAAAGTTAAATAAACTTAAGTCATTTATATTAATCAAAATCCAAGGAAGAATACCATTACCCATGGTATCTCCCTTGACATAACAATCCTAGCCGTCCAAGTTCCCTCCCTCCTCCAAAGTCATCTAAGAATTCAGTTTGTTTCACTCTCTTGGCCCTAAGACAAATGCCACAGCTGGTATTATTAACATGCATCTATCTAGAAACATGGATGAACCATAAATACCTCAATTTTGGAGATTATGTTTGCTCATTATTCTTTTTTTTTTGCGGTACGCGGGCCTCTCACTGTTGTGGCCTCTCCCGTTGCGGAGCACAGGCTCCGGATGCGCAGGCTCAGTGGCCATGGCCCATGGGCCCAGCCGCTCTGCGGCATGTGGGATCCTCCCGGACCGGGGCACGAACCCGTGTCCCCTGTATCGGCAAGCGGACTCTCAACCACTGCGCCACCAGGGAAGACCTCATTATTCTTAATATTTCCAACAGTGTGCCCTGCATGCTTTCCATATGATAGATATTCAAAAAATATCATGTGGTTGAATTGATAATAAATATGTATATTTACTGTCACAGCCAGAAAGCTGGTATTGACTGGCAGCCATTTAAAACAGCAGATTAAAAGGTATTTAAAAATTAACTGCATGTTTACTAATTGCATCTTCGACCAACATGCCTAAAGCTGTTCGGGCCTACAAGAACACAGATTTGCAACTGCGCTGATTCAATTAGTAACCGAAGGAGGTTCTACCCATAACTCGGCTTAATGGACTCCACCATTTATATCCCATTTCCATAGCTAAGGGATCCCACACTCCATTCTGAAGGCAGAGGGGTTGAACCTTGGGAGTGAAGAGAAAGGTTCTGACTCTTTAGTCTCCAAGTAAATGCAAAATAATTTGCCCCACTGTGTAAGTTTGATATCGACAGATTCTCAGCAAAATTACTGAAAGTATAAGAGCCAAAACTGGAAATTGGTAACAATCAGGGTACCTGACAGCTCTATATAAGAACACCTTCACTAGGAAGAGTCTTTGCTAGATTTCTCAATAAGCTCAGATTTTGCTTTCATTTCAAACCAGTCTCTCCAGAGAAAATATCTATTCATCCTGCCAGCTACTCTGACACAGGAGTTCCATGCTAAGAGAAATGCATTTTGACACATCAGAATAGCTGTAGAAAATGTCACAGATGATGCCATTAAAAACACTCTTGGCAAGCCTCTGAGTTTAGAGAGCTACAACTCAGAAACCATTTCATGATCTCGTGCATGAAAAAAATAGAAAAAAGAAAGGAAAAAAAAAAGGCAGTAAGTCCTGTTCTTTTGAGTTTGTAAAATGTTAAGAAAAAAACAACAACAAAACAGAAGTAGAGCTACAGAAACAGGGTATCTTAGGACCTTGTGCACAATATTTTGATGGGAATATTTTAAACTGTGATGACTGGAAACGTCGCCATCTGAAGTTAAGCACCACGCTGCCCCTTTCCCAAATATATTCTCCAATTCAATCCTCTGCTGTGACAAGTAAGTGAAACTCATTTAGGTGAGGTCTAGAAGGCCCATTTGTGTAGCCAAGTGGCTGATGCTCTCCCAAAGACTCATGCTGCCTCTTCCATAGTGTAGAGTTGTTTCTGGGAAGTGGCTGCACAGTCAGGGACTACATTTCCCAGCCCCCCTTGCACCGAGGTGAGGAGGCCACGGGACTAGTTCTTGAGTGACAGTGATGTATGTCACTCTAGGACCAGGAATATTAAGGAGCAACTGCCCTACCTTCACTCTTTTTCCCCACTCTCTGCCGAATGCAGAGGTTTCACAGACTATACAAAGAACAGAAAGAGCCCGCGTGCCCTAATCACTGATTAGATGGGTGATCACCCACTTGACCAGGAACATGAGAGCAAGAAGTAAAGTTCAGTAACACTGAGGCACCGACAGTCTGGTGTTTGTTATGCAGCTAGCTTTACCCTAACTGGTCCAATTTGCTATCTTAGTTTTCTATCTATTAAACAACTTTTCATTTTGACGTGTCTTTTAATGAGTCTAGTGCTCTATAACTAACAGTTCGATTCTCTGATCTATTCCTGGCTTTTATGTAGCGTGGATTGCCAAGAATTTGTCCCTCTGGCTTACTGAAATAGTTATATATCTGTTATTTTCTCCATTCATCCGTAGCAGCTTGGCTTACCATACCACACTACTACTACGTGATGGAAGCGATTAAAATAGAGTTGCAGTGTAGTGCATAGATGTAAGTTTAACAGCTGATTCTGGGTAACCATGGGCAAATTATTTACTTTTGCCAAGCCTCAGTTTCTTCCTTTGTAAAAGGACAATAACACATTTTATCTCTGTTTTGACATTTCATTCTCTCATCTCAAAATGTGAAGAGATAACTTTTCACTTAGTCCCCAGACGGTCTCATACATATCTTTCTTTAACTCTGAATCATCACCCAACAGACCTGGCAATAGTTCTGGTACTAAGGAATCTTGTTTGACGTAACAGATGAGAAGCACACCTGGAAGCAGCCGCATGTGATCTGACGCAGGTTTATCCTGACAATCCTCCCCACCCCCAATTTGGATTATGTTGTGTACAATTTGATGTGGCTGCTCATTTATTTGTCCAGCTGATATCGACCAGGCCCATTTCATTAAATCCTGCTCGCTGAAACAGGACACATTCATGGATACCCATTTCCGATGTTTTCCTCCTCCTTATTCTGGCAGTTAAGGAAATAGGGCTAAAGTTTCACCCTCACTGGTAAAACTACTCACCCTCACATCAAAACCACATGCTGAAACCATCAGTTAAGTGTGAGCTAGTGCAACAAAGAAGTCAAAAAGCGTGGCCTTCAGAAGGCAATTTCTAGAGAGTAGGTTCAAAAACAAATTTCCTTGTGCCCAAAATGGAGTGGGGCAGTATGAAGTTTATACTGATTAGCTGTCTTAAAATGGAAAAATCCCCCACTCTCAATAAGTAATTGAAGTATTCCAGACCGGACATTTAACCTATGGAAGTACATACTTGGACACTTAAAGAATATTATCAAGCCCAGATGGCATTCTGTCCAACTGTCTCATTTTAAAAGTAAGGAAACTGAGGCCCCAGGAGATTAAGTGACTTGCCCATGGTCACTGAAGGAACATACTGATTTAACAGACAAGCGACTCCCGCTCACCTGGCTGCATGTCACTCTGGTGTCAGAAGCTCACTGTAGACAGAGTTCCTCTTCTGTCTGAACCATCTTCCTCTAGAGGCAGTACAGACAATGCTGAGAGCTCCGGGGAAATAATGACCTGATTCAAGCTGAGTAACCGTGACCCAGTCACATCCTTACTGAGGTTCAGTTTCCCCAGCAGTAAAATGGGATTAATAAGCGGACCTAAATTGGGGGCTGTGATGGGGACCCATGGAGCATCCTGTCCTGGCACTGAATGTGGCTTCAGCAAGTCTCTGCCTTTTTTTTTTTTTTTTGAACGTAGATTGTCTGACTGAACATCCAGTCAGACAATCCATTACAGTAGGGAAAGCCCCTTCTGACTGATCTATTTCTTTGATCGTTACTGAGAGGATTCTGGTTAAAAAAAAAAAAAGAAAAAAAAAGAAGGCTGCAACTCATATATATGGAAGTGCCCATACGCAAACAAGCAGAAGGGCCCTGCTCAAGGAAGAAGAAAACCCTTCTTCCTACTTTAGATGTGAATTTGAAGGCTTAAGGAACTGTCCCCACGTGAATTAGTTCAAAAGTCTGTCTTTGCTTATACTTTCCCAAGTTAAAGGTGAAGATGATCAATTTGACTTGGACGGCAAGTCATGAAAGATGAAACATTTTTAAACTTTTAATATTTACACTTTTAATGTTTTAATATTTAAAACACAGAGTTAAATGTATGGTCATAGTGTGATCAATAACAGATTTACAAATAAAATGAACTTCCACATGTGTGCACAAGCCTTCTTGTCAGGGAGAATGTGCTGTCTGAATCTCTCAGTAGGCAGAGATAAGTTAAGCTAGGTAAAAATTTCTTAAATGGGGTTTGAATGGAAGTGACTTGTGATTAATAAGTTTCTCTCTTTCTCACCACAGGGTCAATGTGTGAGTCACCTCAAACTTGCCCTTTCAGGAATCTTGCCTTGGAATTTGCTTCTATTTAACCTACTGATCCACGTCACCTGCAGCCACTCAGGGACAAAAACATTCAGAATGAGTTAATCAAGAAAAAACGCAAACTAAAATCAAACTCACTTGTTTTCCAAGAATCAAAGACTCAACAACCAAATCAAACTTCCTAACCTTTATCACAACTATAAGAGTTTTTCAAAATATCCACAAACAGAAAATTGAAAATCTATCAGTCAAAATCATGGGCAGATAAACAATGAAACCAATTTATATTTGTACAGGTTTCTGCTACCCTTTTATAAACTGACATGTCCAATTATGCAGAAGAGATTTTTCTTCTGGAGTACAAATATTCTTCCTAAGCCCACCTACTTCTCTACAAAGAGGTCATAATCTAAACGTATGCCAGTGCCAGAGGCAAAATTGGCTGATATGTGCACGATAAGGAATAAAAATTGGAAAACTCAGTAATAATCCTGTTTAAGGAGGCAAAAATAATGCTCTGTATTAAAGCCACAGTGCCATTAACATAGAAGTTTTGTTTCTTTTTTTAAAGCTTCTTTTTTTAAAATTTATTTTTGGCTGCTTTGGGTCTTCGTTGCTGCATGCAGGCTTTCTTTAGTTGTGGTGAGCAGGGGCTGCTCTTCGTTGCGGTGCACGGGCTTCTCACTGCGGTGGCTTCTCTTGTTGTGGAGCACAGGCTCTAGGAGTGCGGGCTCAGTCGTTGTGACACGTGGGCTCTAGAACACAGGCTCAGTAGTTGTGGCGCACGGGCCTATTTGCTCCACAGGATGTGGGATCTTCCGGGACTAGGGATTGAACCTGTGTCCCCTGCACTGGCAGGCAGACTCTTAACCACTGCACCATCAGGGAAGTCCCTAAAATAGAAGTTTTAAAATGTATATGATTTTCCCGAGTCTTACATTTCATTTCATTAACAGCCAAGTCAGTTAACTCCTCTGACGCTGACATAAAGAAGTTTTATGCAACCAAATATTTGGCATTTCAAGCATAAGGTGACATGTCAGTTTTTCATTTGTTCTTCTACTGTGGACATTAGCTAACCTGTGGCTCAGGCACAAATATAAACCTCTTCCTGTAACCCTGGCATCACCCAACTCTGTCATTCAAAAGTGTCTTTCTATGTGGTCCTCGAAAACAGCTACAGACGGTAGAATCTAGGTAGTCCGTTTCCTGTACGGACAGAACAAACCACCTAACCCTCACTGATACACTGGGTTCTAACAGGCAAGGTGCAGAGCAAGAGGACAGTAGGAAATGACTCAGTATCTGGGAGCTGTGCCATCACTGGCACATTTAGATTGGTCCTCTGTAAGATATAACAAAAGAATTCTTCCTTTTGCTATTAGCACTTTCGTTTTCTTAAAGTGGGAAACACTGGCCACATTAGTTTTCATGCAGCATTACCTACACTGGTGTTCCCTTCCTGAGTAGCTTAGCAAACATGCATTTTCTCAGCAGTTCACTTCCCAGGCGTGGCTTTGGTTACCGGTGGCAGTGCCGGAGGCTGAGGACAGGGCAAGTAGAAAACATCATCTCTATCAAGTCACTGCACAGCAACCAGGACATGAAGTGCTTTATATTTTTCAACAAGTTTCCATTCATATGACAAATGACTAAAAATCAACTGGGTTTTATTAAAAGCACAGTTTCTAGCCAAGGCTCTCCAGTTGGCCCCACATGGGATGCTGGATATGCCAATGAGTTGGCTTTCCACTCGCTGAGGAGTTCTAAACCTTGAATATACTGCAGTGATTAAATAAAAAGCCTCTTCTGGTTTACAAACTGTTCTAAAGTTAATGTTGTACAATGTTTTCTTATGCAAACATCTGCAGGGTAAGTTATCTTGTATCCATGCTAAAGCCAAGCCATGTGACACAGACAAGAAGGGCCTTTGATCCATCTTGAGTTCATTTTTGTGTATGGTGTTATGAAGTGTTCTAGTTTCATTCTTTCACATGCAGCTGTCCAGTTTTCCCAGCACCACTCATTGAAGAGGCTGTCTTTTCTCCACTGTATATTCTTGCCTCTTTATCAAAGATAAGATGACCATATGCGTGTGGGTTTATCTCTGGGCTTTCTATCCTGTTCCATTGATCTATATTTCTGTTTTTGTGCCAGTACCATACTGTCTTGATTACTGTAGCTTTGTAGTATAGTCTGAAGTCAGGGAGCCTGATTCCTCCAGCTCCATTTATCTTTCTCAAGATTGCTTTGACTATTTGGGGTCTTTGTGTTTCCAAACGAATAGTGAATTTTTTTGTTCTAGTTCTGTGAAAAATGCCATTGGTAGTTTGATAGGGATTGCACTGAATCTGTAGATTGCTTTGGGGAGTATAGTCATTTTCACAGTGTTGATTCTTCCAATCCAAGAACATGGTATATCTCTCCATCTGTTTGTATTGTCTTTAATTTCTTTCATCAGTGTCTTATAGTTTTCTGCATATAGGTCTTTTATCTCCTAAATGTAAGGCCAGACACTATAAAACTCTTAGAGGAAAACATAGGCAGAACACTCTATGACATAAATCACAGCAAGATCCTTTTTGACCTATCTCCTAGAGAAATGGAAATAAAAACAAAAATAAACAAATGGGACCTAATGAAACTTAAAAGCTTTTGCACAGCAAAGGAAACCATAAACAAGATGAAAAGACAACCCTCAGAATGGGAGAAAATATTTGTAAACAAAGCAACTGACAAAGGATTAATCTCCAAAATTTACAAGCAGCTCAATATCAAAAAAACAAACAAAACAACCCAATCCAAAAACGGGCAGAAGACCTAAATAGACATTTCTCCAAAGAAGATATACAGATTGCCAACAAACACATGAAAGAATGCTCAACATCACTAATCATTAGAGAAATGCAAATCAAAACTACAATGAGGTATCACCTCACACCAGTCAACATCAAAAAACCTACAAACAATAAATGCTGGTGAGGGTGTGGAGAAAAGGGAACCCTCTTGCACTGTTGGTGGGAATGTAAATTAATACAGCCACTATGAAGAACAGTATGGACTCCTTAAAAAACTAAAAATAGAATTACCATATTACCCAGCAATCCCACTACTGGGCATATACCCTCAGAAAACCATAATTCAAAAAGAGTCATGTACCACAATGTTCATTGCAGCACTATTTACAATAGCCAGGACATGGAAGCAACCTAAGTGTCCATTGACAGACGAATGGATAAAGAAGATGTGGCACATATATACAATGGAATATTACTCAGCCATAAAAAGAAATGAAATTGAGTTATTTGTAGTGAGGTGGATGGACCTAGAGTCTGTCATACAGAGTGAAGTAAATCACAAAGAGAAAAACAAATACCATATGCTAACACATATATATGGAATCTAAAAAAATGGTTATGAAGACCCTAGGGGCAGGACAGGAATAAAGCCACAGACATAGAGAATGCACTTGAGGACATGGTGGGGTGGGGGGCAGGGAAGGGTAAGCTGGGACGAAGTGAGAGAGTGGCATGGACATATATACACTACCAAATGTAAAATAGATAGCTAGTGGGAAGCAGCCGCATAGCACAGGGAGATCAGCTCAGTGCTTTGTGACCACCTAGAGGGGTGGGATAGGGAGGGTGGGAGGGAGACGCAAGAGGGAGGAGATATGGGGATATATGTATATGTATAGCTGATTCACTTTGTGAAAACACACCATTGTAAAGCAATTATATTCTAATAAAGATGTTAAAAAATGTATAACTGCCTATATTTATTGATCAATTGATCAATTACTATATGCCAGACACCCTATTAAGCATACAAATACTATCTTATTTAATCCTCGTGGTAAAACTTGTTTTTAAAAAAGAAAGAAAGAAAAGGAAAGGAAAAAAGTTGTGAAGCCTATTTTACAGATATTTGAGAGCAAATGCCATGCTGCGTCGCAAGGTTATATTGTGCAGCATATATTTGCTGGTTTGTTTGTTTGTTGTTATGCACTTAGACACTTATTGAGTGATGAAATGATTTCTATCTTAAAATTTGAAGTCTTCCCATTCAGAAACATGAAATATTTGCCAATTTATTCAGAGCTTCTCTCAATAAAGAGCTACGGTGTTTTGTTCTTCATATATGTTCTTATTAGCTGTGTGATCTTGAGAGAGTTATTTAATCACACTGAGGCTTAGTTTCTTCATTAATAAAAAGGGGGGAAAACCTTTTTTTGGCTAGTAAACAGCAGAGCTGATATTCACAGCCTAGTTTTATGTTCCCAAGCCTGTGTGTATATGCCTCACTTATGCTATAACTAGTCTGAGCCTCACTATGAGAATTATGTACATAGAGTACTATGAGGGTCTACAGTCACTGAGAATTACGGATACAGAGTACTATGAGGGTCTAGGACCACTTTGACGATTGTGCCCGTATTACTAGGATCTGCATGGATTCTTCTGTTTGCTTTCACCTCCACTCTGGATCATCCTCCTGCCTTCTCTGCCCCGTTCTATGACCTGAGACTTCCTCCTAAAGATACATTACCCAGAGCCCCCTTACTGGCAGGCTTCTGGTTGGACAGGACCAATGGGAGCCACTAACTAGAGGTCAGGTCAGGAGGAGGGAAGTTGAGGAATCTCCTCCCACCGTCTTCTTCCAGTGAGCTACACTTTCTGGCACTGGCTGTGGCCCTCCGAGACTCCAGCTCCTGTCTCTCACTGGCTTCCTGTAATGCTAATTCTTCTCCTTGTGCCTTCAGAACTAAGGGTAGTAACAGCTTCCCATTGTTACTAGTCTCTGGGAACACAAATACCCTTACCCTGTGCCCATGCTTGCAAGTAGCCACTTCCTTAAAAATCTGTTGAACCATCTGAGTTGGAGTCTGCTCCCTGCCAAACCCTTTGTAATAGCCAAACTCAAAATTCATATGTTAGTAAGTGAGGGACCCAGCTACCACTAAGATTCATTGCCAATGGTAATTTACAGTACAGAAGAAGTTTATAAATGACCAAATATTATTAAATAACCATTCTTAGAAGGGAGAGGAGCATTGTTAAACTAGCAATTACAGAAAAACCCATTTGGTGATTTGATGATATCGGAAACATTCTCTATCTCATTCCTAAAGCCCTACCACAATTACACAGGTTGGTCCAAACCCAGTCCCACACACGGCACCAACTACAATCCAGCTTTCTTTCTGTGAAATGTCGATAGGACTTTACTCTGAGAAAAAGGAAGACCAAAACTCTTGATAGAATCTTGAGAAAGACTCCCCAGCTGTAGCCAACACAGTTTTTCTCAGGTCCTGAAAACTGTTTATCACAAACTTCAAGTTCTGGAAACCATCATTATCGAAATAACCACCAGAGTCATTTTGCAAACAATCATTTTCAACCATGTTCAGTTACCACTTGACAGAAACCACTTCAGCAGGTCTCATTTTTTTCCCCTAGCAATTCCATGTGTAATTGCTAATCAATCCACAGGGCATGAAGAAGCATGTAATTACTCAGTTAAAGAGTCATTATATGGGCATTTATTTGTACACTCCAAGCTCAAGGGATACTGGATACAATATCCAAAAGAGGCGTAGTGTATGTTTCCAAAGACTCAAATTTGTGTTTGCTTCAGTGTTTCCTTTTTGCTGTTTCTGCAGATCTTTTTATAGCTTTTGTTTTGGTGCAGTTTTGCTGCGTGAAGCTTAGGCACATTAGATGAAACATTCAAAGTAATGTGCCACAGTGTTTCACATGACTGTAATCGGTTTTGATGACTTGAAGCAATTTTGCAAGTGACCTCACATTATTAGTGAATCATTGAAAATTTCCCATTTTGGAATGGAGCTATAAAAGAGTGGTCTTGACAATTGCTGGTCGTCAACAAGCTGGCGAGACAGGCACAGAGTATGAGCTCTGAGAACCTGGCGGCTTGCCACTTTCACTAAGTATATTCTGCCAATCTTAACTCCCAGCTGCAATGTCAGCTGGAGGCATAACTTTTACCAACTCCCTGCCCTGTACACTGCACCACACGGCCACACAGCTGCTGGGTTTTGTCCCAGATGCTAGGGCATTCCATTGTGGATAAAGTTATGCTTATAAAATTCCTTCCTATTAGAGAGATATGCCATCAGAAGATTTTGGAGTCAGATGGGCCCATGAAGAATGAGGCCACCTAAGCCACACTTCCTCGTCATCTGGGCCTCCTTCCATGCACACTCTATTCATCCTTTTTGTCAGGATGCTTCTCTATTTACATTCATCTTTCCAGTTGCCAACCCCTATTTAGCTCTTCGGTTATTGCCTAGCACATAGCAGGAAAAAATAAATACTTGATAAATGGGTAAGTGAACAACCGAATGGACGAATGAATGAATGAGTCCACCTGGATGTGTCAAAACTTAGCTCACAGGCTTCCCTGGTGGCGCAGTGGTTGACAGTCCGCCTGCCGATACAGGGGACGCAGGTTCGTGCCCCGGTCCGGGAAGATCCCAACATGCCACGGAGCGGCTGGGCCCGTGAGCCATGGCCGCTGAGCCTGCGCGTCCGGAGCCTGTGCTCCGCAATGGGAGAGGCCACAGCAGTGAGAGGCCCGCGTACCGCAAAAAAAAAAAAACGTAGCTCACTTTGCCATCTAATTAATGTGTTCCACATCAAAGCATCGCTCATTGTTCCACCCCAAATGTCATGGGTATCCTATACCCATCAGACCCTACCTGGTTTGCACACACTCAGAGAACCCAGCATGTGCTTGACACCTCTGCTATCAGAGCTCCACCTCCCGTCTATCTCTGCACTCCCCGTGCCAGACCCACGGCAATCAGCCACTACAGGAGGAACCATGCCTGGCAGAGAGCAATTATTCAACAAATGTTCACTATCGTCAGTATGAACATTTTAACAAATGCTGTACCCTCATCCGAGTGCTATATGAGTGACTTAAGATGCACCTGTCAACTTTTCCCACATCTTTTTCACAGAAGTCATTTACATATTGGAAATAACAGCAGATAAAGTTAAACAAAGGTACCAAGCCAAAACATGAGGAGAAAACAGCAAATTTGGCATGGAGATGTCAACAAAATCATGGAATTGTTTCCATTTGGAAGGAAAGTATAGAGCACGGAGTTCATTCAGCCCCTTCCTTTCTAAAGCTAAAGAAACTCAGGTCCACAAAGGTGATGCTCCCAAGCCAATGTCACAGAGCTAATTAACAGCAGAGTCATACGTTGAGCTTCCAGCTCCCTAAACTGGGAAAGAGGGAAGAGGAGGAAGAACAGATGATGAGCAAGACCAAAGTGAAGTTAGGTTGAATCACTTCATGGCAAGAGCAGGAAATGAGAAAGTAACACTTTTAAAGCTGATGTTCCCCTCCTACCAGTCCTTATGCGAGCATCTCCTCACTGATGAGGATGTACTGTACGTAGTCCAGGGTTTGTCAAAGTGTGCATGAGGGCTTCCCTGGTGGCGCAGTGGTTTAGAGTCTGCCTGCCGATGCAGAGGACACGGGTTCGTGCCCCGGTCCGGGAAGATCCCACATGCCCCGGAGCGGCTGGGCCCGTGAGCCATGGCCACTGAGCCTGCGCGTCCGGAGCCTGTGCTCCGCAACAGGAGAGGCCACAACAGTGAGAGGCCCGCGTACCGCAAAAAAAAAAAAAAAGTGGCAAAGAAGAGGAGTAGGCGAAAGAGGTATGGTGGATTGAATAGGGTCCGGCAAATTCATGCTGACCTGGAAACCCAGAGCGTGATTGTTAGTTTCCTAGGACCACATAACAAATAACCACAAACTCGGTGGTTTAAAACAGCAGAAATTTATTCTCTCACAATTCTGGTCTCCAGAATGCCAAAATCAAGGTTTTGGCAGGGCCACACTCTCTCTGCAGACTTGAGAAGAATCCTTCCTTTTCCCTTCCTAGCTCCTAGTGGCCCCCAACAATCCTTCATGTTCCTTGGCTTGTGGCTTGTGTGTATTATTCCAATCTCTTCCTCCTCCTTCACATGCCTTCTTCTCTCTGGGTCCTCTGCCCTTCTTATAAAGACACCAGTCATTGGATTTAGGTCCACACTAATCCAGTATGACCTCCTGTTAATTTAACTAATTACATGTGCAAAGACTCTATTTCCAAATAAAGGCACATCCTGAGGTTCCAGGTGGACATGAATTTTGGGGGGACGTTATTCAACCCATTACAGTGATCTTATTTGGAAACAGGTCCTTGCAGATGTAATTAGTTAAGGATTAAGGTGAGAGCATACTGGAATAGGGTTTCCCCTAAATCTGATGACTGCTGTCCCTTTAAGAAGATGACAGAACACAGAGTGAAGATTGAGACAGAGATTGGGGCCATGCAGCCCCCAAACCAAGAGACGTGGAGTCACCAGAAGCTGGAAGAGTCAAGGAAAGATTCTTCCCTAGAGTCTTCAGAGGGAGCATGGCCCACCAACACCTTGATTCTGGACTTCCAGCCAACAGAACTGTGAGGGAATAAACTCCTATCGTTTGAAACCACCAAGTTCGTGGCAATTTATTGCAGCTGCCCTAGGAACTAACTGGGAGGATGAAAGCTTGATGAAGATTAATTATTGCAACACTTACTCGAGCTTCCATCTTCCAAAAGAAAAATGGAAGGAAGGGAGGAAGGAAGGGAGGGAGGGAGGGAGGGAGGGAGGAAGGGAGGAAGGAAGGAAGGAAAGAGAGAAGGGGAAATACATCTGTTTCAAGACAAAAATCCAAACAT
This sequence comes from Stenella coeruleoalba, assembly GCF_951394435.1. Taxonomy (NCBI): domain Eukaryota; kingdom Metazoa; phylum Chordata; class Mammalia; order Artiodactyla; family Delphinidae; genus Stenella; species Stenella coeruleoalba. The sequence continues at coordinate 60,853,355 of NC_137155.1, forward strand.
ATAATTTAATATCAACACTGATTAAATCAGAGGAATATAAGAGAGCCATTTAAATTTCATTGAATCTGTGCCTTAAACAGCTGAGTGGAAAAAAGCATTCTTGGATGGACTAGAATTAAGCTACTATTTTCTTTATTTATTTATTCATTTATGTATTTATTTAGTGGAGTGTTTTTTTAAAAAGGGAACTTTAAACTGTATCCGGAAATCCCTGCTAAAGAAACAACCAGCTCTTAATGCACTAAGGATTCTTGAGGAGACTAAGAAAAGTAAACAAAGAGATGTGCAATTGAAAGCATTTATTCCCAGTGGCGCTGAGGAACCAGGACAGGGTGGGTCCACCCAGCTGAGCTCATCTTGCCTCCATCTCACTCTTTCAGAATGTCTCTAAATTAAATCCTTCCTCAATCCCTTCTCAGGAGCACTGGAAGATACTACAGAGATCTGGAACTTCTTATATTGCCTAAAGAGAAAACCACACCCGGCCTAAAGGGAAAAAAATGAGCTTTGAAACCAAGAAAATGTCTCCAGCTACAGTCTCCTTGCAGGGCTTTGTTCTCTCAGTCTCATCGCTACAAAGTACCAGGATGAAATGAAGGGGCAGGGTCTTGGATAACAAAATATCCCCTTCCCTAATAAAACTAACTTATTGAAGCATAATTACAATTTTCCCCCTGGAGAACCATGTTATAGCTTCATTAGCATACAAAGTAGACTTAAAAGAGGTTATTTCTGGTAGCTTCAGTAATAAAATCTCTTTGAAAGATACCCAATATGGAGCTATTTTTGAGTTCTCTGATGCAAACAGTTCTATAATGAACTTTCAGTTTAAAGCTGGAATCTGTAGAAAATACTATGTATCTGTGCTGGTTATCCTCTGCCAGCTCCTATGGGGGAGACTCCCATGGCCTGTGCATCACTCTGGCCCTCCACTCCCTGTTGAGTTTCTGTTGGAGGCGCCAGTAAAAGACCAGAAAGTGGAAAGAGAAGGAAGCTGAAGTACTTATGACATGACCTATCCCGAGATCACTATTGTTCCAACAGTGACAGGTGGAACTGTCACTGTTCACACAGCTCTGAGCTGTCTCCAGCCCTCCCCCTGCCCCATCAGGCCCAGGCAGTGACAGCTTCCTGCTATTGCCAGTCCCTGGGCGCCTTACCATTCCTTTTGGTTCTGTTAACTCTGCCCACATGTCTGTAAAGAGTACCTTCATTAAATGGCCCTGAGTTAAACCCTTAGATGTGCCATTGGTTTCCAGCCAGAACCAGGATTGATAAGTAACAATGCCAACATCTGTACGTCTATTTTGAATATGTCCATGTAATTCAAATAAACAATCGCAACAACTCCTAAGATGACTGACTTCACCTTACCTGCCTTCTCTCCATTCCACCTCCACCTGTTGATATTCTGCCCATGCTTCAAGAACCATCTTTTAACACATTTTCTAACTGCATACAGTTTCCTCCACATTTGGGCCTCTATGTTTTTTAAAATTGTATTATTTTGGACTCTCCTTATGGTATTTTTCCTCATTCTGCTTTACTTTCATTTGTATTCAGGTCAAATCCCCTTTCTCTGGCTAATAACTCCTTAAGATCAATGACAAAATAGTCCTAATTTTTATATCTCCTCCCACGCCAGTACCTAGTTCAGTGCCAGACACATACTCAATAAATGTGTGCTGTTGCTATAAGCTCTGGCCAGGTGGGTGCTGTCAATCATAAATCACCATGAAACCAAGAATATTTCCATAAACATGCATAGCAGGTTTTTATATATTACATACATACATTATACCTTCTATATCCACATACACACTGTACACTGAAATTTTCTTGTTAAATCAACTTTTCCTCTTCTATTTTGACATATATACATGTAGATAGATGATACAGATACAAATATAGATATAGGGATAGAGATAGATATCAAAAAGTTTCCACCTTTGGTCAAGTAGTTTTCCAAACACTTTATACATTCTTATACTTCAATGTCTCTTCAGTGTCTCTGTCTCTTCAGTGTCGCTTCAGTGTTTCCAAGAGAAAATTTACTTTCTCCCTTTTTGCTTTAATGAGACCCCATCAATGTTGCTCATTACAGCCGTAGTTAGCCCCTGATGGGTGAACTGTCTTTGGTCTCTCTGGCTATGATAACTCCAGAGACCAGCTGTGTCTTTGTCTTTAGCCTTCTTCTGGGCAGGCACTTTCTCCATCACTTACTTATACAATCACAGTCAATTATCCTGTCTGAGCTTTGCTTTCCCCAACCAGAAAAAAATGGGAATCATTTAGTCATTCACTGATTTGATTATTCAGTAACCGCTTATTGAGGGTTAGACACTGTGCGGGGCACAGGGAAGGGGTGGATCTGAAGCAGCTCCTCCAACAAGGAGCCTGCAGTCTGGTGGGGCCCCAGAGGAACAGAAAGACCACTACAGTGCGTGTGGTCTGGGAACAAGACGGGTGTTAGTGCAGGGCCGTGTGGGAGCACACAGGAGGGTGTCTTCCAGTTGGCTGGTGGGCAGGGATGAGAGAGGACTTCCCAGAAGAAGGGGCCACTAAACCGAGTCCCTAATGCTAAGTAGAATTAGACAGATTAAAAAACACCCTCAGGGCTTCCCTGGTGGCGCAGTGGTTGAGAGTCCGCCTGCCGATGCAGGGGACACAGGTTCGTGCCCCAGTCCGGGAAGACCCTACATGCCGTGGAACGGCTGGGCCCGTGAGCCATGGCCGCTGAGCCTGCGCGCCCAGAGCCCGTGCTCCGCAACGGGAGAGGCCACAACAGTGAGAGGCCTGCGTACCGCAAAACAAACAAACAAAAAACGCCCTCAATATCTGGTTGATTTTGAGAATTATGGAAACAGTATCAGTCACGGTGGCAATAGCCAAAAGATGCCTTCCTCAATTGAAATTAATACAACTTCACTTGAATTCTGTGTGTGTAAAGAGAAATTTTCTGCTTTTCTGAGGCTGACTACTGAACTTAATTCAGCTTCAAAATTAAATTGTTCCTCTACTGGAGATTCCCTTAGAGCAGCAAGATGTAGGGGAAAAATTCATTTAAATGAAAAGTACACTTAAAAGTTCAATACATCACTGTGATCTTACTATTTATTTCATGTTTAAACCACAAGAATTTTCTTCTCATATCAGGGAGTCTCCTACATGACTTTTACCAGCAACTCTCAGCTGTCCCCATCCTGGCTCCTAGAGTCCTCACACATGACCACAAAAGAGGGTGATGGACACTGAAGAAGATAGTTCTCTTTTTTTCTAATAAATTTAACTCAATTAATGCTGTGTATAGCCAACTAACAAATTTTCAAAGTTTATTTATTACATATATATGTTTGAATATCTATTACATATTCAAAGTTTATTTGTAAGTTGTTTAATTGGAATGTGACATGCATTTTCTTATAGAAATGATATTTAATAGTGCTGAGGTTTCCAGGCTAGCCCTCAAAAGTCTATTACGCTAATCTGCAAAAATACTGAAACACTATGCTGTACATCTGAAAATAATATAATAGTGTAAATCAACTATACTTCAATTTTTTTTTAAAAAGTCTGTTATACTATAGCATCTGGTCACCAAATCAAACACCTCCATGGAGAAAATATGGGCAATGGTCAAATTCAGAGGCTTTGAGCCCTGGTTCTGACGAAGTAAATAACGTTAGGGTGTCGGAGGCAAAAATTGGAAATGGGTAGTGGGTACAGAGTTAAATGAGGTCTCCACGGCTCTTGTCTTGATTGTGACCAGGGTCAGAATCTCAGATTTATCAGTTACTAACTTTGTGGCCACTGACAAATTACATTCTCTGTGTCTTTATATCTGTACCGGCAAAATGGGAATAGCTATGAGGACTAAGTAAGGTAACACATGCACTACACCTCCACGAGGCCTGGCGCAGGGCAGCACTCAGTACATACTGGCTCCCTTCCTTTCCTTCCTCTGCTTTCTGAACCTGTCACCTGTCCTAGTTATGCCAGTTGCTCTGGGAACATTTCTTACAAGGGATGGAGGTTCCTTAAAAAACTAAAACAACTACCATATGATCCAGCATATACCCTGAGAAAACCATAATTCAAAAAGAGTCATGTACCACAATGTTCATTGCGGCACTATTTACAGTAGCCAGGATATGGAAGCAACCTAAGCGTACATCAACAGATGAATGGATAAAGAAGATGTGGCACATATATACAATGGAATATTACTCAGATATAAAAAGAAATGAAACTGAGTTATTTGTAGTGAGGTGGATGGACCTAGAGTCTGTCATACAGAGTGAAGTAAGTCAGAAAGAGAAATACTGTATGCTAACACATATATATGGAATCTAAAAAAAAAAGAAAATGGTCAGAAGAACCTAGGGGCAAGACGAGAATAAAGATGCAGACCTACTAGAGAATGGACTTGAGGATACGGGGAGAGGGAAGGGTAAGCTGGGACAAAGTGAGAGAGTGGCATGGACATATATACACTACCAAACATAAACTAGATAGCTAGTGGGAAGCAGCCGCATAGCACAGGGAGATCAGCTCCGTGCTTTGTGACCACCTAGAGGGGTGGGATAGGGAGGGTGGGAGGGAGGGAGATGCAAGAGGGAGGAGATATAGGGACATATGTATATGTATAACTGATTCACTTTGTTATAAAGCAGAAACTGACACACCATTGTAAAGCAATTATACTCTAATAAAGATGTTAAAAAAACAAAACAAAAAACTACCATATGACCCAGCAATCCCACTACTGGGCATATACTCTGAGAAAACCATAATTCAAAAAGAGTCATGAACCACAGTGTTCATTGCAGCACTATTTACAATAGCCAGGACATGGAAGCAACCTAAGTGTCCATTCACAGATGAATGGATAAAGAAGATGTGGCACATATATACAATGGAATATTACTCAGATATAAAAAGAAACGAAACTGAGCTATTTGTAGTGAGGGAGATGGACCTAGAGTCTGTCACACAGAGTGAAGTAAGTCAGAAAGAGAAAAACAAATACTGTATGCTAACACATATATATGGAATCTAAAAAAAAATAATTATGCTTTTGGTGTCTTCCAATACTTGCCATTACATACTGGTTAATATTTAAGTGGTTTCACACTGAGATACTATAAAACGATGTTGTGAATATGCCTCAGCTACGTCTGACATATAGAGAAGAGCTGTGACCTTACTCTCTGTCTGAACTAGAACATGATCATTCGTGATCATTCAATATGAATGTTTAACCCAATAAATAATTGCTGTTTTCCAGGCTAATACTTGAGTTGGCTGATATAAGGGTATTCTGGGGTATGCAAAGCATTCTAACATACACAAAGGATCACAGTTTGAGCTAGAAATGAGGGGAGGAGGGCAAATGCAGAGTGCTGGAGGGCCTGGTTTGGCAAGCATTCAGAACTGGAACTTGGGAAGAACAAGAAAGAGAAACATAGGGATGCGGGGCATATATTTTCAAATCTTCTAAGTGATCGACTAGAAATCAGGAGGATGAATGGATACCCTTTATAAGTCTATTTTTTTCCTATTACACAACATAATCGTTTAGAGATATAAAAGCTTTGGATATGGGAAATTGAAGGAAGAAATTTTGGAGGGAGAAGTCTCATAATATCTTACAAAACAGTAGGAAATATTATTAAATAACAAATAGTTTGCATGCCAACATATGCACAAGATGTAATAGAGTAAAAAGTGAATAGAACAGAAAATGAGAAGTCTTGGGTCCTGGCGCTAAAGTCTGTAAGCTTAACAAGTCTTTTCACCTCTCTTAGTCTCTTTCCTTATCAGTAAAAAAAAAATGATGGACAAAAGGGATCTCCTAAAAACAAACAAAACTAAAAAACTCTTTTGTTGCTGGCCAAATGTAACAGTCCTGCATTTTCCCTTTTTGGACAATATTTATGTAAAAAAGCATACAACCCACTTCTCAATCGCCCTATGTAGAAGACAGAATAAATCATTAACCTCCAAGGCAGAGAAACTAGAAAGTGGAAATTCCATGATGTTGCTGAATCACAGTCCGTGTCAGATACCCAAGTCCCCTTTTCCTGTATTTCTTCAATATCTCAAGTAGCAGCAAGTGCTTCAAGCCAGAGGAAGCAGGACACAAAGGCAAACAACAATCGCAATGTGCGGTAGAAAAGGCCAAATTCTCTGAGGCTCCGCCTCTAATTTCATTTTATGACCTTGAGTAAGCCCCCAAATTTCCTTATGCCTTAGTTTTCTCATCTGGATATGTAATTAATATTATCTAAACTACCTTTGTCATCAAAAGAATAAATATTTTTAAAATATTCAAAATCAAAGCATTAAAGAATAGAAAGCACGACTCGTTTTGAGAGCTAATGTGCTTAATGGAAACAGCACTGAACTTGGAATAAAAAACTGATTTATAGCAGGTTTACTATCAATGAGCTGGATGACCTCCTGACCTCTCTCTCTCAGTTTTCTCATCTAATAAGGGCAAATTGTAAAATCTTCCCTGTCCACCCCAAGGTTGCCAAATTCAAATGAGATTATGAACTGCACGGCATTCTCTGAACTATAGCAGGCGATAAAAAGTGAGCTCTTGATAGCTCATCACAATCGGAAGGAACCTAATGACCATTTTCCCACTCTCCTTTAGCCATTCGGTTTCACAGGTCCAACAACTGGGCAACAGGGAACTTCAGGATCCTCAGAAACTGAAAGAACACCTACGAAGGAAGTAAATTCAACCTAAGGTTCATAGCTTTATGCGAATCTAGGAAGAGTAACTGATTCTTGTCAGAATCTGTTTAGCCATCATTCTTTACTGGTTTGTAAAACAACAGCAGTAGAGGGGTTAGCAAATGCTTATTTACCAACGATTACAGCAAAATCCCTGGTCCCACTCAACATGTAGCAAGAGCTAGTCTGTAATGATATGGGTCTTCACCCATGGAACAAAAACCCACGTTGTCAGGACTGACTGACTGGACCATGATAACGCTTTCTAGAAATGTTTTCCATCCTGTATCCTAAACAGGACCATCCCGGAGAGAAGCCCAAATAATCCTAGATGATCTTTGCTCATTTCATGGTTATTCTTGTTTCTAGATACTATTTTGGATATTTTTCCTTATTCAAAAAAGCAGCTTTTTCTTTCCCCTGAGTACCCCCTGTAATGCCTGTAATTACAGATATACTTACTGAGCAAGGTCCTCCTAAAATTAGAGTGAAAAGATAAGGGAAAGGAAGAGAGCCAGCGAGGCCCCTCTTGGTCGGAGGTCTATTTTGTAAAATACTTAACGGACAAGATAGTCCATTCTGCAACTTTTGAGGACCCGAAATACAAACTTACACACCCATCTGAAGTGACTCATTCTCCACCACACCTCCAATGCCCAGAAGCCCTGTTCTATAGTAGAGAATATTTCTTCAGCATTTTTCCATTTTTCCAACTCTGCAACTAAATCTATTTAATAGTAAACCATTTTTAAAATTACAATGTAATTATCATATTGCATGTCTAATTTTGCACCAAAGCGTTTTTTTTTTTTTCCCTAACTCCCTTAGATTTTGGCTTTGGAAAAATTGTTTGGCTCACAAGCTTCTTGGGAGCAAGAATTGATTATCTACTCAACTTTTAAATTCCCCAAAGAATCTCATAGAGTTGATATCTATACAGAGGGAGTGCTGCTTAGAGCTGAAAGGCCAACTGGTCTCCTAGCAGAAAGCACTAAATTCAAGGACCAAAACAAACAAATAAAAAGCACCAATTCTAAATTGTCATCAGCATTCAGGCCAAACAAAGGCCTTTGCGCTTGTTCATGTTACTTGAGGTGCAGGTTGCCTATGCAGAGGAAGGATCCTTGACAATGGGTTTAGGTGCCAGAAAACATAGGTTTATTGGGCAGCCGGCATTACCCCAAGAGGGAGAGCTGTTCAGCAGGAAGTTCCCACTTTGTGCCAGCCTTCAGAACCATCTGCTGCTTTATGCTTCGGGACACACACACACACACACACACACACACACACACACACTCCTCTATGCATTGACTGGGTATGAAAGCCAAGCTGGAGAGAGAAGCTGCAACATTAAATGTTGAACAATGAAGAACCACCATGATTACTATACAGGCTTGTCCTTGCCTGGGAGGACAAGGGCCTCACCTGCTCATGCTCCACTCCAGCTGCAGCCGCCAGGCTAGAGTAGTAATTTATAGCCTGAAAGACTTAAAGATCATCCAAGGGAATGTCCAAAACTAAATTTCAAGGTCACAGATCTATGTAAAGTCTTCAAATACTCAGAAATTGCCTCTTTTAAACAGCTTTAATAAGAGGGAGTTAGGGCTTCCCTGGTGGCGCAGTGGTTGAGAGTCCGCCTGCTGATGCAGGGGACACGGGTTCGTGCCCCAGTCCGGGAAGATCCCACATGCCGCGGAGCGGCTGGGCCCGTGAGCCATGGCCGCTGAGCCTGCGCGTCCGGAGCCTGTGCTCCTCAACGGGAGAGGCCACAACAGTGAGAGGCCTGCGTACCGCAAAAAATAAATAAATAAATAAATAAAAATAAGAGGGAGTTAGAGGAGTGAGAGGGAGTGTCCTCTGGATGGATGACCTTTAGCTACACTGTGTGGTTGGTCAGATCAGGTGACCAGAGAATAGGGTCAGTGAAACCAATGCCACACAAGACAGATAGATGCAAGCCATGGGCAGGAGACTCAAAGGGCATGTCCCACTAATGGTGTGTGTGCATCCACATGGATATACTCGTGCACACGTTTGTGCGTGAAAGGACAAGATATAAAGCTATTGCTTAAATGGATCCAGTATCTCCCTATTTGTTGAACGTTTTTAAGCTGATTTCCAAGATGAGTAAAGCTGTTTAAATGTTTGAAAAATACTATGATGATTTTATAATTTATACTTTAAGAAATAATTTGGAAGCTTAAGAGGCAAGTTAAAATAAGAGAAAAAGATCAATACAAAATTCTAGATAGAAAGGGGGGGATAATAGTACCAGAAATCAGAGATGAGAATTGTTACAACTGAGCACTCAACTTGGCTCTCCAGTCAAGAAAAAAGAAACTATGAGAAGTGAAATAACCCTCATGATCTAATAAAAAGGATTATCATCAGCTTATAGGAAGATCAGTCTTTCTGGCACAGAATTTAGGAAAAATTTACTGCATGAAAATGTAGAGAATGAATTGATAGGTTGACAAGTATCAACAAAACATTAAATAACAACAAACAGTGTTACATGAGGCAAGTCAGCATAGAACTTTCGAGTATGGGTTTTGCAGTAGACACACCTGAGTTCAAATTAGTAACTAGAACGTTGGTCAAGCTACATAAGCACATGAGACCTCTGATTCCTCATCTCTAAAATGGAAGTGATGGTACCTCCCTCTTAAGGTTGTCATGAGGATTAAATGAGCTAACACAGGCAAAGGATCTTACATAGTACCTGAATAGCAGGTACACAAAATATCGGCTCCATCTCCCATCCCTTGCCCCCACTCACAATGGTTAGATTCAGGTCTTTGTATGAATGGAACAAAAGTCAGAGACCTAATGCCCCTGAAGACATTCCACTCAAAGTGTAGATATTACAATGGCTAAATAAATTGTTAGACAGACTCGACAACAGAGAACCTGAAGAAATGGTGGCTGGTCTGTCTCTTAGATTGACAGTGGTCTCAACCACAATCAGGGAGTTGTTGCAGGACTCACTGCCAAGTGGTGGGATTAACATCTTTTGGACTGTCTCACCCAGATAGTGGCCCATCCTACCTCCACATAGAGGGCCGACTATAGGCATGATTACAGACAAAGCTAATTCTTTGTCTCAGAGAAAATATATATCATAAACCAGTCAAATGCTTAGACAGTAATGAATTGGGATTCTAGAACTCTGTATCATAGATCTCTGCAGCAATAATTTGAACTTGGAATATCTAAGAATAAATGTGACCTACTTTAAAAAAACAACAAAAAATAAAATGCCCCTATATGGCTGCTAAAAAATATTTTAATAGCACTACCACTAGATGGGAAAATGGATGTATGCATATTAAATAGATGACTAAATACTTAGCGATCCTCTACCATATGTCTCACTCTGTGCTAGGCCTTTGCATGTATATTATTTCAATTAATTCCAGCAACAGGAAAACAAACGTAATACACTGGATTATCATCATTAATCACGCTTGTACACATCTAGGTACAACTATAAGATTATATCAGTGATTCATAAAAGAACTGTAAGGCTACCTGATTGTGTATATGGTCCATAATACAACTGAAGGGACGGAAGCAGAAAATGACCATTAGTAGCAAAATTATGGTAATTTAGTCATCATATACACTGCTTTGAGCATAATTAACAATTTGATTAACACACGGCTAAAAATTCTTTAGTTAAAGGTGGGATTAACTGAAATTCATTTCCATAGGCAAATTCTGGGCCCTGGCAAATTTTCTAATATATGCACTTTTTCTCAAATGATGAAGACAGGTCAACAGCACTAAAGCCAAAGCAACAGTTTAATTTTAGCAACTCTCTGTCCAAAAGCCAATGCACCAAGAAGGTTCCAGCCAAGGTTGCTGTGCCACCTCCTAATGGCTGTGGTCAGAAACATCACGGATCATTTGCAAGTAAAGAAACATGAAGGAAACGTCAGGGTTCAGGAACAGAGGAACTGATATACTTGCAGCGTTTTCAGAAACTCTTTCCCACCCAGAACCATTCTCACCTCCCTAAAGACACAACCATTAATTCACTCAATATTTATGTTATGGTAGCTCACTGTGTGCCAGGTACTCTGCCAGGAGACAGAGTTACATTAGACACAGGCTTGGCTCTGCTAGAACTTACAGATATTCTCAGACCTAAGCACAAACTTCAGTGGCACAGTCCTAAGGAAGTGAAGGGCCTAGAATCAAAATGCAGGCACATTAATATGCAAATATGCTCTTCATAAGGGCACATCACCTGTTCAACATGCTCAGGCTGCACTTGGGAAACTGACCCAACATAACTGACATACACTCTATGACAACTCCATCCAAACACCCATCTCAGGGTCTGCACAGCCAGGTGTATGTGGGTTTGGCCAGGCGATCTGTGTAAAACACCCTCAGTAGAGCACAGCAGAACCCGGAAGAAGCACCAGGAATCCCTGTGGTTCCCCAGCTCTTGGACCCTGAAGCCACTTCACAGGACAAGCCCCATGTGACACTGATAAATTATTAAATCTGTTGATTTCATGCAACGTCAGGAATGTGGAAGGAAAGGCACTCCCACATGGATGTAAAAATGCCTTTGGGCAAGAACACAGATGAGGGCTTCCCTGGTGGTGCAGTGGTTAAGAATCCACCTGCCAATGCAGGGGACACGGGTTCGAACCCTGGTCTGGGAGGATCCCACATGCCACGGAGCAACTAAGCCCGTGTACCACAACTACTGAGCCTGCGCTCTAGAGCCCGCGAGCCACAACTACTGAGCCCATCTGCCACAGCTACTGAAGTCTGCGTGCCTAGAGCCTGCTCTCTGCAACAAGAGAAGCCACCTTAATGAGAGGCCTGCGCACCGCAATGAAGAGTGGCCCCCGCTCGCTGCAACTAAAAAGAAAGCCTGCATGCAGCAACGAAGACCCAACGCAGCCAAAAATGAATAGATAAATAAATCTATTAAAAAAGAATACAGATGAACTCCATGTGACATGACAACATTAAGCCATCACAGGTTTTGACACTTTTCCATCTATAATTTCAAAATGATTGCAGTGAGACATGCCTTTCAGTTTAGGTAAGGTAAGAAACCTCACACAGCCAACAGAAAGACTGGTCATGAAACAATTACTTACTGAGCGTCAGCTATATGCCAGGAGCAGTGCCAAGCATGGCTGTTGCTGGAGGAGAGAAGACTTCAGTAGCAGTGAGTACGTCAGGCACAAGGGCCTCTAGTACCCTAGGTGTATGTGCAGAGACAGCAAGTTAGAGGGGAAAGGAGATGATAACCAGATGGAAAAAACCCAGTTCTGCCTCTTACTACTGCATGCCTTTGCCAAGTTGCTTTGCTCCCATTTCCTCATCTGTAAAAATGGAGATAACCACACCTACATCAAGGTCATTGTGAGGGCCAAATGGTAGCAATTACGGCTGTTACATCAGACAGTTCATTGGACTGCCATAATTTGAGACTGGGCTTCACCACTGATTAAATGTGTGAACTTTCTGTGTCTCAGCCTTCCTCATCTATAAAAATGAGGATGATAAGAGTCTCTCATAGGGTGGTAGCGAGGATTCAATGAGTAAATTCATGTAAAGAACTTAGTGTCTGGAATGTAGTGAGAACTTGGAACAATTCAGCTCTTACCACTCCTACACTCCCAGTGTTTTTTTTTTTTTTTTTTTTTTTTTTGCAGTTTGCGGGCCTCTCTCTGTTGTGGCCTCTCCCATTGCAGAGCACAGGCTCCGGACGCGCAGGCTCAGCGGCCATGGCTCACGGGCCCAGCCACTCCGTGGCATGTGGGATCTTCCCAGACCGGGGCACGAACCTGTGTCCCCTGCATCGACAGGCGGACTCTCAACCACTGCGCCACCAGGGAAGCCCACACTCCCAGTGTTTTAAAAGGGAGCTATGAAGGTGCAGGGGAATGTTTTGAAGGAAGAGTAGGATTTCACCAGGGAAGGTTGGTGAGAGACTGGCTGGGGGGAGGAGTAGAAATGCAGAAAGGGGTCGGGGCGAACAGACCAGGAAAGTGGTCTGGGAGGCCTGGGGCCCAAGATGGCAGCCCTTTCCCTCTCAGGACAGCTGCACTGTCCCACCCAGTTCCCAAGCCAACCCTGACCAGCACAGCACCCTCCCACCAGCCTCAGCCACCAGCCAGAGGGGTGGGAATCAGTGCTTTCCCCACAGAGCAGGTGCCTGAGATGAGCCCTGGACACACACTGCCCAGCAACACTCTCTCCACATCCACCCACTTGCCCACAGAGCCACATTCCACCTCCTTAGGTAAGCCGCCCCAGAACAAGAGTCCTTTCATGATGCCACTTAGCTCGAGCTCCAAGACCCCGGCCAGTTCTTAGGGGTTATGTTTACTCTTTTATATTTTTACAGTTACAGAATACCTTCACATGATATGACTTTTTTAACCTACTGACTCCCCGAGAAAGAGAACTAATCACTATCAAAAGTAATGAGGTGGAGATTGACCTCTCTCTGTGTACATGTGTGTGTGACTGTGTGTGTGTGTGTGTGTGTGTGTGTGTGTGTGTGTGTAGTGAGACAGACAGAGGGAGAGACAGAGGCAGAGACAGAAAGAAAGTGCATGGAGTATAAAAAGAAGATGTAGAATTGTACACAATATGGTCGCATCTGTGTGAAAGAATGGATATGAGTATATTGCCAATACCTGAATGAGAGTTCTTGAAGGATACAAAAAAAGTTTACAATGAATTTACTTTGGAGAGTAGGACTGAGAAATCTACAGTGAAAGAGACGAACCTTTCATTTAATGCACTTTTGTATCTTAATTTTATACCACGCATGTGTCCTATTTTAAATTTTTAAGTGATTTTAAGAAACAAGCAAGAAATCTCACATCAGAAGTCGATTCTAATGCCTAAATAAAAGTACATTTTCCTGATACATAGTTAACTGCTGTTGGTAAATGGCAGCTGCCTGTTGCACTACCATTATTATTTGTATAGAACTATTGCATAATTAATAAGTAAGGAATAATTATTTGGATGATAAGTATGTGTACAGTAATAACTGTGCTCAAGCTCAGTTATGTGCATCAGATTCCCCCAGTGAGGCTGTGAGCTCCATGGGGACAGCTCCTGTCTGGACTTGCCTGTACTCGCACAGGATACACAGTGTCTCCCACACATGAGATCATCATCACAGACTAGCTGAGTGAACCAACACACAGGCATAAATGTCCTGCCCAAAGCCCCTGGGTGAGGGAGCAAATTCATCCTTATGCCCATTATGCAGATGTGGAAACTGAGGTCCAGTGGAGTCATGTGAATGGCCAAAAGTTTCTGGAGAGGAGCTCCAGAAAAATCTAGGTCCCCAAGACTTCCAGGCAGAACTTTCTATCAGCAGTAGTGGGCACATTCAAACACAATAGATTGGACTCAGTGCTGGAGACTAATACTGAGAACCCAGTGAGAACCACAGCTCGGACTACTAGGAAGTGAGCTTTCTAAAACAGACCAACAATGTCATTTCATTGCACACATATGTAGTTAAGATATTCCCCTGACACGAGCTGTATTAGTCAGGATTCTCCAGAGAAAAAGAACCAGGGGGACGTATACATACACACATACATAAAAGGAGATTTATCACGAGGAACTGGCTCACGCAATTACTGATGATCTGCTCTTCTCCAGCTGGAGACCCTGGAAGGCCGGTGGTGTAATTCAGTCCAAGTGTGAAGGCCTGAGAACCAGGGAAGCTGATGGCATAAATTTCAGTCCAAAGGCAGGAGAAGATAAGGTGAGATGTTCCAGCTCAAGTAGTGGGAAAGAAAAAAGAGGCAAATTCCTCCTTCCTCCACCCTTTGTTCCATTCAGGTCCTCAATGGATTGGATGATGCCCACACACAATGGGGAAGGCGAGCTACTTTACGGAGTTTACCATGTCAAATGCTCATCTCATTTGGAAGCATCCTCACGGACACATCCCGAAACAATGTTTAATCTAGGCACTCCGTAGCCAGTCAGGCTGACGCACAAAATGAACCATCACATTAGTAAAGTCACCTTAGCGGCACACACATATGATGGATTCCACACAGGAAGAGAGTAACCCGTACGTACGGGAAGGAAACAACCCCTTAGGATCCACAGAGAGCACTTTCAGGAGACTCCTGTCAACTAGCATGGAAGCAAGGGGTCCAGTGGTGCTGGGAGGCCACAGGTAACAAGAGTCACCTAGATGAATACAGGCTCTGCCTCATGAACCTGAACAAGTTACTGATCCTCTGTGAACCTCAGTTTCCTCTTTTGCAAAATGAGGAAGATCCGGATACCCTCTCCATAGAAGCTACTACAAGGATTAAATGAGATCATAGGTATAAAGTAATTAGAACAGCGCCTGACATAAAAAGCACTCAATGAATGTTAATTGTGTATTTATTGCTTCCATTATTATTAGAGACAAAAAGCCATAGGCAGGGCATAAATACCACACAAATATATACACACACACCCCACTCCAGGAAGAATTACTTGCCACCTCCTATGGTATTTTGCACGGACTTCTCTCATACTACTTACCATAGATTTTCAAATTAGGTGTGTGCAGATCTGTCTCTCCTTTCTAGACTGAGTGTTTTTCTGAAACCAAAACAGATTTATCTTATTCAAATTTATATCCTCAGTGCTTAGTACTTGGAAAGTGCTCATATATGTTTGTTAAAAATGTCAAAATGGAGTGAAAATTTTTGAAACATTTAGACTCACAGAGTGATGACTACGAGCAATATTCTGAGAACTGAAATTCAGTTTCTTTTCATTTTGTTGATGTCTTTTTAGCTAGTTCACCATAAAAGCAGTATCTATAAATAAAGCTAACTTGTACTCTGAGGTCCACTAATGTGCTACACCATCAGCCCTGTAGCTTCTCTTGACGTCCATTCAACTTCATTTCTGCAAAGTTTAAGCCAACACATTTGACCAAATGAATCCAATCTGTCAAGGAGCCCAGCCTGCCACAAACCTACACAGAGATCCAATCTCTAGGTTCTCTCTAGAATGGGGAAGTGCAGACCCCCTTTACCAAGTGCAGGCACTGGAATCAGTTCTCTTTCTCACGGCTTGCTGGGAGGAAGGAGGCATGTGTGGAGGAATTAACAATGGAAACTCTAACTCACTTCCAGGCACTACGGTAAAATTCTGTGGATAACGACTTAGAAATCTCTGCTAAGTAGATTGTGAGACCGTGAGCTCCAAGACTGCATTAATAACAAACCTTATTCCATTTCTACATAGTCAATCATGCTTGTCCTCAGATGCAATTGTGTCGTTCAAGATTTAAAAAGTCCCAAGTACAACGCTTATTGTCTTGAAGTGTAAGCCCCATCTATCATGGAGGCCAGACTCATTCCTTGCCTAAAGCCAGTAATATGTCTTTTGGATAAAGTACAAACTTTGGGAGTTAATAACTTCACTATATTACACGGCCCATCCATTATAACAACATAGTTATAGCTGGATTCAGCTACTGTATTTACTCCAGCCAACCTCATTTACAGAGGACACTTCGCGCGTAGAGAGGCAGTAGAAGAGTGGTTTGTAGGAGCCATTCATTCATGCCCTAGTGTTTGCTGAGTCCCTACTAGGTGTCATACACTGTTCCACGTGCTATGGCTACTGAAGAAAACAAAATAGAAAAAATGTTTTTGCTCTTATGGAGTTTAACATTAGTGAGAAAAAATAAATAAAATGAAACAAAAGCTATTTTCAGAGAATGATGTATTGTTAAGAATCAGGAAGGCCTTTCTGATGAAGTGAAATATGGATGACAAGAAAGGGCCATCCATGCAAAGAACTGCCCTTTGCTCAGAATTTAACATGGCTATTCTGTTCATACTTCCGTGGAGCTTCCGTGGAGCTACTGCTCGGTTTGCCAGAAAGTCACAGCTAAGATGGATTGTGAACACTTGAACTCAATTCCAAGCACCAAAATCTCTGGATCCCTAGAGAGATCATGTCAGACCCTTAAGTGTAGTTTAGACATTTGGGGAAAGCCTCTGTTCTTTAAATGACCCCCAAGATACCTGAAAACAGATAGGAATCATAAAACAAAATAGACTATTTGAATTGTCACTACCTCGTTAAGGATAATAGCCCTTCTCTAAACTTTACTTGAGCAGGAATGGGTTACAAAGGCCTGAAGAGGACAACCAAGGGGTCCACAGATGGAGTGAACACTGGCTGTATATTGGCCACCTGGTGTCCCCTCTCCCTGTCTTCTGGCAGTAGCTCACTCTTTCATCCCCCATTCTCAGATCACCTGCTTTCAGAGGAACCCACTCCCAGCTCCAGGCAGGCATGCCTCACCCAGACATGCCAGTGGGAGGTATTCCTGAATCCCCTCCCTTCCACAGGAACTGGCAAGCAACAGGCATGTGGCCCAAGCTTCTCCAGGCCACGTAAGTCCTGGGATTTGTGTAAGAGTTCCTACAGACAACGTTTTTTTCTGCTGGACTGAACCTGGAGGTATGTGAGGCCTCGTTGCAACAGGTAAGCCTGGCAGAGAACAGAGCCTCTGTGGAACAGGATGTGGGAAGATAGAGTGAGACACTGGGCCTAGATGCCTTCATCTGAGCACCTGGATGGAGCCACACTTAAATCCAATAGGTTCTCAGACTCTCAAAATCATTGGTTAATTAACTATCTCTTTTTTTTTTTCCTATTCTAGTTGAAGATGGGTTTTTTTTTAATCGCATGCCACAGAAAGAGTCCAAACACATATCATAGGTAAATTCTCCTTAATACCAAATTATTGAGAACTGAACACACCTCTCAATATATCCAAAGAGCCATTTGTTATAAGAGAAAAATGAGGTCTCTTCTGATTTCTATTAATTCTTTATTTAGCACATATTATGTGTCCCTGTTGGCACCAGCTCCTGCAGAGGCTGAAAACGTATACAATATTGCTTCCCTGGCCTTAAAGTGTATATCCTATAATCTATCACAATCACTAACACTTCACTAATTCATAGAGCTTTCTAGGATATAGAGCACTTCTAAAACACTGAAGTGCAGGTGCAGAGAATCAGACTAGATTCATCCAAATCCTTAGTTTATGAACTCTCACCACTGCCCCACACGTGGGCCTTTTTCTTTTCTTTTTTTAAATTGTATTTATTTTTTTAGTATGTTAATCAACTGTTTAACTTTTATTTATTTTATTTTATTTATTTTTTTTTTTTGCGACACGCAGGCCTCTCACTGTTGTGGCCTCTCCCGTTGCGGAGCACAGGCTCCGGACGCGCAGGCTCAGCGGCCATGGCTCATGGGCCCAGCCGCTCCGCGGCAGGTGGGATCTTCCCGGACCGGGGCACGAACCCGTGTCCCCTGCATCGGCAGGTGGACTCTCAACCACTGCGCCACGCAGGGAAGCCCCGTGGGCCTTTTTATTGAGTCCCCACCAACGTCTTACTCTCCTCATCACACAGCACCTGCACACTGAGCAAGGAAGTGGAGATTCTGAGAAATCACCCAAACCTCACAACTAGCGAGTTCCAGATCCAAAATTTTAACTGTGTTCTCCCCACGCCCCTCACCGGCCTGTCCATAAATGTATACAAGGAGTTCCTCCAATCACACCAGCAAGGAACTACACCAGACTGGCTGGTATATTTGAAAGGTGTATAGTTCAGAACTGACACTTTACCACTAAGCATGGAGCCAGAGTTTATGGGATTGCTTCTAGCCAATTGCTGATTTGGCATCTTTGAATGTGGTCACTTTAAAGAGATATGCAGACACACTGAAATACTCAAGCCACACTTAAATCAGATTTTTCCAGTGCAACAAGAGGAGATAGCTTAAAGTGTTCATGAAGAAAAAATTTTTTTCAAAAGTCACTTCTTTAAAATGTCATTACTGCCTTTCTTTGGTGGCATTTTCTTTTTGCAGATCAATATCACTATTATCACTTTCTTGGTTCCACTGGTTCTGACCGAAACCAATCAGGCAGGAAAAGGTAAGGAGTTTCATTTAATCTATAAATAAATTCACCTAAAAAAGGCATTTTAAAATTTTTACAGGCAATTGATTTCTAGTTCTTTGCCTGAAATGACTCTTCTCTTCTCCTGGCATGCTAAATTGGCGAAGCAGTTTCATATAGGAAAGATGCTCTCAGAAGAATTAACGTTCTCTGCCTTGGCTGATCAATGTAGAAAAATTGTCTTCTTCACCTTAAAATACAAAATCCTCTCCCACACTATACAAGTCAAGGGGGTGGAGGATATGAGTAAAAGAAAAGAAATGCCTCTACAGTAGCGGATGTTTACAGGGGAAATAAACCATGGCCTGGGTCCCAGATCTTTCAGACACCAGTAGATGGGTGTCCTGGATCAGAAGCCCTGTGCTCCACTGCCAGGCCCATCACTTACAGTTGGTGCTGGCCGTACAGGAGATTGGTGACATTTTCCATAGGAGGATAAGCGCTCAATGTTGGAATGCTTTCATTCTACCCAGAGGCACAGCAGGAAACAAAAACATGGTGAAATTCCATATATGGGTAGGTTGGGTGTGGAAAAGATACATGATTGACACTGGCAATGAGGTGCACTTAGGGCCAATAGACATAAGAAAGAAGATGATGCTGTGGGCCCTGGAGCCACCAAATATAATCAGAAAAAAGGGGCAGCCATGACACAAAGTGCTCGATCCATGGAGTCAGCCAGGGTAGGTCTAAGTCCCAGCTCTGCTACACTCCAGCTTCACTGTCAAATAGCAAGACAAGAATATGAAGCGTCCAATGCCTGGCACATCAACACTTCGGTGGTACTGGTCTCCCTTTCTCTCCGCCCCACTCAGTTTCTTCTTCTTTTTTTTTTAATTGAAGTATAGTTGATTTACAATATTGTGTTAATTTCAGGTATACAGCACAACGATTCTTTTTTTTTTTTTTTGCAGATTATATTCTATTATAGGTTATCACAAGATATTGGGTATAATTCCCTGTGCTATAGAGTAAATCCTGGTTGCTTAGCTATTTTAAATATAGTAGTTCGTATCTGTCAATCCCACACTCTTAAACTATCCCTCCCAGACCTCCCCTTTGGTAAACATAAGTTTGTTTTCCATGTCTGTGAGTCTGTTTCTGTTGTATATGTTTGTATTATTTTTTAGATTCTACATATAAGTGATATCATACAGTATTTTTCTTTCTCTATTTGACATTTCACTAAGCATAATATTCTCTAGATCCATCCACACTGCTGCAAATGGCAGTAGTTCATTCTTTGTCATGACTGAGTAGTATACCGCTGTGTGTGTGCGTGTATGTGTATATATACACACACACATCTATATATCTCACACCTTCTTAAGCCAATCCTCTGTTGATGGGCACTTGGACTGCTACTATGTCTTGGCTACTGTAAACAGTACTGCTATGAACTCTGGGCTGCATATATCTTTTTGAATTTGAGTTTTTGTTTTTTCCAGATATATCCAAGAGTGGAATTGCTGAATCATATGGTAGATCAAAATGACTTTGCAAATGATGCGACCAACAGTAGGTTAGTATCCAAAATATACAAACAGCTCATAAAACTCAATATCAAAAAAACCCCAAACAACCCACTCAAAAAATGGGCAGAAGACCTGAATAGACATTTTTACAAATTAGACATACAGATGGCCCACGGACACGTGAAATGATGCTCAACACTGTTAATTATTAGAGAAATGCAAGTCAGAACCACAATGAGGTGTCATTTCACACTTGTCAGAATGGCCATCATCAAAAAGTCTGCAGGGCTTCCCTGGTGGCGCAGTGGTTGAGAGTCCGCCTGCCAATGCAGGGGACACGGGTTCATGCCCCGGTCCAGGAAGATCCCACATGCCGCAGAGCGGCTAGGCCCGTGAGCCATGGCCACTGAGCCTGTGCGTCTGGAGCCTGTGCTCCGCAACAGGAGAGGCCACAACAGTGAGAGGCCCACACACCGCAAAAAAAAAAAAAAAAAAAAAAAGTCTGCAAATAATAAATGCTGGAGGGGTATGTAGAAAGGGAACCCTCCTACATTGTTGGTGGGAATGTAAACTGGTGTACCCACTATGGAGAACAGTATGAAGATTAATTTAAAAACCCACCCAATTTCTATGATGGTCCTTTGTACAATCAAAGTCCCATGTCTTCCAAGGTTTATCTTATTGTTGATGATATTCAAGCGCAGGTACCACGACTAAATTAATGAGTACAGAATTTGAAAGCCCATAGCAACATATTTTTCATTAAATTAGCCTAATTAACTCTATCAGGACCCAGAGAGGTTTTAAAACTAGAACTTACCTGTGTCAAAGTTAATTGTATGCCACTGTCTATTCAATACTTCTGTCTGTACCTAAGCCTTGTGGCCTCAGAAACAAGCTTTACCCTCACATATGCCCCATTAATTCTCTTCCCCCAAACAGTCACCTCAGCACACCTACCGTATTGGCCTGCCACACATACTTTTCTGTTTTTTTGTTTTTCTGGGTTTTTCTTGGGCTGCGCCATGCGGTTTACAGGATCTTAGTTCCCCAACCAGGGATTAAACCTGGGCCCTTGGTAGTGAGAGCGCTGAGTCCTAAACACTGGACTGCCAAGGAACTCCACACCCCCCCCACTTTTTTCTTTTCCTAACAAAGCCCCCGCCCAGTGGCTTTTAGAATACTGTAAATCAGATCTGCCGTATTCCTGACTCCCTGGGCTAGGATCAGGATTATGAATAAAGGAGGCTACTGAAAAGAACTGAGCTTGAAAAATGATTTTAATTGTTATTTTGAATATATCATGGAGGTTTACCACAAGATAAATAATCAAAATAGCTAATGATATAAATAATGACCCCCCACTTCAGGTCTTTGCCTTACCCCGCCTCACTATTTTTATTTGCACCCCAATACCACTAACACCACAACCATCATCACCAGTCCCAACTAGCCTTATTTTTCTCCATAGTACTGGTGGTCCCACATATTTTACTTATTTACTTTCTTCATTTCATGTGTCATGCTATTCAAATGGAAGCTTGAAAAAAATCAATTTGGTTATTTTCACCTCTATACCCTCCATCCCTAAAACACTATCTGGCACAGAGCAGGTGCTCAAAAATATTTGTTGAATGAATGGTCAGATCTAATATTTCTTTGAGATCTTCTCTCTAAAAAGAAGGTGATAAAAAGTAAAAGCTCATATAATATGAAAATTACTAAATAATAGGTTTCAGGGAAACTTCCAAGATAAGTGGTAGAAGAATGTTTCCTACAAACAAAATCTTCTGATAGCAATTCGTGTATGGTTTTTAGACATAAAAAATGGTAAACATGGATATTCCTAGTGCCGTCTGGATCAATGGGCCCAATCCGCTACTCCACTGGACATCAAGGCAACAAAGAATAGGTAAGGAAGAGTGGTATTTAAGACTCAGGAAACAAACAAGGGGAGCTCTATGACTGCCACAGCTTACAGCCTTGAGAAAGTGTACAGGGCTCAGTGCAAGGAGGGGTAACCCAGCGGAAGGCCCAGGGACTCTCTGAGTTAGGAGAGGGACTTGAGATTCCAGAGAGACCAAGGCAGCTAGAACGTGCAGGAAACACTACCTGAGAAAGAAGAACTGCGCAAAGAGAAAACACCAGAGATCTGCAGAGAATCTTACCTGAGTATGCAGCAAAGTAATGTCAGTGCGTATATGTGAGGAAGATACGGCTGCTTCTGTACTACCATGTCAGAGTCGAGTAGTTACAACGGAGACCATGTGGTCCTCAAAGCCGAAAATGTACTATTTGGCTCTTTACAGGAAAAAAATTGGCGACTCTTGACTAACATCATACTTAACAGTAAAAGACTGAACACTTTCCTCCTAAGATCAGGAACAAGACAAGGATGTCCCCTCTCACTACCTCCATTCAACATTATTCTGGAGGTTGTACCCAGTGCATTAAGGCAAGAGAAAGAAATAAAAGGCATACAGATTGGAAGGGAAGAAGTAAAACTGTATTTACAGACAACATGATCTTTTATATTGAAAACCGGATGGACTCTACCAAAAAGCTACTAGAACTAATCAATCAGTTTTCCAGCTTTCAGGATACAAGATCATCATACAACAATCAACTGTATTTATATATACTATAAATGAACAATCAGAAGTTGAAATTTTAAAGTAATACCATTTATATAGATGATCTTACTTGCAAAGCAGAAATAGAGACACAGAAGTAGAGAACAAACGTATGGGTACCAAGGGGGAAAGGGGTGGGGTGAGAGGAATTGGGAGATGGGGATTGACACATATACATTACTGATACTATGTATAAAATAGACAACTGATGGGAACATACTGTATAGTACAGGGAACTCTACCTAATGCACTGTGGTAACCTAAATGGAAGTGAAGTCCAAAAGGGAGGGGATATCTGCATGTGTATGGCTGATTCATTTTGTTGTGCAATGAAGGCTAACACAACATTGTAAAGCAACCATACTCCAATAAAAATTAATTTTAAAAAAAGTATTACCATTTATAATAATAACAAAAATATGAAACACTAATAAATCTGATAAAAGGTTGTCAAGACCTGAATACAGAAAATTACAATGTTGCTGAGAAAAATTAAAGAAAACCTAAAATAATGATGAGATGAACCATGCTTATGGGTCAAAAGACTCAATGTTGTTAAGATGTCAAGCCTCCGCAAATTTATCTATACATTCAGCACAATTGAAATCAAAATCACAGAGTGACTTTTTGTAGAAATGGATAAACTGATTCTAAAAATCATATGGAAACATAAAGGTCCTAAAATAGCCAAAGCAACTATGAAAAAGAAGAAAGATAGAAGACTAATGCAACCTGTTTTCAAGTCTTATCATAATGTTAGTTTGGTATTAACATAAAGATAGACAAAGCAACAGAACAGAATGTCCTAAAACAGACATACAAATGCATGAAAACTGACTTTAATCAAAGATGTAATAGCAATTCAGTGGAGAAAGGATAGCCTTTTCAACAAATGGGGCTGGAACTACTGGATATTCATGTGCAAAAAATTAAGCTTCAATACTATTTACAATAGCCAGGACATGGAAGCAACCTAAGTGTCCATTGACAGATGAATGGATAAAGAAGATGTGGCACATATATATGATGGAATATTACTCAGCCATAAAAAGAAACGAAATTGAGTTATTTGTAGTGAGGTGAATGGACCTAGAGTCTGTCATACAGAGTGAAGTATGTCAGAAAGAGAAAAACAAATACCATATGCTAACACATATATCTGGAATCTTAAAAAAACGGTTCTGAAGAACCTAGGGGCAGGACAGGAATAAAGACACAGACACAGAGGGCTTCCCTGATGGCACAGTGGTTGAGAGTCCACCTGCCGATGCAGGGGACATGGGTTCGAGCCCTTGTCCAGGAAGATCCCACATGCCGCGGAGCAACTAAGCCCGTGCGCCACAACTACTGAGCCTGCGCTCTAGAGCCCACAAGCCACAACTACTGAAGCCCACGTGCCTAGAGCCTGTGCTCCACAACAAGAGAAGCCACTGCAATGAGAAGCCCGCGAAGTCCACGCACCACAACAAAGAGTGGCCCCCACTCGCCGCAACTAGAGAAAGCATGGGCGCAGCAACAAAGACCCAATACAGCCAAATAAATTAATTAATTGAATAAATTTAGTAAAAAAAAAAAAAAGACACAGACGTAGAGAATGGACTTGAGGACACGGGGAGGCGGAAGGGTAAGCTGGGACGATGTAAGAGAGTAGCATTGACATATGTACACTACCAAATGTAAAATAAATAGCTAGTGGGAAGCAGCTGCATAGCACAGGGAGATCAGCTCGGTGCTTTGTGACCACCTAGAGGGGTGGGATAAGGAGGGTGGGAGGGAGACACAAGAGGGAGGGGATATGGGGATATACGTATGCATATAGCTGATTCACTTTGTTACGCAGCAGAAACTAACACAACACTGTAATGCAACTATACTCCAATAAAGATGTTAAAAAAAAATTAAGCTTCAATCCATACCTCCCACCACATACAAAAATCAACTCAAAATGTATATATAGACCTACATATAAGTCCTAAAGCTATAAAACTTCTAAAATAAAATACAGGCGAACATCTTTGCGACACCGTATTAGTTTGCTATGGCATAACAAAACTGGGTGACTTAAACAACAGAAATTTACCGTCTCATAGTTTTGGAGGTTAGAAGTCTGAGGTCAAGATGTTGACAGGTTGGTTCCTTCTGGGGGCTGTGAGGAAAAGATCTGTACCAGGCCTCTCTCCTTGGCTTGAAAATGGCCATTTTTACCCTGTGTCTCTTTACATCGTCTTCCCTATGTGTGTATCTGTCTCTGTATCCAAACTTCCCCATTTTATAAGGATACCAGTCAGACTGGATTAGCACCCATCCTAATGACTCATCTTAACTTGATTACCTCTGTAAAGACCCTATCTTCAGTAGGTATAAATAAGGTCATATTCTGAGGAACAAAGGCTAGGATTCCAACATACCTTTTTGGGGTGAGACATAATTCTGCCTATAATAAACACCAAAAGCACAATCCATAAAAAGAACAAATTGATAAACTGGCCTTCATCAAAAGTAAGACCATCTACTCTTTAAAAACCAGTGTTAAGAATATGACAAGCAAGCCACAGACTGCAAGAAAATATTTTCAAATCACATATCTGATAAAAAAAATTATGTCTAAAATATACAAAGACTCTCAAAAAGCAATAATAATTAACAATTTTTAAAACAAGCAAAAGAGTGGAACAGGTATTTTACCAAAGAAGATATTCAGGTGGCAAATAAGCACATGAAAAAAGCTTCAACATCGTAAGATGTTACAGAAATACAAATTAAAATGACAATGAGATACCACTGCTCATCTATTAGGACAGCTAAAATTGAAAAGACTGGCCAAAAAAAATGGTTATAAAGAACCTAAGGGCAGGACGGGAAATAAAGACGCAGACCTCCTAGAGAATGGACTTGAGGACATGGGGAGGGGGAAGGGTAAGCTGGGACAAAGTGAGAGAGTGGCATGGACATATATACACTACCAAACGTAAAATAGCTAGTGGGAAGCAGCCGCATAGCACAGGGAGATCAGCTCAGTGCTTTGTGACCACCTAGAGGGGTGGGATAGGGAGGGTGGGAGGGAGACGCAAGAGGGAGGAGATATGGGGATATATGTATATGTGTAGCTGATTCACTTTGTTATAAAGCAGAAACTAACAACAACAAAAAGACTGGCCATACCAAGTGCTTCAAGGATATGGATCAGTGGAGCTCTCATACTCTGCTGGTGGGAACGTACACTGGCACAAGTTTGGAAAACACGTTGGCAGTTTCTTAAAACTTTAAACATGTGGCTACGATATGATTTCGCCATTCTACTTTTACGTATTTACTCTAGAGAAATAAAAGTCTATGTCCATACAAAAACTTGCCTATGAATATTCCTAACAACTTCGTAACGGCCCCAAGCTTCAAACAACTCAAATGCCCATCAACGGTGAATGAATAAAATACTGTGGCGTGTAATCCATACGATGGAATCATATTTCACAACATAAGGACTGAACCACTGATGCCTGCAACGACATGGATGACTCTCAAAACGGTTATAGTAAGTAAAAGAAGCCAGTTTTTAAAAAGCACACACTGTGTAAATCCATATATGTAAAATTCTAGAAAATGCAAATAATCTACAGAGCTAGGAAGCAGATAATTGGCTGCCTGGAAATGGGCTTATGGGGAGAGAAGGGCAGGGTGGAGCTGGAGGGAGGCATTAGAAAGCGTCCTGAGCAAAGTTCTGGAGGTGATAGATATGTTCTTTCTTGAGCATGGTAGTGGTTTCACGGGTGTATGCATATGTCAAAATTTATATTGTGTACTTTAAGTACAGTGCATTACATGTGAGTTATGCTCAATAAAGGTGATTTTTAAATGTGTATTTCACATTCAGATGGCCTCCTGTTTCAAGTCCTGGCTCTACCTCTTTCCAGCTTTGTTACCTCAAACAAGTTATCTCTGAACCTCACACTGTCCAAGTGTAAAAATGGTAATTCATAATACTTATTTTCCACAGTTATTGCAGATGTCAGCTGATAACTAACTCAGTGAAACATGAGTTACTCAATAACTTGCAGCTATTATTAATAATAACAATAATAACATTACCCATTCTTACTTAATCTCCTATAAAAGCTAACGTGAAAGATAAGACATACAGCCCGTATTTTTAGAACCTAGAAAGCTGAGTCTTCTCCACTTTCTTCAGTGTTTCAGATAGTGCTAATGTGAATTTTGCTAAATCAAAGGTGCACTGGCAGAAAGTCAAAAGTGTGTTTTTTGGATTGTGAGTTGTGACCTACCCTGGTATAAATGGTTATACAGTCTCAGCAAAATAACACTCTTTCATACATATGTAATCCTTCTTCAATTGCAGTTGGCAAAACCACATTTCAAGTTTTAAACACACACACACAAATACACACACACACACACAGACACATATCAAAACGTTCAACTTTAAAGGTCTTTTTACACATGTGCGGTTTAGGCCATCTAGAAAAAAGCATGCATGATGGCTGTTCTCTCCCACAGACTGGTGGGTAGGCCTGTGGGATTGTGCAAAGAGAAAAAACGGGTCTGATTAATGTCCCCATAATATGTGGATGGAAGACCAAGCGTAGAAAGATGCCCTTAGCACTGCAATAATTCAGTAAAAATGCAAGATACACAAGTACTTTGCTGAGACTTTGGAAAATAAAATAAGGAAAATTTATATGCAAAAGGCATAAAATGTCAAGCCAGTAAGAAGATAGTTTGAAAACATTTAAAACCTATACAGTCAACAAAACAAACCAAAACAAAAACCTCTGGTGTAATCTGACTGAAAAGATCACACCTTCACAGCCATGGATAATGAAAAAGCAACGACATTTTAATGCCTACAGATCTGGTTTGTTGAGGAACAAACACCTTCAAGAACTTTTATCTACTGAATCTCTAAGAAATATATTAATGTCTTTTTTGTAACTCTGAGATTATAAAGTACTCATTTATTCCTAGCACATATTTTCCAAGCTCATAGAAAAAGACAAGGTCTACAGTCCTGCACAGAAATCTCAATTATATGTATGCTGCTGAAAGCCTAGCTTTCTAGGTGTGTATATTTATAACTTTCAGAGGCAAAACAAACATTAGTGAACAAATGACCAAAAAACGAGGAATCAAATGCTTAGATGACAATATAAATGGTGGCCCTTTTGCACCTTTAACTTGTATCATATTGTACATCAACTATATACTTCAATTTTAAAAAACTGAAAAAAAGTTTATAAACGGTAGCCCTCTAGTCTGTAGGTTTTTACAGATATAATAACACCTATAATAATAATGGGTTTCTATTGTAAAGCAATTATACTCCAATAAAGATGTTAAAAAGATAAAAAAATAAAAAGGGTGCATTAAAAGAAGAATTTAAGATAAAATAATAATAATGGGTTTCTAGTATATACAGGCACTAAAGTTTATCTCCATATGTGTAAGGTTTCAACTATACTTAAAGTCAAAATTGTTATCTAACTCCCTTCCCCTACGTGCTACTGCACAGCCCTACTCTGGAGACCTGGATTTGAATCTGTAGAACTTTTTCCTAGATCTTTGATCTTGGGCAGCTTAACTTGACCTCACTCAGTTTCCTCCTATGCAAAACCGGCATAAAAATAGCATATTTTTATTGTGAGGATTAAATGAGATAAAGCTGATAAAGTGTTCAACAGTGCTTTGCAAAAGAAAGTACTTAGTATTAGCTTCTATTTAAGGCAGGCACATTTCCAGTCCTCTGTCTAAACCCTTTGAAAGAGAATAAATCTGAAATGGAGCTGGGAGAAAATTAGCAGTGTATTTCATCCATGTGCGAAAACCAGACTAAAGTGAAAAAAATGCATTTTCTAAATCAATTGTGTGAAATCAATCTGCTTGCCATCATCATCTTAACCACAAATCAGATTAGGAGACCAGAAAATTGTTCCACTGCCTGAAGAATAACCAGTTGACTCAGGCGGAAGATCCCAAATGTCCGTGTTATGCTAATTGAGATGGCACATGAGCGAAGCTCACAGTTGGATAGTATGCAATTCTTCTAACCTATGTTGCTAAGAAAGTCCACATTCTCTCATACAAATTAAGTTGTTTGAGTTTTAAGATATCATGTCTAAATGCTAGGAGCAAACTTAAATGAGTACACACCATGGAGCGGGCAGTTAAAATACTGCCGAAAACCATACACCATGCAATGTACAGGAGACCCGAGTTCTCCATCCCAGCCTGTCTCACTGCTAACATTTTAATGCCAAATGGTTAAATCGATGGTTTATTTTCTCTATAAGCTAAAGGAATATAGATAACCCATGTTTAAAATAAAACAAGCTGGGGAAATATAAGGGAAAATTTCTCATATCCTGCCCCAGCTCATGGAAGCCAGACACTGAAAACAGTATTTTGACACTTTACTTTTAAATACAAAGATGCCATAAAGGAAAGGCTTAATATATTTTTGCTACCATGTTTTGCTACTAAGAAATTTAATTTTCTATACATCAAAAAAGTCATGAGAAAAATTTTAAAAACAATGATAAACTAGAGGGGAATGCAAAAAAAGGACACAGGGTTAATACTCTTTAATATATAAAGAGCTCTTAGATGAAAATAGGAATAAAATATGAATAGGTAATTCACAAAAGAACAATTACAGTCGTTGATACATGTTCAATCTCACTGATAATAGAAAAGATGTACACTAAAGCAATGTAGGATCAGAGTCACCTATCAAATATAAAATATCAATGGTAAGCATATGGAAACTGCCTGGAGAACAAGTTTTCAATATGTATTAAAAGCCCTACAGATTTCTCATACTCCTTAAATTCCCACTAAAGGAATTTTTCCCCTATCCTAAGAAAAAAAAAGTGGAAAAGTACATAAATGAATACATGCATCAGAACACTTTATGAAGTGAAAAACTGAAAGCAACCTAAACGTCCAACAACAGTGGATTGGTTAAATCAATGATGGTGCAGACATGTGGTAGAATAGTTTGCAGCCATTAAGAATGATGCTTTAGATGCAGATTTATGGACAAGGAAAGTCAGTAATAATATATCAATAAACTGAATAAAACCACCTCAATAATGTATATGTAGTCTAATCCCATTGTTATAACATTTTTTACATTGAACAGAGTTTGGAAGGATGTATATGAAAATGTCAACATTAGTACTCTAGAGATTGAATTTTGCCTGTTTTAAATTTTTATTTTTCCTGAGAACAAGACACAGTCAGACAAAGCATAATGGTTAAGAACACAGGCTGTAGAGTCAGTCTGCCTGTGTCCAAACCCTGGCTCCAACATTTACCAGTTGTGTGTCCTTTTTCAAGTTATTTAACCTTCCCATGCTTCCTTATCTGTAAAATGGGGATAACAGTGCCTATCTCACAGAGTTATCATGAGGACTAAATGGTAGATCTCCTAGAACAGTGCCTGATACCTAGTAAAAACTTAATAATGCTAATTATTATTACTGCTTTCTGCCATGTATTACTTATATAAATAATAATAATAATAACATTGAGAACAAGTAAGATGAAAATACCTGGACACTGAGAAGAATGCCAAGAGAATTCAATGAGAAAATCAACGTCTTTTCAGCAAGTGATTCTGGAACAACTGAATATCTGCACACAAAAGAATGAAGTTGGACTGCTACCTTTCATTATACACAAACATCAACTCAAAATGGATTATAGACCTAAATGTAAGAGCTAAAACTACAAAACTCTTAGTAAAAAACATAG
This sequence comes from Stenella coeruleoalba, assembly GCF_951394435.1. Lineage (NCBI taxonomy): Eukaryota > Metazoa > Chordata > Mammalia > Artiodactyla > Delphinidae > Stenella > Stenella coeruleoalba. The sequence continues at coordinate 60,883,990 of NC_137155.1, forward strand.
GAGTAAATCTCAAGTTGGATTAGACATTTTCTGAAATATGACACCAAAAACATAAGTGACAAAACAAAATAACTGAAAAACAGGACTAATTGAAAGCTTTTGCGCTTCAAAGAATACCATCAAGAAAATACAAAGACAACAAACAGAATGGAAGAAAATATTTCCAAATCATATATTTGATAAGGAACTTGTATACAGACTATATAAAGAACACTTAAAACTTAATAATTAAAAAGACAAATAGCCCAATTAAAAATGGGCAAAGGATCTGAATAGATAGTTCTCCAAAGAAAATATACAAATGGCCAATAAGCACACGAAAAACTGCTCAATATAATTATCCATTAAGGAAATGCAAATCAAAACCACGAGATACCACTTCACAACCACTAGGATGGCAACAATCCAAAAAAACAGATAATAGGTGTTGTTGATAATGTGAAGAAATTGAAATCCACATTCCTTGTTGATAGGAATGTAATATTATACAGCTGCTTTGGAAAACTATTTGGAAATTTCTCAAAATGTTAAACGTAGAGTTACCACATGACCCAGCAAATACACACCTACTTATATACTCAGTAGAAATGAAAACATTAAAAACAGTCCACACAAAAACTTACAGAGGAATGTTCACAGCAGCATTATTCATAATAGCCAACATGTGGAAACAACCCAAATGTCTATCAACTGATGAATGGACAAAGTCTTCATTATCAACTGATGAATGGATAATGATATATCCATTAGATGGAATATTATTTGGCAATAACAAGGAATAAAACACTGATACATGCTACAACATGGATGAATCTTGAAGACATTATGCTAACTGAAAGAAGCCAAACACGAAAGACCACAGTGGTGAGCTTGGTCAGCCTGGGCACTTATGGCCTGACCACTGAAGGATTTGCTCTTCCTTCCTTAGCCCACAGACATCCTAGCCCTTTGTGCTCCTTCGATGAGCTTTCATCCCAAGAATATTAAGTGAGGCTATGTGCCAAGGACTGTCCTGGGTGCTGGGATATAAAGAAACCAACAGATCCCCTGCCATAAAAACACCTAGTTGGGCAGGGAGACAAAAAGAATGCAAGTGACATCAGGCCCACGTGGCAAGTGCCTCTAGTGAGGGCCACACCCACAGGAAGAGCACACTTCTACTCAGGAAGTACAGGCAGGTCCCAGCAAAGAGTGCTTCCAGCCTGTGCATTTTAGAGGAAGGGGAGAAATCAAACACACCTAAGTAAAACACACCCAGAAACGTTTAGGGGATGCAAGTATTTCAGAATGGCTGTAGCTCAAAGCACAAGTGAAGAAATCCTTTTATCTCAAGAAGGGGGAAATCACTGAAGGATGTTGAGTCAGATAGTGCTTTGATGAGGTTTGTGTTTTTAAAAAGCAAGCACTAAAAAAGGAAAATCCTAATCCATGAGCCAGACCCAGGTCCCACTCACTAGGGCGCCTTTCAAAAGTGCAATACAAATGTTAGTCTATACTCATTTTGCTATATGTGAATACACTCGTAGAAATTCTAATAACTGAAGGAGCAGCTGTGCTAGCCAAAAGGGGACCAACATCTCCCAGGCACCTTATCCACCAACGCATTTACAATTTCTGCACCTTTTCATTACACCTAAAACAATAACCAAAAATAAACATACAGAAATTCCCCATATTTTTTCTGTGGACAAAAACCAAAAGAAGGTAATTTAATTTTATAAATTCTGGATTTGTTTTTCTGAAATAGTAAGCACGTACAGTGATACAAGGACTTCCAAAACACCAAAATTTTAATAGCTCCTTTTCTCAAAATTGGACACTTAGGACAAATCCCATAGATCTAAAAGCACAGAAATTTGGAGATATTTTAAAATAAAGACAGAAAAAAAACACAGATTCTTGGTTTTACAGAGTAAAAACATTTAGAGTAAAACTGCAGTTACATTTTCTGAAAAGCACACCAGCGCCTCAAATCCAGGCAATTTGTACAAGGATAGACTGTATTCAAACAAGGCCCAAAAGAGTTCAGTCTGTGTCGTACGAATTTTACACAAATCTAAAATTTGACTCTGGGGAGCAAATCAAAATCTTCCTGACAAAGTACAGATCCTATAGTGTTTGTTTTCCTCGTGACTGCCAGGAACATAAAATTCAAAGTCATGTTTTGCATTGCAGTAATTTCTGTACCCTCGATCTGGTAAAACTCTTATGACCAGCGACGGTTGGTGGGGGGGGCAGCTATATTTCTCTGCTGCCAAATGCTTTGCTCTGGACAGAGGCCAATTACCCACAGAAGAAAAACTCCACAAAACTAACATCGGAGGAGGACATATAAGTGAATTTTAGAAAGAGCTCCTCAATCCATCCCTCTACATTCCTTCCTATCTTGCACTATGATCCAGTTATACTGGTAGCCTCACTGTCCATTTTATCCCATGTGAATGAAGCCAGTCATCAAAGGCTGCCCTGAATCTGCACTTTCTCAGTCCATCTCCTTGAGATTCCCACATTCATCGTGCCATAGGCCTTCCTCAAGCTTCACTGAAAGGAACATTTCCCCGAGACTTTGTTGTTTAGAAATGGACTTATTCAGTCTCTTTACAATTTTTTTCTTGAAATCCAGGGCACTCAACTTCTGACAGCTTTGCAGACATTTCCCTAGAAATCCCTACCTTGCTGACTTCTCTTTAAACAAATTATACTCAGTGAAAGTTCTCAGTTTGGGGTATGTTTTTTCCACAGTAACTTTTTTAGAGAAGAGTTAGAGGATGCCATGAGGAAAACACATCTACCTGTTATAGACACAATTCCTGTTTACCATTTATCAAGCACCTCCATCAGGGGACAAGACACAACATCAGATACCATACAGGTAAGTGATAAGCAAAACAAATGCTTATTCTCTCCTTCCTCTTATCTTTTTTACATTTTCAGAGCTTCCAAAATGCTTGGCTGAAGCATTTTATGCACCAATAAAAGTTATTTTAACACACAATTTGAATTCCAGTAATGTTTTATTTGACATTTTCAATTTTTATCATCAGCTGACACTCTCCTGATGTCTGTCAACAAAACTTAGGAACACAATAATTTTTCTTAAACTCACAGAATCCTGAATCTAGGAGTGAAATTGGTCCTATTTCAGGAAGACTACATTTACATGCCCTTCTCTCAGGAAAAAAACAATTTACCTTTGTGTAAAATTTCTGAAGAGGAATATTCCATACTCTCTCTTTTAATATGTCCCTGATCTCTCAATATACCAATCAGATTTTTTTTATTCCTAATGTGTAACTTAAATATATAATCAAGTTAACCCAGGGACCTAGTATTTGTTTTTATTCTCTCCACCCAAAACCCCTATTATAGTCTCTGGCACATAGCAGGTGGTAAGCAAATACTTAATGAACACCCATAAGAGAGAAAAAAAATGAACAGAGGGAGACATGGAAGAAACGGCAGAAGAAAGAGCAAGAAGGAGGAAGGAAGAAAGGAAAGGGAGAGAAGGAAAGAACAAATAAATACTAAGAAGAATCAAACATGAATTCAGCATTCAAGCAATTAACAGTAGGTAGCAAAGATGTGAAATGTACATAAATAATCATAATACAAAGTAGAAAATATTAAAGGGCTACAGGTAAAATGTTGGGGAAAATCAAAAGAAAGTTATGTAATTTCTAGATAAGAGAGATCAGGAGCAAGTCAATAGAGAAAACATTTGAGGTGCCTTGAAGAACAGGTAGAATTCAGACAAGTGATCATAAGGGGAAAATGTAATCCAAGCAGAAGTCATGAATGTGAGAAATCACAGGATGAGAAATAAAAGTATTTTCAGGGAGTATAGAATACGGAAAGGAGTTCCTTTAGTATCCAGGCTTATAATGATACAGCAGAAGTATTACTAATGATTTGGGAGACCATTTGAATGAGTAAGGAAATGAATGAGTGAACAAATGAATAAACAAATGAATTAGGTTAGGCCTGGCACTTTAACAATAAACGAGGAATATGAATATGGCTTCTACTATAAATCTGCTGATGTCAATTGCAAATTACACTTCTATCTCTCCGTAAGGGATCTTTTGGGAAAGGCTTCTTCCATCAAATTGGGTCTACTTGAATTTAAAAAAATGAATGCCAAAGCAATCTTGAGAAAAAAGAACAAAGCTGGAGGTATCACACTCCCTGACTTTAGACTATACTACAAAGCTACAATCAAAACAGCACAGTACTGGCAAAAAAACAGACACACAGATCAATGGAACAGAATAGAGTGTCCAGAAATAAACCCACATACTCATGGTCAATTGATCTACAACATAGGAGGCAGGAATATAAAATGGAGAAAAGAAACTCTCTTCAGTAAGTGGTGTTGGGAAAACTGGACAGTTTCACGTAAAAGAATGAAATTTTATCAAAACATTTTCTCACACCATATAAAAAAATAGGGCTTCCCTGGTGGCACAGTGGTTGAGAGTCCACCTGCCGATGCAGGGGACGCAGGTTCGTGCCCCGGTCCGGGAAGATCCCACATGCCACAGAGCGGCTGGGCCCATGGGCCATGGCCACTGAGCCTGCGTATCCGGAGCCTGTGCTCCACAACGGGAGAGGCCACAACAGTGAGAGGCTCGCGTACTGCAAAAAAAAATAAAATAAAATAAAAAATAAACTCAAGGGACTTCCCTGTGGTGCACTGGTAAAGAATCTGCCTTACAATGCAGGGGACCCAGGTTCGATCCCTGGTCAGGGAACTAAGATCCCACATACTGCAGGGCAACTAAGCCCACATGCCACAGCTACAGAGCCCACACGCTCTGGAGCCCATGCACCACAACTAGAGAAGAGAAAACCCGCATGGCACAACTAGAGAGAAGCCTGCACGCTGCAACATTGAGCCCGCACTGCAACAAAAGGTCTGGCATGCCTCAAGGAAGATCCTGCCTGCCACAACTAAGACCCAACACAACCAAAGAAACATAAAATAAATAAATAAACCCAAAATGGATTAAAGACCTAAATGTAAGACCAGAAACCATAAAACTCCTAGGAGAGAACATAGGCAGAACACTCTTTGACATGAATCACAGAAATATTTTTTTGGATCTGTCTCATAAGGCAAAAGAAACAAAAACAAAAATAAACAAATGGTACCTAATTAAACTTAAAAGCTTTTGCACAGCAAAGGAAACCATCAACAAAATGAAAAGACAACCTACTGAATGGGAGAAAATATCTGCAAATGATATGACTGATAAGGGGTTTATATCCAAAATATATAAACAGCTCATACAACTCAATATCAAAAAAACCAAACAACCCAATCAAAAAACAGGTGGAAGACCTAAACAGACATTTCTCCAAAGAAGACATACAGATGGCCAAGAGGCACATGAAAAGATGCTCAATATCACTAGTTATTAGAGAAATGCAAATCAAAACCACAATGAGATATCACTTTGTACCTGTCAAAATGGCTATCATCAAAAAGTCTACAAATAACAAATGTTGGCAAGGATATGGATAAAAGGGAACCCTAGTACACTATTGGTGGGAATGTAAATTGGTGCAGCCACTATGGAAAACAGGATGGAGGTTCCTCAAAAAAGTAAAAACAGAGCTACCATACGATCCTGCAAGTCCACTGCTGGGTATATACCCAAAGAAAATGAAAACACTAATTCAAAAAGATGCACACACCCCAGTGTTCATAGCAGCATTATTTACAATAGCAAAGATATGGAAGCAACCTAAGTGTACACCAACAGATGAATGGATGAAGAAGATGTGATCTATATATACTATGGAATATTACTCAGCCATAAAACAGAATGAAATTCTGCCATTTGCAACAACATAGATGCACCTAGAAGGTATTATGCTTAGTGAAATGTCAGATAGAGAAAGACAAATATTCTGTGTTATCACTTATATGTGGAATCTTAAAAATAAAACAAATTAATAAAACAAAACAGAAACAGACTCACAGATATAAAGAACAAACTAGTAGTTACCAGTTAGGGGAGGGAAGGAGGGAGGGGCAAGACAGTGGTGTGGAATTAAGAGACACAAACTACTATGTATAAAATAAATAAGCAGCAAGAATATATTGTACAAGACAGGGAAATGTAGTCATTATTTTATAATCACTTTAAATGGAGTATAATCTATAAAAATATTCAATCACTATGTTGTACACCTGAAACTAGCATAACATGTAAATCAACTGTACTACAATAAAAAAGAATGACAATTTTAATTATTTCACATTTGCATGCCATTTTATTTGAATCCCAAGGATATGGGAAATCAATATGAAATAGATCGTTACTTACCTGTTACCAATACAGAAATCCAGTGTGAGTTTGCTTTCCGTGCCTTTCTTTTTATTTCTGATATTTTCTAACATTTAAAAGTCAACAAATAAGGCTCTGTTCCTATTCTTCCACTTGCCTGTTTGTTCCCCACCATTTATTACACGTACACGTTAAAGACTGGCCAACCAGTGGGTCAACTAAGTACTTCTCCTGTTGGCTTTTATGGCTGAGTTATTTCTATTAAAGAACTAAGAAATAGGACACGCCACTGCACAACTGGTCCTGGCAGAAATATTGACTCTAGAGTAAGATGGATAAAGCAAAATCATATAAAAGCCGGTGAGATTAGTGAAAGCTTTAACATACAGCTTACAATGGGGGAAATCTCTTCTGACAGTGATGTTTGTTAAAGATTATATTTGCTGGGCTTCCCTGGTGGCACAGTGGTTGGGGGTCTGCCTGCCAATGCAGGGGACATGGGTTCGTGCCCTGGTCCGGGAAGATCCCACATGCCACGGAGCGGCTGGGCCCGTGAGCCATGGCCGCTGAGCCTGCGTGTCCGTTGCCTATGCTCCGCAACGGGAGAAGCCACGACAGTGAGAGGCCCGCATACCGCGCAAAAAAAAAAAAAAAAAAAAGATTATATTTGCTGAAAAACAACCTCAGCCACTATCAAGTTCTAACGGAGTTTTCACTCTACGTCAAACTTCCTATACAACATGACGATTTATTTTCATGCATCAGTTCAAATAAAATTTTAAACATACATCAGAAGAACTTAATCTCTTTTTTATGTACACAAACGTTCATAGCTGATTTATTTGTAATAGTCCCAAACTGGAAGCTACCAAGACATCTTACAATGAGTGAATGATTAAACAAACTGTGGTCCATCCGTACCATGAACTACTACTCAGCAATAAAAAGGAAGTATTCTCATGCACAACAACTTAAATGAACCTCAAGGAAACTGTGCTGAGTGGAGAAAAAACCAGTCATAAAATGATACATGCTGTATGATTCCATTTATGGAACCCTCATTAAATAAAACTATAAAGATGAAGAACAGATTAGTAGTTGCCAGGGATGAGAGACGGAGGAGAGGAGATGAATATAGCTATAAAGGAATAACATGAAGGAGTCTCATAGTAATGGTACAACAGCCTTTTGGTTGTGGGGGTCATTACACAAGGTTATACATGTGACAAAATTGCATAGAGCTACACTACACACACGTGAATGAGCGCACGCATAAAATCTGAATAAGCTCTATGGATTGCACCAATGTTAATTTCTTACTTTTGATATCACGCTATAGTCATGTAAGATGTTAACTCTGGGGGAGGCTAGAAGATGGATGCACAGGACTTCCCTGTACATTTCTTCATAACCTCCTATGAATCTATTATTATTTAAAAATTAAAAATTTTTAAAATATATGGTCAATTCATATCAGAATGTGTCAGAGGATCACTTCTGCTGAACTCCAACAGTACTAAATCCAGTACTGAGCGCAGATTAAGGTACAAAATACAGCAGCCCTCTGTATCCAGGGGAGATTGATTGCAGGACACCCCCCCCCCCCCCACCGCACAGATACCAAACTTGCAGATGCTCACGTCCCTTATGTAACATGATGTAGTACAGTTGGCCCTCTGTATCCTCGGGTTCTGCATCTGTGGGATGAATCCATGGTTGGTTGAACCCATGGATGCAGAACCCACGGATATGCAGGGCTGACTTTAAATGCTTTTTGAAGAAAGGAAGGGAGAGAGGGAAAAGGGAGGAAGATGTACAACATCCCTAGCAGATCTAAAATTGATGAAAACCTGATTTGGAGAACGTTACAAAGTTGTCTTAAGTTTTCAGTATACCTTTATACAATGGGGACACTACCATCAACTTTGTAAGGTAGTTGTGCGAATTAAAGAAACATCCATGGCATTTACTAAGAGCTTGGGAATCAGTAAGTATTCACTCTCTTCCAGTAAGCATAAAAAAAGAAAAAAGAAAATTCTCCATCATTTTATTCTTCTTTCCTTATTCTCTTATTGCATGACCTTATTTCTTGATAGAATTATTTCTTCTTCCTTCAACAACCATCAGAGACAGCAAAGATTAAACATAAAATCAGAGCTCATTTCATCCAGGCACATCTGTTATAAGTATGCCTAAGTTTAATCACTGAACTACAGAGTCACAGTTCTATAAGCTCTCAGAAGCACAGAATCCCATACACAATTCAGCCACGGGGCTGAAACGTTATAGCACTTTAACAAGAGCCATGCTTTGAACATTTAACACCTAAGCTCTCTACCTCTGTCTTCTTCCCAAGGTAACCGCAATTCCCCTTCTCTCAGTGAATATAATCTCCCCTCACCTTTTTTTTCCTTTCAGTGAATTATTATAACCTGCGCAGATGGCAAACAGAACACCAGAAAAGCAATGCCTTCAAGTACCCGCCCAACGAGGGAATCCATCCAGGGGACTTAAAATGTCACAGTCGAGCAGGTCAAGGACCAGCAAAGCAGGAAATGGTCCCAGGATCAGCTGACGGAGAGGCAAATATCCCAAGGTCACTGGGTCCTTGCTGACCTCAAGGGTCAAAGCAGACACAGCAGAAAATGGGCAGCACACTGACAGTCATCTTCGTATCACGTTGCCATCTTTTCAGAAAACACTTTCCTATCTCTAAATGTGCCTACTTCTTTACATTAATTTTATGTTAGACACCAAAAAGACAGTATAAGAGAGAGGTCAGACACAAGCACAGACTGAAACCCAAGGCCAGGGGCCAGGGGGGTGGAGAGGAGGTGGAGGTGGAGTACAACACTAGGGAGTGGGGAGGGACACTCAGTAGAAACCGAGGAGCATGAAGTCAGGAAGCAGGGGCGTGTATGTATTCATGGCGTGAAGACATCACTGAGACGGCCGCCTGCTACCACTCAGAGCACGAGCAGCTGATGCCAGCAGGGCTGGCTGAGGCTTCCAAGATGGGACAGACAACCAGAGGAGCCTGGCAGAAGTGGGAGGTGCCTGGGAGAGCGGGAACAGCAGCTCCAGGTGAGCCAATTCTAATCGCGTCAGAACTGAGGCAGAGCCATAAGGTAGGTTCGCCATGGGTGAGATTTCACCACAGTGGGGAAAGGATGGTTAAGGTCAATTATTGGCTGACTCAGACTGGCTTGCCTGTAATTACTCATTCAGCACCCATGTTACGGATGCAGTTCCCAATCCACTCTTACAGGCAAAGGTCACACAGTCAGGGTGGAGGCCCCCCTCCACCGATCTGTTCACAGGGGAGCACGTTCTCTTTCAGTCTCTTTTTGATCAGAAGGGGTAGGATCAGAACACCTACATAGCTGTGTCTTTTCAGGCCAACCAAGCCCTGGCAGTGCGTTTCCTTGTAATAACTTCCCGGGAATTCGCTCCACTAATGAGACCCCCTCCAACCGACAGCTGGTTACACAAGCTGCTCTCAGAGAACAAAAGCTGCATGTTGAAGTAACCAGTATTCCCCTACATGCACACACATGCGCACACACAACGGTACAATCCAGAAACTGTGGTCAGAATGAACCCAGCACCAAATAGAACAAAGGCTGCCTCCAGCTTAGACTCAGAATTCCCACTTTTTCCTTTGCCAGGTCCACAGCCTGTGCTATACGTATGTTCACCCACAGAGCAGAGGTGGCCACAACCTGCAATTCTGGGTGAAATGTGGGAGCCCCGTCTTCTGGTCTGCCACCTTCTCTTCTCTCTCAACAGCCACCACAGAAGGGACTCACTGTCCAACTCAGAACATCAAGAACATACCTCATCCCTCTAAGAACAGCATTCTGCTGGGACAACAGAATTCCAACCGAATCACTCACTGATCTGGTCATATTAAAGCAACTGTCACCACTACCCACCTATTAGAATGGCCAAAATCCAGAACGCTGATAACACCAAATGCTGGAGAGGATGTGGAGAAACAGGAACACTCATTCATTGCTAGTGGGAATGCAAAATGGTTTAACAACTTTGGAAGACAGTTTGGTAATTCCTTACCAAACTAAATATACTCATCTTACAATTATCCTCCTTGGTATTTACCCAAATGAATGGAAAACTCGTCCACACAAAAACCTGCAAACAGATGTTTACAGCAGCTTTATTTATAATTGCCCAAACTTGGAAGCAGCAAAATGTCCTTCAGTAGGTGAATGGATAAACTGTGGTACATCCAGACGATGAAACATCATTCATTGCTAAAAAGAAATGAGCTATCAAGTCATGAAAGGACACGGAGGAAACTTAAGTGCATATTAGTAAATGAAAGAATCCAATCCGAAAAGGCTAAATACTGTCTGACTCCAACTATATGACATTATGGAAAAGACAAAATTACGAAGACGGTAAAAAGATCAGTGGCTGCCAGAGGTGGGGGAGGAATGGATGAGTAAACGGAGCACAGAGGATTTGGGGGCAGTGAAATTACTCTATATGATACCGTAATGACTGGATACATGTCATTATGCATTTGTCCACACCCATAGAAAAAACAACTCCAAGAGTGAACCCCAATGTAAACTGTGGACTTTGGATGATAGCGACGTGTCAGTGTAGGTTCCTTGATTGAGAGTGGGGAGGCTGTGTGTACGTAGGAGTAGGGGTATGTGGGAACTCCCTGTGTGTTCCATTATTCAGTTTTGCTGTGAATCTAAAACTCACTTAAAACAATAAAGCTTATTGATTAAAAAAAAAACACTTCAGAGACTGACAAAGCCAAACCAAAACAAAAATACTGACATACAAAATTAGTGGTGTGTTGTCTGTTTATGTGTGTGTTCGAATAGATACTAAGTTATAGCACTCTAAAGGAATGCTGGTTTTACCAGATGTGGCAAACTATAAGACTTCAAGTAGGTCAGAAATGAATGCAACTGCTTCAGTTTTCTTTGCAAAGGCAAAGGAGCCCATAAAAAAATGGTAAAGAGGCTAAAGGAGGGAGTTTTTATCAATCAAAAACCACAACTCTGATTCTCTATCAAAATGAGCCTCACTGCTATGAGCTGCATTGCAAACTACTGCAGGAAAACTTGGAAAAGGAATTGTTTTTTATCTGTTAGGCTAATGTAGTGATTACCATGTCCTCAAATTCTTCACTTTACATTTTCAGAGCAGCAAAAATATGATATAATAAGTCTTACACTGAAACCACATTAATTAAATCTTCAAAAACTAATCGGAAAGAAAGAATAAGCAAGTCTTCTTGGGATTTTGACTTAATCACCTTTAGGGACTAAAGGTAGGATTAGAATTAAAGTATGTCCTTAACAAAGAGGGTGATGCAAAAGCAGTCCTGGTCAGTTAACAGCTAGAGCAGTGCTGTCCAATAGACAGATACTGCCAGTCACATACGGCATTTTAAACTTCCTAGTACCTACATTTAAAAAAATAAACAAATGAAATTAATACTAATAGTATATTTTATTTAACTCAATGTAGCCAAATGTTTACCATTTTAATATGTGGCAGCAGCAGCCGTATTTCAAGGGATCAATAGCCACATGTGGCTAGTGGTTACACATATTTTGACTTTCAGTGGAAACCTAAACGGTCCCAAGCTTCCCCTTCTCAAATATTAATTTATTCATTCAAATACACTTATTGAATCTCTTCATACATGTCATTATTCTTGCTACAAGGACTTCACCAGAGGAAGCAGTAATAGATTTAAGTCACTGCTTCAATCTATGCAAACCTTAAAAAAAGGTTAAGATCTATTTTAGTGTGAAAACCAGTTCAACTTCAATTTTTATTATTATTAATTTTATTTCCAGTTCATATTCTTCCCATGTTGTTTGAAAAAGCAAAGAATTTCTCATCTCAAGTTTATCTTTGTGATTCATAGTGTTGTCGTACATAGTTCTGTCTTAACAATAATCTACAGATTTTCAAGATGCAGAATAAATCAAGAAATATCATGTGCAGGGGGCTTCCCTGGTGGCGCAGTGGTTGAGAGTCCGCCTGCCGATGCAGGGGACACGGGTTCGTGCCCCGGTCCGGGAGGATCCCACATGCCGCGGAGTGGCTGGGCCCGTGAGCCATGGCCGCTGAGCCTGCGCGTCCAGAGCCTGTGCTCCGCAAGGGGGGAGACCACGGCAGTGAGAGGCCCGCGTACCATGAAAAAGAAATACCATGTGCAATGCTGTTTGGGGCCTGCATAAAAAGTGGATGTAAGTGCAGTGAGAGGCGAGAGGAAAGGAAAGGAGCAGAGGAGAGAAAGCTGAGGTGGAGGGCAGATATAACATCATTTCATACAAATAAATTCAAGGAATCAAGAGTTTAAGAGCAGGATGTTCATACTGAATGACTTTCACCCAAACAGGTGATGTGACCTGGGTTTTAAAAAACTGTGTAAATGTTATAAAAGGGGTTTTCAGAGCAATGAACCTTAATTACATGCACCAATACATCTGAAAGAACAAGAAAGCAGAGTTTAGCCATTGCATTTGTGCATTTTAAAGACTGTCGCTTAATAAACACATAATGGGCCTTCCTATTTCATTGCAGCATAACTTATCCCAGCAAAGAACCAGAAACAACCTAAATGCCTATCGTTAGGAGAACACCCCAATTAATTATGATTACCCATATTATGAATTTTTTTAAAGAGGTAAATTGTTATGAGCTGACATATAGAACTTTCCAAGATATCATTGAGTAGAAAAAGCAAGTTGCAGAAAAATACCTATTATATAAAATATGTATACATCCCATGCTGATGAAAGTTATACTGAGGAGGAATCTGGGAGAAGGATGGTTGAAGGGACAGACAGGGAGTCAAAGGAGATTGGACACTTCAGCCTTCTCAGCAATATTTTAATTTCTTTATAGAGAATGTATTCATATTTTACTTGCAGAGAAAAAAAAGAATTTAAAACAACAAGGCACACCCTCAAATGTGCTTATCCAAGATCAAAATTTAATACATTAGAACCCACCATACTCATGCTTAGCTGTTTGTGCTCACCTAAGAATAAAGCTTCTCCCACTATATCCATGTGTGTATTTGAACATGTGGATGGATTCTGAATACAGAGAAGTAGTTCCTCTGAATTGTTATTTTAAAAAATTCAGATCTCTGCAAGTCTTCTCACGTAAAACTGAACACATCAGTATGCTTCTACAGATCTGTGTATGAATCAGGGTCTTGGTGATACTATGAAATAAAATAAAATGGAGAAATAAACCAGATGAGCTTGATGCAAGATTGCAACTGTGATTCACAGCTCTTCATCATCTTTGATCAACTTTATAATAAACCCGATTTAGAATTTATAATAAATCTGATTAAGAATTTATAAAATAAATGCTAACTGCTGAAGATGCTGTTGTCATTTGCTAATATGGACCTCTTCTCCCTCCACGGGAGGACGACACTCCTCCATCCACTGATGTTGGATTCGGCCATAAGATTTGTTTTATCCAAAGGAATGTGAGTCATGACATACACTGCAAGGAAGCAAAAGCTTTAAAGGTGACCAAGTGGTTTGTCTTTCTCTTGCTTCTGTCCTCACCACAAGAGGCACATCCCACACAGCCTTTGAGCTACTTTACAACTTTGTAAACTGTGGATAACTGATAATAATACAAAATAATCCTTGTCTATAGACATGCAATTACATTCTGTCTGGTGGAGAATCAGTCGACTTCCCTCCTCCACGGTGGGAGAAGTTTTGCCCGGCCATTTGCACATTTCTAATCTATAAATGTGTCTATTCTTTGGATTGTCATCTGAACTGCTTGTAACTTCTTACCAGTTCCCTCATTAATAATGAGTTAATGAGAAAATCTTTAACACACGTTTATTTTACTTATGAATGAGTTATAATTTTACTTTTTTAAAAAATTATCTTAACAGTGTTAATATGCGTTAGATAATTTTACTATGCATTTAATCCTCCTAACAGCCCCATCTTTTACTAATGATGAAATGGAGACCCAGAGATTAAACAACTTGCATAACGCCACACAGTGATAAATAGTAGAGCTGGAAATCTAAACTCGAGTCTAGTTGAGAGAAGCGCCACTATTCTGAGAAAGGAGTGATTAGTGTGGAACTGGAATATCGCGAAATCAGAGAAATATCAAGGTCCAGTTCCTTTGTCATAGGAGGGAACTGGGGCACAAAGGTCTAAAGATTTTGTGCATGCCACACAGCTTATTTTGGGTAGAGACTAGAACTCAGGGCTCCTGACACCCAGCCCAGTGATCTTGGGCTCAAGGAAGAAGTTGAATTTGACCAGGGTCTCGATGGATAAGCAGAATCAACAGAGTTGGCAGGACACAGGAAACAGACGTAAGGGCACAGTGTGGATATGTGGTATGGCAAAAAAAGGGAAACCCCACCACCATCACCACAAGGTCCAAGGGCAGGTACAGAGCAGGGGGTGTGAAAGTGGGAGGAGGTGGGCAAGGAGGCTCTGTATCCAGACGTTGTCAGAGGCACCAAAGAGCAGAAGCCACAGGTGTGTGTTGGAGGAGCAGCTCTGCTTGGTGGAAAAACACCAAGAGGCTGTGAAGTGAGCTCTCTACTTTCCTAGAGTCAGGAGATGAGATGCAAGGCTGTATGACCTTGGGCACAACCCTTCACCATATGAGCTTTTTGCCTCACCTGAGGCTGAACAAGATGACATCTAAGATTCCTTCTAGGACCAAAGCTACAGCAAGGTCAAAAGAACAGATAAGATTTAAGATTCCTCCTAAATTGATGGTGGTGGTGTGTTGCATTATAACTGCATGCGTTACAGAAATCCAGGATGCCATAACTAGTTAGAAAAGCCATGTGCTGTCCTGGAGAAAACAGGCTGCATTGAGGGGTTTTTTGAAGAGGAGTGGAAACCCCAGGGCTTAAAGAGGAAAACAAAGCTACTTGCTGTCACTCCACTGAGTGTTAGGCTCTGTCTCAGATCAGCAGGAACTTCACAACAAGTCTAGGCTGCTTTTTTTCTGGGTTAATGTGTCACTATCAAGAATTTCTCACACCCTGAGAGTTTTCCCATCTCTCTGCCACCTGGGCATATCATGCTCCTCACAACTGCAAGGCAAGAATCGGGGTCACAGCGAATCCATTCACTGCCAAGGGTGTGTGGAGACAGCCACTGCCAGGAAACAGGACCTTGATTCCCAAAAGGCACATGTGAAATACAAAATGAATGCATAAAGAGAAGTGATCAGACTGGAGGGTACAGAGCAACTCTACCTAGAAGGAATGATCAGTCCTGATTCTCTTCTCATAGATTAAAAGCTACCACCCCATAGCCACATATATATCGTTATGAAAACGATAAAGACACACACAGACAGCGTCCTCTCAGCCATCTACACACCAACCTGTTGAGTCTCGCTATTCACAGAACGGCCAAGGACCCGGGGCACCAGCATCATCCATTAGAAATTCAGAGTCTCAGGCCCTATCCCAGACCTACTAGATCAAAATTTGCATGGTAGCAACCTTGCCAGATGATCAGATTAAAGTTTGAGAAGTGCTGCTTGCAGAGTGTCTAGGAGTGATGAGGCAGCAAAGCATGGGTATACAAAGTACTAACAAGCAAACAGATGGAGATGGGGAAGACCAGGCCATGGACTGGAAAACAGCAGCTCTGTTACCAGCATAATCCATTCAGAAGGTGACTTCTCCAAACTCATCCTCAACTGAGACCAGCTGACAACTCTAAGACCTTCCCACGGTGAACTGAGGACAGAACCCACAGACAGGGAGAAGCAAGAGGGGAGGGGCTGTATCTCTCCTGATTGCATCCCAGCAGAAGCAAACGTCAGTTCCCAAAGCTGTCTTAGGATGCGGGATGCACTGTGGTGAATTTGCTGTCTCTTTGTGACTCAGCCACAGCTGAATGAGCTTAAAGAAAAGGGAGAAGCGAGCCATGAAATATAGTAAATTACAGCTTAATCGTCCCTACCCTGGAATTCATTCAGTAGTTTTAACGAACTTACAGTCTGGAAGGCAGGGTGAAGAACACATATGGAATATGTTAGCAGCAAGCATGTCATGCCACCCTGTGCATCAGAGAAGCCCAATTCCCTTTGTCATTAAAGGGATAAATGTCCTTCCCCCGTCAGTACTTTGGCAAAGGAAAAAAAACAAAAATTGCTTTCCATTATTGCTGTTATCTACTCTGAAGTCCCAAAGAATGCAGATTGTCAACGGCTTATTACAGTAAGAAGTGGTTCCCAAGACACAGTCAACTCCCATAACTTATGCCCTCACCTTGCACCATGTAGGCAGGCGAAGGCCAAGGGCCCTGGGCCTTCACTGTGCAACTCCAACTGGTTCGTTCTCTGTGGGTTACTTCCTTTGGCTTGACCCACAGACCTTAGAGAGGTGCTCAAATGACTTGCATCTAATTCAGGTTAGAGGAAAATCTAGAGACTCCAGGAAGGATACTGAGTTAGCCACAGAAAAAAAATATGGCACCTGGGTTTATTAATGCACTCAGGCTGGACATGGACATTCAAATAGATCCACAAAAGGATACAGTTTATGCTCTTATACTCAGTTCCCACCAATCGCTATCAGTAATTCTCAAATTATGGGGTGCCACCCATCAGTGAATAAGAACATCAGTTTGCTGGGTCACAGTCAACATTTTGTATGTTAATAAAACAATAGAGGAGATAGGTTCAAGATGCCAGAGTAGAAGGAGGTGCACTCAACTCCCTCTTGAAAGAGCACCAGAATCACAACTAACTGCTGAACGATCATCGACAGGAAGACACTGGAACTCACCAAAAAAGGTACCCCACATCCAAAGACAAAGGAGAAGTGCAATGAGACAGTAGGAAGGGCGCAATCACAATAAAATCAAGTCCCACAACCGCTGGATGGGCGACTCACAAACTGGAGACCAATTATACCACAGAAGTCCACCGACTGGCATGAAGGTTCTGAGCTCCACATCAGGCTTCCCAACCTGGGGGTCTGGCAACAGGAGGAGGTATTCCCAGAGAATCAGACTTTGAAGGCTAGCAGGATTTGACTGCAGGACTTTAACAGGACTGGGGGAAACAGAGACTCCACTCTTGGAGGGCACACACAAAGTAGTGTGCACACCAGAACCCAGGGGGGAAGGAGCAGTGACCCCATAGGAGACTGAACCAGACCTACCTACTAGTGTTGGAGGGTCTCCTGCACAGGCAGGGGGTGGCTGTGGCTCACCGCAGGGACAAGGACACTGGCAGCAGAAGTTCTGGGAAGTACCCCTTGGCATGAGCCCTCCCAGAGTCCGCCATTAGCCCCACCAAACAGCCTGTACACTCCAGTGCTGGGTCGTTTCAGCCAAACAACCAACAGGGAGGGAACTCGGCCCCACCCATCATTAGACAAGCAGATTAAAGTTTTACTTAGCACTGCCTACCAGAGCAACACCCAGGTCTGCCCACCACCAGTCCCTCTTATCAGGAAACTTGCACAAGCCTCTTAGATAGCCTCATCCACCAGAGGGCAGACAGCAGAAGGAGGAAGAATTACAATCCTGCAGCCTGTGGAACAAAAACCACATTCACAGAAAGATAGACAAGATGAAAAGGCAGAGGACTATGTACCAGATGAAGCAAAAAGATAAAATCCCAGAAAAACAACTACGTGAAGTGGAGATAGGCAACCTTCCAGAAAAAGAATTCAGAATAATGATAGTGAAGATGATCCAGGACCTTGGGAAAAGCACGGAGGCAAAGATCAAGAAGATGCAAGAAATGATTAACAAAGACCTAGAAGAATTAAAGAACAAATAAACACAGATGAACAATACAATAACTGAAATGAAAAATACACTAGAAGGGATCAATAGCAGAATAACTGAGGCAGAAGAATGGATAAGTGACCAGGAAGACAGAATGGTGGAATTCACTGCTGCCATAAAGTACAGACTAAAGAAAAAAGAATGAAAGAAATGAAGAGAGCCTAAGAGACCTCTGGGACAACATTAAACACAAAAACATTCGCATTATAGGGGTCCCAGAAAGAGAAGAGAGAGAGAAAGAACCAGAGAAAATATTTGAAGAGATTATAGTCGAAAACTTCCCTAACATGGGAAAGGAAATAGCCACCCAAGTCCTGCAGAGAGTCCCAGGCAGGATAAACCGAGGGAGAAGCACACCAAGAGACACAGTAATCAAACTGACAAAAATTAAAGACAAAGAAAAATTATTTAAAGCAACAAAGGAGAAACAACAAATAACATACACGGGAACTCCCATAAGGTTAACAGTTGATTTCTCAGCAGACATCCTACAAGCCAGAAGGGAGTAGCACAATATATTTAAAGTGATGAAAGGGAAAAATCTACAACCAAGATTACTCTACCCAGCAAGGATCTCATTCAGATTCAACAGAGAAACCAAAAGCTTTACAGACAAGCAAAAGCTAAGAGAATTCAGCACGACCAAACCAGCTCTACAGCAAATGCTAAAGGAATTTCTCTAAGTGGGAAACACAAGAGAAGAAAAGGACCTACAAAAACAAACCCAAAACAATGAAGAAAATGGTAATAGGAACATACAAATCGATAATTACCTTAAATGTGAATGGATTAAATGCTCCAACCAAAAGACACACGTTCACTGAATGGATGCAAAAACAAGACCCGTATATATGCTGTCTACAAAAGACCCACTTCAGACCTAGGGACAAATACAGACTGAAAGTGAGGGGATGGAAAAAGATATTCCATGCAGATGGAAATCAAAAGAGAGCTGGAGTAGCAATACTCATAGCAGATAAAATAGACTTTAAAATAAAGAATGTTACAAGAGACAAGGAAGGACACTACATAATGATCAAGGGATCAATCCAAGAAGAAGATATAACAATTATAAATACATACACACCCAACATAGGAGCACCTCAATACATAAGGAAAATACTAACAGCTATAAAAGGGGAAATCGACAGTAACACAATAATAGTGGGGGATTTAAACACCTCACTTACACCAATGGACAGATCATCCAGACAGAAAATTAATAAAGAAAACCAAGCTTTAAATGATACATTAAACAAGTTGGACTTAATTGATATCTATAGGACATTCCATCCTGAAACAACAGAATACACTCTCTTCTCAAGTGCACATAGAACATTCTCCAGGATAGATCACATCTTGGGTCACAAATCAAGTCTCAGTATATTTAAGAAAATTGAAATCATATCAAGCATCTTTTCTGACCACAGCGCTATGAGATTAGAAATCAATTAAAGGGAAAAAAATGTAAAAAACACAAACACACGGAGGCTAAACAATACATTACTAAATAACCAAGTGATCATTGAAGAAATCAAAGAGGAAATCAAAAAATACCTAGAGACAAATGACAACAAAAACACAACGATCCAAAACCCACAGGATGCAGCAAAAGCAGTTCTAAAAAGGAAGTTTATAGCAATATAAGCCTACTTCAAGAAACAAGAAAAATCTCAAATAAACAATCTAACCTTACACCTAAAGGAACCAGAGAAAGAAGAACAAACAAAACCCAAAGTTAGTAGAAGGAAAGAAATCATAAAGATCAGAGCAGAAATAAATGAAATAGAAACAAAGAAAACAAGAGCAAAGACCAATAAAACTAAAAGCTGGTCCTTTGAGAAGATAAAATCGATAAACCATTAGCCAGACTCATTAAGAAAAAGAGGGAGAGGACTCAAATCATTAAAATTAGAAATGAAAAAGGAGAAGTTACATCAGACACCACAGAAATACAAAGCATCCTAAGAGACTACTACAAGCAATTCTATGACAATAAAATGGACAACCTGGAAGAAATGGACAAATTCTTAGAAAGGTATAAGCTTCCAAGACTGAACCAGGAAGAAACAGAAAATATGAACAGACCAATCACAAATAATGAAATTGAAACTGTGATTAAAAATCTTCCAACAAACAAAAGTCCAGGACCAAATGGCTTCACAGGTGAATACTATCAAGCATTTAGAGAAGAGCTAACACCCATCCTTCTCAAACTCTTCCAAAACATTTCAGAGGAAGGAACACTCCCAAACTCATTCTATGAGGTCACCATCAGCCTGATACCAAAACCAGACAAAGATACTACAAAAATGTAAGATTACAGACCAATATCACTGATGAATATAGATGCAAAAATACTAGCAAACAGAATCCAACAACACATTAAAAGGATCATACACCATGATCAAGTGGGATTTATCCCAGGGATGCAAGGATTCTTCAATATACACAAATCAATCAATGTGATAGACCATATTAACAAAGTAAAGGATAAAAAACATGTGATCATCTAAATAGATGCAGAAAAAACTTTTGACAAAATTCAACACCGATTTATGGCAAAATCTCTCCAGAAAGTGGGCATAGAGGGAATCTACCTCAACATAATAAAGGCCATATATGACAAACCCATGGCAAATATCATTCTCAATGGTGAAAAACTGAAAGTATTTCCTCTAAGCTCAGGAACAAGACAAGGATGTCCACTCTCACCACTATTACTCAACATAGCTCTGGAAGTCCTAGCCACGGCAATCAGAGAAGAAAAAGAAATAAGTGGAATACAAACTGGAAAGGAAGAAGTAAAACTGTCACTGTTTGCAGATGACATGATACTATACATAGAAAATCCTAAAGATGCCACCAGGAAACTACTAGAGCTAATCAATTAATTTGGAAAAGTTTCAGGATACAAAATTAATGCACAGAAATCTCTTGCATTCCTATACACTAACAATGAAAGATCAGAAAGAAATTAAGGAAACAATCCCATTCATCATTGCAACAAAAAGAATAAAATACATAGGAATAAAACTACCTAAGGAGGTAAAAGAACTGTACTCAGAAAACTATAAGACACTGATGAAAGAAATCAAAGATGACACAACAGATGGAGAGATATACCATGTTCTTGGATTGGAAGAATCAATATTGTGAAAATGACTATACTACCCAAAGCCATCTACAGATTCAACACAATCCCTATCAAATTACCAATGACATTTTTTACAGAACTAGAACAAAACATCTTAAAATATGTATGGAGAGGGATTCCCTGCTGGCGCAGTGGTTAAGAGTCCGCCTGCCGATGCAGGGGACACGGGTCCGTGCCCTGGTCTGGGAGGATCCCACGTGCCGCGGAGCGGCTGGGCCCGTGGGCCATGGCCGCTGGGCCTGAGCATCTGGAGCCTGTGCTCCGCAACGGGAGAGGCCACAACAGTGAGAGGCCTGCGTATGGCAGAAAAAAAAAAAAAAAAAAAAAAGAAGATGTGGCACATATATACAATGGAATATTACTCAGCCATAAAAAGAAACGAAATTGAGTTATTTGTAGTGAGGTGGATGGACCTAGAGCCTGTCATATGGAGTGAAGTAAGTCAGAAAGAGAAAAACAAATACCATATGCTAACACATATATATGGAATCTAAGAAAGAAAAAAAAAAATGGTCATGAAGAACCTAGGGGCAAGATGGGAATAAAGACATAGACCTCCTAGAGAATGGACTTGAGGATATGGGGAGGGGGAAGGGTAAGCTTTGACAAAGTGAGAGAGTGGCATGGACATATATACACTACCAAATGTAAAATAGATATCTAGTGGGAAGCAGCCGCATAGCACAGGGAGATCAGCTTGGTGCTTTGTGACCACCTAGAGGGTGGGATAGGGAGGGTGGGAGGGAGGGAGACGCAAGAGGGAAGAGATATGGGAACATATGTATATGTATAACTGATTCACTTTGTTATAAAGCAGAAACTAACACACCACTGCAAAGCAATTATACTCCAATAAAGATGTTAACAAAAAAAAGAACCTGCTGTATCGCACATGGAACTCTACTTCACTTTGCTGTACAGTGGAAACTAAAACAACTTTCTAAAACAACTATACCTCAACAACATAATTAATTAATTAATTAATTTTTTTAAAAAGAAAATGAATTGAGTTCCATCTCAGTGCCAGGCACTGTACTAAAAGCTGTGAAATGATGGTGTATTATTTTTCACCTTCTACAAAAATAAATAAATAAATAAAAATAAAACAATAGAATAGGAAATATCAGATGTAGTCACCGGTAGTAAGATAAAACTTTTATTTCCGTGTGAGTGTGAGAGTGTGTGTGTGTGTGTGTGTGTGTGTGTGTGTGACAGCATATGTGTGTGTGTATGAGTATGAACACAGACTGAGCCACAGTGTGTGTTCACGTGTTTTTCACTGTGGGTCACAGTAAGCAAGAAAGGTACTTGCTGCCTTACAGCACCTGCAGATTGGCCCCTTGCTGAAAAGAGAAGGGAAGAATAATGGAAGAGAACAGGAAAAACCAGTTTCCTCATATAATAAGCTTCTATAAACAGACAGAGGAAGAAATCAAGTCCTCCTGTGGCCAGACAGATGGGACTGGAGCTTCTAGGTACCCCCCTCTTTCCTCCGTCCCCTCCTCCAATTACAGCTCAATCAGAAGCCACATCTCATAAACCTCACTAAAAGGAAGAAAAGCTGATTTGTGCCTCGCACAGAGGTGCCAATCTGGCGTGTGGACTTCCCTTAGCAGTAGAAGGAAAAAGAAAGCCTCAACAACGCGGAGATCCTTTTCTTCAACAGAGTTTTCATTAAGGTCCTCGTTCTGTACAAAGATTATTTTCCTTTTCTGCCCTGGGTATGTTCATGGTAGCCCCCACTCACAAGGGCACAGGAAAACTAAACAGAGGAATTAAGAAGATGTCTGAATCATCTACATCAGAATGATTGTAATCAGCACTTACGATGAATTTTAATGCAAACACCAAGTCATAACCCTGCTTTTGTCACCATATCCCAATGTCCCCAAAGTCAAACACAGAGGCAGGATAGCACAGGGCTTAAAGGTTTGGGGTCAAGAGCCAAACCAACATCATTTGGAACCAAGTCCAATTATTTTCTACCTTGAGAAAGTTATATTCTCTAAGACTCTGTTTTCTCACCCATAAAATAGGGACAGTAATAGCCCCTACCTTGGAGGCTATAGCAAAAACTAAATGAGATACACGTGGAAAGCACATAACCCAGTGCCAGGAACATAATAACTATCATGTATTATCATGTATTATTATGGCTATTATTATTATTATTACCATCACAGTCATTAGCATTTCAAATCAAAGTTTGACTTCTCCTCAGCCTAGCTTGTTTGTTTTGAGATCTATACCACTGGTGTAGATTTTGAAGTGTGAGAATAAAAAAGAATATTTTGTTATAATTGTTTATTGTAAATGAATTGCACAATGATGGGTCCCAAAACTCAATCCCCCAGAGAAGTTCCCATTTTCCCCTGGGAAACAAACACCCTAATTCTTCTGCCTTTAAAGGAGTTGCCAAAAGTCAGAAAATCCACGTACTTGAGAGTTTTTATCTCTGAAGAGCCAGGAGCTAGAAATTCCAACAGGATGGCTCCGCATCTGCCCTAGGATGGGAGTACATTAGCAGAGGGCTGTTCGTGCCTCTCACAGCCACAGATACCAGCTGCTGCTGAGGAAATGGGAAAAGCAACCCCACTTTTCAGCTACAATGCACCTGGTCAATTGTGAAATCCGACTTGAATGGAGAGAAATCTCATCTTGACTCCATTTGGCATTGAGCACGAAGGGTAGCCTGGCCTCCAAGGAAATGCCAGAGGCGGGGAAACTCAGAGAAAATTCAACCAACAACCAACTCAGGCAGTGGAACCGTGTTCTCTGAGTGCCAGGCCGGCCTTACTGACACCTATTGTAACAGTTTTTCAAAACAAGGACAGCTCTACTCTCACATAGCTTGCTTCAGAAATGACTTTTCCTCCTATAAGTGGTGTTCCTTTGTCTGACAACCACACATGCAAGAAACAAGAACAAAGGAGGAAGCATCTAAGCCACCAGATCGAACACATTCACACATCCACCTGCTGCAACATACTCATCCTATGAGTTTATTAGGGAGACAAAAATTAGTAGGAGGGTCTTTTCTATGAAGGAATTTATCGGACTGTTATGAAGAGAAACAAGAATTCAGTTGACAATTGTAACACTACAAGTACGGATGAGGTACCAGGGAGGTACAGAGGAGAAACAGAACTCAGAGGGAACTCTATAGCTTAGATGCTTGTATTAGAAAAGATGAAAGTTTAAAATCAATGCTCTAAGTTTCATCTTAAGAACTTAGAAAATTAAATGCAAAGTAAACAGAAGAAATAATCAAAATAAGAACATAAGGCAATGAAATATAAAACAGATAATCAATAGAAAAAGTTAGGTTTTTAAAAACATTAACAAAAGTAATAAACAAGCCGTGAGACTGATCAAGAAATAATGAGAAAAAAGCACAAATTACCAATACCAGGAATGAAATCCACTGCGGATTCTGCAAACATTAAAAAGATGGTAAGTAACACTATACCAGTGAATATCACGACACAGATGAAATGAACAAATTTCTTGACAAATACAACTCATCAAGAATGACATAGAAGAAATAGAAAATCCAAATAGCCCTATTCCTATTAAGGCAGTGGTTACTCAAGCGTGGTTTCCAGAATGGCACCATCAGGTACACCTGGGAACTTTTTGAAAGGTAAATCCTCAGGCCCCACTCCAGACCTACGGAATCAGAATCTGGGGGTCTCAGCAAGCTGTGTTTTAACAGGCTCTCCTGGTGATCCTGATACCATTTGAGAATTGCTTGAATACCATCTTCCCACAAGAAATGCAGGCCCAGATGGTTTTGGCTAATAAATTTTACCAGACACAGAAAAAAGAAAAATACCAGCCTTACAAAAACTCTTTGAGAAAATAGAGGAGAGAACACTTCTCATCATTACTTTTAAGTTCTACTCCCTTATGGAAGATGTAGGAGATTTTTTAAATCCGCCCTTTGATTCTTGTTTTGAAGTGACTCTTAGTTTCTTTGGGATGAGCCATTCTGAGAGACAATAGGTCCACAGTGCCCAGGTGGCCACACCGCGTGCCTTCAAGTAGAGAAGTCTTTATGAACTGTCTTCTTTCCTTTTCTTGCAGCCCTGAGAGGAGTGATTATCTACTTCTCTGTGCAGCAGCTAAGGCTCGAGGCTCACCCACAAGGATACCCACAGCACCGTGACCCTGCCTTAAGCTGTCATACCAAACCTCATCAAGCCAGAGCAGACACTGGAGCTCAGATAACAAAACTGATTAAAATCGACTATCTGCTCATGTTATTCCCTCTAAATAAATACCCATACGACCTTTCCACATCTGCCTATTTTCGCTTATTCATCCTGGAGTCTCAGCTCAGGCATCACCTCCAGCAAAAGCCTTAACTGAACCCAAACTAAGCAGGGTTTGGGTTCAGTAAAGGGTAGGGTAGAAAGGGTAGAAACCACATCTTACTCTTTTTATTTATTTTTGAATGTCTCACAGTACTTGACCATCACATACCTGACACTCAGTAAACATGAAGTGAAATAAAGAGTCCGCAAGTGGAGTCAGGCCAAAGTCGACAACCATAAATAAAATATGCTTAACTTGATTTTACTCAATACTTGTGGTAGAACTCATTTTTAAAACTAAACACCTCTCATGTACTCTTCATTCAACCTCTCGATAACACTGTCGATGCAAACCACGTGGACTGGCTTTCATTTTGCATACTTGACCTCCCTTTCTAAAAACTCTGGTGGGTGTGTTAGGTGTCTGCCCATTGACCTGTGCATTGCAGGACCTCTTTGAGAATGAATACAGGGACCAAGAGAGCAGCAGTGAACAGAAGACACCTAGAATCTCTGGCTAAAATGGCTGGATTCCTTCTTTTAGGTTCTTTCTACAGACCTGTACTTTATCTTCACGCTTTGCGGATCAGCCGGAAGCAAAAGGCGGCAACTTCTCCCACCCCCTGCCCATAATTTGCTGGCGCCATTCCAACTACTCCTCTGCCACATGTGATCATGAAGAATTAATCTCCTGTGCAAGTAGAATAAGTCCTTGAGGGAGGTCAAGTTTTGCAGAGAACATGCAAGGTCTCATTCTTAATTATGATGAAGAATGGCATTCTGTGGCCGTTAATTTTTATTGGAAGGCAGGGCATTATATTAACAGCTAATGTTTATTAGGCACTTACTATATACCTAGAACTGGGTCACATACGATACATACATTGTCTCATTTAATCCTTATCAACAACCTTATGAGTTAGGTACTATCAGTAGCCCATACCCTGAGAATATTTACGTTTAACCAGCTGAAAAATCACAAAGTTAAGGAGGGGTGCAAATGAGATTTAAATTTAGGCCTCTCAGACCCCCAAATCTATGCTCTGAGTGCCAATGCTGTATTGTCTTGCTTAGAGACTTCTGGTGTAATTATGCCCCTACAAGGTCCCATGCAAACCAATGGCAGAAGTAAGTCACTGATATCAAGGAGGAAGAACCTTCCACCCCACCAATTTAAAGATCAAAAGTACCCTTTAAACGTGATTCATTTTCCACATAAGAGACTAATTTAAGGAAATTTTCTTTCTATTCAAAATAATGGTGCTAAATGAAAAGCAATTTAGCTTTACAATGGCTTCATCAGAACCTCATCTGTCAAATCCCTAAATCATGCTCTCGGAACACATTTCTCAACGCAGAGAAATCAGCAGGGGAAAGGAGCAAATGTAAAGCAAACAGGCAAAAGTATGAAGTTAGTGTGATCTAACGAGCATAAGCTACAGTCTTAATGAATAGCTGTGCTCGTGGGCCACCACCAACACCATCACCACCAGCATCACCATCATTGGTATTGTTATTATAAAGTAACTTCATTCCCAAGGGGGAGCACCATGACCTCTAATGAATGAGGCTTCTGTTTACCCATCAAACAGGCACTGTTTGTATTACCAAAAGGGTTAATTTTCGATCTTTCTTAATAATGGGTCATGAGTGAGCAGTGGTAGCTAGCAAATATATTACTCTTACTAACAACATAGTACACTAGAATTAGTAAAATTATCACAAAATCATGACAACGTTATTTGGAATTATGGACTTGGCGTACCAGCAGAAGTGATCACACACCTCACGGTCCCCGTTGCACACACCACATTCTTTTCTTAAGCTATTTAATTGTTGTGCTAACTCTAAGAAACTCTTGATTATGATGTAAATGATAAAACGTACCTTAAAGGTTAAGAAGCTGATTATTAAAAAGTCAACCATTTGTATTTATATCAGAGGGCAACAAGACAACAAGGGCAACCCTATCCCCTAGCGGCTAAGCGCTGCAATTCACAAACTCACAGCGGAGAGGAGCTTGCCCTGTGACTCCAGATAGAGCCAAGCTTTCAGAGGTGTTGCACTGGCTCTGGACGTGTATGAATATCAATTTTTGTTGTCTTGTGTACTAAGTAGGAATCCATCCCAATTTATATTGAGGCTCACTTTGTAGTTACCAGCTTTCACTCAGATTACTATGATAATTAACTTTCTCTAGCCCCGCATGTAAGAGATGGGACTTGATTTCTCAGTAAATTTGTTCTGTTTTATTGCCTATGTAACAATATGCAATAATATCAAATTATTTCTTTTAAGATCTGCGATTTTAGGTCTAACAGACTATAACAGCATGTAGAACTTATGACTTCTGATTTGTTTCAACACAGAGTATACATAAGCCAAACAATATTACCCCTTCAAGACAACTTCAAAATGTCTTTTAATGCATGATTTAAAGTACTTCAAAATTTTTTCCTTATAAAATTTAAATGCATCTAAACACCTGTAAAGTTGTATATGTCAGCTCCATAAACTATGAAACAGAATTCATAAATCTGCTACATAAACAATGAATCATAGGTCAAAATAGTAATGTTAATAATAATGGCCAAAATACTCTTTACACTTACTAAAAGCCAGCAAGTGCACTTGAATGTGTTTAACCTTTATCTCATTTAACCCTTACAACAACCCTGTGAGGTAAGTACTATTATTATTCCCTCTGTACAGATGAAGAAAGTAAGGCTTAGAGCAAGGTTTCTCAACCTTGGCACTGTTGACATTTTGGACCAGATAATTCTTTGTTATGGTGGGGATGTTCTGTGTATTGTAGGATGTTTAGCGGCATCCTTGGCCTCTATCTACCAGATGCCAGTAGTATGTCCCACTCCCAGATGTGACAACCAAAAATATCTTCCACACTGCCAAATGTCCCCTGGGGGAAAAATCGCCTCCACTTGAGAACCACTGGCTTAGAGAAATTAAGGAATTTACTAAAGGTCATATACTTAAAATAGTAGAGCAGGGATTAGAAGCCAGGCATGCTGAGTCTAGAAGGCATGCCATCAACCAATATAACATAGTGCTATTCACTTTGTGATAGTTTAAAGGACATATATTTTCCCTCAAAAAAGAAAACTAAATATGAAGATGAACTATGAGTGTCTTCCTGTGGAAAGATTTTCCATGACTACACCAAACTGGACCCTTCCAAGTTTTTTTTCCTAATTAAGGCCCATGTCCCAGTGGCTGTTGACCTTGCATAGGACTCCCCTACCCGACCTACTCCAACCTTCTTTCCAAAAGATGGTCACCAATCACTTGGTTAAGGCTGATTCCATTCTTCAGTAAGAAAGACACAATCCCTGCCCCTAAAAAGCAGGGCCATCTGCTTCCTACCAGTTCCCTTACTTTACCGTGCTCTGTCTCATAGTGCAAGCCATTTACACAGTGGCCACTGAATGCTGGTTTCTCTCTGAGGGATCCCCCGAGCCTTCAGTGACTAGGCACTTTCCAAGTACCAAAGCCTTCCTATGTGCTTCACATATACTATATCATTCTGGGCTCCCAAGAACCCTAGGAAGTATCATTATTTTCACCTGACCTACAGGAAACAAAGGTTCTGGTAAGTACTCATATTTCAATCTAGAAATGGGTGACTCCAAACTCCTGCTCTTGACCCAACTTTCTGCCCTTCTTTCATGGATGAGCAAAGACTTCAGACATGCCTCTTCCAAAGCACATTCTCGGCTCAGTCTACTCCCTCCAGCTTGCTTAGGAATTTTCATGCAGGTTCCCTCTCCTCAAAGTTATGGGAATAAACAATACAGTGCAGAGAGTCATTCTACTTGTGCAGAGACAAAGGGAAAAATTCAAGCAGTGATCTCATGAATTTTGAAAAGGCATTATCATATTAAATCAGAGGGTAGGAAAATACAGGACAAATTTTCCTTTATCTGATTCTATTTTGCTGTTTACTTTTTATGCATAAAGAGTTTTGTATTCATGTATGACTGATTACATTGCTCCAAAGCACTTTAAGCAGTTAAGTACTAAAACAGACGATTTTGAAAAAAAACCTGGTGGTAGAGGTGAAGGATTTTTCCCCTTTCAATCACATTATTTAAATATCACTGTTGCTTGTTGGGTTTTTTTTTAAGTCTTCATTGAATTTTCCTGAGAACTTCAACTTGTGGGTTGAGGCCAAATATGAAAAATTTCACATGTAAAATGTCTTGATGAGAAAATAAAAATTGGCAGAGTAGGGAAATGAACTCCAAAAGGCATATTTCTCTGACCCTTTGATTTTATTCAGCTTTAAGCTGCTTCATTTGGGGGCGGGGAGGTTCCACAGCTGTAAAAAATTATAAAACCACCAGAATGGAAAAAAAAACAAGACATTTTTAGCATCTCAAATACCTGCCTTTAAACCCTAGCCCAACCATTTCTCTGCTTTGTGACATCAGTCAAGTTACTTATTTTCCCTGGGTTCTTCATCTGTAAAAGGATCACCGTGAAGATTAAGTAAGATAATGCATGTGAAGCCCTGCCACATGGTAAACACACAATAAATTTAATCAATAAAATGCCTTTTAGACATATCTATGTTTTTGCCAAAGTTTATGTTTTGGCATTTGTCCTTTTAATGTCCTTCTCATGATTAGTTCACACTATTTAGGTGAAATTAGAAGTATCTAAATCATGGGTAATCTGGCTGGTGGCCAAAGGACCATCACTATGAGGCCAGACCATGTTACCTGCCCAATGATCTCCATGCTAATCAGCAATGTTGCTCCTCCCCAATGATTCAGTTATAAGTCACAGAGTGCTTGTCATCACTGGAAAAGTTGTTTGGTGGTCTCCGTTTTCCTGTAGAAAACCTTAGTAATTAGAATCAGAGAGTATCATTCTCCAGCCAAAAGGAACCACAGAAATTCTTGTGTTCAACCTCATCCCTTTATACATGAGGACACTGAGATCAGAGAGGAGTAAACTGAAAAGCTAAACTAGCGACAGAATACAAGTCTGATTCTTAATCTTTCATCTATACCAGTGGTTTTCAACCAGAGATGACTTTGCCCCCCAAGAGACATTTCTGGTTGTCACAACTAGGTATAGGGGATTTGCTATTGGAATCTAGTGAGTAGAGGCCAGGGATGTTACAAAACACCCTACAAAGCACAGGACAGTCCCTACAATGAAAACACCAATAGTACCAAGGTTAAGAAACTCTGATCTACACTAGTGGACCCAGTGTCTCCCGATACTCCAAAAGCTGCCTCTTAAGCTGCTGTTGGGATTGGACTTGGTCCCAATTTGGAAGCTCTCACCAATGATTGAATCAATCAAGTTAATTCTGCCTCTTTAGTATTGAAGGCTACTGGGATTAGGAGGGATTTATAGACTTGCCTATTTGGGCAACTGAAAGTCTGGGCTTAACTTCTGAAGCACAGTGACATGCCCAGCATGAATGCTGCTGAAGTCTTAAAGAAGCACTTAGGTCTTATTAGGCAATCTAAGAAAATGATTCTCAAAACACCACAGAACAGTCAAATGATGCACACCACACAGTTATCAAATATTCAGAATAACGCACCACAAACAAATACATTGACACTGCACTAAACATCTCCAGGACTAGTGGTTCGGATGGAGGAAAGGTAGAGATTGAAGTACTGATGTAGAGCAAAAACACTCTGAGTTTCCACCCAAAGCTAGAGACCCATATTGAAAGAACTTAAACAGAAAAGCAGAGTCAATGATCCAAGCAACTGCATATGTTTTGATTCCTGTCCATGCATGCCATCTGGCTTGCTGACCTCATAGGTCCCCACCCTGGCCAGTGTGAGGGCCAAATAGAGCCTGAGTGTGGGAGTATGTGGTGATCTACAAGTATGAATCATTTATCAATCTGAGCTTATTTACCCGCAGTTCCACCTGGTAATTCTGGCTTTACTTCTGACCCATGGTCGAAATACATGAAGGATCCCAATCTGATACACTCATAAATTCAATCCACACTAATAAATACTAATCAGGTCCAAGGCATCATGCTTTGGGGGAGCATAGTCCCTACTCAAAAAAAAATCACAATGATGCCAAGAAGAATGACATGCACCCAACTAATTCTTGTACATAGTTCACAGGCCAACAGCCGCGGCTTCAGAGCCGGGAAAGGGTGGGGAGCATAGCAAGAAGCGGCGCCCCTAGCCCCCGACCCGCGATGCTCCGCGGAGGCGCCGGAACCTCGCCGCACCCTTCCCCAACACAAGCGACCTCTGAGCCCGCCTGTCCCGCGGACCCGGGCACAGCTCCGGCCACCGGGACCCAGGACGGAGGCGCGGGGCGCGGGGCTCGGCCGGCGGCGGGCGCTGGGGCGGGCGGGGATTCCGGCTCCAGCCCTGAGGCCGCGCGGACCCGCCACACCCACCTCCGTCCCCGCCGCCAGGAAAGCCATATGTTTGTTTTTTAGGTCCCTGAGTCTGTTTATGTTTTCTCAATGATTTCAGTGGTGTGTATTTTTTGGTTCCACCTGTAAGTGATAGCATACAATACTTGTCTTTCTGACTGACTTACTTTACTTAGTATGATTACCTATGTTTATGTTTTACCTATGTTTATCTATATTCCTGTAAATGACATGATTTCATTCTTTCACACAGCGGAGTCATATACCACTATGTACATATATCACTTGGTTTTTATCTGTTCATCTGTCCATGGACATTTTGTATCTCTCCACATCTTGGGTATTGTAAATGGTGCTGCCGGGCACACTTGTGTGCATGTGACTTTTCTTTGGAATTCTGGTTTTCTAAACATATACTCTTAGGGGAGGGGATATGGGGTTATATGTATACATACAGCTGATTCACTTCGTTATATAGCAGAAACTAACACAACATTGTAAAGCAATTATACTCCAGTAAAGATGTTGGAAAAAAAAAAAAAAAACTACAATGAGGTATCACCTCACACCAGTCAGAATGGCCATCATCAAAAAATCTGCAAACAACAAATGCTGGAGAGGGTGTGGAGAAAAGGGAACCCTCTTGCACTGTTGGTGGGAATGTAAATTGATACAGCCACTATGGAGAACAGTATGGAGGTTCCTTAAAAAACTAAAAATAAAACTACCATATGACCCAGCAATCCCACTCCTGGGCATATACCCAGAGAAAACCATAATTCAAAAAGAATCGTGTACCAAAATGTTCATTGCAGCTGTATTTACAATAGCCAGGACATGGAAGCAACCTAAGTGTCCATCAACAGATGAATGGTTAAAGAAGATGTGGCACACATATACAATGGAATATTACTCAGCCATAAAAAGAAACGAAACTGAGTTATTTGTAGTGAGGTGGATGGACCTAGAGTCTGTCATACAGAGTGAAGTAAGTCAGAAAGAGAAAAACAAATACCATATGCTAACACATATATATGGAATCTAAGAAAGAAAAAAAAAAAGGTCATGAAGAACCTAGGGGCAAGATGGGAATAAAGACACAGACCTACTAGAGAATGGACTTGAGGATATGGGGACGGGGAAGGGTAAGCTGGGACAAAGTGAGAGAGTGGCATGGACATATATAGACTGCCATACGTAAAATAGATAGCTAGTGGGAAGCAGCCACATAGCACAGGGAGATCAGCTCGGTGCTTTGTGACCACATAGAGGGGTGGGATAGGGAGGGTGGGAGGGAGTGAGATGCAAGAGGGAAAGAGATATGGGAACATATGTATATGTATAACTGATTCACCTTGTTATAAAGCAGAAACTAACACACCATTGTAAAGCAATTATACTCCAATAAAGATGTTAAAAAACAACAACAACAAAAACACACATGCACCCCAATGTTTACTGCAGCACTATTTACAATAGCCAGGACATGGAAGCAACCTAAATGCCCATTGACAGATGAATTGATAAAGAAGATGTGGTACATATATACAATGGAATATTACTCAGCCATAAAAAGGAACAAAATTGGGTCATTTATAGAGACGTGGATGGACCTAGAGACTGTCATACAGAGTGAAGTAAGCCAGAAAGAGAAAAACAAATATTGTATATTAACACATATATGTGGAATCTAGAAAAATGGTACAGATGAACCAGTTTGCAAGGCAGAAATAGAGACACAGATGTAGAGAATAAACGTATGGACAGGGCTTCCCTGGTGGCACAGTGGTTGAGAGTCCACCTACCGATGCGGGGGACACGGGTTCGTGCCCCGGTCCAGGAAGATCCCACGTGCCTCGGAGCGGCTGGGCCCGTGGGCCATGGCCGCTGGGCCTGGGCGTCCGGAGTCTGTGCTCCGCAACGGGAGAGGCCGCGGCGGTGGGGGGCCCACGTACTGCACAAAAACAAACAAACAAACAAACAAAAATCGTATGGACACCAAGGGGGGAAAGCGGGGAGTGGGTGGTGGTGGTGGGATGAATTGGGAGATTGGGATTGACATATATAACTAATATGTATAAAATAGATAACTAATAAGAACCTGCTATATTAAAAATAAAATAAAATTCAAAAAAAAAAAAAGAAGACAGGCTCTTCAATAAGTGGTGCTGGGAAAACCCGACAGCTACATGTAAAAGAATGAAATTAGAACACTTCCTAACACCATACACAAAAATAAACTCAAAATGGATTAAAGACCTAAATGTAAGGAAAGACTGTTAATGAAGAAGGGATGATAGAAAACACAAGGCAAATATGACCGTCAGCAAGGAGTTGAGCTTGACTAGAACTCAGGGTGAATGAAAGAGCATAACAGAGACAAACAGGAAAATTGAGATGGAGGTAGATGAAGAAACCCTTAAAATCCCAGACAAGAAGATAGTCTTTACTAGCTGAAAGGAAGCCAGTGGAGGTTTGTTGCTGTTGAGTTACTGTTGCTTTTTTCTAAACAGATGTGACACCATCAGAGACACTGTGGAAAAAGGAATCAGACATGGGTAAGCAGAACGGAGATGAAGAAACCAGAAGACCAAGAGTGGTTAGGAGGCTATTCAAGACCCTAAGAGATGGATAATGAGACTGGACCGAGATGATGAGAATGAAAATAGTGTGGAGGAAAAGCCCACCACCTGTTAGAGACCCACGTATCACAGGTGAAAGGGGAGAACAAAAAGGAACAGTTGAAGAAACACACACAACAGCTCATATAAAAGGACTCAAAAGTGTTGATCCTGGGTGAGTGGGAGAATGGTAGTAATCATCAGACCTGAAGATGGAAGAGAAAAGAAGATTGAATTGTGCCTAGACAATCCGCCTGATTCAGAAAATGACAGCTCGATGCCAAGGTCATTCCTGTTACTAGTGTCTAAATATACTACCCAGACTCAGTGCCGGAGCTACTCACTCCACCTCTGAGGGAGAGAGCACCCTCTCGCCATACCTCGTTCCCAACCCCTGCTACACAGACTCTGAGTCTAGATCCCTGCACCTGTGCTGCCCAGACTCCTGCTGATCTATTAAGAAGGCGAATAGGGCTTCCCTGGTGGCGCAGTGGTTGAGAGGCCGCCTGCCTCTCATGCAGGGGACACGGGTTCGTGCCCCGGTCCGGGAAGATCCCACATGCTGCGGAGCAGCTGGGCCCGTGAGCCATGGCCGCTGAGCCTGTGCATCCGGAGCCTGTGCTCCGCAACGGGAGAGGCCACACAACGAGAGGCCCGCGTACCACCAAAAAAAAGAAGGCGAATGAGTGAGTGAGGGATGATGAGTGGCAGTTGCCTGATACTTTGAAATCTGACCAAACTATCTATGTGGACCCTCCATCACCCTCCTTTCTCCCCTGGCTGTTTCACCTGAAATCACAGTACTTGTAGGCCATTTCCCATGTTAACTCCCTTGGGCATTAGCCTTTGTGGCTAATTCTCAGCGTCCATCTGTGATTTGTGCCCTAACCAGACCACTTTGCTCCTTTCTCTGGCATTCTGTCTGCCACCATTCATTGTAAAGTCAACCTGACTCAGCTGGCAAACTTGGAATGTAAACTGGACATATTCTCATAGCTGATGCACACATTCCTACTACTTTGAGAATTTTAGTCATCGCAAATACATATAGGAAAATATTTTTTAAAGGACTTTATTTCTTAGAAGATCCTCTTGCCCCTGATTTCACCACTAATACTTGGGCTCTAAATGTCAATACTACTGAGTAAGTAGTAGTGTGTAAGACTGGTTATCCATAAGCATGCACAAATATGTGCGTTGATATACCCTATCACCCCTTCAACTTCCCCCACAAGTTATCTGACTGTCTTTTTTTACCACAAAGGTAGGGGACAACATCCACCGAGTCTATGTCAGTGACGCCAAAAGAGCTTCAGGACTCACCAATGAGTCTTAATACGTCCGGAATGAAACGGGACACAGTTCAGCAAAAGATGCACCTGCTAACACAAGAATACGAGTGCTTGGAAGACAGCTTTGCCAAAGGGTGATATCCACTCACCTTCCTACCCATCCCCGCCCACACAAGACAATCTATTATTAACAGCAAAGGTGGAGGTTCTGCTGATGACTCATTAAGTATGCTGATTCATGAAGGACGACATGGGCAGACCTGACTAAAGAAATCATTTGCTGGATTTAATCAATTATTGGGCTTATCAAATGTGATTACTGAGCCACATAAAAATCCAAGTAAAAGAAGGCATTAGACACTTGAGGGAAAAATATAACTCCTTGTTATGCCTTGCAACAGATAGAGGCCATTCTGTTATCTACATGTGCAAGACGCACTTTGTCAATTACTTCCACACGTTTGTATCCTGGGCTGTCTTCCTCCTAATGTCCAGAATATTTTTGAGCCATTTGCCCCTTTGAGAAAAAGTCTAACGAATCAGCAAAACATACATGTTTAAAATAACTGAAAACATGAAGAAAAGAAATTCTCAACTATCCCATTAGACTTTAATACGCCCATACGTTCAAGCACCATGAATAATAAAAAATACTGTCAGCTCTCTTTTGTGATCTAGTGAAAGAAGAGCATGCGATAATGTAAGAATCCTCCCCAAAGATCTAATTGTTCCCAGTGACATTCAGTATTTACACCTATTATAGTACTGACCAAATTTTATTATAATTTTTTCACAGTCACACCTACAAGCCTGTGTACCCCCTCACAGAGGCTATTTTTTATGTATCTTTTTATTTCCGGTATTTATTTCAGTGTATGGCAACAGTAAGTATTCAGTAAACTTTTGTTAAAATCGGAGATTTTTGTAAAGTGCTATACATGTGACTATCAATCTAATATGATTATCAACAAAAAGAGAGACAACTTTGGCTAAAGTTAACTGTTCACAGAAATGTCTAGATTTATAAAATGAGTAAATCAGATAGAGTCAGAACCAGAACTTCTACTTAAATGATCTTAACAAAGCTAGGGTCAGTAACAAACAAATCAACAAAAACCTTCATGCCACTGAGAGTTTTGCTATCTGGTGGCCTTAAAACTCCAACCCCTGGCCATCCTGACCAAAATATTTCCACCGCCCACACATATGAAAACAGAACAATTGTCTGTGGAGGTCCCTCAGGTTTGTGGCTATGTCTTTATTGGTACATCTGCCTCTAATTGTGCTGACCATTCACAGATTCCCTAGCACATTGAAACAGGGAGTGAGTGCGTGTGCATGTGTGTGTTGGAAGCTCTTCTAATATAGACTCAGCTTATAACATCATCCCTCATAGAAATTCTTTTCTTCAGGGGCAGCCCCGAAATATTAGATTATTTATAGATATTTGTGATTATTTTGTACATGGTCTGGCATGCTTTCTCAAAGATACAAACTTCTCAGAGCCAGACCTGATAACTTGAAGCTGCAGCTGTACTGAAAACAACCTGATGAGAATTTTATGGGGAAGCAGGTTTCCGGTGTAATCCCCTCTAGCTTTCAAATTACCATTTCACCACTTCAGCAAATCTCTTGAAATGATTGGCCTTCGTGGACAAGCCCCATTCAGAAAGCAAAAGGATGGTTCCCCTTAATTGTGTTTATTTAAAGCCCAATCTAATAAAGTTGTGCAGGGAGAAGCTTACCTCCTACCTACAGGTGCCCTTGCTAACCCAGTAAAGAGTACTTATAACATCACTCTTTCTGTTGAAATCCTGGTCTTGAAAGACATGAGTACATTTCCCTTAACACTAAAAGTGAGACTTAGTAGAATCACTATCATCAAAATATTCTTGTGGATGGGAATAAAGACACAGACCTACTAGAGAATGGACTTGAGGACACAGGGAGGGGGAAGGGTAAGCTGGGACAAAGTGAGAGAGTGGCATGGACATATATACACTACCAAATGTAAAACAGATAGCTAGTGGGAAGCAGCCGCATAGCACAGGGAGATCAGCTCCGTGCTCTGTGACCACCTAGAGGGGTGGGATAGGGAGGGTGGGAGGGAGGGAGACGCAAGAGGGAAGAGATACGGGGATATATGTATATGTATAACTGATTCGCTTTGTTATACAGCAGAAACTAACACACCATTGTAAAGCAATTATACTCTAATAAAGATGTTAAAAAAAATATTCTTGCGGGTTACTAAAATCTGCCTAGTACTTTATGAAATATTTAAAGAAATATATCTACCTCAGTTGAGTTGTAGTGGGATAATGATGACTTTGAAAGCTAGTCAATTTTTTTTTTCTTTAACATGGCTTTAGAAGGTAAATAAATACATGAGTAAAACGAAATGAAACTTAGCAAGAAAAGTTTAAACAAAGGTAGATTATTTTTGTATCCTGGGCTGTTTTTCCTCTTATGTCCAAAGCAAACCTACAAGACCTAACGCTTTTTAATGTAGCATTTGTGTCATTTAGTTTTCCTACATGAAGCCACCAGCTTTACCTGACTAATTATTGACTGAATACAAATAACTGCACTTAGAATTCAACTAACCAGTTGAGTCCACACTAGTACACCTGTCCTTAACATGAAAAAGGAACCACAGCTATTCCCAGTCCAAATGAATCATCCAATAGACAAGCATATATTCAAACAGACCAGCATCTGACGGGGTATCAAGATGTATTTAAAAGTGTCTACCATTCATCAAATGAGGTATCCACACACTCCAAATTTACAGATCCCTGGAAAAGGTCTCAAGCAAGATCATTCTGATAAAGGTTGAAGGTTTGATACATGAAAATGGCCTCAAATTCTTTAATACCCTTCCATCAAGAAATGTAATCTATATCTCCTTCTCTTGACTCTGGGTGGATTCTGCAATAGCTTGACCAATAAGATACAGAAGAAGTAACATTAAGCCAGTTTCAGGGAGACTAGCACCTTCCACTCCTTTTCTCTTGGAACACGTGGCCTAGGAAGCCAGCTAAGAGTGCAACACCCCTGAGACCACCATGCAGTAGAAGCCCAAACTCCTGGAGACGTTCTGGAGGATGAAAGCCATGTGGAGAGAGAGAAAGAAAGAAGGAGCACCGAAGCTCCCCACACGCGAGTGAAGAATCGATCTTGGAAGTGGATCCTCCATCCACATCAGCCCCAGCTGACACCAGGTGGGTCAGATCCAAACCACCCAGACAAGTCCTTCCTGAATTCCTGACCTATAAAATCATGAGCAAAGTAAAACCCTTGTTCTAAGCCATAAGTGTGGGGATGGTTTGTTACTCAATGATAAATTAGTAGACATGGAATATTTCACATGAGAATATGCATGTGATTAAAAGCAGAAGAGCTCACACCAAGCCTCTATTAATTTGCACTTTTAAGACTTCAATAAAGCCGATACAAACCAGTTTTTTTTTTACATCGACATAAAAATGCAACAGCTTTCACATCAGATATGCAAAAATATGCTTTCCCAAAAAATTGACACAGTAATTTGAAACCTGACAGGTTTGAGCAGTTCTCTTGAGAAACTCCCTCTTACCTGTCTATTTATCTCCCCTTAAAATAAGATTGAGGCAACTTTGAAACATGTCATACCCCAAGTTAACTACACGTGAAAATGATAAATTACCTTTTACTACTAAAGACTACTATGCCCTCTAATCTGAGTGATTAATTTACGCCCTGCTCAGTGGTTCACATGCAATTACTACCATGAGCCTGATGAACTTGAACAAGACAGAATTATTCAGCCATCTGTATAAGCTCACTATATTTAGAAAAGTATAGCAACGTCTAGGAAGCTTTTAAAGTTTTAGTTCATTTTCTCTCAATGATTTGTGCACCTCCACACTGCACATCAAATGATGACACCACTACTTTGGATTACTGACTTTATTTGGAAACCATAGGACATAGGAGCCTCTACGATGAGATGAGACCCACTAAGAGAGGTCAGATTAAAGTCGTCACTGAAAGTACCATTGTTGAAACCTACTGGAAGATTTTAATTGCAACAGCAATTTTTGATCTCATATAATCTGTTTAAAGCCATAATACCAAAGTCAATCCATGAAAAGCAGACACTAGGCTTTTAGACTTAGCCGTAGTCTTCTGCTGCTTGGTGAACAGAAGGTCTAAGCAACTCTGTTTCTTTGGAATGTGCTTTCCAAACTCTTCTCAATAAAACAGAGTAATGGAGGGTGAAGACAGATGATATTCTACTTTAAATTACCCATTCCATGGTTAAATCAAAAGACTTCCCTTAAAGGAATTTGTACCTATGTTTTGAGCTCAATAGCATTTTGTCAGCAAATCAGGCAAAGGAGAATCCAAACACCAAACGTGCATTTGCAAACCTTTTCTGCTCCACCTATAATCCTTTACACATGCCCTCAGCCCAGCCCCACTCTGGTCAAAGGTTTTAATAAAATCGCTAGATAACTTAGCAGTAACAAGCTTTTTAAGCCACCGGATCCACTCTCATGTGAAGGTGTACACTTACTGCGCCACGCTAAATGCATGCAATCAATTTTTAATTACAGAAACAGTAGTGACTCGAAGATAAAGCAGGCAACTCGCTGAGAAGGAACTGAGAGACTGTTTATTACAATGAACGTCCACCATGAGCCAGACTTGCGAAGACTTGTGACACAAAGGAGTCAACCAACCAGTTCCCCTTTCTCAGAGGGACGCTCTTACCTCTGGGACGTTTTCTTATATTTCCTCCTGTGGGAAAAGAAGCATAAACACACATCAGAAAAGAGTCTGCGGCAGGTGGTAGGTTAGAAAAAGATAGCTTCAGCGGGGATGGACGCAGAGGTGAACACTTTGTAGAAAGTTCTCTCTGTGAGGCTTGTGGGTCTCAAAACCCACTTAAAAGTTTTGGATTATTGTGTTACATTGCGGTTGGATGCAGAGAATCGTAGTCTTATCAGCTACACATAGCATCCCAAGAGCTCAATGGCTCTGCCCCCGATATTCTGCTCTTTCCCCTCTGAGAGCACTGTAGCATCTTGGTTGAGATCAGACCTTAAAGATAGCAAGATCCAGGTTCAAATATCAGCCCTTCATTCACCAGGTTCATGGAGTTGTTGAGGAGTAAGTGGGCAGAGGCTGTGAAGCGTGTCTTGTATCTGGCACATAGTAAATGGTCCACAACTCTTAGCTATTTGTACTGTCACTACTGTTACTATTATCCCCATCAGCTAGCACTGAAGTCCCTTTAAAGACCTGCCTTTTAAAATGTAAATGTGTCATCATGCAACTAAACCATAAGACCAGACATAAGGTCTTCAGAGAAGGAAGACGTGAGAAAAGGGACAATGAGAAAGTCTAGAAGCAAAATAGTGAGAGCAGAATCAGGAACTTGCTACTGGCTAAGCTGTGGGCTCAGGCCCCTGGAAGAACACGTCCCCAGGAAGCACAAGTAGCTGGAGTTCTACTCCACCTCTGCTACTTAGAGTCCTCACTTAGCCTTGGGCAAATCTACTGGGTGCAGGGCTTCTTAATCTATCAAATGGAGGTCACATCGGCCCTGGTAATCTCACCTGGGTCACAGTGGCCTTCGAGGAGGAAACGGCCATAAAAGTTTATTTCCCAGTGTATCCCAACGTTTTTCACATTTGTGTCAGCTTTTGTAGGCTCTGAAGACCCTCAAAAGAGTTTTAAAAGACTCTTCAATGGAGGGGATTAAAGGAAAGGAAGTGCTGGGAGAGGAAAACGCATCTCCCGGTAGCATCTCCGGGAAGGGCAATGCAGCTGTCCTTGGTTCCACACCGACGTTCCCATTACAGTCACTGCACCAGGAAGCCAAGCTACTGATTTGCTAATAGAGCTACATGTCACACATGCTTTACAAAAAGGCACAGATGTTTCAAATTCAGAATCCCTATGACCTGTGACATCT
This sequence comes from Stenella coeruleoalba, assembly GCF_951394435.1. Taxonomy (NCBI): domain Eukaryota; kingdom Metazoa; phylum Chordata; class Mammalia; order Artiodactyla; family Delphinidae; genus Stenella; species Stenella coeruleoalba. The sequence continues at coordinate 60,925,856 of NC_137155.1, forward strand.
CTGTTTAAATGAAAACATACATGGCAGTGTGACATGTTCAGTGAAGTAAGGAGCATGAGGCACTGAACCCGCAATGTGATCGTGACCTGAGAGGTACTGATACCTGTTTATCTATAAGGAAAAACACCAGAGTGATAATCACGAGCCCAGGGTAGTAGGTTAATGAATCATTACTTTTATTTGTACTTGTATGAATTTTCTATATTTTCTATTTTAAATGAGCCTTATGATTATAATTAGAATAATTATAAAAATTTATAAAATATTCATATACAGTCACATATACAGATATCTACATCTATAGGAAGAATATACAGAGATATTTACATGTTTGAATTATATCATATATGTAGGGAGGAAGGTCAACTAACAGATGGGTTAGGGCTTGGGCTTGAGAACAAACTACCTGTGTTCCGATTTGGCTGTGGCACTCAGCTCTACGGTGTTGGACCAGAGATTCAAACCCTCTGAGCCTCACTTTCTTTATCTGTAAAGTGGGAATAATCAGAGCACCTCTTTCAAGACCTTGTGGTGAGAAATAAATGAGATAACCCACCTGAATGTCAGCTCCCCAAAGGCAGATTCTTTGTATGCTGCCCCACTGTATCCCACTGCTTAAAACAGTGTTTTGCACGCCCTCCAAAAGCTGTGATGGGTGTGCACTGACCATCCTGGACCACCCCCCCCCCACCCCAGCAGTGACAGCTCACACGCTCTAGGCAGTAGCAAAGGCAGAGGTTTCATCCACAGGCACAGACCACAGTGAGCTGTGGGTGTGACCCATGCCCTTGGCCCTCGTTAGAACTGCTGTCTAATGAACCGGGCTCGGGAGTCTCTGGCAAGACTGGAAAATAACCCAGTGAGAGTGTGCAAGGGCCAAAGGTAAGGGGGCAGTTGGGGCAGATGGATGCCCCTGGTTCCCACCCAGAAACTCAACTAGCTCTGTCAACAGAGTGTATCTTCAGAGGCCAGAAGAAGACAACCTTTGCTATTGGCTTCCACAGAATTCTGCCAACACTTGCCAAATCATAAAAAGGCACTGCTGGGGGCTTCCCTGGTGGCGCAGTGGTTGAGAGTCCGCCTGCCGATGTAGGGGACGCGGGTTCGTGCCCCGGTCTGGGAAGATCCCACATGCCGTGGAGCGGCTGGGCCCGTGAGCCATGGCTGCTGAGCCTGCATGTCCGGAGCCTGTGCTCTGCAACGGGAGAGGCCACAACAGTGAAAGGCCCGCGTACCCAAAAAAAAAAAAAAAAAAAAAAAGGCACTGCTGGGAACGCTGAGTGCATCAAAATGAACAAAAATAAGAATAGCTTCCAATTTCAGCACCTACTAGTAACAAGCACTTAACATACATCACTAATACTCATAATAACTCTACTAAGATCTACTCTCTGAAAGAATCTGAATCCTAAAAAAGGAAATTAATACATGTTACCAAAAGTGTTATAGTATAACAACCAAGACAAGGGGTGGCTCAGGAAGCTTTGTAGCTTTGATTGATGGGCAGGAGTTCAACAAGGAGGAATACGTAAGTACGTGGGCAAGCAGGTAAGAAGGGCGTGCCTAATGACCTCAAACCAGCCCAGCTCAGCCCAGACAGATTCAGAGGCAGAGAGCAGGTTCTAAGGCTAAAAAGTACTGAGCTAATCAAGAAATGTAATAAAATGTATACTTTTTTTTAAAAGATGACACCTGAGAGAAGGGGTCACCTGTTGCATTGCCTTGTGGAAAGACAATAGGGTTCTGGAATGTGATAAACCTGGTTCAAAATCCAACTTCTCCCTCTCTAGCTGTGAGACTCAGACAAGCTCTACACTAAAGCAAGCTTTAGCTTCCACATCTATAAAATGGGAGGAATGATCTCAGAGAACACAATGCACTGAATTTGCCAGGTACCATGCATGCCATGTAAGGGGAATTCTAAAAGGTTTAGGACCCTTTCGCCTTGTTTTGAGTTTCTTGAGCTCAGGGGTCCTGTCATATGGGTCTCTGTATCTATCCCAAGGGCATGCATATCGACGGGCACATGGTTCGTACACAACAAATGTCTGTGGGCAAAGTAAATACATCATTTGTAGCTGCCACCCACACATATCAAAACATGGGTTGTGCATTTGGTAGACCCAAAAAAGAGAGACCAAAAAACCTTATTTTCAGCCCAACTCACCTTCCCAACATTCACTCCCCACCTTCACAGATGCATTCCTGACTTCACAGATTCTGAAGTTCTCCCTTCCCATCTTGTCCCATTTAGACAGACAGTCCCCATGTCCAAAGACACCCAACCCAAAGTGTCAGCTTACACTGGAGCTGGAAGGTCAGCACTTAAAGCACAAGAGAAAATACAGATCCATAGAAATTACTCTACTCAAGATCCTACTCACAGATCATCTTGACTGGGCAAGATGGTGAGGCTTGAGTCCTACTTATCCTTCAGCTTTCAGCTTTCAGCTGAGTCATCACTTTCTCCCGAAAACCTTCTAGGGCCTCCCAAACTGGATCATCCCTTTTGTGTGTTCCATGGTGGCCAGAGCTCATCTGTTATGCTGATGGCAAGATCGATAGCTTGTCCACTATCTGCTAGTATTTCTCCCTTGCCTAACATGGTGCTTGACAAATGACAGCTGTTCAATATACTGCTGTTGCGTGAATGAGTGAATTCACCAAGACACTGATCAAAATGCTTTCTTTCTACCCATTTTTTTTCTGTTTAGTGATGAGTTACTACAAGCAATGAGACCATCTACCACAGTCATGGTTTTCTACACACAGGAGGAATGCAATGAGAGAAGGCTGGTGGGGGGAAGCTGGAGAGGAGGCTCACAATTGTTGAGCATCTCCTCTGTTCCATGTCTGTTACATAAATTAACTCACTTTGACCTCCTACAGACCCTAGGAGGTTTACCTCACTTTATACTTGATGGCAATGAGGCTCAGAGAGGTTAAGTAACTTTTCTAAGGATACAGAACCTTGAACTGGTTGAGACAGAAAGCAAACTCTGAAGCCCTCAAAGAAAATTGAGGAAATTAGTCAAAGAAGTCAAAGGATGCCTGGAGGAAATTTAGACACTCGACAAAAACAAACAAAACCAACCACAGAACATACTGGGCTCTTTCCGTCCAAACGCAGGAAATGAGCTAGAAAAGAACCTAGTTTATTCTTGGCCTTTTGTTTTTAAGAACTTCAACAGAATTTGCCCGATTCATAACCTTAAAGACAAAGGGAATGTTTTTAAATCTTCTGTTTTGGTTTCTCAAACTTACTTTAAATTTATAATTTTTTGAAACTTATAACAATACATCACAAGTCTCAAGATTCACGTAGCTAGACTGAGCTAATTCAGACCACAGAGAATGACCAGGAGCTGCTGTGCTCTGGTATCTCGGCAGTGTGGGAGATGGAGAGAGCACACCTGCACACTGAGGCAGAAGGCAGGCCATATTCACAAGGCCAGGCTGAGGAAACCGCATGGATGAAGGCCTAGAGCACTTTGCAAACTCTGTTCCCCAGAATGCCCTCTACCCTTCACTCACAGACACACACACAGACACACACACACACACACACATACATGGCATTGTTTGTCTATTCATTTGTTTTTTAAAGAGAGGCATTACAGTATAGTGTTTAGGATCACTTACCTAAGCTAAATCCCTTCTTCAACTTACTGTGTCCAATAAGTTATGTGACCTTTGGCAACTTACATCACTTTCCCAGCCACCAGTTTCCTTATCTGTAAAATTTGGGTAACAATAATACGCACTTCACAGGTTGATGTGAGAGTTGAATGTAATAATGAATGTAAAGTTTTAGCACAGTGTTGGGCACCCAGTAAACGTTCAAGAACGAGTCAGCTACGTATTTATAACAATAGTACTGCCTAAGTAATAATGGTATTATAATTCCATAGGTTTCCAAATTTTGTTTGAAAAAAAAAAGGCTTTCATTGATTAAAAAAGTTTTAAAAAGAAGTTTAAGATTGTTTTCTAAAGTAGAAAAATTGAATACTCTCAGTTCTCCTCATCTTAGAACACTTGAGCCACAAAGAAAGCAGGTGCTAATCTCAGTCCTACTAAGCAGAGGAGGAACTGAAACTCTGCCCAGCTCTCCTCGCTCCCCACATGCCCCAGGGAGCCTGCAGGCTGTATACACTCTGACACCCACCCAGCAGTGGTCCCTGTTAGCCTAGCAGACCCACATACTTTCCTCTAATGTCAAAGCTGGGTCGTTGCTCAGAAAGCAGGAAAAAAAGAAAGTAAAAATAGATATTTAGGAACTGGACACCATGATAATCCTTAGAAATATCTCAAATTATCTTTAAGAAAAAACCTTTTTATCGATAATTCCCTAAAAACTGAAGCCCAGTGAGTTGCTTACACAGAATCCCTAAGCATCCTCTAGAAGTTATAACTCAGCACAGAGATATCATGCTATAACTAGAATTATTGCTTGACCACATCCACTTACCTGTTAGGCAAATTAAAAGACTCCTGGTCTTCACTGAAAATCCATGTCTGTTTAACTCTGGAATGTGTCTATGAAATCGTGGATTGCCCAAGAAGTATCAAATAGTGTGTACGTGTTATGTGTGCATGCATGTGTACAGAACAGGGGAAGTGATAAGCTGGAAAAATCTCCCCTGGAAGGCTTCAGTCCATTTACGTCCAGCTGATCACATTCTGACAAGTGGCTACTGAAACCGGAGTATCATCAAAGAGCAAGGAGCACTGACCCCCAATATCTAAAAAGGTTCCCCAAAGCTGTCCATGGCTGTGTCATCTACACCTTGAACTTCAAGACCCTGCACTTCATTTTACCTCTCTTGGCCCCAATTTGGGAGAGAAGGGAGGAAACTAAGCAAGCATAAGGAGTGATTCTGGCCACAGTACACCTGGACCTAAGGGCAGAGTAGAGACAGCAAGGAAATAGCAAAAAAGAAACAACAGTGTGGCAGATGCAGGATGCTTTTAAAGAGGTTTGTTTGCTTTTTGATGGCTAGCAGTTTGCAAAGTACTGGGCATACCCACAATCACATGTAAGTTTCACAGACTCCAAAGTCAAACAGATGACTTGGGAATCATTCCTGATAGCCTGGGTGAGTGAGAGTCAATTAAGCATTGAGGTTAAACCATGAAGCACCTGGCAGTCTTTCACTTTTTTAAAGTGAGTATCTTTGAGTAAGAGCCATATGGTTGCTGCAATAATGAGGTTTATAAATAGGCTTAATATTCAAACAAGCTGGCTTAGAAAAACCAAAACTTGTGCTTAGTCTCTAAGTTGACAGCAAGATACCTCTCAGTTGAGCACAAGAAGATTTTCTGGTCTGGGAAGTTGAATATGCAACAGCTCCACACACACAGTGAGAAGTCCAGTTCTGTCTGCAATGTTCTCCAGGGTTTCTGGGCAATAATGACTCACTCTGCTCCAGATCCCATCAGATCCCGTCTCCATCCTTCCTTACTGAGGTCACTATTGCTGCTGAGGCACAGATAGCTTTGGAAATGTTGGTTCTCAGGCTTCAGTTCCCTCAAGGGAGAGGAGATTGGGGGACAGGCTCAGAAAAAAAAAAGTGCACAGCAAAACTCAGGGAGTTAAGTACATGTTCTCACGAGTTCAGGTCACATGCGGCTCACTCGTGGGAAAGTGGACTGAGATAAAATGCCACAAATATCTGTGAAATGATCGAGGATCTGAATGATCCTCTGGTTCTGTTTTTTACTGGCATATGGGGTGCCGACTGAACAAAACTGGATATCGCTAGAAACTTCCACTGAATCTGTCTTAAATCATTTGTATGAACTACTTTAGATGCTGCTGAGAATGGAAGGCCCTTGTACATTTCTTCTCATTTCTCCCAGTGATTTCATTTCCATGATACCCATGTTAAAACCTAGATTTGCAAAGCTATATATACTGATTGCTTTATGGCCTTTCCCATATTTTTAACAAGTAAATGCCAATGAGAAAATGTATATAAATTGCGGTTTCCTGGCACCTTCCAGCAGACAATTTGGGGAAGGGGTGGGGAGAAGAAAGATATTAGAGAAAATGAGGAACTTCTCTTACTAGCTCAAATATTTCTTAACTGATGAGCTACAGAATGAAAATCCATATGGGCAACAATTCTATTTTCCTGGTTGGCCAAAGATCCAAGGCAGGACAAAAAATACAAAATAATGAAATAATATAAACTCACTTTTACTTGGAATAACCCAATAATTAGGAAGGAGTTGTTTTTGCTTAAATTTTCTAGAGAATTTTTCTGCCAGGTTGTCTATTGGGGAAAATTGTCCTACAGATTCCCACCCTTTCATTTAGGGCTCTTAGAAAAGGAAGATCATGTTTGGGGACAGCAACTTCCAAAGTACAAAATTCCAATATGTTTAACCCAAAGTGATGAGATCAAATTCAAATGAAGGAAGCCTTCGAGAGTGTGGTTTGGGGTTGAGCACTGGTAAATCAGAAAAATGAGAGAATGCTAATCCGAAACACAGCTGTAAATAAGATGATCAATGTTTAACTCACTTCTGGAAGCAAATGTGTTTCTATCTAATGCCGGCTGGGCAGTGGAAACAGGAGAAATCCTTGAGGAGAAGGTTTAGTTCAAACTAAACAACCCCACAGGAAGCCCCACCTGGACTGGCACCAACTCACAGTCAATCCACCCCGCGCCGGGTGCGCCCACATTCCCACAGGGCTGCGCCTTCATTGCTCCCCCTCCCCAGACCCCTCTTCTAGCTGCAGACAGCTGGCCAGTCACAAAAATCCAAATCTCCTGTTCATGCTTGTTTCTCTCCTGGGCCTGGGTTAAAAATTCCAGCACTCAGATTACTGTCTAACAGGCCCCAAAATAGGACCCCTCCCCAAAAAAGCTGAAATCTTCCTCTGAAAAGCATTATTTTTGAGCAAACCAAGGACCATTTCCCTCTAGCTTAAAATCTACTGCTTAAAGCTGGGCAGTGAGCTAATCAATGGCACCAATGAAAATATACTGGAAAGGTCGTTAAAGAAAACAAAGTAAATGTCATGCTTGTAGAAGTCTAAGTAGTACCTTTTTTGCATAAATGATCTACCCCTCCATTCACATATTTACAACCACTTGCAGTGTTCTAAGTACAATAAAACTGTGTGGATGGGAATGGAAGAGATCTTTGTGACCTACTTCCTGGGAGCCTATCTCCGGTTTCGATAAACATCAATGAGAAAGGCTGAAAACAAAAATATTTCGTAATATCTGTGACAACACTGCCAGAGTGGAGATAAATCCAAAGGACTGAGACAAAACCTCACTCTTCACAGATATATCCCTGTAATTAGGGGAGGGGCAGGTTTTTTAACTGAATTATCCAGAGAGATGCTTGAATTCTCTACTCTGTTTTCCCCATGTAGATTTAGCCAGAACAAAAACTGTATCTTCTGCCAAGTTTAACTTCAGTGACCAGTCTAATGTTTTTAAGGCTCTCCTATCTCCCCAAGTAGTAACTCCTTCCTTCTCTCCTCTACCTTTCCTCCCAACTTGTTATCAAAACCTATTCCCGGCAGAAAGCAGCTATTGGCCATTTACAATTCCAGGTGAATGTAAGTCAATACAACAGCTCCTCGAAAGCAGATGTCCTTCCTATTTCCTCTCAAATCTTCTCTCACAATAGAATCATCTATAGAAGGCTCTTCTCTGGACATAGGCTCTGTAAATTTCCACAATTTAAATATGGCAAAAGTAAGGCCGATCCCCAAAATACAGAAAAAAAGAACAACCCACTCAGCTAGCAGATGCACTCCTAGGGACCATTTTGAGCGCCACTGTCAACTGAATCAGTTGAGCATTTGAACCAGATTCTCCTCAGCTACAGTTATCCTCACTGAAAGTATCCAAGACTCCCACAAATGGGTGCTTTGAACAATTCTTTCATTTGTTTAACCATGACTAATTTCAGTTAGTAGTTTTATAGACAGAATGGCAGTTCTAAACATTTTTGAAGCTTGATTTACAATAATTCATCCTTATCTTTCACAAATGAGCTCTGCAGGACCCTGTTCATGAAAGTGTTTATAGTTTCTCATAGTTAGGAGACAGGGTTCCAAGTAACAACCTAGAGTAGTATACGAAATATAAAATACTTTGGGGGGGTTAATTTAAAGATATGGTAAGACCCCTTAGAGTCATCCTCAGACAAGACTCAGAGACGTAGAGAAAAAAAAAGGGGTGGGATATTAATCTGAATTTGAACTACTCCTAAAAACACACCTGGAAGTAGCTTTCAAAGACTAATCTTTCACTACCAGATTTACTCCGTGTCTCTAGAGTGTAGGAAAAGTCTCGCTTATTTAAGAATTTTGGTTGTTTAGAATCTGGATAAACAGAATTTAATGGTCTTTGGATGTGTAATAGTGACTTTCAGTCAAAATACATCCTCACATTGCTTCTCACTCTTCTACTGGCCTTAAGGGAAAGGAAAGCTATATTTTGGCAGAATATTGAATATTGGGTCCCTGCAATAGGTCTTTGGAAGGGAGTGGAAAAGAAGGGAGGAAGGTCCATTTTTGGAAGGCCTTAAAGAGCTTCCAGGGAAAAGGCCACGAATGAGGCAGAGCTGATGTGGAGGGTGGGCACTATGGCAGAACTGTGGATGCCCCGAGAGACAGAGGCCCGGTGTGTGCACGTAGGACATCTTGGGAGCAGCAGCACGAGGCGGCGCCCACTGGGCGAGCCTAGACAACAGGACAGCCTCCTGCAGGGTCTAGGGAGCCTCCACCCAGCCAAGCTGCACCAGACCCTTCTTCAGGGGGCAGGGCTCCAAGCTCCGAGTCTCACTGCCTGGCTCACGCCTGACAGTCCCCACAAGGTCCGTGATGAGGGCCTCATTCCATTTAGCTTCTTGGGTCATGGTCTCTTTCTGCATCTGGTATACTGGAAATGACCCTGCCTAGCCCTCAGGTTTCTGTCTTTGCTCCAAACCCATGTTGTGGTGGACTTGACACCAAGCAGTCAGTACAAGTGTTCCAAGCAAAGCCATGTAGATTGACTACTAGCTGGTCTTTCCCAAATGTTGAACAAGTAAATGCCAGTGAGAAAGTATATATAAACTCATCGTCTTCTGGCATCTTCTGTCAGACTATTTAGAGAGGTCACACTAAACTATGTTCTCTCTACTTGTAAACTTTATAGGAATATTAATTTAGCATCATTCAGACACATACATGAATACACATGTTCACATATACATATTTATACACATTATATATATATTATTTACAATATGTATTATATCATTATTTTATATATATATAAATATAATTTTTTCTTCTTACTTTGTTGGGCTGTACCTTACATCTCCAACACAGACCTTTCCTTAAATCTCCAGGCCTTCTTATCCAACTGCTCATGTCTCCTCAGGGGCGTCTTATAGGCCTCTCATATTCAGTATGTCCAAAACTGAGCTCATGATTTCTACTCCGCATTCATTCTGCTGCCACACACAACCAAACTTGCAAACTTGATCCCCCCTCAGTGATCCCGATCTAAGTAAATAGTACCTGTGGATTCAAGCTAAAAACCTGGGAGTTATTCTAAATTCCACAATTCTCCCTCACATGCCAAGTCCAAATCCTGTTGAGTCTACCTCCTAAAAATCTCTCAAGTCCATCCCCACAGACCTACAGTGGTTTCCCATTGCTAAGGCTCCCTGGTCTAAAAGAAAAGGCAAGATCTGCCCCTTTCTCCAGCTGTGCCTTGAGCCTCCTGTCTCCACACTGCTTTTGCTGCTGCCACTTGGCCTTCTTTTGTCTTCTCGGAGGCGTCATGTCCCTTTGGCTCTTTGCACCTGCTATTTTCCCAGGCCTTGGATACCTCAGAACACTCTTCCTCAACTCTTAACTAACACCTACTTATTCTTCGTATCTCAGCTTAAATCTCACTTCTTCAGAGAAGGCTTCCCTGACTCTTAGACCTGGTGTGGGCCCCCTCTTATATGTTTCCACAGCACCCTGTACTTCTTTGCGGCACTCATCACAGTAAATATCTATTTGGGGAATTAGATATTTAACATTTGCCTCTACCTGTAGACTGAATGCTCCCTAAAGGAGGGGACATTTGTCTTGTTTCCCACTGTATCTCTGGTGCCTAGCATAGTGCCTGCCACGTGGTAAGTGCTAAAGAAATGTTTGCTGAGTGAATGAGTGATAGATGAGATTCCTGCATATAGATGAGTGTGTATTCATTCAAATTTATAAATAAAACTCATCACCTACAGTTATGAATGATGTCTTCTTGACTGAATTATTCTCTTAAGATTTTTCATAATTTCACAACCTAGGAACATCTAGATTTTTCTTATACTCGTTTATTTTATTTAATAAGAGCTGTCAAAAGGTCTTTAAATAAAGAGTGCATTCCAATAAGCCTGAAGAATATAGCACTTTGCATGGATTCAGTATACGTTCTCCAGAAATAAGAGTATTTTATTTGTTGTAGAATTCATTTGTATTACTCATGGGAAATTGTGATGGTCATTCTCAAAGCTGTTACAGACTACATTATGTGTCTCACATTTAATCATTACTTTTCTTGTCATCTCTCAAAAAGCTATGAGGTGGGTCATGTGAGCACCTTCCCTCCATATGGGGAAACTGGAACCAAGGAAAGTAGTTTTCTATGAACCAAAGAAAATTAAAGACGGAAAATGGAGCTAGAAATGAAGAAATCTCTTTGCTTAGGGCTGCTTACCGACAGAGGCTGTAAAACTTAGCCAAAATAATAAACGGCTGCTAAATACTGAGTTGTAATTAGCTAATAAATTAGCACAACCAAATTCTGATAAGCAAGTGATGATGTACTAATATATGACATTAGTATTCAAGTAAAGAAAATTTCATTCTAAATATAAGAATCTACTTAACCCTTTTTGATATTCACCTCTTTCTCCCCTTCAATATACATTAAGAACATAATTCAGGGAGACTTAACTGGCCTTTATTAGGAAAAGAAAGACTCGAAAACAATCCCTCAAACACAAACGTCTTCCTTCTCTAAATCCTAGGGCATTGTGTCAATGTCATTTACCTAGCAATTAATTATTGCCCATACTTTTATTGTTGTTTTATAACTTTTCACTTCTATAAAGAATTATCTTGTCTCCCTAACTAGACTCTAAGTTTCCTGATAGCAGGGCTTTTCTCCTGATACTTTCATTTCTCTTCTGAAGCTCCTAATATCTGGTATATAATAAGAGCCCAATAAAATTATGCTGAACCATCTGACATTTGCAATTAAACGGGAGAGTGGAAGGCCCAATTAACACCCTAAAATATGTAATCTGGGGGAAATAAACATCAATTTTTAAAAATTATTCTTTTGGAATTGCTTTATTAGTGAGATTCAGGTGAAGTCCCTCTTCCCTGGGTCATCTGTTCACAAGGCTTTAACTCAGAACCATGACTCTCAGACCCGAGGCTCTTAGGCCAAAGGTCTCTCCATAGTTCCAGGCTGCTATCACCACCAGCTACTTGAATCTTCCAGAGGCTGCTCCAGTCCAGCACGTCTAAACCCAAATTTATCATTCTGCTGTATCCAAGCCTGCACTTCTCTCCGTGGTCTCTAACAAGGCAAATGGCACCAAACTCACTAATACATCCGAGACAAAACAAGCTTGGAAGACAACTTCTCCTTCTCTCTTTCTGTCTGCTCCATTCTAATGTCAACTGTGCCCCTTATTTTTTCCTCCTCAGTGGTACTACCACACTGAAGAATCTTCTCCAACTGATCTCCAGGCCTCAAGTCTCATCTCCAATCTGTCCTCCATACTTCTTCCAGAATAGCCATCCTAAAATTCAAATCTCATTGTGTTACTCTCTAGCTTAAAGTCTTTTAACAATGCCTTAGAACTTAAGGGATAAAGTGTAAACTCCTTAAAATTACATGCATTCAAAAAAAGATTCCCTGAAGGATGAATGGAGAGTGTCTGGAACACATCTGTATGTGTGTGTGTAACGTGGTCGAAGACCTGCCTCCTTAAACTATGAGCATGTATAGTTTTGAATAAAACAAAAAGTAAATTTTTTAAAATTCCATGTATCACTACCTGGCCCATGCCTTTTTTCCAACTTTATCTCTCATTCCTCCTTGATGTGTCAATGTCTCCCATACCTCTGTACCTTTGTACACTGTTACCTCCATTCACTAGCTTTATCTATCCCTCAATATTGCACTAGATGAGCTGCAAGAGGATACCTCACAACTACCTTTTAAGGAGAATATCTAAGACCTCTGGGGATGGGTTTGTCAGAGAAGGTAACCCTGTTACCTGTACAGCTGATGGACCAGGGACCAATGTAGGGGCCAACTGCTTCTGAGGTGACCTGGGAGATTTCTGTCCAATAGCTCCATGTTGAATGACAGCAGCTAGACCCAACCACACCCTCTCTTTTGGGATTACCGGTAAGAGGTGAGCATAGGGAAGGGCACTGAGACTCAGGCTATATTCCTAGTTAAGTAGACACAGCTTTTCCAGTTGTCCATAAAAACAGCTCAGAATTCTGAGCTGATGTACTCTGTGCTGACTGGATGACTCCTTGTTTTCCTCACATCTCTGCAGAAGGCTGACATGAATGAAAGAAATCTGTGCAAGTTTCTTCCTTGTGACTCTAAGGACTCTGCTCTGAGTAAGTCTGCAGCTCACTGCTCACACCTTCTCTGGCCCTCCCAGGCAGAGGTAGCTCCCCGTGTGTCCTCTGTAACTACAGTCAACACTCCCGGGTGTTCATCTCTTTAGCTACAGCCTTATATCTTACAGCCTTATGGATTATTTACTTCTGCACAGAGTTTATCAAAGTGCCCGGCACATAACAGACACTCAGCAAATGTTAACTGACTAAACTTCTGTTGCCTGAACACTGATGGCCCTATTAAAAATTTCAGATGAGTAGAAAGAAAGTACAGAGTGAGAAGTCTTTATTAAATAAGAAATACAAAACCAAAGATCCAGGCTTCTTGGCCTCTGGATTTCCCCCCTGCCTTTGATGTATACTTTGGAAAAGTCACTTAAGTTCTCTGTACTTGAGTGGGGGTATTAGTGAAGACTTTCAGAGACACCAGACTCAAAGTAGCCCATGCAGGAACACAGCCTGACGGATTCGCGTAGCTGGGACAGCAGACAGAATCAGAGAAACAACTGCAGGAACTGGGGCTTGTGGGAGCAGACCCAGGGACTTCCACTCCATCTTCTCCCCTCTGCTTCTCTGTAAGTTCTGGCCTGTCTCCTGTCACTGAAAGCTCTGCTCCACGCAGTAAGAAATGGAGCCAGCAGCAGCCACCAGGAAAACCCAGAAGAGAAAGCAGCACTCTCCCCCAGCCAACAGAAAATCTCAGTGGAGGACTCTACTGCTTCTGCTTGGGTTCTGTGCCACACTTGAGACCAACCACTGTTGCCAGAATGGTGAAATTCTGTGATTGGCCAATCCTGGATCTTGAGCCCATGGAGGGCTGGGGGGCAGGGGGGAGGGTCTACTGCCATAATAAGGGGGATGGGAAAGCTTGGTGAATAGACAGAAACAATAATCCCAGTCTGTGACCCTAATAACCATACACCTGGGGATACTCCAGTAACCAAAACAGATCAAAAAAAAAAAAAAAACAAAAAACTATGTCCTCATGGAACTTATATTTTAGTTGGAGGAAACAGACAATAAACATAATAAACCATATCTCCGTTTATGTTCATAATACTATTTTAGATCATGTAAAAAAAGCATCTTCATAGAGTGTTATAAAAGCAGAAAGCTTATTGTACTGATTACCTCATAGCTGGGCAAAACAGATATACAAAAGCTCAACTACAATTGTGACAATAAGTGCCAAGAAGTAAGTGGAACCTGTTCTCTTGCTCTCAATTAAAAAAAAAAAAAGTATAGAAGCACCCTTTTGTCATCATATAACAGGAAAAACTCTTGGTCAGGACCCAGGGTACAAGTTATGACTCAAAACCATACAGCCGTGAGGCTCCCCCTCAACATCAGAGGAAGCAAGTGCAGTCGTCGTGTTTTCCCTGCTGGAAGATTCCCTAACAAAACAGGCATTGGGAGGGGCTCTTAACAATTCCACCCACTCCTACAGAGGATAGAGTAAGGACAACAGCACTTGGGGGACAACGGAGGAAATGGAAACACAAAAAAAGAGGCTCCTTCCTCAAGGAACTTCTATTTTAATTGGAGGAAACAGACAATAAGCATAATAAATAAATTAAATATATAGTATTAAGACAGTGAAATGTGCTAGAGAAAAAAGGAAAGCGTGGAAAGGGGGATGTGTGGGGCTTGTAATATAGAGAGGACCATCCCCTATATTCTCCACACTGGAGATTCTTGGCAACGATCCTCTTGCTGCTGGTAAAGACCACTCCAGGCAAGTGCAGAAAAGGGGAGGAAAAGAGAGAACCTGGGTAAACCTAAGAGTGGGATCCTGCCCTGGGTCGTGGCTTTGCCACATCTTGCCCAGTTTCTACCTCAGTTTAGATTCCTGTGCCCAACCTGGGTAATGATGTTAATTAAATCCACCTCCCACCTAGTTCATGGAATACTGTGTTGATAGTACCACGTGGCCTGTAAGCTGACCCAGATACACATTTACCTTCATTTTGAATACTGAAAAGTTCATCTTTGGGTCTTTATGCTTCCTTCATCACCTATTCATTGAGCATCTACTATGTGCCAAACCCTGTTCTAGGCACTGGAGGTACAGCAGTGAGCAAGACACACGAAGTGTCTGTCCTAAGGAACTGACATTCTACTGGAGGAGATGAAAAATTCAAGGATAGATTAAGTAGGCGAGATACTGACAATACCACTAAATAGTCCAGGCATGAGATGACCAAGTCCTGAAACTTAGATGGCTCTCAAACAAGGTGAACCAAATTCCTGACTACCTGTGGTCACCTGTAAAGCCCCTTCTATACAGGTGTCATGGTAATAAATTGGTATGAAAATTCAATTTTGGCTATTGAGTTTTTCTAAAATGTTGAAGGAACAGCTTCCTTTCTCTTACTGTTAATCCACTGTGGGAGCAAAGAGACACACACCCTTCCATCTCCTAAGGTTTCTATTTTGTTAACTGCAAAAGTGTTACTCCAAGTTGTATAAAAAAGCATGTGCTTTGGTTTCCGGAATCTTTAGCTACTTATTATAGCACTACTGTTTTGTTAAAAAAAAAAAAAAAAAGTGGTAGTAAGAACCATAACAGTAGTTAAAAAAAAAAAAAGTCATAACAATAGTAACATGTCCTTTTTCAAATCAGAAAGTGAAGCTACAGATCTCCTGGGACTGCTGTTGGGCAGGGTGTTTCAGTAGGAAGGGTAAAAAGAGAAGGATTCAAAAACACCTTTGGAAAAGAATCAACCCACACCTTTTATGTTCAAAGGTACAGGGTGCTAGGTAAACACGAGAGACTTGAAAACAAAAATGCAGACAACAATTTGGGGAGAGAAGCCTAACAGATGAAACAGAGGAAGCTACAAGACAGTGCGTTGTAAGCTCTGAATGCTTTTTCACACAAGTTTCCCACCTCAACCTGGCTGATTTGCCCAAACACTCTTCCCCAGCCTGAGTTGCTCTGTGGAGTTGGTTGGAATTGTAAAGCAGCCTGAGAGAAGCTGTTCCTGAGTGTCTGCACATGAGTCCCTCCAGCCGGGATGTCAAGGAGACCAGCCTGACAACACTCTGACATTGTATATTTTGGACCCAGATTTTGTGGACGCAACAAACTTTCTGTGTGCACCACAATATGATCACATGGAGTGTTCATCACATATAACATGAGCTTATTGTAAACACCTCTCTGAAAGAGGTGCTGCATTGCGTGCATCTCAACTGTTGGAAGAGCCTGCCAGCCAGAAAGACAAGATTTCCAAATAAGTTTACAGCCTCTGCTTGCAGCAGCCAGACAACCCCAAAATCATGTTACTTGGCATGGTTTCCCATTTAGATCAATGGCAATGAAACTCACTTTGATTATTGATGGAAGGGCTTTTATAAATTGCACTTTAAATGGGGATACCTTGAAGAAACACCTACCTTATTGCTTCCCTTTAGAAACTGTGAATATCCTGGTTGGAATGTGGTCTCCCCCAAGATAAAGATAACTTAGATCAGTGCCCTTCTGACTTGTTTTGGGGTGTGTGTGTGTGTGTGTGTGTGTGTGTGTGCTTTCGAAAACAATAACTGCAGCAAAACAAACTGCCAAGGAGCTGGTTTTCCCATCACTGCCCTTGGTAGGAACAGAAGGTCTGGAGAATATACTTGGAGATAACCTATTTTTTTTTTATCTGCACTAGATATTTGATGCCAAATATCTGGGAAATGAGTATCTGGTGGTTATGGAAGGTATCTTTGGGACCTGCCTGGTCAACTGAGGAGCAAGCTGTAACCATACAGCTGTCACTACAGCTTCCTGACTGGGATAACCAGCAGTTCATTGTTTATGAAATCTTTTCACAGAAAATAACACATATTTTCAGGTCACCTCTCCTCAGTACCCAAAAACAGACAGCACCCAATGAAGTGGATGAAATTCAGAGATCTCTGTTCACCAGTCCAACTAGAATTCTGGTCACTGTATTGAAAGCAAATGCCCTATTTCACTGTTCAAATATTACTAGGAAACTCCAATATTGGTTCTGAACCCTACTTTCTCCAAAAATAGTCCTTCCTTTCAGTAACTCTTTTCCTGCTAGAAAGAATCCTAAGAAAATATCAGAAGTTGAAGTAGGCTAGGGAGAGGGAGAGGAAAATCTAACAGGCAGAATGCATGCTGAATTTGAACGGTTGGTAAGTTCTTGGACCACCTGCCAAGGTGTCTGCAAGCATTCTGCAGAGAATAACTCTTCCTTTGATTAAAAGTCTGTGACCTGAGTCCCCAAACTTTTCTCCCCTGACAAACAAACAAACAAACAGAAATATCTCCATGAATACTGAGCTACTATAACTGAAATCTAAGGACATCTCCTCTTCCCCAAAGAAAGCATGACTTGGAAACAGCAAGGCATTCCGAAGCACTCAGAAAGACAAGTCTCGCTATTGAAAGGAAGGTAGCAGTGACTGTAATTAACAGAGAAGCGGTTGTGGAACTTCTAGCGTTGTATTTTGAAGGGTCATGCAGGAATTGGGGTGAGCAGTCGTGACTGTGGCTGTGTAGTAAAATACTGATGAGAGGGAAATAGGGCGAAAGAAGTAAACAGATCTACTTACAGCCCTCGGAGCCGAAGCCAGATTTTCTCGATCTGTTCTGGTTGCAGGTATTTCAGAGAGTTGCTCTCAAATTCTTCAATCTCCTTGGTTGGCGACTCCATAGCTGCAGGTTATCACTGGGAGTGAGGCTGAGAGACTTTGGGCTCTCCTCTCCCGCCTCTTTGCCCAGCCCTGCCCTCGAGCCCCAGTCAGGTGGCGAGCGCGTCTGCCTGTCACTTTCTGCGTGCGCTCCCCCTTCTGCGACCCCCAAATCATGGCTTAAGGCGGGCCCGGAGGGCCGCCGACCCCGGACCCAGGTGCTCCCCGGAGGCAGCTGCGGGAACCAGCCATGCTCCTGGGCTAATGCCAAGGGTAGGAATTGTGCTCCTGATTTAGGAGAAAACACCTCAGACCTGTTCGGGTTCTTTTTTTTTTTTTTCTCAAACAAAGCCAAGGAAGCGAACAGTTTGGCAGCTGAAGGACTGCAGCGGGGGAAAGGGAGGACCGAGTGGGGAGGAGAGGCGGCGAGGAGGGAGAAAGTGAAAAGGGGAGACCGAGGAGGGGGTTGAGCCTAGGGGGAGCCGACGCGGGGCTGGGCGGTCCGACCCGGAGGCCGTGCACCCAGGCTCCACCCGCGCCCCTGCCCTGGGGCGCCCCGCGGCTCCCCCTCCCGGTCGCTCTCTCTCCCCAGCCACGCTGCCGTCCCGCCCCCTCTCTGTTTTCTGTCACTTACCAGCAGCTCTGCTGACAAGCGAGAAAACTGACAACTGAGAAGAGTCGTCTGCGAGCGCGCCGGGACCGGCGTCTGGTCTGACACCCGCGGGCGCGGAGAGAGGGGCGCGCCGGGCACCGCCGGCGGCAGGGCACACGCTTGCCGGGCTCCAGCCCCGCACCCGGAGACCCGCGCGCGCCAGGGCGGCCCGCCGTAGCGCAGGGCCCCCAGCCCCGGCGCGCCGATGGCTCCCGAAGCCCGCACAAAATGAATAGCACGGCACCGCTCGCGGAAATCCCAGGGAACCGAGGTCCGTGTCCTCCCAGGGGGCCGGTGGGGCAAACAGCCACGGCGAGGTTCCGCGGAGTTTGTGCTTGGAGCTTTCATTCACAGCGCTCACTTCCACGCCCGCCAGAGAGGCGGTTCCATTTTGAAATATTAAAGCAATTGACAGGGACTAAAGTAACCACACATCACACTTAGAAAGTCCCGATATGTTCTTGCTAATGGGAGTCACCTCTCTCTCCCTCTCCCTCTCTCTCCCTCTCTCCCTCTCTCCCTCTCTCTCTCTCTCTCTCTCTCTCTCTCTCTCTCTCTCTCTCTCTCTCTGTCCTCTCTCTCTCTCTGTCTGTCTCTCTCCCCCCAAAATGGTGTGAAAAAAGGAAAATATAAACAAAAGTAAGGAAGTTGGAGTTTCCACTGATTCATGACAGACTCCTCACAGGGTCCCTGGGCAGATGTTGACACTGGAGAGGAGTTTCAGCTCCACGAAGCTACAACTCAGTATCTGCGTCCCCCTAGGTCATTCACAATGTCCATAAAGTGTAATGCTCAGGCAGAGTGGGACCAGGTAATGCAGTTAAGAGGGGAGGAGAGAGGTGGGATTAAAAGAAAGACCAAAGACAGAAAAAGAAAAGAAAGAAAAGATCCTGGCTCAAGCTGACTGAGGCCCAGACATCACAGGAACTGGTGGTCAAGCTCCCTTCCAGATGCAGCCAACCACCACTTCCCACTTCCCAGCGGCCATTTCAAACCTGGGACCCAGGGCTCCTGAGATTCAGGACGCAGCTTGCCCTATAATGGTATTGTCCCTCATTGGCAGTTAATGATTCAGTCACACTCCCAGCATTCTTATTCTATCCATCAGATACTTGCCTGCTTCTCAAAATTCAGATAAACTTAAAGGTGAGAACTAGTTTTTCTCCATTGCTCAAGTAAAGTTCCATTCAAGTGGCCTTGATAAAGAAATTTTTAAAGCAGTGTTTAAATCCTAAATGCTCATCCATTTGGAAGTGGGCATTTACTTTCCAGAAATTAGAGATGAGAGTGATGAGGATGGCATGGCTAGCCCCATTCATTGCAGTGGAGAAGGTACCTGCCTCAAGGTGAGATGACAGACCTTTTTGATTGAAAAGAACTTACACACTCACCTACCACACAAGCTGAAGTCATCTCATTAAAGTCAGTCCTTAAGGATTTTCTGGAAGCACATACAGTTCCAGTGAGTTAAAGCATTACTCTCAAGCAAAGACAGCATTAAGCAGTCAACATCTTACGATAAAATTTGTTTACCTGAGGAAACCAATTTACCAACCCAATGTCACCCAATGCAAAACTGTGACTTCATGGAATTGGACTTTAAGAGATTATTTTATGTTATTTTATTTTTTAACATCTTTATTGGAGTATAATTGCTTTACAATGGTGTGTTAGTTTTTGCTTTATAACAAAGTGAATCAGCTATACATATACATATATCCCCATATCTCCTCCCTCTTGCATCTCCCTCCCACCCTCCCTATCCCACCCCTCTAGGTGGTCACAAAGCACCAAGCTGATCTCCCTGTGCTATGTGGCTACTTCCCACTAGCTATCTATTTGATGTTTGGTAGTGTATATATGTCCATGCCACTCTCTCACTTCGTCCCAGCTTACCCTTCCCCCTCCCTGTGTCGTCAAGTCCATTCTCTATGTCTGCGTCTTTATTCCTGTCCTGCCCCTAGGTTCTTCAGAACCTTTTTTTTTTTTTTGATTCCATATATATGTGTTAGCATATGGTATTTGTTTTTCTCTTTCTGACTTACTTCACTCTGTATGACAGACTCTAGGTCCACCCACCACTACAAATAACTCAATTTCTTTTTCTTTTTATGGCTGAGTAATATTCCATTGTATATATGTGCCACATCTTCTTTATCCATTCATCTGTCGATGGACACTTAGGTTGCTTCCATGTCCTGGCAATTGTAAACAGAGCTGCAATGAACATTGTGGTACATCATTCTTTTTGAATTATGGTTTTCTCAGGGTATATGCCCTGCAGTGGGATTGCTGGGTCATATGGTAGTTCTAGTTTTAGTTTTTTAAGGAACCTCCATACTGTTCTCCATAGTGGCTGTATCAATTTACATTCCCACCAACAGTGCAGGGGGGTTCTCTTTTATCCACACTCTTTCCAGCATTTGTTGTCTGTAGATTTTCTGATGATGCCCATTCTAAACCATGTGAGATGATACCTCATTGTAGTTTTGATTTGCATTTCTCTAATGATTAGTGATATTGAGCAGCTTTTCATGTGCCTCTTGGCCATCTGTTTGTCTTCTTTGGAGAAATGTCTATTTAGGGTCTTCTGCCCATTTTTTGATTGGGTTGTTTGTTTTCTTGATATTGAGCTACATGAGCTGCTTGTATATTTTGGAGAGTAATCCTTTGTCCATTGATTTGTTTGCAAATATTTTCTCCCATTCTGAAGGTTGTCTTTTCCTCTTGTTTATGGTTTCCTTTGCTGTGCAAAAGCTTTGAAGTTTCATTAGGTCCCATTTGTTTATTTTTGTTTTTATTTCCATTACTCTAGGAGGTGGGTCAAAAAGGATCTTGCTGTGATTTATGTCATAGAGTGTTCTGCCTATGTTTTCCTCTAAGAGTTTGATAGTTTCTGGCCTTACATTTAGGTCTTTAATCCATTTTGAGCTTATTTTTGTGTGTGGTGTTAGGGAGTGTTCTAATTTCATTCTTTTACATGCAGCTGTCCAGTTTTCCCAGCACCACTTATTGAAGAGGCTGTCTTTTCTTCATTGGATATTCTTGCCTCCTTTAACAAAAATAAGCTGACCATATGACATAATAACATGGTATATCTAAAAGTAGTAATATTTTGTTGGTGGAGAGAAGGCAAACTCTTCCTAATGTAGTTTAGAAAGAACCTTGAATGAGAAGCAAGGAATCCCGTGGTGTTTTGTGGTACTTTGGCCTCAGTGTTCTCATCTGTGAAGTGGGAGCACTGGTCACTCAGAGATGGGATATGGAGAAGGCAGAGGTGGACTCTGATCCTGAGAACTAAGTACTCCACTTCCTCATTCAACCAGAGCATCTCTTTCTTTACTTTTAAAATCTGAGGTAGGCATTAGAATTCCTTATAAGATGTTAATTTGAAGTAAAATATTCTGTTGCTTAAGAAATTCGAAGATGTCTAAATTAGATTATCTTTAAGGTTCCTCCAGCTCCAAAAACTACTATGGCTCTAAAATAAAGAAAAGTTATATCCTTATTAACTTTCTCATACATGTTTACTTTTTAAGTTTTCTAAAATGAAACAAAATCATGTTTTACAAACATTTTTAAAGACTATTTTTGGTTCTCTTTCTCTGATTAGCTTACTTAAAGTGAAAGGCTATTCTTTTCCCTTTTTCTTTCAAAATTTGCTTTTCTCTGACTTGATCAAAATCCCACTAATGGGCTTCCCTGGTGGTGCAGTGGTTGAGAGTCTGCCTGCCGATGCAGGGGACACGGGTTTGTGCCCCGGTCCGGGAAGATCCCACATGCCAAACTCCATTTGGGGATCATACTTCTGTCTTGTATCCCCAAAACAAGTCGTTAAAATAATCTCTTGGATTGGAAGAATCAACATTGTGAAAATGACTATACTACCCAAAGCAATCTACAGATTCAATGCAATCCCTATCAAACTACCAATGGCATTTTTCACAGAACAAAAAATTTCACAATTTGTATGGAAACACAAAAGACCCTGAAAAGCCAAAATCTTGAGAAAGAAGAACAGAGCTAGAGGAATCATGCTCCCTGACTTCACACAGTACTACAAAGCCACAGTAATCAAAACAGTATGGTACTGGCACAAAAATAGACACAGAAATCAATGGAACAGGATAAAGAGCCCAGAAATAAACCCACGAACTAACGGTCAATTAATCTAAACAAAGGAGGCAAGAATATACAATGGAGAAAAGACAGTCTCATCAATAAGTGGTGCTGGGAAAACTGGACAGCTACATGTTAAAAAATGAAATTAGAACATTCTCTAACACTGTATACAAAAATAAACTCAAAATGGATTAAAGACCTAAATTTAAGATTGGATACTATAAAACTCTAGAGGAAAGCACAGGCAGAACACTCGTTGACATAAATCATAGAAATATTTTTTGGATCCGTCTCCTAAAATAAAGGGAAAAAAAGCAAAATAAACAAACAGGACCTAATCAAACTTAAAAGCTTTTGCACAGCAAAGGAAACTATTGACAAAATGAAAAGACAACCTACTGAATGGGAGAAAATATTTGCAAATGATATGACCAATAAGAGATTAATATCCAACATATATAAACAGTTCATATAACTCAACATCAAAAAAACAAACAACCCAATTAAAAAATGGGCAGAAAAACTGAATTGACATTTTTTCAAAGAGGAAATGCAGATGGCCAACAGGCACATGAAAAGATGCTCAACATCACTAGTCATGAAGGAAATTCAAATCAAAACCACAATGAGATATCACCTCACACCTGTCAGAATGGCTATCATCAAAAAGAACACAAATAACAAATGTTGGCGAGGATGTGGAGAAAAGGGAATCTTTGTACACTGTTTGTGGGTATGTAAATTGGTGCAGCCACTGTGGAAAACATTATGGAAATTTCTCGAAAAACTAAAAATAGAACTACCATATGACCCAGCAATTCTACTCCTCGCTATGTATCAGAAAAAAAATAAAAACACTAATTCGAAAAGATACGTGCATGGGGACTTCCCTGGTGGTCCAGTGGTTAGGACTGGGCACTTCCACTGCAGGAGGTATGGGTTTGATCCCTGGTTAGGGAACTCAGACCCCACAAACTGCACAGCACGGCCAAAAAAAAAGAAAGAGAAGATATGTTCATAACATATGTTCATGAACAATGTTCATAACAGCATTATTTACAATTACCAAGGTATGAAGCAACCTAAGTGTCCATCAACAGATGAATGTCTAAAGAAGATGTGTATATTCCATATACACAGTGGAATACTACTCAGCCATAAAAAAGAATGAAATTTTGCCATTTGCAGCAATATGGATGGACTTGGAGGGCACTATGCTACGTGAAATAAGTCACACGAGAAAGACAAATACTGTATGATCTCTCTTATATGTGGAACCTAAAAAAATACAAGAAACTAGTGAATAAAACAAAAAAGAAGCAGACTCACAGATATAGAGAAAAAACTAGTGGTTACTAGTAGGGAGAGGTGGGGAGAGGCAATATAGGGATGGGGGAGGGGGAATGCAAACTATTGAGTGTAAGATAGGCTACAGAGATGCATTGTACAACACAGGGAATATAGCCAATATTTTGTAATAACTGTGAAGTGGAGTATAACCTTTAAAACTGTATAAAAACTAAAAACAAAAATAAATAAATAAAACCTTTGGTTCAAGAAAAAAAATAAAGTAAAATAGTGCCCCAAATAGACAAAGAGTAACTTAGCCTAAGTACTATCAAACCTCTGCATAATCAGCATTAAGTATCAGAAGATCAGAAGGAAAGTGAACTCCCTGTGCATGGCAGAGTTCAAGGAGAAGCTGCATGACTGTCAGACAAGGGAGCAGAAATCAGGCTTCACAGGCATGAGAATGACCCCTCAGTTCCCTTTCATCACCACAATGTCACAGTTCAATAATAACTGCAATAAAAACAACCACTACCCTTACTGGCTATTGAGAACTACCATGTGCCAAGCACCATGCTAAAAGCACATCACAGTTTGGTTCATTTTCACCCTCAACAAAACACTTCAGAAGAATTCATTATGTCCATTTACAAGTAAAGACAGAAGAGGCACCCAAAAGTCAGATCAATTTTGCAAAGACGTACTGCTAAAATGGCAAAGCCAGGTTTTAAACCAAGACCATAGTGCAAAGTTCTTTTCCCTTTGTTATTATCTCTTCCCTACAGACACATAAAAAGACAAATTAAAAGGTATATAACAGAGAGGGTGGAGCTGCAGGAGCACATATGAGGGGTCCCGAAAACTGCAGGGGAATTACAGTAGCTACGTAGTGGAGATAATATCTGAACTGGATCTTGAAGGTGGAAGGTGGGTGGAGGCAGGTGATTCTAGAAAGATGGAACTGTATGGGAAGATACACAGAAGCCTGAGAAGGGGTGGAGTGGCCAGTGACCCACAAACAATTTTGTGGCTTGACTATAAGTGCATGACTATGAAGAACAGGAGAAAAATGCTGGCAGTGTCAGCCAGACCTGTGTAGTCATGGAAGAAGTTTGGGCTCTCTTCTGCAGACGATAGGGAGCTATGGGTGGCTCTAGGCAGAGGGAAGCATGGTCACATGTGGAGGGTACCTGCTGCCTGAATATGCATCATATACTGAGGTCAGCTCAGGGAACCTGCCTCAGGACCATGCAACAACCATGGGGCAAATGATAACCAGGGCTCCATAAGAGGAATCCAACTACCAAATGCAAACAAGCTCCTCAGCTTACCAAGGAAGAGCTAGACAAAGAAAACAGACAAAATCAGAAAAAGCACAGCATTATCTCCCATGAACACCCATCTTCTAGCTACAAGATTATGATTGCTTGCTTTGACCTCCATGAAGCAAGCCAGTGTCCTTGATACATTTTTCATGATTTGGCAATGGCGTCATCTAGAGTCTTTTGACGGGAAAATTCTGGAGAAGCATTTAGGACATTGGAAGTAGCACCATCAAGCAGAGCAGCCCCTCCTTCCTGCCCACACCAAGTGTGAGCCAGCCCCCAGGACACACTGTCATCACAGGCTCTTCTCTCCCATAGGCGTTTCTTTCCAGCAAGGGGCCTCTTTGGTAACAGTCACACTGCTTTTCCCTTTGATGTCTTCTCTTTTTGGTTTCATAGTTTGGGGCAGATTCTATACTAGGAACTACCTCCACCAGGAAAAAAAAAAAGATGCAAAAAGAGACAGTGGACTGACGAAGCCCTGAGGACCTATTCTCAGCCCCATGTGAAATGGGGCTCAACTATCCAGAGTGTAGCCCAGCGAGGCAGGGAGAGGAGATGGGAGGAGAGACAGGATGGAGTCCCAGCTCAGGGGTGGTCTGATGTAACCTGCATGTGATCCAGTTTTTGCCCCTACCTCTGGAAGGATCCTTCAGTTACTCTGACAGGAGAAGTTCATGTAACCCTTCCAGTGGAGGTAAATACAGGAAAAGGAAAGGACTAGGAGTAGCAGGAAAAGGAAAGGACTAGGAGTAGCACTGAATCGCCTGTGACCCAGAACAAGATGCTTCTCTTCTCTTCTCTGGCCATGGCCGGGTTGGGCTCAGTGACCTCTGGATCTTTTCCCAGCTCTCACATACCCTGATTCAAAACCTTCAGCCTGATCTGAGCTAACCAAGCTTTTCATTGACCCAAAAAAGCTGTAGGAAAACCTGGAGTCTAGCCCCTGGCTAGATTTGACTATAACAAACATGGCCTAGGTTGGCCAATCAGAGCCATCCACCTCCTATCTCTGAACAAAGTGATTGGTCTGAAGGTGACATGTAACTAAAGCAGATCCAACACCAGTTCCTTATGGGAGATTCGATGTGGTCCCTGGGAAAGAGAGAGGAGGTCTATTTGTCTTTTCTCTGGGATAACAGAGAAAAGCAGACAGAAGAACTAAAAAGACAAAGAAAAAAATGTGAAAGGGTCTTTCGAGCCCCTTGATCCTGCTATTCCTGAAGCCAGCACTACCCATGGACTTTTAAGTTATATGAACAAAATAAATATCTCCTCCACCCCCCCCCATTTTTTTTTCACTTAAACTAGCGTGTATCAGATTTCTGTCACTGACGACTAAGAGAATCCTAACTAATACAACTCCTCCCTTAGAGGACTACTGTAAGGAATTTTTTGAAAAAACATGTATGACCAGTGCCTTAAACCCTGAAGGCTCTCGTGAGACAGTAGTTCCTCCCCCATCTTACCCGTCCAACAGCACATGAAGGAAGGGAAGATGGAAAATGGTACAGGAACCTTGGCGTGCACAGCACCCAAGATAAATATAGAGACTTTATTATCCTGGTAAAGAGATAAGTCAAAAATTGTGTTTCAGCATTGAAAGGATTACTTTTGAAGATGGCGGAGTAGAAGGACGTGCTCTCACTCCCCCTTGCGAAAACACCAGAATTACAACTAGCTTCTGGACAATCATCGACAGGAAGACACTGGAACTCACGAAAAAAGGTACCCCACATCCAAAGACAAAGGAGAAGCCATGATGAGACGGCAGGAGGGGCGCAATCACAGTAAAATCAAATCCCATAACTGGTGGGTGGGTGACTCACAGACTGGCAAACACTTATACCACAGAAGTCCACCCACTGGAGTGAAGGTTCTAAGCCCCACGTCAGGCTTCCCAACCTGGGGGTCAGGCAACTGGAGGAGAAATTCCTAGAGAATCAGACTTTGAAGCCTAGTGGGAACTGATTGCAGGACTTCGACAGGACTGGGGGGTAACAGAGACTCCACTCTTGGAGGCACACACAAAGTAGTGTGCACATCGGGACCCAGTGGAAGGAGCAGTGACCCCGGGGGAGACTGAACCAGACCTACCTGCTAGTGTTGGAGGGTCTCCTACAGAGGCAGGGAGTGGCTCCGTTTCACCATGGGGACAAGGACACTGGCAGCAGAAGTTCTGAGAAGTACTTCTTGGCGTGAGCCCACCCAGAGTCTGTCATTAGCTCCACCAAAGAGCCCAGGAAGACTCCTGTGTTGGGTCGCCTCAGGTCAAACAACAAACAGGGACAGAACCCAGCCCCAACCATCAACAGTCAAGTGGATTAAAGTTTTACTGAGCTCTGCCCACCAGAGCAACAGTCAGCTGTACCCACCACCAGTCCCTCCCATCAAGTCTCTTAGATAACCTCATCCACCAGAGGGCAGACAGCAGAAGCAAGAAGAACTACAATCCTGCAGCCTGTGGAACAAAAACCACATTCGCAGAAACACAGACAAGATGAAAAGGCAGAGGGCTATATACTAGATGAAGGAACAAGATAAAACCTCAGAAAAACAACTACATGAAGTGGAGACAGGCAACCTTCCAGAAAAAGAATTCAGAATAATGATAGTGAAGATGATCCAGGACCTCGGAAAAACAATGGAGGCAAAGATAGAGAAGATGCAAGAAATGTTTAACAAAGACCTAGAAGAATTAAAGAACAAACAAACAGAGATGAACAGTACAATAACTGAAATGGAAACTACACTAGAAGGAATCAATAGCAGAATAACTGAGGCAGAAGAATGGATAAGTGACCTGGAAGACAGAATGGTGGAATTCACTGCTGTGGAACAGAATCAAGAAAAAAGAATGGAAAGAAATGAAGACAGCCTAAGAGGCCTCTGGGACAACATTAAACGCAACAACATTTGCATTATAGGGGTCCCAGAAGGAGAAGAGAGAGAGAAAGAACCAGAGAAAATATTTGAAGAGATTACAGTCGAAAACTTCCCTAACATGGGAAAGGAAATAGCCACCCAAGTCCAGGAAGCGCAGAGAGTCCCATACAGGAGAAACACGCCGAGACACATAGTAACCAAATTGGCAAAAATTAAAGACAAAGAAAAATTATTGAAAGCAGCAAGGGAAAACTGACAAATAGCACACAAGGGAACTCCCATAAGGTTAACAGCTGATTTCTCAGCAGAAACTCTACAAGCCAGAAGGGAGTGGCATGACATACATAAAGTGATGAAAGGGAAGAACCTACAACCAAGATTACTCGACCCTTCAAGGATCTCATTCAGATTCGGTGGAGAATTCAAAAGCTTTACAGACAAGCGAAAGCTAAGAGAATTCAGCACCACCAAACCAGCTCTACAACAAACGCTAAAGGAACTTCTCTAAGTGGGAAACACAAGAGAAGAAAAGGACCTACAAAAACAAACCCAAAACAATTAAGAAAATGGTCATAGGAACATACATATCGATAATTACCTTAAACGTGAATGGATTAAATGCTCCAACCAAAAGAGACAGGCTTGCTGAATGGATACAAAAACAAGACCCATATATATGCTGTCTACAAAAGACCCACTTCAGACCTAGGGACACATACAGACTGAAAGTGAGGGGATGGAAAAAGATATTCCATGCAAATGGAAATCAAAAGAGAGCTGGAGTAGCAATACTCATATCAGATAAAATAGACTTTAAAATAAAGAATGTTACAAGAGACAAGGAAGGACACTACATAATGATCAAGGGATCAATCCAAGAAGAAGATATAACAATTATAAATATATATGCACCCAACATAGGAGCACCTCAATACATAAGGCAACTGCTAACAGCTATAAAAGAGAAAATCAACAGTAACACAATAATAGTGGGGGACTTTAACACCTCACTTACACCAATGGACAGATCATACAAAATGAAAATACATAAGGAAACAGAAGCTTTAAATGACACAATAGGCCAGATAGATTTAATTGATATTTATAGGACATTCCATCCAAAAGCAGCAGATTGCACTTTCTTCTCAAGTGCGGACGAAACATTCTCCAGAATAGATCACATCCTGGGTCACAAATCAAGCCTCGGTAAATTTAAGAAAATTGAAATCATATCAAGCATCTTTTCTGACCACAACACTATGAGATTAGAAATGAATTACAGGGAAAAAAACGGGAAGACACAAACACATGGAGGCTAAACAATATGTTACTAAATAACCAACAGATCACTGAAGAAATCAAAGAGGAAATCAAAAAATACCTAGAGACAAATGACAATGAAAACACGACAATCCAAAACCTATGGGATGCAGCAAAAGCAGTTCTAAGAGGGAAGTTTATAGCTATACAAGCCTACCTCAAGAAACAAGAAAAATCTCAAATAAACAATCTAACCTTACACCTAAAGGAACTAGAGAAAGAAGAACAAACAAAACCCAAAGTTAGCAGAAGGAAAGAAATCAAAAAGATCAGAGCAGAAATAAATGAAATAGGAACAAAGAAAACAATAGCAAAGATCAATAAAACTAAAAGCTGGTCCTTTGAGAAGATAAACAAAATTGATAAACCATTAGCCAGACTCATCAGGAAAAAGAGGGACAGGACTCAAATCAATAAAATTAGAAATGAAAAAGGAGAAGTTACAACAGACACCACAGAAATACAAAGCATCCTAAGAGACTACTACAAGCAATTCTATGACAATAAAATGGACAACCTGGAAGAAATGGACAAATTCTTAGAAAGGTATAAGCTTCCAAGACTGAACCGGGAAGAAACAGAAAATATGAACAGACCAATCACAAGTAATGAAATTGAAACTGTGATTAAAAATCTTCCAACAAACAAAAGTCCAGGACCAGATGGCTTCACAGGTGAATTCTATCAAGCATTTAGAGAAGAGCTAACACCCATCCTTCTCAAACTCTTCCAAAAAATTTCAGAGGAAGGAACACTCCCAAACTCATTCTATGAGGCCACCATCACCCTGATACCAAAACAAGACAAAGATACTACAAAAAAAGAAAATTACAGACCAATATCACTGATGAAAATAGATGCAAAAATCCTCAACAAAATACTAGCAAACAGAATCCAACAACACATTAAAAGGATCATACACCACGATCAAGTGGAATTTATCCCAGGGATGCAAGGATTCTTCAATATATGCAAATCAATCAATTGATACACCATATTAACAAATCAAAGAAGAAAAACCATATGATCATCTCAATAGATGCAGAAAAAGCTTTTGACAAAATTCAACACCGATTTATGATAAAAACTCTCCAGAAAGTGGGCATAGAGGGAACCTACCTCAACATAATAAAGGCCATACACGACAAACCCATGGCAAACCTCATTCTCAATGGTGAAAAACTGAAAGCATTTCCTCTAAGATCAGGAACGAGACAAGGATATCCACTCTCACCACTATTATTCAACATAGTTTTGGAAGTCCTAGCCACAGCAAACAGAGAAGAAAAAGAAATAAAAGGAATACAAATTGGAAAAGAAGAAGTAAAATTGTCACTGCAGATGACATGATACTATACATAGAGAATCCTAAAAATGCCACCAGAAAACTACTAGAGCTAATCAATGAATTTGGTAAAGTTGCAGGATACAAAATTAATGCACAGAGATCTCTTCCATTAGTATACACTAATGATGAAAAATCTGAAAGAGAAATTATGGAAACACTCTCATTTACCATTGCAACAAAAAGAATAAAATACCTAGGAATAAACCTACCTAGGGAGACAAAATACCTGTATGCAGAAAACTATAAGACACTGATGAAAGAAATAAAAGATGATACAAACAGATGGAGAGATATAACATGTTCTTGGATTGGAAGAATCAGCATTGTGAAAATGACTCTACTACCCAAAGCAATCTACAGATTCAATGCAATCCCTATCAAATTACCAATGGCATTTTTTATGGAACTAGAACAAGTCATCTTAAAATTTGTATGGAAACACAAAAGACCCCAAATAGCCAAAGCAGTCTTGAGGGACAAAAATGGAGCTGGAAGAATCAGACTCCCTGACTTCAGACTATACTACAAGGCTACAGTAATCAAGACAATATGGTACTGGCACAAAAACAGAAACATAGATCAATGGAACAAGATAGAAAGCCCAGAGATAAACCCACGCACCTATGGTCCAGTAATCTATGACAAAGGAGGCAAAGATATACAATGGAGGAAAGACAGTCTCTTCAATAAGTGGTGCTGGGAAAACTGGACAGCTACATGTAAAAGAATGAAATTAGAATACTCCCTAACACCATACACAAAAATAAGCTCAAAATGGATTTGAGACCTAAATGTAAGACTGGACACTATAAAATTCTTAGAGGAAAACACAGGAAGAACACTCTTTGACATAAATCACAGCAAAATCTTTTTTGATACACCTCCTAGAGTAATGGAAATAAAAACAAAACTAAACAAATGGGACCTAATGAAACTTCAAAGTTTTTGCACAGCAAAGGAAACCATGAACAAGACGAAAAGACAACCCTCAGAATGGGAGAAAATATTTGCAAATGAATAAACAAAGGATTAATCTCCAAAATATATAAACAGCTCGTGCAGCTCAATATTAAAGAAACAAACAACCCAATCCCAAAACGGGCAGAAGACCTAAACAGACATTTCTCCAAAGAAGAGATACAGATGGCCAAGAAGCACATGAAAAGCTGCTCAACATCACTAATTATTAGAGAAATGCAAATCAAAACTACAGTGAGGTATCACCTCTCACCAGTTAGAATGGGCATCATCAGAAAATCTACAAACAACAAATGCTGGAGAGGGTGTGGAGAAAAGGGAACCCTCTTGCACTGTTGGTGGGAATGTAAATTGACACAGCCACTGTGGAGAACAGTATGGAGGTTCCTTAAAAAACTAAAAATAGAATTACCATATGATCCAGCAATCACACTACTGGGCATATACCCTGAGAAAGCCATAATTCAAAAAGACACATGCACCTCGATGTTCACTGCAGCACTATTTACAATAGTCAGGACATGGAAGCAACCTAAATGCCCATCGACAGATGAATGGATAAAGTTGTGGTACATATATACAATGGAATATTACTCATCCATAAAAACGGAACGAAATTGAGTCATTTGTTGAGACATGGATGGATCTAGAGACTGTCATACAGAGTGAAGTAAGTCAGAAAGAGAAAAAGAAATATCATATATTAACGCAGGTATGTGGAAACTAGAAAAATGATACAGATGAACTGGTTTGCAGGGCAGAAGTTGAGACACAGATGTAGAGAACAAACGTATGGACACCAAGGGGGGAAAACCACGGTGGGGTGGGGATTGTGGTGTACTGTATTGGGCGATTGGTATTGACATGTATACACTGATGTGTATAAAATTGATGACTAATAAGAACCTGCAGTATAAAAAAGCAAACAAAAACAACGAATACTAAACTTTCTTTAGGTTATTTGTATGGAAATATGTTAATATAAATGTTTCAGACATTACATGAAATTTCTAAAAATCTTATATGTTCAGGTATAATGTTATAAGTCATAATTCTAGTTATTACTTTAAAATGTATATCTCAGAAATAACTAAATTTCCTTGTCAATTGCATTATTATGAACTTACATCAAATCTTTAAAAAAAGTTTGTGTTTCAGTAATTCTTTGATAATGGCCTCTCAAAGCATTGCCATATTACCCACATTAGCCCCTCCGAACAACCCTAGAGTGAATGAAACACATATTATTTTATCATATACATTTTATCCCCAGTTTAGAAAGGAAGTGGATGAGATCCAAGAGGACTCTCGGTGCCCTCTGGATGGCTTACACTCCAGCTAGTGGCTGGGAAACACGACAGCACAAGGCTTTCCTGACTCCTGGCCCCAGTGGTCACTCTGCCTCTCAGAAAAATTGACAACCCAGCAAAATTAACGTGGCTGTACTAATGAAATTGAAAATTTTGTTCACATAAAACTGCTGATGCTGCAGTCAGCCAAATTCTGCCTCAAATGCACATAAATCAGCGGGTTGTCACTATAAAGCAAATTTGAATGTGGAAAACCTCAGTGCTGAAGGGAACTCAGCAATCCCTTTACCTAAGCTCCGAATTCTACTGAGAGAAAAGGGCAGCCCCAGCAGGTTAGATAACTGCACATGGCCCAGCGCTTGATGTTGGCAAAGCCAGGACCAGAATCCATGTCCCCATACCCCCAGCCCAAGGCTCCTTTATCTCTGAACTTCCTTCCCGGGTCTCAAGAACAGCTCCTGCTTCCACCTGAGGATTTCATTCAAGGGTTTGTTCACAGATAAGAAGAAGAAATGCCCACTAAAACCACAGGCCACTGGCAAAGGTTTCCTGAAGGAAAAAACTAGAGGACGAGAGACTCCAGGAAAGTGGAAATGTGTGTGGTGGCTCAGGTCATAACCAGGAGTGATGGGTGTAAGGGGGCCAAGAAAGGGACAGTGGAGAAAGGCTGGATCTGCAGACTGAGGTGGGCCTGAACTGCCATAGGAAAGCATAGTCTTTTTATGCTATTGCCAATAGGGAATCAATAAAATCTGCTGAGCAGGTGTGTAGCAGATACAAAGTAGAATTGTGATTTACAAGTATGATTTATAAAGAAAGATAAAAAGAAATTTTTAAAATTGTTTTTGAACCACCCCCAGAAAAGATTTGCAGATGCTTGTCTCTGTATTTGGGGGGTGGGGGGTGGAGGGAGACAATCTCACAAATAAATGCTGGAAACTTTTAAATTCATTCATTCATTCATTCAACAAACCTTTTCTTAGTGCTTACTATGTGCCAGGCACTCTGTGATAGTAGGTATGCAGTGGTCAATAAAAAATCCAGTGCCTGCACCATGGAGCATCAGTCTAATTAGGGTAACAGATGCTACACAGATTATAAAACAATAAATACATCAAGATCAATTGTGAAAAGTGCTGAAAAGAAAATAAACAGAAACTGTTTTCTCCAGTACAGAAAACAATGGGAGTGGGACCTATTTATAAATAAGTTGGGCATTTCAGCCAACTATTGCTATGTAACAAACGACCCTCTAAGATTTAGTGGCTAAAATTTAAAACAACAGCAAAACCATCTTTTATCTCCCATGATTCTGTGGGTTGACCAGGCAAGTTCTTCTGCTGGTCTTGTTTGGTATCTCTCATGCAGTTGCAGTCAGATGTCTGTTGGGGCTAGAATAACCAACATGGTTTCACTCACATGTCTGGGGCCTTGGCAGGGACATCTCACTCTCTATCCCCCCTTCCCCCTCCCCCCCCTTCCGCCCTCCCTCCCCTCTCCTCTGTCCACATGGTCTCCGTGTGGTTTGTTGAGACTTATTTTTTTTAACATGTTTACTGGAGTATAATTGCTTTACAATGGCGTGTTAGTTTCTGCTTTATAACAAAGTGAATCAGCTATACATATACATATATCCCCATATCTCCTCCCTCTTGTATCTCCCTCCCACCCTCCCTATCCCACCCCTCTGGATGGTCACAAAGCACCGAGGTGATCTCCCTGTGCTATGCGGCTGCTTCCCACTAGCTATCTATTTTATATTTGGTAGTATTTATAAGTCCATGCCACTCTCTCACTTCGTCCCACCCTACCCTTTCCCCTCCTTGTGTCCTCAAGTCCATTCTCTACGTCTGCGTCTTTATTCCTGTCCTGCCCCTAGGCTCTTCAGAACCTTTTTTTTTCTTAAATTCCATATATATGTGTTAGCATACGGTATTTGTTTTTCTCTTTCTGACTTACTTCACTCTATATGACAGACTCTAGGTCCATCCACCTCACTACAAATAACTGAATTTCATTTCTTTTTATGGCTGAGTAATATTCCATTGTATATATGTGCCATGTCTTCTTTATCCATTCATCTGTCAATGGACACTTAGGTTGCTTCCATGTCCTGGCTATTGTAAATAGAGCTGCAGTGAACACTGTGGTACATGACTCTTCTTGAATTATGGTTTTCTCAGGGTATATGCCCAGTAGTGGGATTGCTGGGTCGTATGGTAGTTCTATTTGTAGGTTTTTAAGGAACCTCCATACTGTTCTCCACAGTGGCTGTACCAATTTACATTCCCACCAACAGTGCAAGAGGGTTCCCTTTTCTCCACACCCTCGCCAGCATTTGTTGTTTGTAGATTTTTTGATGATGGCCACGCTGAGACTTCTTTAGATGGCAAGTTCATTGCCAGAGCAAGCGTTCTAAGTGGGAGGAGGTAGAAGCGGCCATTGTCTTAAAAGTCAGGCCCAGAACTGGCACAGCATCATTTCTGCTGCATTTGGCTGATTAAAGCAATCACATGGCCTAGCTCTGATTCAAGGGCAGGAGAAATAAACTCCACCTCTCAAGGCAGAGGGGAGGGTGGAAGTGACACAGATTTTACAGCCATCTTTACTCCACCTAGGTGGTCAGGGATGGCCTCTGTGAGCAGGTGACATCTGAGCCAAGACCTGAAGGAGGTAAAGGAGTCATCCAGGTGATAAGCAGAAGAAAAGCATTTCCGACAAAAGGGAACAGCAAATGCAAAGATTCTGGGGCAGGAAGCAGCATTTGATGGGGTCAAGGAACTGGAAGGAGGCAAGTTGTGACTGGAGGGATGCGGCAAAGGGAAGACTGGTCTGGGATTAGGTGGAGGACGCAGGTGGCTAGGGCCACAGCAGAGACTTGAGGGCAGATTTACAGACCAGCTTCCACTTGAAGTGCAATGGGAAATCATTAGGGATTACAAGAGCTGTGTGTTCATAAAGGATCACTCTGGTTGCTATGTGAAGAATGGCCGGAAAGGAGCAAGAATGTCCCCTGGCTTAATCAAAGATGCTGAATGATCTCAAGAAGTGACCTGAACTGAGGACAGACTCTAGACACATGAGCTCCAGCATCCAAAATCCACAATACAGAACTAATTCGTCATTGATGATAAACTAATTTCCCTATTGGTAGAGTTACTACAAAATTCACTAGACTACTCTCCTGGAGGACAGAGATCCCAACTGTCTTATTCATCACTGTCCCTTGAGTGCATAACAGACCAAATGACAAATGACCAAATGGGCTTCTCCAAGAAGGACTGTAAAATTTATTTCATTATGGTCCAAGATGATTCCTGCCATATAAACTATATTCAAAGAGCAAACCCGAGCCATGGAAACAAATGAACCTTCAACATGACCAGAAGCCAATGTGGGATTATCCAGGGAAAGGCAATAAAGCATTGCCCAGGTTACATTTTGGTGCATAAAATGTTAACTTTCAATAATCTGGCAGCTGTACCTCCAGAGAAGTGAAATGTTACTTTCTGTGTGATTCAGCACGCAAGGGGAATGAGGGATATTAACTACTCCAGACAGTATTTTCAAAATTATCCTTGAGTACATCTAAATGGTCCATTCTAGTCCCTGTGATTCTCAGAAGTGAAAGGATTTTTAAGACCCAGGAGAGTTAAGAACAACAGCTCCATGAATGCCTTCCACCCACACACTTTTGACAGATTCAGGCTAATAAAAAAGACCCTGAAGGCACCTTGATTTGGCCCATAATCCTTCACACTTACAGATTGTCAGACCCATCAGAAGTTGATATATGCTTACATTTCTACTTCTAAGATATAAACAGACTCCTATAAGTAGGGAGTGGGACTTGGTTTATGGAGAGGAATGGAAACTTATGGACACAGTTTAAAAGTAAAAGTAGTTAGCACGCAAAGCAAATTAGCAAAAGACTCTAAAAGTGCTAGATGCCTCCATAACCACCATGGGACCAGGTGGACCCTCACACATATGGTTATGTGACTTCCCCACAGCCTGGGCTAATGTAAATGAAGACATGAAAATTACTCTCCTCAATGGGATTGAGGAGGCACGTGAGAATTTTAACTAAAGCGTTGAAAGGGAAGAGTGCTGAGTCCTTGAAAATACCTCCAATCAAGTCAATTAAGAGCAATTGTAAGTCAATTAGAAGCCATTCTGCTTTCACTATGGGCAAACCAAACAGAGCCTTCTGAATCAATTAGTCTCTAAATAAGAAAGACTTCATTTAATACTTCCCTTTCCCCACCCAAGCACAGAGAGCGTTCGTGAAAATCAGTCCCCACCTCACTCACCCATACAACAAAACAGAAGTGCCCTCTGCATCCTGTGCAGAAATCAGTCTCATCTGCCGTGGAGGTTGGAATTTTAATGATCAGAATTTTAATGTTCGTAATAATTTCCCATATATGTACTCCAATTCTATAGTATATGATTCAATCCACCAGAAACCAACCATTTCTGCCAGATCAGTTCCACGCAATTCCTCAAGATGCTACCATTGCCTGAGACTTGGGACCACTTTTCCTATTAATTTATTGCAGGATTTATTTGCCTGTGTGTGCCAGAGCCAGCTGGTCAGAGAGGAAATTTTAATGCATGACCTTTTCAAAACCCCTCCACCTCCCATAGCAAAGCTAAACTTGGTTAAGGGTTTATTGACAGAGGGCTGGTCATTTACTACTGGTAACCTCGGGAGTTTTATTTGATAACTTTGGCTTTTAGAAACAACGTTCCCATCAAAATGAAACTGTGTTTATGTTAGAATATTGGCAGGGAGACTTACACCATTCAATTCGATTATAAATTTTGATTAGGATTTCAGTGACAGCCTACCTTCCACAGTCACTATCTATCTAGCCCTGGAGGCCACGACTAACAAATGCATCATCATAAACCATTTATAACACAAAAGAAAGGAGAAAAACAAAAAGGAAAGGAGGAACAAAAACCACTCCTAAAAAAGCTACGGAATATTTCAAGGCAAAAGGACTTCTGAAAATGTAGTGACTGGGCTTTCTCTCTTTTTTTAAACCAATTAAGCAGGTGCTTACATTTGAGAGCTTATCTGAGTTTGCTCTGCAAAAGTACACGTGAACGCATTATTCTGGGCATCCTGGCTGTAGCCTGGCTCGCGTCATTTCGTGCCGCTGGCTGAGCCCATCCCGCCTGGCATTTGCAAACACTCGGCCACGCTTTTCTTGTCTTTGGGTCGCAAAGGCGGCCGGAACCCCGCAGCGGCGAGGAGGCCCCATTTGTCCCAGCTGCTGCGAACCCTCGCACCGAATCAATATTCCGTCAGCCTGCGCTTTCACCGCCGCAACTGACAGCGCCCCCGAGGCTCCGTGACGTCGCCCGGTGTTTGCAAAGGGGAGGAAAATCCCTCTTCGCATCGTCGAAGTCGGGCTCTGACCTCACTCCAGCGGAGCGGGGTGCGCTGGCCTGCCTTTAATCACCCGGGAAATGGTGCAGGAGAGAAGCTGCGCGGAGGAGAGGCTGCGCGGAAATCACCCACCGGGACGACCAGATGTGACTCACGCTTTTCACCTTTGGAGGGAAGTAACATTTTGGAGCAGGATTCCACCCTGGCCTGCCTCCAAGGGACACAGGAGAGAGAGAATACCCTTCCTGTTCTTGGCAGACAAGGAGCGTGCAATGCAGCTGGAAGAAAAAGGGCCAACATCAATAATGCATTGGGACCCATGGCTGACATTTTTCAGCTATCTGGGTAATTGAGCAGTGGTCAAAATACAGCTCTAAAGGGCCACGTGTGGACAAAGCCATCACTGTTACTGAAAGGGCAGGTTTAACCCTGGATGATATCTAGAGGACCTATCCAACCCCTCTTCTTTCCCCAGACATAAATATTGCTCCCAACATGCGTAGTAACAGTAACAGTAGTAGTACAGTTAATAATAGTAATAATAATGGCTACTCTCTATTGTATGTATGTGTGTACTTCCCTCTTTGCAAGTATGATATCCCATGAAACCCTCACACTGACACTTAACTTGCCCAAGGTCACACTGTAAGGGGCAGAACTGGATTTTAACTGAAGGCTGTCACTGACCTGCCCCACTATGGGTTCTCTCAGACGTCGGGGTTTTTGTATAAGTTGGGAGGCTAACTCTCTGTGTCTGAACAACTAACAGCCCTCTGACCCAAAGCCTTCTGATGACGGTACCAGAACTTTGCAGTTACCAATCACTTCAAGCCATGTTTAAGCAGCTGTACAAACAAGAATGAGTACAGTAGAGATCGCTAGCCCAAGGCCACACTTGCAGACAGTGGCGGTGCTGGAATAAAAAGAAGCCTGCAGTGAGAACACTTGAGGGCAAATCTCAGGTACACAATACAGTGTTATTAACTACAGTTGTCATGCTGTGCATTAGATCTCCAGAGCTTATTCATCCTGCATAGCTGAAACTTTGTACCCTTTGACCAGCATCTCCCCATTTCCCCTTCCCCCCCACCCCTGGCAACCACTATCCTACTCTCTGCTACTCTCTGTTGGACTGCTAAGAGAGTAAATCTCTTTTTTGGCATTTTTTTTCAATTTTTATTAAAATATAGTTGATTTACAATGTTCTGTTAGTTTCAGGTGTACAACAGTGATATATACATATGTGTGTATATATATAGATAGATATTCTTTTTTAGATTCTTTTCCATTATAGGTTATTATAAGATATTGAGTATAGTTGCCTGTGCTATACAGTAGGTCCTTCTTGGTTATCTATTTTACATATAGTAGTGTGTATATTTTAATACCAAACTCCTAATTTATCCCTCCCCCACCCTTTCCCCTTTAATAACCATAAGTTTTTTTCTATGCCTGTGAGTCTATTTCTGTTTTGTAAATAAGTTCATTTGTATAATTTTTTAGATTCTACATATAAGCCATATCATATGATATTTGTCTTTCTCTGTCTGACTTGCTTCACTTATTAATATGATAATCTCTAGGTCCACCCATGTTGCTGCAATTGGCATTATTTCCTTCTTCTTTACGGCTGAGTAATGTTCCATAGTGAATATATCCCACATTTTTTTTTAAACATCTTTATTGGAGTATAATTGCTTCACAATGGTGTGTTAGTTTCTGCTTTATATCAAAGTGAATCAGCTATACATATACATATATCCTCATATCTCCCGGGAAACTCCTCCATCACCCACTCCGGTTTTTGCTTTTGCCTGGCAGCATTTTTCCTACCCTCCACGCAGAGAGAAGACCACAGTAAAAATTTTACTTGCTTGCTTCATTAAGGCAAGGCAAAGCAGTTTCTTGGTATCATTTTCTTGCCTTTAAACTCCTCTCATTCCTTTCATCTAATTTTTCTCTTGCAAGAAGCAAGAAATCACACAAAATGTTTTCCTGGAATGATACATGTAAATGAAGACATAATGATGGGAACTGGGATTAAATGCTACAGAGCTGAAAATAATGCATGGGGCTAAGTGAGCCGGCAGCCCTACTGTTAGTAACATAAATAACAGTCATAATAAAGCAATAACGCTTCTGCATTTAACTCTCTTTGGGATGGTCCTTTTCTCAGACTTCCCAAAATCACAGCCCAGAATTACGCTGAGGGCTGGAGGGGTTCTGCCCTCTGTGACCTGTACTCAACCTAGATTAATGAAGCATTCATAACACCTGTGCCTACACTTCTTGCACTGTCATCCCAGTCATCTCAGGGGTGGTTTCATCTGCATGGCAGCAAGCCTCTAAATTCCAGTGGTACCAGGGATTCAAAAGGCAATGACCTTGACATACACAGGCTCTCCTCTCACCACCCATGAAACTTAGCACCAAGACTAGACAAAAGCTATCTTCCACCCTGGAATTAATCATCATTTTGGAGTTTCCATTACAAATCTTTGTTTAGAGAAGCCCAGAAAAGTAGACCAATCATTGGGTGTTGGAAATGTTTTCAACTTTTAAGGATCAAGCGCACCCTTTGAGAATCTGATAAAAGTTACAGACTTTGTTTCTATCTATTTAAATAAAATGTGTATACCATGATTTGCGTATATTTTTACGAGGCTCTTTGACCCTCCCAGAGCTCATCCAGCCCCCTTTCCCAAAAATCCTGCTGTAGGGCTTCCCTGGTGGCGCAGTGGTTGAGAGTCCGCCTGCCGATGCAGGGGACACGGGTTCGTGCCCCGGTCCGGGAAGATCCCACACGCCGCGGAGTGGCTGGGCCCGTGAGCCATGGCCGCTGGGCCTGCGTGTCCGGAGCCTGTGCTCTGAAACGGGAGAGGCCACAACAGTGAAAGGCCCGGGTACCGCAAAAAATAAAAATACAAAAAACTCCTGCTGTAGCTTAATGACAACATGGGGTGTGTGTGTTGTGTGTGTGTGTGTGTGTGTGTGTGTGTGTGTGTGTGTGCGTGTGTGTTTGCTCTTCATAGCACCAAAGGAAAATGGTATGAACTAAAAAGGGAAGAAAATTAAAAGTATATTCAAGGTCTTCAAAAAAACAAAGGAACTGTGCTTAATGAGCAACAAATATATGTTGAGTTCTCTACCAGGCATATGACATGCATTTTTGCATTTAATCCGCTTCACAACTGTATAACAACAAGGACGGTGTCTTTCATATTCACCTCTCTGTCCCCAGTGCCTTTCACAGTGTTGGTGCTTACTGAGTATTTGAGTGAATTATTACTAATTTGTAGATGAGGCAGTGGAGCCTCTGAGAGATTAACTTACACAAATCACACAGGGAATGAGTGGTAGAGGTGGAATTTGAACTCAGATCTGTCTGCCCCCTTCCCCCTGCACTTTGACGAACATTTGATGTGATCTTCTCTGAGACTAAAGCAAAGACATGAACACAAATAAATTATATACAGTGTTGGAGGCCAGTGCTGTGGGAAACAGGAAAAGCCAAGGAGGAGGGACTGAGAGTATGTGGGAGGGGCAGGTTATAGCTCTGACCAGGGTGGTGAGTGTCAGCCTCTCCAGAGGTGAGATTTGAGCAAAACCTTGAAGGAGATGAAGGGGTGAGCTGTGCAGAGGCATAGAGGAACAGCTCGATGCTCGAGCGAAGAGCTCGAGCCAGGCCCCCACGCGGTAGCATGCCTGGTGGCTCAAGGAACAAGGAGCTATAGCGTGGCAGAATCAGGCGAGGGAGCGCGGAGAGGTAACAGGGGGCTGTGAAAGACCACGTGTCAGTCACTGCAAGGACTCTGGCCTTTACTCCGAGTGAAATGGGAACTCACTGCAAGACTCAGAGCAGGGTGGGAGCATAATCTGACTTCCAGCCTACAAAGACGGCTTTGGCTGCTGGCACAAGGCCAGAGCATAGCAGGGGCCAGGGCAAGAGTGGGGAGACCAGGCGGGAGGCCACATCCAGTTATTCAGGCAAAAGATGACGGTGGCTTGGCCAGGTGGTAGCAGTGGAGATGGAGAGAAGCATATCCCTGATATGCAAGAGGGAGTTAAGGATGACTCTAAGGTTTTTGGCCCAAGCAACAAAACTGACATCTGTTTAGGCTCATCCCTATATTCTAAGAAGGCAAGCCTTAAAAGCCTGCTGTCTTATTCTCAAAGCCTCAAAATCAACCTGGGAGAAATAATATGATGTTTAAAGTTTCCAAAGATGTTTCCCTTTTTCTTTCCATAAGAGAGATGTCACTCCATGTAGCCCTGTGACAAGAGGCAGGAAGGAATTCTTTTAAAAGTGTATGTTATTCACTTGATTTAAGTTTTGGAAAGCAAGCTTTGGAAAGTGTTTCCTTTGTCTTACTCCCTCCCTTCATGTCTAAGGCTGCACAATGCTCTCTCCTGTGGAAGGCTGCAAAATCTTCTCTCCTGCTCTGCTAGACCCCAGGTCAGTACCTGGACACACACACCCCTGTTGGCCACAAAACGCTGGTGATTTCAAACAGCTTTCTGAAACTGGGAGCTCTAGACAGACGCTGACTTCCGGGTGACCTGAATCTGACACCAAGAGTGGGAAGTCAGGGCTGTCTCTCCCCCACCAGCATTCCTGGTTAGCCTAGGCTAGGCTGCCAGGCAAACGCTGAGCCACCGGCTCTGGACACAATCAAGAGTGAAACTGGAGCTCGCTTCCAGACCATGCTGCTCAACCAAGGAGATACTCCACAGGAAGTTAGAGCAGAAGGTGCTGAACACTTGGCACAGGGTAAGTGTCCCACTTTTTCCTTTGAGGGTTTGCTTTTCAAAATGCTAAGATAGAAAAGCCAAGATGATAGACAAACTATATTTTTGGAAGGAAAAATTTATTGCACGCCTACTAGGTGCCTGGCACTGTGCTGAGTGTTTTTTAAAAGCACTGTGTTGCTGAATCTACACAACATCTGAGAAGTCAGCATAATTTTCTCCATTTTTCTGAGAAGGAAAGTTTAAGAGAGGTTAAGCAACTTGCCCAAAGTGATCCAGCTAGTCAGTACAGATGTCCGACTTCAAAGCAGAGCTTTCACCACAACTGCCTCTAGGGTGATTGACAGTCTCCATGTGCCTGGGACTGAGCGGGTTCCTGGGATGCTGGACTTTCAGTTTTAAATGCAGGAAAGTGTAGGGCAAACCATGCCCAGAGAGTCACCCTAGCACCCTAGCTGCCTCGTTAACTGAAAATATGCACATGTAAAATGCAGTCATTTCACAAATACCTAGACAATTCAGTAGAATAACTGAAGTCTTTAAAAACATCATTGAGAGAGTTATAAATAACACCTTTAGTCAAGGTAAGTATGGGCTCCTACGGGGTTCACCTTTAAGGAAAGCAGGTTTCTTTCCCACCCAGTTAAAAGCCAGTCTTCTGCAATTATAAGAGTGGAGTCCTTGGTGAGAATTTGCTGCAGAACATTAATCCCCAATTTCCTACACATTTTACTGGGATCGATTCCGCCAGCTGACTCCCAAAGCAAGCTTGCCAGTGTGTGTTCCCCAAATCCAGTTCCCTTTTGCATCTGTTTGCTGCAAAATGTCAACTAGATCTCTTGCTCTGGTCATTGTAATTTATATCCTTGACTAATTTACCGGAGGACTCTGGCCCAATATCTTGCTAAGGGGACATCAATGAATTCAGCTGCTTGGGATAAGAGTCAGCTGCTTAGAACCTAGAACTTGGAGAATTCTCCAGAGCCTGGCTCGCACGATTTGCTAGTACTGCTCACTCAGCATTACGCATCTTTCCACTCATTTATTGTCCTTACTTCTTTAAAAGATAGTCTAGCCCTCTATACTAAATAAACTCTTTGAAGGCAAGGA
Organism: Stenella coeruleoalba; assembly: GCF_951394435.1. Lineage (NCBI taxonomy): Eukaryota > Metazoa > Chordata > Mammalia > Artiodactyla > Delphinidae > Stenella > Stenella coeruleoalba. Next base: position 60,969,658 of record NC_137155.1, read on the forward strand.
CTAATTTTTCCTCCAGAACATATACGAAAAATTTAATAAATGTTTGCTGAATCATCTTGTTGTTTCTTTAAGAAGAACAGTTTTTGTGCTCAGATTGCCTAAAGACTGAAAATCTCCTTAGGAAAGAAACCAGCCAAGGTATTTCTGATGAGGCTGAAGTCAGACAACAACCAAAGACTGTGTTCCCAGGATGGGCAGATCTGGTGCCCCTCTATGGGTGCACAGGAAATCCCACCTTATCTTCAGTTTCTTCCCTCCAGACAATGGCATCTGAGATATGTCACTCCCAGCAGACTTCCTCAGCTGGACTGGTCTGCCCTTTGCTGCTGTGTATGCAGCTTGGCCACAATCACACTGGCCTTGACCTGGGTCAGGTATCCCAAGCAGGACATGAGTGTCTATTCTCACAGTTGTACAGCCCACTTTGGCTCTCAAATGTATGTGCAGCTTTGCTACATACTTCTAGTATACCCAATATGCTGCTTCTAGCATGGATGTTCCTCATCAACTCAGTCTGCAGAATTAGAACACTGCTTCTAGGGAAGCTTTTCTTTCTGCTTTTTGAACTTTACAAACTGGACGCATCAGACTATCCTTATGCAAATGTGGGTATATCCTCCAGGTCTTCACCCCAAATAAGACCTAAACAAACCAGGCCCTAAGTAAAGTGCTTACAGAATAGCACAAGCCAATGTCCCTCACACCTGGCCCCTCCCCAGTCTCAACAGGTGCCACTGCAAACACCTACCCCATGCTTAGGTCAATATTTCCCATAATATTATGTTGCAAAGAATTATAAACTGGCATCATAAAAATGGCCTTTGGTCAAATAAGTTATGGAAATGCTGGGTTACAAAATATGAAGAGGGTGTCTTTACCGGAGGACACTTGAGAGCTTTACCACACTAAGGTGTATTATGAACCTCCAAAATGGGGTACTGTATGCAGTGTTTCCCATGGGAACCCCCTCACCACCTCCTTCTCTGGTGCATCATCTTAAGGCATTGCTGCTCTCCCAGCATAACTTTGGGAATTCAGCTCTAGCCTCATGAACTCATTCAATCACTGAGCAGGTGAGGGAAATCACCCAAAGCCAGAGGAAGAAAGCATTAATGGTTTTGGAAGATGTTCTTTAAAGCCCTCATCAGAGGTATACAGGGTGAATTTAGACAATAGAATGTTAAACAGAAAACGTTAAAGGATCTCCAAAACAAAACTTTTTTAATCCTCAGTTTAGACATAGTGAGCATCAAATATTGTCAAGAGAATAAACTGTTCATTTCCCCTGACATCTTATCAATTCTCATCATGGTGGAATGAGCACAGGTTTGGGAATTAGATACATCTATTTTCAAATCTTGACTTGTAGGGCTGTTGTGAGAATTCAGTAAGATAATGAACACCATTTCGTAATAAAAAAAGAATTAGGGGCTTCCCTGGTGGTGCAGTGGTTGAGAGTCTGCCTGCCGAAGCAGGGGACACGGGTTCGTGCCCCCGTCCGGGAAGATCCCACGTGCCGCGGAGCGGCTGGGCCCGTGAGCCATGGCCGCTGAGCCTGTGCGTCTGGAGCCTGTGCTACGCAACAGGAGAGGCCACAACAGTGAGAGGCCCGCGTACCGCAAAAAAAAAAATAAAAGAATTAATACATGATTTAAAATTATTATTTTTCTGTGATATGGAAAACATCCCACAATGTCTTAATGCAAATAACATATGCTCTATCTATAAAGAAGTGATGGTTCTATTCCAAGCTCTGGTATATGTCCTGGTACAGGACAAATCTGTGGTAGTAAACGTTCTCCATAGAAACAGAACAAATAGGAGATATGTATATATAGACAGACAGAGATAGAGAGATAGAGATAGAGAGGTTTATTACAAGGCATTGGCTCATGCAAACTGGAAGCTGAGAAGTCCCAAGGTCTGCAGCTGGTAAGCTGGAGACCAGTGGTATAAGTTCTAGTCTGAAAGCCAGCAGCCTTGAGAACCCAAAAAAGCAGATGTTTCAGCCTCAGTCTAAAGGCCGAGAAAGAACAATGTCTCCCATCATGCAGTCAGACAAGAGAAGTTCCCTCTTACTCAGCCTTTTTATTCTATTCAGGTTTTCCATTGATTGGATGAGGCCCACCCACATTGCAGAGGGCAATCTGCTTTACTCCGGCTACCAGTTCAAATGCTAATCTCACCTAGAAACGCTCTCACAGGCACACCTAGAATAATATTTGGCCAAAAGTCTTGACTCCTCGTAGCCCAATCAAGTTGACACATAAAATTAACCATCACAAAATCTAAATACAGCTACAAATTAACCAGGTTGAGTAAATCTTGGATTTGGGGCTGTCAGAAGACCACAGTGCCAAGCAGCAAGTTGGAATGCCAAATGACAACCCAACTCCAGGGCTGAGATGCCTAAATAACTGAAGGAATCCTTTTAAAAAAATAGCTAGAATGAACTATTTAACAATCTTACACGCTGTCCCCTGACTGACCCCAAAGATCGCTGATTGTGGCTCCAACTTCAATGCCAACACTTAGAGAACCATAAACGAAAGAGAAAATGCTCTAAGCCATCAAACAAAGAATCCTGCACTGACAGCAATGAGTCTTTTTTTTTTTTTAAATCATATAGCCCTACCCTGTTGGTGTGTATTAAAAGAAAAAAACAATGAAGCATCCCAGAAAACTTCCGCCATCCCTGAAACAATGAGACTGCCACTGGGAAATGGGCGGGTAAAGAGGAAGAACAGTTGCTGCAAGCAGTAAAGCCTCAATTAGTGAGACTCCAACTAAGACCCCATTCTGCTAGGCTCTTTACACTTCACTTTTTCTTTTTTTTTTTTTTAACATCTTTATTAGAGTATAATTGCTTTACAATGGTGTGTTAGTTTCTTCTTTATAACAAAGTGAATCAGCTATACATATACATATATCCCCATATCTCCTCCCTCTTGTAGCTCCCTCCCACCCTCCCTATCCCACCCCTCTAGGTGGTCACAAAGCACAGAGCTGATCTCCCTGTGCTATGCGGCTGCTTCCCACTATTTTATAGTTGGTAGTGTATATATGTCCATGCCACTCTCTCACTTTGTCCCAGCTTACCCTTCCCCTTCCCTGTGTCCTCAAGTCCATTCTCTACATCTGCATCTTTATTCCCATCCTGCCCCAAGGTTCTTCAGAACCATTTTTTTTTTTAGATTCCATATATATGTGTTAGTATACGGTATTTGTTTTTCTCTTTCTGACTTACTTCACTCTGTATGACAGACTCTAGGTCCATCCACCTGACTACAAATAACTCAATTTCCTTTTTTTTTATGGCTGAGCAATATTCCATTGTATATATGTGCCACATCTTCTTTATCCATTCATCTGTCGATGGACACTTAGGTTGCTTCCATGTCCTGGCTATTGTAAATAGGGCCGCAATGAACATTGTTTACACTTCACTTTTATAGTAGGAACACAAGTCACAAGGTAACATGACATGAAAGGAAACAGGAACTAACAATTGCTGAGCACTGATGTGCCAGGCAATGTGCCAAGCCCTTTAAAGACAATGACCCACATAATTCTCAACACCACCCTGAGGCAGGTAAGCATTTGTTTCCCCCATTTTATAGATGAGAGAACTGGGGTTCACAGAAGTTAGGTGACTTGCCCAAGGTTATACGACCTTGGAGAGCCTTTCTCCTTATGGACAATGAGAATCATATAAATGATTGTATTTACCCCTTGGTTAAAGATGCCATGAAACTCAAATTCAAATGATCTTAATATAATCCCTGCTTACGGATTTTATTTAATTTCAATTTTTTTTTCTTGTGATCTTATAAGCCACAATCAAATCCTTTCTGAATCAAAGTAGAAGGATGAGTAGAAAAATGAATGTATAGGACATCTGGGATGATAATCCAGATTTATCTGATTCTAAAGCTTTTCCTCCTTTTACTTAATTAAGTTAGAGAGAATTGCTCAATTAGGTTTTTGTTTTGTTGTTTTGTTCTGCTTTCGCATCCTTCAGGCCTTTCTAGGGCAATAGACCTTAATTTCCCCTAAGATCATTCCTTTCTTATCTCTTCTATTGAATGGGCTCAGAGCAGTTTTTCTGAACAAGCCAGTCCCCTATTGTTGAAATGAAAAACATCTATTTACTGCCATAAACAAATGTGGAACTCAAAAGATGTTCATTGCCACAGCGTTAGGGGAGAGGATACTGATGTCTGCAACTTACTTTGAAATGCATCAACAAATAACGTGTGTGGAGCGGGGAGAATAACATGGATTGATGAATGACAGAGAGATGGATAGATGCAGAGATTTGTGGGAAAGCAAATATAGCAATTGTTAATTGTACAGTCGAGGTGGTAGATATATGATGTTCTCTGCACAATTCTATTACCTAAACTATATATTTGAAGATTTTCACTAAAAATATTGGAGATTCATAGAGGGCGCCAGAGGTTGGGGGAGAGTTTCAGTTTGAGATGATGAAAAATCAGATCCAGGTGAAAATCTATCTGGAGATGGACAGCAGTGATGGTTGCACAAAAATGCAAATGTACTTAATGCCACTGAACTGTATACTCTTCTTTTTTTTTTTTTTTTTGCGGTATGCGGGCCTCTCACTGTTGTGGCCTCTCCTGTTGCGTAGCACAGGCTCCAGACGCACAGGCTCAGCGGCCATGGCTCATGGGCCCAGCCACTCCGCAGCATGTGGGATCTTCCCGGACCGGGGCACGAACCTGTGTCCCCTGCTTCGGCAGGAGGACTCTCAACCACTGCGCCACCAGGGAAGCCCTGAACTGTACACTCTTAAAGAGTTTAAATGGTAAAATGTATATTATGTGTACCTTATCACAGTATAATTAATTAAGTAAATGCTGTGGGGGTGAATTATTCTGAAAAACTGCTGTAGCAACAATAATGGCTCTTAACAATATACAAAAAGGATAGAACGATTAAAGAGAGTCACTAATATTTCTACATAAACATGAAAAAAACGAAGTAAAATACATTAAATAGCACCACCCCCCGGAAAAAACAGGCATAGGTCTTTACAAAAGCAAGTTGTTCACAGATTCCTTGGTTTCAATAGAAGAAAGAACCTAAAGGGAGAAAATGTTATCTTCGGCCTTATAAAGAGCCCTGGACTGAATCAGGAAATCTGATTTTGCTTCTAAAAATTTATACTCAGTATCTGTGTGCTATTCTGCAGAACACTGTGTTCATGTGTGTTTCACCTCCACTGTGTTCTGTTGTCATCTGGAAGAAAAATGGCAGATTGAGTGATACTTCAGGTCCTTCTCAACTCTAACATTTTCATAAGTTGTGGAATACTTTGTGTATTTTGTACAAGTCCTTATACATTACATGGTTAAATAAATACGAAATTAATTGACTAAAAAAAAAAACAAACCACAAAATGTCTGCTGGATCCCTCTTGTCTGCAAAATCCATCCTGAGCTCCTGGGCATGGCAAGTAAGGCCCTGCAAGCCTGCTGTTCCAGCTCCTCCTCTCCCATGACTCTTACACTTCATAGGCTACAGTCATGGCCTCTTCTCAAGTGTACCACCCACCTGCCGTCGAGTATGCTCTTTTCCACTGGTTAGAAGTCCACGTTCTGCCTCCTCTCCCCTCACAACTTGGGTGCACTTCCCCCAGTTTACCCTGACTCTTCCCTTAACCCAACTCAACTGTCACCTCTTCGGTGACGTCTTCTGGGACCTTCACCTTCTCAGGCCCCCACCCTTCATCATTCTCACCACCAACATAAAAGCAGTTTGTTCTACCTTCTGCATCTCTACTTTATTTTTTGTTTGTTTGGGTTTTTGTTGTTTGTTTTGTTTTTTTAATTGAGATATAATTGATATACAACAGTGTATTCGTTTTAGGTATAAAAAATAAAGATTTGATATATGTATATATTGCGAGATGATAACTACAGTAAGTTGAGTAAACATCATGCATCCCCATTTTCTACATCCCACTATCAGTCGTCCTCATGATGCACTTTTTTAAAAATATGCCTGTTTCCTCGGTGACGAGTCTGTGCCCGGGAACCGCCCCTCAGACCCCACTCCACTCCCAGGTGCCTAGCACAGCAGGTGGCATGTGGCCACCTCTGAGTTTTTGTGGACAGAATAAAAAGAAGAAAGGGAAGGAGAGAGGGAGGGAGGCAGGCAACATTTCTGGATGTCCCATCAAACTTCAGGCTGTTTCACTATGACATTCCTAAAGAAGAATTTCTTATTTGAGGAAATAAGTGGTATAAATTCTGCTATGTTTGATAGGAAAATAAGTACATAGTTCTGGTTGTTCCCATTAGTCATCCAACGCCATAAACTCCTGCCTGGTGGCACATTAATTTACTTTCTCTTAAATTACACACTCATGCCATATGCTTTGAGCTGCCAATCTCTACTAAATTAAGGAGAAGCAAAGATGACGTTTTACTTGAATTTTTCAGAAAGCCACGTAAATACTGCAGTTTTGGTTAAAGCAATATACAACGCCTTTTCTAGTTAGACATTGACCTTCCCCTTTAATCTAGACTGACCCATTCATGACCCACCTACTTGCCAGAATAAGAAAGGTGAGCCCCAAACTCCAAACAGTATGTGAAGCAATGCCTGAGATGACCACACACACATGCACAAGCATGTACAAATACATACATGCACGCACGTGCACGCACACACACACACACACACACACACACACACACGTTTTCCTGCTTCTGATTTTCTCTTTGCTGAGCAACTTAGTCCCAACGTCCCCACCTGGGACTAGACCTGGTGTTCCTATGTTCTCCCCAGCACTTGAACAAATATGCTAGAGAAAAAGAAAGAATTGGACAAACATGCCCTTAAGAACTGACTGACTTGCTTCACCATCACTCTGTTCTAACTAATGGAATTTCCACATGGCACAATAGACAGGATCAACTGAATGTTTTGGTCACACTTGATGTCACTTCTCACGCTGGGATCCCTGGCTAAACATAGGACCATAGTGCTGGAAATTAAGAAACATGACCCAAATCCAAATCCTCTTGCCCTCCAAATATGTTTTTTTCCTTGTTACTTGTTTAAATGTTCTTGCAAAAACTATCACAAAAAGGAGATCAACCTGCTTCTCAAACATAGGGATGGGACATCAACCAACAAAGTTATTCTTATAATGAATTCCCCACAGAGGGAATTACTTGAAAGTAATGATAAAAATTTGATTTGAGTATTCTCAGATATCCAATATACATTTCTTTGGTCAAGGACAATTGAAAGCTGGTTGGGCACTTAAACTTCTGGATTCTTCTAAACAATAATGTATCATTTCAGGTATTCTTAAAGCTCTAAAAGTAATTAGAAAAGAAAAGCCCTCCCATCACATTTGTTCACTTGGACCACATTTACTTAGCACCTCCTGGGTACACACCTAACAGAATATGGTTCCTCTGAGGTCTCCTAGGAATGCAGGCCCCCTTTTTCACCATCATCCACAGTGATCTATGGAGGGTCTGCTAGTTTTGAGCTTGACAAACTGGGGTTCAAATCCCCATTCTGCCACTTAACGACCATGCCCTTGGGCAAGCTATTTAACTTCCCTGAATCTCAGCTTCCTCCTCTATAACATGAGGGTAGCAATCCTATTCTCAAAGGATTGTTACAAAAATGAGGTAAGCAAGCCTATATAAAGCACCTGGCATGGTGCCAACCTCAGTCAATGTCAATTCCTTTCCCTCCTTCCTTTCCTATCTGGCAGGAGGCAACTGTCCAGGAAAATCTGCACTCATTCCTGAAGGGTCTAGAGTGACAACTGCTTGCACAGCATGGCACGCTGCCAAAAGGAAGACGGGGGGCAAAGGGTGACTTTTGAGGTGACTGCTATTGAGCCACTGTGTTTCTGGTGTGGCCTCCTGGAGACCACTGCCAGAGACACTGGCCACTCACCTGCTGCCAAGGGCAGGCCATGGAGGAGAGGGTTCATCACAGGCGTCTTGCTCTCTGCAATGTATACCTGGAGACCTCTCAGCCTTCCCTGGGCCTCAGTGGGACTGCTTCTCATAGAGAAGTCAGGACTGAGGGGTTTCTCCAGGTGACTGAGGAGCATGTGACAAGCCACTTAAAACCACATCCTATTCCACAAAGAAAGAGGTTTCTGCCTAGGCCAGCTGAAACTCAGCGGTCACTTGCAAGTAACAGAGAGTTGCTTGGGCTAAAAGCACAGGTCCAGGGAACGCTGGTTAAATATAATCAATTAAGTTCAGGGTTTTATCATCTCACCTCTCCCCCTCCATACCCCACAAGAGTAAAAATGGGCAAAAAGGGGCTTCCCTGGTGGCACAGTGGTTGAGAGTCCGCCTGCCGATGCAGGGGACACGGGTTCGTGCCCGGTCCGGGAAGATCCCATATGCCGTGGAGTGGCTGGGCCCGTGAGCCATGGCCACTGAGCCTGTGCGTCCAGAGCCTGTGCTCCGCAACGGGAGAGACCACAACAGTGAGAGGCCCGCGTACCGCAAAAAAAAAAAAAAAAAAAAAAGGGCAAAAAGAATATGGAGGAGGTACCAGAGGGTGAAAGATTCCAACAAATCATTGGAGGGCTAAAGATAAAGTTTGGCTATGCTACCAGAGCAGAGAACACTACAGTCTTAAAGAGGAGTGAGTTGATTCATCCTGCAGAACACTGGGAAAATCTGAGAAGTCGAGTTCAGTAGAAGGTAGGGATGAGGATGGGGCTGAGGACACAAGTCTTAGCCCACTTCTTATCCCCAGGATGCTGGCAGCCAGACAGATATCTCCCACCCACTCCTGCCCAGCTGGGAGACTGGAAAATTCTTTCTTGAGAATTGGAAGAGCGTCAGAGAAAATACCACTAGGTAGTAAGATGCGATTCCCCAAAAAGAGATGATGAGCCAGAAACCTGCGCAGTTACCCTACAGTAAAGCCCAACAGTTGACAAGCCTAAGCATGTAGACAGGGCTTGCCGTCAGCTTTTAGTGCTCTTAAATATGAACGGAGAGACAAGGACTGTCATATATTCAAGAAAATCCTTCAACATGATAAGAATTAAAAACAAAAAGAAACTTGAGGGGGTGTAATCAATACAACGAGGGAAAGAGAAGAAACTTCTGAAGGTAAACAATAACTAATATCGGCAGAGATATAAGGAAACATAGCAGGCAAGACACAAGAATAGGATGCTACTCAAATAAAAAGAAAGACAACAAGAAAGCTATAAAATATTTAAAGTATGTTAGAAAAAATAAAAAGATTCAACACAAAGGATAGAAGATAAGGTTGGAAAAATCTAATATAAAGTTAAGCAAAAGACATGGAAAATCCTAGAAAAGATCTTTTAAAATGAGAGGACAATGCAGAATATCCAACACCTCACAGAGGAGAGTTCTGGATAAAGAGAAAACGGAAGGGAAAAATTATCAGAGGAATGATACCACACATTTCCCCGAACTGGGCACAATTAAAATGCAATCAAAGCTCATAATATATGTTGAGGAATCCTTCCACAGAATAGAGCAAAAAAGAAAAAATGCATAAGCAGAAATAGAAAATCTGAGAAAATTAGAGGATCAATTCAGAAGAAAGTGAAAGCTCAAAGGATGTGCCTAGGCCATGATGCCAGAAGAAAATTATAGAGATGCAAGACACACAACCCCAATCCTTCCCTAAGTGTTTAGTGAGCACTTCCTATGTTCCCAGTACCATGACAAAGATCAACATTTGGCTCCAAACCCGTATCAATTTGCTCCCTCCTTGTTCTAATAAGCATATACGATGCACAGCATAAATGATCATGATTTAGAAAATCTGGCCATGTCTTTTTCCTGTACTCCACATTGTCAAATATCAACCGAGGTCCTCCCTGGCCTGATCTAGGCCCACAGAACCAGGCCTATGGGTTGTGCCAGAGCTTGGAGATTTGAAATGGAATCTGAGTCACTCAGTGCAGAACTCCAGCTACCACATGCTACTGTTCCAATGATCGTGCCTTCTCTTCAGTTCAACCTTACCCCTGGCACACACATACTCTGATTCATCTGGTCCTCGCTCCAGGACTTTACATAAAATAAGAACCCTGGGCCAAAGGAACACGCAGGGAATTGGACACAAATACTGTAGAAGCAGAGGACTGAGAGAGATGGAAGTTCAGCCTTGGGATACATTTATCAAGTTCCCACCCTTCTCTGGGCACAGTGTGAGTCACTGGGGTACAAAATTTAACAAAATGCATAAATATCTATGTTCAAGAATTCTCCTCATACTGTTGTTTATGATCAGAAAAATCAAAAACAAAAAGCTGGAAATAACCCAAATAGCTGAAAATTTAGAAGTGGTTATTTAAGTCACAGTACATCCATACGAAGGAAAGGATAACACAGACTCTAATAATAACAGAGAGATGGGTTTATATACAAGGATAGATGTTTATCACTATGTGAGGGAAAAGATTACAAAATAATATATACCTTTGATTCCATTTCTGTTTTTTAATAAAAGTACAGAGAGCACATCTAATAGGTCTAAATGAGGGTTTCTCAGCTTCACAACTATTGATGTTTTGTACCAGACAATTTGTTGTGGGGCTGTCCTGTGCGTTGCAGGAGTTTTAGCAGCATCCCTGGACTCCACCCACTAGGTGCCAATAGCTACTCCCAAGCTGTGACAACCCAAAATGGTTCCGGACATTGCCAAATGTACCTCAGTAGCAAAACTGTCCCCAGTTGAGAATCGCTGCCCTAAATGAAGAAGTCTAGAGGGCACACAGTGTAGATTTTGGTATTTACTAGTCAGCAAGTCTTCACCATGGCCGTCTCTGCTTGGTGAGATAACAGGTGATTCGTCTTTTCTTCATTTTAGAGTGAGGTTGTCCTCTGAGGTATCTTCAGATTTTTATAGCTTAAACATGTATTTCTTAAGGAGTTATTAACATTTTTAAAATACTGCATATTCAAGTTGAAACAAAGAACTCGCCTTGGTCAGTGGAGTTTGTTGATAAACCCAAAATGAAACGTACTATTTCTGTGCTTGGACCTTGAATGTCCATGCTTAGATATTCCTGAAATAGAGATGATTTTTCATTCAGTGAATAGCAGAATTTCAGAGGTGCAAGGGATCTCTAGTGACCCTCTAGTCCCCCCACGTCCCCCTCACGTCTTCCACCTCCACGCTCCCCACTCTGCTCCAGCCCACACACGCCATCTTCCTCACTGTTCCTCAACCAACTCCCTCCTCCAGGCCTTTGCACTGGCCCTTTCTCTGGCATGACGTTCTCTCTCACAGGTCTACCTGACTCACTCCCTCACCTCTCTCAGGTCTCTGCTCAAATTCACCTTCTCAGGGAGGCCGGAATTGACACTGTAACCCCTCTCCCCACTCCAGCACTCTCCACCCACTCCTTTCCCTGTTTGGTTTTGTTTTTGACTTTTTGCCCATAGCCCTTATCCAGGTGACACACTCTGTGTTTTAGTTATTTACTACTAGCTATAGAATGTGAGCTAAAAATGACCAGGGACTTGTGTCTGTTGTGTTCACTGTGGTACGCCCAGTGCCTAGAACAGTGCCTGGCACGTGCCAACATTCTAAGTAAATACCTGAGTATCAAGCATGCAAATCCACCAGCAGGGGCACACATGTTCCTCCCAATACCCTCATATGTGCGCATCAATTAGCCCTCTTGAGGCCACAGAGAGTGGGTTCTGGCTGGGCAAGTGTGTAGGCATTCTCACCCACTACCTTCATGAATCCCTGAGAGAGCTGTCACGGCACTTTCATGACCTATTTAGCTCTGGCTGGCCCCAGCCTGGCCCAGCAGGGAGAGAGCAGCAGAGAGCTGACCACTGCCCTCTGCAGGGCTTCACTTTCAAGACAGACACGTGAATGTGCACAGGACAGAGGGATGGACGGCCAAACAAAATCACTAGACCATCACATGGATGGGGAGTAACAGATCTAGGTGATGCACAAAGGGAGGGAAGGATATTTCACAGCAGCAAGATGAGGACATGTTTGGGGCTGAGATGAGGTGTACCACACCCAGGTTCAAGAAGAATCAATGAAGGATCGTGAAACAAAACTGCCATGGAGGGCCTGCCACCAGCCAGTGTTACAGCACCTTCTCTTACTACCCTTCAGAGTAAGGCTATAGATAAGGAAACCGAGGCTTAGAAAAGTCACTCTCCCAGAATTACAACACACAAGTGATAGATCCAGGTGTGTCTGTCTTCAAAGCCCGTGAACATTCTCCAAAATGATATCTATCATTGAGAGCTTAGAGCAGTGCCCATCACATAATTGAGCATCACTTTCATTACAAAGTCCTGATGCCTCTCCTGAAGAAACCATGGCAACTAAGGAAGAATGGGTCTTTCCCTTGACTGACCAAAAGAAGGCGGTAGCTACACAGTGGTCTCACCAAGTCCCACTTCCCTGGTCCTTTTCTGTCATCATCCCTTTCCCTCCCCGCCCTTTCCCTCTCTCTCTGCCTAATTTAAAGTGAAAGACTGACCTCACTCCATACACACTGTAATGATGATGCCCATGAGTCATCATCCCTCAAGATGGTACCGCGGCCACCAACCCAGCAGCCTTTCAGAGCCTGCCATCTGATTAAACCCCAGAGATGGGTGGTATTTTCCAAACAACTGCATTTAAAATCTCGGAACCAGGTGGGGACGTAACAACTCCGCTTATGAGAAGACAACTTTAACTGCCTGAGAAGAAACTAGAAATCTCCTTCAACTCCCCAGAGAAATCTCAAAACCTCCAGAGCGCCTCCAAGCATTGCTACACATTTGCTAGAAATAAGACATCTTACGTCGAACATACTCTCATTAAGTGAACAAAGCTGGAAGCTGCTGTTGGCAGAGGCAAGGGAGGGAGTGAACTGACACGAATTAAACTCGTGTTGTGAGGCCTTTCACACACACGGCAGCAAGAAAAGGGGGTTGTAGCCAGATGGCAAAACAAGGCTGCTGTCCCATCTTCTCTGTCCCGCAGCCAACTCAAGAGTCCTCTCAAAGTCAGGCTCAAAAGGATGAAACCTCTTAAAAGTTCGAAAAAATGTAAGCAAATGTAATCAGAAGCTTCAAAAACTACATATGACCAGTTCCAAGTCTCTAGATTTTCAAGCTTGGAGCAGAGAAGGCAGGTGTGAAGTGACAATAAGGATGTTTCTGCGACACCAAAGATGGTACATTTGATTATAGACCCTGAAATCTTCTAACGATTACCACACTCATAGCATTTTAAAGACACAAAAGTGTATGGGTGTGGGGTGTTGGTCATATTTAACTTGCTGCAACGCCTCTCTCGTCATGGGGAGTGGTGCAGGGACTAGAGGTGGAGTGAGGTAGCAGGCAAGGATGGCTTTGTCACAACCAATTAGCCTGAGACTGTAGAACCAGAGTTGGGGGGTGGGTTCTTCTGCCACAGAAGTGGTAGGAGCCATGAGCCCCCCCAAATCAAAGTCTGTTTGGGAGACTGAGGTTCAGGCCAGGAGACCTTCGGGCCACAATCAGGCAGCAATCAGAACTGCAGGGGAACAAGTCAGAGCTAAGGAGACAGGATGAGAACAAGACCGGCCTGGGAATGAGGGAGGTGTACCACCACTCTTTAAAGGCTGGGACCTCACCTTTACGGGTCAGGACATGAATGGCATAGGGGCAGAAGGGTAGACAGAACAAGATTCAGTAATAAACCCCTATAAGTTACTTGCCTGCCTACTTTACAAGAAAATATCAATGGAAAAGAAATAAAGCTGATTTTCCTTGATGTGCTCCCAACCTCATCTTGGTATCTTCTACCAGCACTGCTTGAACTCCCTCATGGTTGTAATATTACCCTTCAATCATGAAACCAGACTCTCTGTTCCCAAAAGATGAGTCACCAGAAACCTAAACTTTCTAAACACCCTGGGAATCATAAGGGAATCTCTGTTTTAAAAGAGAATGTGCCTCCCTCAAGGTGGCTATGAGGCCTCTCATGGATCTTCCCACAATTTCAGGTCTTTACCCCAGGCTGCTGAAGAGCCCCCCATTCAGTCTTCCTCACCTCAGAACCGATGTTTTCTACGCTTTCTCCCACTTCCTTAGGTTATTTTCCTCGTCTTCCTCTTCTTCCTCCTCCTCCTCATGCTTCTTCATCCTCTCCCTCCTCTTCCTCTTCTTCTTTTTATATTTTTTTCTTTCTAAAACTTATTGTATGAATGACAAGTGCTCCAACTTCATTCTTAACAAATGTTTTGCCAGTAATCCCAATATATTTTATTGACCTTGCTATCCTTCACCCACCAATTAAAAAACCTTCTTTATTACACACAAAACTCATATATACTTGGGTCCATTTCTGGACTTTTTACTCTGTTTTCATCATCTCTGTTTGTCTACACTTGAATCTGTACACAGCACTTTAATCATTATAGCTTTATAATACATATTTCTAACAGTGAAAATCTTCCTCCATTACTATTTTTTGTGTTCTAAAAAAAAAAAACTATCCTTCTATTCTACTTTTGTAAGAGATAACTTAGAAATGGATACTGCCAACATTACACTTAAAAATCTGTTAAGAGGGTAGATCTCTTGTTAAGTGTTCTTACCACAATTTTTTAAAATAACAGAAAAAAAGAAAAGAAACGGATATTGCCTTTTAAAGTCAATTTATCAGGCTTCCCTGGTGGCGCAGTGGTTAAGAATCTGCCTGCCATTGCAGGGGACACAGGTTCGAGCCCTGGTCCGGGAAGATCCCACATGCCACGGAGCAACTAAGCCCATGCGCCACAACTACTGAGCCTGTGCTCTAGAGCCGGTGAGCCACAACTACTGAGCCCATATGCCACAACTACTGAAGCCCATGAGCCTAGAGCCTGTACTCCACAACAAGAGAAGCCACCGCAATGAGAAGCCTGCACACCACAACAAAGAGTAGTCCCCGCTCACCACAACTAGAGAAAGCCTGCAAGCAGCAACGAAGACTCAACACAGCCAAAAATAAATTTTAAAAAATAAAGTCAATTTATCTTGTAATATAATGCATTTCTAGTACTGAACTATCCTTGCATTTCTGGTCGACACTTCACTTGGTCATTATACTACTAGACTTAATTTGATAATGTTCTTAGAATTTTTCACGTCTGTATTCAGAAATGAGATTGGCCAGTAGTTCAGTAGTTGCCTCTGAGGTACAATTTCTAAGAAAAATTATAACCAAGATCTGCAAAGTGGAGCTCACTGTAAATCTCCCAGTTGCTAAACTCTGGGAGGCTAAAGAGTCCTAATGAGGAAAAATAAGCCAAAAAAGCCAATGAGTCTAGGCAATCCGCCAAATAGTTGGTCAACAAGTGTGATAACTTAATCTTTATAAGATACAATTATAAATGTGGGGTATTTTACCATATTTCCTCAATTTCTTTGCTCTCTTACCTTCCCCCTTGCCCCCAGATCTCTGAGGACAGAAAGGATGACAGCTGCACAGGCAGATTCTGAAGAGAACAGCCATCAGAGGGAAGAACTACACCTCCCGAATGCTCTGCACAGTGGAAAGATGCGACTTCTCAGAAGTCCATCATGCAAAGGGACCAAGCTGGTGCGGACAAAATGGCATGGATGAAAGAGGTCTGCTCAAGGAAAAGTGTAAGGAAATCCCAGGAGATCGGGGTTATAAAAAGAGAGAATGAAATGGTGAATAATCTATAAAAATATTGAATCACTCTATTGTATACCTGAAACTAATATAATATGGTAAATCAAATATACTTCAATCAAAAATAAAGACAGAATGAGGGGTTTTTAATTGAGTTTCCTTAGACCAAGCCTTTAAAATCCCTGAAACATTACAAAAATGTAAGTCAAGAAAGTTTTGTCCTTAAATGTGACATTTCCCTGGGATGGAACTATAGGGTGCTTTGAAACTTGAGGGGGTGTTTTAGAAGCATCATCTTAGTCAATCCATCCCCCTTTTTATTCCTGCATCTACGTCTGCTATGGGGTGCTCATATGCTACTCAGTTTGTAGGAGATTTGGCATACTTCTCTTCTTCCTAGCACAGAGCTGTATCTACCTCATTGCCAAAGGACACTCCTAATAGGCTCAGCAAACCCCAGAAGATAATACACCTGCTATTCTCAGGGGATGCGAGGATCGTGTCCTTGCTGCTCCTGATTAAAGCTGATGCATCCTAATAACGAAGAAGCAGGCGGGGTTTGTCAGGTTTATTCCACGTAAACACCTTGACGATCTCCCCAAATGGCAGGGGGGCTGCTCATAATAGGCACATACGTAGGTAAAACGCAAAAGAGAAGGTGCCAGAATTTTTCTGCCACCTGTACTTTCTTCTCCTGATTCCACCACCTAGGGTGAGAAGGATGATGAGCTATTGGAAACATAGAAGGTGCAGTAACCTTGGAAAGCTGGGAGCTGAGGGAGCCGGAGAGGGAGAGGAAGCCAGAACAAGAGAGGTGGATCTGACCTTTCAGTCCACATTCCCTGTTAGGTGATTTGGGTCCTCTTTTGCTATTGTTTTGGACCATAAAACTACAGAATTATAAAACTTGTGCCCCTTACAGCTACATAGTTATTTCCGTCCAGAGCTTCAGTCACATCTCTGGACAAGTTCATCAACAGCACCCTATAGCCCATTTCATGGCAATAAACTAAACATTAAAATGGAGTGCTAGCACTCCTCATCTCACTTGACTTCCTGGACCATATGGGAAAGAGCATTCCTATTTGCAAGTTATTACTCAGCAATGCAAGTGAAAATCTCTGCTTCTCTGCTCTTGGGAGTAGGCAGATGCAAAATGCAGAAATCGAAACTGTTACTTGGTATGCATCTGCAAGCCCATCAGAGGGAAAACAGCCTTGAAATTTCTCATCCCCTTGACATGATCAACTTCTCTTTCTATTCAACCCCTCAAAGAGATTGTGTTTTAAAGGTCAAGAGAAAACTATTCATCTCAAGCTGTTTGTCTGGCTCGGCTTTCCAAACTATTTGACCAAGAGTTATTTGACCAAACTCTGCTAATAATAATAACAACTATAAGAAAACTATCTCATGTGTAAATGGAACTTTACAGTTTGTACGGTGATTTCCTGTATGTGATTCCTTTTGGGTCTCAGAGTCTGTGAGTACAGGTTTATTACACTCTTTTATAGATAATAAAACAGAGACCCATAGCAGTTGAGAGACTTGCTAAAAATTATTATCAGAGACATAACAGGAACATAAGACATCTAACTCCAGCATAGTAAGTACTCTTTCACCTCTTTGTGTCTTAAGTCTTTCAAGTTTATTATAACAGTTAGTTCACCACATAACTGGGCACACACGTGGCACTAATACATGTATGTGTACCAGGATCTATAGTGATGTCCCATCCTTCATTCCTGATACTGGCCACTTGTCTTCTCTCTTATTTTCTTGATCAGCCTGGATAGGTCTATTTGTTACCATAGGTGGTGGCCAGGAATGTTCAAAATGCACTGCTCACCTTTTCTCCCCTAAATGTCTAAAAAAATTCTGGAATTGGGTAAGTTATTGAAAAATTAAATTGGTACCATGCTTTTAATTTGCGGGGGGGCAGGGCCAGGATGTTGTTGTGAATTCATTAGCTGCAAGAACAAAAGCTATTCTTGCATTCTCCACTCAAGAGGGAGCTCGGGTCTGTGTCCTTAAAGGCTGGTTTCTGTTGCCCTCAGGGAAAAGTTAACAAGACAATACTTTAGGAAAGACTGTCCAAAGGAGAACAGGATAGACACTGGTGCAACAAGAGGAAGACAGACTTGTCCTTTCCCTAAGGGTTGGATTCCCAGAGCCTGGGAAGTCATATGAGTATGTTTTAGGAAGTGAGGGGTAGGGAGAAGGAAGTGAGGGGGTTGTACAGCATCCCATGGTCAAGTAGGAAGGGATCCTGTGAGCATCCTCACATGCAAGTCTAGAAGCAGAGCCTGACAGAATGAAGGACCAGGTGTCAAGTGGAGCACGTAGGAGCACATGGAAGGATACTGATAATGCCGACCACTGTGGACATCAGGCCATTTCCTTCCTCCATTTCACGAGGCACATATAACTTCTGAGGTCCCTGCATGATTCAGTAGACAAGAAAGAGAGCCCCAATAAAAAGGAACATTAGATTCTTCCCCCACCAAAGCTAGCAGCGCTTAAAGCCAGGTTTGATTTTATTTTAAAAATAAAACATGACAGTACTTGTACCTCGAGGTCATAAAGCATTTTGCAGTCGCTCTGTGTTCTTTGTGATACTATGATGATATGGCTGACTTCTGACCTGACCCAGAATTTCTTCTATAATGACTCCTCCAGGAAGGCGGGAGTAGCACCAATGCCAAGCCAAATAATGTGTGAGAGGGTAACCAAGGCATGGGGACTGAGGGGCCGAAAAATACCAGCCTCAATGGCAGACTGAAGGTCAGTTTTTATTTTCTCTTTCTCCCTCCCTCACTGAATCCCTGCCTTTCACAATGACCATGGATATATTTGGACATCCTTTGTTTACACTAAAATTCTAAGTCTACAAAAAGCTCAAGAAGGTTCTCAGGAAACTGGAAGAAATGAAGGGAGACTGCAAACACTCAGGCTAGTAAGCCAAAACCGTCAACTGGAAACATACAGGATGACACTGAAAAGCCCCAGCTGAAGCCAAAGTCTTAAATGCAAGTCTAACCTTGCCTCACTTAAGGCTCCTACTGAGAGCTGACAGAGGAGTCTCAGAAAAGCAACAGCTTAACAGGAAAGGTTCCAGTTTTCGTAACAGCCTGAAACTGACCCTCTGGTGAGTAAGAGGGAATAGCCCCTGCCTGACTTTCTTCAGCGAGGACATTGGTTCTTTTCTGCCTTCGAACTCAAATTACCCTTCCTGGGTCTCAAGCCTGTCAGCATTTGTACTAGAACCATAACATTGACTCTCCAGGGTCACTGGCATGGCAAATGCAGGTCCTGGGCCTAAAATCAAGGTACTGCTAGTGCAGGAAAGGCTCTTTGATAGCGTTAATTCTATGCCTAGAAATTTATTGTAAGGAAATAATCAGATGGGGGTGGGGAGGAGTGTTTATCACAATATTACACATAATGTTTCAAAATTAGAAACAACCTAAATGGCCAACAATTGGGAATTTGTTTTTAAAACATTATAATTTATACAATCATTAAAAGTGATGTTACAGATAGGTATTTGTCACGTGGAGCTTTTTCGACATAAACTGACCATTTTTCCTCCCCCCTCTCCACCCCATCTCCTCACCCCTTAAAAAAAGAGTTCCACGTAAAATAGATAGCTAGTGGGAAGCAGCCGCATAGCACAGGGAGATCAGCTCAGTGCTTTGTGACCACCTAGAGGGTGGGATAAGGGAGGGTGGGAGGGAGGGAGACGCAAGAGGGAAGAGATATGGGAACATATGCATATGTATAACTGATTCACCTTGTTATAAAGCAGAAACTAAGACACCGTTGTAAAGCAATTATACTCCAATAAAGATGTTAAAAAAAAAAAGAGTTGACAGAATACCGCTATCGATACTGTGTTTAATTCCTCAGTTATGCCGGAGTAAAACAAAATGGTTGAGACCACTGTATTGAAGATGCACATCTACTGATATGGAAAGATGCCCCTGATATAGTGTTCATGCAAAGAACACATTATAATTTGCTTTATAATTATAATTTATAATAAAATCTAATTATAAATTTAAATTATAAAGTTGGTCTTGAGAAACACATATGAAAACAGTAAAAGACAGTGCAATGGTTATATCTGGGTATTGGAATTACATTTTAAATTTTTTCTTATTATTTTTATACTAATTTCAATATACTAATGTATACTCTTTTTTTTTAACATCTTTATTGGAGTATAATTGCTTTACAATGTTGTGCTAGTTTCTGCTGTATACCAAAGTGAATCAGCTACACATATACATATATCCCCATATCCCCTCCCTCTTGCGTCTCCCTCCCACCCTCCCTATCCCACCCCTCAAGGTGTCACAAAGCACCAAGTTGATCTCCCTGTGCTATGCAGCTGCTTCCCACTAGCAATCTATTTTACATTTGGTAGTGTATATATGTCAATGCCACTCTCTCACTTCGTCCCAGCTTACCCTTCCCCCTCCCCATGTCCTCAAGTCCATTCTCTATGTCTGAGTCTTTATTCCTGTCCCACCCCTAGGTTCTTCAGAACCATTTCTTTTTTTTTAGATTCCATATATATGTGTTAGCATACAGTATTTATTTTTCTCTTTCTGACTTACTTCACTCTGTATGACAGACTCTAGGTCCATCTACCTCACTACATATAACTCAATTTCGTTTCTTTTTATGGCTGAGTAATATTCCATTGTATATACGTGCCACATCTTCTTTATCCATCCATCTGTCGATGGACACTTAGGTTGCTTCCATGTCCTGGCTATTGTAAATAGTGCTGCAGTGAACATTGTGGTACATGACTCTTTTTGAATTATGGTTTTCTCAGGGTATATGCCCAGTAGTGTGATTGCTGGGTCGTCTAATGTATACTTACTTGCTTACCAAATTCAGTATATTAGTGAACATGTGACATAATACTTTAGTAACAGGTAAACAAATTATTTTTAATTTGTTAAAATATAATAGTCGCTCTCAAGTTTCTTTTTATCAAGGCATTACATTAGTAGCGATTTATCAAAAGAAAAAAACAATGCTAATAAACTCACTCTTGCTTTTTCAATTGCCTTGCTGTTAAATGGTTTTCCTCAGATTCAAAGCTTTTTGCATTTAATCTCTTCAAGTCACTCCACATTAACTTGAAATCACACAAAAACAGTCTCGTAATAGTATAACTTCTTTACTGCTTTCATTCAAAGACCCTAAGTTGTTTTAATGGGCTTATATTTTTTTTCTTCGTCTCCAAAGTTAAGACAGAAATAATCTTCCCAAGGACTCTGTTATCTCAGTTCAGGATTAAAATAAGCACACATTGTTCCAATATAATTAAACCTAAAGTTCTCTTATATGGTACTTTACAAAGTTAGAGAATTATAAAATTGTGATTCTGAGCTTCCAAGCTTTTTCTTCCCTGTTACCTGGAAACGACATACCTCATACAATAATAATGAAAGAATATTTCCAATACACAAGTCCAAAAACGAAGCTGACCACTTACTTAGATTAAATAGTTTTAATATAGATTTCTCTTTCTGGTTGTTGTTTGTTCTTATTTTCAGAAAATAGTGCTAGTATGTGCAAATAGGAAAGGCAGAGCCTACAGGAACAGTTTTTCACTCACATTCAAAACAACTCTTTCTCTCTCTCATTACAGAAGCTACGTATCTATCTATCTTCCAAAGGAAAAATACCACAGTTTTTTCCTGAAATAAATACGAACTAACAATTCTCTATTACAAAGTACAGAAGATAAGTAACTAAGACCAGGAAAGTACATTGCAAACTTGGTCAAAATATGAATATTAATTAAGGATTTCTTCCTCTCCTCCCTTTTTCTCCTCTCCTCTCTTCCTTTCTTTCTCTCTTCCTCCCTTCCCTGTGGTATTCTGAGGAAAAGTACCTGAGTAGGAGTTAGAATACCTGGGTATTACTGTCCTAGTATGGCCATTGTTCATATCTGTAATCTCAGCATAATGGATTTCCCTCATTAGACCCCCCTGTTCCTGAGCTGCAAAATGATCACAGTCCTTTACTTCCCCAACTACTTATGACCAAACTCCTCTGGCCCTGCAGCATTCACCAGCAACCTAACCAGTAGAAAGCAGATTCCCTTGTGCCTCTCTCTCCTCCTTGATCAACTCTGGTGCAAGAGATAATGAAGTACTTAGATGGCATCGCCATGAATATTATTGATATATTGAGGAAAAGGAGAGAAGTAAGACCCTGAAAAATGACAGCCTCTCTGCCCTTACTACCTCCCAACTGGGCAAGTGATGACAAGAAGTACAGGAGAACCTCCTGAGCTCATCTCTGCCCAGCCCCCATTGTACTAATAATGCTAATAAGTGCCATGATTACTGCAAACTGTTTTGGGGCATTTTGGATCCTAATCCCTGCTTCATGTTCTTAGTTTCTTCAAGTTGAGGGGGTCAGGATAAAGCTATGTGAATCAAGACTGCCACATTCCACCAGAGGGCGCTGGAATTTTCCCACTGGTTATGGACCTCTTCATGGTTTCTCTGCATGGATCTGCACACAAGCTTTTCCCTTGGTGTCTGAGGAGTTTTACTTGTCCTTCAAACGGCACAACTCAAGCACCTCCTTTCAAAATGCTCCCTGAACCCTTCATACTCATTCTCAAAGTGACAGGCCCTGGCACATACCCTGTATAGAGCGTTTTATCATGCTGGATGACACTGACTGTTTTGAACTTCCGACTCTACTAGTCTTATAAGGTACATACATAATCACCCCTGTATACACAGGATCTGGCCCAGGATTCAACTCTCAGTAAGGGTAATAATTTGTTGGTTAGATGATTGGTTCCTTGGATGGATGAACTGAAAATTTTAAATCCTTAAATGTTTAGAAAGAAGCAAATGCTCTGTCATTTGTACATCAGAGCCAAGCCTTGGGCCCCCACGAATGAATTAGTGACCCTTAGGAGCCCTAATGAAGCCACCTCATTAGAGTCAATGAGATCTATTTAAACCCAATTCACTCAATCTCTGCCTTAGGATAATTTGCTTGAATTGAATTTCAAACTGATCTGATAATATTACTGATGATAAGATACCTCTCTGGGTCTATCTTCTCTTCCTCCTGATTGCCAGTGTCCTAGTTCAGCTTCTCCTTGTATCACTCTAGACCACAGACATTACCTTCTTTCCTTGCCAGACAGTGTTCTAGATAGTGAAGACACAGCAGTGACCAAGATAGACAAGGACCCTAACTTCATTAAGTTTATAGTAGGGGCAGACAGACAAAGAAGATTCGGTGAATTTGAAGATAGATGTCATAGAAATCACCTAATCTGAAGAACAAGGAAAAAAATTGAAAAAAATTAAAAGAGCCTAGGGACTTGTGGGAAATTTCAAAAGGTCCACCATAAAGGTAGTTGGAATCCCAGGAGAAGAGAAAGAAATTGGGCTAGAAAAAATATAATATAAAAAATGGCCCAAACTTCCCAAATTTAGTAAAAAAACAAAAATGTACAGACTCAAGAGCACATTCAAGAAAACCGCACCTAGGCACATAATAGTCTAAGTGTTGAAACAAAAGATAAAGACTTGGGACAGATAAAATCAGCAAAGGTAAGCCTAGAGAAACTGAAGAGGAAGCCCTCAGATCATCTGAGATGGAGAGGTCAAATAGAGGATGAAGAGCTCGTAAAGAAGACTGAGGAAAAAAATGGCCAATGAGGTATTTTTTAAAAACCAGGAGAATAGGGTGGTCACGTTAGCCAAGAGCAAAAGTGTTTTAAGAAGAAGGAATTGGTTGATTCCTTTGGCATGGACCAAATGAGATGAAGGCAAACAAGCTGCAATCAGATTTGGCAACGTGGGAATCAGTAGGAACCTAGACAAGAGCAGTCCCAACGAAGGGATAGAGAGAAAAGTGCAACAGAAAGAGGTTGAAGAAAGAAAGGAAGGCAAAGAAGAGAGGCAAGGACTTCCATCCTTCACTCTGATGATAGAGAACTTCTAAATGCAAAACTCATTATGCCTTGCTCCTAAGCAAAACCATTCAGTGAACTGCATACGGAGATCTAAAGTCGTCCCCAAAAAGAGTTCACAGCAGATTAAGAGTCTTAGGTGTTGCTTCCCAACATGCCAATCTAGAAGGAAGACTAAAGCATCATGGGAAATGTGACACGATAGAGAAAATTACATTGCCAGAACTCCTCTCATAGCGAATCCTGTAGGTTGTTGGAAATACTTTGAAAAAGACCTTTTGGGGCAGTGATGGTGAGAAGGGAGACCTCTCAAAGTAAATTTTGAAGGAAGCACAGATAGCCCTCTATGGTCAACTCTGCTAACTTAACCTTAATTCATTCATCCGTTTTTGCTTCCTCTGTGCCCAGAAGTGTCTAACACATAGTAAACGCCCAATAAATATTTGTTGAAAGAATGAATTGATTCAGAGTGCTCAATGTTACTTCTCTCTTGGTTTTATCTCTCATCAAAGGACTCTTTCTGATAAAAATGATTATTTAGTTACAAAGAGAGAGGGGCCAAAATAAGCGTGTATCAATAACAGCAGGCCAAAGTTGCTGAGATGAAGATCCATGTTGAGGAGGCTTTAGCTCAGTTCTTTGTTCCCGGGATAAATCTATACTGCATCATTCACAATATATACAGATATCAAAGCATTATGCTGTACACCTGAAACACGCATAAAATTATATGTCAATTATATTTCAGTTTAAATAATCTCTACTGCATCATAATTAAACAGAGGAAGTGTCTGAGCCTCAGAGAATCTAAAATGTCTGCCTCCTTTTCCAAAAAGTTGCCTAGTTGCCTTCATGTGAAAAGGCATGCAGAGTTCACTTGTTTAATTGGAAGTAGTTTGGGGTTGTTTATTTAGCAGTCCTTAGTAGAAAAAGAAGGAAGCAATTACACCCAAGAGGCTTTTTTAAACTCAGTAGTTATAAAGCATTGCAATTTCTTTATGTAGTTCACCCCTACTCACAGAGTCATGTATTCATTCATCCATTCATCCATTTTATTCCTGTTTATAGCAATCTATGATGGGGCATGAGAATATCACAGTGTTTTTACAGAGTAAGGGTCTGGTTCAATAAAGACCCTGCAAGATACAAAACACAATATGTATTATGAAGAGAAGTTTGCTTCCAGAAATCAGCTTTCCTGCTGCAAGCAAAGACGCACAGCAAGTAATCCACAGCAATCTAAAAGTAAACCAAGATCCACCTCCAGCCCCAGCACTTCCCATCTTCACTCCCCATTAGGAAAAATGTCAGCATCACCTGGTTCTTCAAGGGCTGTACCACTGCAGCATCCTTAGAGCCCATGCTCCATTTCCTGGACAACACAATTAAATTAATCCCTGTCACATGCTTTGCTTGGGTGCCACCATTATTAAAAAGCAATGTGGAGACTGCCTGGGAAAAAAGCTGATTAGCAACCACAGTTAAATAAAAGTCCTAAAATTGAATAATCAACCAGGTGAGGGATGGATTCATTGCCAGCTGTTGTATCTCCTCTGTCCACTGGATAAGAAACAGAAGGGGAGGTGACAAAGGATGTTCATCATCAGATTAAATAATGAAAAGATCCAATAACCATTTTCCACTTCAATATTTGTTATCCAGTTCACTCGACCTATTATTCAAGTTTTGTCTACATCAGTTGAAACAGTGTTTCCTCTCTGGAGACAATATTAACAGAGAACACATGAGAGAAGAAAGACATGTCAGTCCATTCAATTCACCATCTCCTACTCCTACCCTCCATTCTCTTTGACATTATCCCAGCATGTACATAGAAATGGCTACTTATGGTGAATAAGAGGCTTGCAACAACCCATAAGTGTTTACATCTCTGACTGAAGAAGGAAATTCTATTATAATCTATGTACCTCTATATAATTATAATTCAGCATACCTTTCATGTCAAGATCCCCAAGTTCTTTCATGATTATTTATGAAGTGAGTCCCTTTATTTTGTATTTCACAACTTCCTATGAGAGTTTAGCATGGCCATGTGTCAATTATCTCTGGCAAAGGGGAAAGGTACAAAGTATAGAAAAGAACAAAGAAAGCAGCCACAGATATGAATAGCACCAAATTTTGAATCAGAAGTTCTGTGTTCAAATTCTAGTTTTATAACCTTTTGAAACACATGCTGTGTGTGTGTGTGTGTGTGTATTCAGTGTGTGTTTTATTAAGCCAAATTCAAATAAAATTAAATAAAATTAAAAAACATTAACCCCTACTAATATACCACATTACACAATAGTAATTTAGTCTCTTTTCTTGTATGAAGATGAGGATAATACAATAACTTACAGGAAGATTAAATGAAATAAAAAATGTGAAAGGGAGATGCCTATATAAGGTACTATTAGTAATAATACCAGTATATAGTTAATTCAACAGATGGTCCAAACTCCTTATTTGAACCAGTGTTCTCTCATCAAACCTCCACCCAAGACACTGACAAGCTGTAATTTTTCACTATTTGAATTCAATACACTCTCCTTTCCCCATCTTCTGGTTGATGAAGATGTTAACAGCTGGGAAATGCAGAGTACTGGGCAGACCAAGACAAGAGAGAAAATAATAAGGTCAGAAATTATCACTCCCAGAATATGCAAGAATTGAGGTTTGTAGGAATAAATGAGTAAGCACAAAAGAAATTAAATACTAATTAATTAAAACTCATATTGCAGATTTAGGCACACTGAGAATCATTAATTCTACTTCACATGGATCAGTTGACAAATAATTTATGGTAAGAATTTCTAAACGTTGACCCATAAATTTTTTTTTTTCCAACCGATCAATACACCCATCAAATTATTAAATCTGTACATAGACATTGGTAATCCTGAGTCTGTTCTTCAGAATTTTAAAACTGGAACGGGGGCTTCCCTGGTGGCGCAGTGGTTGAGAGTCCGCCTGCCGATGCAAGGGACACGGGTTCGTGCCCTGGTCCAGGAAGATCCCACATGCCGCGGAGCGGCTGGGCCCGTGAGCCATGGCCGCTGAGCCTGCGCGTCCGGAGCGGGTGCTCCGCAACGGGAGAGGCCACAACAGTGAGAGGCCCACGTACCGAAAAAAAAAACAAACAAACAAAACAAAACAAAAACAAAAAACTGGAAGGGTCTGGAGGAGAACCTATAGCAGTGGTGTCCAGAAGAACTTTCTGCAATGATGGAAATGTTATACAATTGGCATTGTTTAATACAGTACCTACTGGCCACATGTGGCTAGTGAGCGCTTGAAATGTGCCTAGCACAACTGAGGAACTGAACTTGTAACTTTATTTAACTTCAATTAATTCTGATGTAAATAATCACCTCAAGATATAACCCCAGGGTTGGTTCACCAGAAGCCATTCATCCGTGCTTCAGGGACAGACTCCTGTATACTGGTGGGAGTTCAAGAAAAGGAAGTAATCATTCTTTAGACATGTTTTAAAGAGATTCCTTCAAACTCTGACATTCTACCATATTAAAGAGTGAACCAATTTAAAGGGCAGGAAGAGATATCTACATTTTAATCAATCAGGTCAATGTCCATCCTCATGAATTACCGCAATAACCTTGTTTGCTGAACCTGCAAAAGTTTTGACATATTCAGATGCTCCTCCTTCTTAACAGTATTCATATTTTTCTTCACGTATCAGGGAGGCTGGACCAGCGTTTGCCTCAGGATGGATCCTGATTGGTCTAACCAATTACAGTGTCTTACAGTGTCCCAGGAGTGGATCCTGATTGGTCTAGACCAATTATGGTGACCCATGATTCAGACACAAATCTGTGGTGTAGTTCTCATCAATGAGATGTGAAGAGCAGTCAACTAGGAAAGGAAGAATGGGGATGGGTTGCTTTTGAAAATGGTTTCCTCACCCTTAAGAAAGACACTGGGAGAGATACCTCATCTTCCTCTGGGGTGTCATCTATGAACGGGATGCCTGGAAGTCAGCAGCCATATTATGACTGTGAGGAGAGCTACTCTCAAGACGAACCCATCCTGCTGAGGACAACAGAGCAGAAAAATGGAAAGAACCTGGACTTTGTTAACAATGTTGAGCCTCTGAAACAACCAATCTTGGAGTAATCCTACTACTATTCTTCTATTTATGTGAACTAACGTAAATATTCTTTTGCCCATTTTCAGTTGGATTTTCTGTTATTTGCACCAAAAGCATTCTGATGCAGCTGCCATCTATTAAATACCAGGTAGGTACATAACAGGTATTTCCTCATTTGATCCTTGCAACAACTATCCTAAGAAAATTTCAGTAACTCCACTTGGCAGCTGAGAAATCTGAGGCTTAAGAGAGATAAAGTTGCAAAGGTGACTTGACTAATATAAATGGCAGTGTCGAGATTGAAACTCAGTTGCCATACAATCCTGCAATCCTACTCCTGAGCATATATCCGAAGGAAACTCTCATTCGAAAAGATACATGCACCCCAATGTTCATTGCAGCATTATTTACAATAGCCAGGACCTGGAAGCAACCTAAATGTCCAATGACAGATGAATGGATAAAGACGGTGTGGTACATATATATACAACGGAATACTACTCAGCCACAACAAAGAATGAAATAATGCTCCCTGCAGCAACATGGATGGACCTAGAGATTATCATACTAAGTGGAGTCAGAAAGAGAAAGACAAATACCATATGATATCACTTGTACGTGGAATCTAAAATATGACACAAATGAACTTATCTACTAAATAGAAACAGATGCACAGACATAGAGAACAGACTTGTGGTTGTCAAGGGGGAGGAGGGGGAGGGAGAGATGGATTGGGAGCTTGGGATTAGCAGATGCAAACTATTATATATAGGATGGATAAACAACAAGGTCCTACTGTATAGCACAGGGAACTATATTCAACATCCTGTGATAAACTATAATGGAAAAGAATATGAGAAAGAATGTATATATATGTATAACTGAATCACTTTGCTGTACAGCAGAAATTAACACAACATTGTAAATCAACTATACTTCAGTAAAATAAATTTTTTAAAAAAGATTGAAACTCGGGTGTGCCTGATGCCAAAACCCACATTCTTCTTTCTCTTCCAGCTCCTGCCTCTCAGAACTGTATGTCCCAGTGAGCAAGTGAATTAGCAGGTACGTCTTAAGGTGGCCTGGTTCCTGCACTCAGCTGCATTACTTTTCACATCTGTAGATTCTTACATGTAGAATAAAGTGATCCATCCAGATGATCTCACCCAACTATGATTATAAATGGAAAACAATTAGAGCGGTGATTCATTTCAATTTTTATTTCAAAAGCATTCTCTTCACACTTTTCCTGACAGCTGAGAAAGGGGGCTTTGAAGCGAGAAACCCCACCTCCCATCAAACATTCTAAGGTTCCTCTCTGACATCCCTGATGCTCTTAGCTAGCTAGGGAGGGCATGATTGTGGCTGTTACAGCAGCAAAATGCACCCTCTTGCCCACTTCCCTTGCCCACGAACAGAACACCTCAGCACCTTAGCCTGCCACAAAGAACGGGAGCAGTTTTGGAAAGCTTAGGCACCTCACCACTTCACCCAAGAGTGAGCGTGTGCATTCATGAGTAATGGAGGCGGTGATGAGTCAAGCAGCGTCTTGCAGTCATTAGCTGACTCCAAGGCGTGCTACTTCACAGAAGGGTTAGATGCTAATAGGTTCATTTGCTCGCTTTGTTTTGATTCCTCAGGATGGACTCTTCCTCTTATCTATGGGATAAGAATTTGCAAGGCTCTTCATTTAGTTGTCAGAGAGATAGTTTTTGAGGCCGTGATTTATGTCTGCCATTGAGGCACAAATCTATTTATAGGGGCTTTGAAAGCATTTAAGTGGGGAAGCATAAAGAATTGGATGCTCCAAATGATATTAAGTAGATATTCTCCCTTTCAGGAAGCAGAGCTTAATTCCATTCCCCCTTGAGCCGGACTTAGTGAGTAGTAGCCAGTGAATAAATGTATGGAAAGAAGAAACCAGTAACATTACAGTAGAGAAATTTAGCAAACACTACCTTAAACAAGTGATCAAGTTTATTATAATGAGTGATATCATGTGGATATCATTTATCCCTGGATATGATGTGATGGGGACAGAACTTCACCTCTGTGGTCTTCCTCTCAAGAACCCAGACTAATCATATGAAAAATATCAAATAAACCCACATGGAGGGACATTCTACACAATATCTGACCAGTTCGCCTCAAAAGTGTCAAAGTCATACAAAACAAAGAAAGACTGAGAAACTATTACTGACTGGATGAGACTTAAGGAGACATGAAAACCAAATGCAATGTGGTACCCGGAATGGGATCCTGCAACAGGAAAAGGACATGGGTAGAAAAACTGGCACAACCCAAATAAGGTTTGGAATTCAGTTAATAGCACTGTACTAATGTTAGTTTCTTAGTTTTGACAAAAGGACCCCATAAATATAAGATGTTAACGTTAGGGGAAACAGGGTGAGGGGTATATGGAGATGCTCTGTCATCTTCGGAACTTTTCTGAAAATCTAAAACTATTCCCAAATAAAAGGTTTATTTAACACCTCCCCCCCCCCCCCCGCAAAAAAAAAAGAATAGAAGGAATTGGAGTGGTTAGCATCTTTTCTACCTGCCCAAGAACACAAACATATCCATTCCTGACTCTGTGTACACTTACGCCTTTTGCAATTGGCTTTTGGGTGATAATTAAAGTAGGTTAAGAGAAGGCAAAGAGAATAGGAAAAAATTAGATAATAAGGAGGAAAATGTAGACAGAAGAAGGAGGAGGAGAAGGGGGAGGAGAAGGGGGGAGAAGGTATAAAGTGAAGGCACTAAAGGTTTTATCCCTGCTCAGGAGCAAGAAAGCAAAATAAAGTAGCAAAAGATAATGTGTGCAGTGCTGCCCGTACACAGGTCCTCATGGGTCTCAATTTCACTGTCACCTTATATGTTTAGGGCCCTTTGTTCAGAAATGCCAAAGGGTGCAGAAATGATGAGACAAATTTCTCCAGTAGGAAGCTGGCAGTGACTCACCGATTCCATTTCCTCTTCCAGGGTTCACACGGAAACTGCATTCCCCAGCCACACTTGCTTTTAGACTGGTACCATAAGACTCAGTTCTGGCCAGCGGCATGTAGATGGAAATAACATGTGCCACTTCCCAGTCTGGCCTCTAAAACATCTCACACCATCCACCACCCTCTCTCTCTTTCTCTCCTGCTCTCTAGACAGACCGTTGGAAGCTAAGGTCTCTGAGATGGTAAAGCCACATTATGGAAGATGCCCAGATTCCTGAGTTTCTGAGTTGGAGGTGGCCAGAGAGAAGAGATGTTCAAGCTGCATAGGATGGTGGCCAAGTGAGAAATACAGTTTTATTGTGTTAAGCCTCTGAGATTTGAGGCTTGTCTTGTTTATTACAGTGGCAAGCCTATCCTAATACAGAATGTATATACAAATGACCCTAATGACTAAAACATTCTAGGGTAGTTCCAAATGCAGAAAAGGGAGGGGGTGGCATTCATCTGTGGCATCAAAGGATGACAGCTATTGGTCTTGCAGAGCTGGGAATTGAATATTCCAGGTGGAGAGGTCTCCCTAAGAGAACTACCAAAACAGAAAACAGCAGGGCATGGTCAACAGTCAGGACCGGCATATGGTTCACTTTAGCTGGAACACTACAGGGAGGAATGGGAGTCCTGGAAAATGAGCCTGTAAAAGAAAGTTCAGGCCCCACCATAGCAAGTCCTAAGTGATGCTTTAAAGAGATATCTTAGGGACTTAAAGCTTGCAAGCAGCCATGTGACAGGGGCAGATTTACAGGATCATTCTGACCCCACATACAGGATGAACTATGTGTGAAAGAAGGTGGGCAAGGAGCCCAGTGAGAAGACTTCTGCAGTAGTCCAGTGTTCAGGGACGGCCTGAACTAGGGAATATGAAAAGGAAAGAGTCCTGAGAGACATTCCAGAGTTGACATCCCATCAGCTGGTAGGAGTTATTCAGCTATGCAGGACACAGTATCACTGACGGTGACTTTATGTAACTTAGAATCACCTCTTCAGCCTCTCTTTTTACCATCCCCGTATGCTAGGCTAAATTCCTCCCATCTTCGGGCTACCAAATATTTTGCAGCTGTCAAGTACAAACAGTTTTCACAAAAAGAGATTAAATAGGTTTAACTTGTTATTCAACAAGTTGTTCCCATCTTCCTTTATCCACAGTCCAAGACCAAGACTCACATTTTAAAGGGCAAAATGCA
The DNA here is from genome assembly GCF_951394435.1 of Stenella coeruleoalba. NCBI lineage: Eukaryota > Metazoa > Chordata > Mammalia > Artiodactyla > Delphinidae > Stenella > Stenella coeruleoalba. Next base: position 61,001,578 of record NC_137155.1, read on the forward strand.
CTTTTTCTTTCTTTTTCTTTCTTTCTTTCTTACTTTTATTATTTCTCTTTTTCTACTAAATTCAGATCAACAAATATTTATTGTTTATTCACAGAAGCTATGCAAAGTGTTCGGGACATACATTTAAATAAGAAAGTGTCTGAAATTAATAAGTATCTCATAAGTAAGGGGTCAGAAATTCCAATGCACGTGTAGCAACTGTAAGACAAAATGTAACGACTTGTGTGACCCCAGGCTATAGGAACTCACAGAGAAGACTCATTCTGCCCAGGCAGGATGCGAAGGCAGTGGGGATACCTGACCTGGGCGGAGAAAGGGGGAGGAGCATTCCAGGCCATGAGCAAAAACATGTCATGGTAATGAGCTTGTCAAGATTGCAGATGGTAAGGAGTCTAGTATATTGGTCAGGACTCAGTTTGAGATGACAGAAACTAAACTCAAACAGACTTAAGCAAGACAGACAGACAGACAGACACTAAATCGGCTCATAAAACCAAGCTTTATCTAGCTTCAAGTGGATTCAGGAGCTCAAGGGATGCCGCCAAGAGTCTGTGTCCACTTCTCTCTCAGTGTTCCTATCTTCTGTGTCAGCTTCATACCCAGACAGCCTTTTCCCCAGGCAGCAACATAGCCCCTGGAAGGACCTGACACATCCTACCAGCTTTGCACCACACTCCCAATACTTCCTACAAAACCACGGGTTGGTTCTGATTGGCCCAGCTAGAGGCACCTGCCCATCTCCAGCCAATCCCCATGGTTGGGGGAATCCTGTACTTCTGCCAGTCAGGCTTGAGATACAGGGCCAATCCAGGAGGCTGAAGGTGGGGTCAGCCCCACCCAAGCCATGCTGGTGGAAGGTAGAGGAACAGAGCTTCCCTAAATGGAATGAGGCTGCTGTTCCCACAGAAGAAAGAACACATGCTGGCTAGGAAACAAAGGTCACCGCAACCGGTATGGCTGGGGAATAACACAGCCGGTAAGGAGGTGGGGGAATGGCGGAGGATCAAGACGAAATAAGGACTTACCATGGATCGTTTTCATGATACGCAAAGGAACACGGATTTTATTCTTCAGGCTACCATTTCTCAACTATTTTCTCCCATAACATAATGATGGATGGCAGCATCTTGCAGGCATATCTGGGGTTTATTCGCGATTTTTTCATGCATTGGCTCCAATTCCACCCTTATTCTCTCACGTTAGACAGAATGATACAGTGAACCCTGCTCTAGTGGGTTTTTAAAGAGTAAAACAAAAAGAGAATAAATTATTCACAGACTTTTGATTCAACAATGTTTCCCAATGCCTCAGATGAGCACAGATGCTGTAGGCAATGGGGAGCCACTGAAGGCTTTTAAATGTAGGATGGGTCAGATGAGGAGATGCTCAAGGCAAAGAGGCCAGTTGGGAGGCTATTAGAGTAGAAAGGTGAGGGGTGCCAAGGACTTGAGCCAAACTAATAGCTGGAGAGAATGGAAAAGGGGAAACGAATTACAGAGCTATTGCACAGGATGTAACTACTTACTAAATGGAGAGCAGCAACAGAGGATGCTTCAGGTTTAGCTGACAGCTTCCAAACCATCCATTCTCATCCCTCCTCCCCTTCACTCTTCACTTGCCTCCCAACTATAACATTCACATGGGAAAAAAAAGCAAATGATGGGAAGCAGATATGGAGATTCCTATCTAAACAAAGTTCTTCCTCTCAGGTTCAAAAGAGTGCTTCTTCATAACTGCTTATTAATTGTACTTTAAAATATAGTCAAATTATAATCTGTGACAATAATTGTTGGTGATTTTATGTGATTATTAACGATTGTGTGGGCATTGCTAATAATACCTATAATTGTAATTGCCAATTATCACAGAATTATTATTACTGACAACTCAAAACAGTGCCTTATGTTTTATAGCACTTTACCAACTTTACACTTTTATTTATCTCCATTTATTTCATTTTCACAATAATTCTGAAACAAGTATTATTGATCCCATTACACAAACTTTATCAGAATGAGTGACTTGCCCAAAATCATACAACAGATAAGTGGCAGAGGCAGGGTTGAAACTCCAGATTTCTGATTCCTAGGACCATGATTTTTCCACTCGGTTTTGGTCCTCATTATTTGCAGTAAAAATTAATAAATAAAAACTGTATTCGCAGTCTGAGAACTGGATCAACATTTAGCTTTTAGATTTTTAGCTACTCACATTTGCCCAAAAAGAACATTTAAATCAGGAGGAATGAGGTATAGGTAGTTTGGGGAAAGTAGAAGCTGATACTCAGCCCTAAGGGCAGATGGCAGGTGGCTGCCAAGTGGTTTGGTCTTAAAGATCCCACAAGAATCCTGTCTCCAAGTCACTCTGGCACTAGAGCACCACAAGACTGTCCCCAAGTCACTATGGCCCCAGAAACTACCTGTCTGTATTTCTGTTACAGACCTATGTCCAGAATGCCCCAGCTAATGTGCTTTTGGGAAGAGTATATATTTTCTATCACCCCCTGGGGGATCAGGATGACATTGCAGGATACCTGGGCAGAGCTCAGCATAAGAGAACTTTAAAACCCTGAGGCTTCCAAATAAGGCAGAGTAGAAGCGGATAACATTAAAAAAAAAAAAAAAATCCATTATACTTCCTAATAACAGGCCCCAAACCCTCTGACCACTATACTTTTGTGAAAGCTGCTTCCTCTTACTGGAATTTGCTCTTCCTTAATAAAACCTAACCTTAAAAATAGTCATATAGGGCTTCCCTGGTGGTGCAGTGGTTGAGAGTCCGCCTGCCGATGCAGGGGACACGGGTTAATGCCCCGGTCTGGGAGGATCCCACATGCCGCGGAGCGGCTGGGCCCGTGAGCCATGGCCCCTGGGCCTGCGCGTCCAGAGCCTGTGCTCCACAACGGGAGAGGCCACAACAGTGAGAGGCCCGCGTACCGCAAAAAAAAAAAAAGTCATATAGTTTGCCTTCAAGGCTCAGTCAAATGACATTGTTCCAAGAAGCTTTGCTGAAGCCCCCCGCAGGTGAAATGCTTCTCTTCTCCACCTCCAAAATTCCCAGAGCATTTTGCACCTCAGTGCAGCCTGCACTAGAGCTCACACTGTGGCTCACTCGTCTCTACTTACATTGGTGCTGCCAGTAGAAACGTAATGCAACCTGCATGCCTAATTTTCCAGTAGCCACATTTAAGAAAGTAAAAAGGAGTAGGTGAATTAATAATATATTTTATTTAACCTAATACATCCAAAATATTATTTGAACATATAAACAATATTGAAATTATTAATTAAATATTTCACTTTTTTGTATATGTTAAGTCTTAGAAATCAGTGTAGATTTTACTCTTACAGCATATCTCAATAAGGAGGCTAAATTTTCACTGGAAATCCTTGATTGTATTTAGATTTTATACAATGTACAGCTTAAAATGTAGATTCACATACTCAAGTTGTTCCAGACATAATTCTCAATGGAAAACATTAGTTTTCCAATAACGGTTACTGAATGATCTCTTTTTTCAAGCTTATATTTAAATAGCTTAAAATTAAATAAAATTAAAAATTAAGTTCCTCACTGGCACTAGCCCCATGTAGGAAATGGCCATCATACTGGACAGCTATCTATACTACGAGATTATAAACTCCTCAATGGTTTACAGGGCCTTGTTCACCACTGTATGCCCAGCATTCAGGTCATTGCACTGCACACAGTAGTTACTCAATAAATGTTTGTTGAATAAATGAATGCATGAATGGTTCCTCTTAGTATCGCCCACAGTATTGAGCAGAACACTTTCCATGTATGACAATAATTGTGCCTCTTACTTATATAACACTACACAGTTTACTAAGGTCATCATCTTTTCATCTTCATGAATACCCACTGAGAGAGATATTATTTCCACATCTTAGGCAGAAAACAAAACTAGAACAAGCTTAGTCTCTGCGTGTAAGGTCACTTAATAAAGGGCAGAGCCAAATTTTGAACCTACATTTTCTGACACCCAATTAACACTCCTTCAAATTCACTGGCAGCTGCTCTTTAGTGATCAACAAACGTAGGTAGAATTGAATTAAACACTTCAGAGTGCACAAAGAATGCTCAGTACAGCTGCGAAAGGATTCTCTCCAATGTCCTGTATCAATAGGTAATATGAATATCAAAATTACATAGATCTTGTGCATCCATTAGCGGAAGATATGGTTGCTTGACAAAAAGTCAAGAGATTACAGTTAATACCTGTTTGATAAGAAAATGCCAAGTGAAGGAGAGTTAGAACAGTATCTAAAGAAGAACATCAAAGGCATTGACAGCTGGAGCACCTCTTATCTCTGACCACACTGTGCTTCTGGGGAGTTCCACAAATCTGCCTGAGGTATGAGAATCTAACCCAGGTAAATGATCCTAAATCTACAACAATCTATTTACACAAAGATGTCCCTCACAGCATTGTTTATATTACATTTGCAAAACACTGGAAAATTTTCAAATATCAGAAAATGGTTTACTAAACTATAGTACATCCACTAAGTGACTAAATTTAAGAGTTTTTGATGCTCATAAAAGTTTAAACATGGAGAAATGTTGGGTGGGTCATAATGTTAAGTTTTAGAACATGATACTGTGAGATTAAAGAGGAGTTAAACATATTCATAGAGGAAATCAAATTTTAGCAATCTGCAAAGAAAGAATAATGGGTAACATTTTCCCTTTTCCTTTTTCTATGAGCACTATCACATTTATAATAGAAACATATTTTTTTAAAAAAAGCTTTAAACAAACAGGTAAATACGTCTCAATACCCCCTTGTCCATCCCTCACCATGGATAATGAAGCTCAAGTAAAGGAAAAGTTTCTTCTACTTTTTGTTTAGAAAATGGGCTTCCACTTGTAATCAAGGAGTTAATCCTTTTCTCTGAATTGTTGGTCTAAGCTACTGAGTCAAGAACTATCATCACCCTTTGGAAGGATGTGACAACTGCAGGGCCACAGTCTAACTTGATGCCCAAGGTCACACAGCTCTGCAGAAAGGAGTCCAGCCCACAGACGCACTCAACTTTCACAGCAGAGCTGCTCATATTCCCGAAGTACTCTGGCTGGCTTCCAGCAGATCCACTTCCCACTGGGCCACAACAGTGTGGGGCTGCTCTTCACTGTGGTGCGCGGGCCTCTCATTGCGGTGGCTTCTCTTGTTGCGGAGCACGGGCTTTAGGCGCGTGGGCTTCAGTAGTTGTGGCACACAGGCTCAGTAGTTGCGGCTCCCGGGCTCTAGAGTGCAGGCTCAGTAGTTGTGGCGCACGGGCTTAGTTGCTCCGCGGCGTGTGGGATCTTCCCGGACCAGGGCTCGAACCCGTGTCCTCTGCATTGGCAGGCAGATTCTTAACCACTGCACAACCAGGGAAGTCCCAATTATTGATTTACTTATATTTCTTCCACTAAACTCTAGGTTCGTTGTGGGCAAGAACCTTTCTGAAGTCTATCCTAGGCAGATATTTTCTCCTCTCCTTTGCCTCCAACTCCTCCCCCCAGGAACAATTTATGACTGTGCCCTGTTTCCAGATTGGGGGGTGGGGTGGAGTGGGGTGGAAAACACACAGGCTTTGGGGCCAAAATGGTGCAGGTTTAACTCCTGGTTCTGCTCTTTCTCAGTTGTGTGCCCTTGGCAAGTCACTTAATTCTTCTGAACCTTACTTTGCTCATACATAAAAGAGGGATGATATTGACATCTACCAGTAGCAGGTCAAAAAGTGACTATACTATTCCCGTGAGCAGTATGTCAGCAAAATACACAAAAATCATCAGCACTGGCACTACACAGCTTTAAGAAAGGACAAGCTATCTTGAAAAAAAATACTAATAACAGTCAATTCAAAGTTGTGAGGTATGAGCACCATCCCACTCAACCTAAGGGGTTCAGCACTGATTGGAACTGCTGGAAGAAGCCCCACTGAAAAGAGCACCCAGGGCTCCTCTTCTGGTACAGTTTATTAAGGGTCAAGATGCCCTTTGAGCCAGTGTTTCCACTTCTAGCTACCTACTCTTAGGGATACAGCTTAAAATATGGGAATATCTAGATGTATGAGGATTTTTATCACAGTATTCCTGTAAAGAATGAAAAACTGGAGACAACCTAAATGTCCAACATATATTCTCACACACACACACACACACACACACACACACACACAAACACACACACGCACATTATGTGGCAACTTGGAAAAATGCTTAAGATAAAACATTCAGGGCTTCCCTGGTGGCACAGTGGTTGAGAATCTGCCTGCCAATGCAGGGGACACGGGTTCAAGCCCTGGTCTGGGAAGATCCCACGTGCCGCGGAGCAACTAGGCCCGTGAGCTACAACTACTGAGCCTGCGCGTCTGGAGCCTGTGCTCCGCGACAAGAGAGGCCACGACGGTGAGAGGCCCGCACACCGCGATGAAGAGTGGCCCCCGCTTGCCACAACTAAAGAAAGCCCTCGCACAGAAACGAAGACCCAACACAGCCAAAAATAAAAAATTAATTAATTAATTAATTTTTTAAAAAAGATAAAACATTCAGTAAAAAAAATTAGAATACAAAACGGTATCCACACTGTAATTATGACTGTAAGAATAAGTCATAGATATAAAGACTTCAGGAAGGATGCCAAAATGACAGCAGGGATTATATTCAGGACTTTTTTCTTTTACCCTTTATCAAATGTTCTACAAGATAAGTATATTATTTTTATGACAAAATCTCATTTTGTAAAAGATGAATAAAGGAGGACTGGTGACTAAGAAACTGAGGAAATGTCGCAAAGTGAGTTTATCCAGAAGGTGGTGAAAATACGTCAGCCACTGAAACTGTAAGCAAAAGTAGTCAGTGCCTTCTGAAAACTTCCACCTATCACATTCTCAAAAGAAAACATGTACGTCGCCTGAATTCTGCTGAATTGGCTTTTGGAGAAAGACAACATAAGGGACATTTGGTGACACTTCAGTTATCTAAAATGGCATGGACATATGGCATCTCGAGGGGTGCGAGAGCTCATTCTGTGATGATTCCAAAACTCCAGACATCCGCTCCAGATAAATGCTGTAAAGAAAAGGGAGCAACGTCTGTATCCGGGAACCACGGTCAGGAAAGGCCTTGATGGTCATTAGAAGAATGGTGCCCTGTGGAAGCAGCACACACCAAGGCAATGTGGATGTGGGAGAAGGAGGGAAGGGAGAAAGGGCCGAAGGGGAGCCTGCAATGCAGTTAGAACCGTGGTTCTCAGGCCTGCTGCACTCCACAAACCAAAGAAGCTTTCAAATCATACAGCTCTCCGGGCGCTACCCCAGGGATGCTGTTTTAATCACTCGTGAGTATACTGTGAAGCCCGGATTAAGAACCACTGAAATATAAGGTAAATAATAAATCTGAAGAGAATAGAGATTACTAAGTAAAAGACAAGGTTTTCAACTGGGAGAAGATGAAACTACAGCACGGAGGGAATTTGCCTGTGGTTGCTGCTGATGCCACTGGTATTATCCATTACAAAAGGGAAACAATTTTAGAAATTGTTTGGTCTACTTTATCTTAGGTTTCTCTCTCTCTCTCTCTCTCTCTCTCTCTCTCACACACACACACACACACACACACACACACAAATACACACACCTCAAAAAGTTGAACTTGAGCCAAGTAACTGAATTCTTGGTGATATTTTATAATTTAAAAAACTACAATTAATTGAGATTTGGGACTATGCTAAAGGTTTTTTAAATCTTTTTTTGAAATGATTGTAGACACACAGTAAGTTACAAAACTAGTACAGAGAGCTTCGACATACCCATTACCCAGTTTCTGCCAATGATAACGTCTTACACAACTACGGTATGTTATCAAAGCCAGGAAGGTGACATTGACACAGTATAAGTACCTAGCCTATGGCCTTACTCAGATTTCAGGAGTTTTTATGCTAAGTGTTTTGACATACACTTTCTCATCTTATCCTCCCATCATTACTATTTCCATTTTGCAGAAAAGAAAACTGAGGCCAGGAGAAGCTGAGTAACTTTCCCAAGGTGGTAAGTGACAGACAGGATTAGGATAGAAACTCAGCTTTGCCTGATTCCAAGCTCCAGTTCTAAACCACCTTCCTCTACCAGGTCCCTGTATTGCACACACACCCCTCCATGGTTCATGGCCGTTGGGGACAAAGGGCTCTAGCAAGACTGCAGGGTGATGATGCTGGTGACAAGCTCGTAGGAGAGGCCTGTGGGTAGCAAGTGTGTGAGGTCACAGCCAGGAGAGCAGTAAGTCTTAAGAAGGGCCTTCTAGTTCTCCTGCCCAGCAGCTAAAGTGGCATTTGTAGACTGAGCTATGTTCTGCAGGAGGAAGGGGCAGGCAGGGGACGAAGCCCAAGAGAGCAGGCCAGCAGGCGATGAAGTAAGAGTCCATCCTGGGCACGAGGAAATGGCAGGAAATGAAGAGAGTAGGCTGCTGCGGGTACTTCACTGGGAAGCAGGCAGGAAGCAGGAGCCTAGCTAGAAAGCAAATGCACATCAACAACCAAACCAGAAGACACAGACCCCCTCGTCCATGCTAGGCCAGGGAGGAAGTGTGTTCTAGTGGTTATATGTGGGTTCTGGAGCCAGAGTGTGTGGCTCTAGATCCCACCCACACCTACCAACTGGTGGTCTGACTTTTGGTAAGTTAACTTCACACCTCAGTTTCTCCATCTGTAAATTTAAAGTAATAAAAAATTTAAAATCTTATTATTACACACAACGTGACTGGACAAGGATTAAGAGGAAAACGCTAGAAACTAAAGAGAGGGAGAGGGTGCCTCAAAGGTCCCTGGTGTCAGAGTGGCTTTTCAGTACTAAGGGACACACCTGAGGGACAGCCAGATAAAGTGAATTCCTTCACACAACACCGGGCCTACAGCTAACTGTACATCTACCAGCAGCACTCAGCAGGATGCTGACGCGGGATCGCGTTACCTACGACTACAAGGCACTTGCTGGTACCAGACACTGTGCTCACTGTTCCACATGCAGAGCCCCCTTGACTCCTCACAGGTATCCCTCGAGGAAAAGAAGATTTCATCCCATTAAACAGTTGAGGAAACTGAGGCTCAGGTTCAACTGCCTGCTCAAGGTCACACAGCAGGCGAGGAGTGGAGCTGGGATTAAAACCAGAGCTCAGGCATTCTCGCTATACCCGTCAGTGATAAGATGTAGGCAAGTCTTCAGACCATGGGGTTGGGCACAGACATCAGACACTGGCCGGCAGGAGTGGGAGCAGGGAGCAGTGCTACATGGCAGAAAGAGGAGAGGAGAAAAGACTTGGAGACCCAGTTAAAAGTCCAGACAGGGCTTCCCTGGTGGCGCAGTCGTTGAGAGTCCGCCTGCCAATGCAGGGGATGCGGGTTCGTGCCCCGGTCCGGGAAGATCCCACATGCCGCGGAGCGGCTGGGCCCGTGAGCCATGGCCACTGAGCCTGCGCGTCCGGAGCCTGTGCTCCGCAACGGGAGAGGCCACAACAGTGAGAGGCCCGCGTACTGCAAAAAAAAAAAGTCCAGACAATACATTCACACTCCTTTTTCTGGCTAAGTAATGCCTCCCCCAACCCACTCCATGTCACTCTTGCCACTCTGCAATTTCCCATCATTACAGTGGCACCACCAGGTTCAGGTCAAGATACTGCCTTCCACCAGATTACGGCAGCCCACGGAGCCCCTACCTGCAGGACAGGGGATTATTTAGAGCCTGGATTTGCTGACACACTTCTTCATATTCCAAGTCAAACTTATTTCTGCCCATTAGGGTTGATGCATTTTAGACTAAAGGACTGCCCATACCACCCTTCTTTGTGTCCTTTCTCTCACAAACACCCTCCCTGGGCTCCAGGTAGGATGAAGATATAACGGCTTATAAAACAATGGATGAAAGAAAAATCCAGAGTGCATGCTGACACTACAATCTAGAAAGGGAGCAAGAGAGGAAGGAAAGGGAAAGCTCTTATTTACCATCAAATGTCATTTAATAAATGGAGAAAGAATAATAGAGTTAGAAATTGCCATTGATTCAGGCAAGAATCATCAAGTGATGCTAAAACCATTGCATAAAAGTTTGTTAAGAAAGAGATTATCAGCAGCTGCATAGCACAGGGAGATCAGCTGGGTGCTTTGTGACCACCTAGAGGGGTGGGATAGGGAGGGTGGGAGGGAGACGCAAGAGGGAGGAGATATGGGGATATATGTATAGCTGATTCACTTTGTTATACAGCAGAAACTAACACACCATTGTAAAGCAATTATACTCCAATAAAGATGTTAAAAAAATAAAGAAAGAAAGAAGAGATTATCTTCATCGTCTCAAAGTTATCTCCCCGCAGATAACTTATTACCTACAAAGGGCAGAACGGCACCTTTACAGGGGACACATTAGGGGAAACAACCTTAATGAAATAATCAAAGCTAACATCACCAGTAATGGGACAATCGACAGCCCTCTTCCAGTGCTGCATGGAGGACGCAACATCTACATCACTTAAATAGTATTCCTGTCAACATGAATAACCTGAATCAAATCGCAAGGCAACGATCAGACAATCCCAAACTGAGGAACATTCTGCAGCACAAAACATGTGACCCGTTTGCTTCAAAATGTTAATGCCATGCAAGACAAAGAAAGACTAAAAAGCTGCTTCAAATTAAAGGAGACTGACAAGTAAATGTAATGTGTGCTTCAGGAACGGGTTCTGGATCAGATAAAAAGATTGTCATAAAAGACATTATTGGAACATTTGGTGAAATCTGAATGTGGGCTGTATATTAGATAATAGTTTTATATAAAAGTTAAGCTTCCTGAATTTGGTAATTATACTGTGTGTGTAAGAAAGTGGTCTCACTCTTAAGTGATACAAGCTGAAGCTGAAAGGTCATGATGTCTACAACTTAAGGTCAAAAGATTTGGAAAAAAAAAGATAAATAGATGATAGATTTGAGAGCAAGCAAGCAAAAGTGACTCTAGGTGGAAGATAGACAGTTGTTCATTTTACTAGTCTTACAACTTCTCTGAAGGTTTAAAAATTGTCAAAATAGTTTTTTGAAAAACAATGTAGGTACCTACCAGTTGGCTTAGAGCTAGACACAAAAGCCTGATTCAGTGCTACCCATGGAAACCTAATGACCAACGAAACTCAGCCCCGACAGGGCCAGACAGGGTCGAAGATAGAATAATTATCAAAACAACAGAGAAACACAAAATTTAATAAATATAATTCAGCCCCCTGCATACATCCCCTTTCTCATTCTCAATCCGGACTATTTTCAAAGAATGAAACTGATGTACAGATCAAGATTTGGATCCCGGAATCCAAGTTTGCTATTTGATTCACATCCCCCTGTTTCTGGCTTTGCAGAGTGTGCACAAGTTATACTCTCGGGCAGTTTGCAATGTGTCTGCCTCCGAGTACTTGACCCCATCACCTGAGCCAGAATCATCATCCCTTCCAAAGGAGGACAAGCATGTCTAGCATGTCTACAGCTCTTGTTCAAATAACCATCCTTCCCCAACTGAGCTGGCCTCTGGGGTCTAGAGGTAATTCATCTTAGCAAATTCAACTCTTGCTGCACTTACCAGTAATCAATAAATGGGGAGCAGCCAGACTACAGTCATGGGGCTGTCTGTTCAATAACCATTAGCTGCTACTACATTTAGAAGTAATAGAAAAAACAATGGTCCCTGTTCCAATCCATGTGGGAAGACATATTCTCACAAGTGTCTTCCCCTGATTGTCCATGCTCTTCCTCCATAGATTTTTAAATTCCATGCTGTTCTCCACCTCCATTATTCCATCTCTGCTGCCGGGCAAAAAACCTTAGTCTTGATGTTCTGTGTATAGAGGGCAGAGGTATGAAAATATAAATCCTAATTCTGTAATTTAATTAGAAAAAAATATGCAGTCTTCTTTCTGCTTCCCCAGAGATTTCCCAACGCTCCAAAGATCTCTGCCTATGGAATAAAAGTGAACCTTCTTCTCGTGGCAAACAACGCCCTGCCATATTTGGTCTCAACTTTACTTTTCCAAGACTGCCCCACTTTCACATGCCTTAGACACTAATCCAACAGTTCCTTCAACATATGCCGTGTCTTCCTGCCTCCTGACCCTGGCTAACGCCATTCCTTTTGCTTCCCTTTTATGTCCACCATGATCCAGTCTGGCCTGTTTCAATGGTTACACCAAGTGTCATTCAACATATTCACTGATCCGTGTGAGGTCCAGGGGCAAGGGTATGTGCTGGTCCAGTTCACCTCAAGTGGCTCCAGAGCCGGGCATGGGATGTGACTGCAGAACAAGGACCGAGCACTTGAATGGGAAGAGAGCACCTGTTATTAGAAAGATTCAATAAGAAGGAAATCTCTCCTTTCCTGCTAGCAAGGGCAGAAACCCTGCCTTAAGGCTGCAAGTGGGGACAAAAATTTCTACAGAGTAAAACACAAGGTAACGTTATCGTGAGGTTCATAACATAACCCGGGATCCCCCACTGCTGAGGACAGGGACCAATCACCAATCAAGGGATATCCAGACTTGCATGACCGTAGGGCACAGTTTCAAAGGGTTTTGCTCTATTTTTATTTAGGGAACCTGAATTTTACTGCAGAAAAACCAATGAGGTAAAGTCATTTATCACTGAAAGTTTCTAAGGCATAACATATATGGTGCTTCTGAGGTATTTCCCAGTGTAGGGTCCCATAACAGTTAGGCCAATCTGTCTCTTTACCTCATCCACCATTAAGACTTAGCCCAAGGCCTGGTCCTGGGGAAGAGGAGGATATAATGTAGGAGAAGCAGGAAGCCAGAGACCCAGCTTTTCGGACTTGGGGGATTATAGGGAGACGAGGCAGACGGGGCAGGAGTGAGACTTCCTCTTCTCTTTCTAGAGGGACATCTACCCATAAACCAGAAGGTCCACATCTGAGTAAACTCTGTGGCCAGTAGAGTCAGGTAGAAGGAGGCTGGGTTTTAGCTTCCCCGAGTTATCTCTTGGGTTCTATGTGGTTTGGACAGGCCCCAGAGATTCCCACAAGCTCCTGAGGTTGAACCTCAGAAGTTACCAGGGATTGTGCTTGGGGAGTTGGCCCATGAGGTTGACATGGGGACAAAGTACCCAAGAGCTAAAGGCCAGACCATCTGATCCAGAAGCATATGAGAATCATGACCAGACCTCGATAGGATGCAAAGCACTGCCATAGAGAGATGGGAGGCCTGCCTTCATTTAGAGAGAACTTCAGAGACTCCTAGCACACTTCAGGTCTCTGTGTGACCAAGGACAGAAGTTCCTGTTGCTCATCAGGAAGCACGGGAGGTTGACCCATGCTGCACACTGGCAGAGAGATGGAGATGAAGCCTCCAGGAGTATCCGAGCCTCTCCCCCACCTGACAGTACTGAAGCTCCCCACTCCTCCCTGTGGGATTCTCCTAGGATGACTCACTCACACTTTGTAAAATGTGCTGCTAGGAGTTATTCTGATTTAGACATATACCAAGTTGTTGAGGACACCTCGGATGAGTGCCATTCCTATGGGTAGAACCCTGGCTTCCCCAATAGCCTGATGAGAATGTGTCTGGTTTGACAAAGGATACGCTCTTAAGGGGAAATTAGCCTTGGAGACAGGTCCACTGGCTGGCAACCAAAGTGCTCAAACCAGCTGTACAATGTCCAACATTCTTTAGCATTTCCCTTGTACAAAAGAAACAATTATATTTGGGGTACGATTTTAAATGCTCCCTTCTCATGTTGTAGTTTCTTTAGTTAATCTCAATGTTTCAGCAAAGTCTCCAGTGGGCAACAAAAGTACAAAAGACTAAAAAAAATTGTGGCCTGCCCCATGTTCACCCCACCACTAGAGCCCACGGGGAAGATGCAGCATGAAATATAAAATCAAGCACAGAAAACTGGCCCAGGATTTCTAGGCCAGTAGCCTTGAAGCTGAAGCCGTACCCACAGCACAGAGCTGGCAGTGGTGGGCCAGCAGAGGATCGCAGCATGGTGTGAGACTGAGTTAGCCGGGGCCTTCTGAGAAGCAGGTGCCAAGGACGGATTAGACATGCAAGAAATGTATCGGGGGAACATCTGAAAGAGAAAATGGGGAAGGAGCCAGAGGAGGCAGGGAGAGGCGAGATGCAGGTCTGACTTCCAGTGAAGGAGAGAAGGACGGCAGGTTGGGTGGGAGCGTCTTAGATCACAGTGCAGTTCTAAAGAAAGTTCACCAAGGAACTTGGAGTCCTCGAGCTGAAGTCACCATCAGAGGAGTCCTGTGTCTCCCAGGAATGGCCACCCTTAGGATCCCTAGCACTCTTAGTCATTGGCTGAAAGTACCCTTGAGAAACACAGCCAGAGCCATCCCAGGGACAAATATCCTCGCACAGAAGCTGGGGCCATGGGTCAAGTATATTCCGTGTGGTCAGAGATGTGAGAGGTGCATTCACATGGCCACCACAGAGACAAACTCCCTCTTTCCCAAAATACTAGTGGAAGGACCAGGAAGAATGCAAACGGAACAGTGTCTGCATGACATATGCTTTGTCAATTTCCAACATTGGAAAATCTGTCTATAAAAACTTGCTTTGCAAAGAGAAGCCTAAGTATTTCCCTTGTGGGAAGCCAAAGTTGCAACAGAAACTCTTCTGAGTTTTTAAAAAAATCAGAATTCATTCTTTCATTTTTCCCCTTCACAGACCTGAGCAAAACTCTACTGCTTTGGGTTAGCAAAGACTAGAAAGGAAAAATGTCAACTCCAGGGAGACAGCACTAAGTCACAGAAGTAGGGGCCCCCCGAAGTTCCCGGTGGGTGACCAACATATGGTGATAGAGAAAGACATGTGACCAGACTTCCCATGAGCTAATTGGGAATTTTAACCCATGACTCATTCCAGGGTGGGGTCTGAAGCTGCAGGGGACGCTACCCCACACCAAGCCCTATCATCAGCCGGATTGCACATTTCCTGAAAGTAATCAAGTCAGAAACTGGCTTCTTGGCTATAGCTGTTGGTCGAAAAATGAATGCCAAAAGCCAAAATGAGGATGAGTTCAACAATTTAATTCTGCATGGAAAATGCAATCCATTAAGTGGGATCTGACAAGGACTTAATCTCATCTGCAGCCGAGGGTGTTGGCTCAATGCAGTTCTGCTCTCTGGAACATAGTCTTAGTAAGTTATGTATAGAATCAGGAACGCTTTTGCCAAAGCCCAAATAAGTCCATTCTGTGTGGGAAGAGAAGTCCATCAATCCCCCAGTGACTCTCCAGGGAGTGAGCATACTCTTCTTCCAAATGCAAAATTATCAAAACCTATGCTGAGTCACACAATTCAAGGTAAGTAACTGAGATGGCCAACGTGCTGGATGGCTTCAGAATTTCCACTACTGCCCAAGGAGGTCAGGCCAGAGGCCAGCCTTGCTCACAAAGTACCTACTGGGCTCGTATTCCCAGCCTGGGGCACATGGCACAGCCCAGTCACAGAAGAAGGGGTCAAGGTGCAGAGGATCAATCCACTCCTAAACAGGATTTTGAAAAACTGGGAGAGAAGGAATTAGGGGCTGCCATATTCATCGCCCACTGAATCCTAGCAACAGGGCCCAAGGCCACTGCTGTTATTTCACTGTTTCCATTTGTTAAATGAGGCAACTGAGAATCAAAACCATGACTCAAGATCACACAGTTAAGAAGAGCATTTGCAAATTCATGCCTGTGGTATTCCAAAGCCCACGCCTCACTCCTCAGAGGGTGGTCCTTGGACCATCACATCACTTGGGAGCTTGTTAGAAACACAGATTCACAGGCTGCTACCCAGACCTACTGAATGTGGGTCTGCATTTAACAGGATCCCTCAACGAATTTATTGGACATAAAGTTTACCTTAATGGGCTCCTACCAGAAAGGGGTAGGTGGATCCAAAACCTAAGTTTAGACTAGAAAAAAGATTTAGTGCAATAGAACAGGGTCAGTCTCATAGGATAAGCCTCAAACTATATATCCAAATTGCACATCCAGATTAGTAGAATCAATCACGCTACCTTATTTCACCAACAGCAAACCCAGAAGCAGGAAAGCCAAGGTGATGTGGTGGTAGAACATGGTGGACAGGTAAGGCTTTGGAGCCAGGTGGACTGGGTTGAAATTTCCAGCTCTGCCACTTGCTGGGTGGCTCTGGGTAAGTTACTTGATCTCTCTGAGACTCAGTTTCCTGACCTGCACAACTGGGATAGCAATACACACCTTGCCAGGGTTTGGGGAGATTGAGTAAATGAATGTACAGTCCTAGACATAGCAGATGCTCAGTAAACATTGGTTTCCTTGACTTTCAGTACAATCTGGGCTGGGTCTCACCTTTGCAAATGTGCACACTAGAAGCTGGGGAGATAAAGGGTTCTCAGCAGCAGCTCTTTCCTGTTCTCTTGGGTCACTAATCAGACTGGCTGGACTGGTCTATCTTCCTTAAGCTTCAGGCTCAGCATATTCTCTCATCTCTTTTAAGAAAAACCTGAGCAGAACAAGGTTCAAAGGGACAGGTCGTGAGGAACAAAGAAAACAGGCACCTGGATACAGTTCCCAGAAGTGTCTACTTTCGAGACACTCGAGCCTTTTTATTTAGCTATGGTCCCCACTTTCCTCTTTTCAAAAGTCTCGGGATTTGAAAGCAGACTTTTTCATGTCAGAGGCTTCGTGAGCATTCAGAGCCCACAGTGTCTGCACCTGGACCCACAAAACCCAAGTCTGATCTTATTCACTCTGTGTGTATCTGCTCAAAGGCGTGGAGGAGTGGGAGGTGGCTGCCAAGCGCTACCTGCACGTGCGTCCCCAGCTGCTGCCCGGAAGGACATCCCCACCTACCACGCCCACTTCTGCATCAGTTACAGAAGCTGATACAATAGGTGTCCTTGGGACAGAGTATCTCCCACAGATGGAAGTAGCTGAGGGCAAGGGTCCCAATGAGGGTCCCATGGTCTGACTGCCTCAGGAACAGCTCCAGCACCAATAAAGAGGCATTTCCTTGCCCAATCAAAAAAAAAAAATGATGACCATATTTTGTGGCCCCAAATTCCAAATGCCCTCCAAGAGTGAACAAGGAGAAAGAGAAGGGAGTAGGCAAAGCTATCACTTCTACTCTGTTGCTCGGTGGTAACGATCCTGCAGAGGAGCTATGAGGACAGAGGATGCCAATTCACGAGAACCATGTGTTCCTCCGCAGCAAACAAGACTCTGCAGAACCGCAAAGGGCAGGATGTTCACAGTCACATGCCTGGATCCCTTAATTGTGTGTGGGGTTGTGTATAAGTGTGTCCACACACACACACACACACACACACACACACGGCACGGTGGCTGAGAGACTGAATTTCAGAGTCAGAAAAAAGAACCCAACACCTCAATCTCAGCAAAGGGATGACTGTACTGCTTGGTTAAAGAAGTCATAGTAGGGATTGAGAGCGCTGATCATGGAGGCACCCCTGGAGTTTGAAACTGTAGGAGCATAATGCATGGGTCGTCCTAGATTTTCCAGAGTCACTAATATTGGAGTCAGCAATTACCAGGTTTTTTCACTCCTGGAGTAAAAAGGGAGGTAGGGGAGAACACATTGTGATATATTCCTATCACATTATTTAATATCCAGCTATAACTCATTCCTTCTCTGCAATCCAAAAGGCATCTAGAAAACAAGTGGTATTACAAGGGCAACCTTTTTTTTCATTCTGAATTTTATTTTATTTATTTTTTATACAGCAGGTTCTTATTAGTTATCTATTTTATACATATTAGTGTATACATGTCAATCCCAATTTCCCTATTCATCCCACCACCCCCACCCCTGCTTTCCCCCCTTGGTATCCATACGTTCGTTCTCTACATCTGTGTCTCTATTTCTGCCTTGCAAACCGGTTCATCTGCACCATTTTTCTAGATTCCACATATATGCGTTAATATAAGATGTTTTTCTCTTTTTGACTTACTTCACTCTGTATGACAGTCTCTACAAATGACGCAATTTCGTTCCTTTTTATGGCCGAGTAATATTTCATTGTATATATGTACCACATCGTCTTATCCATTTGTCTGTCGATGGACATTTAGGTTGCTTCCATGACCTGGCTATTATAAACAGTGCTGCAATGAACATTGGGGTGCATGTGACTTTTTGAATTATGGCTTTCTCTGGGTATATGCCCAGGAGTGGGATTGCTGGGTCATATGGTAGTTCTATTTTTAGTTTTTTAAGGAACCTCCATACTGTTCTCCATAGTGGCTATATCAATTTACATTCCCAGCAACAGTGCAAGAGGGTTCCCTTTTCTCCACACCCTCTCCAGCATTTGTTGTTTGTAGATTATCTGATGATGCCCATTCTAACTGGTGTGAGGTGATACCTCATTGTAGTTTTGATTTGCATTTCTCTAATGATTAGTGATGTTGAGCAGCTTTTCATGTACTTCTTGGCCATCTGTATGTCTTCTTTGAAGAAATGTCTATTTAGGTCTTCTGCTACAAGAGCAACCTTGATTCTGCTCTAAATTATTTCTTGATAAGTAAGCTATTCCCACATTTTGCTTATAATAATTTATCTGCAACAAATCTCACAACTGATGTTACTACCACAATTAAGGACAACTGCATTAGAGAATATTTACCCTCTAACATTGCTATTGAAATCAACTATCTTCTTTGGAAGAAAGGATGGTTCCAGGATAGCACAGAATTGTATTAAGGAGACCAGTAAATGAACAACAAAGGCCAATACATTTCTGGGTTCCACTGCTATAGGACTGGCATATTTACACGTACTGTGTTTCTCCCACTACACACCAAGTGCTACAAGGAATCAGAAATAAATCCTGACCTTAACAAACTTATAAATTAATCTCTTTCTGGAACCAAGACATTGGCACATAATACAACTAGCAGAGCAAAAGAAGTTCATGGCCATCAGTACCTTATCTCTATTAAAGAGCACAGAGGGAATGCAAAGAGAAGGGATGATGGTAATGGAGTTGGGCTAGCAAATACAATGTTCTTTTCATGGGAGCAGCTCTTTAGCTATTCACTGAAGAAGATGATGAACCTGGTTTGAGGTGGAAGGTGTAATTACCAGAAGACAGTATATGAAGGGGTTGACTCCACCAGAGACACTTGCAGATGAGAACACACAGACCACGAGACCCATTCACCCTCCCGTCTTCCCCCCACAGTCACTTGCAGAGAATCACAGGTTCATAGCATGTACTTCTCTCTACTTGAGTGGTTTTTATTTTACTTAAACCTCACAATGCAGTAAACCCTTACTAGGAATAAGAAAAGCATTTGCCTTGCAATTCTGGTCCCGCCACTGCGTCAGTCACATTATATAAAGAAATCCAAACCCCTATTCATCACTCCTTTTCAGAACTCATCTATAATTCAGTCCACACTAAGAACCTTCACACAATGAAATGGCTTTTACTGGGCGATTACACATATCACCTGGATGCAGAAGAGAACACATTTTTCAAGTATATTTCCTGGACTCCAAATCCTGTCTGATTTGTTTATGAGGGAAGAAAAGGGAAGCTTACATGTACTACTGGCCATGTGGAGAGTATGAAAGCCTTATATAATGGAAAGAAAAATGAAAGAAGTAAAATTAGAATAACAGGGGGAAAGGAGGGGAGGAAGGCAGGCTGGCAAAATCATTAAACCTTAATTTCTGATACCAGTACGACTGCGTATTTCAAAAGTGAGTTTGAAAGACCCATTCAGAAAAAAGAATCACTTTTCTATACCGCATCCATACCCAGGCTGATTTTTATTTAATACAGGTGAGAAGGTAAGGAGACGCCTCATGATGAAAGTGGAGTGCAATACAAAAAGAAAACACCAGAGAACTTTGCGGGAAAACGCAGGACTAAACGATGAACAAGAACAGAGTCAACAGCCACCTGGGAAACCACAGAAGAAGATCCACACTTCATTTCAGGAGGCAGCAGCTCTCACTTCTCTTACAACTAGAAAACTTCCCCCAGCAAGGAACTCTAAAGGCACAGGGCTGAGTTAATTCCCACCACGTGCTTTTTCCCTGTGCACTTATCTCCCTGCGTCATCCTCCTTTGAAGCAAAAGACTCATTAATCCAATTCAAATTGCCAATGTCAGTAAATCCTTTGCCTCAGCGTTTAAATGCCAATACCAATTAAATACCAACAGCAACTTAACTACTGATATGGTCTTCACTACATTCAGGAAATCCAGCCAGAAGTTTAGCGGCATTACTTCCGACACTACTTCATCAATTCTAATTTACTTCGTGCAGAGAAATGAGGTAATTTGCTGGCCACGCTGACGTGGCATCCAACTGGACTGAAATAACTCCACAAGCAAAAAGAAGGAACAAACTGAGTTGCAATCCACCAAACCTGAAGGACGTTTTCACCAAGGCTTCTGGGCTATCAAGCTGAGGCAATTCATCAGCTAGGATTTCCTCCGGTGGCCGGGGGTCATGGACAATCGTCGGCCGTGGCTTCTCCTGGACATTCCCTGTGAGATCGTCGATGAGGGAGTTCCACAGACAGTTCTGCGACTTAGACCCTGAGGCATGAGGGGGGAAAAAGGGGTGCAGGTGAGTTACCAACCAGCTCCATGGCCTGCCTTGCCCAACTCGGGATTTTCAAAAGCAGAGCAGGAACACTGACATATCTTTCATGATCTCCACCAACATGAGAGGGCTCCAGAAGGTTTTGGTCAGGCAACTCATGGAGTAACCAGGATTTTTAAAATTTATATACAAAAATAGGTTAGTACTCTGAGCATTTTAACTCACAGCTAAGTACTGTGAATATATATCCTGTCTCATTTCAGGGATAATCAACTCCAACTCCTGACAGAGTTGTCGGTATTTACTGAAGTATTCATTCAGCAACTGGAAGTATACAAAGGACGACCATTTTAGAGAACAGCAGGATATTCAGACACAAGTCTCCCCTGTGAACTCATCTTGCCTAAGGCCCAAGTTTCCAGACTGTATTCTGTGGAGACACCCACCCCAAAGAGGGCCCCCCGCCTAAGAACTAGACCCCACTACAGGCGGGTTCATTCTTCTGGAAGATCAAGATTCAAGGAAAACTACACTGGGTGTTTACCAAGACCCTACCCTACAAACACTTCAAACATATGAGATGAACATTAAAGGCAGACGTGAAGTAGATATGGTACCACAAAATAGGGCCTGATCAGCAAGGTATTCAAGGTCAGTATCAACAGTGATAAGTTACATCCTTGATATGATGTGATGAAAATGGCACTTTACCTCCACGGTCTTTCTCCCCAAAATCTATAACCCCAGAGTACTAAGCATGTTTCCATCTTCTGTAAACTTAATACTTTAACATCTGCCCTACGTGCGTATCCCAGACATGCCCTGTTTGGACAACCAGAAAATACCCCTGAGTCATCTTGCCTTGGCCTCCTGCCTCCGTCACCTCCCCCTTCCTCCCTCCCCTCCATTCCTCAGGATGAGTCCCCCCTCCAAGAGGCATGCTTTTCAGATACCAGCCAACCAAACCAGCAACCACACCCCAACACCTCCCTCACCAAGCTTTCACATCCTGAGCCACTCTCCACCTGCCCCGATAACCCCAGACAGGTACCAGACATCTAGGGACAGCCCCTATGCCCCAGAGTGCACTAAAATTATTCAAACTAGCCAATCCTAAGCCTGCTTACCTGGCAGAACCCATTCCTTCCTGCAGAAACCACAGTAAAGACTCTTGCCCACAGTTCCTCCCTCCCTCCGCCTAACAACCCCAATGCTTCTCAGCATGGCCTCCGTGGTATGACGTGTACCCCCTCTTTTGGGATCTGTGAATACTAACAAACTATCTTTTCAATGGCAGTCATCCCCTGATCTGTTGGCCTTACCACACCTAAAAATAATAAAACCCATTAAAACACTCAGTCTAGTCATAGGGAAAAGACAAATCCCAACTGACAGACACTCTGCAAAACATCTGACCAGTACTCCTCAAAACCATCAAGGCAATCAAAAAACAAGGAAAGTCTGAAAACCTGTCACAGCCTAGAGGAGCCTAAGAAGACATGATAACTAAATGTGGTATCCTGATGTGGTCCTGAAACTAAGAAAGGACATTACGAAAAACTAAGGAAATTTCAATAATGTACATTAGTTAATAATAATGTATATCGATATTGGTTCAGTAATTGTGACAAATGTACCATAATAATATAAAAGCTTAATAATTGGGGAAACTGGGAATGGGGTATTTGGGAGCTCTTTGAACTATCTTTGCAAATTTTCTGTAAATCTAAAAATGTTCTAAAATTAAGAGTTATTATAAAAATACAAATAAGTATTAAAAATAAGTAATAAAAATAGTTATTATTTTAAATGTCTATGAGCAAGTTATATTTTTAAGGTAGAGACTGAGGGTATGACCACTATCATTACCCAGTTACCATTGGCCGGTGCTGGTTATCCTCTTCCCAGAGGAAAGAAAGCCTTTATATTTGCTCAGATATACTGTCAGGTCTCTTGAGTCATGCACCCATGGAGCTCTGCCCATCCAGAGGGGGTTGGCTTTTTCTATCCCATCTGTGCAGAAGGAGGACCTTTTTCTAATTCACACAAAGACTCTTTATGGGGCATGAGGAGGTGGGCATGGAGGGGTAAGGAGCAGTGCCAGCTAATGCACATGCATGGGATCAGTGGGTAGAGAACATATTCGTATGCTCGTGGGGATGCCTCCCTGATCAACCATCCACAGCCCACAACAGAAGAAATCACTGTAGTTTGTTGTGCCTGAAGGTTGTCTCTGCAGCTAAGATCAAAAGAACTTCACACACAAAAGGGAGCACCTCATGAGGACCCCTGAACCTTCACCAAGGACACCCATGGCTCCGAAAACAACTCTTTTAATGACCACAGTCACGAATGATCCTTGGGAGTGTACCACATCCAAACTGCTTTTGTGTCAATCCAGAGAAAATTAAGGCACATTAAGAGCAGAAAACAGAGCCCTCCAACTCCTGAAATGCAAGACAGCTTTTTCAAAGTCCTAAACACATATCTTAATAAGATCTCGTCCTATTAATGAAAGTCTGGTTTTGTGTTAACGAAGGTCTGGTTCTAGGAGGAAGACAAAAGCAGCAGCCTGTTTTCTTAGATTTGATCTAAGCGAAGACCTTACAATAAACTCCCTGCCTATTTCCCTTCATTCTTTCATTTACTCATTCAATATACAAATTTTGAATTCCCTCAATATGCCAGATTCCATTCTGGGCTCTCGAAACAGACAGATGAATGAGACTGGTTCCCTTGGGATGAGTCAGCCTATAAACAATCACAATAAATGGGCAATGCACCATAACTAAGGGACAAAGAAGCGCTAGAAGGGGCAGAGGAGAGCTCCCCCACTCTGCCTCAGAGCCCTGGGGAAAGCCACACAGCAAACGTAACGTCTGATATGGGTCTAAGGCAGGAACAGATCTTCAGCAGATGGGGAAGAGAGAGAAGAGCATTCAGTGCAAATAGCATGTGCAAAGCCTCCGCAGCAGAACAAAGCAGCTCGAGAGAGAGGACAGTGACCAGAGATAAGGCCAAAGATTGGTTGTAGAGGGCCTTGAATAAAATGCTAATTATTTTAGAATTTCTTCTGTAGGCAAAAAAGAATTAAAGATTTTTAACCAAGGTTATGGTGACATGACCATTTCCGTGTTTCTGAAAGGAAATGAGGGTGCTGTAGAGTAGTGAAAGTGAACCCGTGGGGACTAGCAAGGCTATATGAAGAGGTCTGTGAATCCATTGTATCTGTAGATGGAATAACGAAGTCTATATATACGACTAATTTTTAAGTATATATAGATATGATTAATAAACAAGAAATTTATGTAAAAGCACTGATGAATGCATAATAGGTTTTTCATTTTCTCAGTCAGTGAATCAGAAGGGTCATGTGATCCAAGCTATCTGTCCATCAGGGGTCCCAGATGGACATGCAATAACACCTTCAGAAGTTGTACCAGCAGCTACAAAGATACACTGGCAAGTTTAAAAGAAGACAGCCACTATGGAGAACAGTATGGAGGTTCCTTAGAAAACTAAAAATAGAACTACCATATGACCCAGCAATCCCCCTACTGGGCATATACCCTGAGAAAACCATAATTCAAAAAGAGTCATGTACCACAATGTTCATTGCAGCACTATTTACAATAGCCAGGACATGGAAGCAACCTAAGTGTCCATTGACAGATGAATGGATAAAGAAGATGTGGCACATATATACAATGGAATATTACTCAGCCATAAAAAGAAACAAAATTGAGTTATTTGTAGTGAGGTGGATGGACCTAGAGTCTGTCATACAGAGTGAAGTAAGTCAGAAAGAGAAAAACAAATACCGTACGCTAACACATATATATGGAATCTAAAAAAAAAGAAATGGTTCTGAAGAACCTAGGGACAGGATAGGAATAAAGATGCAGACGTAGAGAATGGACTTGAGGACATGGGGAGGGGGAAGGGTAAGCTGGGACAAACGAGAGAGTGGCATTTACATATATACACTACCAAATGTAAAACAGATAGCTAGTGGGTAGCAGCTGCATAGCACAGGGAGATCAGCTCGATGCTTTGTGACCACCTGGAGGGGTAGGATAGGGAGGCTGGGAGAAAGACACAAGAGGGAGGGGATATGGGGATATATGTATATGTATAGCTGATTCACTCTGTTATACAGCAGAATCTAACACAACAATGTAAAGCAATTATACTCCAATAAAGATGTTTTAAAAAAATAAAAATAATTTTAAGGTTAATTTTAAGTTACGTAAATTTCACCTCAATAAAAAAAATATATAAAAAGGAAGAAGAAAAAAAAGAAGACGACTGTGGCAGAAGCTATAAATAGGATTCACTCAACATTCATTCCCAACTCCCTTTTTACTTGCCTTCCTCTTCCGAAGAGGCTAGAAAACAATATACTCAATTTCCCAGCCTCCCTTACTGCTATGGCTAACCATATGTTATAATTCTGGCCAATGAAATGTAGGTGGAAATCCCTGGGGCTGGTGTCTCTGTCCCAATGAAAAAGTAAAGTCTCAACAGGAGAAAAACATTTTTGTCTCTTTAAACTTTGCCTTTCCTTATTTTCCCCTTTGCTTTTCTTTCTTCTTACTGGAAGGTGAGCGTGTGTTAGAGCTACACAAGCCATCTCATGACCATGAGGTGACAAGCATTATGACAAAAGCTTACACCTTGCATATGGAAAAACATAAAGGTGGAAAGAACCTGAATCCCCGACAACACAGTTGAACAGCTTCCCTGGTCTCCCTCATCTCCAGATTTCTAGATGTGAGACATATGAATACTGACTTATTACATTCTTAGGTATTTGGTTGTTTGTAGCCAAATGCTTTCCTAAATGTTATATGTGTGCTCAGCATATTAACATAAAGGTGTTCCCCATATCCAAATGATACACCCTCTATAAAGTACTAAGAACTGACATTTTAATAAATCCTCCAATTATCTTGTGAAAGGCATAACTACACTGCACAGTTTTCTCATGTTAAAATTATTAATTTGTTAAATGCAAACAGTTATAACACATTACAATTTTTATAGCTTATTTTGGCATTTCCTCACATTTTTTAATATTCTGGGAAACTCAAAAAATGGAAATGGCCTGGTTCTCTTGACCTTTGAGAACCCAGAGAACCATCAGTCTCATGGGATAGTCTTTGATTTGGTTTTTGTTTTGTTTTGTTTTTTAACTTAACGGGGGGGCGGGGCAGGGCGGGGTCTTTGCTCAAAAAATTGTTGGGAACCAGCAATACAGAGGATGTTCCAGTTGGGAGGTGTGCATGAGCCTAGAACCGGGTGATCAACCAAAAGGCAAATTGGCCGTGAGAAAATGAGGGGTCTGGAAAAGCACAGTGATGATAAAGACAGAGAGAAACAGGTGGATTTAGGAGATATGCAAGTAGAATCAGTAGGATTTGGTAACTGATTGGGTGTAGACGATGAAGAGAGAAGTGGCAAGATGGATTGAGGTTTCTGGTTAAGCAGCCAGGTAGACTGTGATGCCGTTAGAAAATGCTGGAGGTGGAGCAGCTCGTGGGCCTGCAGTTGAACCATGCTCTGAAAAGCTGTATTTCAAGATAGAAAATATAAGCAAAGATCCCCTCCATATTCATGAAGTGGAAGCACACAGATGATGAATACATGATTCAAATGAGAATATTCTATTTCAGCAAACACTTCTATCGTGACTGAGATAAGAAAATTTTTCACAGCAGGATAAAATGGGGAATAAATTACCCTTCTCACTGAACCCAAACAATAGTTTTTAAAAAACTATAATAATAATAAATGTTTTAAAGAAGGGCAATATCAAAGCCCCAGCCCTGTCCTGGAGTGTTCCAGCCATTATCTGACTTGATAAAAGCTGTAATTTAAGTAGAACTTGGGCTCCATCCACAAGGATCTAATTATAACAGCTCATTAGTATTGTATCACCTATAACCTGGCCTAAGGCACAAACCCGAGAGAGATCCAGGAAGCTGGCATAACACGAAGTATTATAAGGAGAATTTTGCTATTTCTATTTTAATCTCTTTCAGAAGGTAAATTATTGACAACAGTCTGCTGTACGTGAACAACACAGCACAAAATGGGAAGACAAGAATAGTGGATATGACTGGGGCATAAGTCCACTGATACATGCCAACCATCAACAGAAGGGGATT
The DNA here is from genome assembly GCF_951394435.1 of Stenella coeruleoalba. NCBI lineage: Eukaryota > Metazoa > Chordata > Mammalia > Artiodactyla > Delphinidae > Stenella > Stenella coeruleoalba. The sequence goes on from NC_137155.1 coordinate 61,028,353, forward strand.
TACGATTGTGGCCCCAATACTCTAGCACAGTGCAGAGCACTTTAGAGCTCTGTGCTGAATCCTTCAAGACATACAGAAGCTTTTATTATCCCTGCCCTCAAGAAACTTTGGAGAGGCAGAAAAATGCAAGGTAACTACTGAGTGGTTCAGACTAGAGCCAGTCTTTGGAAAAATAAATCTGTTTTCCCCTACCCCTCATCCCCATCCCCTCCATAAACATTGTTAAGAAAAATGGTTAAAGACTTGAAATGGACAAAAAAGTTTAGTGAATATCCTAACTCACCCATCTCAGTTATCTCCATTTTCTATTATCTTGTAGCTATTTCACAGTTCTGAAAATTGGAGAAAACGAATAGTAATGCAAATGATTTTTGGTTTTAGAAATGTAAAGTTGTCCCATGGAATGCAATTAATTATTGCCTTGTAGATATGATGCATTTTGCCAGTTTTACATCTAATAAGCAAATTCATCTCAGCCTTCCTGACGGATTTGTATATTTGCTCTTTGGATTCTCCTTCAAACCAGTTGTAACATCTTACTGGTTTCTTCATCAATTAATGAGTTAAATAAGATCTTTAACATATATTCACTTTGGATTCTTATGATTTTTTTAAATTATCCTTTAGCAATACCAAAGACCTCATGCTGTCCATAACCAATATTTGCTGCACCCCTTGAGAAATTCCTATAATTAACCTAACCATACTAGTCAATTGAATTAACTATGCTACATATATATAATGAGCTACTAATATCCCAAAGTCTGTAAACTGATGAGGAGTGATTTCCAATATGTATGCTAAGTGGGGAAAAAGCAACATGCGTGAGTTGTATATTATGCTATCTAGTATTTGATAGTGTATTATGCTATCTCTGGAGTAAAAGATAGGGGAAATGTCTTTGCATATTTTTGCAAAAAGACAAACAAGAATAACAGACTAGAAACCATGAAAATGGTTATCTACAGGGGGATGGGTTGAGAGTAGGCAGAATACACTAAAGATGACAGAAACACTTCACATTTACAGATAGTTTTTACTTTTGAACTATGCAAATGTTTTAATATTCAAAAAGAAAATCAAATCAGCAAGGAATAAAGAAATCCTAAAACTGAATACAAACAGAAACTATCAAATCTAACTGTATATCAAATTGGTAACATAACCATAATGGAAAACAAGAATTAATTTAAATATCTTTTGAATACCGTACTCCAACTATACATCCTCAGAGACCAATTCTAAGGGCACACATATAAACATATACACTGCAAAGAAACCTTGAACTTCCATTAGCAGGTTTCTAGTCAGTAGTAATCATAAAGTAGTAATCTAAACTATGTCATACATATCGTAGGAAAGAGCAAATGAGCAACTGTCATGAGGGTGCAGGGATCCAGAGTTCTCACTTCAGGAGAAGGAAAATACAAGTAGGCAACAGGAGAATGTGAAGAAGAATCTTGTCGTTTAGGATCTGAATTAGAACTATTAGTATGAACTTATGATTGTTCTCAACAGGCCTTGAAGAGATGTTTGCTAAGTAAATTAATTAGTAATGACGGACTATTTTTTAAAAAATAAACTTTTGGGCTTCCCTGGTGGCGCAGTGGTTGAGAGTCCACCTGCCGATGCAGGCGACACGGGTTCGTGCCCCGGTCCAGGAAGATCCCACATGCCGCGGAGCAGCTAGGCCCGTGAGCCATGGCTGCTGAGCCTGCGTGTCCGGAGCCTGTGCTCCGCAACGGGAGAGGCCACAACAGTGAGAGGCCCGCGTACCGCAAAAAAAATAAAATAAAATAAAATAAACCTTTAAGGCAAAAGGTGAACAGACTGGTTTCAACAATTTTAAGTAAAACATATACCACAGGAAACATATTAAGAGTGAAACAAAGAATACCACCATATCCAGAGAAAGGGGCCTTTCTTAGCCCATCCTGAATTGCTTCCAAGGTAGGGTCATGGCCTAGTTTCCTTCTAGAAAGTAGATCCTGAGACAAGGGCTCGTGGCAAGTAGGTTATCTGGAAGTGATTTCAGGAAGCCGGAGTGAGTGGAGGACAGAGAGAGTGAATCAGGGCACAACAAGGGAAAGCCAGCACACAGGTGCAATATTGAGCTATCACCATGGTTGGTTATTAACCACGTTTTAATCAGTACATTGAAACCATTGGTCAAATTAGACCACTGACATTTAAATGATTATTTATATAATCGGATTAATAGCTACCATATTTATTAGTGTTTTCTCTTTGTTGCCTTTGTTTTCTGTTCTTATTTTTGTCTTCCACTGTTTTTCTGCCTTTTATGGTTTTAAATGAGCATCTTACATGATTCCTCTTTCTTAGCATATTGCTTATTGTTATTTTTTTAACTTTTTTTAGCTGTTGCCCTAGAGTTCACAATATACATTTACAGCTAATCCAAGTTCACTCTCAAATAATACCATCCCCCTTCACAGGTAGTTTGAGTGCCTTATAATAACAAAATAATCCTAACTCCTCCCTCCCACCTCTTATATTATTGCTGTCAGAGATCTTCAGAGGAGCTGTAGGTGACGCTCAGAATGATCCTCGCGAGGAATGGAAGAGACAGCATTGATCCACAGGCTCTCATCCCATGGATAAGGGTGACACCATAGGGTATTAATTCCCTAGCTCTCTGGGTCTACTGTGCGTGACTGTGGCGCCACCTCCACATCATCAGAGACTGCCTGGGACAGAAATAAAGAGAACGCAGTAGAGCTAGAGCTTTAAAAGGGGGCCAACAGGAGTGACACTGAGTTCAAAAGGTACCCAATTCTTAGAGTTTCCACACAGTCTTTGGATCCTAGAGAATACAACCAGAATTTCATCTGCTACTCATTCCTGCCTTAGGAGGATCACAGCCCCCTGACACGGCTCATCCCAACTCAATTTGATGTGAGCCTTTTGGGCACTCTCCTCTTTGAAATCCGAGAGAATGGGAAAGAACTCTTCCTCCGATTCTCCACAAACGTGGGCAGAGCAATATCCAGGGACACTGGAATGGTCTGTTCTGACAAAAAAAAAAAAAAAAATTCCCCTGCTCTAATTTATTTTAAGTTGACTTTAAAAGCATGAAATGTTTCTGACTAAGTAGAAGCAAAAATATGGAAACAGTCACACAGGTCTCTCTTAATAATATCAAAAACCCCACGAGGGAAATCATAGATAAACTAAGCCTTCAGGGTACCAAAAATAATGAGGCTCAGGTGCAGGAGATGAGCAACTCCATTCAGCCCACTCCATCTCATCTGCTTCTGCCCATTCCCCTCCCCTCCCCATCCCAGCTTTCCTCTCTCCTTTGACTTGCTCCTGACTCTCACTAAATGCCCATTACATTTACCTTTGCTGTTATCACCCCCTCTGTCCCTGCCATAAATCTTCTCTCTTCTCTTCACGAAGACAACTTTTTGTATACTCTATGAACACTCCAGATTGATTATAAATTTTCCAGAGTCACAAACTCTGGTAGCAGCATCCTTATCACTGAGCTTATCAGGAGACCAAGTGCTCAGATTCAGATGAACCAACATTTGTTCAGTATTTGCTATGTGCTGGGCATTGTCATGTTGCCTTCGTCTGCATTACCTCATTTAATCATCACATCAACCCTCCAAAGTAAGTATTATTGAAACACTATTGAACACTAGGACATTAAGCCTCCAAGAGATCAAACCACCTAGATCATAGAGTTAGAAAACACAAAATTGCTTTGACCCCAAATTCTCATTCTCCTAATCCAGGACTCAGGGTGATACATCACACTGTTTGTATTTTATTTATGAGTAAATAAACACACACATAGTGTAGATCAAGCAAAATATTCTGCATTTTTTACTATGAAAAAGACATCCTTTTACATAAGGAGTAAGATACACCCCATCTGCAACTAGAGAGAACCTTGATGTGTAGTCTCTTGCATGTTTGCAGCTTCCTTTAAAGAAGGAGGTTCAGGCTGCAGGAAGAAATGAGTAATGCAAGATGAGTTTAATGGGTTAAGAAAAGACAAGAAGGCAAGAAAATGAGATGAGAAGAATCTAAATCTGAAATAACTACAGATTCATTTTGAAGCGTGTCTAATGGTGGCAGCCTGATAAACAGCTGGCATGAGGAGCCCAAGGTGATGTGGTAATCCTATTGAAATCTGACAAGTGACTTATCAACTGGGTTCCTGATTAAAAAAAAAAAATACAGAAGCATTATGCTGGCAGAAGGCTGAGAAGTTAGAGTTCTACAAAGGAAAGAAGAGACTTAATTCTCCAGAAAGGTAAAAAAAAAGAAAAAAGAAAAAACCTTGGAAACCTTCAATGATTCTCAAAATATCTATGACGTGGCATTCATAGGCATTCTTTCTTTTCGTGAGGATAAGGCTCCTAAAATTCCCAGGGGGTAGGAAAACTGGGGCTTGGGTACAGAGGTCCAGAATGAACCTAATAAAGCCCAGATGAAGAGTTTTATGCTGACTAAAATAGAACAATAATCATGGTACAGAACATAAAGTGTCAAGAATGTTTTGAATATCTTTAAAAGAGTCACACAGGTACTGCTCTGTTATTTTCAATATACTAAGTCTTGGTTTTAGAAACTTTTCAGAAATTCTGCTACCTGCAATTTCAAAGAGATTTGAAAATTTAATTCCATTTCAGATATCATACAAACTGAGGGGGGCGGCTAGCAAAATATAAGAATACAACTTGATTTGTGATGACATATTCTAAATTCTCAAATATGTTAGGGTTTATTTCTGAGTTATCATGTTAAATTAACCTTTTAAACAGCTGAATCATATTATTTACTTATTATAACTTTATAATATATGATAGTGCAACACCTCCCCCTTTCTTTCAGCTTTTCTTACTTGTTTAAGTCTCTAAGAAAACCTTAGTTAAAATCACTTCTTTTAATTTCTAAAGAGAAATCTCCCTTCTGAATTTATATTGAGATGGTATTTAACAAAAGTATAATTAATTGTTTCATTAATTTATTTCTCATAAGCATTATCATCTTCACAATATATCATGTCCATATCCAGGTAGATGAAAATGTCCTTTCAGTATGGAATATCTATCATATTTGTTTACCCAAGCACCATTTCCTCCCTACTTATAACAGCCCCTCTCACTTTATTTTGGGAATGTCTCCTCCCCCATTACTCATCCCTTGTGAGTCTGGTGGGCTTTCTAGCTATATTATTCCATGGCCCTAGCCTCAGTAATGAGTCAAGGACTGGGTATACAACCCAATCTCAGATAATCACAGTTCTTCCCTGTGGTATTTTTCATACTGAAACCAAAGAGGAAAGTCACTTCCTTCTCTTTACATTGCTAGTGCCAGCACCCATGTCCCAATCAATGCATGGAGGAGCCTGAGAAAATGAAGCCAGTCGCCTAAGGAAAGGAAGAAAAAAGAATGAGAGTGGCATGTGCTGGTTCTAATGCCTTATATTCCCAGATCTATGAGTTTTCTACAGCTCTTCTACAGGTCTGTGAACTACTATGGTATCCTTCCAGCAAATCCCCTTTTGAACTTAAGAGAGTTTGTGTTGAGTTTCTGTCACCTACCAACCAAAAGCCTTCCCATGTACTTCAGACTTTAATTTCCTTCAGTAAAGTTTCAACGTTCTTAGTTCTTTCAAAATTCTTTGTTCTTTCAAATGTTCTTTCAAAATTCTTAGTAAGTTTCTTTCCTGGGCATTTTATATGCTTGTCACTCATTAATAGAGTACATTTTTAGATTATATATTTTAAATTGTTATTGCTGGAATATAAAATAGCTATTCATTTGGTGTATTTACTTAATAGTCTGGATCCTTACTAAACTCTTACTCTTTCTAAGAATTTTTCCTTGTTTCTTTGTTTCAGTTTGGTAAGCATATATATCATCGATAATAATTTTTCATTCTCTGTTCCAATAGTTATGCCTCTTATTTCTGTTTCATGTCTTACTGCATTTGCTAAAACTTCCAGAAGAATTTTAAACCATATTGCCAATAGCAAGCAACCTTATCATTTTGCTGGCTTCACTTCATTTTCTATTTGTGAAATGTAGTTGAAATTTTCTGTTGTAGCATTATTATAAATTCCCTTTGATAAGCTAGTTGTTTGGGTTATTGTTGCAAGAAATAAAATATTTAATGGTAATGGCTTTACCATCTACTGAGATGATCATGTGTTGTTTCTTCTCTCTCTCTCTCTCTCTCTCTCTCTCATCTTTCTATCTCTCTCTCTTTCTTTCACTCTCTCACTCTTACCTATTGATGTGTTAAACTAGTAGCAAAATGGAAAAAAACTTATCTTCCAGATGGAATCAAGTTTCCTCTAGGGAACTTTGTGGGAAAAATATCTTGTTATGACAGAGAGTGATTAAGGGAAAGAGAAACAACAAGGAAAGAGTTAAACTATTCTTCATACAAAATGCACAAAATGTAGAGAAGGGCAAGAACAAAGGAGAGGGGAAAAGAAGGAGAGGAGAGAAAGAAGGCAGAGCAATATAGCTACTGGACCCATACTTAGCAAAAATAAGTGAAGAACTTTCAAAGAACATATAAGTCTGACATCCATGTTTAAACTGAATGCTGTGTGGAACTGCAATGTAACCACCTCTCTAGAACAGTAAAGATCTCACACACAGGTTGCTTTGTGAAAGTGACATTGGGGAGAGGATTCAGAAAATATGAAGAATGGCCTGTGTCCCATACTTGTTTGTTGTCTGAAAAGAGTAAATCAACATCTGTGAGATGCAAAGTGTAGGGGGAAATTCAACAGATTCAGGAAAAGAGAGCCAGAGATAATGAGAAGAAACCTAGAGAAACTCCTGAAAAATCCGCTGATTGAATTTTAGAGATTGAAACTGATGTGGGTTGGGGATTTGAGACAACCATGCATAGGTCTTAAAAGTCATGTCTATACGACATCTGAATTATACTATAAAATGCTTCTTAATAGTGAAGCCACCTTGCATTACTCAAATAAGTTCTATTTGGTCATGTTGTATTGTTATTGTAGTATACTTAGAGATTTGCATTGCTAGAATTCTATTTAAGACTTTTGCATGTTATATTCATAAAGAAAATAAGCCATTAGTTTCATCTCTTAAGTAGTCATCATCATGGGAATAACCTATTCCCTGGTATTTGAATAAAGTTGCCTATAAAACTCTTAGGATCCAAAGTATCTTTAGCAAAGTAATCATTTCACAAATTTTTCAATGTCTTCTTTTGTTATTGCTGCATTCAGAGTATCTATTTCTTTTGGAGTCAATATTTTCCTTTAGAAATTACCAGTTTGTAGAGATATTCAATTTTGTTGGCACAGATTTCTATGGCATTTTGTATTTTAATCTTCACCTACATATTAATAGTTTTGAGTATTTCTTTACTTATTTATTTTCTTCTCTGTTTACTTTCTAGAGCTGTTTTGTCCAATATGGTAGCCATTAATCATATGTGGTGACTTAAATTTAGATCAATTAAAACTGGATAAAATTGTATTCAATATCTTGTAATAACCAATAATGGAAAAGAATCTGAAAAAGAATACATATATATACATTAAAGTATAGTTGATTTACAATGTTGTGTTAGTTTCAAGTGTACAGCAAGTTATTCGGATATGTATGAATCACTGAAACTAACACAACATTGTAAATCAACTATACTTCAATTAAAAATTAAAATAAACTAAAATAAAAATGGAATAAAATTAAAAATTTACTTCCTCAGTTGCACCAGTCACACTTCAAGTGTTTAACAGACACATGTGACTAGTAGCTACTGTATTGGACAGTGCCAATATAGAACATTCTATTATCATAGAATGTTTTCTGGACAGTGCCATTCCATAAGTTGTTTTTATTGCCTTACAGAGCTAGCTCTTGAATCTATACATTCTACTGCTTTTCTCATTTCTAATTCACTTATTTGGGCTTTTAGATTGATATTTTCATTCTCCTACTTTGAATAAGTTTATATTCCTCTTTTTTCCATAATTTATTTTTTTAAATCAGAGCATTTGTGTCTATGGCTTTGGATATATGTCATCAGTTTTGATATGCCAACTTCTCATTGAATATCCTTTCTAAGAAAACTGCAATGGAAATTTTCATGTCCTTTTTGACCCAGAAGTTGACTACTTCTGAAAAAATATTTCAAGTGGTTAAAGTATTTTTGGTTGTTGTAACTTAAGTTTTTCTTTCTTTCTTTCTTTCTTTCTTCCATTCTCCTTTTTTCTTTCTTCCTTCCTTTTTTCCTTCCTTCTTTAACTCTTTATTTTTTCTTTTTACTTTCTAGATCTTATAATAATATAGTCAGAGATTATGTTCTATGTGATCTAATATTGATTTGGGGAATCTATTGATGTCATCTGTCATCCAACACATGGTAATTTTTATAACTATTTCATGGGCACTGAATTTAAAGAAAAGATTCACTCTATGTGTAGAAAACAAGGTATAGAGCTATCACATCTGCATTGTGGACTATATCCTTTATCAGTTGAAAATGACTCAGCTCTTTATTTCTTGAGTTCTGTATTTTATCAAGTTTAATACTGCCACAGCTATCTCCTTTTCCTTTGTACTCACCTGAAACATTCTTGCTTATCATTTTTTTGTTTTAATTTTGCCTTTTGAAATAATATATAGTTGTAATAATTGGAACACTATGATAGTTACTTTTAAATTTAAGAATATACATTCTTCTATTCTTTCTCATATTATCTTACTGCCAACATCAATAACAACAGAGTTTCCATTGACTCTTGCCTATATGAGATGATTAAATTAGTCTTCCTAGACTTCCTATTCCTCTATTCACTTTCACTGATGTTATGTGAATTTTTGAATTCTATTTCTAAATTGTTATTTTAATATTAAGAAGTTCCATTGTTAAGAATTGTGTTTCACATTACATTTTGTTTTCTAACTTTATGTCCAATAGCTATTTGAACTTAAGGATAAATTTACCTGGTTTTGATGCTCAACAGTTCTTCAACATAATAATTTATCTTCAAGAGCAGCACTGTCCAACAGAACAGATATAAGCCACATGTGTAATTTTAAATTTTCTGGTAGCTACATTTATTAAAGACAAGCAAATGAAATTAATTTTAATAAATTATGTTCTTTAAGTCAATAAATCCAAAATATTACATTTAAATAAGTAATCAACATAAAAATTATTAATGAGATTTTTATATTTTTCTTTTTTTTTCAAAACCCAATGTGTATTTAAACTTACAGATCTTAGTTAGGACTAGCCACATTTCAAGTGCCCAATAGCCACATTTAATGGGACAGAACAGCTCTACAGAATTTATTTTGACTCATGTTTCAGTTGGCTTAAGTATATCCTCGAATAATTCTTTCCAAGAATGATATGTTGGTTAATGAGATACACGTGAACAACAATGCAGGGACAGATTTATTGAATTTACATTAAACTCTGAACAATTTCTCAATTATCTTCTGCTATTTATATGCTGTAGAAGAGAATTAGGAAACAAGTCTGATAGTGTTTTTTCCCTTTGAAAAAACATTTTTCTTTATCTTTGTATTTCAAAAATTTTGCTGGCGTATATGTAATTGTGGGTTACTTTTACTGATTTTCAATTTTTTTCTGGAATACAACAAGCCCTTTCAATATGCAAACTCAGACCTTTTTTCTGTTCTGGCAAGCTGCCTTCAACTTTATCTTTGATTACTGCTTCTGTTCCAACTGTGTGGCTTTAGTCTCAGAACATCTATGATTAATTTATTTGTGTTGGTTCTTTCTTCTCTGACCTCCTACTATCTTTTCTCAGCGTTTTCAATTCTTCATCACTTTCCTCTATAGTCTAACACACTGTTTCTCAAGTTTGTCTTCCAATCATTGATTAAAATCTTTACAGTGTCATTTCTATATTTCAGTGAGGATTTTAATTCCTATGTTTCATATTTACTTTCTGTGCATTGTTCCTTTTTGCATCTCAACTCAAAATCAACCTGCTTTTCTTCTTAACAGCTTTCTGCTCCTATCTCACAGGGTCTATGTCTTTTTGCTTCTTACAGAGAATGCAAAGTAGCATTTACATTTTTTCTTTTGGCTCCTATATTAGGTCATTTTTCAGAAGTCTACCTATTCCCTAAGTCTTCAGGACAGTGTTTCATTTCCCTAGTTCTTCATATTTTGTTTGGAGTTTTATTTTGGATTTAACCCTAGTTTAATCATTCTGGGATGCAAAAAGATTGATACAGAGCCTGTTGTTTTCTGAAAGGCAAGGTATGTAAGTCACTCTAGGTTTCACTCACTGTCTACCTCGGCTGCCAGATAAATTCAGCAGAAAGAATCAAGAGTAAGACTGACATTCCTATTCAAACAGCTAGTTTTCACAATAAGTAATGCATAACCCAAGCCTAAAGAGAACAGTAAGAACAGTGCCCAATCTGCTTTGAAGCAAAGCCTTGCATCTGTCTTTACCCAACTGATGGGCACAGCTCCCACATAATTTTCAAAGTCTATTTAGAAATTCATCTGGTGCAGTGGATCACTATATAGTGAGACCATCAATTCCAAGAGGAAATGTCTCGATTACTCTTCGTCACACATCAAAAGAATGAGTCTGTTCAGCAGAGTAATGATGTAGACAAGATTAAAGGGAGACTGTTTTCAAGAAATTTGACAGCATTCATTTAGTATACTAATTAAAAGAGAAGCTTTACCTACTAAGAGTGAAATCTACTTGACAAACACCGTTAATGGTTACCGTAAGTTGGGTACTTGAGAGTTAGAAGATAGTATTTTTTAAGTTTTCTATAACTTAGACTATCGCTAATTCAGATACCACCTCCCCCATAATTGTGAAAATTTTTCAATGCATAACTACCTTGAAGTATGTTAATGTCTGCAAAGCATGCAAAAACCCAAGTCTTACCATCTGCTGGATGATTCATTTGTAAATCTGCCTAGTATTCCTTTGGGAAGTTCCAGGATTGATTTTTAACCTTATTATAAAAACTTGGTGGGAATGAATTCGGTAATATAGTCTATATGAAAGTGCTCTGAGCACTTGGAAGAATGTGCCACATTCATCCTAGACATGTTTAAATGGTATGTATACTGTGATCAAAAATATAAGTGTTTGAAATTAATCGCTTGGAGATTTGGAGATTTGCATCAAGAGTTCCAGAAAAACAGAGGCTTTGGGGACAATATATTAGTCACAGAGAAGAACTCTAATTCTGGCCCAAACTAGCCATTGCCGGTAATAAGAACAATGGATCATCTGTTGGCAGTAAACTCCTTTGGGGAAAGGACTGTGATTTACTCATTTTCATACTCCTGCACCCAAAATGTCCTTCAAGGTTAACTTTTTTTTATCTGCTTCTAAGATATCTGCTTCTGAGGCTGTAACCCAATATTAAAAACATGAATGAATCTCTTGTCAGTCTTTTCTTCTACGTGTTTTAATTGTATCATGCATGAGTTTTCTTCAGTTTCTCACCCAACTGGCTTCACATCTTGACCTCCCTTCCTATCTTGCCCTATATTAGGGAACCTAGCTTCCCTAAAGCTAAAATCCACAGACTTGGAACCGAGGAAATTCTTTCACAAGTTTCAAGAACTGCACCTGCAAACATGAGAATTTCAGCAGAGCCTCCAGGACTGTACAGTTGCAGAGGAAGTTGTTCATAGCTTAGTTTGTAGGATGATGTCCTTGGAGTCACATATTTCACAGCCTACAGGACTATAGGTGTCCACCCTGTGCTTCAATCCAAGACTTAGCCAGGGCCTAATGCACATGATGGCAGGAACCACTGCACCACCTTGGCCTACCTGCCTGTCCAAGGAGGGGAGTACACACAGTACTTGGCACACAACAGGTGCTCCATAAATAGTTGTTGAAAAGAAGGCATCACAGGATGTTGTGACTGGTAAATCATGGGAGTCCTGTAAGTTAAAATGCATCTGACTTCTTTCTAGTTAGGTAACTGAGTATGGATCCCTAAGAGCTGTCCAGTCAATGAGTGGGATTCCTCCCCTTGTCTGGAATTGTTACAGATCTGGAACATTCCCATTCACTCTGCTTTCAGTCCAACTAAACAAACATTTATTGAACATTTATATATACTGACTGGCAAGGCATAGTTTCTGCCTTCAAATAACTCAAAATCTAGTAGGGAAACAGTCAATAAAGAGCTACTTATAATACAGTATGAAGCAAGTAGTAATATAACTGTGTAGAAATATATAGATGTCAAACAAATGAGGGAGTGATAATTTTGTCCTGGGGGTCAGACCAGGCTTTATAGAAAAGGTGCCCTCTGACCAGAGCTTTGAGAGATGAATGGGTTGGCTTGGTGATCAGCAGAGGGAAACACACGTGCAAAGGCACGGAGGAGTGAAGCAGCATGGGCAGGCAAGTACTTTCACGTTTCTGGGGCTTAAATGATGAATTAGCGTGACAGAAGAGGTCATCTGGGGCCAGATTTTGAAGGGCATTTCATCATATGCCAAGAACTTTGTAACAGGTAATACAAAGATCCCTTGTACCCTTACCCAGTTTCCCATGATGGTAACATTTTGTAACACTATAGTACAACATCACAACTAGGGTGTTGACACAGATGCAGAACACTGCCATCACCACCAGGATCCCTCACGTTGCCCAGTTACAGCCACACCCACATCCCTCCCACCTCACTCCCTCTTTAACCCCCGGCAACCACTAATCTGTTCTCCGTTTCTATATTTTTGTCATTTCAAGAATGCTATATACATGGAATTTATAACCTTTTGGGGTTGGCTTTTTCACTCAGCATCATTCTCTGGAGATTCATCCAGGTTGTTGCACGTACCAGTAGTTTGTTCTTTTAATTGCTGAGTAGCATTCCATGGTAGAAACGTACCACAGTCTGTTTAACCATTCACTGGATAAATACATCTGAGTTGTTTCCAATTTGAGGTTATTATGAATAAAGCTTTTATAAATATTCATGTATAGGGTTTTTTAAATTGTGGTTAAAATACACATAACATAAAATTTACCATCTTAACCATTTTTAAGTATTCAGTTTAGTGGCATGAAGTACATCCACACGGTTGTACAACCATCACCACCAACCATCTCCAGAACTCTTTTCATCTTGCAGAATTGAAGCTGTGTACCCATTAAACAATATTCTCCCCTCCTCTAAGTCCCCTGCATCCGTGATCCTACTTTCTGTCTCTATGTATCTGACTACTCTAGATACCTCATACAACTAGAATCATATAGCGTTTGTCTTTTTGTGACCGGCTAGTTTCATTTAACATAAAGTCCTCAAGGTTCATTCATGTTGCAACATGTCAGAATTTCCTTTGCTTTCATGAATGAATAAATAATATTCCATTGTATGTACTTACCATATTTTGTTTATTCATTCATCCATCAACGGACAATTGGGTTGCTTCTACCTCTTGGCTGCTGTGAATAATGCTGCTATGAAGAAGAGAGTACAAATATCTTTTCAAGTCCTTGTTTTCAATTCTTTGGGGTATATATCCAGAAGTGAAATTGCAGGATCGTATGGTAATTCTATTTTTAATTTTTTGAGGTGCCATCAAACTGTTTTCCACTGGCTACACCATCCTACATCCCCACCAACAGTGAACAGAGGTTCTAACTTCTCCACATCCTCACCAACCCCTGTATCTAATAGGTGTGAGATCTCACATACAGATTTTTGTGTGAATGTAAGACTTCATTTCTCTGGGATAAATTCCAAGGAGTGCAATTGCTGGGTCATATGGTAGTTGCATGTCAGTGTTTTAAGTAACAGCCAAACTTTTTCAGAGTGGCTGTACCACCAGCAATGTACGAATGATGTGGTTTCTCTGTATCCTCACCAGGATTTGATGTGATCATTATTTTTTTATTTTAGCCATTCTTTTTTCTTTCTCTTAAGACTTTTTAAATAGCTTTACTGAAATATAACTGACATGTAATAAATTGCATATGTTTAGTGTATTTGTTTTTTCTAATTTTTATTTTATATTGCAGTATAGTTGATTAATAATGATGTATTAGTCACAGATGTACAGCAAAGTGATTCAATTATATCTATACAGGTATCCATTCTTTTTCAAATTCTTTTCCCATTTAGGTTATTACAGAATATTGAGCCAAGTTCCCTGTGCTGTACAGTAGGTCCTTGCTGGTTATCTGTTTTAAATATAGTCGTGTGTACATATCAATCCCAAACTCCTAATCTGTCCCCCCCAACCCTTTCCCCCAGTAACCATAAATTCGTTCCCTAAGTCTGTGAGTGTTTCTGTTTTGTAAATAAGTTAATTTGTATCATTTTTTTTAGATTCCGCATATAAGTGATATCATATGACATTTGTCCTTCTCTGTCTGACTTACTTCACTCAGTGTGATAATCTCCAGGTCCACCCCTGTTGCTGCAAATGGCATTATTTCATTTTTTAATGGCTGAGTAATATTCCATAGCATATATATGTACCACATTTCCTTTATCCATTCATCTGTCGATGGAAATTCAGCTTTGCTTCCATGTCTTGGCTATTGTAAACAGTGCTGCAATGAACAGCAGGGTGCATGTATCCTTTCCAACCATGGTTTTCTCCGTACTTTAGTCATTCTGATAGGTATATAGAGGTATCTCACTGTGGTTTTATGCATTTCCCTAACGGCTACTGATGTTGAACACCTTTTCAAGTGCTTATTTGCCACCTGTACACCTTCTTTGGTAAAATGTCTCTTCATATCTTTTGGCCATACTCTAAATGGATTGTTTACTTTTTTACTTTTGAGTTTTGAGAATTATAGACACCAGAACTTTCTTGGATAGCAGCATTACTTGCAAATATTTTCTCCCTGACTGTAGCTTGTCTTTTCAACCTCTTAACAGAGTATTTTGTAGAAGAAAGGTTTTATGTTGATGAAGTCCAACTTACCCATTTTTTTCCTGTTATAGATCATGTTTTCAATAACGTCTTTCTTTCCTAGCCCTATATTCCAAAGATTTTCTCCTGTTTTGTTTTTCTAAGTTTCATCGTATCAGTATTACATTTTACATTGAAGTCCATTTTTGTGTAAGTTTTGAAACATAGGTTGAGGTTTGAATTTTTGCCTATGAATGATCAAATACTCCAACAACATTTAACTATATTATCTCCATTGAATTACTTTTACACTTTTGTCAAAAATCAGTTGGGCATATTTGTATGGATCTATTTCTGGCTTCTCTATTGTGTTCCATTGATCTATGGATCTATCCTTCCACCAGTACCACCTAGTCCTTATTTATACATTGTTTTAAAATCAAATACACTGATTCTTTGCAACTTATTCTTCTTTTTCAAAATTATTTTAACTATTCTAGTTTCTTTGACACCTAAGGAGGGGAGGCAAATTTGTTACTGCTGGAAAAGGGTGAGCATTTCAGCTCCCCAAGTGACCTCTAGTGACATCTGATGAGTCTGGCCTCTGTACCATTCGGCAGTTATGGAGTCCTGATTCTCCACTAGTCCTCCTGTGACATCACCTCAACAGGGAAGAAGAAGGATGCCTCATTACCAATTGGAAGTGGAACTCCATGTTCCCCACATGTTCTCCACTGATACCATGGTGGGAAAGAGACCTCATTACCGGCCAGCTCCCTACTTGGCCTTCTCCAAGGCCACCACAGTGGGGGTCTTAGGGCACCTCATAGTCATGTGAGGCTAGACATTCAGTTTCCCTACCCAGCCATTGTTGGCATGGGTGAGGATGGGACCCCAGTTTTTCTGTGGTATTTGGTTGGAGTAGAGTGTCTAGTTATTGTCTAAACATTTTCTGTCTTGCTAGACTGTCCCTTCCCTGGTCCTTTGGATACAGAGAGCATGGTTTTGCTGGGCCTTTTGTTGTCTGATCTGTTGGCATTTCCAGGATTCTGGCTTCTCCATCTCCAAGAATGGGATGTATAAGGCAAAAAGAAAATCCAGAGAATTCACCACTGTTTCATTCCCCAGGTCCCAATTATCTCTAGCTGGTCTGGCTTCTTCTCTTCATCTTTCAGAGTCTTTTGTTTGTTTGTTTTTGTTTTTTGCTTGTCTTATATAAAATGACCAGAGTTTTCAGTTGTACTTAACAAGAGTGATAGGGGAAAGTGTGTCTACTCCATCTTCCCAGAAGCAGACATCTGAAGGCTTGTAAGGAGAGGAATGACACGGTCAGCTTTATCTTTAGGAAGACTGTTCTGGCAGGGAAGAGAACAGACTTCACAGAGGAAAATGGAGGCTCAGTGAAATCTATTAGGTAGGAGATGACAAGGGGCTAAAATAAAGCTGTGGCAGTGAGAATGGAGTGAAAGGATCTGAAGGAAACAGAATTCAGGAGATGGATCCAGTATAATCTGGTGACTGGTGAGGGAGAAGAGGGATGCACATATGATTTCTAGGTTTGCGGTTGGTGTTGCCCAGTGAATAAAATGGCACCAATTCAGTTAGGAAACACCGGAGTAGGAACTCGTATAGAGATGATGAGTACAGTGTGGGAACAGATGCTTTTGAGGTCTCTGTTTTCTTCCACTTTTTATTCATAAATAATTGGCAGCTTCCTTGTGATGACCGTTTTTCATTTTATTGTACTTCCTTCAACTAGAAAATCAGAGAATGGAATGCTGCCTTTTGTCTTAAAAACTAACTAGCTCTCCAAAGAAGATATACAAATGGCCAAAGAGCATATGGAAAGATGCTTAATGTTATTAGTAATTAGGTAAATGGAAATCAAAGCCACAATATGATACAACTTCACACCTACTAGGTTTAAAATTTTAAAGAATAACCATACCAAGTGTAAGGGAGGATTTAGAGAAACTAGAACCCTCATATATTGCTGATAGGAATATAAAATTGTCTAGCCGTTTTGAAAAAGATCTGGGCAGTTTCTCAAAATGTTGAACTTAGTGTTACCTTATGATCTAACAATTCCACTCCTAGGTATACATCCAGGCTGAATGAAAACATACATCCACACAAAAACTTGAACACAAATATTCATAGCAACATTATTCACAGTGGAATCAACTCAAATGAAAAGAATAAAATGTGGAGCATCCATACTATGGAACATCATTCAGCAATTTAAAGGAATGATATTCTGATACATGCTACGACATGGATGAACCTTGAACACACTATGCTAAGTCAAAAAAGCCAATCGCAAAAGACCATATATTATATGACTCCTTTTATAATATATACAATGGCCAGAATAGACAAATATATAGAAACACAGAGTAGATTTGTGATATACTAGGACTAGGAGTATGAGTCTCAATGAAAAGTGACTGCTATTGGGTGCAAGATTTCTTTTAGGAATGACAAAAGTTTTCTAAAATTAGATTATGGTGATGGTTGCACAACTCCACAAATACATTAAAAGCTATTGAATTGTACACTTTTAACAGGGAAACCTTATGGTATATGAATTATATCTCAATAAAGCTGTTTTTTAAAAAACTAAAAACATCCCAATATTCTTTTTAACTAATTGTTAAACATAATTTATTCTTATTTCTGGGTTCAGTTGTCTTCTTCCTGAGATATAGCATTTAGTAATTCTCTGTGCAAGGGTATACATATAATAAATTCTCTTGGAATTTCTTTGCCTGAAAAATGTCTTTATTTTGGCCTCACTCCTGAATGATATTTCTCTCAGTATAGTATTCCAGGTTGGCAGTTCTTTTCCCTCATCATTTCACAAATATTCAATTTGTCTTCTGACTTCTAAACATGCTATTAAGAAGTATGCAGCCAGTCTAATTATTAATCTTGGTAGATGCATTATTTAGGATTCTACATGTCTTTGTAACAGAGACTCAAAATTCCAAAATATCAAACAAGATAGAAGTTTATGTTAAGCTCTCTAAAATCTAGAGGTAAGCATTTCATGGCTGGTATAGCAGCTCTGTTCCACAAAGTCTTCATATTACCACACTACCAACCCTTGGTGTGACCATTATCCCTGTGGTCCAAGGTGGCAGCTAGAGCTTTCAGTATCACATTTGTGTTCCAGGCAGCAGGGTGGAGAAAGGATAAATAAGAAAAGGAAAAAAGGGAGCACAAGACCCTCAAGAAAGTTTCCAGAAATCTGCCCCAACAGTTCTGCTTACATTTCATTGACCAGAACTTAGTTACATCATCATACCTAGCTTCGAGAGAACCTGAGAAATGCACTCTATTTGGAGGGATGGGGACATAGGCCCCACTAAAAAGTCAAGGTTCTTTTAATATAGAAGAACTAAACTTACAGTTTCAGACACAGTAGGTAATCTTTCTTCCCTCCAATTGTTTTTAGTTTTTTCTCATTGCTTATGTTCTACAGTTTCATTATTATGTGTCTAGCAATGGGTTAATTTTTATTTCCGGGCTTGAAACTAGGTATGATTCTTCAATCTGACGATTAATATCACTAGTCAACTCTGCAGGACTCTCAGCTACTAGATTTTCAGTTACTAGTTTTCCCACATTCCCCTTGGTCTTTCATTCTAGAATCCCTATTTGATGTATGTTGGACCTTCTCTTTCTATCTTCCATATTGCTTAACCATTCTTTCATGTTTGCCTGTGCTGCATTCTGGATAATTTCCTCAGATATATCTTCCAATTCATTATTTCCCTTTTTAGTCCTACCCAACACAGGTGGATAAACTGTGTTTGGGTTTATTTGTCTGTTTGTTTGTTTTATTGTTAATGTTAACTTTCACATTTCTGGAAGTTCTATAGGTTCTCTTAAAAATCTTCCTTTTTGTTCCCTTCTTAGAGTTTCAATTCTTTTTATATCTTTATTTTTAAATATATGTAGTTCATGTTTTCTTTCAGTTTGTCAATATATTACCTCGAGGTCTTAGGGTTCTAATTCTCTATTCATTGTGCTCACTGACTCTTGTTCATCCTGGTGGATTGCTGCCCCTGTGGATTTTTTTAAAATTTTGATTGTGAGACAATATTTAGTGCTCCTTGTTTTCTTTATGAAAATACATTATGACTTGGGTTGCATTTCAGAATATTTTTACAATTGATTTTACTGCATTTTTCCATTTGATTCTGCCATTACTAGCCCACAGAACCAATTTTTACTAATTTCTTAGTTTGAAAGGGTACCTGGACCAGGCAGGTAGTTCCCATCGCCCAGGGGAGACTTTTCCTCAAGAGCAAGAGGAGGCAAACAAGTTTCCTTGTTATCTCCCTATGCTAATGGATGTATTTTGTTTTTCAGGTCCCTCTTTCACTGAGGAGGTAGCCCTTTGTTCCAGTTATCTATTGCTGCATAACATATCACCCCAAACTTAGTGGCTTCAAACCACAACAATAGCCATTTATTTTGCTCACAGACCTGTACTTTGGGATGGGTGGTGCAGCAGTGGGCTCACCATATGGCCTCTCTGTTTCCTCACAGCATGATGACAGTGTTCCAAGAACAAGCATCCCAACAGGCCCCAGGTGGAAGCTGCATCACTTATGATGATGTAACTTTGCAAGTCACGTAGCAACATTCTGCCACAGTTACAGGCCACCAAAATTCAAGGGGAGGGAACATAGGCTTCACATCTCAGTGGGAGGCTTGTCAACATCACTCTGCAAGAAGAGCATGTGGGATGGGAGATAGAGCTGCAAATATTTTTGGAAAACACGATCTGCCATATGTTTTAAGAGTCAAGTTCAGGCAGAAGTCTCATATCCAACTCCCCAGGCTGCACAGGCCAAGGCCTTAACTTCTTTCCCCAGGTGGATGTTAAAACATGTGTTACTAGATCCCATGGAACTAGCAGCACCACCCCCATGCAGCATAGCTGCAGAATCAGCAGGCATGTTTACAGCTTGCTGTACTGATATTAAATTCCTCTTTCATTTCTACCACCTGCAGAGTTCCCTTTCTATATTGCAAGTTTAACTATGCATTTAAGGGCATTTAAAAAAATATTTTACTCAGCATTCCTACAGGCTTATAAAAATTGGAGGATTTTCAGGTTTTCTTAGTCCACCTCTTACTGGAATCAGAAACTTTATCCTAACTTTATTGAAAGGAGTATACATTGAGAGGGGAGGGGAGGAGGTGCTTGGCATACAACAGCCAATCCATGTCTTCCCTGGCCTCCCTGGGGTCACATTACACACACACACACAAAAAATATTCTAACCAGATTTTTTAATGGTGTAAGCTTATACACTTGTGGCAAGGAGTTAAATGTCTGTTAGTATCTCAACAGGTTGGACCACAATTCCCATTAAGGAAGAAACTGGCCTTCATGGAGGAAAAGAAATAAGTTGAAAATAAAGGAGAGATGGTGAAGGCAAGGGTGTCAGCAAATACCAAAGCAACTAACATGATGGTCATACAGCTCTGCACGAGAGACTGGGAGGAGTGTATTTTTATTCCTAAGAGAGAAGTGGAAATAAAGGGTAAAGGATGGAGGACGGTGGATAGAGGAGGATCAAGGGGTGGTAGGCCAGGAGCTACATGGGCAGCGTGGTCTTTAAAACAATTACTGGCTGTGGGATGGGTGAAAGAACTGTTGAGAAGAGAACTATGACTTTAAATTGTCTGCACACAATTGCATATTGTGATCTCCCTTTCCCTAATCTTCAGTCAAGTCTTGCTTTGACCAATAGCCTCTGGTTACACGGGAAGAAGAGAAGAGGAAGGGGCTTTGGCCTGCATCTGAGTCTATGTCAGAGCAGATATGAAAAGAGCCAGAAGCATACAGAGGAACACAAACAAGAGAGGTAGGAGATCAGGGCCAGAAGAACACTAAGTCAATCCCAGATATTCACGGAAACACTGAGGTCTGCTCTGAACCTCCAAAGGGCACACAACAGTGATTTGAGCCTATTTAACTAGATGTCAATGGACTAAGAGCCTCCAGCTAACATCTGGGTTACATATTGTCCACAAGCTTCTAGAAGCTACTTATAGTATCACCAGCCATCCACTGGTGGACCAATGACTAACATATTGGGGACCAAGTGATATAGTGGACGTATTCAAAGACTTGATCAAACACATTCAAAAAAAGAAAAGCAGAGTGAGTTTCAGTTCCCCAAACACATAACATTCCAGTCCATCACTATGACCGTTACCATCAACCCTCACTAAGACAAGGTGAGTTTTCCATCACTGGATGGGTTCCTTCAGAGAGCTCATGACCCCCTAACAGGGATGTCACAAAGAGGATGAGTTTTACAGGAAGTAGTGAGGTTTGGACTAGATCATTTGCAAGTTCTGGTCTAACTTGAAATTTTTCAAATCTAAGATAATGGGTTGATATATCTGTTTACTGAACCAAGCAGATTTGCATGGCTGATAACGACTATATTTGATGAAAGGGATGGAGAAAGGGGGTAAGAACAAGCAGTGGGACCCTTGTGGTCAGGCAGATAAATCTTGGATGAACACAAATTAGGGAGTAACTCCCTGTGTTCTGAAACACAAACATGTCATGACAGAAACTAGAGCGTGACGGTACAGGTTACTGTGTGGAGGGTGATCTGAAGCTACAAGCAAGAAGCTAGGGGCCAACCAAGCAGTTCTTACAATGACCTTGTTGTGGAGTAGGAAAGGTCAGGGCCAGGTAGGAGATGATCTTAGAAAAAAGAGGATTAGATTCAAGAGATGATGCAGAGCAGTGCCAGTCACAAGGGAGGATTAGAGGGACCTTTAGATCATTTTCCCATAACCTCCATCAGCCCCCACAAACTCCTCCAATAAAAATAAGATAAAATAATAATAATATACTATTCTTTGACAAGGACAATTAACATTTGCTCTGTCTTATGTCTGTATGCAATTACATATTACAAGCAGTTATCGAAAACTGCTAGTTGTACTATTCTGTAATGTATAAACTAAATAAAACCATTGTACTGCTCTGCATGCTGCCTTTTACCTCTACCTCTATCTCTGCCACCACCATAACATAGTCCTTCCAACTACAGCAGTGGTTCTCAAATACTGGCATGCATCAGAATCACCACTAGAGTCTGTTAAAATACATATTGCTGAGACCCACCCTCAGGAGTTTCTGATTCAGCAGATCTGGCAAAGGGCTCAAATACTCATATCTCTAACAAGTTCCCAGGGTCCCCACTTTGAAGACCACTGAGCTGCATTGCTACCCCTAAGCCCCTAGAGCTGCCACTGCTGAAGGTAACTTTCTGCGGGAGCAAGTAGGAAATGAAGATGCTCGGTCTGTGAATACTACTGAGGTGGGACCTGGAGCTCTACAGAGGATCTGAACATTTTGGAAATAGTTACAGTTGTTAAAGACAAACCAGGAAATCTCCATATGTGCTTCCTACCCTGTCCTGGGCCCTTTATATGGCTCTAGCTCATAGTACACACCCCTGAGAACGTTGAACACCCAGCCAACAGCCACAGCCCATCACTGCTCATGGCATTTCTCAGCCTTTACTCCCACCCATTTTATCCTATCCTTGTTCTCATCATCCTGGTTCTGTAACCCATCCACCCCCAACTTGATGCTTGTGAGAAACCCTCCTTGCTGTGACAGTCAGTTTAGAAAAAATCTCTGGCTGGACTTGAGCGCTCCGTCAGACGTGATTTGAATTTGCCTTGGGGCTCCACAATGGCCATTACCGTGTAATAGGTACTAGGCTCACCCAGCACCTACCCTAGCTGTACATCCCCGCCTGCCCCTGCCCACCTCTGCCCAGGAAAGGGGATCATTC
Organism: Stenella coeruleoalba; assembly: GCF_951394435.1. Taxonomy (NCBI): domain Eukaryota; kingdom Metazoa; phylum Chordata; class Mammalia; order Artiodactyla; family Delphinidae; genus Stenella; species Stenella coeruleoalba. Next base: position 61,051,078 of record NC_137155.1, read on the forward strand.
ACCCAATCATACACCCAACATAAAAATACTAGGCGACCTCCCTTTGCTTTATCATCCATCCACCAAAACTACTCCAGCTCTTTTATAGGATAATCTATTTTCAACACTACCTGGATTATTACCTCCCAAAGCAAAAGAGGCCAAATTTGCAGGCATTACTAATTAGGCTCCATTTTCTTACTGCTTTTGACACCATTCTTTTCTTTTCAATCATTACTTATCCCAGGGGAGAAACTGTTCTTCCTCAATTAGGGAAGCAATCAAAACTCCAGGATGGAGCTGCCCAGCTACACAAGCTCTGGGGCCAACCCCTCCCTCAGGACAGTCTCTTCCAATTCCGTGCACTCCCTTCTCAAAAGGTGCTCTGTCCATTGCACTGCATGCAGCCTCTTTTAAGCCTTCTGGAGTAGAGATGTACACCCAAATCTGAGCTTTTCCTGCCACACTGTGGCCACGTCTGAACACTACACATGGCCTTTATTCCTTGAAGAGTGGTGTCGCTTCTTTTTTTTTTTCCCCCTACCTTTTCTACCTGTTAACCCACACACACTCCCCAAGCCTCAGCTAATCCTTTTCTCCTCCAGGAAGACTCCCTTGAACCCACCCCCAACGCAGGCCAGGTGAGGCCTCCCCATATAGCTCCCGTACCAATCTCTCGCATCTCCCTCCACAGACTGCACTGGGGCCACTTACTTGTCCAACTCTCCAACTCCCTGATTAGACTGTGAGCTCTTGGAAGACAAACTTACTCATCTGTGTGCCCCCAGGGCCTAGCAGAGAAAAATCTTCAATAAACACATGTAAAAGGAAGGGAGGGAGGAATGGAGGGAGGAAAGGAGGAGGGGAGGGAGGGAGAGAGGCAGGCGGGGAGAGGAAAATGACTCAGGGTAATAATATACGTAATGACAATCACCCACACTTACTGAGCTCTTACAGTGTGCAAACACTACGCTTTCTATTATTTACCTCAAGTAATCAGGGCCAATATCCACCTCAGCTGCCCCCGCCCCACCCAGTGACTGGCCTATCAGGGCCTCCTGCACCCTCCTTCACATCAGCCAGGGCCAACATCTGTCCTGATTGGTCGGTGACCACGTCACATGTTTTTAAGCATTTTAGCACTCATTCCTGCTTAGAGTAATTAAGTTACCTGCCCAAGTTCACACAGAATTCAGAATTCCTGGACTCAGAACCCAAACCCAGGCCTGACACCAGAGCCCATGTCCCTCGTGGCTTCTGAGGACCCTCACGTTAGTACATGGGAGCCCCCTGAGGGAGGCCTGGATCCAGAGGGATCCGGGAGTGTGTGTGCTGGCAGTGGGAGAGCCTGCCCTGTCCACGAAGTTAGGATAAGGAGGAGTGGGGGCAGCTGCAGGCCGGGTAGCAGTTCACTCAGTCTTCATTCAACAGGCAGCTGTTCCTGCACCAGGCACAGTCAATACATGCTCAACCAGGGGTCCGTTGGCCTCCAGGAGCCTACTGTCTAATGGGAGACAGATATACACATAAAACAGACCTCTCTAGAGAGGAGGGCTCTCTGGGGCTGGCGCTGGAGGGCAGCCTCCCAGCATCCCAGACATCTGGACGAGCAGGAGTCCCGGCCCCAGGGCCAACAGTCCCAATGTCAGGAGCCCAGTGTCAGGGGGCTCCAGGAGCTCGTCCCCTGACTGGGGTCTGGAGCTGGGCTGGGAGGTCCAGTTCTTCACCACACAGCTCTGGTCCCCTGAGGCCACCTCCAGCTCCAGGAGGAGGGGGAGATGCTGGCCAAGTAGGACACCCTTCAAAGGCTTCCCCAGAATCAGCGTCCACTCCATGGGCTAGCACAAAGACCCCTCTTAGCCTGACCCCGGGCTGCCTCTCCAGCCAGTTTCCCTAATGTGCGAGGCTCCTCTGTGCCCATGTGTTCTCTCTGCCTGGGACATGCTTCCCACACCTTCCTCAACAGCACCTTCAACACTCAAGGGTGTTGAACTCGCAGCACCCTTCAACACTCAAGGCAAGCATGATGAGCCTCTAAACGGCAGAAACTCCCATGGGGGTGCAGCCTGCACAGCGTGGTCGGATTACCACCCCAGCTTATTAATTTGCCTGACTACTGCTCAGGAGACGAAGAAATAAAGAGACTGAAAGCATATTCATCATCCTCACTGAGCTGTGGGATGAAATACTTATTTTGGAAATAATGATTCCAGGTAGGAGGGCAGTGAAAAGGGGGGCCTGTGAGAAGCAAGTGTTTTATTACACAGTTTCTAAAATGTGAGCACTTAATGCTCTTTCATTATCACATATTATTACGGTTCTATAAAAATCGTTTTTAGGAATCAATCCCGAAGTTCTAAAGCCCCCTCCCCAAAAAGAGCTAGAAGGCAGAATTTGGAAGAAGCCCTATAAACAGAGAAACGATACTTCAGACTCTACGTGTTAAGACTTATGTTGGCAGAATCCACACACAAGACTTTGTCCGCCCTATGTGAATGCAGTGACTCTCACGCCATCACTTCAAAAGATGGTAAGCTTTTTATAAAAGAGAGAAGATGGGTATGAGTTTCCTATTTTTGAGATGGGAAAACTGAGGCTCGGAAAGCATAAGTGAAATTCCTTTAAGTGAAAGTAGTGACGGCGCTGGAAAGAAAAATCCATCTATTTTGATTTACAGTTCCACTATTTCTCCACTGGACGCTCAGCCCATTTGGGGAGCATCTCCACCCAACCCTACTCAATCTCCCTTGGTATTTCCACTCCCTTCATTGGGATCTGGGTTTTCATCCCAGGGGTTGCATTAACTTGCAAATGTATTACTGGCTGATCACTCTGGCACAGAAAACATCAAGAGGCTTTTGGCCCTTGCTCACCCATTGGGATGAAGACCTGGAGACAAAGGAGTCAAGTGAAATTGATGGGGAGCTCCTAGGCCCTTACAAACATCCCCGTGCCAAAGGAGAACCAGTTACAGATTCCATCTGAGCTTCAAAATATCACCAAACTGAGGAAAAGCCAGTGGAGCCAGCCCTTAAGTCCACATGGGGAGGTGACGATGCTTCCACACATGAAACGGACCTTGACAACTACAAGCATTTCATAGACTCTTCTGCACTCATTCTTCAGAAAAAGCCCACCCCACGGCAAGGTACTCTGAGGGGATTCTCCAGTGCAGTGTTTCTCAAACTCAACTGTGCACAGGAATCTGGGGATTTGTTGAAATCCAGACCCTGATTCAGTAGGTCTGGGGTGAGCCTGGGGCTCTGCATTTCTAAAAAGCCACCAGGCAATGTCGATTCTGCTGCTCCCAGGTCCACACTTCGAATAGCAAAGCCCCAGGACACGGTTTGATAAACCACAATTCTAAGGACTGAAAAGGCAACAGCAATGAATAACTCACTGGCGGTGGGGCTCAAATGGAGTAATAACCCACCGAAGACATTTCCTATATTACTCTTCTACTAGCAGTGTTTTACTGACACCTGGCAGGGTGAACCACACAGGCAAAAAGGCTCTGAAGGAGCCCAGGAAAGGAGTGAAACAAGATTTACTCACGGGAGAAGCAGGCAAGTGGTCTGGCAGTCTTATCTCCGGCTTCATTTGCAACTGGAAAAAAAAACAGAAGATACAATTAAGAGCAAGGCACATGTGTCCGTAGAATATGCCCAACCTACAGCTAATCCTCTGGATGATTCACTATTACACTGTTTTTGAGAGTCTTTGTAAGAGGATAAAAGCAACTTCACTCCCTCTCTTTCTATATTTCCAGTGCTGCTCTCAATGTCTAAACGAGGTCAAGAGCCTTAATCATTCTGATTAGAAAAGTGAATTAAGCTGGAGACGACCTAAACAATACCTAGTTTACTAGGCTTACAGGAGTTAACTGGCTTGCATGCACTGAGTAAGAGGCGTGCACACCAGGCTTCAAAGCCAGCGCACATCCTTCTGCTTTAAGCTTCCTCTCACCGGGATGTCCTTCAGCACACAAATGCTCCCCAAGCACCTGACATCAGTCTGATTTTCTTGGTCCATGGTGCAAAGCAAGGCAGGGATTTCAGAAGATAGTAAGGTTGGTTATTGTTAAGAAGGACATTTAAATTTAGAGTCTAACAAATAGGAGGATCGAGAAAATTGTCCGGAGAGCTGCCCTAGAAAACCGTACCCCTAACGCTTCTCAGCAGGGTCGTTCACCCTCCTCTGAAAAGCCTCTGTATAATTTATCATCTTGATAGGGTCATAATTACCATCCCCTATATTTACGAACACCATCTTCATGGATAAAAAAGATATCAATTGTTAAATTGAAACACAAGTTTCATCCCCTTTAAATATCACTTTTAATGCCCATAATGACTATAACCTTGGGTGTTTTGTAGATATTCGTGATCAACTTGAATGAACATTCAGAGCAATCAACTGTAAAAACCTGTTCATTTTAGTTTAGGAAAGAACATCCAATACATATGCAGAATAAAGGAGATTGCCAATGTAATCATTAAAATCATTCTCATCTATGAGAATTTGCAGTACAGGACAAAAGAAATAACTACTTCAGAAATGTATTACATCATGTTGCAAAGAATGGAAGGAGTCAAAAAATTCCTTTCACCCTTTCAAAGGAGTGAAAAATTTTTAATTTACCATAATTTTTTTAATTAATGAATTTAATCTCAGTCTACCTTGTGCTTCGGTCATTTGCATTGCCCCACTGTCTGCACTCTGTATGTATTACAAACAAGACATTCTACAAAACAACCAGCAGGGGGAGGTAACATTGCATCCTGCTCCCATTATCTCTCACACCCCAGCATTTTGGAAAGAAAGAGAGACAGAAATGGAGAGTGGAAGACAGAGAGGGAGGGCGGGAGAACGGAGCAAGACCTAGTTCGCTATTGACGTGAGTTTCCTGGCCTTGAGTTCAAATCGTTTCCTCTTTGGACACTACAGATCTCTAAAGAAAGAAATAGAGCAAGGTTATGTTTGCTGCAGAAACTGACGGGCTGCTTTTAAAGTAGGAATATGAAGACCATCGCCATTGCTGAGAACACCAGCAAGCACTAAAATGTTCAGCTTGGAGAGCGCGTGTTTTCCCTGAGGGAAGAAGGAGGGGTGGTCGCGACACCGTCACAGTTTCACATGCCGCCATGGCTGCTTCCTCACCCACAGGCTTTTTCCTCCCCTCCCGCCACCCTATCCAAGGGTGGGAATTGCTGACCCAGATCCAAGTCACGCCAGGAGAGGCAGGAATCAAGATCTAGGCCAGTGAGAGTTGTCTCTACCCAGAAGGAATTTGAACCCTGCTAGCAGCATTATTTTCCTAAATGCAGACCCAGTGCCCCAAGGTCTCCCATGATGTCCCAACATCTACAAGATGCAATCCAGCTAACCTGACCTAGTACTGAAAACCTGGCACCACCTAGTCTTCTCAGCTCACTGTACTTCCCAGCGCTTCCTTCAGGGCCCAGCCACACACTCTAAATGGACAAACACGCCCTACATACACTCTGTCCTCCTTGCTACTGCTCCTTTGCCCCCTCCCCTCTACACACCCCTCCCCACTGCTTCACTCCTGCTCATCCTTTAAGATTGAGAAGGAGCCGTTCATTTCTGAAAAGCTCCCCTGGCTTCCAGCACGGCTTCTGCAGTCCACAGACCTCTGCCCGTGCTCCGCACTCCCCGCGCACACCAGTGCTTCTCAAGCTTCAGTGGTGAGACCGGCAATGCCCCGCGCAGGCACCAGAGTTACCAGGAAGGTTTGTTAAAATAAACTGCAGGGTTTTTTAAAATGTAAGTTCTGATTCAGTGGGTCTGGGATGGGGCCCGAGAGTTTGCATGTCTAACAAGTTTCCAGGTGATACTGAGAATGCACGTCTGGGGAAACCATATTTTGAGAACAGCTGCTCTAAACTATAAATTACCCCACCTGAGACAAGGATCATAACTTTTCATCTTTTTGTTTCCAATCTTTCAAACAGTGACTGGCACGCAGAATAATGCATTCCTCAATATTTTTAGAACTGAATGAAGTAGACTGAAATTCATACCAGTGCCACAGATGGCTCCGTAGAGAGAGCTCTCAGATTGGCTTCCAGAGGACTCTAAAAAGCCCCAGGTGTGTTCTGCTTGGCCCCTACAATGTCTTTCATTTTTAAACAATTAGTTGTCTGCATTTAAAAATCAAGGGGTTTCAAATATAAATGCAGATTGTCAGCTTCTCTCAATAACTGACTAACTATCCAGACCCATGGGCCAGCAATGGGTCACCACTGAGACGCCCCCTATGGGTGAGTCCAGCTCCTGGACGTTCGGGAGGCAGCTCTTTGCTGACTGGCGTGGGCTTTCTATACCCTTGGCGTGGGTTCAGAAGGCAGGTGAAGACAGGACCTCTTAAAGGTCTTAAAGAAGGAAACTAAGACTCAACAGAGACCAGCACTACAAGGAGTGGTTGTGGCCAAGCTTGCTAAGCCCCTCTGTTCCCAGCCCACAAACTGCCCCGACATGTTCGATGGTCCACCAGCACAATGCTGGCCGGCTCAGACACACGGGGGCTTCTTGACCAGCAGAGGGGCTTTCCTACACTGCTGTTTGCCTTTTATTTTAAAAAAATATCTAGCAAGCTTCGACAATGAAGTAGATGTTCCATTTATCAAGTGCAATTAGAGCTTGAATTTGGCAAGATCTCATAAAAATGATTCTGTAGATTTAAGGAAAGTTAACCATTTAAGGAAAGTTATTATGTAGATTTACCGAAAGATGTGTTGGGTATAACACGTAGACCGGTATGTATTACTAATTCCATTGGTGCTGAACTGTATATCTTGGCTGCGTGTGTGTTTAGCCAGAAAGAAATGAGCGGAAGGATGTGCACCAGATATAGTATCAGTTATTTCTTCCATGTGCTGGCATTTGGGGAGATTATCAGCCTTTTTTATACTTTTCTACATAAACCCAACAGTTGGATAAGCACATGCCATCCTTATAATCAGAAACAAATTTTTTATTAAAGGGGTAGAAAACAATTAACTGTTATATATAGTTTGGGTCATTATATATGTATGTATATTTATTTATATGAAACATATTTCAGATTCAGATTTCAGAGCAGTCTTGAATCACAGAATCCAAGGGACCTTCTATCTTTAGTCCAAGGGGACTCCCTATAAGTCTCAAGAAATGAATCACCCACTCGCCTCTCCAGGGGGTTCCACACTTCCTAGGTCAGTGGTTTGCAGCCCTGGCCACATGTAAGAACCACTAGAGAAGTTTTAAAAAATCCTGATGCCCAGACCAATTAAACAGGGCCTCAGCGGGCGGGACCCAAGCATCCACACTTTCCAAGTTCCCAGATAATTCCAATGAGCAGCTATGGCTGTGAAGCACTAACAAATGGTGTAACTTCAGACACCTTTATCAAAGCAACATTCAGGGAGGAAGATGCCTTCAGAAATAATTACCCCTATTCACTTCTTCTTTTCAGGAGGCTATCGTTTTGTCATTAAAATCCTGAACAGAGACGTGCCTCTGCTTTATGAAAAATTCAACAGTTAAGACTGCAAACATAACTATGGAGATCAATTAGTGGGCAACTCTTCACATTGTGAAGGGTTCTTTATAAAAGGATTCACCTCACATTGCCTCTAACCTTCAATACATGTGTACTGAGAGCCACCTGGGAGCTCAACACAGGACTAACCTCTGGGAGGATTGCAACAGTAGGTTTCATTCAGCTTTGACATACAAGCAAGTTAGGGAGGTAAACTATGTCTCTCAATCTGGGTTTATCCAAGTGTGTTCAGCTAGGGAACTGACTTTAAGATAATGATGATATGACACAGATTCCTTGGTCCCATTCCAGACCCACTGAAATGGAATCCTGCAAGGGAAGACAAGATTCTAGAATTTAAACAACTGCTACTTAATGTCTGAGAAGCAGCATTCTAAATGAAGTGTGCCCCTGGTATGTTTGCTTTATGTTCCCCCCCACCGCCACCCCGGCAGAAAATTGGCCAGAAACAAATCTTAAAGATTCTCCAAAGGAGACCAGTGGGGAGAGGCAGGTGAGACAGGATGGTGAGAAAGGAAGTTAACTCAAGAGCAATGAGCATCCCAACCCCAACTGAGTCACAAACATTCCAGGCCATCAGAAAAAGATGGGGAGGGTGGTCCAAACAGTCATAGTGGTGGCATGGGCAGGTACACACTGCTTTGTAACCAAAACTAGCACCAAAAACACTGCCACCCTTGTTTTGAAAACCCTGGCACCTGGGGGAGCATAAATGCAGCTGGGGTGCTGGGTGCCAGGGCAAACACACAACGAGAAAGCTGTTCACAGGAGAGCCTTGCTTCCTGCAAGGAAATCTACCTGGCATGCTGGCTGGCTGCTGTTCTGCCACTAGCTCTGGGGCTTGCCAGGGACCCCCTCCAGGTGAGGTCCTTTGGGAAGCCTGCTGGCTGGAAAACCACACACAAGGGACTTCAGAGAAGAGGGTGTTGGAATGAGGTTCCAGGCACCCTCCTAGTTTCTGTAGAAGGTGAAGCTCGGCATTGCTCACAGATGCTTGGCCTCACCTCACCTTGCCTTCCACTTGCAAAGACCCAAGCAAGGAAAACCGAATGGAATACTGGGGAGAAAGAGACTCCGTCCAAGATCGAGTGACAGCTTACCTAGCTGTCACCTGCTAATTAAGGTGTTCCATGACCACCTTATTAAGATCGCAGCTCCCGACTCCCCTTCTCCCTCTGCCTCATCCCCCTTCCCTGCACAATTCCTCCTGGAAGCACTTATCACCTTCTCATATGCTCTGTTCTTCATTCACTGGGTTTACTGCGTTTTGCTTCCACTACAGTCTAATCCCCACACAAGCACAGATTCTCTGCCAATGAAAAAACTACTATATTCCTAATGCCTAAATGCCTGGCACAGTATTGAATCAATGACCAACATCCTACCATGCAGAGTGTGATGGGGGCCAAGAACTGGAAGCAGAATAAGAAGATGGTACAAGGACATTAACACCCACTGAGCATTTAAATGTTCTATAAGTATTCGTTCTGGGGACTCGCTGGTGGTCCAGTGGCTAAGAGTCTGCGCTCCCAACACAGGGGGCCCGGGTTCGATCTCTGGTCAGGGAACTAGATCTGGCATGCTGCAACCAAAGATCCCACAAGCCGCAATGAAGATCCCGCACATAGCAACGAAGGTCCCACATGCCACAACTAAGACCCGGCACATCCAAATAAATAAATAAATAAATAATTTTTTTAGAAATTTGTTTTTATTTTTGGCTGTGTTGGATCTTCGTTGCTGCGCACTGGCATTCTCTAGTTGCGGCGAGCGGGGGCTACTCTTCATTGAGGTGCATGGGCTTCTCACTGCAGTGGCTTCTCTTGTTGGGGAGCATGGGCTCTAGGCGCACGGGCTTCAGTAGTCGTGACTCGCGGGCTCTAGAGCGCAGGCTCAGCAGTTGTGGCGCACGGGCTTAGTTGCTCCATGGCATGTGTGATCTTCCCAGGCCAGGGATCAAACTCGTGTCCCCTGCATTGGCAGGTGGATTCTTAACCACTGTGCCACCAGGGAAGCCCGATAAATATGTTTTTTTTTTAAGTATCCATTCTGTCCTTCAGGAATACTTATAAAACATTGACTAAATTGCAGATAAAGCCCTGAACAATCAGTCATGGTCCCTGCCTTCACACTGAGTAAGACTGTCATTCCCATTTGATAGACAGGGCATTGGAACTCAGAAAAGTCAGGTAACTTTTCCAAGACCACAAAGTTGTGTGTCAGAATTCCCAATCAAGGTATGCCTGGCTCCAAAGCCCAGGTTCTTTCCATTTAGCCTCTTTGCCTTCCAAGAAAGGTAGGCAGATAAGAGCTGTGCTCCAGAGAGAGCTACCCCTAGAGAAAAGTCACACTAAGTCCTGACCCTCTACTCCATGGCTCTAGCCCCAGTGAGAGCCATGTACCAGCCTACAGAGATTGGGGGAGGTCACCTGCCTGGGGATTTCATACCTGGCACAAGACCAGGAGGTGGTCAGCAGAGAGGGGCCCTTTTGTGAGATGGTCACAGGGGCCAGGACGCACAATAACAGGATCCAGAAGAGGAAGAATCTAGTTACAAAGAGAGGAGCTTCATTGCCACATTCATGCCAGAACCCCAGCTACCAGGTGTCTCCCTAACCCTATTAAATCTTCCACAGTTAGAAAACAGTAACAAGGGAATAGGAACTAGAATCAAATCTTTGCGTGAAAACAGTACAACTCATAACACCAGCCCCCAGGAGGCAAGACCTATTCTCTTAACAGGGGAAGAAACTGACATTCCAAGAGATCAAGTGGCTTGTCCAAGATGAGACCAAGGCCAAGCATCAGGGTTGGAAATATCATTTCTTCCAGCTCCAAGTCCAGCATTCTCAGAGAAGGGAATGTACGCCATCTCTTTAACTCCCTTGTAGTGGTCTGTCAAGGGTAAAAGTAAAGGGCTTGGTTTCCTTTGCCCCCATTGGGTTTGATAAATATTGATGCTTGACAGCCCCAGGATATGTTTTAAACATAAACATATACAACTCTGATTGGCAATGGCTGAGCAGAGTACTGTGTTAGGGAGCCTTCTGACACTGAGTCTGAGTTTAGCAAGATGTGTCTGTGATACACTACCAAAGCCTGTCATGGGCGGGATGGGGAGAGGCTGGAGGGAGAAGGTAGGATGGGTATGTGGGAAAATCTCTGCCAGGCTGCATAGACCATAAAATAATAGGGTCAAAAAAATGGACAATTCACAGAGATAACTGAATTAATTAAATACTTATATAAAAATATATTACTTGACTTGCTTAAAATGAGAGCTGCTATATAACTAAGGACCAAACTAAGCACTGCTCCTTCATTACCTAATTTTATCTTCACAGCAACTCTCTGAGGTTATCACTATTATTTCCCTATTTTCCAGATATGGAAACTGAGTCTTTGAGAACTTAAGTAAATTCCCTGTGATGAAACAACTAGCGAATGGCAGATGTGGAAACTGAATCCAATAGCACCTTATTCCAGAGCCAGTGCTCTTAACCTGCATGCTACCCATCACACTTTTAGCATGTGAGTATCAGTACTGTTTGACAAGCCTTACTTTCGAGAAACCCAGCCCTGGCAGGAGAACCCCTTGCCTCCCCTCCACTGAGCCTCAGGTCAGAAGCACCACACAGGGAGGCACTCTGTTCTCCTGCTCCATCAACAGAACAGAGCTCTGAAGTCCAACTGGACTGTGTGCCCCAGAGACATAAAAGGCCTCGCCACCCCTCAGCCTGTTCCTTTCTCCACTTCATTATTCAGAAATGCTTAGTGTTGCCTCATTATACCTTTTGGGCCCATTTGCCTGTCAAATCGACTCCGAATCAGGCTGTTGCACAAAAGAAAATAAAACCTATTTGTAGTGATGACTCATCAGTGCTGATAATTTGAGAGTGGAAGGGATGGTGCACCTTCCGGGCCCTTCTCTCCTGGAGTAATGGGCAAATCCTTGCAGAGGGCAAGGTTTGCCTGCCAGAGGGCAGAGTGGCTCGCCAGCTCATTCAACCCAGGGTGCGATGAAATACAGACAGAAAGGAAAATCAAATAAGTCTTTGCCAACCTGAGAAGACAGCTTGGGAAACAGATTGCCCTTTGTGTTTTTTTTTAAATTAATTTGAAGGAATTGGGGTCATATGAAAAAGCTCATGTAATATATTTCTATCTTCCCTGGTCCTAATTGTATACATTTGTTTATTTATCTATATCCAACCTCATTCCACAAATTATACTTTATTTCTATTTTGCTCTGTACACCAATCCTTTATGTAACAAAGTGGGATATTAATAAAAGTGAATTTTACGTTTTTCAATCACTTCCTGGCTCCCTTTCCCTGGCCTCTCTTTCCAAGCTGCCAGGTTTCAGACTGACTTTCCATGGCTTCCAGTTACTCAGATCAAACAATCTATTAACCTCTACTGAGCACTCATTCCCTGAGCCCCTTCCTCCCCATGTCTTGCTGGACTCAAGGATGGATACAACTGGTCCTTGGGTGGGCAGGAGTCCACTGAGACCAGAGGCCTGGCACTGAGCTTCCTGACACAGATTACTGGAGTTATTGCAATACAAATTTATTACGGTACCTGGTATTTCTGCAGAAACCACCTGGCCAAGCTACCAGGTCCTGACCTCAGGAAGCCCGAGGCCAAGTTGGGGAAACATAAAATTAATACATGATATGATCTAAACTCTGCTGAATGCCAAATGAAGGGTCCTTGTTCACAGAAGGTAGAGACTGTGGTGGTCTGGAGTGAGGAGAACAGAAGGCTTCTAGGAGACCCGGGGCAGGTGAGAGCCAGGGAGGTGGAGAGGATGATGGGATCTGTTCCAGGGAGAGGGGAGAAGTGTGGTACATTCAAGGCCTGGGAGCAGACTGAGATGGACCAACCATACCCTAAATCTCTCCCTTTCTCAGGCAAGAAAAGCTTTTAATTGAGGGAGGGGGTAGTAAAAAGCAGAGACAAGAGCTCTCTCCTCTCTTGATACATTATAAAATGCCTCTCACTGCAACTCTGCCTTCTTTCCTATTCCCATCTACAAAAGTGTCGCATCTGCGGATGGACACGTGAATTTATCCAAGAGCAGATATGTCTAAACATGCTCTAAATTCAGGTGCTGGTACACCAGTCCAGAGTCAGCAGTCACTCCAAAGCACCACCACCCGACATGCACCCGGCTGCTTCCCAATGGTAACAGCCTGTGGGGCTCTGTCCAGCCCTCCTGGCTGATGCCCTGGTGACAACCACAGACCCCGGGCTGTACGACTGCTGGCCCACAACAAGGGTGACACCTGAGTGACCAAAGCAGTGCCCATACAGGGCCACCTTACTACTCTGGCCTCATTAAAACACCCCAGTTGAGCAAACCAGGACGGCTAACACTTAACAAGAATCAGAAATGAACAAGATTAAAATACAATATCAAGCCAGCTGTTCAAACTGTTAACTAATTAAGTCCAACCCAAATAAGGCAAAGGAAATAAGTACAGAGAAAAGGAAGGAAAAACCCTGTAATGTATTAAGCCTTACTTCATGCCAGGCACTGGCAAGAACTTTACACCCATAATTAATTTTTATTTAATTTTCACACCATCCCATGAGGTGAGTATTATTATTCCCATTTTCAGATAAGGAAACTGAGGCTTAGAAAAGTTAAATAACTTGCCCAAATCAGGTCTAGTAAATGGGAAAGCTGGAAGTGAACCCAGTTCTGTGAGCCCTTTTCTTTTCTCGACAGTTCACAGGACTGGAACTGGTTCAGCTCCACATGTCCTGCTTAGACCCCCTGCAACGTCCCAAACAAGGGCAGGTCCAGCTCATGTCTGGACTGCCCCTACAGATGGCAGCTCAGCCCCTGTGGAGCTAGGGCCCCCTTCACCTATAATTAGTTCTGCAACCTTAGCAAGGTCATCTTCATGATTATGGAATCCTTCTGAAGGTCTTCCTTCTGCCCTCACTGAACAAGCCTGATTCCCATTCCTCCTCAGGGTCCTCCCAACATTTGATGACAACGATCACGGCCTCAGCCCTTTGAGCCCCCTCTTCTCCAGACTGACAAGCCCCATCCACTCCTCATTTGACAAAAATATCCCAAGCCCTTTACCCACCAAAGTAAAATCACTTAAATCATTGCGAAAAGAAAAGAGAGATGTTTTTATTTTAAATAAGCCTCAGCAACCCACTGGTTAACACTCACTTCCACAATGATCTCCAGGCGAAGCCAAACCTCCACCGCCTCGGCCAAGCCTCTTTTTTGCTTGATTCTCAGGAGACACACAGGGCGCCTGGGAACCTTCTTCTGCGTTGTACATTCAGGAGCCATCCAAAGGGACTGAATTTTCCAGAAGGCTGCCTTCCAAAACACTGAATCTCAGACTTCCCCAGGCATGAAAACCACTTGGGGATCTTGTTAAAACTGCAGATTCTGTCTCAGTCGGTTTCGGGTGGGGCCTGTGATTCTGCATCTCAAACGAGCTCCCAGGTGGCGCTGATGGTACTGCTCCAGAAGCAAGGTGTTGAAGGACGTAACCCACCTTGAAAAGGCACAGCCAGAAACACTTTCTAAGAGCTCCCTGACAAGCCCCTGGTGGTTTTGAAAATGCACACTATTGAATTCAACGTCCAATTCCCTTGGTTTCTTTCAGCCATGCTGTGAGAAAGAACAGTTCCCAGCACGACTTTGAAACCTACTTGAGGATAGATGCTGAGAGGGTGTGCACGTGAGAAGGAGGGTCCAAGCAGAGAGGGCAAGGGAAACTCACCCCCCTCCACAGGCATTAAATAGAACAGCTGACCTAGAAGATCACTGCCCACCCTGGCCAAGCCACCAGCAGGGCACAAAGCCCGAAACAAACAAGGAGGTCCTCAGATCCGGGGTATGGGTCAACCACACAGCCACGACTAACCAGAGCTGCTCCATTTCTCTCCAAGCACCTCGCAGTAAGTTGAGCTCATGAGAGCCAATGTGCCGGACACGAGTGCAAGCACACCACACACACACACACACACACGCACACACACCCTAAACATTGCTCAGACATGCACTGCCAGCACTGTTACATCCAGCACCATAAATCTCCGCATCATTACCAGCTGCCTACAGGCTGAACAGATCAAATGCATCCAATAAATAAAACTAGCACACAAATATCTACTGTATAGCACAGAAAGACCCTGTAAATAAATGAATGTGGCTGAACACCAGAACACTTAATTCTGTTGGGGAAATGTGATATTGGCCTCTAAGATGGCTCCCAGTGAGCCTCACCTCCTAATGCTCACACCCTTGTGTGCTCCCTTCCCACACTGAGTCAGTAGTAACCCAGGGACCAACAAAATACTGGGGTAGGGATGGTGTATGACTTCCAAATCCTGGTCACAGAAACATTGCTACTCACACCTTGCTCTCCCTTGGATCCCTTCTCTGGGGAAACCAGGCAGCCATGCTGTGAAGACACTCAAGCAGCCCTGTGGAGAGGTCCACATGGTGAAGAGCTGAGGCCTCCCACCAAAAGCCAACGTCAACTTGCCAGTCATGTGAGTGGCCATATGGAAGCAGGTCCTCCAGGCCTAGTCAAGGCTTCAGATGAATGCAGCCCCAGCTGACATCTTGAATGTGACTTCATGAGAGACCCTGAGCCAAAACCCACCTAGCTAATCTGATTCTAGATTCTTGAGCCACAGAACTGTGTGAAATGATATGTGTTCATTGTTGCTTTCAGCTACTAAGCTACAGGGTAATTTGTTACTCAGCAATAGATAACTGATATGGGAAAGGACTGGAGAACTTTCAGAGAACAGGGCTTTGAAGAACAAGGAGGATTTCACCAGGCCCAGAAGAGACAAACACTGTATTTCCTGCAGGGGGGAAAAAATAAGGAAAGGCATGGAGAGTGCATGGGGATTGTGTGTTTGGGAAATGGGAGAGCATCTCAGATGGCCAGAGTGCAAGGTACCAGGAAAGATACTGAAAAGGTAGGTTGGGGCTGGGTCCTGACGGTCCTTGAATATTATACTAAAGGGTCTGAACTCTCTAGAGGTGGGAATAATAATTATTTACATCTTATAAGTGAAGCAATTGAAGCTCAGAAACGTTAAGGAATTTGTCCAAGGGCACCTGCCTTCTTTTTGTATCCTTGCGTGGATGAGAGACAGGGGTGGGTAAAGGAGGGCTAGCTCTCTTCCTCTTCATATAACGACACTAATTCCATCACGGGGGCTACACTCTCATGACCTAATTACCTCTCAAAGGCCCTACCTCCGAATACCATCACATTCATTGATTCATATCAATTGGGAGGGGGGCGGGGACAAAAGTAGCAGTCCTGAAACTGCTAAACAGCTAAACAGCATGATGGCCTTAAAAACCTCTAGAACCATGGAGACTCCCCCTGGACACCGAAGCTTAGGGAGCCAGCATGACCTGCTCGAAATCACTGAGCTGGTCCTTCCTGGCTCAACAGCGTTCACGAGATGACATTTTAGACATCATTGAACACAGTCACGGCCATCTTCCATGAAGCTGGCCCATCCATTCTCTGCTTGAGTCCCTGACACTGACCCAGCATACAGCTAGTTAGGAACCAGGCAGGAAGAAGATCCAGGACTCCAGGCTCCCAGGTTCCACACCTTGCACACAGCCCAGGAGGGAAGAGACTAGTGAGTTACCTGCAAACTGATGCTGGAAGAAGCTTTTATGTAACTCCTAGAAGAAGGGTCTAGTGACCACTAACAGTTCTCTCTGTATAGCTGTCTTCTAGTTTAGCACTCTTCCATTACACTTAGAGTCCAGTTTTTATAAAGTAGGAAGACCAGCTTATCTTTTCACAGGGGCAAAGTAAATCTTAAAGCCGGCATGTGGGGATAATTATTTAAAAGAGAAACACATTGAAAGAGTATGGGAAAGTTTAATATTTTCATGTTACTAACATAAACATGCACATAGGTGAAATAATAGTAAAAAACACCAGAGCCAACACCAGTTAGTAAACTGAAAGCAAAACTGTTTTCTATAATACAGCTTAAACAAATTCTGCTTATCACAGAGGTGTAAGAATAATATTAGAGAATCTATTAATGTTATAATTTAGCATACTAAGAAACTACAGAAGAAAACAAAATAATCATGTCCATAGATGTAGGAAGAGTCTTTGAAAAAAATCAAAGAATACTTATTCATGAATAAAAGAACAGAATAAACAACAAGGTCCTACTGTATAGCACAGGAAACTATATTCAATATCCTGAGATAAACCATAATGGAAAAAAGAATATAAAAAAGAATGTGTGTGTGTGTGTATATATATATATAACTGAGTCACTTTGCTGTACAGGAGAAATCAACACAACATTGTAAATCAACTATACTTCAATTTTTTTAATGAATAAAAGAACACAAACAAAAACAAAACAAAAATGATGATCCAGCAATTCCACTCCTAGGTATATACCCAAAAGGACTGAAAGCCAGGATTCAAAGTGATACTTGTATACCAATGTTCATAGTAGCATTATTTACAGTAGCCAAAAGATGTAAACAACCCAAATGTCCATCAACAGATGAATAAATAAACAAAATGTAGTACACCCATATTGTGAAACATTTTTCATTCATAAAAAGGAATGGGATTCTGATATTGATACATGCTACAACATGTATACACCTTGAAAGCATTATGCTAAGTAATATAAGCCAGACACAAAAGGACAAATGTTGTATGATTCTACTTATATGAGGCACCCAGAATGGGCAAATTCATAGAGATAAAGAGCAGAATAGAGGTTACCAGGGAGTGGGGGGAGCAGGGAATGGGGAGTTATTATATAATGGGTACAATTTCTGTTTGGGCTGATGAAAATGTTCTGGAAATAGATGGTGGTGATGGTTGTACAACACTGGGAATGTACTTAATGCCACTAAGTTATAAACTTAAAATGGTTAAAATGGTAAATTTTATGTTATGTAAATTTTACCATAATTTTTAAAAACCCAATAGTAGGAAAAGAAACAACACAATTAAAAACTGGGCAAAAACATAGCCACTTCACCAAAAAATATATACAGTAGGCTTAAAAAGCACATAAAAAGATGATCAACATGATTAGCCATTAGAGAAGTACAAATTAAAACCACTATGAGATATCACTACACACTTCTTAGGACAAATAAGATGGCTAAAATAAAAAACTTTGACAATATGAAGTGCTAGTGAAAGTGCAGAGCAACTGAAACTCTCAAACATGGTGAGAATGCAAACTGGTAGAGCCACTCTGGAAAATAACTTGGCACTTCCTTACAAAGTTACACATATACTTAAGTATTTATCTAAAGAAATGAAAATTTAGGCCACACAAAAACCTGTATACAAATGTTTATGACAGCTCTACTCATAATCATCAAAACCCAGAAACAACCCATATGCCCTTCAGCGAGTAAACAGACAGACTGTGGTACCTCCACGCAATGGGTTACTGCTCAGCCACACAACAAACTTCTGATATTTGCAACTTGGATGAATCTCACAGGCATTAGGCCAAATGAAAAAAGTCTCAAAGGTTATATACTGTAAGATTCCAATCATGTGTCATTCTTGAAAAGAATAAAATTATAGTGACAGAGAAGAGATTAGTGGTTGCCAAACCTTAGAGCTGGAGAGAGGGTTTAAAGAATAGCATGAGGGAGGTATTTGGGACGATAGAACTGTTCTATAAACTCACTGGCAGTGCTTATACAAATCTAAGCATAAGTTAAAATATTTAGAACCATACACCAGAAAAAATTCTATGTTAAAAAATAAAATTCAAAACAAAACAAAAATCTCTCAGCAAACTAAAATTATAAGGATACTTCCTTCATCTGATAAAAAGAACCTACCAGACAACTACAGAAAACTTCTCCTTAGTGGTGAGAAATGAGAAAGATTCTCTTTAAAGTCAGGAATGAAGTGAAGATGACCGTTATCACCACTTCTGCTCAACCAGAAGTCCTAACCAGCAGAGGTTATAATTTTCACCTAGGAAATCCAAGAGAATTCACAGGCAAATAATTAGAATTAACAAGAGAGTTAAGCAAAGTTGCTGGATTTAAGGTTAACAATAACAATCTATTTGCACTGGCTTCCTTTACACCAGCAATGTACAATTAGGAAGTGTAATTTTTCAAATGATATCCTCTACAACAGCAATAAAAATTTACAAAGTGCCAAGGAATAAATCTAGCTGAACAATCAAGATCATTATGGAGAAAATTATAAAATGTTATTAAAAGATATTAAAGAAGGCCAGATCTTTGCCATGTTCATGAATGGGAAGACTCAACAGCATAAAGATGTCAATTCTCTCCAAATAAAAGTATACGTTTTAACTGAGTAAGTATTCGTAAAGCATTTAGAACAGTGCCTGGCACATAATAAGTGATATATAACTGTTGTTAAACAAATAAATCAAAATTCCAACAAGGCTTTCCATGGAACTTGACAAGCTTGTTGTAAAAATTTTTAAGGCAGAACAATGGTCCAAAAATAGCCAAAGCAATCTTGAAGAACAGAGGTGGGAAGAAGGATAATTCTCATTCTATTAGACATTAGCACTTAATTATGAAGCCATTAAGAATGTTTTAATTAGCCCCGGAGCAGACACACAGCATAATGGAACAGAATAAAGAGTCCTGGAATATTTGTTATATGAAAACTTGATATATAAGAGAAAAAGCATTATAAATTAGTGGATGCTGTAACTGTTCATTACCCTTACTAGAGAAGAAATAAAGTCCTAATTCACACCATATACAACTTTCAACTCAAGGTAGAATAAAGACCTATATTTGAAAAGCAAAACTTCCAAAAGAAAGTATTATTTCCTCAGGGTAGGAAAAGATTTCTTAAGCAAGATGCAAAAATCACAAACCATAAAACAAAAGATTAAAAAGTAAACAATAAAGTGTTTTAAAACTTCTGTGTTTCAAAAGATTCCATAAATAAAGGGTACTATAAACCATGGAGTAGAATATATTTATAACAAATAACCAACAGAGTGCTAGTATCCAAAATACATAAAGAACTCTAATAAATCAATATAAAAGCAACAAATAATATAATTTTTAAAATTATATATGTTTATATAAACAGGCAACTCACAAAAGAGAAAACCAAAATAGTTAATAAATATAAAATGATGCTCAACTTCAATAATAATCAGGGAAATAAAAATTAACACAATGAGATATCACCAAATTAAGCATAGTGATAGTCTCTAGAGACAGGGAAAAATGAGGCCAGGAAGGGGTTCACAGAGGGCTATAACTATATGTGTAAATGTGACAGTTATTAGACCTATTCATAAATGTTTGAGTTCCCTCCTCCGAGTACACAGTAGGATTGCACTTCCCCACCCTGTTAAGCTAGGCAAGTATGTGTGATTTGCTTCTGCCAAGCAAGTGTATGCAGAGGTGTCACTCGTAGGTAGAAACCTTTGAGTCAGTATGCAATCTGTCATCTCTCTTTCCCTTTGCATGACTGACAACAATGCTCTCAGCCTGCACCCTGGACTGGGCCTCTGCCAGCCCATGAATGGACTTGCAAGATGACTGTTTATCTATTTGTTTGTCTTAAGCCACTTAAATGTGACAGCTGCTATGCTTTGTGACCACCTAGAGGAGTGGGTTGGGGAGGGTGGGAGGGAGATGCAAGAGGGAGGGGATATGGGGATATATGTATACGTATAGCTGACTCACTTTGTTATACAGCAGAAACTAACACACCATTGTAAAGCAATTATACTCCAATAAAGATGTTAAATAAATAAATAAATAAATAAAAATAAATGTGAGAACTGCTTGTTACAGCAGCATAAACTAGCTCCCTGATTTCATGCTCCCTGATTTCAAACTGTACTACAAAGTTATAGTAATCAAAACAGTATGGTAATATGGGGAGGGGAAGGGTAAGCTGTGACAAAGTGAGAGAGTGGCATGGACATATATACACTACCAAACGTAAAATAGATAGCTAGTGGGAAGCAGCCGCATACCACAGGGAGATCAGCTCAGTGCTTTGTGACCACCTAGAGGGGTGGGATAGGGAGGGTGGGAGGGAGGGAGACGCAAGAGGGAAGAGATATGGGAACATAGGTATATGTATAACTGATTCACCTTGTTATAAAGCAGAAATTAACACACCATTGTAAAGCAATTATACTCCAATAAAGATGTAAAAAAAAAAAAAAACAGTATGGTACTGGCACAAAAACAGACACAGATCAATGGAACAGAATAGACAGCCCAGAAAAAAACTCTTGCTTATAGGGTCAATTAATCTATAAAAAGGAGAACTGGGAGACTGGGATTGACATATATACTCTACTATGTATAAAATAAATAACTAATGAGAACCTTCTGTATAGCACAGGGAACTCTACTCAGTGCTCTGTGGTGACCTAAATGGGAAGGAAATCTAAAAAAGAGGGGATATATGTATACATATAACTGACTCACTTTGCTGTAGGGCAGAAAGTAACACAACATTGTAAAGCAACTATACTCCAATAAAAATTAATTTTTTTTTGTCTCCAAAAAGAGGTAAGAGTATATGATGGGGAAAAGACAGCCTCTTCAATAAATGGTGTTTCCTCTTCAATAAAAGTTGAGGTAACTCAACTTTTGCAACATGCAAAAGAATCAAACTGGAGTACTTTATCACATCATATACAAAAATAAACTCAAAATGGATTAAAGACTTTAATGTATTTGCAAATGATATATCCAATAAGGAGTTAATCCAAAATATACAAAGAATTCATACCACCCAACATCAAAAAAATAAACTTGATTAAAAAATGAGTAGAGGCCTTCCCTGGTGGCGCAGTGGTTGAGATGAGAAGAAAAGGGAACCCTTGTGCATTGTTGGTGAGAATGTAACTTGGTGCAGGCACTATGGAAAACAATAAGGAGGTTCCTCAAAAAATTATAAATAGGGCTGCCCTGGTGGCACAGTGGTTAAGAATCCGCCTGCCAATGCAGGCGACATGGGTTTGAGCCCTGGTCCAGGAAGATCCCACATGCCACAGAGCAACAAAGCCCATGTGCCACAACTATTGAGCCTGCGCTCTACAGCCCACGAGCCACAACTACTGAGGCTGCGAGCAACAACTACTGAAGCCCACGCATCTAGAGCCCATGCTCCACAACAAGAGAAGCCACCGCAATGAGATGCCCGCGCACCGCAACAGAGTAGCCCCCACTCACTGCAACTAGAGAAAGCCCGCGCGCAGCAACGAAGACCCAACACAGCCAAAAATAAAAATCAATAAAAGAAAAGAAAAAGAAAATTTGACTTAAAAAAAATTATAAATAGAACTACCATATGACCTAGCAATTTCACTTCTAGGTATTTACCCAAAGAAAACAAAAAACACTAATTTGAAAAGATATATGCACCCCAATGTTCACTGCAGCACTATTTACAATAGCCGAGATATGGGAGCAACTTCAGTGTCCATCAACAGATGAATGGATAAAGAAGATGTGGTATAGATATACAACAGAATATTATTCAGCCAACAAAAAAATGAAATCTTGCCATTTGTGACAACATGGATGGATCCAGAGTGTATTTTGCTAAGTGAAATAAGACAGAGAAAAACAAATACCATATGATTTCACTATTTGTGGAATCTAAAAAACAAAACAAACAAACAAAATGAAAATAGTCTCATAAATGCAGAGAACAAACATGAGGTTGCCAGAAGGGAGGGAGGTCAGGAATGGGTAGAAATTAGGTGAAGGGGATTAAGAGGTATAAACCTCCAGCTATAAAATAAATAAGCCATGGGGATGCAATATACAGTGTGAGAAATATGGTCAATAATATTGTAATAACTTTGTATGGGGACAGATGGTTACCAGACGTACCATGGTTATCACTTCATAATGAATGCAAATGTCAAATCACTATGTAGTACACCTGAAGCAAACATAATACTACATGTCAACTATATTTCAATTGAAAAAAAGAGAAAACTGAGTCAGCATGTATAAAAATTATGCTGAGAAATTTTTCTACCAAGGAGATCCAAGAAATGGGGCAATCACTGGAGGAGAATGTTATGTTCACACAGGATTTCTTTCTTTCTTTTTAAGACAGAAGCTTTTAGACCATGTTTGCATGCTGGTGAGAATGACCCCATGGAAAAAGAAAAATTGATGAAGAAATGGAGGAGAATTATTGTGAGCAAAGTTCCTGAGAAGGTGAGAGGATATGGGGTCCACTGCACAAGTGGAGATGTTGGCCTTAGACACAGTCCATGTGTTGTACCAGGAGAGAGTACGTGGGGAGAAACAGCAGGCGTAGGATATAAATGCAGAGTCTATGAGTACAGATGCAGGAGGGTGGAAGACGTGGCAATGGGAGTGTGTGGAAGTTCTCTTCTGATTGCTTCTATTTTCTCAGGGAAATAAGAAGCAAGGTCATCAGTAGAGAATGAGGAGGAGATAGAGTGAAAATTTTGAGGAGAGAAGAGAGTATATAAAACAGTTGTCTCTCAAGTGGGAGAAGGTATTAAGATTTGCCAGGAAGTACAAGCGTTCAATATGAGATTCATTCATGGTCATGAATTTTTCTTACTGAGGTATAGTTATTGTATAATATTATATGTTTCAGGTATACAGCAGAGTGATTCACAATTTTGAAAGGTTATATTCCATTTATAGTGATTAGAAAATAGTGGCTACATTCCCTGTGTTGTACTATATATCCTTGTAGCTTATCTATTTCATACATAGTAGTTTGTACTTCTTAACCTCCTACTCCTATCGCCTGCCCCTTCCCTCTCCTCACTGGTAAACCACTAGTTTGTTTTCTGTATCTGTGAGTCTATTTCATTTTTGTTATGCGCACTAGTTTGTCTTATTTTTTAGATTCCATATATAAGTGATAACATACAGTATTTGTCTTTCTCTGTCTGACTTACTTCACTTAGTATAATACCCTCCAAGTCCATCTCGTGGTCATGAATTTTTAAATAAGACAGTCAGCCTGGTTATATGTTCTTCTCAGCCACATTCAGCTGCCAGAGAGCAGGAGGAGGGTTGCTGGCTTACCTGGCTATGGGGCTGTGCTAGGCAAGTAAAACAGAAGGTAAGTAGAAACGGTAGGCAAAGGAGTGATTATAATGGTGGCCCGTGGAAACGAGATGGGTAAGAAGGAAACTGATGATCTGACAGGGGCAATCGCCAATGAAAAGAAAGTAGGTTCAATAGTTTGGAGTTGCTGGGGGTTGAATAATTGTTGGAGGTGGGCTTCTAGAAGGAATGATCTGGAAGGAAGGAAAGGATCAGTCAATGAGTGGGATATTGCTAATGGAATTATGGGTTGGGGGTGGAGAGTACAAGGGTTGGTAGCGACAAAGTCTGGGGTATACCCAAGGGAATGAGTGGCTGAGAAAGGACGAGATCATTCAAGGTGAGGAAATAAATTAATAGAAATCGAGGATCACCTACTTGGTATCTTCAAACCACCCAAAACTGTGACAAGAGTAGTGAATCAGGTACAGCAGTCTGCAAGGAATGACTAGAGAGGGTTTATAGATGACTATAATGAGGAAGAGTGGTAGACAGTACCAACTGAGGCAGGAGCTTCAAAAGACCTGGGGGCTTCTCAGGAGGAGGCAAGAACAACGGCCTGAAGTGGCCATGAGGAGTGAGAAGTTCACATACACGCCCCTGAGCCTGGTGGGCATGGGAGAATAAAACCGCCAGTGGAAGCAATGTCCTCAGAAGACAGCCCAGTTTAAACTGGAGCAAAAAAGGTAAAGTGGCCATTCAAAGAAAAGATTTAGGACACAGGGGATTTTACTGATAAGATACTGCGGGTTCCACAGGGCCCTGTGGAAGGTTTAAGGGAACAGGGAGAAGAGAGAGATTTAGTCCGATTAAAAGATACAAAAGCCATATGGAGATGAGTGTCCAGGAGATGGTGATGGATGACCCAGAGTCTTGACTTCCTGGGGTGCCTGATACAAATGAGTTACTCCCAATGGACAACTAGGGAGAGATGGTCTATTGGGCAGATTGGGGTGGGAAGCGGGGGGGGGGGCAGTTAGGAGGAGGGAGAGTGGGGCTTGCCTGGATCACACGGGCACTACACACTCTTGCACAGTGAACACATGCATGATGTATTTTTTTAGGGAAATGGCTCCAAGACAAATAGCTTTTTACATATGAATGCTGTAAGAGGCGACTCCACGCACAGGCAGTGCCTGTCTTCCTGGGTTGACGTGCACAGACTACTTACAAGGCAGAGAGAACAAGGGACACTCAGATTAGCCCTTTGAGTCCTTAAAGATCAGCAGCTTGGGGTGATGTTTTTGAGTGGGAGGAAGCTGATGACACTAGTTTAAAATGGAATGCGGAAATCATCTGTGGTTTTCAATGAGTCACACTTTCCTTGACCCACCTGTCACGGGAACTGGCTCTGGGTGGACTTAAAATCGTTCAAACTGCACGTCAGAAATAACAAAACACTGTATGTCAATTATACCTCAATAAAACTGGAAGGAAAAAAACAAAAACAAAACAACAAACAAAAAAATAACAAAACAGTCCTCCTCCATCACACAGATCAGCAGGAGAGTCGGGTCTTCGAGAACATTGTGGTTGCGGGGAGAGTTGGTGATAGTGGGGCCTGGAAAAGTCCTTCTAATAATCAACAGCTGAAGGTAAGAGTCAGCAGGCTTGGGTTCAAATCCTGCCTCTTTCCTGGGGGATGTCATTTCTCCAAGTTTTAGTTCCTCTCCATGTAAATATAGGGGATAATGATATTTACATTTGGGCGTAGCTGTGAAGAGAAAGTCTACTGAGCTCTCAGGACTAAATCAGTGCTAGCTTTCCTTATCACCTTCTTTCCCAGAAAGAAACACTGAAATCTGGGACATACAGACCTGAGTAAGAGGACAAGAAAATATCGGTGTTGCTGATCAGGAAGCACACTTAGCCACAAGAGTTTCTGAACAGGCTGTAGAATGAAGCACGTCTCAAAAGCCTTCAAGATGAGCATTTATGTGTCAGTGGGTTTCCAAGGAGATAAATTTTACAAAAGCCACTGTGAGGCTCACTTCCTCTACAAAAACAAGATAACATCATGCTCCTGCTCTCCGAGAGCTCTTTCTACATTCTGATCATCGATGGAAATGTAGGAGGAAAAGGCCTAGAAGCAGGATGTGAAGGCAACACCTCCACGCCCAATTTGTGGAATGAATGAATGAACGAATGAATGCTGTGTTTTTCCTTCACGCAGAGATGGGGGAAGAGAAAGGAGAAGGACATGTAAAAGTAGCCACGTGGGGCCCCAGGCAGGAGCACAGAGGCAGTAGGCACAAGTAGTAGTGCTAGATAACAAGAAACAAGACAAGAGCCCAGACTGGTTCTTAGAGTTTCCAGTGCACTTGAAGGCCATGCAGCCATGCAGCCAAAAATCACACGTGGAAGCTGGCCTCCAGAGCACACTCAATATGCCAGAACCCACTGCCCTGACTTGAGCCAGTCCTGCACTGAAGCAGCATTCTGACAGCAGGTGTCTGTGAGCCCTGACATTGAACATGGAAAATGGAATCCACTTTAGTTCTTTTTCCTTTGTGGGTGTTCACTATTTCTACCTGATCACTGGCTCCCTCAACCTGGGGCACTGTTTTCCAATGAGCATTCCATGGAATACCAACACTGCAAGACAGTCAGTCCATGCAGGAAGGGTGTCTTCCCACCAAACAGACCTAAGCTAAAGATTTGGACTCTGCAAAAGCGAGGAGACTCTGAAGTCCTTCATCCCACAAATAAACACGAAGAATGCAAAGATTCTTTAAAAGATGTTGGCATCATGAAAGAGGAACAGACAAGATGTTATAGGACTTCAGAAGAGGGGAAGGTTGACAATTTCACTGAACCGAGAATACTCTTAGAAGGAAGGCATCGTGAAGACCATCTCAGTTTTAAGGTTTCTCTTTGATTGTCACATGAGTATCTAGGGCCATTAACCAACCTCATTGTGAGGATAGGTACTTTATACCTGTTCCTCAAAACTACCATTTTTCCCATAAATCCATGGATTGAAAAATATCACACGAATTAAAAGACTGTGAGTAAAAATGTTGTTAATGGGAGTAGGGCAAATATTTCTCAGTGTGTCATCACCCTACCTCCTGTGTTGGAATCACAAAAGAAGCTTGATAAAATGCACATTCCCAAGTCCACTCAGACCTTCTGGATCAGAATTAGGGGGGAGGGTGTCCTAGGAATCTGCATTTTAAGCAGGCTTCCCCCACATGATTTTAATCCATGCTTGTGTCTGAAAACCACTGAACCCGGGATTTCCAAAACTATTGAGTTCACAACACAACACTGTAAATCAACTATACTTCAATTAAAAAAAAAAAAAAAGAATCATAAAAAAATGGAGTTCACAAAGAGTTTTGGGGAAAGGCATGACTTTAAGAAACCAAGAGCAGAAATTGATGGCATCAAATTCACCTTGACTAACAACAAAGGAAGCCCAAGAAAAGGAAGGTGTCAGTTACACGCCAGAACACTAACAATTTTCGGGAAACGGTCTTGACAACAGCCAAGGATTTTTACGGTCCCACCAGCAGGGACACTCCCAGGTGGAAGCACGCTGCCTCAGCTGGTCACAACTTGACAAGAGGAGCCATTAAAAGCGTATGTCTTTCAATGGGAACTCTAATATCAGCAGGCACACTTCCAAGGGTCACGTGGCTTTTCACATAAACTGTCAAACTGAAGAGCTAACCTCTTTGAGCACAGCCTCCCGTTGGAGCAGTGCTGGGTGCTCTGCACGTGTTAGCTCATGGGGACCCTGGGAAAGGCCCTCTCTCCTCGTGCTGTCGGACTGGGCCAAGCTTGCACAACCAGCGTGTGGCAGGGCAGGATCCAGCCAAGGCTAGAGGGAACCCAAAGGCCGCACTCTTTCCTTTGCCATGTGTGCCCCGCAGGAGAAAATGCACTGGCCTCAACACGGTAGTGCTAGTGCCCTTGGAAGTTAAATTTCTCCCTGTAAATAAATAAATTGGTGGGAGCCGTGGTAACCCTATCCTGGTGCTGCCACCCAGTCTTGCTCAAGCAGA
The DNA here is from genome assembly GCF_951394435.1 of Stenella coeruleoalba. Lineage (NCBI taxonomy): Eukaryota > Metazoa > Chordata > Mammalia > Artiodactyla > Delphinidae > Stenella > Stenella coeruleoalba. The sequence continues at coordinate 61,078,745 of NC_137155.1, forward strand.
CAGACAGACAGCTCCTCTCTTGGCTTAGCTTTAGCTGAAACAGCAAAACCTCTAAGACCCCTTCCAATCCTGAAATACCTTGCATTTATAAAATAATTATGCAGTATAATAAGCTCCTTGGTTGCACAAAGCTAATCCTAAGTCCCTTTATGAAGAAAGCAGAATTCATTTCTGTGAGCTCTGCTGCCTAATGCCATTTTCTGGCTCTAGTCCAGCCCAGCCCCTTCCACTCACCCCTCTCGCCCCCACCCCCTGCCATCCCACCTCTGCTCTCTGCTCACCAGTGAATGACAGCCCACGGAGCATTCTGTGCTCCTGTGTTCTCTTCCAAGTGCATCAGGCATGGACTCAAACTCATGATGAAAGAAGGGCTTTGCCCCCTTAGAGGCAGGTCAGAGGCAGGAGCAGGGGATGGGGTGTATACTCTCCCTGCCCCAAAGCCAACTAGATAATGCCAAGAAAACCTGGATGTGCAGAGCTCCTGCAGGGAACACAGCCCTAATTCGCTATTGGCCATACTATTCCATGTTTATGTATTTGGAATCTCCTTAGAACCCAGAGAAGCAGCACTTGGCAAAAGTGAGCCAGTGGTATAGAAACGTGGAAATTTATAACTTCTGGAAAGTCCTGTCATTGACGCGTTCAAGAAATATCTATTGCAAGAGGCAGGGAGGCACATTGGTGAAGAACAGGGGCTCTGGAGTCCAAGAGATGAGCGGTCAACTCTGGCTCTCCTGGTGTAAATGGGTTTCATAATAATGTCTCCCTCAGAAGACCGCTATGAAAACAAAATGAGATAACTCGTGTTAATAACTTCTTGTCACAATGCACAGCACTTAAGAGGTCAATAAACAATGGCTATAATTTTTATTAAATGAACTGGGTGACTTCTCTGTGCCAAGCACAATATGGTGCTGAGGATGAGGAGATAAATAAAACACACTGCCTGCCTTCAAGAAGCACTCAGTGGGGACTTCCCTGGTGGTCCAGTGGTTAAGAATCCACCTTCCAATGCAGGGGACGTGAGTTCAATCCCTGGTCAGGGAACTAAGATCCCACATGCCGTGGGCCAACTAAGCCCACATGCCACAACTACTGAGCCCACGAGCTCTGGAGCCTGCGCTTCACAACTAGAGAGAAGCCTGCATGCCATAATGAAGATCCTGCATGCCGCAACTAAGACCCGATGCAGCCAAATTAATTAATTAATTCTTTAAAATGCTCGTTAAGAAGCACTCAGTGGAAAAGACAGGCATGTAAACAAGTACTCATAATCATAACCTGACAGGTTCAATAATAGAAGTACAAAAGTTAGTGCTGTGGAGATCCGGAAGGAGTGGCTAACCTCCTTGGGAAAGTTAAGGAAGGCTCCACAGAAGAGATGACACTGGAACCTATAAAGGAGAAGTAGGAGTTAATAGATGAAAAAAAGAGTTCAGCATGTGCAAAGGGCAAGAAGCATTTATGAGTATGGTGTGTTTGGGAATGACCAGCAGAGATGCTGTATAAGATGGAGCAGGGAACAAGGACTAGGGCTTGAGAGCCAAGGGCCTTGTTGGCCAAGCTCAGGATTTTTGATTTATTGCCTGTCTCTCCAAACAAGGTCAGCTCTATGGAAGTAGGGAGGGCCTCCAGGGAGGCATGACTGCCAGGATGGAGAGGAGAGAATGGATTTCACAGACATTTCCAAAGTTGGATTACCTCAACTCAATAAATAACTGAATATACTATACGGGTATGGTCAAGGGCTGGCTGTTGAAGTAAGATATGTTGCCATGCAGAACAGGCTTGGGTGGCCCAGGTGAGGGTTTAAAAGATACTTAGTTAATATGGTATATGTTGCACTTGAGGTCCCTGGGAGATGTATAAATAGAGAGATTCAGGTGACGATGGGACGCATGGGTCTGCGGTTTGATATAGACAACGAGGGAATCCATACAGAAACCACTGCAACAGGTGAGGTTCCAAAGGAAAAGAATTTAGTATTAAAGGGAAGACCAATTCCTCTTCAAATCAATATCATAGTCACTGAACACCAAGAACGTGAAAATCAATGGACTACAAATACTCACATGTACAAGCCAGAATCCTGACCTTAAATGAGCTTATAATCTAGCAGGGGAGTCAAGAGAGAGACATATGGAGAATGAAAACAGCATGTAAAATTGAAACAACAGCTTGATTCAGCCCCAGAAGGGATTTCCCAGGACCTGGAAGAATGCCTACACAGTGAATTACATTGATACAAAGCCAGATGACATGACAGAATGACAGGAGACCTCCAGAGGAGGTAAGCTCAGCAGAGACCTAGAAGGACAGGTAAGTTCACTACAGAAAAATACAACCTCTACAAATAACCACTACTGCCTCTCATCAAATAGACATGCCAGGACCCACTGCTGCAGCAAATACTCTCTGACTCAGATGTTGCATCATTATTAACTTCTAACCATACCGTTGGGCAAAATGGCATCAACACTTGGAAAACAAAACACTTGGAGAGAAAGACGTTGTGAAAAGCTTCCTTTTGTTTCTGCGCATTGCACATATGTAAAGAACAGGCAGGAGACACGCTGGGTGGGAGCAGCAGTAAAGTTGTTCATGCTCAAGAAGAGAAGTATCTACAGTTTTCAAATGTATGAAAGGCTGTCATGCAGAAGAGGGACTGGCCATAGGTTCTAAGGTACCAATGGATGGAAGCTCTTGGGAGTTAAATGTTTCATGAAACACCATAAAAAAAGAAAATATCCAATAGTCAAAGATATTCAGAAGAAAGTGGGCCACCTTGGGTGAAAATAGGACAAGTGATTCCCTGTCATCACTGGAATTGTCCAAGCAGGGTCTGGACAGCCTCTTATCAGGGACGCTATGGAGCACATTCCAGTATGTCACAGAAAATCCCTTCCAAGATCCCAAGGTTTTATAGTTCTTAAGCAAAGAATCTAGATCATTTCACTGAAGGTGGTGCTTCTAAATACTTCAAAATATGGCTTGGAGAACCAGCGGTGGGTCTCTCCTTTCCTTACAGTGGGTAAATGCAGGCCCACAGAAGTGGGCATTTAACTGCACATTGGAGGATCTGGTCAACAATAACATCCACACCTTACTTAGACCATGGGAAATGGCACTAGTGCTGTAAACAAGGGTGTCCCCTCAGTTCCTCCATGGGATGCTGGGGGAAAGGAGAAAGACCCCTTGAACACCAGCCTAATAAAAATGCTATTCACAGCTGTGAGAAGGGGACAAAAGATGCCCCAGATCAGTTTCTGGGAGTTGATCGTAATGGGCCATCCCACCACACTGGTGACTATTTTTGTCAATTCTACTTTGGACTAATTTAAAACTTTTTCTTTTTAAGAAATAAGTACCTTTCACAACCGCGATCTCATGTATCCACCCAACATCCCGTGAGATGATTTCAATTTTGCAGATTAAAAGAAAAAAATCAAGGCACAAAAATAAGTTAATCATTGTGTCTTAAGTATAGCGGAGTCACACCTTCCGTGGGGGTGAGGTTCTAAAGTTAGCTCAGAAGACAAAACTCACATGTGCTCAAGGATTGCCTTTGAAAATCCCTTAAATCAATTGTAAAGTAGAGTCTCTCTGGTCTTACGTATACAATCCTAAACAGTGCCCAAGATCAGTGCATGCAGTTAGGCAGAGTGTTTATAAAGAATATACATGCAGGGCTTCCCTGGTGGCGCAGTGGTTGAGAGCCCGCCTGTCCATGCAGGGGACACGGGTTTGTGCCCTGGTCCGGGAAGATCCCATATGCCACGGAGTGGCTGGGCCAGTGAGCCATGGCCGCTGAGCCTGCGCATCCGGAGCCTGTGCTCCGCAACGGGAGAGGCCACAACAGTGAGAGGCCCGCATACTGCTAAAAAAAAAAAAAAAAAAAAAGAATATACGTGCAAACTATAAATTTGGAGAATTTTAAATTACATAAAAGAGAGGAAAATGAGCATGTACAGTTAAGTTTTTGTAAATCAAGCATGCGTATGCTACCACTCCACCATATGCAGAGCCTATTAAACTCTATAGCTTTGTATTAAGACAGAGGAGCTGCCCTATGTCGGCTAGCCTGGCAGGAGCTGAATGGTTTCCATTTACTGGGCACCTACTGCCTGCTAAGCTCTGCACTGAGCATTTTATTGAATCCTCTCTACCACCCATCTATGGGGTAGACACTGCTCCTATCCTCATTTTACAGATGACACATTTGAGGCTGAGAGGAAGCAGTGACCCTGGGTCACACACACAGCCAATAAGTAGCAGAGCTGGAGCCAAAGGTCTGTATGATTCAAAAACATGGGCTTACAGGTGTGATTCTCAAATCAGGTGATTCTGCATCAGAATCACCTAGGGAGCAAAATGTTAAAAATGGAGTTTCCTAGGTCCACCTCAGACCAATGGACTCAGAATCCTGGCTCCCTTCCCCAGTGGATTCTGTCTGGTGTGGACAAACCACCGACCACACTTTGAGAAATCCTGCTGTAAGCTCTAACTCCCTGCTTTATACACTTTCTACTAAACCACATGTTTGTGCTGTTGCCTGGTGCTGTCAGGGCTATTAATAAAATGCTTGGTGATGATGACTGATAATACTATAGCCACATCTTCTTACCACTCATCTCGGAGGCAACGTGCCCCGAGTCCTTCCAAAAGTACATCCGGCTGCCCGGGGTCTACTTTAATGATTCAGGGCAGAGTAAAGCCCCTGAAACTGTGAGAACTTTTCCTGCATGAAGTCTGTTTTATTGTTAATCCAAACAAGCTTTTTACTTAAAAGATACCCCAAAGGCTGATTACAAGTTCGAGTTTGGCCATAACACACCACGAAGGCATTCAGTCATAGACTTACATTTCTGAATGGAATCATTCCACTCTTTTTGATTGAAAAGGCACACGATCTAGTGCCAGATGGTGACATTTGTACAAGTCAAGCTAGATTGAGTCAAGAGCTTTAGTGAAGCATGATGCAGATAAAGAAAATGATGGATTACACACACACACACACACACACACACACGCACACATGGCTAATGTGAAATTCTTTGAGCTGTGGCAGCAGATTCCCCATCAGCCTAGTTCTGCTCCGGGCCTCTGCAGTCCCCAGCCCCTCACAGCTGGATCTTCTTCTGCATCCATTCACCTGCAGCTGGCACGTCCACAGGCAAGTACACGTAGGCCTAAGGCTAACAACCCAGGCTAAGCCCCTCAGGTCCTTTTCCAACCCACCCCTGCCTGCACATTTGAACCTGGGTTGGCCCAATCTAAGCACAGCACAAGCAGCCTGAAGCTGCAGCTCAGGGAAAGGCACCACCATCCACCCAGCTTTCCAGACCAGGCACCTAGTCATCCACCATCCTTCGCTCCTTTTCCCTCACCTTCCACATCGAATCCATCACCAACTCCTGTCAATTCTACCTAGTCTGTCTGCCTCTTTCCATCCCACCACTACCAGGATGATCCTAGCTTCCTGTTTTAGCCGCTATGCTCCCTCACAGGATTACTGTAACCGTCTACTAACTGCTCTCCTGCCTCAAGATTCTTCCCTGTCTTGTGGATTGCTCTCTCCCCAGCACCTGCACAGAGGAGGTACCTGGCTCAGAGGAGGGTAATATGCACATTAAACCATCGATCCATGAATAACAAAGACCTAATTAAAATATTTATAGCCTCTTGCCCTTCCCCCATTCTCCATTCTCTACTCCAAACCCCTTAAACGTTCACAGCTCCCTCGTGCTATTAAAATAAAGCCCAAACTCCTTGTGATTGCTTACAAAGGTTGGTCATAGTCATCGCTCCAGGTATGCTGTTTGCCACTTCCCTCATCCCACTCTACACTCCAGCCAAAGTGAAATTCTTTTAGCTGAGATCTCATCTGATTGACTGTATCAATCAGATTTCAGCCTGGGGTTGTAAAGAAACCCAACTGATGGCTAATGTGTCCAGGGAGGATTCCATTTTGTATTTCTCTATTATACTCAGGGATTATGAGTATTTTAGGCAAATTCTAATTATTCCAGGGCTGATGATCTAATCGTGTGATGTACAGATCACCTGCATCCCCTCCTCTCTCACCTGCCTACTCTTAGGCAACTGCTCTCTTGTTTTAAAATTATAGCCAATATAATCAGATAAACAATGTGTACCAAGAACATTTGCCAATTGATTCTGCACTCACTCACTCAGTAACTTTATTGAGCATATACTAGGTGCCTGGCACTGTGCACTATCCCAAGATTACAGGGCAGTCTGCAAAGCAGGAACAGCCCCTTTCCTCATGGAACAATATCCTAGTCAGAAAATAGGCTTTAAACAAGTTATACAATTAATTATTTGATGATGAACCAGGTGCAAGGAGAGCATATAACTAGCCAGTCTAGAGGGAAAAAGAAAAAGAGAAGAATTCTTTGGGAAACTGATGAGTGGGCTGAGACCTGAAGAGTAAGCGGGAATTAAATCTGTGGGGAAGACAGGCAGGGAAGAAGCGTTCCAAGCAGAGGGAACAGAGTCTGTAAATCTCCACGTGGAAGGAGAATGAACGTGAGGAGGCCAGTGTGGCTGCAACACAAAGGAGGATGTGAGAGGACCTCCAGGGAGGCAGGCAGGGCCAGAACTTTCGGGCCTTGCAGGCCAGTGCTGCTCAAACGACTCATTGCCAATGTGTCCCAGACTGACACTTCTATAAAATAGCATAAAAATTAAAAGACATAGAAAATACAAGCCCAATTTTTTTCACTATTAGATTTAACAAACATAAAATGATTCTGCCAGTTACTATAAGAGCTTCTAAATGCTTGCTCTCAATGTGTGTCCTTTCTCAGGGCTTACTGGTAACAAGCAGGCACGTGTCCCCAGACCACATTTTGAGAAGCACGGTGGATGGGAAGCCATCAAAGGCTTTAAGCCTGGGTAAGGTAAATTCAGAATTGGGTTTCAGAGATCACTCTGGCTGGTGTGTGGGTAATGCCTTTGGGGCCAGAGGGGCAACTGGGGCTCTTGCAGGTGTCTTGGTGAGAGATGATATTCCTTAGCGGGAATGATATTTAACACTTGCAATAACCTACAAAGGAGTCATCAACATTCGTTATTAAGTGAGATTTAAGGTCATCTCCAGAAGTAGCATTCACATTTCCCAAAACCTGGTAAATCCAGGCTCTCTGAAGCCTTATTTAAATACAGTTCTTAGGGCCACCGTATTGGTGACCTTATAACAAGATCTTTATTGCTGCTTCTGTAAATAGCCTTTCTATGCCATCTACAGCCGACTGGCCTTTACTGAAACCCCACAGTGATCCATCAGCATTACCCAGCCTTCCAGAGAACACAGCTGCCATTCTTCATGCAAATGCCTTGCAATGAATGAAACCCCAGAGGTAGAAAGAGAATCTGCTTATAATGGGCTGTGCTTTTCACCATTTTCTCATCTCTCTTAAGCTGATGGATTTCCAAAAGGTCCTGATGACTTTTAAAAGGAGACAATTGAGTTTATGCAGCTGGGGAAGGGAAGGGTTCAGGGGGGCCAAGAAGCAGCCCAGCTCAGGAACAAGAGCGGAGGACTCTGCATTTACAGATGGGAGGCACCTGAGACCCGCCTCTATCATGCGTCTGCTGCAAGACCCAATGCCCGTCACTCAGCCTCTCTGAGACTTGGTTTCCTCATCTACAAAATGGAGCCAATGATCTCTGCTCTGGCTCACCCACAGGGCTCATGTAAAGATGGATCCAGTTTCATTCAAACAAACATTGCTGTGGCACGAGCAATGTGCCAGGCATTGAGCTGGACCCTGAGCTTACGGACACAGGGCGACAATGTGTAAATAATAAAAGGCAATGCTGCAGGGTGAATGCCCTACACAGACACACACACCTGGAAGAGGGAGTGTCCACCCTGAGGGCAGGGGACAGTGGGTCAGGGAAGCCTTCCTGGACGAGGGGGTGGCTGATCTTTAAAGCAGGGAAAGGAATCTCCCAAGCAGACACTCCTAAGAACACCATCCTGGGCAGCGAGATCAGCATGATGCATTTGGAAACCACAGGAAGCTCACTACCGGGAAAATGTATGGGAATAAGGGAAAAGGAATAAGGCAGGACGAGGACAGGGGTATCACAAAGGGCCTTGTGCACCAATGAAACAATGAGATGAGGCAATACAGAGCGCGTCTGAGGATCTGGGCTGGACCAGACTCCACATCTGAGCGTGGGTCATTTTTGGCGTTATTTGTTATAGCTGAAAGAGCACCAAAAAGTGGTTGTGTACTCATGACACCCCTTCGTGGATACCTCCAGAAACAACGGTGAGACTCTGAGGGGGCTGGAAGTCCTATGATATGCAGGTTGGGGCAAAATCCAGTGACATCTGACTTGCTAATGTGACCTCACGGGTACTGACAGATCCAGGAAACTCAGGTTCTCTGCACATTCATAAGAAGGTACAAAACTCTGGGTGGTGCCCGGTGGGAAAGAACAACTTTTCTCTACTCAGCCCCCTGAGAGAGCAAGGAAAAAACGCTCACCCTTCCTCCCAACTTTAAAATGTAGCCAGAAAGCGCAACAGCTTCCTTCAGTGATATCACCAGGTTCCCAAAGCAATCAATAAATGCTATTTTTTTAGGCAGATGGGGAAGAAAGAAAGATCCTGATTTTTTCTCTCTACTATTCATCAGAAATAGCATCTACTTAGGGAAATCCATCCACAGTGGGTGAATGTGTGTGTGGCCGGGGGACAGACATGTGCATGTCTCTGTACACTGGCATGTGTGTAATATGTGTGCACATGTGAACGTGTGTGCATGTCTGAGTGCCTGTACATGCACGTGTGTGCACACGTGTGTAGGTGAGCAAGGAGAGGGCAGAGAACATTCAGAGACCCCCGCTAGGAGGAGTTGTCCACTTCTAGGAAGGACTGCCATAGAAAGTGGTCTAGGACCCTACAATCAACTCTATGCTTCCAACACAGCCTTTCCTGCTGATGTAATTCTCTCAGGAAATAAAGGCTCCCCCAGAAAGTCAAATGCACATTCTTAAATCTGACTTGGAGAAACACCTTTCCTTTCTCTTAGAAGTCTGTCAAAAGCAGCCATTCTAGAGTAACTGAAACAACTCAACCTTTTCCTGTTGCCAAACTGTTCCCAGAAGAGCTATGAAACCCAAGACTCTCTGTTTTCGAAATCACCCACATTGATAACAAGAGGTCCCAGAGGTGGGTGAGAGCCCAGAGCATGAACCCAGGGTGGCTGACATCGCCTTGCAGAGCTGTTAAGAGCATTAATGAGTTAACGGGGGTCAAGGCCACTCAGATGGGAGACACCAACATAAACTGCCCAGATTTATTTCTACGCCAGAGGGGTCCTTTCCCACATCCTTCCCTTTTTTCGCTGAGAGAGCAGACACAGGGAGGGAAGGAGAAGGCTTCGGAGATGCGTATACCTCAGTTTAAATACGGCCAGCATACTTAAAATTCTTAAACTTGAGTGTCCATCAGAGCTACCTGGAGAGTTTGTTAAAACACAGATCCCTGAGCCTCACCCCTAGAGTTTCTGATTCAGTGAGGCTGGTGAAGGCCTGAGAATTTGCATTTTGCCCGAGCTCCCAGGTGAGGCCAGGGCAGCCCAGCCTGTGGACCACATTTTGAGCAGCCCTGGGCTACCACTTACTACCTCTGTGACCTGTGCCAAGTTACCTAACTTCCCTAGGCCTCAGTTTCCTCATCTTTTGTTTTCCTTTCTTAATTGGAGTATAACTGCTTTACAAAGTTGTTAGTTTCTGCTGTATAATGAAGTGAATCAGCTATATGTATACATATATCCCCTCCCTCTTGGACCTCCCTCCCACGCCCCCCTGTCCCACCCACCTAGGTCGTCACAGGGCACCAAGCTGAGCTCCCTGTGCTATACAGCAGGTTCCCACTAGCTACCTATTTTACACATGGTAGTGTATTTATGTCAAATCTAATCTACCAATTCGTCCCACCCTCCCCTTCCCACCCTGTGTCCACACATCCATTCTCTATGTCTATGTCTCTATTCCCATCCTACAAAAAGGTTCACCTGTACCATTTTTCTAGATTCCACATATATGTGTTAATATATGATATTTGTTTTCCTCTTTCTGGCTTACTTCACTCTGTATGACAGACTCTAGGTCCATCCACATCTCTACAAATGGCCCAATTTCGTTCTCTTTTATGGCTGACTAATATTCCATTGTATATATGTACCACATCTTCTTTATCCATTCATCTATCATTGGACATTTAGGTTGTTTGCAAGTCCTAGCTATTGTAAATAGGGCTGCAATGAACATTGGGGTACATGTCTCCTTTTGAATTATGGTTTTCTCAGGGTATATGCCCAGTAGTGGGATTGCTGGGTCATATGGTAGTTCTAGTTTTAGTTCTTTAAGGAACCTCCATACTGTTCTCCATAGTGGCTGTACCAATTTACATTCCCACCAACAGTGTAGGAGGGTTCCCTTTCCTCCACACCCTCTCCAGCATGTATTGTTTGTAGATTTTTTGATGATGGCCATTCTGACCAGTGTGAGGTGACACCTCACTGTAGTTCTGATTTGCATTTCTCTAGTAATTAGTGATGCTGAGCAGCTTTTCATGTGCCCCTTGGCCATCTGTATGTCTTCTTTGGAGAAATGTCTATTTAGGTCTTTAATTGGGTTGTTTATTTTTTTGATACTGAGCTCCATGAGCTGTTTGTATATTTTGGAAATTTCAGTTTCCTCATCTTCTGAATGAGCATAACAGTACCTGTCACCTACAGTCACCATGGGCATCGCATGGGAGAACCTGTCTTTCAGTGACTAGCACGTAAGAAGCATTCCATAAATGGAATCTAGACTTTTAAATGGAATCTAGAATTTTGCACCGAGAGAGCCACAAGCTCCTAAGGTACTAATACAAGTGGAATCCTGGGGCCCTGAAGCCCGAATCTCAGAAATAAAGTATTGCGCGCGTGTGTGCGCGCACACACACACACACGCCCCTTCATCTACTAAAATATTATCAAATCTCTGGGTTCCTTAAGGTTTACCTCTTCTTGAGAAGAAAGAACGCAGCTACAGAGGACAGCCCTACTGGACTCTGGCTTCACCATCACCTAGTCATGAAACATTCATCAGAAGAAGCCACAGTTTGTGCTGGGCACTGGGGACTGAGCCGAACAGGCCCCCTCTCCTGTCCCTGAGAATATCGTGGAGCCAGGCACAAGCAGATGACTAAAATGCATTGTTTTAAGTACAACATTGGAAATATCATGAAATGCTATGGAAACCAAAGAAGAGAGTATATTTGTCCTGCCAGCAAGGAAGCAAAGAATTTGAAAAGCTTCACCGAGGCAGGTGCATTGCAACAAGGCTTGAAGGATCCACAGGAAGAGGAGAAAGGACACCCCAGGCGGAAACAAGAGCACAGGCGCGACAAGAGATGGCAAGCCTGGGAGTGAACTGGCTCATACTGTTGTGCGTCCAGACACACATAAGTATGCATGGACAGGAGGGGCAGAGGCTAGTTCAGACACAGGAAGGGCCTGGTAGACTATGGTGAGAAATACCTCAGGATTTCAGGGGAATAAAGACACATTGAACGTTGAAGCAAAGAAGTGACACAATCATACCTGTGTTTTGGACTGCGCGCTGTGGCCACTGTGGAGGTGGGCTGGAGGACCAAGATTAGAAGTAGGAAAACCTTTCAGGAGGCAAGATGGCAAAAGTCTGACCCAGAGTCATTACATGGGGAAGGAGATGCAGGAAAGAAACCAAAAGACATTTCACAAGACTTGCACTCACTGCTTCCTATGTGTTTTATTAGTTCATGTAAGGCAAGGTTCACATAAGGAATTAATCCTCAGAGACCTAAGCATCTGAACTTTAACAAACGGAATCTCCCAGGTTTCACTCAAGTGGGTACAAGGTATAAGCAGCTTGTTTAGTGAAGCTTTCTGAAAGCTTAGTGTAGACCTCCTATTTGGAGTTAGAGATAAGGAGCTCCCACTGTGAGCCTGGCAGTATGACTGTCCTGCCAGGTGCACAGAGTGGAAGGCCCAAGAAAGGGAGTGCCAAGGCAGCTGTCCAGTGGCAAAGCCCTAGGCATCCACATCCTAGCTCCCCTTCCTCCACAGCATGAGCTGAACGGCAGCCAACTCACCAGGGGTACTGTATGTCTGTCCCAAGCAGCCAGTTCCCTCTGCCGACACTTTTACCAGCCTAGCCAAGGGACTCCTGCTGCCCACTCAGCCTCACCTGGCCACAGGGGTGCTCAGTGGCTCACCTGGCACCCCTGCCCTACTCCGGGTCTGGCCAGTCCCACGGAGCAGTAGGAAAACCACTGGATACACAGTAGTGTGACCTTGGGCAAGTCATTTCTCCTGCCCTCAGTTTCCTCATCTGTAAAATGGAAACAGTAGCATCTGCTCTACCCCTAAAGTGGGCTATTGTGAGGATTAAATATAACAATGTATATAAAAATGTTTTCTGATCTGCAAATCAGTAAATGGTCCATTCTTTCTACTTCCAACCCAGCCTCCTAGTTTCAGCTTCTTGTTTGTCACTTTTAGCCAATTCATCAGTCCACCCGTCCATCCCTCCACCACCCTGTTCTATAAACACGTACCGAGAATAGTTTACGCATCAAGCTTTGTGCAGCTGCTGAGATGACTAGGCACATAGTTCCTGATCTCCAGGAGCCACAGAGAAGCCTCTCAGCCAGAGTTTGATGACCAGGGAGGCTCGATGAAGATTTATTTATACTTAAATGATGCGTCAGAAACCAACTCCCTAAATCAAATCCCAGTTCCATCATTTACTGGGTGATCATGGGCAAATCACGTGACTTGTCTGTGCCTCGGCATCTTCTTCTATAAAACAGATAGATAATGGTTGCACCTACTTTAAAGTGTGTTTGTGAAGACTAAAATGAGTAAATATTTATAAAATGCTCAGAACAGTGCTTGGCAACATAATCATTCTATGAGTGTTTTTATTATTGTTGTTGTCATCATTATTATTACTATTATTATTATCAATTCTTAAGCAATCATGAAATGGAAGAGGTGGCAGCTGTCTCTTGGGCAGCAGGACAGACGGTGCCCTCAAGTTCACACTCATCTCAATTGCCCGAGCCCAGCATAGGTTCCTGGCGAGACTAGAGCCCCGGTGGTGGGGGGGGGAGGGCTGCCCCCAGCCCACCAGACACCAGAAGAGCCCTGCCTGGCACTTTACTTGGCCACATTCTGTCTCTGGGAGCAGAACCAGATACGCTCACTGCAACCTGACAATGCATCTGCAAGAAACAGACAGAGACCAGCCCTAACCAGGGCTGCCCTGCAGCCAAGGAGACAGGTTCAGCAGGCTACGTGCTATCCATCCCATCTACATGCTCAGCAAGTTGGCTGATCTCCAAGGAGCCAGACAGACAGACTCAAAGACACCACACCGCTCTGCAGAGTTTCCAGGGGCAGCAGAGGAAGGAACAAGTGCCCCAAAGGTACAGGATAAAAAAGCCTATGAATTCGAATTTGCTCTCAGCCTCCCACCAGCTGGGGACCTTGGGCAAGTTCCCTAACCTCTTAGAATCCATGCGTCTTCATCTATATAATGAGGATAAAAAAAACTTCTCAAAATTAAATCATGTCATAGCACAAGGTCCAGCACATCAGAGAACATTCCAAAATGTAAGAGGAAATGGAATCTGTACTGAATCTGGTATGAATATCAGCCCTTGTCTGTTAACCTGCCAATTCAAAACACAGAAGCCTGACAACGACTCTCTCAGCAACACATCTTCCATGCGCTTCCCTTCTCCCGCGTGAGAGCTGGGTCCCTGCACGTGGCATGACAGGGATGACTGGTGTGCAGAGGGACAAGGGCAAGGGCATCCCCTTGGCGAATTCTCAGCTAACAAGCTTGGCGTGCCAAGCACACCCTGTGCCAGCCAAGGGAATTCAAGACTTTGGGGTCCCTGAGGAATCGTCATGTTTAAAAAAAAAAAAATAGCCAGGCCAGTGAGTGCAAGTGACTCAACTGAGGGACTTGCTCACACACAGAAGCTCCAGGAAACCCCGCAGGCAAGGCAGTCAACTTCCTGAAACCTTATTCTGGCCAAGCTTGCAGGCTTCTGTGATTTTTTTTACTGAAGCCAAAGAATATCCTTCGTCATAACCTCAAAGAATTCTTCAAAAGGATGAGCTCCTTCCTGGGGCAGCTCTTGCTCTCAAAAGGCCTGCTAGACCCAAGTCAGTGACCTTCCCGGAGCCTCAGTCTTCTCACCTGTGAATTGGAAACAACTGGATCTACCTCTCAGAACAACTATGGGATTGAAGGAGCTGACATATTCGTCATGCCCAGCAGGGAGGTCCTCAGCAGGTCCCCTATCTCACTCCACGGTTTGGACCTCGATGGATCATCGCACATGGTAGGCAATCAGCAAAAGTTTATGAAAAAGAAAAGACATTTTTACAGTCCTGATTTTTAAACATTTCATATGGTGTGTGTTTCCCAACTCCCCAGACTCAGAGAGGTCGCCAGCATTTTTATCCTGCCGAAAAGAAGTTTGGATAAACTGCTGTCCCATACTCTAAACAAGGAGGATGACAGGGCCAAGGCTGGTGAGGGGCAGTAGCGAGACCCCAGCTGGAGAATTTCCCTCTCCTGCCTTTTTCTTCCTTCTCCTCTCTGCCTTCATCAGCGCATCCTTAAATTCCCCCCGTGCACTGGCACAGGTAGGCATGACTGGACAAGTGCCCCAAAAGTACAGCACAAATGCCTCATGTTCGTGGGCCCGGGACAAGTCTCTGCTCCAGACAGGATACTGCCTTGGAATCAGGACAAGTGCATCCAATTTGGGCTCCGCCTCTCAGCAGCAGGGGGACCTTGGGCAAGTTCTCAAACCTCTACGTGTCCTCGTAGGGAGGATGAGGTATTCCTGGGACTTGAATCTTGATCTGACTTAAAATCTCACAGTTTCCTCACTACACTGGGCTTAAGTTTTAAAAAGCAAAATAAACAAACAAACAAGCAGAAACACTGCTCTTCAGGAAGGATTTTACTTATTCTCTCATCCACTCCCAGAGAAACGCCTTGAGCAAATATCATCACATTTCCACCCTGTGATATCGCGCTACGGTAGCCAAAGTGGACCCAATTAATCTAAAGATAGAGAACACTGTCAACAGAGGCCACCTGTCACCCCAACTCGCTCCTCCAGCCTTCAAACAGAGGATGAGTCGATGTATTCTGCAGGCTGACTTCTCAACACTTCCGCTCCACACATCTGTCAGAGTCACTGCATAAACAAACCCTTAGCGTGTCCTTTCTTTCACCCAGTCATGGACGGGCGCCCAGAAATTCTCTGTCCCACCTAAACATTGGGCTGTTCCCCAAGAACTGTGGTCAAACCCCAAGGACTGGGCCTAAGCAGTCTCCTGAGAGATGCTACGTGGATCTTCCTGTGTCCAGGCTCACTGACGAGGGTCACCTCTCCAGAGGAGACTTCAGTGATTAGGACTTTGGCTTCAAGTTTCTGACCCCAAGCAGGAAGTCTGTGAATATTAGAGTCAAGGTTGGGGAGGGAGGCAATGACGGGAAGGGCCGTAACTGAATTTAACACCGTCCAACCGAAAGTAAGTGAACTAACCAGTCAGCAGTGGAGAGGTAGGCAAGCCTGGCTCCACCCCTCATTAGCTACATGACCTTGGAAAAGCCATGCGATTTTCTGGGCCTCAGTGTTCCCATGTGCAAAATGGGGATGCGTAATTACCTCTACTTTTCAGGACTGCTGTAAGCATTATGGGTCGACGTATCAGTAAAATACGTGGCACAGAGAAGGTCCCGATGAAACAGGAGTCACTTTTCTCTCAAATTCCACCCACCCCAATTCTTTGTTTCATGGGCAGAGTGGTCAGCTCGTGGAGGGAAACCCTCCATGGGTTCTCTCTGGGGAGAGATCTCATCTTCCTCACCCCTGGGGGAGTGAGAGGACCCAGAAAGTTCCCATCTCTGCGTGGTGAGTTCACTTCTCGCCTCTAGGATCAGAAGCCAGAATTTAAGTCAACTGTGATTTTTATACTGAATCTACCAGGAAGTGTCTAGTCATGTGACAGGAAAACAATGGGAATCAAAAGAGCTACACAGACATTTTGGTGGGTGTAAGTCATTCAGGACTTTGAAACCATTCATTCCCTCCACATCAGTTCAATATCACTACTTTGTAGAGTTTCCTTTCAACATGCCACCAGTCTTAAAGTATTGTCCTTAGTGGAAAAAAAAATCCCTGATGGACTAAAATTATCCTGAGACTTCCTTTCTGAACACCAAAATATTTATAAACTTGTGTGCTGACCCCAAAACAGAAGGTTCACCCCTGGGGCTGCTCTGAGATTTTCAGATGTGACACCTAGTGGCTGGTGAGAAAACAGCTTCTAAAGACCAGGCAGAACTGCCCCTGATTTGCCCGTATTGATGGGAATATTTTTAAAATTTGAAATTGGAGTACGTATACATAGGAAATAAAAAGTTACGTGTCAAGATATTTTTTGACATTCATTTGTTTTTTTCTGTGGTTCCCACCTCCAGCTCACACCCAATTCCAAGCAAGTAACTAGGTGGCTAAGTCTGTGGTCCCATCTTGTCTTTTGTAAAATCCTGAACTCACTGATAACATTATGCTGATGGGTGAGTAGCTAGTCTGGGAGGATGGCACAGAGGGTGCTGTGTAACTTTGAAGGTTCTGAAGAAGGAAAGGCAGACAATCCAGACTGGGGATGGGGTCCCATGGGGAGCAGGGGCCCACACCCTGCCATGTGGCAGTGCACCAGGGTGGTAGTGGAAGGACCTCACAGGGGTGACCGCAAGAGGCCCCCAGCATGGCAGCACCCCTGGCACACAGGTGCCCAGACTGGCCAAAGACTCCCTGTGTATTGAACATGGTGGAGAATCAGCCAGCCAAGCCACCACCCAGGGTGGGACCTGCAGGGAACCAGGCAACTCCACGGGCCCCAGTGTGGAACTCCATGGTCCCCAGTGAGGACCAGTGACACTCTCATTCCTAGGACCTAGGAAGGTGAGTCCCCGTAATGACTCTTTGAACTTCCTGCCAACCAACTGGGATAGGAGATTGGAATAAAGCTTTAAATGATCTTTAGAAAGATAGTATGTCTTGCACACCTAGGTGTGCAGGTGAAAATGTCTACCCAAAGGCTCTCCTTGCCCCTTACGGCCTCGATTCCCTCTTTCTGTCCTGGATCCTCTAGTCCTCAGTCACAAACACCATTTCATTCAAGACTCTGCAAAATTATGATTGTTGATTTTACCACCTCTGAGTCGTGATTAAAGAACTAAGATGTCAAGTGGGATTCCTCCCGCAGAGTCCAGCTCCCACCTTTCAATCAGGCATGGTTGGGAGGATATCAGAATCACCTTGACAGTTTTCCTTATGCACACCTGTTCATCTCCACCACGCCAACATCCTTTGTGCTCCAGGTCTCTGGGGGCAGGGAAGGTGAGAAAAGCATGATGAATTATTTTTAACTGTTGAGAAATTTTGCAAAAAGTTGCCCAAAAAATGGTACAAGGAACACCCATAAACACTTCACCCAGATTCACCTATTATTAACATTTTACCTCACTTGCTTTCCTTTCTCTCTCTCTCCGTCTCTCTCTCTCTCTCTCAGCCGCCCCTTCTCCTCTCTCCCCTCTCCATACGTATATGTTCATTCATATGTAATGTGTATATATGGGTGTGGGTGTAGCTGTGGATATATATATAAATTTATTTTTCTGAACCATTTTGGAGTCAGTTACATACATTATGGCCTTTTACTCCTAAAGGCTTATGGGTATATTTCCTAACAATAGGAATAACCACAATACAGTTTTCACCTTCATAAATTTACACTGACAGTGCTTTTATCTAAGTGACCATCCATATTCCAATTTTTTCAGCTGACCTGATAACATCCTTTATGGCCTTTCCCATACACAAAAGGATCCAGTTTAGGGTCAGGCATTGCATTTAACTGTCATGCCTCCTTAGCCTTCTCCAATCTGGAACATTTCCAATAGCCTTTGCTTATCTTTTTATGACATTGACATTTTTGAAGACTACAGCTCCACCCATACCACTTGGCTATTTTGGTTTTTTTTTAATTTAATTTGATTTGATTTTTGTAGTACAGCAGGTTCTTATTAGTAATCTATTTTATACATATTAGTGCATACACATCAATCCCAATCTCCCAATTCATCCCAAAACCACCCACCACCCCGTTTTCCCCTTTGTTATCCAGATGTTTGTTCTCTACATCTGCCTCTATTTCTGCCTTGCAAACCGGTTCATCTGTATCATTTTTCTAGATTCCACATATATGCACTAATATACGATATTTGTCTTTCTCTTTCTGACTTCCTTCACTCTGTATGACAGTCTCTAGGTCCATCCACTTCTCTACAAATGACCCAATTTCGTTCTTTTTTATGGCAGAGTAATATTCCATTGTATATATGTGCCACATCTTCTTTATCCATTCGTCTGTCAGTAGGCATTTAGGTTGCTTCCATGACCTGGCTATTGTAAACAGAGCTGCAATGAACATTGGGCTGCATGT
This sequence comes from Stenella coeruleoalba, assembly GCF_951394435.1. NCBI lineage: Eukaryota > Metazoa > Chordata > Mammalia > Artiodactyla > Delphinidae > Stenella > Stenella coeruleoalba. The sequence goes on from NC_137155.1 coordinate 61,097,362, forward strand.
GTCTTTTTGAATTATGGTTTTCTCTGGGTATATGCCCAGTAGTGGGATTGCTGAGTCATACGGTAATTCTATTTTTAGTTTTCTAAGGAACTTCCATACAGTTCTTCATAGTGACTGTATCAATTTATATTCCCACAAACAGTGCAAGAGGGTTCCCTTTTCTCCACACCCTCTCCAGCATTTGTTGTGTGTAGATTTTCTGATGATGCCCATTCTAACTGGTGTGAGGTGATACCTCACTGTAGTTTTGATTTGCATTTCTCTAATAATTAGTGATGTTGAGCAGCTTTTCATGTGCCCCTTGGCCATCTGTATGTCTTCTTTGGAGAAATATCTATTTAGGTCTTCTGCCCATTTTTTGATTAGGTTGTTTGTTTTCTTGATATTGAGCTGCATGAGCTGTTTATATATTTTGGAGATCAATCCTTTGTCCATTGATTTGTTTGCAAATATTTTCTCCCATTCTGAGGGCTGTCTTTTTGTCTTGTTTATAATTTCCTTTACTGTGCAAAACCCTTTAAGTTTCATTAGGTCCCATTTATTTATTTTTGTTTTTATTTCCATTACTCTAGGATGTGGGTCAAAAAAGATCTTGCTGTGACTTATGTCAAAGAGTGTTCTTCCTATGCTTTCCTCTAAGAGTTTTATAGCGTCTGGCCCTACATTTAGGTCTTTAATCCATTTTGAGTTTATTTTTGTGTATAGTGTTAGGGATTCTTTTACATGTAGCTGACCAGTTTTCCCAGCACCACTTATTGAAGAGACTGTCTTTTCTCCATTGTATATTCTTGCCTCCTTTGTCAAAGATAGGTGACCATATGTGTGTGGGTTTATCTCTGGGCTTTCTATCCTGTTCCATTGATCTATATTTCTGTTTTTGTGCCAGTACCATATTTTCTTGATTACTGTAGCTTTGTAGTATAGTCTGAAGTCAGGGAGTCTGATTCCTCCAGCTCCGTTTTTTTCCCTCAAGATTGCTTTGGCTATTCAGGGTCTTTCGTGTCTCCATACAAATTTTAAGATTTTTTGTTCTAGTTCTGTAAAAAAATGCCATTGGTAATTTGATAGGGATTGCATTGAATCTGTAGATTGCTTTGAGTAGTATAGTCATTTTCACAATATTGATTCTTCCAAGAACAGGGTATATCTCTCCATCTGTTTGTGTCATCTTTGATTTCTTTAATCAGTGTCTTATAGTTTTCTGAGTACAGGTTTTTTACCTCCTCAGGTAGGTTTATTCCTAGGTATTTTATTCTTTTTGTTGCAGTGGTGAATGGGATTGTTTCCTTAAATTCTCTTTCTGATCTTTCATTGTTAGTGTATAGAAATGCAAGAGATTTCTGTGCATTAATTTTGTATCCTGCAACTTTACCAAATTCATTGATTAGCTCTAGTAGTTTTCTGGTGGCATCTTTAGGATTCTCTATGTATAGTATCATGTCATCTGCAAACATGACAGTTTTACTCTTCTTTTCTAATTTGGATTCCTTTTATTTTTTTTTCTTCTCTGATTGCCGTGGCTAGGAATTCCAAAAGTATGTTGAATAATAGTGGCGAGAGTGGACATCCTTGTCTTGTTCCTGATGTTAGAGGAAATGCTTTCAGTTTCTCACCATTGAGAATGAGGTTTGCTGTGGGTTTGCCGTATATGGCCTTTATTATGTTGAGGTAGGTTCCCTCTATGCCCACTTTCTGGAGAGTTTTTATCATAAATGGGTGTTGAATTTTGTCAAAAGCTTTTTCTGCATCTATTGAGATGATCATATAGTTTTTAGTCTTCAATTTGTTAATATGGTGTATCACACTGATTTGCATACATTGAAGAATGCTTGCATCCCTAGGATAAATCCCACTTGATCATGGTGTATGATCCTTTTAATGTGTTGTTGAGTTTGCTAGTATTTTGTTGAGGATTTCTGCATCTATATTCATCAGTGATACTGGTCTGTAAATTTCTTTTTTTGTAGTATGTTTGTCTGGTTTTGGTATCAGGGTGATGGTGGCCTCATAGAATGAGTTTGGGAGTGTTCCTTCCTCTGCAATTTTTTGGAAGAGTTTGAGACAGATGGGTGTTAGCTCTTCTCTAAATGCTTGACAGAATTCACCTGTAAAGCCATCTGGTCCTGGACTTCTGTTTGTTGGAAGATTTTTCAATTTCATTACTTGTAATTGGTCTGTTCATATTTTCTATTTCTTCCTGGTTCAGTCTTGGAAGGTTATACCTTTCTAAGAATTTGTACATTTCTTCCAGGTTGTCCATTTTATTGGCATAGAGTTGCTTGTAGTACTCTCTTAGGATGCTTTGTATTTCTGCAGTGTCCATTGTAACTTCTCCTTTTTCATTTCTAATTTTATTGATTTGAGTCCTCTCCCTCTTTTTCTTGATGAGTCTGGATAAAGGTTTATCCATTTTGTTTATCTTCTCAAAGAACCAGCTTTTAGTTTTATTGATCTTTGCTATTGTTTTCTTTGTTCCTATTTCATTTATTTCTGCTCTGATCTTTACGATTTCTTTCCTTCCACTAACTCTGGGTTTTGTCTGTTCTTCTTTTTCTGGTTCCTTTAGGTGTAATGTTAGCTTGTTTATTTGAGATTTTTCTTGTTTCTTCAGGTAGGCTTGTATTGCTAAAAGCTTCCCTCTTAGAACTGCTTTTGCTGCATCCCATAGGTTTTGGATTGTCATGTTTTCATTGTCATTTGTCTCTAGGCATTTTTTTTTATTTTCTCATTGATTTCTTCAGTGATCTCTTGGTTATTTAGTAACGTATTGTTTAGCCTCCATGTGTTTGTGTGTTTTATGCTTTTTTCCCTGTTATTGATGTCTAATCTCATAGCGTTGTTGTCAGAAAAGATGCCTGATATGATTTCAATTTTCTTAAATTTACCGAGGCTTGATCTGTGACCCCAGATGTGATCTATCCCGGAGAATGTTCTGTGTGCACTTGAGAAGAAAGTGTAATCTGCTGTTTTCAGATGAAATGTTCTACAAATATCAATTAAATCTATCTGGTCTATTGTGTCATTTAGAGCTTGTGTTTCCTTATTAATTTTCTGTCTGACTGATCTGTCCACTGGTGTAAGTGAGGTGTTAAAGTCCCCCACTATTATTGTGTTACTGTAGATTTCCTCTTTTATAGCTGTTAGTAGTTGCCTTATGTATTGAGGTGCTCCTAGGTTGGGTGCATATATATTTATAATTGTTATATCTTCTTCTTGGATTGATCCCTTGATCATTAGGTAGTGTTCTTCCTTGTCTCTTGTAACATTCTTTATTTTAAAGTCTATTTTATCTGATATGAGTATTGCTACTCCAGCTTTCTTTTGATTTCCATTTGCATGGAATACCTTTTTCCATCCCCTCACTTTCAGTCTGTATATATCCCTAGGTTTGAAGTGGGTCTCCTGTAGACAGCATATATATTGGTCTTGTTTTTGTATCCATTCAGTGAACCTGTGTCTTTTGGTTGGAGCATTTAATCCATTCACATTTAAGGTAATTATCGATATGTATGTTCTTATTAACATTTTCTTAATTGTTTTGGGTTTGTTTTTGTAGGTCCTTTTCTTCTCTTGTGTTTCCCACTTAGAGAAGTTCCTATAGCATTTGTTGTAGAGCTGGTTTGGTGCTGCTGAATTCTCTTAGCTTTTGCTTGTCTGTAAAGCTTCTGATTTCTCTGTCGAATCTGAATGAGATCCTTGCCTGGTAGAGTAATCTTGGTTGTAGGTTCTTCCCTTTCAACACTTTAAATATGTAGTGCCACTCCCTTCTGGCTTGTAGAGTTTCTGCTGAGAAATCAACTGTTAACCTTATGCAAATTCCCTTGTATGCTATTTGTCATTTTTCCCTTGCTGCTTTTAAGAATTTTTCTTTGCCTTTAATTTTTGTCAACTTGATTACTATATGTCTCGGTGTATTTTTCCCTGTGTCTATCCTGCCTGGGACTCTTTGCGCTTCCTGGACTTTGGTGGCTATTTCCTTTCCCATGTTAGGAAAGTTTTCGACTATAATTTCTTCAAATATTTTCTCGGGTCCTTTCTCTCTCTCTTCTCCTTCTGGGACCCCTATAATGCAAACGTTGGTATGCTTAATGTTGTCCCAGAGGTCTCTTAGGCTGTCTTCATTTCTTTGCATTCTTCTTTCTTTATTCTGTTCTTTACGGGGGCAGTGAATTCCATCATTCTGTCTTCCGGGTCACTTATCCGTTCTTCTGCCTCAGTTATTCTGCTATTGATTCCTTCTAGTGTATTTTTCATTTCAGTTATTATATTGTTCATCTCTGTTTATTTGTTCTTTATTCTTCTAGGCGTTTGTTCTTTAATTCTTCTAGGTCTTTGTTAAACATTTCTTGCATCTTCTCGATCTTTGCATCCATTCTTTTTCTGAGGTCCAGGATCATCTTCACTATCATTATTCTGAATTCTTTTTCTGGAAAGTTGCCTATCTCCACTTCATTTAGTTGTTTTTCTGGGGTTTTGTCTCGTTCCTTCATCTGGTACCTAGTCCTCTGCCTTTTCATCTTGTCTATCTTTCTGTGAATGTGGTTTTCATTCCACAGGCTGCAGGATTGTAGTTCTTGCTTCTGCTGTCTGCCCTCTGGTGGATTAGGCTATCTAAGAGGCTTGTGCAAGCTTTCTGATGGGAGGGACTGGTGGTGGTAGAGCTGGGTGTTGCTCTGGTAGGCAGAGCTCAGTAAAACTTTAATCCGCTTGTCTGCTGATGGGTGGGGCTGAGTTCCCTCCCTGTTGTTTGTTTGGCCTGAGGCAACCCAGCATTGGAGGCTACAGGCTCTTTGGTGGGACTAATGGTGGACTCCAGGAGGGCTCATGCCAAGGAGTACTTCCCAGAACTTCTGCTGCCAGTGTCCTTGTCCCCGCGGTGAGCCACAGCCACCCCCCGCCTCTGCAGGAGACCCTCCAACACTAGCAGGTAAGTCTGGTTCAGTCTCCTATCAGGTCACTGCTCCTTCCCCATGGGTCCTGATGCACACACTACTTTGTGTGTGCCCTCAAAGAGTGGGGTCTCTGTTTCCCCCAGTCCTGTCAAAGTCCTGCAATCATATCCCACTAGCCTTCAAAGTCTGATTCTCTAGGAATTCCTCCTCCCATTGCCAGACACCCAGGTTTGGAAGCCTGATGTGGGGCTCAGAACCTTCACTCCAGTGGGTGGACTTCTGTAGTATAATTGTTCTCCAATTTGTGAGTCACCCACCCAGCGGTTATGGGATTTGATTTTATTGTGATTGTGCCTCTCCTACTGTCTCATTGCAGCTTCTCCTTTGTCTTTGGATGTGGGGTATCTTTTTTGGTGAGTTCCAGTGTCTTCCTGTTGATGACTGTTCAGCAGTTAGTTGTGATTCCGGTGCTCTCAGAAGAGGGAGTGAACGCATGTCCTTCTAGTCCACCATCTTGAACCAACCTCCTTGTTCTTTATTATAAGAGAATGTTCCTGATTTTGCGTGTCTGAAGTTTCCTTGTGATTAGATTGAGGTTTGCATTCTCAGCCAGAACACTGCACAGACATTTCCCTCTATGTGTCTCACAGTCAGAGGCACGTCATGTCCATCTATCCTTCATAAGTCATTTTAATTTTGAACACTTGATCAAGGGGGACGTCAGATTTTTTTCTCAATATCCCTACTGTTTTATTTCTTCCCCTGCAAGATGCTTTAGGACCATGCAACTATCCTTCATCAAAACCCCACCCAATCCCCTAGATTTAGTATATATCCATTGATGATTCTTGCCTGATCTAATCTTTACTATGTTTGCAAAATTATAATTAAATGTTCCCACTTCCCACAGAGAGGTCTCTAGGGTACCACTATACTCCAAACAATTGAGAACCACTAGGTAGAGAACTCCAAAAACACTGGCAAGTGTTGAAGATTTAATGTGCAAACTACAGGGGTCATAAAACATAACGTTTGAAGGAACGGAAGCCAATATTTATCAAGCACCTACTATTTTCAAGCCCTTTATATACATTATCTCAATGACCCTATGAGGTAGGTGTTTTTATTTTTTTCACTAATTCACACTCAGGCTCAGAGGGATTAGCTAACATGCCCAGAGTCAAGCAACAACCAAGTGACTGCAGTGAGATTTTAATGTAGGTCCACCTGACTCAAAAGCCTGTGCCTGGGCTTCCCTGGTGGTGCAGTGGTTGAGAGTCCGCCTGCCGACGCAGGGGACACGGGTTCATGCCCCGGTCCGGGAAGATCCCGCATGCCGCGGAGTGGCTGGGCCCGTGGGCCATGGCCGCTGAGCCTGCGCGTCCGGAGCCTGTGCTCCACAACGGGAGAGGCCACAACAGTGAGAGGCCCGCGTACGGCAAAAAAAAAAAAAAAAAAAAAAAAGCCTGTGCCTTTGACACACTACTACTTTCACGGCTAGTTTCTGATTCCCTCCAAAATGGATCCAAGCTGTTAGGTCTCATCACACTGTGTCCACTGGGGTTGGAGACCTCAGGCAGGAACACCCCATGCCACCCAGGACTCTGGCTGGGTGCATCCCACGTACAATGCTCAAGGAATGGCCAATAAAGTCCACCAGGAAGGGACTTCCCTGGTGGCGCAGTGGTTGAGAATCTGTCTGCCAATGCAGGGGACACGAGTTCGATCCCTAGGCCAGGAAGATCCCACATGCCACAAAGCAATTAAGCCCATGTGCCACAACTACTGAGCCTGCACTCTACAGCCCACGAGCCACAACTCAGCCACAACTACAGCTACTGAAGCCCGTGCGCCTAGAGCCTGTGCTTTACAACAAGAGAAGCCACCGCAGTAAGAAGCCCGTGCACCACAACGAAGAGTAGCCCCCACTTGCCGCAACTAGCGAAAGCCCATGTGCAGCAACAAAGACCCAATGCAGCCAAAGGTAAATAAATAAAATAAAATAAATTTTTTTTTTTAAAAAGTCCACCAGGAATTATTCAAATGGATCCACTGGATTCAGTGCTCACATTGATCCTATCCTTTTTCCTGTCTGTCCTAACGTTGATGAAACAGAGTGTTCCACACCCCACATTCTCTAGGCCTATCATGGAGCTAGAAAACAACCAACCATCCAGCACTAACAAAGGCCCTGCCGAGAAGCCTTCTGAACTTCTCCCTCCCTTTTCAAGCAGGCTTTTCCAAAATGCCCAAACAGATGCTTTTTTGTTCCTCCAGTTCATACTACAATGCCCCCTATTGTTCTTTAATCCAAATTACATTTCCCTTTGGAATCCAGGCTGACTTTGCCAAGAAACGGGCAATAGTCCAGTTTGTGATAAAACTCATTCAGATATATAAAATTAAGAATAGTCATAAACATTGGACACCTGAACTAATATAATGCTGTCAATTATACCTCAATAAAAAAATCTTTTAATAAAAAATGTTTTTTAAAAAAGAGTATTAATGGGTTTAAGCAGTTAACAAAAAAGAATAGCTGGACCACTCAGAGAAGGTAAGATTAGCAAGAAAGAAGAGAGAAGGAAATTCATTTCACCAGCGCTGAGCTGTCTCACTACCCTTTAGCCCGATAATTACACTGCTACTAACAGCTAATGAGCAAATCTAGGCAGGGCACACACTCAAGCCCTCTCACTTGATGAGGTTTGATGAAGCTCCTCAGCTCTAGGGGTGGTCACCTGATTTAAGCCTAGCCAATCAGGGCATCCTCATGAGAAACACAGATAAGAAAGAGGCTGTAGAGATGGAGAGAAGGGTGGATTTGAGAATATGTAAGAGAGAAAATCTCCAGGAGAGGAATCAAGGATGAACACCAACTTTCTGATTAAGGTAGAGGTAGGGTGAGCAAGTGGCCCCATTAGCAGAAGCAGAAGAGAGACTTGGAAAAGAACAAATTAACAATTCAAGAAACCATTTTGGAGAACCTGCCATGTGCAGGCAGTGCTCCTTACACTGGAACCCAGGTGAGAACAAGACAGACAAAATCCCTATCCTTTTAGAGCTTACATTCCAATAGATGGGTGAGGGAGAGGAGTAGCAACAAAAGCAAGTTTGGCAAATAAAAAGAATTCGGAAGGCTGTGAAGGAATTAAAATCCATGATGTGACAGATAAGGTCGGGCGGCCAGGGGTGAGGGGTGGCCTTCTTTCTTCTTTAGAATAGAAAGGTCAGAGCAGGCCTTTCTGAGGAGACGGCATTTGAGCAGAGACCTGAATGAGGAGATGAGCTGGCCCTGAGGATGAACACTCAAGGCAGAGGGAACCACGAGCGCAAAGGCCCTGGGGTGTGAATGAGTGTGTTAGCTCAATCCTCAGTGCAAAAGGGGATTAAACAGGAAAGAATATCATGAGATGAGATGCCTGTGAGTAAAGAGAGGGAAGGAGCTGGAGAGGCTGGAAGAGCCCACTGACTGTGCAATGCAAGAGCTTGACCCCAGGGGAGGAGGGTGGAAGAGAAGGCTGGGTGGAGGTATCCTAGACCACCAAGCAGTCTAAAGGAGGCCTGGCAGGGCAGTACCGGAGCCAGAGTCAGCAGTCAGAGGAGTCCCTGGCTCAGCTCAGGGAACGTGTCTGCCTCGGTCTCCCTGCAGCTCAGTCACTGGCTGGGAGAGGCCCTGGGAGGCACATCCTCAGCACCAATGCCACTAAACACTGCAGAGAGACCCTCGGTCAGTTACTCTCCTTAGTTACAGATCCAGTGAGGAGGAAATCCCCTGTGAGCAAGGTCTAGTGTGGAGATGGGGTCAGAAAGCAATGCACAGGCCAGACCACAGGCTGGGGTTAGGGGACTTCATCTAAGGGTAGAGGGAGAATGGGAGTGTGTTCAGTTTGGGGCAAGTTGAGCGGGATGCGTCTAGGGGACACGAGGGTGGAGATGTCCAGTGGGTGGGGGGAGCAGGGGTCAGGAGTTTGAGAGAGATCTCGGGGCTGGGGAAGGAGCTCTGGGAATCTCTGGCACAACCTTGAAGTGGATGGGAACCCTCAGAGTGTGTATTGCGAAAAGAGGCTGGGCTGAGACCCAAACCCAGGGCAGCTCCATGTAAGGAACAGGTCGAGAAACAGGAGCCAGGTGGAAGGGGGGCATCCATCAAGCCCTGGAGGCAGGGAAGCTTCTGGGAGGAGAGGGAGCCAAAGGGCCTTTTCCCCTCAGACTGCAGAAAAATCCCTCTCTCTCTCTGTCTCTCTGTCACTGTCTCTCTCCCACTAACATCCCAGCAAATGACACCCTCAACCACCCGAAGTGGAGTCTCTTCTCACACCCTTGGCAGGGAAGGGATATGATGTCACAGTGGAGGAAATCCCCTCCAAAATCACTTCTTTTTTTCCTGGTCACCGTCTCCTTTCTCTACCCAGCAGGGGCCACCCACAAACAGCAATTACAATACCTCCTCTACCGGAGCACTCGGCACTTTACATTCATTATTATTTTTAATCGTCACAGCACTCCTAGGAATTAGGGATTATTCTCCCCACTTTACAGAAGTGGAAACAGGCTCAGAGAGGCTTAGTGAGGACAACTGTCCTAAGAGTGATACCATGTGCCCGTCAGTAAAGAAAGAGGCTGGCAGTGCTCCGGGGACGCGGCAAGCGCACCAGATATGGTCACAGGGAGGTGGGGAAGCAGCAGGCTCCTGCAGGGCTGCCAACCCAGCCACACGGGCTGAGCCAGACGCGGAGCCCCAGCTGTGGTTGTTCTTTCCTAGACCTCGGCTTGAGGTGCTGAGGGTAAGACCTGATGTCAGGAATTTAAATTCAGTTCGGTCTCGACGTTTCTGAAGGATTCATCCCTACATTTTCCCAAAAGGCTTAGGAGGCTGCCTTGCTGAGCACAGATTGGGTCAGAGGCGGTGGGGGCGGGGGGCGTTGTTGGGGTGGGCGGGAAGTGGAGACAGACCTGGGTTTCAACTCTAGCCCCACCGAATACTGACCCCATGGCTATGGGCCAATCACCAACGGCTCCAGCCCCCCCCCCCCCCCCCCCCCGTTCCTTTACTAGAAAAATGAGACTAATGATACCTCTCCTTTTGGAATGATGGAAGGATTGAATAACAATATATAAAGCATAGCACTTGGAGGAGACAGGAAATGCTACAGTTAAAAAAAAAAAAGTAGAGGCTCTATATTTATTTCTACCTTGCCTTGTTCTAAAGACAGTTAAGGCAGCTGGCACATGATAAATATTTGACTGAGTAAATGTGAAAGAGAGACTAATGAGCCTGCTCTCCCACAGAGAGACTCAAGGAGAAAATGAGGAAAAATTGCCTACAGTGAAATTCGTTAGGTTGTTTTTAATATCTATGATTTGAATTCCAGCCTTTCACTGGGAAGGGGAGAGATAGTCTAGTGTTTAAATGCACTTAGGATAATAGGTAACATTTCAAATAACATGCAGCTTTTCACTAATTAATAGCATTTAACTAAACCTCTTGTCCCCCATCCTCAAACTCATGCACATGAAAGGATTCCTGGATGCTGGTCAGGGAGGGGGCAAGAGAGGAAACAGAACCAGCTAGGACCCCTGATGATGAATTATTACTTATCTTGACTTGGCGAGAACCTCTCAAATCTTGTGAATTCTTTCCCCATGAGGCCTCGAAGAGTCAGTGAGTTATAAAACACAAGTTGCCAGAAAGTGCCGAACTCACGTTGTCATGACAGCTGTGACAATGCAGTATATAGAGACCTCCTGAAAAACGCCTGCTAAAGATGTGTTCATCACAGTGTTGTTTATAGTTAAAAGACTGGAATGTTCCACAAGGAAGACTGCATTCAACCAATGCTCCTCATGCATTAACGTGACACGAATCACCCGGGAGTCGTTTCCAGGCCAGCAGGCCTGGCTGTAGCAAGATTCCGCATTTCTAACAAGCTTCCTGATGAGACAACACTGCTGACCCACAAACCACACTTTGAGTAGCAAGGCCTTGCTTACACAACAACCAATGTATACAGAAATAATGTGCCCCTGTCAAAAATGATGATGTGGATATACATATATTCATACAGACAGGCGTTTAGGATATATTTTTAGGCGATAATAGGAGGTCATCCGATTAAAAAGGTTTAAAAGCAAAGCATAAACAGTATATACATAACAATTCTATTTTATATGCAAATTTTGCATGTAAAAAATCTAAAATAATACACTACAAAATCTAACAGTATTTATCTCCAGGTGGTGGACTTTAGAGTGATTTTAATTAATTCTTTCTTCTGTTTGTGCAGCTGTATTTTCTAACGTTTTTGCTTTTTACAATAATCAAGTAGCATTTGAGTTGAAAGAGAGAGAGAGGAAGAGAGGGAGGAAAGGAGGAAGAAAAGAGTGGGGGAGAGAGAGGAAGAAAGAAATCTGCAAAAGGTTCTGAGGCCAAGGAGAAGGCTTTCTCACTGGATTAATAGGCAAGAATATATCTACAAGCAGAGTCAAGAAAGGAAAGAGATGAAAGACTTCTCGGGAAGTCAGGCTGATTTCAAATGTGCCCACGCTGCCCATCAAGGTCCCCCAAAAGGCCTTTAGAAAATGAAATTGGTCTCCAGGGGCCTGACCTGAGGAAAGAGCTTTATAGGTGAAAACTCAAAACTCCACAAATAAGGAGCTGGTTAGGAACAGCGGCCAAGGTGCCACCTGGCCTCAAGAATTGAGGCACCCCTAGCCTGGATGCCGTGACCCTCAAGATCCTAGTCAACAGTCTTCTGGCACACGGGCTGCACGGTGCAGGGGCATGGGCTTTGGAGTGGCTGGGACCCAGATTCAGATCCAGCTTTGCCATTTGGCAGAAGTCCTTTAACTGCTCTCTACATCTCCATTTCCTCACATGCAAAATAGAGGTACAAACAGGGCTCGGATGAATTGTGCAATGAGATGACCTTTGAGAAGTCCCCTCCGCAATGCCGGCCCTCTGGACAACCTAATCAACTTCAGTCAGTGCCCATGGAAGGAATTTTTTTTTTAACTTTTTATTTTATATTGGAGTATAAGTGATGTTGTGATAGTTTCAGATGCACAGCAAAGCAACAACCATATATATACACGTATCCATTCTCCCCCAGACTCCCCTCCCATCCAGGCTGCCACATAACATTGAGCAGAGCTCCCTGTGCTATACAGTAGGTCCTTGTTGGTTATCCTTTTTAAATATAGCAGTGTGTACATGTCAATCCCAAACTCCATAACTATCCCTTCCCTCCACCCTTCCCCCTACCCCCGCCCCGGTAACCATAAGTTCATTCTCTAAGTCTTTGAGTCCATTTCTGTTTGGTAAATACGTTCATTTGTATCATTTCTTTTTAGATTCCGCATGTAAGCAATATCATACAATATTTCTCTTTCTCTGTTTGACTTACTTCACTCAGTATGACAATCTCTGCGTCCATCCATGTTGCTGCAAATGGCATTATTTCATTCTTTTTTATGGCTGAGTATTATTCCATTGTATATATATACCACATCTTCTTTATCCCCTCCCCTGTCGATGGACATTTAGGTTGCTTCCATGTCTTGGCTACCGTAAACAGTGCTGCAATGATCACTGGGGTGCATGTATCCTTTTGGATTTTTTTAACCTAAGTACATATTGTTGTGCTAAACCGGGTAAACATCCCTTCCTTTGAATGAGTGTGTAGGAGGATAGAATGCTATGATATTCTAGAATAAACAATAAGAGGTACCATTTTTTAAAGAAATATTTGTAAGATAAAAAGTTTAAAAATAAGAATTTTTTCTACAAACAATAAACGCTGGAGAGGGTGTGGAGAAAAGGGAGCCCTCTTGCACTGTTGGTGGGAATGTAAATTGATACAGCCACTATGGAGAACAGTATGGAGGTTCCTTAAAAAACTAAAAATAGAACTACCATATGACCCAGCAATCCCACTACTGGGCATATACCCTGAGAAAACCATAATTCAAAAAGAGTCATGTACCACAATGTTCATTGCAGCTCTATTTACAATAGCCAGGATATGGAAGCAAACCTATGTGTCCATCAACAGATGAATGGATAAAGAAGATGTGGCACATATATACAATGGAATATTACTTAGCCATAAAAAGAAATGAAATTGAGTTATTTGTAGTGAGGTGGATGAACCTAGAGTCTGTCATACCGAGTGAAGTAAGTCAGAAAGAGAAAAACAAATACCGTATGCTAACACATATATATGGAATCTTAAAAAAAAAAATTGTCATGAAGAACCTAGGGGAAAGACAGGAATAAAGACGCAGACCTACTAGAGAATGGACTTGAGGACACGGGGAGGGGGAAGGGTAAGCTGGGACAAGGTGAGAGAGTGGCATGGACATATATACACTGCCAAATGTAAAATAGATAGCTAGTGAGAAGCAGTCGCATAGCACAGCGAGATCAGCTTGGTGCTTTGTGACCAGCTAGAAAGGTGGGATACGGAGGGTGGGAGGGAGGGAGACGCAAAAGGGGAGAGATATGGGGATATATGTATATGCATAACTGATTCACTTTGTTATAAAGCAGAAACTAACACACCATCATAAAGCAATTATACTCCAATAAAAATGTTTAAATAAAATAATAAAAATAAGAATTTTTTTATCCAGGAACACAATCACTTCTCCAATAGGAATGATGCTATAAAATGGGTAATTTTCATCAGAATGAAATCCATTACATTAGAGGAAGTTATGGTATCAGATTAGTTAGTTGAACTTAAATAAATTACTTGCGAAAATATGGAAAATTAATAGTCCCACAAGACCTTATGGACAAACAGGCAAAACAGGAAGAAGCTGGCACACCTGTCTCAGGTTTTGCACCAACCTTTCCTGACTAGACAACAGGGCCTCTAGCTTAGGATAATGACAAATGGGAAAATGCTTGCAAATGAAATGAATGCCAGGCAGAGGTGCAGCCTCCTGTGGTCTATCTAGCTCCACCTCGGAGAACATCTGGGGAGGTAACTGGGAGGGCTTTTTGTTGCAAATAAAGGATGAAGCAATGAAGGGAAGAATTTGAGGACATAAACTGGGCCTTCTTGCTGGAGAACTTCTGGGATACTGCAGACCTGCTGTTTCTTCCACTGATTTAGTTGCAACAAGTACCTATAAATCACCTCCACTTTGTCTCACCTGTTCACCCCAGCAGCATCATTTATTACATAGCCTGGGAGGGACCCTGCCTGAGAAGTAAAGATGCTCATTAGCTTGGGTGAGTAGATTGGAGAGTGTAGCAATGTAGCGTCCTGAAACTTAGCCAGATCTCCCTGCCCCTTGTGATCAGTCAAGAGGATGGAGACTAGACAGATGGGTTCGAAAGAGCAGCAGGGCCAGGAGTGAATGATGAGGCACGTGGAGCCGGGTGAGATCCAGACTTAGTGGGAGCCCTCATAACCCAGCTTGACTGACCTGTGCTGGGGGATGCAGCCAGAATAAGAAGTGACTAAATTCTCACACATCCAGCACAAACATTCCAAACATCCCATCAGACCAGATCAGACATACATACACCCACCTGTTTCACAAGGAAATTTCAGAAAATAAGTTACATCACACTGAACCAACAAAGATGTAATTCTTCCATTTTTAAGTAAATTCTAAAAATTCTAAACACTTATTTGCACAAATCAATAGAGTCTCAAGGCCAAAGTTCATTGCCTGCAGTGAGATTTATTACAGAGCAAAAACTTTGACTTTTCAACCAGAAAAATATTCAGAGTTAGGTTGCCTGTTGTCTAACCAAAAGCCATTCTCCCTTCAAAGACTAGCAAACAGAATCCTGATTATGTTTGGGTGCAATGGACCCAGTCCATGGAATGACTCATGACTGGTCTAAGTGAACAATGACAACTAAGCCAGTGATTGGCCTAGGAATGTGCATGTGACCCAGTTCTAGCCAATGAGATTTAAGGGGATAACTGCTGAGGCAGCCATATGGCCACTATTAAGTGATGAGCTGGAGAACAAAGGCTGAGAATTGAAAAGTTTTCTAATTGGACATACATGTCAAATGTAACAATGTAAAAGAATACATTTGGTAAAAGGCCCATGCTATAATTTTAACAAGTGTTTATTAAGCATCTACCATATGTTAACCCTATGATATTAGATATACAATAATTAACCTGTAATTAATTAATTAATCAGTAACCTCTGTAGCATCAGCCTCAAAATGGAGATGGGGGGGCAGGTTATTAAACAGGAAATGCCCTAACACCTGGCAATGGAGAAATCTACTTCAGCTTGGAGCTTACCCAGGGAGTGACTCTTGCAGCACAGCACTCAAACAATATTAGTTGCAAAAAAGAACAATAGTTGCAGTAGCAGCAGAGACAGACATAGGGCAAAAGGTGCCCAGTCAGAGGCTGATAATGTAGAGCCTGCCATACTTCCTACCAGCGAAGTAGGCAGCCAATATTCTGCAAAACATATCAGAGGAAAGCAAAACCACCCATAAAAAATTAATTGATAAAGTTTTGGTCCTGTGCTTTGAGTCAATGTATAAACATAAACCAAGAACTTCCTGTAATTACAGTGCTTCTGAAAGTATTTTGGGGCTACAGCAAAGGATAGATGTCATCCCACAACTATTTCCTTAGCCACAGCAGACACAGAATTATCACAGTGAGAATTGGAACTCAGTTTCAAAACCCACTGGGTCTTTGCATTTGCTTGATAGTAAGACAGAGTTCACTTTAGGGCTCAGTCGACTGGACAGCTGAGCGTAATGATGATCAGAGGAGGACACCCTTGAGAACCAGAGGATGAAGTTTGAATTTTGCCTTCAAGGGCTAGTACAACCCATTTGTGGAAGCACCGCGGCCGTAGTTGTGTCTGCAGTCAGTGTGAAGCCACCTGATTTGTTAACAAA
The DNA here is from genome assembly GCF_951394435.1 of Stenella coeruleoalba. NCBI lineage: Eukaryota > Metazoa > Chordata > Mammalia > Artiodactyla > Delphinidae > Stenella > Stenella coeruleoalba. The sequence continues at coordinate 61,113,154 of NC_137155.1, forward strand.
ATCAACTGTGTAGACATCATAATTGTGGTGACACAAAAATCAAATATGAAAGTGCCCCAAATCTAAAAACACTGATTCCTAGTAGCACCACCTCATTGGGTTCCTAAGGAGAATAATGCACTTAGAATATCAACTCCTGCTGCTGGCTCTTTTCTAGAGATCTCAAAACATGATGTGAGCACTATTCTCACCATAGAAGAGGGAAACGGAGGATTGTGTAGTGACAAACATATACCAAAGAACAACAGGAAGGCTTAACATTAAATCTTAAGAGGGTTTTAGAATAGAAGGACACTTAGAACTCTCCAGTATGTCTCAAATATTTTTAACAGTAAAACTTTTATTCAAATCAAATTTTACACAGAACCCCAATATGGATATAATGGTATTTACTTATCATCATTTTATTTAAAAGTGAAAACTTTTATATTTACTGTAAAGTAGGCAAATGAGATCAACTAGATGCTATTTTGTTGGATGTGAAATTTTCAAACTGGGGGTTAAGGATGATGGTTATGTGTTATATCCGCTTCAGCATCCAGTGTATTTCTCTGTCATGTACTGGCTACACAGGATCCAAAAAAAAAAAAAAAACTGATTGGTACTTATCAGTAGGAACAAACTGGAGGAGCTCTGCTACTCACCCTGCAATCTCAAACAAACTGAAATAATAGAAAAAGCTTTATTTCAAGTTCCACTAGAAAAACAACTAATCTTGCAACATAAATTAACATGTTTACAATTGCTGATGTGTCCAAGAAAACTGGTATATTTGGGTAAAAACATCCAGCAAATTCACTGACATAATGACATGATACATGATTCATGCTCACTTAGTAAGACCCTATAATTGCTGGTGAACAATCATCAAGTTGGCAGACCTTAATTATGAGCTGCAAGGTATCCAGTTTATGAAAATGCAAACATATTTTCACTTACTTGGGGCATAAATGGCTATAATGAAAGTAGAAAACTGTATTACAAAAATACTACTAATATTATCAATAATAGCTAGATTTATTGATCATTTACCATGTACCAAGCAGTTATAAGCACTCTACATTTATTACCTCTTTAATTTTCACTGTAACCCTAAGAAATAGATACTACTACTAGCCCCATTTTACAGCAAAGAAAACTGAGCCAAAGACAAGAAATGAAATATTAGAACTGACAAAAACAAGTATAAACTGAACTTAAATGAACATGTACCTTTTCCTATGTAGATATTAATTGGTATCTACTCATGACTCAAAAAACATGGTAGAGAAAAAGCTTAAACATCCCAAACATCATCTTCAGCTCTTCTGTTAACACAAGTGAGAGACATTTTAATGCAAGAACAGTAAGTCAGTAAATGATACAGTTAGGGGTTAAATGGAACCTCAGGATCTAGGAGGAGGGCTGAGTAACTACAGGAAAGGCAGCTATTTTGAGAGACTGTGCTATGTGATGGTAAGGAGTTGGGGCCCCAGAGCCAGACAGCCTGGATTCCAACCCTGGCTCTGCCACTTATAAGCTCTGGGATCTTAAGCAAATCGTTTGACCTTTCTGTGGGAATAATACAAATAATAACAACTAACTCACAGGGTTATTGTGTGGATTAGATGAGCTACTACATGTGAAGCCTTAACATGGTACCTGGTCCACAAGAACCACTCAACCAACACCAGTTACCACTACTACCACCACTGGAGAAAGAACGAACTAGAAAATGTGGCTTTGGTTAGCATAGAAAGAACAAAATCCTGGCTTCTATAAAGCAACTGTTCACTATTCTGTTCCTAGATACACTCTTAAAGAAAAACAAAAAAATCCCTACACCCCACGTAACTTAAAAACTGCATCCAGGGCTTCCCTGGTGGCGCAGTGGTTAAGAGTCCCCCTGCCGATGCAGGGGACACAGGTTCGTGCCCCGGTCCGGGAGGATCCCACTTGCCACAGAGTGGCTGGGCCCGTGAGCCATGGCCGCTGAGCCTGCGCGTCCGGAGCCTGTGCTCTGCAATGTGAGAGGCCACAGCAGTGAGAGGCCCACGTACCGCAAAAAAAAAAAAAAAAAAAAAAAAACTGCATCCATGCCAAGTTTTCCCACAATAAGCAACATATGACACTACACAGATATAGTTATCTCTTTTAATCTTCTATAAACCTCACTTTTACAAAGTCTTCACAAATTGCCAAGAGGCATTTTAAAAGTTTTACAATAGTCTTAGAATATCAAATACGATGCTTCTGGCCCAAACCGGTAGAAAAGGCACAAGTCCTCAATGCAGATGCTCCTTTGTTCTCATTAACAGCAAAGAAGGCATAGAAAAAAGTCATAACAAAACTAAAATTGATCACAGCCCAATACCAGAACCTGGGAGCAACTGATGAGGATTATAGAATAGATGACACTGGATTAAAACAACAGCTGCTGAGACTTCAGCTCTTGACACAGCGGCTTTGATGAATGAAACAGAGACCAAAAGATGAGAGAGAGAGAGAGAGAGAGAGAAGCTTCAAACTTCCCCTTTCATCTTAGTCTCAGGTTCTGTTGCCTTATCCTCATCCCCAACTGCACCCCCTACTTCTTCCAAATCTAAGCAGAAACCACAAATCCTAGAAAGTACAACATTGATGTGGGTAAGAAGAGACTTAATGACAGCACAGTACACACCTCTTAGATAAAGGCATTGTACCATCAGGATGAGCCCTGATAGCAATGCATGCTGGTAACTGTGGCTTGTTCATGCTCAGAGTGCCAGAGAATCAGGCAATGAGAGGAGATAAAAGATGCCACTTCACAGAGCAGGACTCACAGGTAATGGCCTAATGGAAACAGGAAACTGTACTGGGAGTGATGCACACCAGCATGCCCCAAACATGGTAAGAGGATCAGACTATATGGCAAAAAAAAAAAAAAAAAAGTAGAAACATGAACAGATGGAAATTAAAATGCAATTAAAATTGCAAAGAAAACAAATGCAGAAGAGAAAGAAGAATTCCAAGAAAAAAAATCAATAGCAGAAGTAATGTACACACTGGAAACAGTTAAAGAAACGAATTGATGCTGTAGGAAATCCATTCAGTGGTAAAATCAAAGAGGAATTAGAGGGGAAGAGCATGCAACCTAAAGTGATTCTAGTTGTGGAAAACAGAGAATGCAAAGTCAATATAGGGATGATGGATGTTCCTGAAGAAGAATTTAGAACAAATGGAAAAGAATAATCAAAGATATAATAGAAGAAATCATTCCTAACCTGAAGAGAAACTGCATTAGCAGATCAAAAGGGCCTTTGGATTCCTTTAAAAGTCAATTAGAAACCAGGGACTCGTGCACAGAGGGACGACCACATGATGAGTACAAGCTAAGAAGGCCTCAGGAGAAATCAACACTGCTGGCATCTTGATCTTGGACTTTCAGCCTCCAGAATTCATTCCTGATAGATGGTCACCCAGAATTTCTGCTTGAGTATCTCCGTGCCTGTGTGTCACCACCCGAGGATTCATATCCCTTATTATTATTTTAACCTAGTCCTCCAATGCCAGTGTTTAAAGTGGAAAGTCAAAAAACAACTTTTATGTGTACCCTGAGACCTAAACTCTCACTCTGATTTTCAAAAATCTAGAAGAAAAAGGAACAACTCCTCACTGATAGAAACAATGGAATTTGTCCAACTTTCTCTGGAGGATAGTTTCATAGAATGATTTCCTGCTCATCAATTTATTCTGTCTTTCCCTGGTGCATAGTGAGTTGATCGATAAACACTTGTTGGCTGGTAATTTCTGGGGAGGAGCTTCAAAATGGTGGAAGAGTAAGACGTGGAGATCACCTTCCTCCCCACAAATACATCAGAAATACATCTACATGTGGAACAGCTCCTACAGAACACCTACTGAACGCTGGCAGAAGACCTCAGACCTCCCAAAAGGCAAGAAACGCCCCACGTACCTGGGCAGGGCAAAAGAAAAAAGAAAAAACATAGACAAAAGAATAGGGACAGGACCTGCACCAGTGGGAGGCACCTGTGAAGGAGGAAAGGTTTCCACACACTAGGAAGCCCCTTCGCGGGCGGAGACTGCAGGTGGTGGAGGGGGGAAGCTTTGGAGCCGCGGAGGAGAGCACAGCAACAGGGGTGCAGAGGGCAAAGCGGAGAGATTCCCGCACAGAGGATCAGTGCTGACCAGCACTCACCAGCCCAAGAGGCTTGTCGCTCACCCACCCGGGTGGGCGGGGCTGGGAGGTGGGGCTCGGGCTTCGGAGGTCAGATCCCAGGGAGAGGACTGGGGTTGGCGGCGTGGACACAGCCTGAAGGGGGCTAGTGCGCCAGGGCTAGCCGGGAGGGAGTCCGGGAAAAAGTCTGGAGCTGCCGAAGAGGCAAGAGACTTTTTCTTGCCTCTGTTTCCTGGTGCGTGAGGAGATGGAATTCAGAGTGCCACTTAATGGAGCTCCAGAAACGGGCGCAAACCACAGCTATCAGCGCAGACCCCAGACACGGGCATGAGACACTAAGGCTGCTGCTGCAGCCACCAAGAGCCTCTGTGCAAGCCCAGGTCACTCTCCACACCTCCCCTCCCAGGAGCCTGTGCAGCCCACCACGGCCAGGATCCCGTGATCCGGGAACAACTTCCCGGGAGAACACACGGTGCACCTCAGGCTTCTGCAGCATTACATCGGCCGCCGCAGGCACGCCCCGCACTCCGTACCCCTCCCCCTCCCCCCGGCCTGAATGAGCCAGAGGCCACGAATTAGCTGCTCCTTTACCCCATCCTGTCTGAGGGAAGAACAGACGCCTTCAGGCGACTGACATGCAGAGGCGGGGCCAAATCCAAAGCTGAATCCTGGGAGCTGTGCAAACAGAGAAGAGAAAGGGAAATCTCTCCCAGCAGCCTCAGGAGCAGCGGATTAAATCTCCACAATCAACTTGATGTACCCTGCATCAGTGGAACACCTGAATAGACAACGAATCATCCCAAATTGAGGAGGTGGACTTTGGGAGCAATGATATATATTTTCCCCTTTTTCTCTTTTTGTGAGTGTGTATGTGTATGCTTCTGTGTGTGATTTTGTCTGTATAGCTTTGCTCTTACCATTTGTCCTAGGGTTCTGTCAGTCTGGGTTTTTTTTGTTTTTCTGTTTTTTTTAGTATAGTTGTTAGCGCTTGTTATCACTGGTGGATTTGTTTTTCCGTTTGGTTGCTCTCTTCTTTCTTTCTTTTTTTTTATTACTTTTTAAAAAACTGTTTTAATACTTATTTATTTTAATAACTTTTATTTTATTTTATCTTCTTCTTTCTATCTTCTTTTTTTTTCCTCCCTTTTATTCTGAGCCGTGTGAATGATAGGCTGTTGGTGCTCCAGCCAGGTGTCGGGGCTGTGCCTCTGAGGTGGGAGAGCCAAGTTCAGGACATTGGTCCACAAGAGACCTCCCAGCTCCATGTAATATCAAACGGCGAAAATCTCCCAGAGATCTCCATCTCAACGCCAAGACCCAGCTCCAATCAACGACCAGCAAGCAACACTGCTGGACACCCTATGCCAAACAACTAGCAAGACAGGAACACAATGCCACCCATTAGCAGAGAGGCTGCCTAAAATCATAATAAGGCCACCAACACCCCAGAACACACCACCAGATGTGGACCTGCCTGCCAGAAAGACAAGATCCAGCCTCATCTACCAGAACACAGGTACCAGTCCCCTCCACCAGGAAGCTTACACAACCCACTGAACCAACCTTAGCCACTGAGGACAGACACCAAAAACAACGGGAAGTACGAACCTGCAGCCTGCGAAAAGGAGACCCCAAACACAGTAAGTTAAGCAAAATGAGAAGACAGAAAAACACACAGCAGATGAAGGAGCAAGATAAAAACCCACCAGATCTAAGAAATGAAGAGGAAACAGGCAGTCTACATGAAAAAGAATTCTGAGCAATGACAGTAAAGATGATCCAAAATCTGAGAAATAGAATGGAGAAAATACAAGAAACATTTAACAAGGACCTAGAAGAACTAAAGAGCAAACAAACAGTGATGACCAACACAATAAATGAAATTAAAAATTCTCTAGAAGGGATCAAAAGCAGAATAACTGAGGCAGAAGAACGGATAAGTGACCTGGAAGATAAAATAGTGGAAATAACTACTGCAGTGCAGAATAAAGAAAAGAGAATGAGAAGAATTGAGAACAGTCTCAGAGACCTCTGGGACAACATTAAATGCACCAACTTTCGAATTATAGGGGTCCCAGAAGAAGAAGAGAAAAAGAAAGGGACTGAGAAAATATTTGAAGAGATTATAGTTGAAAACTTCCCTAATATGGGAAAGGAAATAGTTAATCAAGTCCAGGAATCACAGAGAGTCCCATACAGGATAAATCCAAGAAGAAACACACCAAGACACATATTATTCAAACTATCAAAAATTAAATACAAAGAAAAAATATTAAAAGCAGCAAGGGAAAAACAACAGATAACACATAAGGGAATACCCATAAGGCTAACAGCTCATCTTTCAGCAGAAACTCTGCAAGCCAGAAGGGAGTGGCAGGACATATTTAAAGTGATGAAGGGGGAAAACGTACAACCAAGATTACTCTATAAGCAAGGATCTCATTCAGATTTGACAGAGAAATTAAAACCTTTACAGACAAGCAAAACCTAAGAGAATTCAGCACCACCAAACCAGCTTTACAACAAATGCTAAAGGAACTTCTCTAGGCAGGAAACACAAGAGAAGGATAAGACCTACAATAACAAACCCAAAAGAATTAAGAAAATGGTAATAGGAACATACACATCAATAATTACCTTAAATGCAAATGGATTAAAGGCTCCAACCAAAAGACATAGACTGGCTGAATGGATACAAAAACAAGACCCGTATATATGCTGTCACAAGAGACCCACTTCAGACCTAGGGACACGCACAGACTGAAAGTGAGGGGATGGAAGAAGATATTCCATGCAAATGGAAATCAAAAGAAAGCTGGAGGAGCAACTCTCATATCACACAAAATATACTTTAAAACAAAGACTATTACAAGAGACAAAGAAGAACACTACATAATGATCAAGGGATCAATCCAAGAAGCAGATATAACAATTGTAAATACTTATGCACCCAACATAGGAGCACCTCAATACATAAGGCAAATACCAACAGCCATAAAAGGGGAAATCGACAGTAACACAAGCAAACTAAGGGACTTTAACACCCCACTATCACCAATGGACAGATCATCCAAAATGAAAAAAAATAAGGAAACACAAGCTTTAAATGATACATTAAACAAGATGGACTTAACTAATATTTATAGGACATTCCATCCAAAAACAACAGAATACACTTTCTTCTCAAGTGCTCATGGAACATTCTCCAGGATAGATCATATCTTGGGTCACAAATCAAGCCTTGGTAAATTTAGGAAAAATCTCAAATAAACAACCTAACCTTACACCTAAAGCAATTAGAGAAAGAAGAACAAAGAAACCCCAAAATAAGCAGAAGGAAAGAAATCATAAAGATCAGATCAGAAATAAATGAAAAAGAAATGAAGGAAATGATACCAAAGATCAATAAAACTAAAAGCTGGTTCTTTGAGAAGATAAACAAAATTGATAAACCATTAGCCAGACTCATCAAGAAAAAAAGGGAGAAGACTCAAATCAACAGAATTAGAAGTGAAAAAGGAGAAGTAACAACTGACACTGCAGAAATACAAAGGATCATGAGAGATTACTACAAGCAACTATATTCCAATAAAACGGACAACCTGGAAGAAATGCACAAATTCTTAGAAAAGCACAACTTTCCGAGACTGAACCAGGAAGAAAGAGAAAATATGAACAGACCAATCACAAGTAATGAAATTGAAACTGTGATTAAAAATCTTCCAACAAACAAAAGCCCAGGACCAGATGGCTTCACAGGCAAATTCCACCAAACATTTAGAGAAGAGCTAACACCTATCCTTCTCAAACTCTTCCAAAATATAGCAGAGGGAGGATCACTCCCAAACTCATTCTACGAGGCCACCATCACCCTGATACCAAAACCAGACAAAGATGTCACAAAGAAAGAAAACTACAGGCCAATATCACTGATGAACATAGCTGCAAAAATCCTCAGCAAAATACTAGCAAACAGAATCCAACAGCACATCAAAAGGATCATACACCATGATCAAGTGGGGTTTATTCCAGGAATGCAAGGATCCTTCCATATATGCAAATCAATCAATGTGATACAGCATATTAACAAACTGAAGGAGAAAAACCACATGACCATCTCAATAGATGCAGAGAAAGCTTTCGACAAAATTCAACACCCATTTATGATAAAATCCCTCCAGAAAGTAGGCATAAAGGGAACTTTCCCCAACATAATAAAGGCCATATTTGACAAACCCACAGCCAACATCATCCTCAATGGTGAAAAACTGAAACCATTTCCACTAATATCAGGAACAAGACAAGGTTGCCCACTCTCACCGCTATTATTCAACATAGTTTTGGAAGTTTTAGACACAGCAATCAGAGAAGAAAAAGAAATAAAAGGAATCCAAATCGGAAAAGAAGAAGTAAAGCTGTCACTGTTTGCAGATGACATGATACTATACATAGAGAATCCTAAAGATGCTACCAGAAAACTACTAGAGCTAATCAATGAATTTGGTAAAGGAGCAGGATACAAAATTTATGCACAGAAATCTCTTGCACTCCTATACACTAATGATGAAAAATCTGAAAATGAAATTAAGAAAACACTCCCATTTACCAGTGCAACAATTAGGAATAAACCTACCTAAGGAGACAAAAGACCTGTATGCAGAAAAGTATAACACATTGATGAAAGAAATTAAAGATGATACAAATAGGTGGAGAGCTATACCATGTTCTTGGATTTGAAGTATCAACATTGTGAAAATGACTATACTCCCCAAAGCAATCTACAGATTCAATGCAATCCCTATCAAACTACCAATGGCATTTTTCACAGAACTAGAACAAAAAATTTCACAATTTTTATGAAACAAAAAAGACCCTGAATAGCCAAAGCAATCTTGAGACAGAAAAACGGAGCTGGAGGAATCAGGCTCCCTGACTTCAGACTATACTACAAAGCTACAGTAATCAAGACAGTATGGTACTGGCACAAAAACAGAAATGTAGATCAGTGGAACAGGATAGAAAGCCCAGAGATAAACCCATGCACTTATGTTCACCTTATTTTTGATTAAGGAGGCAAGAATATACAGTGGAGAAAAGACAGCCTCTTCAATGAGTGGTGCTGGGAAAACTGGACAGCTACATGTAAAAGAATGAAATTAGAACACTCCCTAACACCATATACACAACTAAACTCAAAATGAATTAAAGACCTAAATGCAAGGTCAGACACTATCAAACTCTTAGAGGAAAACATAAGCAGAATATTCTATGACATAAATCACAGCAAGATCCTTTTAGACCCACCTCCTAGAGAAATGGAAATAACAACAAAAATAAACAAATGGGACCTAAGGAAACTTAAAAGCTTTTGCACAGCAAAGGAAACCAAACAAGATGAAAAGACAACCCTCAGAATGGGAGAAAATATTTGCAAGTGAAGCAACTGAAAAAGGATTAATCTCCAAATTTTACAAGCAGCTCATGCAGCTCAATATCAAAAAAACAAACAACCCAATCCAAAAATGGGCAGAAGACCTAAATAGACATTTCTCCAAAGAAGACATACAGATTGCCAACAAACACGTGGAAGAATGCTCAAAATCGTTAATCATTAGAGAAATGCAAATCAAAACTACAATGAGATATCATCTCACACCAGTCAGAATGGCCATCATCAAAAAATCTACAAACCATAAATGCTGGATAGGGTGTGGAGAAAAGGGAACCCTCTTGCACTATTGGTGGGAATGTAAATTGATAGAGCCACTATGGAGAACAGTATGGAGGTTCCTTAAAAAACTAAAAATAGAACTACGATACGAGCCAGCAATCCCACTACTGGGCATATACCCTGAAAACCATAATTCAAAAAGAGTCATATACCACAATGTTCATTAAAGCTCTATTTACAATAGCCAGGACATGGAAGCAACCTAAGTGTCCATCAACAGATGAATGGATAAAGAAGATGTGGCACATACATACAATGGAATATTACTCAGCCATAAAAAGAAACGAAATTGAGTTATTTGTAGTGAGGTGGATGGATCTAGAGTCTGTCATACCGAGTGAAGTAAGTCAGAAAGAGAAAAACAAATACCGTATGCTAACACATATATATGGAATCTAAAAAAAAAAATGGTCATGAGGAACCTAGGGGAAAGACGGGAATAAAGACGCAGACCTACTGGAGAATGGACTTGAGGACACGGGGAGGGGGAAGGGTAAGCTGAGACAAAGTGAGAGTGGCATGGACATATATACACTACCAAATGTAAAACAGATAGGTAGTGGGAAGCAGCCGCATAGCACAGGGAGATCAGCTCGGTGCTTTGTGACCACCTAGAGGGGTGGGATAGGGAGGGAGGGAGACCCAAGAGGGAAGAAATATGGGGATATATGTATATGTATAACTGATTCACTTTGTTATAAAGCAGAAACTAACACACCATTGTAAAGCAACTATACTCCAATAAAGATGTTAAAAAAAAAATCCATTAAAAGAAACCCACAACTACCCACATGCTTGTACAACTATTTAATTACAAGGATAAATTTTTTTATTAAAAAAATACATAAGTACTCAGGCAGATAAACCAGCTTGCCTAGGAAATATGAAAAATATGTCAGGCCGCAGATTTCCCCAATGCTAGGCTAAATTCAAGGAGATACTGAATCAACGCTTACAGAATTTTAAAGAAGAAAAGTTACCATGCAGCAATTTTATGCCACCAATTTATTTGTTATGTTAGGAAGGGATTTTCAGGTATGTGAGCTCTTAAGCTCACACAGAAGCTTCTAGAAAATCTCTTGAATTTGTAATCCAACAATCTGAATATTAAGACAAGAGTTCCAGAATGTCACAAAAGTGACTGGCAAAAAGTAAAACTAGTTAAAGAGATAATCAATTGGCAGAAAGCTGCCTATGAAACCAGATTCAAGTACTACAAATGGGTATAAGAGCTCTCTGGGGGGTAATGGAAATGTTCTAAAATTGGATGGTAGTGATGGTGACACAGTTCTGTAAGTTTACTAAAAATCATTTAGTTGTATTCTCTTTTTTTCCTTATAAATTTATTTATTTATTTTTGGCTGCATTGGGTCTTCGTTACTGCGCACAGGCTTTCTCTAGTTGCAGCAAGCGGGGGCTACTCTTCGTTGCGGTGCATGGGCTTCTCATTGCGGTGGCTTCTCTTGTTGCGGAGCATGGGCTCTAGGCCCCCGGGCTTCAGTAGTTGTGGCACGTGGGTTTCAGTAGTTGTGGCTCTTGGGCTCTAGAGCGCAGGCTCAGTAGTTGTGGCGCACGGGCTTAGTTGCTCCGCAGCATGTGGGATCTTCCTGGACCAGGGCTCGATCCTGTGTCCCCTGCATTGGCAGGCAGATTCTTAACCTCTGCGCCACCAGGGAAGCCTATTTAGTTGTATTCTTAAAGTTGGTTAAGTTTATGGTAAATTACACCTCGATAAAGCTGTTTGTATTAATCTGAATTCTCCAAAGAAACAGAACCAATAGGATACATATGGAGATATATAGGAGGAGATTTATTATAGAAATTGGCTCACACAATCATGGAGGCAAGAAGTCCCATGATCTGCCACAAATTGGATGATGCCCACCGGCACTAGTAAGGGTGGTCTATACTCAGTCTACCAATTCAAAAGCTAATCTTTACCATAAACACCCTCACAGACACACCCAGAAATTATGTTTTTCCAGCTCTCTGGGCATCCCTTAGCCCAGTCAAGTTGACACATAAAATTAACCATCACATTGCTTTCAAAAATCAAATCTAAAAATGTATCCAAAGAGAAAATTTTATAATGCTAAAAATAATAATATAAAAATCATCTGGATTTTCAAAGCCAAGGTTATATCAACATAGCCTAAGAAGTGGGCAAGACAAGTAAAAGTGTGCCAAATACCTTATCACCAAAGGTACCATTTCACACTTGACTCTGACAATCTGAAAAAGTTAATTAAAGAAACTTTTGAAAAATGAAAGTTAACTATTAATATAATGCCTTCCAAACACTAGAAAAGATAAAAGAAAATGCAGTCCATATACCAAAAAAATAAATAGGAAAGAGAACGCAGGATTTTTTTTCAGTAGAAAATATTGTTCACGTTACAGGAATAAGAGCAACTATAAATACTGTAATGATATTTATATTAGTCTCCCCAATTTAAAATTAAAACTATCAGATTGGAGCAAAAAAAAAAATTTTGTACACAAAGCACAGTAAAACAAACAAGAAAAGGACAAAAAATGAGAAGCCTAATTGCTTGATCTGATGAAAAATAGACATTTCTTACCAAATTAAGAAGAACTTAATTTGTAATGGTTTTTTAAATGTTCATTGCAACAGAAAGATGACTACGACAAATTTTAAGTGGAAAAAAAAGTGCAGATTTCATACCAGCATATACAGAACGACCCCATGGCAAATTGTGAATGTCTGTGTTCATGCACACACAGACGCAACAGAATAATAAAGGGTGTTCACCAAGATGTCAGAAGTAGGTTTAGGGAAAGTTTAGTGCTTTTGGAAGTGGCGGGGGGAGGGTTGTTTAACTTGCATTTTTAATACTGAAATATTTTCACAGACACACACACACACACACACACACACACACACACACGAAAGGATACTGTAAACTGAAAAAAGAAAATGGTAAACACCACTTAAGTGGTATGTATCCAGAGAATCATTTACACTGAAAAAGAACAAATTGACAATGAATATATAATTCTCATAAATCCTACAAAACAAGTTACAGTGTACCAAAATATACAAGAAGGCTAAAACTGAAAATATAAAGAGAAATTTATAAAAAACAAGTAGTCTTCTTCAGGTCAAGCAGCCAAAAAAATAGAAGGACCTGAATAATAGTATTAATATAATTACTAATCTAGATAATTAGTCTGGATTATATAATTACAATATAATTAAATTAATTTAATAAATATATTGAATGATACACATGAAAACAGAAAATAATCTCCATTTTTCAGCACCCATGGCATATTTTTAAAAGTTTATTTAGAATTAGGCCACCTGGGAAGTTGCTAATTCATGCTTGTAACTACAACCTTATCAAAAATCCTAAGGACTTTAAAATGCAAACTAGCAAATTTAAAGTCCATCAAGAAGAGAAATAAGCAAGAGTAGCCAATAACTTTTTGAAAAAGCTGAACAAGTATAGCCTTGCCATACTGGATATTAAAATGTATCACAAAGCTACAATAACTAAAGAGCATCACACCAGCATAGGAAAAGACTGACTGATAGAAGAATGGAATAGAAATTCCAAAGGGACATCCAAATGTGTGTATGTATGTAAGTGTAACATTATATTATAAAGTTAATAGTTTAAATCAGTGCAGAGAAAAATGGATAAATTTAGAGGGGAAACAAAATTAAATCTCTACCTCAACATTAAATGAATTTTAGATGAATTCAAAGATTTCAATCAAAAATTTTATAAAAATAAAACTATAAAGTACTAGAAGAAAAACAGTGATACATATTTTCATAATCTCTTCAATTTAGAAGGTTTTTATAAATATGAACCAAAAATGGGGAAAAAAACCTGATTGGTTTATTTTTAAATTTAAAGTCTGAACATAAAAAAGGGTTAAAAGGCATATTTACAAATGGTGAAAATTATTTGCAGCAAATATCACCAAAGTTTAAATAGCCTTAATATATAAAAAGTTTATAGAAATCAGAGAACTCCCCAATAGAAAAACGAGTATGCTATTTATAAAAGAAATACAGGTGCTATTTATAAAAAGAAATAACAGATAAGAAATAAAGGTTCAAATTCACAAATAATCAAACAAATTAACAGAAGGGTTATATGCCACTTTTTACCTACCAAATTATAGCTTTTTTTTAAAGGTTGAGATCCAATATAAGGGTCAACAGGCAAAGTCATACTTGTGTGTGGAATTGTAAACTGGTTCAATACTGCGGGGGTAGAATATATATTTCAAATGCTTCAAAAATATTCAACTCTTTCTACTCAACAACTTTACTTCTAAGAATTTATCCTAAGGCAAAAAGGATTTATAGGGCTTCCCTGGTGGCACAGTGGTTAAGAATCCGTCTGCCAAAGCAGGGGACAAGGGTTCGAGCCCTGGTGCAGGAAGATCCCACATGCCGTGGAGCAACTAAGCCCATGCGCCACAACTACTGAGCCTATGCTCTAGAGCCCGTGAGCCACAACTACTGAGCCCGCGTGCTACAACTACTGAAGCCTGTGTGCCTAGAGCCCGTGCTCCGCAACAAGAGAAGCCACCGCAATGAGAAGCCCACGCACCACAACGAAGAGTAGCCCCTGTCCGCCGCAACTAGAGAAAGCCCGTGCACAGCAACGAAGACCCAACGCAGCCAAAAATTTTAAAATTTTTTTTAGAAAAGAATTTATAAAGATGTAAAAACGATGGTAGTCACTGAGCAGTATTTGTGACAGCAAGAAAGCAGAAAGGACTTAAACGTCCAACAATAGAGACCAGTTAAATAAACCATGTTACCTTAAAAACTCTGTTGAGGAAGACTACTGGAATGAAATGATATTAATTACACACTGTTAGGTAGGAGGAAAAAAGTAAACAACAATACAATAATGGTCTCATATTTGAAAAAAATAATAATGAATGTTCATATGTGTTAAAACTCAAGCAGAAAACACATTTCTCAAAATGTTAACAGTAATTCTCTGTATGTGTTGATATTATAAGTAGGATTTTGTGTTTTCTTTGCCAATCTTTATTTTATAAATTTTTCCACAATCAACATGTACAACTTGCATAATAATTGTTAAAATAATAACAACAATAGAAGTAATATGTTGAAAATCGTTAAGCTTTATTCTCCTTTCAAAGAGCATTAATATGCTAGTTCTTTTTCTCGTCATCATGGAAGAAAGCACCATGAATTCCCATTAATGAAAAAAGACGTGGATTCCCGTCACCCTGAGGGACACTTTCAGTGGGATGATTACGCTGCTATGACAACAAGGGGAGGATGTGATGTCACATAATGATCCAGTGACTGCAATGTCCCTGTCCCAATGCAGAGCTCTCACTGCCAGCTGGAAATCCAGCAGAGACCTCATTAAGAGCATCTGTTCGGTAATTACTAGA
The DNA here is from genome assembly GCF_951394435.1 of Stenella coeruleoalba. NCBI lineage: Eukaryota > Metazoa > Chordata > Mammalia > Artiodactyla > Delphinidae > Stenella > Stenella coeruleoalba. The sequence goes on from NC_137155.1 coordinate 61,128,459, forward strand.
AGTTTCCCCTCACCATGCATCCAACTCTGAAAACAGCCCTACCGCAGAACTCCCAACTCCTGATTCACAGAGGGCTTCATCTCCCTCTTCTGTAGAGCGCAGACTGACAGCCACCAGAGATCCCGGTCAAGTGTTGGCACAGTCAGTAAATGCAACCTGGATCAACAGGGACCAGGAAAGAAGCAGCAGCCAAAGGACTTTCACTTAAGCAGACATAAAGTCTCAAGGTGTTTAGAATGTTTAAATATTGTCATTTCCATTAGAGAAAATCTAATACACCTCTAACCCACAGAAAGGAAGAGCAAATAGCAGTGATCACATAGCAAGCTGGAGAATCAAGTGTAATATGAAAATGCATAATGAATTCTTCTATAATGAATATGAAATCCCAGGACCCTGTTCACACAGCGATCTGCACAGTGTTGGGGCAAATTGCTATAATGGAAAGAGCTAGACAAACCCGATTTCAAGTCCCAACCCTACTACTTAATCTCTGAAGCCTCAGTTTCCTTACCTGTAAACTGAGAATAATAAGGTTTATAAAGGATTGCTGAAAATTAAATATAAAGCTCTGAGCCTAGTGCCTGGTACTCAAAAAAGGTTACTTCCCCTAAAAAATTTTCACAGAAAACTAAATGGATAGGTCAATGAATTAATTGGTCTTGACTGGACCAAGGCAAAAATCTCCTAACTGGCCTCTCTCTCTGGCCACTCCTACTGCTAACCATTCATTACAAGCACATATGATGCTGTTCTTACACATGCCATTTTCTCTGCCTAGAATTTTCCCAGAATCTCTCCCCTTCCCATCCCCTCCTGAACCTCATCCAGTTCAATGATTCCCAAACAAAACCACACATCAGAGTTACTTAGACGGCTTCCTAAAAATGCACATGCCCAGGTCCCACTCCATAACTACAGAAGCAGAATCTCCAAAGCATGGGGCCCAGAAATCTTTAACAACCTCCCATTTGGTTCATATGCAGCCAGCCCTGCCCTTGCAGTATCTGAAAACCACTGATATAGCTAATTCCTACTTCTTTAAAACTTGGTTTAAAACTGGGACTCTCGGGCTTCCCTGGTGGTGCAGCGGTTGAGAGCCCGCCTGCTGATGCAGGGGACGTGGGTTCGTGCCCCAGTCCGGGAGGATCCCACATGCCGCGGAGCGGCTGGGCCCGTGAGCCATGGCCGCTGAGCCTGCGCGTCCGGAGCCTGTGCTCTGCAACGGGAGAGGCCACAACAGTGAGAGGCCCGCATACCGCAAAAAAAAAAAAAACAGAAAATAACTGGGACTCTCATACAAGCTGGTAGAATTGTAAAATGGTACAACCACTTTGGAAAACAGTTTGGCAGTTCATCAAAAGTTAAACATTAATTTATCACACAACCCAGCAATTCCACTCCTAGGAATCTACCCAAGAAAATGACAATACGTGTGCACACAAAGACTTGTATGTGAACGTTTATAGCAGCATTATTCATAGTAGCCAAAATATGGAAACAGTTAAGTAATTATACATGGTAATGACTGCACAACTCTGTAAATTTACTAAAAATCATGAAGTGTACTTTTTAAATGGGTGAATTTTATGGTATGTAAATTGAATAAAAACTGAATAAAGTTGAATGAATGGAAGGGAAGGGGGAGGGAAAAGGTAGATAAGACAAGACAGGAAAAAACTGGGTCCAAACTCCTGCAGGCAGTGAGCTCCTCCTGCGCTTGTGTTACCCTCGTTCTTCATAAATCCCTCAAACAACACTTGGCCCATGGATGTTATTTTTTTATCAGTCTCCTCACAAGCCCACACACTTTTCAAGAATGAGAAAATTGTCTCATGTCTCCTTAGATTTGCAGGGCAGTCAAAGGGCACCTAGCAAATGTTTGTAAGAGAAGGAATGAGTGGCTGACCGAGCTTTCTGTTGAAATAAACTCTAAGAAACATTCTGGTCCTAAGACCTTCATACCCAGTTGCCTCCCCCATTCAAGGTCATAAACCCTCTCACTGGGAGGTTGAGAGAAGATGCTGGATGTCCCAAAAGTGCTTCGAATTTTTACCAAAGGCATGTGCCACAGGTGTAAGAAGGCCCTTCCTCTGACATCTCCCATGCATGGCCAGGCTCACACACAACCATGTTAGCTTCAGATGCCCCGGATTCAAGCCCTGGGCTCTTCACTTCCCAGGGCAAGTGTCCGTTTCCTCATCAGAAAATGGGGAATTAAATGAGCTAGTGCTTTCAAAGCCCTTAGAATACTGCCTGGCGAACAGCAAATGCTCAATCACAGAGAGAGAGAAGATAAGTGTATGTGGTGTGTGTGTGTTTGTACATAAAATGTGTGTGTGTATAATTGGTGTGACAGCACTGCCCAAACAGGCCACATTGTGAGATGCTCAGATAAGTTTCACCTGGCTCGCGAGGTATCCAGGTTGAAGAAGCCAAGAACAGCGCAAAAGAGGGCCAAGGGGGCTTCCCTGGTGGTGCAGTGGTTGGGAGTCCGCCTGCCGATGCAGGGGACACGGGTTCGTGCCCCGGTCCGGGAAGATCCCACGCGCCGCAGAGCGGCTGGGCCTGTGAGCCATGGCCGCTGAGCCTGCGCATCTGGAGCCTGTGCTCCGCAATGGGAGAGGCCACAGCAGTGAGAGGCCCCCGTACAGCAAAAAAAAAAAAAAGAGAGAGCCAAGGCACTAAGAGAGAGAGGGAGCTGAGTAATTTTAAATGTCCATGCATACAATTAAGTTTTAAAATGCAGATAACAGAACAACATGGATGATCCCATTTAAATATAAAACTGCTATAGAATATTATGTGAATTTAAGATAAAAAAATATGGAAGCAGATTCACCTAAATATTAACAGAGGTCATCTCTGGATAATGAGTTTTTCTTTCCTGAGTTCCCAAAATGAATACGGATCATTTTTATAGGCAAATGAAATTAATAATCCCATCTTCATTGTGTTTAAAAAATGAATTAAGTGATTAGGAAAGTGAAGAAAGCCTCCTGCCCCCACGGACCACCTGCCTCTCTGGCAGCCTGAAAGTTTTTCTGGTTTGCTCCGAAGAGAGAATGAATTCTCAGAAGGGTATAGGAGGGCCCAGATACAGAGGAGGAACACCATGTGCACGGTAGTTGCCCGTTATGACCCAACAGCAGGACCAGTCAACAAATACGCACACAGTGATTCGCCCCAGTGCAGCCAGCCCCTGCATTTGTGAACACAAATCTGATCAAGTCACTTCTGCTTAAAACTCTTAGTTGCCTTCCACTGCTCTTGGGAAAAAGACCAAACCCTTCAGCTGGTCCACAAGAACCTCTGCCCACCTTTCCGGACTCTTCTTAACCCATATTCCTCCTCTACCCACCCTCCAGGCGCAGGGCCTGGGCTGTCCGCTCCATCTGGATGCTTCCCCACCTCCTTCTCCCATCCCCTTCATCAGGGGAGCCCACCCCAACGCCCCCCGGACTAGGTTCCATGCCATTTCCGGGCACTGGAACAGCACCCCAGCCATTCCATCAGAGCACAGTTACACTACTGTGGGCTCCACTGGACTGGTCAGTTTGACTCACATTGTATCCCTACTGCCTAACACAATAGCTGGCATGTGGTGGGCACCCCATAAAGAAAGGCCAAGTGAATGATTACCATCCAGAGACACTGCAAAGTGTGAGCCTAGAGAAAAGACCAGATCACAGAAGGCCTGCAAGCCTTACTTGGGAATGTGGGCTTGATTCTGCATGCGACGGGAAGCTACTGGACAGTTTTGTTTTGTTTTATTTTTTTGCGGTACGTGGGCCTCTCACTGTTGTGGCCTCTCCCGTTGCGGAGCACAGGCTCCGGACACGCAGGCTCAGTGGCCATGGCTCACGGGCCCAGCCGCTCCGTGGCATGTGGATCTTCCCAGACCGGGGCACGAACCCATCTGCATCGGCAGACGGACTCTCAACCACTGTGCCACCAGGGAAGCCCTACTGGACAGTTTTAAACTGCAGGGCAGCAGGATCAGCTGTGTGTTCCAGAAGAACATTCTAGCTGTGGTGCTGAGAGGCGTTTGGAGGGGAGGCAAGTTGGGGAGGTGGGGAGACCACTTGGAAATATTGCAGTAGACTCGGGGAGAGGAAAGGGGGTCTAAACTAAGGCGGGGAGGTGGAGGGCAAAGTATGAAGAGGAAAGAGCTCAGAGAAGAAAATCCACAGGACCTGATGACTGACTAGATGTAGGGACACAGAAGAAGGAATCTATTAAGATGGTTCCCAGATTTCTGCTTCAGATGCATGAGCTTTCCAAAATGCAGAAACTGGATTTAGGTCACTGCTCTTGAAATAAGTCACTTTGACTTTTGAAGCCCCCTTGAAATGCAGCTGCACATAGCTCTCTTGCAGGGTTATTGGTAGAATCAAATGAGTTGCTGTTTGGGAAAGTGCTTCACAAATGGTAAAACCTTATTATTATCATCATCAACATGGGGGTAACAGCTTAAAAAACAACTGCATAATCACCTCCAGAAAACAGCTTCCTTGGGGGACTTCCCCAGTGGCACAGCGGTTGAGAATCCGCCTGCCAATGCAGGGGACATGGGTTCGAGCCTGGGTCTGGGAAGATCCCACATGCCACAGAGCAACTAAGCCCATGCGCCACAACTACTGAGCCTGCACTCTAGAGCCCGCGAGCCACAACTACTGAAGCCCACATGCCACAGCTACTGAAGCCTGCGTGCCTAGAGCCCGTGCTCTGCAACAAGAGAAGCCACCGCAGTGAGAAGCCCACGCACCACAATGAAGAGTAGCCCCCGCTCGCCAGAACAAGAGAAAGCCGGCGCGCAAAAACGAAGACCCCAACACAGCCAAAAATAATTAATTAATTAATTTTTTAAAAAGAACAGAACAAATACCTAGGAATAAATCTGAAAAAAGTTGTGCGAGACCACTATTCAAAGAAAAAAAAAAACAGCCTCCTTGGAATAGTCACCAAGACCAGGCTTATAGTCTTACACAACTGGCCAAATTTCTGCATCTTTTAAACTTTTAAACTTTTAAACAGTTAGCCTCATGAATGACCCAGGTAAGAAAAGAAGAAAAGGCATTTGCTGGAAAGTTGGGTTTCTCTGGGGCCCAGCACATGGCTGGGATCTGGTCTGGTTCAGAGTGCTGTCGGTTCTCTCTTTAAGAGATGCTGGATTCCCCTTCAGTACTTACTGACTTGACAAATTTTGAAAATCTAAACTTCCAACTGTTAAAGAAAGACGAGTCACTAGACACAATAAGTCTTTCTTGGACATTGTAAACTAATGACTTTAAAATAGAAATCCATCCACTTTCCCACTCGCTGCCTAAATCCCATGTGTTCATTTGGGATCCCCAGGAGTCAGGAGTAAATCAATGCCTGCTTTTTCCGGGGGCCTCTCAGAGAGATGAAGTTTCCAAAGGGCTGGAGGGTTCCCATACTTTGTATCACAGGTGAACATCTAACCCAGCCAAAATGCCTTCAGGTTTGGCATGAGCTAAGGAAGGAGAATAGAGAAGGGAAAGGAATTAAGATTTATAAGTACCTGGGATGGTCTCATTACTAGGCCAAGCACTTTATAAATGGCATAATCGAATATAGATATTATTATTCCTACTTTACAGGATTCAGAAAGGTGAAGACTGTAGTCAGATATCTCATCAATGGTGAACATCAGAGCTCAGCAATTCAACTTCTGGTTTGTGCAAAAAAAAAAAAACAAACAGTCAATCCCTAGTCCCCGACCAGGGATCGAACCCGTGCCCCCTGCAGTGGAAGCTCGGAGTCTTAACCTCTGGACTGCCAGGGAAGTCCCTAGAGGTCCCTTTTTAAAGGTTAAACAAACGCTGGTAGTTAGTAGTGACGCAAGTCCAGCATAGCTGATCCTTCTCCTACTTTCTTCTCCAAGCCCAGGGAATCACACCTGAGCCACTCTATGCCGTTATCAAGAAGAGAGGAAGCACAGCTGTCTGGAGAGGCAAAGCGAAAAGGCAGGAATCAGCAAATCAATTAACTTGATTTCCTCTCCAAGAAACAAACCTCGGCAGCAGTGTTAGTGGACTAATACTCATAGATGGAGTCTTGAGTGGTTTGGACCTTTGTCTGGCAGATACTGGCCTCCAACAGGTAAAAACCAACTTCCAGCAGCTCGGCTTCCAAGACCCCCGCAGGCCCCTTGGGGAAGGCCTGGTTCTCAGGCCAGAGTGTCTCTGCTGCCACACTCCAGAGCCTGCCTGCCAAACAGCACAGGCAGCGCCAGGCAGCTCTCCCCAGAGTAGCTGGCACCAATTACCCAGAGCCAGCTGGAAACGCTCATCTGGGCTCCAGATCCCTGGCCTGGTGGGAAATCCTACACTAAAACAAAGACAGCCTTGCAGCCACGCCAGCACCCAACATAAGTGGCTGGTCGGGGGCTATGAGAGGCAGCCAGGAGGCAGGCCGGGGAGCACCAGCCAAGGAAGCAGCTGTGGGTCCGGGAGACTTGCCCGCTCCCTGATTTCAGAGCCTCTCCGCAGTCACAACCAACAGCTACCAATTACTGGGCATCTAGAGTATGCTGGGTTCCATCGTTGCCCATCCTACTGGATTCCCCCAGCGACACAACAAAGAAGGAAGTGTTATCCTCATTTACAAATGAGGGACCCAAGGCTCAGAAAGATTGATGCCCTTTCCCACAGTCACAGAGACAGGAAGCCCCAGGGCTGGATCTAGAGCCCGGGTCTTCTGCCTCTCCTTCCTTTCCACATAACATCCTGACCTAGGAGAGCTAACCACCTAAAAAGGGCCTGGCAGTTAGGGACTCACTCTGCAAAGCCATCACAAGTGACAGTGTCACTAAGTCCTAAAAGATGATTAACTGGTTAAGAAGATGGGAACATTTGTAGGTCCACCATGGATTCATCAAGAACAACTGTACAGCACTGGGACGCCAACGTCCAAGAACACACAGAAGTGAATGCCTTTTGGCAGGAAATGCCAGTTTTGAACAACAGAAAGCAGAAGACCAAGGTCATCCTTACAGCTTTTCAAGGAACAGCATAAATGGGTGTTTGATCAAGCAGGACTCAGAGATGGTTATTATTATCTTCATGTTAATAATATTGTTATGGAAATTTATTATTATTATTACTACATACAGTATGAATATTATAATAATAATATGGAAAAATATCATAACATTTTATAGAGAACTTACTATGTACCAGGTGCTGTTCAGAGTGCTTGATGTACATTAACTCAATTAATCCTCCAACACCCTAGGAGACAGGTAATATAATTATCTCTATTTAACAGATGAGCACATTGAGATACAGAATGGGTAAGTAACCTGTCCAAGGTCACAGTGATCACACAGCTAATAAACTGTGAAGCCAAAATTCAAACCAAGGTAGTCAAGCTCCAGAATCCACACTCTTAACCTCTACACCTACTGCCTCTCAAATACAGCAAACATTTATTAAGCAGGATCCAGGCTAGGTGCTTCCACGACTATTATCTATTATCACATTTACCGTTCATTACAAACAAATCTAGCAACACGAACGGAAGCCATGAAGGCTTCATAACACATCAGAATGGAGCTAACCCTGCAGGCAAGCAGAAACACTTGGAAATCTCCACCCAGCCCCCCATTTCTCATTGGGATTTGATACCACAAAGGTGAAACAGCTGGAAGGCCCAGGCAGCTACACATTGACTTGTCTTTGGTTAGAGCTCAGCGGTTATCAAACTTCACTGGGAGTACAGTGAATTACCATACAAAGTTGTGTACACAAAATCTAGTCTACTTACTTCAAGAATAATTTCAGCTCTTTGTTAGCCCTACATTCAATTTGCCTCTGCGTTGTTTTGAACTCTGCAAATTTCTTTCACCAGAAATCCTGTGAGTGTCAAACTTAGCCATTCCCCTGCACCTTCTGGCTCTGGGACAGCTACGGTGGCCTTCAGGACTCAAAGCTCACTGCCTTCCCTTCCTGGAGTGGCAGGAACCACAGACATTTTTGTACCCAACCAGCTCACTTACAGCTGGAGAAACTGTCGCCCATGTTAAGCGACTTGCCCAGGATTACAGAGCGAGTTAGGAAGAAACTAACCCTAACTTTCAATTCTGAGTCTGATACATGTTTTCCACTACACTGTGCAATTTTTTTCCCCTGGCTCTTCTACAGTGCTATATTCAGCAAATGTTTATTAACCCCCAATAATAATAGTGCTATAGACTGATTTTGTGTCCCTTCAAAATTAATATGTTGTAACCTAATCCCCACAGTGATGGTACTAGGTGGTGGGGCCTTTGGAAGGTAATTAGGTCATGAGGGTGGAGCCTCATAAATGGGATTAGCGCCCTTATAAAAGAGACCCCAGGGCTTCCCTCGTGGCGCAGTGGTTGAGCGTCCACCTGCCAATGCAGGGGACACAGGTTCATGCCCCGGTCCGGGAAGATCCCACATGCCGCGGAGCGGCTGGGCCCGTGAGCCATGGCCGCTGAGCCTGCACGTCCGGAGCCTGTGCTCCGCAACGGGAGAGGCCACGACAGTGAGAGGCCCGCATACCACAAAAAAAAAAAAGAGAGACCCCAGAGAGCTCCTTCACCCCTTCTGCCATGTGAGGACAGCCCACAGTGAGAAGACAGCCCTCTATGAACCAGAAGCAGGCCCTCACCAGACACCAAATCTTCCCAGCCTCCACAGCTGTGAGAAATACATTTCTGTTAAGCCACCCAATCTATGGTATTCTGTTATGGTAGCCTGAATGGACTAAGGTAATGCCTAGGAGCTCGGCTTGCATTATCTCATTTAATTGCCCAACCGAGCAAGGTAGATACTATTTTTATTATGTCCATTTTACAGCTTAAGACACTAAACTTTAGCCATTTGATGCCACCTCTCCAAGATCATGGCAAAAGATGAGGTTCAGAATCTGAACCCCAAGTGTCTTAACTCCAGAGCTTGTTATATTCTGGACTCTGTGAGGTCCAATTTCACCATCCCGGTCCCCTTTTCTTTCTGTGTCCTACAGCCAATCCCCAAGTCAAGTTCAGAAGCTCTTTCCTGCAATGCTGTTCTTCCCACTACCCACAACGTCCCCATGGCCCCAGGTGGACTGTGCCCATTGCTCTGCTAGGTCCATGAGGCTTCGTAGAAATGCCAGGGACACCGTGTGGCCCCAGAAGGTGCATCGGTCCATGAGAGGGCAGGAGAGTGTCCAGTGCCCACTCTGCTCTTGTTCCCATCTGGCGTCAGGGGCCAGGATACAGTACAGGGTTTCCTGGTGGCCACTCCCGCACCAGCACAGACCAGTAGTGACCCACGTCTAAGCCTGCCCCAGAACACACCGGCAAACCCTCAGGATCACACCACCGACCCCCTCACCTGCTCGCAGCCAGAGCCAGCTCTAGTCAGTATAATTTCAGGGGAAGGGAAGGGTTGCTGAGCAAACACGCAGTGTGACAGCAGGCACTGTGCATAGAACTTCACTCCCCAGGCCGCGTTCACGCACGAGCAAGGTGTCACCAGCCCCGTTTATTCTAAGAAGGAAACCAAGGCTCAGAGAAGCTAACTGACTTGCCTGACCAGCACAGTAAGTCTTTGTGTGACTCCAAAGCCCAGGGTTTCCCACTACAAATGCCCTCTCTCAGCTGACAGACATCCCTAAAACTATGCACTCCAATTGCTGGCTGACAATCAGAACCCCGTCATGAGAGCCTCATTCCTCAAGCTTCCCTTTGTTGAAGTGCAAATGCTGTGCAGAGGGGTGCACAAGTTGTAACCAGTATTTAAGTCTCCCCTAATAACAAGAAGCATTTTAATGGCATTTCAGGGTGAACCAACAAATTTTTCATGCAAATCTTCACTTGATCCTCACCACATCCTGTAACTAAGGATCACACTCCACATCTGACACGTGAGGAACTGAGGCTCAGATGCAGGAGTGGGGATCGAGGGGGGCAGCTGAGAGCCAGAGTACAGACTGCAGTCCCAGGCTGCGTGAGCCCTCAGTCCACACACCACCTCACCTCACTCTGCTCCAGTCTTCCCAGGGATGTGAGAAGGAGGGAATTAGGGCAACGGGCACTGGGAGGTGGCGGTAGGACAGTGTGCCTCGGATCCTTATTCAGTTCCTTGCGACCCACCATCACCCGCAACCAGGCGTACAATGCCCAAAGGTCTCGCCTCCACCCAGACAAACTAGCAGGCAGACGTGACAGTCAGCCAAGAGAGCACTGAGACCGGTCTGGGCTGAGAAAGTCCCCAGCCATACACACCAAGGGAGGCCAGGGGCCGCTATGCCTGGGCTGGAGAGGGGCCACACCCCCGGTGCATGCAGCCCCATCACCCCCGACACCCACGGAGCCCTGCCCACACAGAACCCCTGTGAAAGGAGCATCCTCCAGCAGACCTCCCCACTTAGCGGGGCTTCCCAGCACCCGGCAGTCCCAGGGTGGGACAGGGAACCCTCACTCCTAGCCCCTTGGGCCTCTGATTGCTGTCTAGGGGCCCCTTGTTTTTCCTCCTCTGGGACAACCCTGCAGAGAGAAACTCAAGGGAGCCAGTGGCAGCTGCTACAGGAAACACATCCCTCTGTTAGCAACACGTCTTCAGTACAGGCCTAGAATTTTCCACAACACCACCAGGTTCATTTCTGAAGGAGGCAGCTTCTTTTTCATACGTCCCACCAACTTCACATCCTCCCAGCCCATGGCTTCACCCACTTCCTTCTGACACCCTGGAGGTCACTCATCGCCGAGGGGAGAAGGGGAAATGAGGATACCCCGAGCCCAATTTTCTCAGCTATAAAAGGAGTGGTGAGTAGCACCAAGGGAGATCGAAGGAGGCCCACTCAGGCGGCTGAAAAAAAAAAAAAGTGCTTTTGTTTTCTGCGGACATACTTCACTTTGGGAGGAAAGTGTGTGCTTGTATTTCAGGCAGCCTTATGAAGAAAGTAAGAAACTGCAAATCCACTGAATACAAACCCAAACATATAACCAAGCCCCCGAAGACGAGGAAAGTTCTTCTGGAAACCAGTGATACTGCAACTCCCGCAACAACCATTCATTTCATATTCAAATGGGAGTTCACAGTCAAGCTACACTTGAACTTCTACATATGGGCTTCAATTAATGTTAACAGCTACAATCGTTGGCTACAATCATAACTTCAGTGGTTTCCTAGGGATGGGACCCTCAAATCACGGAGGCTGACGACAGTAGTGCTTTCTGGATGTAGCATGTGTTCAAGCTCATGGTCTCGTTTCCCAGACCTCTTGATCGCATACCTGATTTCATGACCTGAGAACAACATACAGAGAGGACACAAGACCATTTCCCAGGTACGTGAGGGGAGCGCTGAACAGGCGGCCCTGGTGGGAGGTGGATTAACAAGCCTATTTCTTCAACCTGATCTTCCTCTCAGGAGCAGCCCTCCCCTCCCTGTGACAATGGTCCATCTTTTTCTGGTTTTGCCCCAGCCTGTGCTCGCTCATCAGACCTTGGCAAACTCCCTGACCTGTCCTTATCAGGATGATGGGCTGGTCCCAAGGCTCAGGCACAAATAAAGTCTACCATGGGAGGGAGCACGGTTGGGACAAACCCTGGGCTGAGGAGTCAGGGCAGATGTCGTCTGAACCCAACCCTGCCACTTCCTAGCTTGTGACTTCCGGCAGATTACTTTCTCTCGGAGTCTCAGGAGCTTCTTCTCCTGAAATGGGGGTCATGACACGTACCTTTCAGAGTCGTTGTGAAAGGTGGTCAAATGAGCAGAGTAGAGCACCTAGTTCAGTGCCTGGCCCACACCCCATAGCTATGCATGGCAAATGGCAGGGCCTGTTCTTCGTGCAGCCTTGACCGTCAGTGTCCCAGAGTCCCTGCAGCCAGGGCATAGGCCAGCTCAGGAGCCCCAGGCTCTCATGTCAGAGGGAACCTTCACAGGGTTTCTCCCTGGGGGTGTCACTGGCGTTTAGGGCAATTCCTCACTGTGCAGGACTGCCCTCACACTACAGAACACTGAACCCCTCTGATCTCTGCTCACTGTCTGTAGAGCCTGTCCCCAGCCCCCTATAACTCAACTACTAATAGTGTACCATATGTGTCCAAACACCCCTTGGGGAGTATCATTCCTGGCAGAGAACCACAGCTGAAGCCTTCTCCCTGCCAATCTGAACCACAAGTCTCTGAGCCAGATGCCTCCTCTTATCCCAGAGACATCCATTTAACAGAGAGAAGTTCTGTCAGGAGCCCTCCAAGGAAACGTGATTCTTGACCTTGCCACAGGGGTGGGTCACACCTCCCCTTCTGAAGAACCCTCAAGACCCCCATTGTCCTCAAAAGCCTCTCCTGGTAAGAATCTCTTGACTCGCCAGGACCATAACATAAATTCCTTTAGTAAAGTTCTTTGACCTGGAAATTTTACATAATTAACAGACTGGAAGAGAAGGTGATTCTTGATGACAGAATGTCAGACACTTGAGAAAAGGGAGTGATCTGGGCACCAGGATCTCTTCAGGATTCTTCTCTCACGTGGTAAGAGGGGGACTGTCCACCTATTCCACCCTGCTGAAACCATGGGACAAGCTGGCAACCATGGGCACAGGCTACAAGATATCTGTATGTCCTGAAATCAAGTCCTACCTGCCACACACTGACGTTGCAGTAATATGAAGTCCCCTGCTCAGAAAAAAATGTCACATAACGTATATGACAGACAGCACTTGCAAATCATACACACACGCATACATGTTTGTATATAATGCGTATTACTATACATATTAATTATATAATTATTATGTGATTAGTATATTGTATACTTAATATATAGTGATTATAATTATATATTATGTATAATTAATATATTGATTATATGTATAACTAACATGTATTTTGTACATTAAGAGTATAGTTTGACTCTTGAACAACTCAGGGGTTACGGTTAGTTGAAAATCTGCATTATAACTAACCGTCAGCCTTTCCTATATGTGATTCCTCCATATCCCCAATTCCACATCCGCAGATTCAGCCAACTGCGGATCGTATAGTACTGTAATATTTACTATAGAAAAAAATTCTCGTATAAGTGGACCTGCGCGATTCAAACCCAGTTGTTCAAGGGTCAACTGTACTTGCAAATTAAAAATAAATGATGAAATTCCCCCAGAGGAAAAACATACAGGAAAAGAACATAAAATGGCAATTTCACAAAAGAAGTGAAATAACATGTGGAAGTAAGATACTACCTTCCACCTCTCAAACCAACAGCTTTTGAAAAATTATAGTGTCCAGTCTCATGAGAGTGTGTGAGCACCTGATGATGGGAGTGTAAGCTGGTATTTCCAGAGGGTAGTTGAGCAATATGTTTTAAAATCCCTAAAAATATACATAGTCTTGGACCAAGCAATCATACTTCTAGAAATTTATTCTCACAAGTATTAATGGATGTACTCAAAGATTGAGCCTGTTTTCATTGTCTATTATGGTAAAAAATTAAAAGCAACCTAAAGAGCCAACAATAGAAGATTTTTTAAATAAAAACTTTGTATATAGCTTGAAACAAAGCTATTATGATATTTAATAACATTACCAAACATTATGACTGCATTTGTTAAAAAAACTGTGTATATACAATAAAAAGTACTGGAAGTCTATACAAGAAATATTAATAATGTTTAGCATCGGGTGATAAAATTACAAGTGATTTTCTTTCTTTCTTTTTGAATATCTGTGTTTGCTAAAATGTCTATATTGGCCTAAACCTTCTAAAATGTCTCTTATGGCGTTTAGTAGCTTCTACTTTGTAAAATGTTATGTACGAACACATCGCATCACCCCAAGAGTACAAATTCCTTGAACACTAGGTTCTAAGTCTGATTCATCATCATAAACTCCCCATGATATTAGCTTAGGGCCTTGAATAATTACAACAATTACCATTTATTGAATGTTTGCCATACGGCAGGCATTGTATTAAATTGTATCTTTTAATACAGTAAAATTCAATAAGCAGTTTTTGAAGAAGGGAGGAAAGGAGGAGGGCAGATGGAAAGGAGTGAATGAATAAATGCCCAAAGGTCTGAAACAAGCTGGTAGCTCTCTCACCAGGAAGTGACCTGCTCACTTTTGAGGTCCCTTCTGACTAGCAGACCACACCAATGTGCCAGACCATTTCCTCTAGTGAGGATGGGAGCAAAAAGAGGGGCGGGGAGGGCTACACTGTAAACCTGGGTTTTAGAAGCCACACTTTTTGGAAGATAAGATTTCACAGGGAACTCAGTGCTTTGTGACCGCCTGGAGGGGTGGGATAGGGAGGGTGGGAGGGAGGGAGACGCAGGAGGGAGGAGATATGGGAACGTGTGTATATGTATGGCTGATTCACTTTGTTGTGGAGCAGAAACTAACACACCATTGTAAAAAAAAAAAAAAAAGATTTCACAGGGAACTGCCAGGTAAAATTTCAAAATCATTTTTGGGAGCTTCCTTATCAGATTCAAAAAAACTAATATTAAAACAGCAAAGGCCTTTTAATGAATCACTTTTGACCTTGGCAACCTTTAATTCATTCCTACAAAAACTCCCAAGCACCCACCATCACCATTATGAAAGATAAATTAGACACAGTCTCATCCTTAAGGAATCCGTAATGCAAGAGGACGACGAATAGTTGCTGAAATAAGTGATTCAAGGCCGGGTGTGAGCTCTCACAGAGGACTAAGAGGCTGAGATGAGTGCAGAGGGAGAAATTCTTTCTGATGGGGAAGGAGAGCAGAGGAGGTGGCAAGTGAGAGCCAGGATAGACAAGATTTCTCAATGCAGAGTTGGGGGAAATGGCATTCCTGGCTGAGGGCACAGCCTGAGCAGAGGCTCTGAGGGGTGGGATGTGGGCAAACAATCATGAGTGTGTGGAAGAAACAGGTTTGAAGTGACAGCTGGGGCAGGAAAAGCAAGTTCAAGCCAGAATGGAGAGGCTTGGGAAGCAGGCAAAGGAGTTTAGACTTAATTCTGGTAATACTTGTTCAGCCCATGCCCCCCAAATCTTGGGCCACTTCATTAGAAGGAGCAAAAGTGGTCCAGAGATGAGCTCCTGTCCATCAGCCTCTTCTTGCCCCTGGCAAATTCCTGCTACACTTCCAAAAAGCACATTAATACACCCCTCACTTTCAAAGGCTCTGGGGTGAAGTTCAGATTTAAAGCCATAGTGACCTGAGCACACACAGAAGTAGAAATGCTGAAGCAGCTCCTTGACACCTGGCTCTGCCCTGCCATTCTCCAAACTCTGACATTCCAGAGAGGAAGTTGCCCTGGCTTAGCCCATCTCCTGGGAAGATGAGGAGGCAATCCCTGGACCAGCTGGTGTGCAGCATAGAACGGGCAGTAAAAGCACCAAGAACTGATCTCTTCAAATTCA
Organism: Stenella coeruleoalba; assembly: GCF_951394435.1. Taxonomy (NCBI): domain Eukaryota; kingdom Metazoa; phylum Chordata; class Mammalia; order Artiodactyla; family Delphinidae; genus Stenella; species Stenella coeruleoalba. Next base: position 61,143,851 of record NC_137155.1, read on the forward strand.
GCTTCCAGAGGGTCAGCCCTGTGGTCCCGCTCCCTCTAACAGCCATGAAGACACCCCCAGCCCCCTCTGGTACCCCTCTTGGTAAAGGGTTTGGGAAAGGAGCCACTAGGAGTCCAGAGGACAGCAGACAGGTTTTTCTCAAATATTTCAGTAGCATGATACATCCTTCCCTCCCTGCCTTCTCTCTCTCTCCCTCTAAATGTGCCTCTTTTTCTGCTTTATCTTCACTCTCTCCCTCCCTCCCTCCCTCCTTCCTGTCTTTCTCTCTCTCTCCTTGTGTCCCTTTCTCTTCTTGCTTCAATTTTTGTAGAACCTATCCTTCAATCTCTTTCTCTGAATCTCTCTATCTCTATGTGTCTGTCTCTCAAAGCCTCTGACTCTCTGTTTCTATAACTGTCTCCACGTCTTTGACATTCTATCAGTCATTCTCTGTCTTGGCATCTCCGACTTTGTATTTCTGACATGCTGTCTACGTGTTTCTACTAATGTCTCTGTCTAGATATCTCTGTCATTCTGTCTCTCTATGTGTCTCTGTGTCTCTGTCTTAGTGCCTGTCATGCCCACGTCTTTCTGTCACTCTCTCTCTCTCCCAGTATTTCCATCTCTCTGCCTCCATCTCTGTCTCTATCCCTCCTGTCCCGGCTTGTGTTACTAAAATCGCTGAGAGGAAATCGAGCAGTTCCAAAAGCTGTGACCCTAAAAACCAGCTTCAGCGGGATGCCGGGTTAGAGCGGCGGGAGGGGCACCGCGGGGACAGCCCCGGTGAGGCGGCCGGGCCACACACGCGACTTCCCGGCCCCGTTGCCCCTCCCCGGGTCTCCCGCCTGGCGAGCGCCTCGCCTCGCCTCGCCTCGCCTCGCCTCGCGGCCCAGCCCGACCCCGAGGACCCTCGGCGCCACCTGAGAGGAGGTTTGCCCCAGCCGGGAGTAGAACAACAGAGGGCGGAAAGTTCTCACCGATGGTGAAGCTGTAGCCATCGATGCTGAAAGTGGCACTCCGGCATTTTTTGAAGCCCTCTTTCCTGTTGCTGGCGTCCGTCATGGCTCGGCCTGCGGCGTCCCGGGGTCCCCCGCGGCGGAGCGCGCAGCCCCGCGCCGGCGCCCCGCGCTCGGCCGCGTCCCCTCCTCCGGCGCGCCGCGCGCTGTCCCCGCTGGTCCGTCGCTCGCTGCGAGCGGAGCGCGCCGGCTGCAGGCGCCGCGACCGCGAGGTCGACTAACGAACGCACTAGGCACACGGCGCAGCCAGCGAGCGTCGCAACTGCTCCATCTCCAGTGCCAGGTTCCAGACACCACGAGAGGAGTGCTAAGAAAGGCAGGCGACGCGGACCGGTGCGCGTGGATGCAGGCCGGTGGGTGGGTGGGTGCCGAAATCCCTGTCTTTGCCACTCTACTCCCTGGGAGCCGCTGAAGCCGGCACGCTTCAGGCACGCCTGTTTTCTCTCAGCTTCGCCTTCCCCTCTCTGGAGGCTGGTGGGGTTTGGGGACTCTAGGGAGTGGCAAAGATTGGCGTCGGGCTTCTTCTAGATGTTTTCTCTGGCGGACAAGAGAGCTCCCAAAAAGCACATCAACAGATGGAAAAGCAAACATCTAAGCCGGTCAGATACTGCCAAAGTTTGCTCCAAACAAGGAAGTCGGGAAAATCGCCACGCCCACTTCCTCCCAGCAGCTGTCTCCCTAACTGGCCTGGAACCCCGGTAAGATTACTTCTCGGCAGTCCCTGGCCAGAAGGTAATTATCAAAGTAACCCATATTTGTGGCTAAGCGCTTACACACAGAGGCTCTAAGATGTGCAAGTTCTAGTCGATTCCAAACGAATTGTCCAAGCTCTTTCCAATTTGGTTTTGACAAATAGAGACTCCTGGAATGTGTTGCCAAGCAAAGATTCCTGGAATTTGTGGAGGTGGCAGAAATTTAACCAATCCTACAGCTAACCCCTCTTGTTACAGAAGAGGAAACAGGTCCACAGGGCCTTGACTAAGGTCCTACAGGTAAAAAGTGGCAGCGTTTGGACAGAGGAGTTTCACTTTATGACATCAAATCAATCATTGGTGTTTCCAGTACCTGAAATGACTTGAGTTAGGCAAGGTTTTTACAGAGGAAATCATTCCCTCCAACCAGCAAGCAATTGCTAAGGATTTACAGCTGCAGTGTTCTGTGTCAGGGGCTGGGGAGCTCATGTAATGAGACCAGAGCTGAGTCCCTTGGTGGAGTCCACACAGTGTAGCACATGGAATGACAGTGCTACACTCAGGTTATTAAGGGACTACAGTTAATTTAACCTCATTTGTCATGATGGAATTTGACACAATTACCAAACACTTGTCAATACTAACAGAGTCAATCAGGTCTATCCCTCGTTGTTTCTGAGAGAACAGTGGGTCCACACGTCTTCAGAATCTAACTAAAATTATAAGTCTTCTCCAAAAGAAAAAAGGCACATATACACACATGTGCAGTATTCCACATGCAATTTCAGGGGGCCCATAAAACCCTCAAGCCCACTGGCAACCAGGTTAGTGAATATCTCAGGAATTGAATCTTCTTCAATTTACCATATATTTTTAGAGAAATGGGTATTTTTTTAATGTCAGATGTAGTTGGAACGTCAATTATAAATTCTCTCTGGTAAGACCTAGAACCACATTAATAGTTTTCTCAGGTCAGTGGCAAGATTAATTGATCCAAAAGGCAATGGATGTCACAGACCCTGTGTCACACAGAATGGCATGTCCCAGCTTGGAAGTAAGAGAGTGCTTCAAACCCTGAGGCACTCCTTGAGACTGGAACTCGTTACAACACAAAAGCATGAAAAAGGCTCTAGAAACAAAGAGACCTGGGTCTGAAATGTGGCTCCACCACTTACCAGCTATATGACCTTGAGCAAGAAGCTAGACCTCCCTGAGTCTGCTTTCTTCATCTTACAATGTGAATTAAGAAGAGGAAATGGGTGAAACCTAGGCATGCAGTGGGCCTTCAGTTATTGCAATCACCAGGTGACTCCCAAGTTTCATTATGTAGACAGTGCAGAAAATTCTTCACAGCAATAATATATTTTCATTACTGTTATCATTAATTTTTTTTTTTTTTTTTGGCTGCATTGGGTCTTCGTTGCTGTGTACTGGCTTTCTCTAGTTGCAGGGAGTGGGGGCTACTCTTCATTGCGGTGCGCGGGCTTCTCATTGTGGTGGCTTCTTTTGTTGCAGAGCACAGGCTCTAGGCATGCGGGCTTCAGTAGTTGTGGCTCACGGGCTCAGTAGTTGTGAGTTGTGGGCTCTGGAGCGCAGGCTGTAGTTGTGGCACATGGGCTTAGTTGCTCCGCAGCATGTGGGATCTTCCCGGACCCGGGCTCGAACCCGTGTCCCCTGCATTGGCAGGTGGATTCTTAACCACTGAGCCACCAGGGAAGTCCCTGTTATCATTAATTTTATAAGAAAATTTTATACATAAGATGTTTATATGTATTATATAGAATGTATTTTAAATATAGTACCCCCAAAAGTTTCTTATCGTTCTCATTTCCCTGTATTTCTCCCACTTTCCCAAACCTTCAGCAGAATCACATGCCTTCTTTTCTGGCACTGTAAGTTCTGGAATGAGGATCCTGAAAGCCCTGAGTTATAGTCTCCTATGGTTAAGTTATCAAGAAAAAAAATCCTAATGTGATGGAAAATTTTCCCTGAGTGAGTGAAATTAAAACTTGGTATTTAATCACTCTTAGCAGAAAAGCTTTTTGAAATATAATCTATAAAAATAATAACAATGTGATCATTTATCTGTCCCCTAAAGGCTGGTAAAAATAACTTGCCTGAACAATTAGAACTGTTTTTAAATTGCTTCTCCCCAGAACCGTTCTCTCTCTCCCTGGTTTTAGAGATTGCACACCTACAGAACCACTGAATGCACTGCTTCAAGTGCAGAGTCTGAAAGCAGCCTTCTCGGTGTGGGGCTCTTACACGAAACCAAGTGAAGTCGAGTGCTGACATTATATAAGCCGAGAAAGAATGAGTTCAAGACTAAGATCAACAGAAGCATTACTTTTGCTTGTTCTTTCAGAAATGCTCCTTTAAGAATGCCTGTGAAGTAAGGAAACTAAACCAAGATATCCACGCAGATGGGTGAATCCTATGCTCTTATTGTTAGAGCAGGGGTCAGCAAACAGACCTGCAGGTCAGATCCAGCCTGTCAAGCTAAGAAGTCTTTTTTTGTAGTCTTCAAGCTAAGAAGTGATGAAGTGATTGAAAAAAAAATTCAAAAGAAAAACATGTGACACATTAAAACTGCATGAAATTCAAATTTCAGTGTCCACAAATAAAGTTTTATTGGAACATAACTACGCTCATTTATTTACATATTGTGTATGGCTGCTTTGAAACCAACAGGCAGAGTTGAGTAGTTGTGCCCAAGGCTGCATGGCCTACAAAGCCAAAAAAGGCTGTCTGTCCCTTTACAGAAAATGTTTGCTGACTCCTAGATTATGGTAAATATCTTACACCTGACCAGGCTTAGATAACTTCTAGTTTTATTATATTTACTTTAAAATAAGTTTGGAAAATCATTGATCTGCTTTTAATTACTGGAATGGATTCTAACAAGGAAGGCACAGCAACAAATGCTTGATGAATGAAAGAACGAAGGAAAGAAACAATATACATAATAATAGTTTGATCCAGTTATTAGCCAAGATTAATTAGGTTAGAATTAATTTCTCCCAAGATAATGCATGACCCTGGTTTCATCCCAAGAAATCAGAATAGGAACTGAATTCAGTACCTAAATTAGTTCATAGCTCATGGATCAAATAATGTCCTTCAAACTATAACAACTATAAAGGAAAAACTTTCATCTGGCAGGATACTCCTCTGACTCAGGTGCTAATATCATGTCCTTTGATACTCCTTATGAAGGGGCTGATAACTGTTTCTATGTAAGAGAAGAGTGTCAGTGGAAAGTACTTATTGTTCATTGGTTTTAAACCTCTAGATAAAGATGAGCATATATATATGTGTAGCATGTGTTATCCAAAAAGTCCATTTTCTAAGAAAATAACTTTTTATTTGTCATACCAAAGAGAAGACAGCTACTCAGCACTTCATTAATGCATTTCAACCGTTCTCAGATAGGAAGCCATCTACCATTTGGAATTCTCCCAACAGCCAAAGGCCCAAGAATTGTAAACCCAAGTTGCCCCAAGAAGAGCATTGTTTATACCCCTCATGGACATCCTCAGCTCTCTGACAACTACTCCAGTTTTTGGAGAGGACCCCCTTGCGTCCACATCATCACAGAAACGGCTACAGGCAATGAAGTTTCTGAATTGCAACCCTATTCTTCTGGCTGTAACTGGTACAGTCCAGATAAGGCTAATGAGTATCTTTGCTGCGAGTAGGAATTGTGAGAGATGAAGAGGAAGTTCCAGGAAATTCCAGTCCCAGTTCCAGCCTGCATCTAAAAATCAGCTCCTCCCAAATTCTATGAGATGCCCTAGTACCTTATACTACATTCCCTTTTTGTGAGTGACCCAGCATAAGGGAGTTTCTGCTGCTTGCAAACATGAGTCCTAACTAATCCATCAAACACGCTCCCTTTCAGGGAGAGAAGGAAAAAATAAACAGAGAAAGAAAGGGTGGAATTAAATCAACATTACTGAGTGCCAACTATGTGTTAGGCATTGTGCTAACCAAGAAACAGTCCCTGCCTTTGAGGACTTTACAAGAAGAGAAAGTCCCAGAACAGTCTCTGGAACCAGGGGTCCGAACAAGAGAGCAGTCTCAGAAAATCTGTATCTATGGAAGCGACTCCCTTCAGCTGTCACTAACACCCTTCTCTGTTTCATTTTGCTTCTACCTTATTGCTTCCCTAGAGCCTATTCTTTGTTTCTCTAGGCCCAGGGATGGCAGCGACTATCTAAATAAACAGAGAGAGTAAAAAGCAAAGTGCCTACACACTTGAGGGTCAGAGAAAGTTCCCAGAAAGATGACTCGAAAGCCCTGATGGAAATTACAGAATTCTATTTGCACAATGAGGCAACTTTTCTTTGTGATAGGAATGGCCACTGTCTATTTTTCAACTTTTTTTCTAAGTTTACATATCATTAGTGCATCCGTGAAAAATGACTATTTTTCTATACCTGCCTTCAGTGTCTCAAAAAATCCTTCCATGTCTCAAAAAATATTAGCTGAGCGATGCTTCCCCCAAAACATCAGGAGCAAATTAGAGTAAATTAATTCTTTTTTGCTCTAAGAATTTAGGGAGAATTTTCTGGTAGCCTTTGCAGTTAGGAGATTTTTAGAACTGGAGACACTCTGCAGTGGAGGTGGAGAGACCAAAATGATGGCCTTGAATTTCTTTTTCATAATCCTGAATATCAAGCCTGGACTATTCTTCCCCCCTCAGCCCACCTGGTTTGCCTAGAGACCTCCTCCTCTTCCTTCAAGTCTCCGCTGATGTCCCAGGTCCTCCAGAAAGCATTTCCTGCCTGCCTTTTCTGGAGGGAGGTGGCCACTCCACTTTAAGCCTCCCCTGGACCCCATTCCACATCTCCATACTAGAACCATCACACTGCACTCACACTGCTTGTTTGCACGCTGGTCGCCCCACAAGGATATAAGCTGCTGGTAGCAGGGATGGGTCTTCCATCTCAGCCCCAGCAGTGCCTGGCACAGAGTAGGCCCTCGCTAAGACATTTGATCAATTAAGGAGTGAACACAGATGTAACATGCAATGCTGCACAGCCAGCCAGTGACGGGACTGGGGCAGAAGAGTCATTCTCAGTCATTCCCTCTCTCCATTCACCCTCTATTTTCCTCTGTGATGAGCTTTGGAGCCAGCTCATAATAAACAGGTTAACAACATTTAAAACTAATAAATACAGGGAGATCAGCTTGGTGCTTTGTGACCACCTAGAGGGGCGGGTTAGGGAGGGTGGGAGGGAGACGCAAGAGGGAGGGGATATGGGGATATATGTATAGGTATAGCTGATTCACTTTGTGATACAGCAGAAACTAACACACCATTGTAAAGCAATTATACTCCAATAAAGATGTTTTAAAAAAAAAACTAATAAATAAAACAAAAAGCTCCTCTGTTTGCTAGCTGTGTGACCTTGGGCAAGTTGCTTAGCCTCTCTGAGTCTCGATTTTTTCTTCTGTAAAACGGAGATGTAATAACTACCTTATAGGGAATATGTGAGTTATACCGAGATAAGTTAAAGATGTTCCCTGAACCTAACCCATAGTAAACTTTCAATATATGGTGTATTGTGTGTTTTTTTTAATTTGGCCACACCGCGCGGCTTGCAGGATCTTAGTTCCCCTACCAGGGATTGAACCCGTGCCCTTGGCAGTGAAAGCGTGGAGTCCTAACCACTGGACCGCCAGGGAATTCCCATCAATATATGTTATTTTTTAACATCATCATCATCACTAGGACACTAGGTCCCTTTTGTGCTTGTTTCCTGCATAGAGTGCTTGAGATAATGCATACTCAGAGGCAAGAGGAACAGGCTCAGAGCTCACTCACCCTGGGCCCAAGGCCCCAGAGTATCAATCACCCCATGAGCAGTGGAGCCAGAGGTTCTAAGCCTCCATCACTCAACTGAGCTGCAGACACCCACGGGCTTCCTGAGAGCTGGAGTCTGGAGCATGGACAGGGCCTGGCTCAGAAAGCACCCTCAGGAAATGCTCAGGTACTCTCCCACCCACCAGCCTCCGTCCCCCTCCCTGTTCCACGACACTTCTGTCACCTAGGCATCACTGCATTTAGTGGACATGTTGTGGCCTTCATCTTCTCGGCCTCTTGGCAGCGTTTAACTCTGTGGACCACAGCTGCATCATTTAGGATTTATTTTGTTCCCCGGGCACCCAGGGCACAACCTGCTCCTGGTTTTCCCTCTAGCTTTCTTAGCCACTTCCTTTACTGTTGTCAACCAGAGAAGCTCTTATCCAGGAACCTCTCCTCACTCTATTCCCTCTCCGCTGAGCAATCCTCTTCACTTTGATAGCTCTGGTAATGACTCTCAAGTATCTATTTCCAGCTCAGATCACTTCCCCAAGCAACAGGGTATCTCCTTTTTCTTCAGAAGGTCTTATAGGCACCTAACCTCGACTCATCCAAATCTGAACTCTTCATCTTCCTAATCCACCTCCAGAGTTCCCTTGGGGTGTTGGAGAAGGGGGATAATGCTTCTACTCCCCTTCCCAGGCCAGGCCCACCTTTATCACCCTCCTTCGAATTTCTTCTCTGGCTGATTAGGGTTCCAAGGCATTCCTCGGTCCAAACTCACTAGAACAAGGATCTCTGCTAGGAAGAGCCACCCGGCACCTCTGTGAGAGTTAGAAAAAGGTCCCCTTCCCCTGGGGGAAGCAGCCCAGGCAAGGACAAACACAGAGCTTGGTGAGTGGACATGGGCTGAGTGTTGCTCCCATACTGTTCTTGTAGTCCTCAGGCATTTTGGGGTTCCTCGCCATAATACCTCCAGAATATCATCAAAGCCTCACTCTTAACCTCCAATTACCCCATCTCTGTAAATGGTCCTCCCATGCACTCTACCATCGGATCAGAACCTATGAGTCATGACTGTCCCCTCTGTCTCCTCACCTAAACAGCCACTAAGTCCTGACAGAACTACCACCTAAATGTCTGGCATCCACCCACCCCTCTCCATGCTCCCCCTCCCCAGTCCATGCTACACTGTCTCTCACGTGAACTGTCACAACAGCCTCCTAACCCTGCAAGCTGCTGACATTCTTGCTCCAAGCCTTTGTCTAACCAGCAGCCAAGATGACCTTTTTAAACAAAAATTTAGTCCTGTCCTTTCTCTGCCTAAAACACTTCAGAGACTCCCCATCACTCTAGAAAAACTCTCAGAACAAAGTAAAACCTCTTAGAATAAACTAACAATAAACACTTAAAAGTTAGTTAAGGGCTTCCCTGGTGGCAGTGGTTGAGAGTCCGCCAGCCGATGCAGGGGACACGGGTTCGTGCCCCAGTCCGGGAAGATCCCACTTGCCACGGAGCGGCTGGGCCCGTGAGCCGTGGCCACCGAGCCTGCGCGTCCGGAGCCTGTGCTCCGCAATGGGAGAGGCCACAACAGTGAGAGGCCCGCGTACCGCAAAAAAAAAAAAAAAAAAAAAAAAAAGTTAGTTAAAACAAACAACAAAAAAAAAACCCCCACCTCCTTACCTTGGCTCATAAGGCCCTACAGAATCTTGGGGGGAACTGGGAGTGGTCCAGGGGAGAGCGTGGCAAATTCAAGTTCTGCTTTTCAGGAACTTTCTGGAATTTTTTTTCAAATATTTTCGATATGCTGTTAGCTGAATCCACAGATGCAGAACCGTGGAAACAGAAGACGAACTGTATTCCTGGCCTGCTGAAATGGCAGCAGAGCAAAATCTGGTGGACAGATGAAGGTTTCAAGCAAAGAAATGCCAGTTCAGCAATTGGGAGTGGTAAGAGCACGGGACAGAGAGAGACCAGGCCGTGACAGAATCTGCTACATTGCGCTCATCTGATTTGCTTTGTATAAAGAAGACTCGAACTACAGTTGCAGGGAACAAGCCAGAGAATGGGCATTCGGATGTTTCATTTTTCATGCACACTTTGGCAGGTAGAGAGTGCATGTGAGGGGCAAGAGGATTGTGATGGCTAATTTTATGTCAACTGGGCCAGGCCATGGTACCCAGGTGTGTGGTCAAACATTCTGGATGTTTTGTGAACATCTGGGGTGGGGGGTGGGGCGATGAGATTAACATGTAAATCAGTGGACTCTGAGGAAAGCTGATTACACTCCATAATGTAGGTGAGCCTCATCCAATCAGTTGAAGATCTTACTACAAAAAAGCCTGACCTCCCCCCAGCAAGAAGGAATTCTACCAACAGACAGCCTTTGCACTCAAACTGCAACTCTTCCCTGGGCCTCCAGCCTGTCAATCTACCCTGCAAATTTTGGACTTGCCAAGCCTCTACAATCACATGAGCCAACTCCTTAAAATAAACCAACCTCTCTCTGGAGAGACAGATAGATAGACAGACAGACAGGTTGACAGACAGACAGATGGGTGCATCCTGTTGGTTCTGTTTCTCTAATACAAAGGTAATAAGAAGGAATTTGGAGAAGATGGGAAATGGATACTAGTGGCCATCAAGCAGCTTGAGAGGACCCAGGAATCAGAGAACCTGCAGGGATTATATTCTGCACCTCAAGGCAGGTCTGAATGCCAAGGAAAAGTCATAGATGTCCCGGTGTGTTTGAGCCGTAATTTCTTCTGGCTGCAACTATCTCTGACCTTTATTTAGCATGCCATAATATTACGCAGTACCTTTGGGTCATCCAAGTATGCCTCACACTAGTATCCACTGCTCAGTAAAGATGAGGCACCGATGCTTCAATACTGTTCACGGCAGCGGTTCTCAACAACAACAGCATGCTGAAATCACCTGTGGAGTGAGTCGATCATATAGACATCAGGGCTCACCGAAAGAGATTCTGATTCACTGGTCTGAATGGGGATGGGAGGCTAAGCATTGGTATTCTTTAAGCTCACCAGATGATTCTAGGGAGAAGCCAAGGATCAGAACCACTGCCAGTTTGCAACATTCATCCCAAATACTCCTGGTCTACTTCCATCCTGATGTTCCTATCTGGCTCCTGGCCCGAAGCCCTGCTTTCCTCGCAAACCCCACCGTATGCCATTGGCGATGTATTTGGCTTTCCTGCTTGACTGCTGACATTCTCTCAAGGGCTTTGCTTAGACGTATCAACTCTTCTCAGTTCAGATTTCCTTGAGAGGAGTCTGACATTCTGTGCTTCCTGAGGACCAAAAGAAAAACACACTCATATTTACTGAACTAATATTCATGTGCCAAATCCTGTATTAGTTTGTGTAGCTAATTTCTATAACAACTCTCCAAAGTCTCAGTGGCCTGACACCACTTAAAGGTTTATTTCTTGCTCATTACAAAGCCCTATATGCAGAGGGCAGGGAGAGATTGAAGAAAGAGGCAGACCACTCCAGACTGGTGGGTGGCAGGTTTAATAAACAAGGGAACTTTCTTACCAGGCCTGTCTTGGGCGGCCGCGAATGAGTAAGTTTCCGCACACACCCGCCGAATCTTAAAAGTTTATGTAGAGGACTCAGCTGGGTTCAGTCACATATACCATCCAGAGAGTCTCAACACCACATTTCTATCTTAAGGCTGTATCCTTAGAGAAGCTTCTGAAAATGCCGAAGGCAAGGGGCCAAGGACAGGGGAGGTGGTGGGGAGCCTCCAGTTGCCTGGGTCCAGCTCACAGGTCAACCAGTGGTCACATCTCCTCGATGACCTCCCCCAAAAGCCTGGAAGAAAACACATATCCCTTCTTCCTACATTCCATTAGCCAGAAATTAGTCATATGGCCCCATCAAACTGCAAGAGGGGCTCCAGGAAATGAAATTAGGAAAGAAAAGAGGGTTTGGTACACATGTGGATCCATTTGAAACCCTACCCTCTTCACCGTTTTGACCAAATTTCCAATTCACCAGGTGCAGACATAGGACACCTGTCTGCCAAGGGCTGAGGGAAAAATCTGCCCCCAAATCACAGCTGTAACCTTTCGGTCTGAAGTTGAAAAATGTACCTGAGCCTACTGCCATGATATATAAATTAAAGCTTTGCCCCAGAAAGAACACCTCTTTTTCATGTGGCCTGATGTTGGTATTATCACTTCCAGAAGGTTTAAGGGTATAGACAATTTCAATAGTACACTATAGCTCTGGCTTTAGTAAGCAAGCCAAAAGAATAATTCATTAGTAGTAGTTGAAAATTACATCATCTTATATAAGGACATACGATTTTTTCCTTTCTGTAAATAGAAAACATAAATATATAGAAATACAAAAATGTCCGTATGTTATGAGGCAAGGGGCAAAACAGAGAGAAACTCGGTGAAGAATCTTCTGTAGGCCAGCAAAATCTGCCACATCCAAGATGTCTGACGGGGCTCTGGGGAATAGGGATTAGAAAAAATACAGAGCAGCCAGGGTTACAACTTGCACAGCAACAGGTCCCAGATGGATAACTGTTAAAGGTAGAGTCAGCACGCACCTGCACTTGAACATGGGGAAGGGAGCATGGTTTCTTAGGGGTATAACATAGTGGCCTTAGGGATCTAACAGCCACCATGTGCCAGGCTCTGTGCTAAGTATTTTACACATGCATCTCATTTCAAGCCCTCCAATAACAAAGAATGGAGTTATGGTGTTAGATTTAGTTCGAAAATCTTTCTTACTGTGGTTCTGAAATCCCTGGAGAAGGTAACTCCTCTCAGTGGCAACCTTGCAACAGAATCATCAAGAGCACCAAGAACACTGGAACCAAAGAGAACAGACAGGCAGCTCAGAAGGGGATTTCTGACACCAGAGTGGATCCAGCTATTTGTTGGAATGACTTGTAGTAGAGAGTTTCTCCCCCATCTGTTGTTCACTAGCAGCTAAATTCATCCAGGACTTTGTTCCAGCTTAGTGATTCACTTCAAACAGAATTAACAAACATGTCCCTTATCACCAGCAAACACACACCCACACAGATATACACAGCTAGCTACACACACACACACACACACACACACCACCCACACTTTGTGTCCTGGATGTGGTCTCTGCTGCTGATGATAATGATAAGGATGCTGGGGTTTTGGAGAAAATGTCACAGAAAAACATAGTTGGTGAGAGTAAAAAACTATATTTAAGAAAAAGAGCAAAGTAGGATACAATATGGTCACAACTATGTAAAAAATGCACTTCAGAAAGACGGGGAGAAAACACCCCAAAATGGTGATAGTGATTACAGTCTAGTGCTGGAGTTACAGGTAACCTGGTTACCCAGAGGCAACAAGTTCAGGCTTATCCTCCCGCCCAGGAAACTTGGTAGAATTTAGTTTCTTCTTTTATGTGTCCTCCAAATTTTTTTTTTTTTTTTTTTTTTTTTTTTTTTTTTTGCGGTACGCGGGTCTCTCACTGCTGTGGCCTCTCCCGCTGCGGAGCACAGGCTCCGGACGCGCAGGCTCAGCGGCCATGGCTCACGGGCCCAGCCGCTCCGCGGCATGTGGGATCTTCCCGGACCGGGGCACGAACCCGTGTCCCCTGCATCGGCAGGCAGACTCTCAACCACTGCGCCACCAGGGAAGCCCCCCTCCAAATTTTTTACTCTGCCCATTATTAGAAAAAAAGAAAAACATTTAAAAAGTCAGTTGTCGGGAATTCCCTGGAGGTCCAGTGGTTAGGACTCGGCACTTTCACTGCATTGGCCTGGGTTCGATCCCTGGTTGGGGAACTAAGATCCCGCAAGCCTCAAGGAGCAGTCAAAAAAATAAAACAATAATAAAATAAATAAAAAGTCAGTTGTCAATGCAAACATGGGTCTCTGAATTATTTCCTGTATTTGTCCTGTTTTAAAAATTTTATGATTTAAAAAATATATTAAAGTAAATTATCCTGAGCCAGATCAATGACCCGTGCCTAGACTGTAAGCTTCGTGAGGGCTGTGTGTGTTTTGTTCACTGATGTAGTGCAAATACCTAGAACAACCTTGGCACTGAGTAGGCAGTCAATAAATACTTGTTGAATGAATATTCTGGTTCTGACAGTAGCTTTAAGAAGAAATATGGAAATTAACATGCCAGCCTTCTCAGTCAAGGATGTGCTCTAACCAGCCTCCATGAATCAGGATAAATGGTCCACCTTTACCACCAACTGCGTAAAGGAGAATTCGTATTCATTGTCTAAAAGCTCTTGGGCTCCTCTTCTCAGGAGAGATTTCATACTTCCATCATACCAGGACTTAATGGGAAAGTCCTGCTACCGCATTATCAGTGACACCTTATTTACTGGTACTTTACAAAATATTAGGCATGTTCACCATACAAGGCAACCTGGTACAAAAAGAAAGAGATTGTAGTCTTGTGTAGTGGAAATTCTAAATTACGATCTTAAATTATAAAAACCTTCATGGGTGGGGAAAGCACAAAGTCTCTACATTGACAAGATGACTGAAATCTCAGAATCACAAGCACATTTTTCCAGATGTTGATCATGCTGCCGCCCAAAAACTCTACCAGAGAATCAGACAGTCTGTATTATCATGACAAAAGAAAGCAGTTATGTTGGCAGCAGGTGGGAGTATTAACGATTTAATGCTGAGCTGCTTTTGTCAGGTATTTAAGTTACCAAAAGGCATTTTTTTTAATTGTGATAAATTCTTACACATACATTTGGCAACTGAATTTCTAACAAAATGCCTCTCAGGCCAACAAAGGGCATTTGAGAGAATGGAAGCAATTTGGTTTCCTCTTTTCACGAGTTGCCTCTTGACTTAATTAATCTCCCTGTGATTTTGAAGATATCCTCCAAACCACGAAGCACTGTCACTGACACATGGCCTGCATTCAGCGAATGGTTACGGGATTGACTCAAAATGTGTGACAACTGAAGCAAATCACAAGAAAATTGAATTGTTGAAGTATGCTGGAAATCAAGACCACTTGTTGGAGATAAGAAGTGAAAAAGGGTAAAAATGAGGTGTTAACTCAGTGATTAAATTGAAAGAAGAGTCAGTGGGTCCTCATTTTCAACTCCTGTTTGTCGAGGTCCTCACTGTGGTCCAACCACTGTGAGAGACCCTTTCATCTCCAGAAAGAATCTTAGCCCTCACAACAATTCCCATGTTGCACATTAAGAAACTGAGGCCAGGTGCAGCAAGGTGGATGTGACATCTAAATGGGGACCAATCTGACTTCTCCCCAGACCTCCATCCACCATGCTAGGCTGCCTGTCTTCATCTTCTCAGAGGGTGCGAAGGTCCAGACACTCCCATCTGTGGGGCCTTCCACCCATTCTTACTTTTTCAACCTCTCCCTTGTTTAATCAAGTCCAAAGAAATACATAAGCAGAGAGGAGACAGGTGCCAGTTAGAGGCCACAGAGTAGGCCCTATTCCTTTCCCATCTCCCACCTGGAATACAGAACTGCGCCCCTGAGCTGTCCTTGAGGTTTCTGTCCCTGGGAGAGGAGCCCTTAGCCACCTCCAAGCCTCCCCCCCAGCCCATCCTCCAAGTACCTTATGTGGGCCTGTTTCCCATCCACAATACTGGCCAGGCCCCGGCCGCACTGACCACCTTCAGCTTCCTGCCACACAAGGGGAAGTGAGAAAACCCAAGCGTCATGAAGATGACTCACCTAAAGTCAGCAGTCCCTTAGGACTTAGCAGGACTGCAGACCTGCCTCCCTGATTGATACCCAGATGGACCCTGGAAACCACTTAACAGGGACTCTCCTGGGAAGATGGGAGGGAGATCTAGTTGCCTCAAAGGAGTGGCAAGGAGAGAGGAAGGGGAGAAAATACCAACAGTACCCAGGGGCCCAGTGTCCAAGCTCCACAATCTATCTGCCAGGCTCATCGTCCCTGCCTTCAGGCAGCTCACTGTCTAGGGGGACAAAGTGAACAAATGATAACTGAACATGAAGCATAGACAGAGGGACGTCCAGGAGGTGGGGGGAGCCCAGCATGGGTCCATTAGTCCAGCCCACAATTTCCTGGAGGAGATAACGTCCACACCAGTCTCTTTTTTTTGAGATAAGAGTGATAAAAAGACATGAGCAAAAATGATAAGGTTTCGGTTTGTCTTTTTTTTTTTATAACAATATTGGTGTCATTTTCACCCTAACCATACTCATTTTCATCCTCCCTCACTCATGTTAATGCAGTAAAACATCAACGATGAACAGCACAAGTTCCGAAGCTGACCTGCCAAGGTCAAATCCTGGTGCTGCTCTTACTGGCTGTATGCCCTTGGGCTTTGCCTCAGTTTCCTTATATGACGGCTGTGAGGACTAAATGACTTAACACGTGAAAGGTGCTTAGAGCGGTATCTAGCACAAAGTAACCACTCAACAAACATCAGCTGCTGCTATCATGTCATTGTTACTTTGTTTTCACACCTTATGCATTTCGGTGCACTTCTGCACAGTAGTAACCTGTGAAGGGTAGGAAGTCATAGGTAAAGTAACAGGGTCAGAGAGGGAAACAGGTTGTCCTAACAACTAGTTAGCGCAGTTCCGGAACCAGAACTTCTGAGAGCCCATGTTATTTCTAACGCTTCACAACACTTTATAAAATTGTTTTAAAACCCTGAACTCTTAACACAACATTGTAAATCAACTATACTTCAATAAAAATGTTTTTAAAAACCCTGAGCTCTTAGATGAAAGTTCCTTTAAAAGCCTTAATTTTCACATAAACAGGAGGGAAATGGCACTAGGAGACAATGTGACTGTCAACATTCAACAGATTGGAGGACCCCACACCTAGGGTTAATTTGGGAATACTTAGAATCCAAACCAAATGTCCTTCTGAGTGTGATAAAAATCCCTGCAAAGTCTCACGGGGTTCCTCTGTCCAACATCCCCCAAACTGCCACAGCCCACAGCACCAGGAACCTCACTTTGGAAAACACAGGCTCTCCTCTCCCTCCCCTGCCCAGGTCCTTATGGCGCCGTCCACACAGCTGCACTTACCGCCAGCACCGCTGGGGGGCGCCTGTGTGCTGGCAGGACTCCGAGCACAATTTCGGGCTGTCCCTGGTCTCTTCTCACCGGGACGAAGGGACCCCCCTCCCCGCGACTTAACTGGCAGAAGTGATCAGGGGGAAGGGCGGTGAGCACAGGAGCAGGAGTAAAGGCGAGAAATCATGAAGTGATTAGCCATGAGGATGCTAAGATGGACCACATTTGCTTGGATATTTTTCCATGGGGAGAGACAGCGTGGAGTCCTGCCTTTTGCGTGGCCAAGAGACCTGCAGGAAGCGCTACATTGCTGCTTTGGTAAACGCTTAGGAAACTCCCGAAAGACGCGGCCGGTTCAGTGAGAAGGGCTGATGACTAAGGTTCAGAAGAGGTGGATTCAAACCTAGCTTCTCCATGGCTGGAAAAAAAGCATTAGCACTCTGAGTTCCGATTTTTCCATCATTTCATTGAAACTGATAGTACTGGCCACTTCTGTGTTCCCTTAAGCTGTTGTAAGAGCTGAGGAAAGAAGAGTGTTTGGAGGATTCTGAACCAAGTCAGTTGCGCACAGGGGGGCTGACCTTGCTCTCCCGCATCTTCGAGTTTCTCCTTGGTTTCCCCCGGGCTGTTCCACTCTTCTTCCACGGTTGTCCTCCTGGCTCCTGACTCTATCCGCAAAGAAAAGAAACATGCCCTGTCAGCCACCTGAAGGTAACCAGAGGAGCCCATCCTCGCTGACCTCTCTGGGGTGTCTGCTGCAGTTGACTAGCTCTTCTGCCGTCACTTTTGACTTTGGGTCTTCCTGCACTCCCATGCCCAGCTCCCTCCTGGCTGGCCTTTGACCCTCCTCTGCACCCTAAACACTGGTGTTCTGTTCCAGACCCTTTTTCTCTTCTCACTCTCCAAGTGACGGCATCCACCCCCTCGGGTGCTATTGACTCCTAATCTCTTCAGCCAGCACAGGAAGGGACTGAGCCATCTGGGCAATGGGCAAACCAACCCTGGAAAGGGACCAGCTGGAAAAGTGAGAGAAGCTTCCTCCAGACACTTGGGACGATCCCCACAAACCATTCTGGAGCAGGCAAATATATTCCTGCATCTTGACAGCACTGGTCCAGAGGAGACGGGAATAGGAACACAGGACAAACTTCAGTATAGAATATCACTTGCTGCAACTCTGTGAGTAGTTATAATGACTCCCATCTTTCAAGTGGAAAAATAAACTCAGAGAGGTTGAGTAATATGCTCAAGGTCACGGAGCTCATAGAGGCAAGTCAGGGTTTGAACATGGGTCTTCAACAGGTCTAGCGCACTTTCTTCCTCTCCGCAGCCACCCCTCTGAATACGAAGCCTGGAAAGTTAAGTCCAGTCTAAAGTGAAAATACTCCTACAGAAATTTTTCTTAAGATGGTGTTTAACTGCACATATTTTACGATGACAAAGCATTTTCACTGTTTTCTATAGTTTTTATGCCTCCTGAGCATAGATAAATAAAACATAATTATACATTTTATTATCCCAAAATCCTAATGAACAGGGTGGGTAAAAGACCATACAGAATGCCATGGCCCTGGACACAGAGCAAAGCTTCCCTGCCCACAACCCAGCCAACTTGTGATTTTAAGTCAATTCTATAATAATTTTAGCATTTTAATAACTTTAGCATTTTAAAAATGATAATTTCCCAAACAGTTAATCTTCAACCTGCTAATTGGCAGATTACTGACAGGCTCTTGTCTGTAGTGACATGCCGTAAAATTCACAAATTTGGGGTGTCACTGAGACTACACAATGTATAATATATTTTGAGAATGACAATTGCTCGTGTGCTGTGAATTTCAAGTATCATGCTTGTCACAAATAGCACAGATTCTGTAAGAATGGAATGGGGTTTTCTTGTCCGATGCCTCTTCAGACCCGTCTGCTACTTTTTTCTGTTCCTCTTTGTTAATGGATTTGCTTTCTTGATGGAAGAGAAGAAAAAGGTGGAGTTGAAGGTAGTATGCAAGTAATTGTTCTAGAAATATTGTCACTCTTGTACGTGCCTGCCCTCCAAGAGCAAACACACACAAACATGTACACCCATAGTCCTGTACACATTCACACAATAGATGTTTCATCTGGATGTTCATTTTCACATATCTTTGTCAATTTAAATATGTTTAAGGAAAATCCTACCATTCATAAGACACTTTCTGGGAGAAAAAAAACTTTGAAATGTGAGGAAAGAAGCATTTCTTGAGCACCTACTAAGCCACTGGGGCTCTGCCTCATACTGTCACTGCAGAGCTCCATCTCACTGAAACCCACACCTCCAGCCAGGTAGGTGTCATAATCTCTGTTTACAGAAGACAAAAGTGAAGCTCAAAATAAAAGGTGCATCACAGGTCCTAGATCACTCACTGCAAAGTGACAGAGTCCTCATTCAAACCAGATCTGTCTTGCCTCAGAGGCTATGAATTTTGGAGTGGGGGAAAGACGAAGGGTAAATTTCACAACAGTCCTCATCCCTTTGCTCTGATCTACTCCTAGCAGCTGAAGAACAATTACTCAATGACAAAGGAATAAAAACCTCAAAGAGAATTATGTCAACCTCAATCACTGTGCAGGTCCTAAAAAAGGCAAATTAATACCCCTCCCTTCTGTGGGGAAGCAGCCTTTCTTTTAACACAATCACGGGGCAGAGCCATGCATTATTAGTTAGCTTGGCTTTGATTTGCCAAGAGACAGCACAGGTGAGTTCTGAAAGGAAAAATAATTCACAAACGGCAAAGTGACAATGCATGTGAGAATGGAAAGGGTCAAGGGGTCACAATCTCTCAGTCATTGTAAAATTACTTTTGGATGCTGTGGAAAAGTCACCATCTTATGTTAATTTCTCCAGAATGCATAAAACTGATGCTCCAGAGTTACAGGACATTCCTGACTTCCTGCTTTCCCTTCAAGTGCATTGTTCAATAATTAAAATCTATTATATTCCTAAAGCAAAACACTTGGTAACACCTCAGCAGACACTGGGGAGGAGAGAAGTGAAATTTTGATAGCAGTTCTGCTACTAACTTGAGATGAAATCAGCTTAATGCTAATTATTTTTCACATTCAGTTTCTATATTTACCAAATGGCCTAACTTTTGGAGTGCCAACTGAATTAACCATTAACTTTCCCCAGCTATCCACACTCAACCAACCCTTCAAGCCCTATTTCAAACCCCATCAGTTGTTCAAATCCCCTTACTACAGCCCACAAGGATCACTCCCTTCTCTACCTCTATTTGTACTTTTGCTCATACAATTAGTGTTTAATATACATATTAAATGTATTAAGTGTGTACCATACAACATGTGCCAGACAATAGATGGGAATTGAAAACAGAATGATTACTAATAATAGCTGAATTCACTGAATGCTTACTAAGGGCAGATATTGTTCTAGGTGCTTTTGTGTACATGAAATTATTTAGCCCTTGCAAATCTGACCAATTATACAGATGAAGTAAACTGAGTTACTTAATAACGTGCTCAGGGTTACTCGGATCATAAGTGATAGAACCAGAATTTGCACCCAGACAGCCTGGCTCTATAGTCCTGGCAATTAATCACTACTCTACGGCTGCCTATTCCAGGCCCACATTCCAGGAGATCACAGTTGAATGAAAGACACACATAGAATCAGAAGATGACACAAAAGTGTGATATGATTGAACACACCAAGGAAGAGGGGCAACACAAACTGGGAGAGTCTAGTAGGAATGTGTCAGGAAGGTACAGGAGGGCGGTACCTTCCAGGCATTTTTAACAGTTTAGTAATTGACACTACACCTAGATCCAAATTTCTCCCAGGCTGAGTAGGGTTGTATAATATCCTAAAAACTAATCTTGCCTGGGCTTATAAAGAGTGGCCGGTAAAACAGTTCTCCTGGGCAGAAATGGCCACAGCCGAGAGGATGGGGTGGGGGGTAGTGCTGATTTGTATTTGCAGGTTTTCTTTGCCAATTACTACGGGGTAAATACTTCCACCGCAGCAGATTTCAAGCTACCAACCAAACGTCACTGAACTCATTTGGGATGAGATGTGTACATTTGGGTCTCGTGAGCCGATCTGCACTGGCACCAGCACACCACTGTGTAAAGTTCCTGTAGTGAGTGTCAGAAACTGAGGGAGTGGAGAACTAGGTGGGTGGGGAAATACCACCCCCGAGGGAGACAGGCCGAGGGCACTCGGGAGGGAGGGAACACGTGCTCAATCTCTAGAAGGCTGCAGCAGACAGGAGGGTACTCGAAAGTTAAAGCCCCCAAAGTAAACTGGGGGCAAATGAGGATAAAAAACCACAGAAACAAGTCAAGGAGGCAAAAGGAAAATAGTACCACCAGAAAAGAGACTCTAGGTGAACACTAATGCCCAGTCAGAAGAAGAAACACTGAGTTCAGGCAGGCATACCCTTCAGGCAACATCCAACCGGGCCTTGAAGACAAAGCAGAGAATCCAGAGTGCCTTCGCTGTTAGCTCCCCTCCTAACCCATCCAACCCCCTCCCAGTGCCTCCTCTGGGCTCTCAGAGCATCCTGTGCTGACCTCCGCTACAACCTTTTCCACAACACACTGTAATTACCCAGGTAGATGTCTCCCACTAGGCTGGGAGCTCCTGAAGGCATATAGCACATGATGTTGGCAAGCCAGTGCGCCAAATGGGGCCCACCACTTGCTTTTAAAGGGTATGCAGGGACTTCCCTGGTGGCACAGTGGTTAAGAATCCACCTGTAAATGCAGGGGACATGGGTTCGAGCCCTGGTCCGGGAAGATCCCACATGTCGTGGAGCAACTAAGCTCGGGCACCACAACTACTGAGCCTGCATGCCACAACTAATGAAGCCCATGCGCCTAGAGCCCGTGCTCCGCAACAAGAGAAGCCACCGCAATGAGAAGGCCATGCACCACAACGAAGAGTAGCCCCCGCTCGCCGCAACTAGAGAAAACCCGCGCACAGCAACGAAGACCCAACTCAGCCAAAAATAAATAAATAAATAAGGTTTTAAAAATAAATAAATAAATGAAGGGTATGCAAGCCAAGAATGGTTTTTACAACTTTAAATGGTTGGGAAAAGAAAAATAATATTTTATGATACGTGTAAATTATGTTAAATTCAAATTTCAGTATCCATAAACAAAGTTTTATTGAAACACAGCCATGCTCCTTCATTAATGTATTATCTATAGCTGCTTACATACTACCATATGGCCCACAAAACCTAAAATGCTTACTCTCTGGTCCTTTACAGAAAAAGTTTGCCAACTCTCAGCACGTAGATGCCACAAGAAAGGAAACATTGAACAAATGTTTGATTAATAATTATTTGACCCTAGATGCATTCCCAGCCATTCTTTTCTTTTTTTTTTTGCTGTACGCGGGCCTCTCACCACTGCAGCCTCTCCCGCCGCAGAGCACAGGCTCCGGACGCGCAGGCCCAGCGGCCACGGCTCACGGGCCCAGCCGCTCTGCGGCATGTGGGATCTTCCCGGAGCAGGGCACAAATCCGCGTCCCCCGCATCAGCAGGCGGACTCCCAACCACTGCGCCACCAGGGAAGCCCCCCAGCCATTCTTAATGTCATAACTATCTAGACTTTCCCGGTTGGAGGACCCCACTCACCCTAGCAACTAGCTTTGTTTTCCAGCTCCTGCAAGCACTTTGCTCCTAGTGAGAACCCAATCAAATCTTCCCAGATTGGTTGGGTCCAGTCTGTCTATGTAAGTATTTCAAAGTTTGTAGTTCTATGGAATTTAACTAGAAGTTCCATTTAAAAAAAAAAGGATTCCACAACTAAATAAGCTTAATAAATGTTGAGTTAAACATGCTTCTTTAGTGCAGAATCCCACAAAGCCTTTACGATGCTGACGTTCCCTGTGAAACTCCAAGGAACACTTACGAAACTCTTTGCCCATGAAATCGTTTTGCTGAGAACTGTTGCTCAGAATCCACTTTGGGAATCTGATTCTAAAGGAAGTAGGGATCTGACAAATATATTGCCATCAAGGCTACATGGAGAGCGCATTGTTCTGACCTAACTTATTTGGCTTAACCATGACCACCACTCCCACTTCTTGGCTGTGGGTAGCATAACCTCCATGGCAGCTTCAGCCTGCATCACTCTGGAGGGAGCAGCCATTGCTCCACTCCCAGCATGGCCACTGCCTGAAGACCTCATTACCACTGTCACTTGCAGTGCTAACTTCCCCCACTCCTACAAGGCTTTGCTGAGATATCACCTTCTCAGCAAGGCCACCTTATTTAAAACCACACTCTCGGACTTCCCTGGTGGCGCAGTGGTTAAGAATCCACCTGCCAATGCAGGGGACACAGGTTTGAGCCCTGCTCCGGGAAGATTCCACATGCCGTGGAGCGACTAAGCCCGTGTGCCACAACTACTGAGCCTGCGCTCTAGAGCCCGCGAGCCACAACTACTGAGCCTGCGTGCCTAGAGCCCATGCTCCGCAACAAGAGAAGCCACCGCAATGAGAAGCCCCCGCAATGAGAAGCCCGCACACCGCAACAAAGAATGGCCCCCACTCACTGCAACTAGAGAAAGCCTGTGTGCAGCAAGGAAGACCCAACGCAGCCAAAAAATAATTAATTAATTAATTTAATTTAATTAAAAAAAAACAAAAGACCACACCCCGACCCAAGACTCTGGATTTTTCCTTACCCTAACTTGTTTTTCCCCCAACACTTATTTCCTTCTAACAAATTATGTAATTTAGTTATTTACTATGTAAGTTCCATGAGGCAGAGACTTCTTATCTGATTTGTCACCAGCATGTCCCAAGCACCTAGAGGAGTGCCTGGCACATGGCAGGCTCTCAATAACTATTTGTTGAAGTAATGACTGAATGAATAAATGGTTATAGCCACTGATTTCCCCCTCCGTGTTTTACCCACTGGCTTTTTTTTTTTGAGGTGTCCACATATCTAATATTTTCTTTAATTTTTATTGGAGTAGAGTTGATTTACAATGTTGTGTTAGTTTCAGGTGTACAGCAAAGTGAATCTGTTATACATATACATATATCCACTTTTTTTTAGATTCTTTTCCCATATAGGCCATGACAGAGTATTGAGTAGAATTCCCTGTGATATACAGTAGGTCCTTATTACTTATCTATTTTATATATAGTAATGTGTATATGACAATCCCAATCTCCCAATTTATCCCTCCCTGCCCCACTTTCCCCTGGTAACCATAAGTTTGTTTTCTACATCTGTGCCTCTATTTGTTTTATAAATAAGTCCATTTGTACCATTTTTTTAGATTCCACATATAAGCTATATCATATATTTGTCTTTCTCTGTCTGACTCACTTCACTCAGTATGACAATCTCTAGGTCCATCCATGTTGCTGAAAATGGCATTATTTAGTTCTTTGTTTATGGCTGAGTAATATTCCATAGTATATATGTACCACATCTTCTTTATCCATTCCTCTGTTGATGGACATTTAGGTTTCTTCCATGTCCTGGCTATTGTAAACAGTGCTGCAATGAACATTGGGGTGCATGTATCTTTTCGAATGAGAGTTTTCTCCAGATATATGCCCAGGAGTGGGATTGCTGGATCATATGGTAGCTCTATTTTTAGTTTTTTGGGGGTTTTTTGGTTTGTTTGTTTGTTTTTTGCGGTACGTGGGCCTCTCACTGTCGTGGCCTCTCCTGTTGTGGAGCACAGGCTCCGGACGCGCAGGCTCAGCGGCCATGGCTCACGGGCCCAGCCGCTCCGCGGCATGTGGGATCATCCTGGACCAGGGCACGAACCCATGTCCCCTGCATCAGCAGGCGGACTCTCAACCACTGTGCCACCAGGGAAGCCCTATTTTTAGTTTTTTTAAGGAACCTCATACTGTTCTCCATAGTGGCTGTACCAATTTACATTCCCACCAACAGTGTAGGAGAGTTCCCTCTTCTCCACACTCTCTCCAGCATGTATTGTTTGTAGATTTTTTGATGATGGCCATTCTGAACGGTGTGTACCCACTGGCTTTGTACCCAGGATCTAAGAGGTAAAGGGAGGGGCCAGATTGTACAATGGTAAGAAAGTTTGCTTTCACTCTGAGATGGGGAAACATTGGAAAGTTTTGACCACAAGAGGGAGATATTAATGTGACAGCATTCTTAGCCAAGCTGCTGGGAAGTGATTGCAATAATTCAGACTAGAGAGATGGTGGCTTGGATCGGGGTGGAGGAGTGGAGGTGGGGAGGAGTGGTGAGATTCTATTATAACTTAAAGGAGGAGGCAGCTGGATTTGCTGGCAGGGCAGGTGTGGTCTGAGAGGGAAAAAAGGAGTCAAGGATGATGCCAAACTTTCTGACCTGAGCAACTGGAAAGGTGGAATTGCCAAAAACTGAAATGGAAAAACTGCAGGTGAAGTAGGTTTGGGGGAAGAAGGGCGGGCAGGCTCCCACTGCATTCAGAATAAACCCAAACACATAACCACAGCCTCCAAGTGCCTGCATGATCTGGCTTCTATCCACCTGTCCGCTTCACCTCACGCCAACCACACTCCCCGTCTTTCGCCGTGCCCCGTCTCCTTCGCTGCCTGGAACACGCAAAGCTCTGTCCCAGTTGAGGGGCTCTGCGTACGTTGTCCTCTCTGCCTGGAACACAGCCCCACTCTCCATCCCCCACCCCACCTTCTTGCTTTAATCCTTCAGGTCTCAACTTACAAGTCGCCTCCTTAGATGGGAACTCTTACCTGACTTCCCTATCAAGAGTTTATTTCCTCTGCAGCACCTACACATCTACACATCTTATTTCTTTATTTATTTGACCACATTCTGTCTTCTCCACCAGCTTATGAGGTCCAAGGCAGCAAGGACGTGACTCTCTTGTTCACTACTGCATACCCAATACCTGGCACATAATAAGAACTCAATAAATTTTTATCAGCTGGTTGGTTTAAAAATAGTATCCCTGTCTGGGGGGAATCTAAGACAAGCAGGCATTTCTCACTGAGGCAAATAGAGAGAGCAAAATGTTCTGAGATCATCGGAAGAGAAGCATCATTCATTCATCACCTTAGCCACTGTTTACTACGCACCTACTACGAATGGAATAAGCCTCTTGTACTCTGCAACAGAAACCACACTCATGTTCCCTCTTAATGCTGATGAGCTTTCAATCCAGTATGCATGGCCTTGAGGTGCCCTGGGCCTGCTGCTCCCTGCTTTGACCACTTTACATAGGTTCACCCTTGCTTCAGAAGTGCAGCAGCATTTAAATTAACTTGCCCGGTGTTTTAACTCAGAAAGTTTGGGGGGAAGGGGGTTCTGATAATAATGCTAATAAATTATCTCTTACAAAATGTGGGACGCAGATGAGAAAAATAATAACCATCCATACTTCTACTACCCAGGAAAAATCAGCAGGTCTCTTCCAAGTCTTTGCTTTTTCTTTTTTCCTTTACTGTCAGCGTTACTCAAAAGGCTCACAAGAGCACATGTCCGGAACTGCTGAATAAAGTAGGGCATTTGGGAGGTTCTAATTATTCAGGCCTGTGCTAGGAGTGGAGGGAATTAAAGTCCTCTACGCCCATAACTGGTGGGAATTAATTGGGAATGAACTGAAGATAGATTATTAAAAGCGTCAGGGTTTGGGCCTGTTTCCAGCTCATTTGCTCAAATCAGCTTCTACACCTTGCCTTTGTCTCCCCATCAAGGATGCCAAGGAGGCTGGCAGTACCTTGCAGTATAGCAATTCGGCAAATACTGTCCTAGAATCAGGAGTAAATGCAGTTATCTCCCAGAACAACCAAATAGATTCAGTAAGCCATATCAGACCATCTTTCCCAGGAGATGGGAGACTCTGTTTGGAAAAAGAATCATCTCATACAGGACACCTAGTCATACTAGCTACAGTGCTGGACACCTTCCACAACTTACTTAATCTTCACAATGGCCCTGGAGATAAGAATTAGCTCCACTTTACAGATGAGGACATTGAGACTCAGCAAGGTAGGTGAATGTCTGGGGTCCCACTTGACAAGTGGCTTGATCAAGCTAGAACGCAGCTCTCTCTGGCTCCAAGGCCTTGTTGAGCTACACTGATAGACTTAGCCTTGCTGTGAACTGTGGGAATACAAGGAGAACCTTTCCTGTGTTGGATTTAAAATTGCTCATGAATCCACAGTGCTGAGTACAGACTATCTAAAGGGAACTGGGGAAAACGTCAAATTAATTGAGATCATCACGGGGTGAGATTCCTACTTAATAGACTAACTACACACTGGGGACACGGCCTCAATACAGCCAGAATTTCAAACTGCAGCCTTGTCTCTTTCAGGGGATGCATTTGGGTATCTAGCTCCCTGCCACCACCTTTGATGGAAGTGAGTTCAGTAATCCACATTCGGGTAAGGAGCTGAGCCACTGAGAGATGGGTGAGGCCCATTTTGGAGCCCCAGGTCATGATGTGTTCCACTCTGGACCTCAGTTCCAGAGGAAGAGGTCAGAGGCATAGCATGGGAACAAGATCGACACCACCCCCCAAGCTTGTTTTGCCCCCAAAACAGAAGTGCACTGTGTTCCCTAGAAACACTGTGGGTGGGAAGGGAGTTAGGGCCAAAGAGCCAGGAACTGCATCTGATGACTAAGGGGAGTTTTCCAACTAAAACAATTAAGCAAGGACATTGGTGCCTTGGGAATATTTTCCTATTTCTGGTCTTACTGGGACCTCAGCCTTCCTTCAGCTTGCGCACTTTGCCTCCTCTTTGAACACTGAAGTTAGGTATGTTGCTTTTCTTTCAAATACAGGACAGGTGGCCTCAGGGGTAGTGAGAACTGCATCCCTTGAAGTATCCAGAAGAGGCTGGATAACCACCTGAAAGGGGCACTGGGGACTTGATTCAGATTTGACATGAGGTGTTCATTCAATCTCTCATGTTCAAATGCAACAGCTATTGAGCTGCACTGGTGTACAAAGTAGGTCTGATCCCTTCATGGAATTGACAGGTCAGTGGAGAAGACAGACATGAAAACAAAGGCAGAAAGAAACATGTAATTACCTATTGTGATAGAGGGAAAGAAGAGGGGCTATGAGGAATAATAACAGGGAGAATAAAGAACTTAAAGGAAGGTTCACTTTGTGTTTTAAAACAGTTCACTGCGGCAGTTGGAGGCCCATTTGGAAGCCATCTCATTGGCCTCCGGGAAGAGCGACATGCCTTGAACCAGGTGCTGGTGGTAGAAGCGGGGCACAGTGATCGAACTGGATGCATATTTTGGACATAGAATCGCCAGGACTTGGTGGGACTGGAGAGGTGAGGGCTTGGAGGAGAGGTGAGGAAACAGAGACGACACCCAAGTTTGGGACTGGACAAGAGCATCTGAAATTGTGAGTTTAGAATAATGCATAGATTCCCAGACAATGGGGCTTCAAAATCCAGATCAGTAGGCAAGAGGTGGGGCCAGCCTACCCCTTGGTAAAGCACAGAGCCACCAGGGACTAAAGGCATCGCTGCCTAAAATACCTTTCCCATGTCAGGGCTGAAAGGAGAAGCAAATGGGCTTTTATCCAGGGGCCCCAACCTCCTTTCTGTTCTTCTCCCCTCGGTACCACACCTTCCAGGATCCCAGGACTTTTCATGCTGCCTCTAGCTGCTACATTATCTGGGAGATACATATATATATATATATATATATATATATATATATATATATATACAGAGAATACCTGCAATCAATAAAAAAAACATAAACAACCCAATAGAAAATGGGCAAGAGATCTGAACAAGCATTTCACAAAAAAAGGATATCCAAGTTGCCAATAAACATATGAAAAGGTGCTCGACTTCATTAGTTATTAGAGAAACACAGACTAAAACCATAATGAGCCTACCCACTAAATGGCTAAGATGAAAAATACTAACAGTATCGATTTTTGGCAAAGATCCAGAGCAGCAAAATCTCTCATATATTATGAATGCGAATTTCAATTGGTACAACTACTTTGGAAGAAAGTGCTTGGCAGCATCTACTAAAGCTGAATATGTATGTAGTCCATAACCCAGCAATCCACTCCTAGGCATTTATCCAATGAAATATATATGTAATTGTATCAGAAGATATGTATGAGAATGTTTTTAGGGGCACTATTCATAATAGCAAAAAAGCGGGGAAAACTCAAGTGTCCATCCATAAGAGAATGGATAAAATAAATTGTGACTTATTCTGACAAAGTAAAGCTGTGTAGAAATGAAAGCGGATAAACAAATACTTCATGTAAGAGCATGGATGAATCTCACAAAATAACATTGAAAAATGAAACCAAATGCAAACTGTTCTATAATTCAACTTACAGGAAGTTCAAAAACGGGCAAAACTGGTGATAAAAGTCAGGAGAGTGGAAGCCTTTGGGGAGGGGGTGATGGTGATTAAGGCTGGCTATGGGGGGGTTTCTCTGATGCTGGTAATGTTCTTTTTCTTAATCTGGGTGTCAGCTACACGGGTGAATCCATTTCATGAAAATCCATCAACCTGTACCTTGTTATCTGTCTACACTGAAACATATTTATGTTATACATCAAAAAAAATGTACTCTAAAAACATCTCGGAAGAGTGTTTGCCTATGTCTACCAGGGGCAATACAGCTGCAATAAATAACCAAAAGCATAGTCAAGGTAAACCAAGGTCATAGCCAATCAGTGCCAAGCACCAAGTTAAAAGAATGAGGATGAAAAAATAGTTAATAAATAGTAAAGCCTCTTTATTTTCAAATATTAATTTTCTGAGCCTTGATGTACTGTTATTACAGCATTTGGCTGCCAACTTGTGTTCTGACTATAGGATTTGGCTGGGTTTTGGAGGTTTACAAAGGCATCATTCTATCCTTTTCAAGGTAGGCTTTTGCACCTGTATATATGTACACACCCACTACCCACAAGGATATATACTGTACATAATGTAAGTTTGTGACTATAAAACAATGAGAATGATTCCCATAACCACCCACAAAATGAGTCTGATTATTTTATCATCACACCTGGTCTATGTGTGCATGCTCCTTGCCACTGAATGCCCATTAGAGAAGCCCAAAAACGATCTGAGGAGCTGTCCTGGTCATCAAAAAACTGTGCTGTGTAATGAAAAAGAACACATGCTTTGGAGCCCGCCACTTATCTATGTGCCTCTGGACAAGCGATTCAACCTCTTTGACTCAGTTTCTGCTCATATAAAATGGAGGAAATTCTACATAAATTGTGAGACTGGAGTGAGAATTAAATGAAATAATTTACAGGAAAGTGCCTGCCGTGTATTAAGCCCTTGACAAATGCTAGAGAGTTGCAGTAACATAGCAGATAGTTGAGCTTGCAATTCTACTCATTTTAAAGCAAACACATTAACATTCTCTATTTTCTCCACAACTTAATGAGGACAAAAGTTCAGGTCTTTTGAACTTGCTTCATAGACATTTTCAGAAAATGTTTAAGAATGTGCCAGGCCCTGTCATTTCAGAAAGAAAAGCAGACAAATACAAGGAGGAAAAGCACTGGAACCTTAAACTGGAATTCATGGAACAGACACCATTTCAGGTACACACACTTACACTAAAAATAAAATGAACCAGGCTTCCCTGGTGGCGCAGTGGTTGAGAGTCCGCCGGTCGATGCAGGGGACGTGTGTTCGTGCCCCGGTCTGGGAGGATCCCACGTGCCGTGGAGCGGCTGGGCCCGTGAGCCGTGGCCGCTGGGCCTGCGCGTCCGGAGACTGTGCTCCACAACGGGGGAGGTCACAGCGGTGAGAGGCCCGCGTACCGCAAAAATAAAATAAAATAAAATAAAATGAACCACCAATTAATGATTCAGTGAAAAGAAGGTTCAAAATAAAAGTCATAAAAGTAAATTTACTCAAATTTCATAATTTAATCAAATTTCTTTCAGTAAAACTAAACTACCTACAGTGACAATACATAATTACTGAGAAAGAATAACTTCAATTGCAATGGTCTAAATAAAAGTCCTTAATTTGGGGGTAACTAAATATATAATATGTCCTTTAAAAATTTTTTCCTGACCTATATTTTTTCAACATAATTCCACTAACATTTTGACCACATCTGTGATTAGAAAATGAACTTAGTGAAGAGGAGAAGGGAGCCACAGTGAGTTTCCAGTGGCCACACACTAGCCAAGCCTTGTCAGTGAAAAGTTCCTGGGGCTGAAGAGCCAGCTGCATTGTTCCAAGATGACTATTTCAGTGGCAGAATTTTGCCCAAGCATTGCCGGTTTCGGTTCCTCAACAAGCCTCATTCAACAGGGTCACCTTTGAATCTGTCAGCTACCTAATACTCTTCCAATAAATGTATTTTATGCTTCAAAAATAAATAAATAAATAAATAAAATGGTAAAAAAGAAGAAAATGAACTTACTTTACCTGAATACTAGGATATTAATTAAATAAAGAGTGGCATATTTGTATAATGGACATTAAAAATGTAACCATAAGAGTTGCGTTTTCAAAGACTATTTGATGATTTGAGAGAATGTCCATAAAATATTTCCAAACGGGGACTTCCCTGGTGGCGCAGTGGTTAAGAATCCGCCTGCTGGGCTTCTCTGGTGGCGCAGTGGTTGAGAGTCCGCCTGCCGATGCAGGGGACACAGGTTCGTGCCCCGGTCCGAGAAGATCCCACATGCCACGGAGCGGCTAGGCCCGTGAGCCATGGCCGCTGAGCCTGCGCTCCGCAACGGGAGAGGCCACAACAGTGAGAGGCCCGTGTACCGCAAAAGAAAGAAAAGAAAAAAAAAAAAAAAGAATCCGCCTGCCAATGCAGGGGACATGGGTTCGAGCCCTGGTCCGGGAAGATCCCACATGCCACGGAGCAACTAAGCCCGTGCGTCACTACTGAGCCTGTGCTCT
Source organism: Stenella coeruleoalba (assembly GCF_951394435.1). Lineage (NCBI taxonomy): Eukaryota > Metazoa > Chordata > Mammalia > Artiodactyla > Delphinidae > Stenella > Stenella coeruleoalba. The sequence continues at coordinate 61,175,285 of NC_137155.1, forward strand.
AGAGCCCGCGAGCCACAACTACTGAAGCCCGCGCACCTAGAGCCCATGCTCCGCAACAAGAGAAGCCACTGCAATGAGAAGCCCGCACACCACCACGAAGAGTAGCCCCGGCTCGCAGCAACTGGAGAAAGCCCACGCGCAGCAACGAAGACCCAACGCAGCCAAAAATAAATAAATAAATAAAATTAAGTAAATAAATAAATATATATATTTCCAAACGGATAAAATAGATGCAATAAAATTGTACGTGTACACTGTAATTTCATTTTTGTGATACATACGTATGTTTGCATAGGCATAGAATAAAATTTTGGAAAGACGGCTATTTAATTGTTCCTGAGTTTTCTTTGAATGGTCAGATTGTGAGGGATACATGTTTCTTTCTTTAAACTTTTGCCTTTTGCAAATGTTACACCATAAATATTTGTTACTTTTATAATAATATAAGAAAATATTCTTCTTTTTAAAAATGACCTGTAATTGATTTTTACTTTTTTGGTGTTTTTTACATCTTGGCAGAGATCTAAGTGTAGGTTTGTAATAATCTCCCCTCCCCCATCATTGCTCTCTCCCTTACTACTTCTTTCATTTTGGCCATTCGTGTGAAACATTTAAGAACGTTATCATGAAATCTAAAGAAGGATAGCATCTGTTTGCCAGTGATTACATGGACGTATTCAAAATGGTATGCCTTAACCAGCATTTTATCAAATAGACTAAAAATTGACAGGTCCAAATCTCTTAAGGGGGCTATGCGGTGAACAGTAAACTCAAGTCTACAATCTGGCCTCCTCCTGGGTGTGTGCCTCTGGACAAGTCGTCCTACCACTCATAACCTCTGTTCCTTGCTTGGGCCCTAAGGGAATGCTTCTCCACCTCTAAGGCCCAGAGGACCCTGCAAGGCTGAGAGGGTGTCCAAGGGGTCTCAGCAAGGCTGGTGGCGTTTGGCCAAGGAGTTCTGTGTTAGTGTACTGGGGCAGCCATAACCAAGTACCACAGACTAGGAGGCTTAAACAACAGAAATTAATGTTCAAACAGTTCGGCAGGCTACAAGTCCTAGATCAAGATGTTGGCAGAACTGGTTTCTTCTGAGGCCTCTCTCTTTGGCTTGCAGATGGCCATCTCCTCCCTGGTTCTTCACATGGTCTTCCCTCTGTGTGTGTATGTCCTAATCGTCTCTTCTTAAAAGTCATATTGGATTGGGGTCCATCCATATAACCTCCTTTTACCTTAATTACTTCTTTAAATGCCTTATCTCCAAATACAGTCACATTCTAAGGTACCAGGGGCTAGGACTTCAACATTTGAATTCAGCTGGGGGGAGGGGGTGGAGGACAATTCAGCCCATAACACGCTCCTGTCAAAGAAACGAACATGGTGAGTAGAAAGACTAGTTCTGATAGAAGCAGGAGAGTCCAATTAAAGGTATTACACAGAACTACCTGCAAATTTCCTGAAATATAAGTAGAGTTCCATTTTCTTCACAACCTTTTTACAGCAGGGCACTTCTTAACAAAGGTGTCCTCAGCATGGGGGATCTTTTGTATATTACCTAACAAGCAAACCGTTCAAACTGTCATGCCAGCCAACAGCTCATAGTTCAATTTTAGCAGCACCCCACTTCTATCCATTAGAGATTGTTTACACACTTATTTGAATATTTTACCGCATTTTGCCCTTATTATTGTCAAATAAAGGTGTAGACAATGGGAAAATGACATACTGGAACTATAGTGATTAGACACATTAAGTCTCATAACCTTACTACAGTTGACACAAAAATGGGAATTGTCATTTGAGCTTGAATCAGGGACTCTCTCAACTGGGAGTTCACTGAACTTAAGCTGATGTGTGTATATCTGTGACAGAAAAAGAAAAAAAGCTAAAGAACACAGATTAGGTTCTAAAACCAGATGATCCAAGATTGCACCTAGAAGACAAGATGTAACTTGGGAAGTGTGTCTTAGCTCTCGGAGAACAGAGTTTCCCTTGTAACATCCAAATACCTTATGCAGCCTTCATACATTTAACATTTGTACAGTTTTTCAGGAACTGCCTATAGAAAAGAACTTTCCATAGCAAAGGAAATTTTCTACACAGAAGAGAATTCTCTACAGGAAAGTAGGAAACTACCTAATATAGTTCTTTGCTAACAGTATTTCAGTAAATTATATTAAACAACTCTGGTGAGCATGATTTATCAAGTACCAAGCCGCATCACTGAAGCATACTTTCTGCACAAGTTCTGAGTCACCCCTCCCTCCTCATCCCCAGACATTCATATTCCATGGATTCAGCTTTCATGATTCTTAACTATATCTCTTCCTTTCCACCCCAACTTTCCTAGCTCAGATATTTATCACCTCTTACTTAGAGAGATTCCTAAATGGGTTCCCTAACTCCAGTCTCCTCACCTCTAAACCTCTCATACTCCACCGCCAGATCATTCATTCGCTCAATCAACAGGTATTTATTGAGCCCCTACTATGTCCCAGACAATACGCTGAGGGCTGGGGATTCTATCTTGAGCAAAGCAGGCACACCCCTGGAGGTGATAGTCTAGTGTAGGAGACAGCCAATTGCTAGGAACAAATAATTACGATAAACTAGAGTCATGAGTCCTTTGGTAGGTAAGAACACATGCTATGAGAGCAGGTAATTGGGAGACCCAAACCAGTGCAGTAAAATGAAAAAAAAAGTTGCTGTTAAAAAATGATTATTCTTTTTTGGAGAAGATCAGCAAAGCGGGAGATGGTGGGAACAAGGAAGGAGCAGACTTTGATGGGGTAATCAATACTGTGAGGTTAAGATGTTTCTTAGACATCTGAATGAAGATATCAAAAAGATAAGTGGATGTGTGAGCCCGGAATACAGGATCTGGGATGGAGATAGAGAATTGGGGGTTGTCATGATTTAAAGACATGGAATTGAATGAGATCACCTAGGGAAGGGAGGGAAGGGAGGGGAAAGAGACAGGTACTGAGCTTATAGAGATCCAGTATTTGGAGGTCAGAAAGAAGAGGAACCAGCATAATAGATGGAGAAGGAACAGTCATTGAGGTAAGAGGCAAGGCAGGAACATGCAGAGTCACAGAGCACTAGAAACGCAAGTGTTTCAGAAGTGAAGTGGAGTCTTTTCAACAAATGGCGCTGGGAAAATAAAATATCCACATGCAAATAATAATAATAATTTGGATCCTTATGCTACATATCAAAATTAACTCAAAATGGATCAAAAATGTAGACATAAGGCCTAAAACTATAAAGCTCTCAGAAGAAAACATAGGAGGAAGCTTCATGACATGGAATTGGCAATGATTTCTTGGATATGACACCAAAAGCACAGGCAACAAAAGAAAAAATAGATAAATTGGACTATATCAAAATTTAAAACTTCTGTGTGTCAAAGGATACAATCAGTAGAATGAGGAGATAACCTAAAGAATGGGAGAAAATTTTTGCAAATCATATATCTGATAAGGAGTTAATACCTAGAATATATAAAGAACTCTCATTCAACTCAACAACAACAACAAACCCAACAATCCAATTTAAAAATGGATGAAGGACTTGAATAGACATTTCTCCAAGGAAGGTATGGAAATGGCCAACAAGCACATGAAAAGATACTCAACATCACTAATTGTTAGAAAAATTAATATCAAAACCACAGTGAGATACCACCTCACACTCATTAGGACAGCTACTATCAAAAAAAAAAACAGAACATAACAAGTGTTGACAAGGATGTGGAGAAATTGGAACTCTTGTACACTGCTGATTGGGATGTAAAACGATGCAGCCACTAAGGAAAAGAGTTTTGGAGGTTCATAAAAAAATTACGTATAGAATTACCATATGATCCAGCAATTCCACTTCTGGGTATATACTCCAAAGAACTGAAAGCGGGGACTTGAACAGATATTTGTACACCCATGTTCACAGCAGCTTTACTGACAACAGCCAAAGGGTGGAGGCAAATCTACATGTCCATCAACGGGTGGAAGATAAGGAAAATACGCTATATACATACAATGGACGATTTTACAGCCTTAAAAAAGAAGGAAATCCTGCCACATGCTACCACATGCATGAACCTTGAGGACGTTACGTTAAGTGAAATAAGTCAGTCACGAAAGGACAAATACTGTATGATTCCACTTATATGCAGTACTTAAAGTAGTCAAAATCACAGGGACAGAAAGTAGAATGCTGGTTGCCAGGGCTGGAGGGAGAGAGGAATGGGGAGTTGTTGTTTAATGGGTACAGAGAAAAGACTGCTGGAGACTGGCTGCCCAACAACGTGAATGTGCCTAACACTGCTGAACTGTGCACTTAAACATGGTTAATATGGTAAATTGTGTATCACATGTATTTTACCACAATTTTAATTTTTTTGAAGGATAAAAAAATGAATAAGTAGTCCATTTTACTAACAGGTTGAACAAGATGAGGACAGAACTGTCTGTAGCAAGATGTGGCGCTGGAGGCTTTGATAAAGCCCTTTCAGTACAGTGAGTTATGGAGCCTTGTGGAAACGCAGGGAGGAGAGAGACCAAGAGGTGAGGAAATCAAGCAAGTGAGGACACATGACTTCTCAAACTTCTCAGCTTTGAACAGAAGCACAGAGATGCGGCCATAGCTGGAGGAGGAGGCAGGGTCAAGGCTGGCAGGGTGAAGATGAGCAAGATTAAAGGCTGTTCATGGAGAACCGTGGTGCCGCCGTTTGGGTTCTCTGGTCTTATGTATTGAAACAAGTGGTTATGGCCTTTTCTCCAGCAGAGCACAGCTGTGCAGGGGCAGGGGCAGAGTTAGTGGCTTTAACCTGGCTTTAACCAGGTTATGGTTTTTTACAGGCCGGGACAACAGAGGAGAGAGAGAGGCAAGAGGTTTATAAGACTTTGCAAGGGAAGGCTTAAATGCCAGGCCATAGAATCTATGCTGCACAGAGAGGGAAGTGAGGGTATGAGGAGGGGGATGGGTACAGAAATAGAGGCTTCACTGTGGTCTGGGACTTGCCTGGGTGGGAGTCCTGTTTAAACAAGTGAGCTGGAGACATAGGAGGGAAGGATCAGAGAGCAGGATGCCAGAAATCCAGATTTAAGAGGTGGGGCAGTTATTGTCCATGACTTTGCAAATAGGCGGCTTAATCAGGTCAAATAAGAGGTCTTTGGAGCCGGAGGTCAAGGAACTGAGAGTCCAGAATATTGAATGGACCACCTACATTGATACTAAAGTCACCATGAAGAATGACAAGATAGGAGGAGAACAAAGAGCTAGAGTAGGGGGAGGATGTGAAGCAAGGGGGAAACAGCATGTGCAAAGGCCCTGGGGTAAGTGAGAATATGTCACTTTGAGGAACAGAAAGAAGTTCATTAAGGATGGAGAACTGAGTACCATGGGGAAGGTAATGGATAGAATGCAAGGCTATTTTTGTGAAGACTTCGGAACACATGTAAATGAGTTTATTTTTTATCCACAGGGAAGCTATTAAAGGATTTTAAGTAGAGAGAACTACAATCAGATTTGTGTTTTTGAAAGATCACTCTGATAAATAAACTGATACATCAGACCATGGAGTATTATTCAGTGCTAAAAGGAAATGAGCAATCAAGCCGTGAAAAGACATGGAGGAAACTTAAAGGCATATTTCTAAGTGAAAGAAGCCAATCTGAAAAGGCTACATCCTGTATGAATCCAACTATGTGACATTCTGGAAAAGGCAAAACTATGGAGACAGGAAAAAGAAAAGATCAGCAGTTACCATGAGTTCGGGGAGAAAAAGGAATGAAATAGGCAGAGCACAGGGGTTTTTTAAGGCAGTGAAACTACTCTGTATGCTGCTGTAATGGTGGATACATGTCATTATAGATTTGTCCAAACCCACAGAACGCACAGCTCCAAGAGTGAACCCTAAGGTAAACTATGGACTTGGGCAATAACGTGTCAACATAGGTTCATCAATTGTAACAAACGTACTCCTGGCAGAAGCCAGTGCAGGAGGCCAGCTGTGTGGAGGGGGCATATGAGAACTCTGTACTTTATGTTCAATTTTACTGTGAACCTAAAACTGCTAGAAAAAAATGGTCTATTTTTTTTTTAATCACTCTGGAGTGCTGTGTGGAGCATGGATGGGACAGGGGTAACCCTGGAGAAAGGAAGCCCTGACAAGAGACTGTTGCTGCCACCTGCTGAGACAGGGAGCAGAGAAGCGGAGTGAGTTTAGGGACTGGGGGAAGGGCATGGTGAGTTAAGTTGTGGGGTGGGGGGAGGCGTGTGAAATCTGAGTTTTCCGGAGCTGAAAGGAGTCCATGCCTAATACTTTTTCCATCATAAGCACTAAGCACAGAAAAAGCCACGCAGGGTGCACCCCTGCAGCTCTGTAAACACACTCATCATAGCCAAGGCCAACTCAGGCCTGTTTGCATGAGGCCATGTAGCATGGTGGTTGAGCTCATGGACGCCAGAGCCCTTACCAGCTTGGAAAACTTATTTAACCTCTGTGCCTCAGTTTCTTTACCTATAGAATGTTGAGTAATAGCAGTACCTACCTCATAAGGTTGCTGTAGATTGAATTAGTGCATATAAAGTAGCAAGGAAAGTGATGAATCATCAACAGCATATGAGCCTTTGCTATCAATACTATGAATACGCACTACTTTGAATAAAGTTTAGCTCATATATTTACTCCATTATTCATTCATTCAATAAGTATTGATAGATTCCCCACTACTGGCACTCAAAGATAAATCATATCCTAATTCTACTCTCAAGAAACTTAGAAACAGAGATTAAGACATGCAAACTTTACATTTTAAACCCCAATCTGAAGAACAACATGAATTAATAAATGACAGGAAGTGTTACCAGAATATATGCATCACCACAAAGAAAAACATTCAAATACGTTTGAAGTTAAAGTGATGTATTTATCTTCCTTCATATATATAATCTTCCTTTTTATATAGCTGTCTTTAAATGATATATTTAACGTAATATATATTTTAACTGTGTGTACGTACAAATACATACAAGTATTTCACCTTGCTTTGCTTTTAAAAAGCAAAGTACCCAGAGAAAACCATAATTCAAAAAAACACATGCACCCCAATGTTCACTGCAGCACTATTTACAAGAGCCAGGACACAGAAACAACCTAAAAGTCCAACAACAGAGGAACGGATAAAGAAGATGTGGTACATATATACAATGGTATATTACTCAGCCATAAAAAGGAATGAAATTGGGTTATTTGTAGAGATGTGGATGGACCTAGAGACTGTCATACAGAGTGAAGTAAGTCAGAAAGAGAAAAGCAAATATCGTATATTAATGCATATAAGTGGAATCTAGAAAAATGTTATAGAAGATCTTATTTGAAAAGCAGAAATAGAGACACAGACATAGAGAACAGCAAATGTATGGATACCAAGGGGGAAAGGCAGGGCGGGGGGATGGGTGGGATGAATTGGGAGATTGGGATTGACATATATACACTACCGATACTATGTATAAAATTGATAACTAATGAGAACCTTCTGTATAGCACAGCGAGCTCTACTGAATGTTCTGTGGTGGCCTAAATGGGAAGGAAATCCAAAAAAGAGGGGATATATGTATACGTATAGTTGATTCACTTTGCTGTACAGCAGAAAATAACACAACACTGTAAAGCAACTATACTCCAAAAAAATTAATAAAAATAAATAAATAAATAAAAACAAAAAGCAAAGTATTTGAAGAATGACAGTCAATGCTAGAGAACCAGGTACTGACAAAACCAACTGTGTACCCAGCCAAATAAGCGACGGTATAGTGTAGTGATTAAGAGCACAGAATCTGGAAGAAGGCTTCCTGAGTTCAAATCCCAGCTCTCCCACTTACTACCTGTGTGACCTTGTGCAAATGAGACCTCTTTGTACCTCAGTTTCCCCTTCTGTAAAATGGGAATATAAAAGCACCTCATGCCTCTTCAATAAGTGGTGCTGGGAAAACTGGACACCTACATGTAAACGAATGAAATTAGAACACTCCCTAACACCATACTCAAAAATAAACTCAAAATGGATTAAAGACCTAAATGTAAGGCCAGAAACTATCAAACTCTTAGAGGAAAACATAGGCAGAACACTCTATGACATAAATCACAGCAAGATCCTTTTTGACCCACCTCCTAGAGAAATGGAAATAACAACAAAAATGAACAAATGGGACCTAATGAAACTTAAAAGCTTTTGCACAGCAAAGGAAACCATAAACAAGATGAAAAGACAACCCTCAGAATAGGAGAAAGTATGTGCAAATGAAGCAACTGACAAAGGATTAAACTCCAAAATTTACAAGCAGCTCATGCAGCTCAATATCAAAAAAACAAACAACCCAATCCAAAAATGGGCAGAAGACCTAAACAGACATTTCTCCAAAGAAGATATACAGATTGCCAACAAACACATGAAAGAATGCTCAACATCATTAATCATTAGAGAAATGCAAATCAAAACTACAATGAGATATCATCTCACACCAGTCAGAATGGCCATCATCGAAAAATCTACAAACAATAAATGCTGGAGAGGGTGTGGAGAAAAGGGAACCCTCTTGCACTGTTGGTGGGAATGTGAATTGATACAGCTACTATGGAAAAAAAAACTAAAAATAGAACTACCATACGACCCAGCAATCCCACTACTGGGCATATACTCTGAGAAAACCATAATTCAAAAAGAGTCATGTACCACAATGTTCACTGCAGCTCTATTTACAATAGGCAGGACATGGAAGCAACCTAAGTGTCCATCAACAGATGAATGGATAAAGAAGATGTGGCACATATATACAATGGAATATTATTCAGCCATAAAAAGAAACGAAATTGAGTTGTTTGTAGTGAGGTGGATGGACCTAGAGTCTGTCATACAGAGTGAAGTAAGTCAGAAAGAGAAAAAACAAATACCTTATGCTAACACATATATATGGAATCTAAAAAAAAAAAAATGGTCATGAAGAACCTAGGGGCAGGACAGGAATAAAGACACAGACCTACTAGAGAATGGACTTGAGGACATGGGGAGGGGGAAGGGTAAGCTGGGATGAAGTGAGAGAGTGGCGTGGACATATATACACTACCAAATGTAAAATATAGCTAGTGGGAAGCAGCCGCATAGCACAGGGAGATCAGCTCGGTGCTTTGTGACCACCTAGAGGGGTGGGATAGGGAGGATGGGAGGGAGACGCAAGAGGGAGGAGATATGGGGAGATATATATATATATATATATATATGTATAGCTGATTCACTTTGTTATAAAGCAGAAATTAACACACCACTGTTAAGCAATTATACTCCAATAAAGATGTTTAAAATAATAATAACACCTCATACAATTGTTGTATGACTTAAATGACTTAATAAACGTGAAGCACTCAGAATAGTAAGAACCCCAAAAGTACTAGCTATTATCATGCAGAAATATTCCACGTGCTTATTTATTTGTAAGCCCAAATCAGTGTTCAAGTAATTTTATTAAATCTGGAATATGCATCACTAACAAAGGGAAATGCTAGATTTTACAAGCAGTGAGTTGGTACAGTCATTTCTCATGAAGCAAGGGCTGTTAGGCCATGTTAACTGCAAGGTGTTGCCAGTCACTAGGCCTCATCTTGAATCTGCCACCAGAGGGCGCCAACAATAGGTTTCTGACAAAGCTGTGCAAAAATGAACACCAGGAAAGGCAGAATCAGGTCAATTTACACCAGACTGACTTCTGGGTCTACTCCAGTCTCTCTGGGGCAGGATATTTTATTTACATTTAAAAGTCCAGTTTCGGCTTGGAGAACTTTCTGGTCTAAATGATTGATATTCGTTTGAGTTTTAAGCCACATAGCCCACACCTTTTTCTAAGAGTCACGTTGTCACCCGACTTGTAGATTTGGTTGCAAGACGCATACTTTCTCGTAGATGGTGAGCTGGGTTCACAAACCACCAACGGTGGGCCCAGCCCACTCGCTAAGGAGTTAGTGGGTTCATGCTGTACCTTTCTTCCCCCAGTGCACAAGGAGATACTCTGATTGAATCACTGTCCATATTATTCCATATTACTCAAGTATAAGTAAAAATATCTTTAAGCGTGCATCTTACTTGTACCTAAAAATGGCATATTCTGGTGAGTCACTTTTTAAATCTACGACTTCATTGTAACATTGTACTTTGCCATTTATAGCCTGCTTTGTAATAAATTCTTTTGTAATTTCCCAGTCTCCATTTTTAATAACCCATTTAAAACCTATTTCAAAGAAAATAGATGCATTTTTATATTTAAATTTTATTCATTTGTACATAGGCCAGTATTTTCATCTTTTTGGCAGCTCCATAATAACATTTTAGATCTACTTGTTATCTTTTATTATCCACACAGCATCATTTGCCATTTTTAAAAGTTAACTATTATTCAGTCACACACTGAATTCCTTGTATTCTTCGGGAAATCATTTGAGGAAAATGTAACTGTTAAACACCTGAATGGAAAAGAAACTTGGATATTACAGTTGCACAAAATGTGTTCTAGTTCACTCTCTGTAAGAGCTCAGATCTTAATGGGTTTTGAGGCCGACATTATCTGGCCCCATTTCCTCTCTGGTGTGTCTCCTGCTTCACTCTTCCCTGCCCTTTCTACCCGGACCTCCACACGAGTCCATGAACATGCTGGGCAAACCATCGCCTTGGAGCTTCTGCACTGTCTGGGGCCTCTTCCTTTTTTGCTCTTTCCCCAGATAACACTTCCTTACCTCAAATAGCACCCCTTCAGTGAGTTCTCTCCTGACCACCCTATATGATATGAAACATCTTCAGCATCCCTCACCCCCCATCCCCTGCTATTTTTTCCCATAACATCTGTCACTTCTATTATACTGTGTCATTTTCCTTACTTTTTTTTTTTTTTTTTGCGGTATGCGGGCCTCTCACTGTTGTGGCCTCTCCCGTTGCGGAGCACAGGCTCCGGATGCGCAGGCTCAGCGGCCATGGCTAAAGGGCCCAGCCGCTCCACGGCATGTGGGATCTTCCCGGACCGGGGCACGAACCCGTGTCCCCTGCATCGGCAGGCAGACTCTCAACCACTGCGCCACCAGGGAAGCCCGTTTTTCTTACTTTTTATGTATTGTCTGTCTCCCCCTCCTGGAATATAAGTTCCACAAGAGCAAGGATTTTTGTTTGCTTTGTCCTTTTTAGGACAAAGGGGGCCTAGAACAGTGCCTGCACATAATGGGTGTTCAGTAAATACTTTTTAAGCTAACTGAAAGATATTAATGATACAAAAATATCCTGAGTCATAAAATGTCTCTTTACCATTTATGAGTATTGCATCTATCATCCTATTTGCAGTTTTAGCTAAAACTGAGGTTTCTGCTAATCATTCACTTTGAATGGTGTTTAGATTTTGAAAAAAAGAAAAACTAGAGCTTCAGCTTCAAACCATTCCACTTCCAGCATAATCACAAGGTCAGATCTTCTGGAAAAATCCCTCATGCAGAGTCGGAGAATCCCACGATGCCTTAAATTTCCATGTGATGTTTTCCCTTTTCATGTGGAGAGTGGAACTGTCAGGCTATGACTCTTCTCCATCATCTCTAAGTCTCCCCACAAGACTCTCCCCAGACACATTGTACTGCACGTCTGCAATGGGGAGGAAGGCAAGGGGAGGCTGCAAAAGTCCTGTTCATCTAAAAATCACGTTCATTTTCTCTGTGTGTTTCTATAAAACAATCAAGATAAATCAGTCCCTCAATGCCCCCAAACAAATAAGAAAGCAGTGACTGTCTTTCACCATGGCCCCCAATTTCTCCCCTGAAGAGAGTAATAAAAAGAATCAGATGTCACCAAAAGTATGGACCATAAAAGAAAAACAATTTTTGATTAATTGGACTTCATTAAAATTAAAAACTTTTGCTGTTCAAAAGACAGCATTAAGAAAATGAAAAGATAAGTCATGGCCCAGGAGAAAATATTTACAAATCATATAATTAGAACAACTTGTATCCAGAACATTTTTTTAAGTCTCACAATTCAATAATAAGACAAACAACCCGATGGGCAAAACAATGAGCAATGCCCAATGTCCAATGTTAAAACAAATGGGCAAAAGATTTAAATAGATACTTCACCAAAGAAAATATATGGATAGCAAATAAATACATGAAAAGATGTTCAGTATTACTGGTCATTGTGAAAATGCAAATCAAAACCATAATGAAAAACCATCACAACTCCTCCAGCAAAAAGGCTATAATCAAAAAGACAGATAATAAGTGTTGGTGAGGATAGGAAGAAACCCTCAGACATTGCTAGGGGAAATGTAAAATGGTACAGCCACTTTGGAAAACAATTTGACGATTTCTCAAAAAGTTAAACCCACACTTTCCATATGACCCAGCAATTACACTCTTAGGCATCCACTCAAGAGGAAGGAAAACATGTCTACATGAAGACTCTCATAAATGAACGTTCATAATGACTAAAAACTAGAATAACTTAAATGTCCATCATTTTGTGAATGGATAAACAAAATGATATATCAAACAGTGGAATCCGGGCCACCTTGATGGGCAAGCAGCCAGGGTAGATGCACACGAACCACGCTCAGAAGGACCCCACACATAGGGTTTCATGCTCTGTGGTCACCATCTTGAACTTCTTAGTAAGTTTATCTTTGAATTTGTGTTTGGTAAGTGAAGTCCAATGGGACACGGGACAGATCTAGGTTCCCAACACATCCCAGCATAAAGCTTGCACTACCCTTGGGGGTTACCTGTCCCCATGGGTTGGGGCAATAGACCCATGTGGAAGAGAGATGCCTGGCTCAACTTCTACACCCCCAGCCAAGCCACAGCACATTAGTCCAGTGGCTGGTGGGAAAGGCAACCCAGAAGCTGGAGGACCATGGGCACACAGAGAGCCATGGTAAGTATCCACGTGCTAAACACAACACCAAATAGCAAATAAAAAGCACCATGGCAGGGTTTCCCTGGTGGCGCAGTGGTTGAGAGTCCGCTTGCCGATGCAGGGGACGCGGGTTCGTGCCCCGGTCCGGGAAGATCCCACATGGCGCGGAGCGGCTGGGCCCGTGAGCCATGGCCGCTGAGCCTGCGTGTCTGGAGCCTGTGCTCCGCAACGGGAGAGGCCACAACAGTGAGAGGCCCGGGTACCACAAAAAAAAAAAAAAAAAAAAAAAAAGCACCATGGCAGACTAAGAAAGAGACCGCAGAAGAAAAGGAAAAGCTTTATATTTTAATAATGTTAGTGGCACTTTTTCCTGCTTTTTGAACAAGGGGACTGGCATTTGCATTTTGCACTGGGCCTACAAGTTATGTAGCCAGACCTGAAAGAAATAGTATGCAGTAGTAAAGAAGAATGGAGTAATGATACATACAACAACATAAGTGAACCTCACAACCATTCTGCTTGATTAAACAAGCTGACACCAAGGACCACATATTACATGATTCTATTTATATAATATTTCTAGGGGAAAAAAGGCAAAACTATAGAGTCAGACAGCAGATCAGTGGTTATCTGGGGCTGGGGGATGGGAGCAGAGATTGAGTACAAAAGGCTCAAGGGAACTTTCAGGATAATGGAGTTATCCTAAAACTGGATTGTGATGCTGGTTTAAATGTATAAACAAATTAAACTCATTGAACTGTACACTTAAGATGGGTAAATTTTATGGTATTCAAATTATATCTCAATAAAGTTGCTTAAAAAAGAATCTGACGTCCTCGCTCCTATTTCCCACAACTGACCCACACATCTCGTAAGGTAGCCTGGTCAGGCCAGCAGACTCAGCTGCACAGGACAGGGATACCTCAGTCCAAAGCCAAGGAAACACTATCAGCCCTGAGGCTGAGAACACCTGGGCAACTGAAAATCCCCCCACCTTCTGCCAAGAGTGGGAACAGTATAGCCGATAGCCGGGTAGTACATGGTACTGAATTTTTTAAAGGAATCAAGGAAGAGTGGAACCCTATTGGCTAGTCTGTCTTTATGGAACCTGCATTTTCTGTGATACTGGAATACAAAAGAATCAAGAACAATCTTACTGTGGCAGACAGAATTTTAAGATGGCCCCCCATGGATCCCTGCCCCCTCGTGGTCATTCCCTATATAATCTCTTTCCTTCAGTGTGGGTGGGATCTGTGACTTACTTCCAGCCAATAGAATATGGCAAAGGTGAAGACACTGCAGATGTAATTAAGGTTCCAAATCAGCTGATTTAGTGTTCATCGAAAGGGAGATTATCAAGGGTGGGCCTGGTTTAATCAGGTGAGAGCTCTTCCCGAGGTCAGGGATTCTCCTTGCTGGCTTAATGAAGTAAGCCAGCATGTCGAGGAAACCCACAGGCAGGGAGTTGCGGGTGAGCTCTAGTATCTGAAGGCAGCCTTCAGCTGAAAGCCAGCAAAAAGCTGGAGCCCTCAGTTACAGGGCTGTAAGGAAATGAATTCTGCCAACAACCTGGAGGAGCTTAGAGGCAGATACTTCTCCAGACGAGAATGAAGTCCAGCCAACGCCTTAACTGCAGCCTCATGAGCTCGCCAGCAGAGGACCCAGCTAAGCTATACTAACCTCCAGACCCACTGAAACTGGGAGATAATAAATGTATGTTGCTTTCAACAGCTATGTTTATGGTAATTCATTACCGTAAACAAGAAAGAAAGAAAAATATTCATTGCCCATACAAAAGAGGCATCCTTAACTCTGTCCTACCCTAAGACAGATTGTTACATCTTATCAAGGCACTTGAGCTGCTGTGCTCATGGGAGTACACTCTAAGTGCGGCAACCGTGTTCACTGAACTGAATATTAGCATCCGTAGTCTGAGAACTACAAGTGACTTTACAGGGGAAATGGGACTGGGTCTGAAATCAATTTTATCCCATGAACATCAGAATGGGTGGTTGCCATAGCTTAAAATGGGAAGGTATGTGAAGGGCCTACAGAAATATCTGGCACACAACAGGTACTCAGTTAAGTGTTACTTCACTCTTTACTCATGTGAAGACTCCTCCTCTCTGTCTAACCCAAAATGTCAGTGTGCATTTTAACAGTGACCTTCTAGAGGCAATAGATCCAGCTTCGTTTTCTTATCTAGGGTAGGAGGACTCCCTAGGAGGCCAGCAAAAGATGTACCTTAAGCCAGTGACTCCCTGAAGCTCTTATTACAGAGCTGTACATGGCCACCCCATTTGCACCATCCAATGGCCTGGCATATGCAGGTGGACTTACCTATACTGGCCACTCCTACATTAAAGAGCAATAAATGACAAGAGCTGCCAGTTGCACCTTGGATTTATGACAAAGGATTCTAAATTCTCTTCTGCCACACAGCCCAAGCAGTGAATGACAGCTCCTTGAAGAAGCTATTCTAACAGAGAACCACCAGGGGGAGTCACACCATCAAAGAAAAAAATGAACCGCCTCAAACAGGGATCACTTCAAATTCATTCTCAAGGGTCAACGACTGGGCTTCCCTGGTGGCGCAGTGGTTGAGAGTCGGCTTGCCGATGCAAGGGACGCGGGTTCGTGCTCCAGTCCGGGAAGATCTCATATGCCGCGGAACGGCTGGCCCCGTGAGCCATGGCTGCTGAGCCTACACGCCCGGAGCCTGGGCACTGAAAATGTCAAGGACCCTTTCCAAGCCCCTCCACAGAGGCAGCCCTCAGGGTGACCTGTGGCCTCCTGGGAGTTCTCTAGACATGGCAGAAAAATCAGAGACTAGACCAAACGTTATTCAATTCAGTTCAGTTCATCTCTATTGAACCCCATGGTGCTCCAGGCCCTGGGCTGTGGTTGGGGACACAGAGTAGGATTGAGGCACATCCTTGCTCTTAAGGAACTCGGGACAGTAGGGCAGACCATGGCACAGGGCAAATATGCTTGAGCTATAAAGACACAGATGAGTGAGGAGGGGTGAGGGAAAGGGCAGGACTGCCTGTTCCAGAGAGGAGATCCAAATTAAATTCACTCAGAAATGTATGGGCTAAAGTTAACTTTTGTACTCTCTAGAGAACTGTCTTCTAAAAACACTGAGAGCAAAGGATTTTCAAAACTGGCCTTTATAACATCTATTAAGGAATGCGTTTGTCAATTAGAGCTGTCTCCTCTACTCATTAAAGTGGATCCAAAAAAGCTCTGTTTAGAGTATTCTGTGAGACCTACTGTATAGCACAGGAAACTACATTCAATATCCTATAATAACCTTTACTGGAAAAGAATCTGAAAAAGAATATATATATATATATATATATCTGAATCACTGTGCTGTACACTTGAAACACATTATAAATTAACTATGCTTCCATTTTTAAAAATAGTTCCTTTTTAACAAAAAAAATTAATTTAAAAAAATCTTTAAAAAAGTAATATTCTGTGAGCAATAAGTTTCTTTACTCTATGAACAACAGTGTGTTCCTTACTTTGTATTCATATCCCTGATACGTTACAATTACGTGATACATAACCGTGTCCTGCCTTGTGGCATTCCTCTGTATTGTCTTTTTTGGATATACCCAAAAGTAGACAAAACAATACGATGAACCCCCATGTACCCATTGACCAGCCCCAACTACCAGCAATCTACCACCAATTTTGTCCTCTGTACACCTCCATCCAGCTCTCCCCCTCCGGTATCATTTTGAAGCAAACCCCAGACGTCATACCATTTCATCTTACATGCTACAATACGTATCTCTAAAACATAAACGTCGCTCTCTTTTAATATAACCACAATACCATCACCATACCTAAACCAAGTGAAGAACAATTCCTTAATATCATCAAATATTCAGTGTTCTAACACCCAAATTGTCCCCTAGAAGTCAAATGGTTGCGGTGTTCCTTTTTAGTTTGTTAGAATCAGGGTCCAACTAAAGTCTGTCCATGGCACTTGATTGATACTTCCTGAAATCTCTTTTAGTCTATAGGTATCACCTCCATTCTTTATTTTCCATGCAATTAATTTGTTGAGTACTATTTGTTGCCTTTTAGATTGCTTAAATTTCTTATGTTACAGGATCTGAAGCTTGGAGGAATCTATGAAATGATCTTAGAGAAGAAGATATTTTTTTCTTTCTCATATGAGTCTTATTTTAGAAATGTCCATTTTGGAGCTGAGATAGGGACATTCGTATCCTCACTCCCGGTGTGCCCAACTGAGTATCATGACATCAGTACAATCTCTTCTGATCCTACAAGTCAGATGTTGTCTCCTTTCAAAGTCAATCCCGGATCTCTAAGGACCAAAACTACTGAAAGAGTGCCCCAGTGCAGGGAACAATGCACAACAACGGCAGGACTCTTGGGCATATTCATTCCTTTGACATTCACCTGTCCTCTTACCTTCAAAAGACTGTAAATCCTCCCTGATTAGTATGACATCTAAATATCTTAGAAAAGACCTAACTACCAAATGATTTCAGGAGAATAAAATACGCCAGACCCCAGGCCACCCCCTTGAGCTCTGATAAAATGTAAATATCTGGCCAGTGAAGATGAACGTGGAGAATCCTCTTTTTCTCTTCATTCATGACATTTGTCAGGATGCTGTTATCTAGTTGACTCCCAGAGATCTCTGAATTTTTCTGACTTTTATGAGGTTGTAAAAATCCTCCCGTGGAAAGAGCCTATGCCCCATGGGTTCAGAACGGCCACACCATGTGTCCCAAAGTCCCGCCCAGGAATCACGAGATCTGGATTCCATCATTGCCACTCACCTCACATGAGACCCTTTCCCATTTGTCCAGAACATCCTCAAGCCAGCCTTTCAAACAACTACCACCATGCAATGAGAGACAGTACAAAAGAGGAAACACACTTGCTGTCCCAGGGCTAGAAGATTTCTACAAGGTCTAAGAATCCTCACCACTCTTTAGGACTTTCTTTTTAATTCTAAAACCTTCTTTACAAAGTCTTTCTCAGGCCCTCCCAACCCGCTGAGGTTCTTGCAGCGCTCAAAGGGTCGCAGGCAACTCACCGCAGCTCCTTCACCCATAAAGAAGTTCAGAAAGCCAGAGATGGCTCTGTCGGGTAAAGGGAGGCCTAAGTGTGAAAGCCAGTCACCACCATTTAAACTGTACTTGCAGTTAAAAAGGGAGCTTTGAATTTTTTATTTATTTATTTATTTATTTTTTTGCCATATGCAGACCTCTCACTGTTGTGGCCTCTCCCGTTGCGGAGCACAGGCTCTGGATGCACAGGCTCAGCAGCCATGGCTCACGGACCCAGCCGCTCCGCGGCATGTGGGATCCTCCCGGACCGGGGCACGAACCTGTGTCCCCTGCATCGGCAGGCGGACTCTCAACCACTGCGCCACCAGGGAAGCCCTGAATTTTTGATTAACTAAAGAATCTAGGTAAGGCAAGATTGCTGGGATCAGCCCAGTCCTGAAGCAAGCCAAGCCTCCCTTATTCCTCACCACAGACTTACCATAAAAAGAAAACACACAACCCCCACCCAGGAGAGGCAGTCAGACTTCAAGCATGCACTGCAGCACCTCACTAGGTGAAAGGATTTCTACTGAAACAAAGAAAAGGCATCATGGCACTCACTCCTTAGAGTGCCACAATACTGTTCTCTTTCCTACTATGTGTATCCACCTCACCAGTTCTTTTCCACTGCTTCTGCTTCTCCACCAAATCCAGTCAACTCCTCCCCATGTTTCAAGATCTAGTAAGTTCCATCATAAATAGCATTACCTGTCTTAGCTCTCCTTGCCTCTCCACACCTGGAGTGAACGCTCCAGGTGTGGAGCTCCCTCATCTGAGTTCCCTTAGCAGTTTGTTCCTATTTCTAAGTTATCTCCCAATGTGCTGTACTATAGTTATTTGTTTATTCATCTGCATCCTAGGCAGACCATGAACTCCCCAGGGACAGGAACTTTATTTATCTCTGCAGCCTCCTGGTTTATCCCAGGGTCTGGCAAAAGGGAGGTACTCAACAAATGTCAGCTGAATTAAAATGGAATTGAATTGCAGTCATTCTTATCACTTCAACTTTACGAAATAGATATTTCCTAAAGGAGCTTCAAGGTTTTATAAATATTAGAGATAGCTTTTCTCAAAGGCCTCATCTAAGCTAAGATATAAATTTATTCTCAAGTTCCCCCATGATACTCTTTTTTTTTCTTTTTTACTTATTTATTTGGTTGTGCTGGGTCTTAATTGTGGCAGGCGGGCTCCTTAGTTGTGGCACATGGGCTCCTTAGTTGCAGCAGGCAAACTTTTAGTCGTGGCACGCATGTGGGATCTAGTTCCCTGACCGGGGATCGAACCCGGGCCCCCTGCATTGGGAGCATGGAGTCTCAACCACTGCGCCACCAGCAAAGTACCCCCACCCCCGCCACGATACTCTTGAGTGTAAAGTATAACTCACTTGGCCACCATTTTTCATTTCACTGGGATGTGTTCCTCATTGAGAAGAAGAAATCCATTGATAATATCTTGAAAGATGATTGTACAACAGGATCTGACCCATGCACAAAGTGGACATTAGGGGAACTAAGAAACAACTTCAGATGGAAAAAATTCTCCGTTCCATCAGAGAATGAATGGATGGTCTGTCAGAGGACGGGGATGGAATGTTGGAGCAGATGATCACCTAGGCTCTAACTAACCCTCAGACTTTAGAACTACAGGAAATCCAAGACACTGGTCAACTGGCAAAGACACCATAATGTCTGCTTGGTAAACTTAGTGTTTCCCATGCACTGGGACAACAAAGAAAGAAAAAACTTCTGCCCTTTGTTAATTACAATGACCTTGCCTTGATGGTATTAGGAGATAAATGCCTGCTTAGTGAAAGAAAACATTGCTGACTGGGACCTGTTAAAAGCAGACACAGTGGTCTGAGGGTTTGAGGGACCACGGGGTGGACTAAATCACCATTTGCTGGAGTCTCCTAAGCCCATATCTCTTTGTATAAACATAAAATTACAACGCCTTCCCCTTTCCAAAGATCCTCCTGTAGCCATTCCCTGAGTGTGGGCCCCTTTTAGGGGCTCAGGTAAGAATCACCGTGTTCCCTACTGCAGCCACCTCTCCCCCTACCCTTCCACTCTCCAGTCAATCTAATAATGAAATGGAAAGGATAAGACAATGTTCCCAGGATATTCAGTAGCTGAGCAAAGTGGAAGCTGCCCCAGGGTGGTCCAGATAGTCACAGTGTGTAAGGCTGAGTCTCCGGGAAGGAGATCGGGAACCTGGTAACCTCCCTCCCTGCCCACACCCTTCCCACCAAAAGCAGTGTTGAGCATCACTCTGTTTTCCCAAGCACTTTGTTTATATCAACATTGTAACCATAGTGCATTGCAGTATAATTCACCTGTGAAGCTTGCCTTAAGATTAATGTGGGGCTTCCCTGGTGGTGCAGTGGTTGAGAGTCTGCCTGCCAATGCAGGGGACACGGGTTCGAGCCCTGGTCTGGGAAGATCCCACATGCCGCGGAGCAACTAGGCCTGTGAGCCACAACTACTGAGCCTGTGCGTCTGGAGGCTGTGCTCTGCAACAAGAGAGGCCACAACAGTGAGAGGCCCGCGCACTGCGATGAAGAGTGGCCCCCGCTCGCCACAACTAGAGAAAGCCCTCGCACAGAAACGAAGACCCAACACAGCCAAAAATAAATAAATTAATTTTTTTAAAAAAAGATTAATGTGTACTTTCTGTTAGCTATTTTAAAATAGTCTATGGGCCCCATCACTGCCTCTTTGGTACCCCAGTTGGGAAGGACTATTTTGGTGAGTCTTTTCATAGTCGCTTTGCCACTGAAAAGCATTTCATCCTTGCCCTCTGGTCCTCAAACGTTCCAAGTCACCAATAAAAATAGGTAAGATGCAGTAAGTCCTACTATGACCAAGCCCTAGTCTAGGTACCCTACAGGTTATTATTTCACTTAACCTTCACAGTAACAATATGATATAGGTTACTATTATTATCCTTATTTTAGAGATGAGGAAGTTGAAACAGGGGAGGTTCAGTAACTTGCCCAGAGTCACTAGTAAATGGTGGAGCTGGGATTCAAGCAATCCAAGCAATCCAGTTACAAAATGTGTGCTTTCCAACACTATACTCTGTTACCTCTCATCGAGCAAAACAAAGCAGCAACAGAGGAAGGAAAGGTGAAAACAGCACATGAGTTTCCTCTTTGGTTTTGTCTCAATGGTCCATATGCTGGGATTGTAATTTCTGGTGCACAAGAGTCCACAAAGAAAGATAATCCCTTCCTCTAGTCTCTACAAAGAGAGAATATTTCTGGGAGGAAGAAACAGTATTTAAAGTCACACCACTGCCAAGCCCCTATGTTTGGGAGAGTAAGGGGTTTGTATCAGGAAATCAGGTGTGTGCAAGGAACTTCAGCAGCATCGTGTTCTAAAGCCGAGCTGGCTCAGACAGGTGCAGAGATAAGCGAAACCTGCTCACCAGTCTTCCTGTCCCCTCCAACCTGTGCTCCTCACAGCAGCAGCAGAAGCCAGAGAGATATGCAAATCTCAAATGCAAATATGACATGTCATTGACCTTCTTAAAACCTCAGTGGCTCCCCCTTGCCCTCAGTGTGAAGTCCCAGCTCTGGCCCGCCCACGTCCCCAGCTCCAGCCCCATCACACTTCAGCTCCAGCCCTGAAGGACTTGCAGTTCCCTGAGAAAAGGATGGTGACTCCCCGCTGGTCTCCCCACTGTACTGTCAGACCCTTGAGGGCATGTCCCAATTGTCTCTGAGTCCCCAAGGCCAAGCATAGCCCTGACCCAGCATAGAGTATCAATATAGGTATGAGGCTGGTCCAGGCAGGCAGGTGGATCTCCTCAGGGCTCAGGTAGGGCCTGGGGCACCATTCCTCCCCCAGTCAGATCTTGGGGCTGACAACCAGAAACTCAGTAGCCATACAGGGCAAGACCTGCAGGCAGGTAGGATAGACAAAGTCCAAGTCCAGACAACAAGACACCTCTCAGGACAGCATAGGTGGAGACCCCTTGAGCTAAGGACAGAAAGATCAGAGGTACCAACCAAGACGATCACTTGGGCTGCAAACCAAAGGGACAAAGAGGGAAGGTTGGGCTTTTCAATAATGAAGAAAAACAGAAACAACATCAGAAACAGAGACAGAACTGCTCTCAGCCACAGCAAAATCCCCAAATGCCCGGTTTGAGGACAATGCCACAAGCTACCCCAGCCAGTTTGCAAGGTTATAAGCCATAATTAGGGCTGGCAAATAGAGACTGCCTACAACTCAGGATTCCTGAAAAAAAAAAAAATGAAAGAAATTGTGCCTTGGGGTAAAAAAGGAAGATGCTTGCCCGTGAGCTGCAGGAAGTTGTCTGTTATTTGAAGGGCCAGCCTCTCAGATTGTCAGTTCCCGGCGCGGCGACGTTGACATAAAGCAGCCCAAGATTCCACCCTTTCGAGAGTTGCCTAGAATATCTAAAAATAAGCCCAACGGGTGGACTTGCATCTCATTAATTTTCCTGAGGGTTTCACTCTGACCCTTTTTAATGCTGACATACCGCTGCTGCCTGAGAGCTTTAACTGAGCTGTTGATGGACAACTGCATAATTTGGAAGCCAAGAACTTCCTACAGCTGCTATTAGAAGCTGCCCTGTCTGTTTGCCGGCAATAAGTTCATCAAATTCACTGTACATGTAAGACCAAAACTCTGAAGCTATAAAAAGAATTTAGCGTTGGTCTCTGGAATGAGCCTTTCAACATTCTCTGCAGGACTCCCTATGCCACCGCTGCCCCTCCCCCAGGAAGTGCCCAGTCAGCACCTAGGGCTCCATTGGGGGTGTGAACAGCTGTGCAAGGCCAGCGCCTCCCCAGGGCACACAGGTCCATCTCCGGTTGTCTACTCAAGGACACGGCTCCTGCTAGTGCCCCCTCTCTCCCGCACTCTCAGTGTCCCTCCCTTTACTGGATCATTCTCATCAGCACACAGATCTGTTATTTCTTCCATCATAAAAGAAAACCGTCTCTCACTTGACTACACGCTCTTCCACATACTGTTCCATTCTCTGCTCCCTTTTATAATAAAACTCTTCAAAGGACGTGTCTGTAATTATCACGTCTTCTCCTCTCTTTCCAGCCTCTTGACCCTGCCCCAGCTGCACTTTCACCCCACCACTCTTCTGGCGCTGCTCTTATCAATGACTCTGTGCTCCCAAATCAATGGTCAGCCTCAAGCCTCGCCTCACTGGGCCTCCGAAGCCTGTGACACGTTTGATCGCTATCCCCTTCTGAAAGCATGCACCTCACTGGCTTCCGGACACCACGCTCCTGGTTTTCCTCCCTCCTCACGGGCCATTCCTTCCCAGCCCCCTTTGAGGACTGTCCTCCTCCTTCTGACCTCCAACTTTGGGGAGCCCCAGGGCTGAGTTCTTCTCTATTTAGTCTCACTCCCCAGGGGACTTGCCCACATACATGCTAACCATGCCCCGTTCCACACCTCCAGTTCCAGCCTCTCGCCTGAACAGCTTCCTGGCAACCTCAGTTAGACGTCTCCCACTATTCTCAAGCTTAACACGTCCAGAGCAGGACTGTTTTCCCCTCAACCCCTTCTCCTCCCCATCTTCTTTATATCCAAGGAGATAGGATACAGCAACTCCATTCTTCCCGTCGTTCAGACCAAAGGTGTTAAGAGTCATCCTTGACTCTGCTCTTTCTTACTCTACCTCCACTCTGCCCTCAAACTACATCAGAGTGTGGTCACTCCTTACCACCCACCACTTCTTCTCTAATTCAAGCCACTGCTCT
The DNA here is from genome assembly GCF_951394435.1 of Stenella coeruleoalba. Lineage (NCBI taxonomy): Eukaryota > Metazoa > Chordata > Mammalia > Artiodactyla > Delphinidae > Stenella > Stenella coeruleoalba. The sequence goes on from NC_137155.1 coordinate 61,199,068, forward strand.
GTCTGGCCTGTACTACTGCAATAGCTTCAGAGGTTACCCCATTTCCCCACCACATCAGTCTATTCTCTACTCAGGCACCCTGGGTGAAACTGACAGCTCAACTGCTCAATTGCCTGCCCTCCATGGCCTTCCATCTCCCTTACAATCCTCACTGTGGCTTCGCCTGGGTCTATGTGCACTTGCCTCAATTACTTCTCCAACCTCACTCCCCACTATCCTGCTGGCTCCCCCCCACTCCAGCTGCACCGGCCTCCTGACTGTTTTCTGAACGCCCAAGCATGCTTCCACCTCAGGCCCCCCCAGTTACTCTTTCTTCAGCCTGGAAAGCTACTCTCCTCTAATATCCACACAACTCTCTCAATTACTCATGCCTCTTTTCAAGTCTCCTAGCCAGAGAGGCTTTCCCTGACCACTTCATCCAAAATACTTCCTCCAGGGCTTCCTTTGTGGTGGAGTGGTTGAGAATCCGCCTGCCAATGCAGGGAACACAGGTTTGAGCCCTGGTCCAGGAAGATCCCACATGCCACGGAGCAACTAAACCCATGCGTCACAACTACTAAGGCTGTGCTCTAGAGCCCATGAGCCACAACTCCTGACCCCATGTGCCACAACTGCTGGGGCCCGCGTGCCTGGAGCCCATGCTCCGCATCAGGAGAGGCCACTGCGATGAGAGGCCTGTGCACCGCAGCGAGGAGTGGTCCCTGCTCGCTGCAACTAGAGAAGGCCTGAGCACAGCAGCAAAGACCCAACACAGCCAAACATAAATAAATAAATACATATTTTAAAAAAAGAAAAAATACTTCCTCCCCTTCGATCTTTCTGCCCTGTTCAGCCTGCCTTACCTATTATCCCTTAACAGTATATATGTATTTGTGTATTTGTTTATTATTTGTCTGACACACACACACACACACACACTATAATGTCAGCTCCATGAGAAAAGAAACCTTGTTTGGTCTCCTGCCACATTCCTGGAGCCTGGAACAGTGCCTGGCATGTAGAAGAGCCTCTAACTCTTCATTGAGCACTGCCATACGTGAAGCACTGATTTGGGTCCTTTACATAAATGAACTCATTTAATCCTCCAAAGAGACTACAAGGTAAGCAATATGATTATCATTCCCATTTCACAGAAGAAGGTAAAGCACAGAAAGGTGGTACATCTTGCTCAAAATCACACAGCTAGTTAGATGGCAGAACCAGGATTCGAATCCAGACAGTCTGGCCCCAGCACCTGCTCTGTAACCACCACTATGCACCTCCCTTAAGGAGTTCAGTGTAGTCTGGAGGAATTTTGAGGCTCCATCCTGCCTAGACTTAACATCCAGCACCTTGGCTCTGACTTTGGCCCCAGCTCTGCCCACAGGGCTCTGCCCTGCTGACAGCTGGGCCCCAATTCTGGTAGCTTCATCTCCATCTTACTCTTTGGTAAAAGAGTCCTAAGTCTCTGTCTTGGCTCACCTGCCCAGAATCCCTGTCCCCAGAACTGGGTCCTGTAAGAGCCCTCCCCAGAGACAAGAAGGCTTCTGGTTCTGCATAGGCCAAGAGGCCTTCAGGCACTGACCATCCAGCTATATGGACAGAGCCCATCCCAGGAGCATCATGCAGTCGGCTCACCCCTCAGAACATGGCTGGCAGCCTAGTAGTAACTGCATCCAAAACCAGCCCATGGGGGGAAGCCTGTCCACAAGCCCCTACCAGCCAACCTTACCAGTCACTCCTGTACGGTTCACTAACCATTCCTAAATCACGTGCAATGTGCCAGGCGCTGTGTACAGCACTTCCCACACGTTACCTTATGTTATCCCGTGACATAGGTAGTATCAAACCCACTTTGTAAATCTATAAAGTTTAAAAACTTGCCAAGGGTCAGGGTGGGACTGAGCCCAGACCATCTGACTCCAGCGCCTGCGCTGTCCCTCCTCCTCCTCACTGTCGCCGGGCAGACTCTCTCCCAGCCTGCGGACATGGCTGCTTGCTCTTCGTGCATCTCAAAGGCAACAGCAGGTAGAAAATTCTGAAACATATTGTCCTGGCTGTCTGAGTGTTACATTCAAACGCATGTGTGCATGTGCACGCGTGCGCACACACACACACACACACTCATTTTCTCCATCTCTCTCTCTCTCTCTCTCTCTCTCTCGGAGTCATGAGGCAAGGCCTCAGCCAGTGCATGTCTCTGTTCAAAATTATTGGGGCATCTCAGGACTATCCCCATTTACATTTAATAATAACAATCAAGTTATTATCTTTGACACTAATTGAAGGAATCTGAACAGATAATCATAGCTCAAGACATGAACTTCTCTTTTGCTTACTAAAAATCACTGGGGACTTGCCTCTGACTGAGGCCTGAGTCACTGCCAGAGCTCCCAGCAGTGAGCAACAATCACAGGACTATCAACAAGCATTTCTTGAACACCTATTGCATACGAGGTGGCAAAGCCCAGTGGATAGAGCTCTGAACAGACTACTCAAAGGTCCAGGTTTGAGCTCCAGCTCAGTCACTTATCTGTTGTGTTACCTTGGGTAAGTCATTCTGTGTCTCTGAGCCTTGATGAAAAGAGAGATGGAACCAACTGGATTCTAATGAGATCTCTTCTACATTTGGCATTCTATGGAGAAGCAAAGAGGCTTCAGATCCCACACAGTAGAGGCCAAAGGAAAGTTTTCTTTGAGGGAGTCTGCTGTCCATGGAAAACACCAGAAAGGATTGTTCTACATTAGAGATGGTTGGCCTTTTGAATGTGAAATGCCTGAATTACTAAAATAACTATCAGAATGATGGACAGATGCCTGTATGCACTCATTCACTCATTCATTCATTCAGGGCTGGAGTGGCCAAACTGACCTTTACTCAGGTCCTGACTCTGGAAAAAGTTCCCAGCTTTGGAGTCAGCCACCCCTGGGTTGGAGTCGCAGCTCCAACTCTTACAATCAGTGGAACCCTTGGCAAGTTGGTTAACCTGTCTGAACCTCAGTTTCTGCATCTTTAAAATGAAATAATTGTTCCCATCGCCTCCATTTCCCAGTCTCCAGAAGACTGAGAATAGACCTCTTTGAGCACACTCAGATTAAAGGGAGTAAAAGTTTGTCACCACCCCCCCCCTTAATTCACCAAATAGGTCCTTTATATTCCATACTCATCATCAGTATACTTGGGGCTTCCCATCCATTTAACAAGTTTTTATTGAGTGTCATTTTTTTTTCCTAATTATATATTTACTTTATATAGCTTTTTTTTAACATCTTTATTGGAGTATAATTGCTTTACCATGTTGTGTTAGTTTCTGCTTTATAACAAAGTGAATCAGCTCTATGTATACATATATTCCCATATCTCTTCCCTCTTGCGTCTCCCTCCCTCCCACCCTCCCTATCCTACCCCTCTAGGTGGTTACAAAGCACTGAGCTGATCTCCCTGTGCTATGCACTTGCTTCCCACTAGCTATCTGTTTTACATTTGGTAGTTTATATATGTCCATGCCATTCCCTCACTTTGTCCCAGCTTACCCTTCCCCCTCCCCCTCCCCGTGTCCTCAAGTCCATTCTCTATGTCTTTATTCCTGTCCTGCCGCTAGGTTTATCAGAAACATTTTTTTTTTTAGATTCCATATACATGTGCTAGCATACAGTATTTGTTTTTCTCTTTCTGACTTACTTCACTCTGTATGACAGACTCTAGGTCTATCCACCTCATTACAAATAGCTCAATTTCGTTTCCTTTTATGGCTGAGTAATATTCCATGGTATATATGTACCACATCTTCTTTATCCATTCATCTGTGAATGGACGCTTAGGTTGCTTTTCATGTCCTGGGGCTATTGTAAATAGTGCTGCAATGAACATTGTGGTACATGTCTCTTTTTGAATTATGTTTCTCATGGTATATGCCCAATAGTGGGACTGCTGGGTCATATGGTAGTTCTATTTTTAGTTTTTTAAGGAACCTCCATAGTGGCTGTATCAATTTACATTCCCACCAACAGTGCAAGAGGGTTCCCTTTCTCCACACCCTCTCCAGCAGATTTCTTTGTAGATTTTGTTTGTGGATTGTCTGTAGATTTTTTAATGATGGCCATTCTGACCGGTGTGAGGTGATACCTCATTGTAGTTTTGATTTGCATTTTTGAGTGTCATTTTGCTCCAGGTATTATGCTAGGTCTCAGGATCACAAGTGAATAAATACACATGGTCTCCATCTACACTAAGCTTCAAGTCTAGAGGGGGAGATGGAGGCGAACACAGCATCTACAGGGTATTCTCAGCAGCTTGCATCCCAGCACAGAGCAAACAGGTACATGTACTGTAAAAATATTATTTGATAAAGTTACAAAAAGAATTAATTAGCAAGATAAGGGAAATCCATAGGAACACACAGAAGGGAAACCAAGATCAGATATGGGAGGTCACAAAGGCTTCCTTGGGGAAGAAATGTTGCAGAGAAAGAATATTCCAGGCAGAGGGAAAAGCACTTGCAAATCCTGGAGAAAAGACACAGAGAACTGAAAGCAGGGCAGTGACTGTTGCTCAGAGGTCACCACAGTACCAAGAAAAGAGACATATCTGCCTAGGTCCATAGGGACTAGATCTTAAAAGACATTATGGGCTCATTTAAGGAGGACGGATTTTCCTGAGGGCAGCAGAAAGCCTTTAAGGGATTTTACAAGGCAGAGATATCATGAGACATTTATTTTAGAGCTATGCTTCTCAAATCCCAGTGTACTTAGGTATGTATCATCTGGGTGCTTGATAAATGCAAATTCTGATTCAGCAGATCTGGGGTGGGGCCTAGGATTCTGCATTTCTAATGAGCTCCCATGTGATGCTGATGGTGCTGGTCCATGGACCACACTTTTGAGTACCAAGGTTTTAGAGTGATCACTCTAGCTAGTTTTGATAAATGAATTGGAAGAGAGCAGAACCAAGGAGACAGGGACACCAGCTGGATAAGTGATAGTGAGGAAATGGGCTGAGGAAGTGGCAAATGGAACAGAAATAGATGAGCAGAGATGGAATATCACAGGATTTGTCAGGGGAGAAGAAGCCAAGGATGGTGTTGCTGTTCCTGGCTTAGGCATCTGAGTGAGTCAAGGTGGCATTCGCCGAGACAGGAGCCCAGAAGGAAAAGCCAAGTTCGGGAGAGAAGATGAATTCATCTTTGTACACACTGTTCTTATGAGGTTCCTCTAAACATTTTAAGTAGAGGTATCAAGGAAGCAGTTGAATATACAGATAGAGAATTCAGAAGAGAGTTCTAGATCACAGACGTATAACTGGGAGCCATCAGCAGGTATATATTTTTTTCTCTTCTCTGAAATGCCAGAGAAGCTAGAGCTGCAATTTCCTTCCCTCTGGCAGCTTCTGAAATACTTCCAATATAACGGGGCAGGGAGCAGGGAGCTGGTAGCTCCATGGCACTCCCCTTCTTAAGCTTGTCTACTGCTCCCTCAAGGTTCCCCACAAGCAAACATGGTTGGAACCTGCTAGGAAGAGGAGTGCTCCCTCACAGAGGCTAGGGGACCTTATTTCTACCCACTGAAATCCAAATTCAATCTCCTTCATAGACTGTTTGAGAAAAGGAAATAAGAGAAGATTATGAAGGGTGTCTGGCATAACGCCTACTAGCAGAGAGTGGAGAGAGGGAGCTAGGCTGTAGTCACATGCAGTACCATGTCCAGGAGGACTAGCAAGAACTTGGCAGGGCTTAAGTCCCAGAAGGTCAAATAAGCCCCAGAAAGGAACAGGCACAGGAAACAAGAAAGACAGGAGGAAGCCCTGCATATACAGTCAATTAATATTTAATAAAGGATCCAAGAATACTCAATGGGGAAGAAAATGGTCTCTTCAACAAATGGTGTAGGGAAACTGGATAACCACATGCAGAAAAATTAAATAGGACCCTTATCTTACACAACTCACAAAAGTTAACTCGAAATGAATTAAACACTTAAACAGAAGACCTGATACCATAAAATTCCTAAAGGAAATCACAGGGGAGAAGCTCCCTGATATTGGTCTAGGTAATGATTTTTTGGATGTGGGACTGGGACTGACCAAGACTGGGACCTGTTTCAAAGACTGGGGTGACCAAGTAGCTCTGACTGTAGGGTTGGAAAGATGCTATTTCACAACCCCCCCTGCCTTTACTGACTCAGCTCACTCCACTCTTTCCTTCGTCTCTCCACCCTTTCCTTTCAAAGCCCAGCTCAAGTCAGCTTTTGCCAGAAGACTCCCCTGGACCCTCTGTTCATGTCTTTGTGTCCCCGTTTACCCTGTATAGATGACCAACATATCCTCCATATCAATTTATTGTGTATAATGGTTTAATGACTACCTCCTTCAACAGACTGTGAGTTCCATATGGCTGTTGCGCTGGAGTGATATCAAGATAACATCCAAATGTAATAGTCTAACTCTTCTGCTGAATATAAATAGACCGACTTTCATTTTCAACAATATGACAGACTTGGAAGTCAAGGAAAAAGACTCCTGGCACAGGGGTACCAAAAATGCTACTAAAACATTTTTAAACCTCTTTTCATTGACATGTCTGAGCTGGCATGAGAGTTATAGAAAGGCTCAAAGGTTAGGAACAATGAGAAACCATAAATCCAGAGAGATAAGCAAGTACTGAAACTGGCATTCTCTCTGGAGAAATCAGTCAATCTCTCTTGGCTTAGGGACTGATTTTAATTGGCCTCATGAGCATGAGAGGACAGGAAATAAAGTCTGGAACCAAAAAGGGGTGGAATGCTAAAGTAGAGCTCTCTCCAAAAAAGCACCATCCTCAATTGTATGAACTAGATTTTTTTAAAAAAATCTTTCCCACAGTATGGGTAAACAGTGGATATCTTGACTGCTTTGACCCGGACTCCAGCTAAAGTATGAAAAACAGGGAGGGGGACTCTCCCCAAAGAACTCTTCATCACAAGGCTTTACTCACATGGATTCAGAGATGGAACCTACACTACCTGTGGAGACAAAAAAATCCCAACTCAAACATTAGTTTAAAGTGATCCCAGGTTAACCAGAAAATTCCAAGCAGAATGAAAACAAAAATACCATACCAGACACACTGTATTCAAACTACACATCATTAAATATAGAGAGAAAATCTTAAAAAGCAGACAAAATGAAAAGGCTGATTATCTGTAGTCAAACAACCGTTCGACTGACAGCTGACTTTTCTCCTAACAATGAAAGTTAAAAATGGTGGAATTACATGAAATGTAGGAATTTCAGCCTATCTAGGCCCACCAGGTGATTAGCGTACTCACCTCCCTTTCATGTGGCATAAATCTCCTCCTGGAGAAGAGCAGGGAAGCACCCTCTTAGAGCCATCTCTTCTCTCTTGCTCTGTGGGTTCTATCTTCTATTTTCCCCCAATATTATTTCATTCAGCACAAAGGGAAACCTGAGAAATGTCAGTAATAATTCCTAATTTGGCTGTCATAGCTGCAGAGGAGAGGCCCAATTAACCCCATAACACTTTACTCTGGGTTAGGGTGGAAAAAGCATTATACTGAAAGTAAAAGAACATTGTTCTGGCACCACTATTTATTAGCTTTATGACTTTGTGTAAGTACCTTCTCTTCTCTGAGCCCTCAATTTTAAAAAAATAGATTTGAATTTGAAGAGTTCTAAGGTCCCTCACAGGTCTGAAAGTTTCATTTATACTTCTATCTATGCCCTTAGCTTGCATTTGGCTCTTACTAGATGCTTTCTCTCAGAAATATAGTAACAGGGAGAGAACATTATCACATCTCCCTATAAGGCTACTATTTCCTCTCCTATATAGTAAATAATGCAAGGTTCCAATGTCCTCAGAGACAAAGAAAATTGTAACCATCCGAAGTGTGACAGAACTATAAGGATGACAGTAACATGAAATCAGCTATATGAATTACAAAACATATCACAGTTCAGTTTGTTCCGTGATGGAACAAAAGACACATATTTTAAGAAATAACAGTAACTATGGGTGTCATTCATGGAAAGATCTATCACTAGCAGATGAGATTATGACCTTCCAGTCATAATTCTGGAACAGGGAGTAAACAAGAAGAGAAGACCCCCAGGCAGTTCTATTTTTAAAAATCAGGGCATATGAATGTATCAAGTATGAGGATAGTTATGATGACCAAGGACAAAATGTTTTAAATTGGGAATAACCCAGAAAATTAAAAACATGGTTGTCTTATCAAAAGGTCAGAATGTGATATATCAAGATATATACATGTATATATATATATATATATATATATATATATATATACACATTAACATACCAGGGGTAATAGAAAAAGCACAAGCCCCTAAGTCAGACAGCCTTCATTCAAGTCCTAGTTCTACCATATATTTGCCATCCCTAAACCAGGCTGAATAACCTTTAACAAGTCAGTTCTGTCTGGGCATCAGGTCCCTAACCTGTAAAATGGAGATAATCACACCTTTCTCATACCACGCTTATGAGGATTAAACAAGATCATGTTTGTAAAACACTGGCATACGGCTTCCCCGGTGGCGCAGTGGTTGAGAGTCTGCCTGCCGATGCAGTGGACACGGGTTCGTGCCCCGGTCCGGGAAGATCCCACATGCCGCAGAGTGGCTGGGCCCGTGAACCATGGCCGCTGAGCCTGCGCGTCCAGAGCCTGTGCTCCACAACGGGAGAGGCCACAACAGTGAGAGGCCCGCGTACCAAAAAAATAAAATAAAATAAACTGATATGCATATTGAAGTTGGGGGGAAGTGTTATAATTCCTGCAACTCCCCTGGATACGCATCAAAAAATAAGATGGATTGATGAATGAACAGAGGGACAGACAGATGGATAGATATGTGATACAGCATGTATGGTGAAATGGTAGAATCTAATGGGTATGTAAGTAGGTATTCACTGTAAAATTCTTTCAACTTTTATGTATGTTTGAAAAATTGTATAGTAAAATGTTGAAAAAAATCTGAAAAAAAAAATGGCAAAACAATGTCACACCAGCACATGAATAGACACACAAGCAAGTACGATAAATTACAAATTCCAGAAATAGTTCCCAGTAAATACGGAAATTTAATATTTGATAAAGGTACCATCTCAAACCACTTAAAGCAGAGATGGACATTTTAATAAATGACTTGGGGACAACTTGATAGCTCTTTGGAAAAAGATGAAAATAGATCTGTATCTCACACCATAGACAAGGAAAAACTCCAAAAAGATCAGAGATCTAAAGGTAAAAAATGAAACCAAACAAGTACTACATGAAAATATGGGTGAATTCCTCTCTAACCTCAATGCAGGGAAAGGTTTCCTAACTATGACTCAAAAACCAGATACAAAAAATAAAAGGAGAAATAAATTTGACTACATAGAAACATACTTTTACACAACAAAAAAATACCAAAACCAAAGCCAAAAGAAAAAAAATTGCAACATATATCACAAAGGGCTAATGTCCTAATCTATTGTTAATTCTTAAAAATTGAGGAAAGAAATACCAGAAGCACGATAGAAAAATAAGCAAAATACATGAACAGATAATTCATGCAAAAAGATATTAAACTTCACCCATAATTTTTTAAATGCAAACTAAAACTAAACTGAGATACCATTTCTCACGTTACAGACTGAAGAAAATTAAAATGCTTGACAGCATATTCTATTGGCAAGGTTGGGGACAAATAGACATTCTTATTCATTGCTGGTAGGAATGCAAACTGGTACAACGCTTATGGAGGGGAATTTAGTAATAAATTACATATGCGTTTGGGTTTTGATTCTGCGATCTCATTTCTAGACACTTTCCCTGAAGATAATACCTCCAACGATATGATAATACCTCCAACAATATGAAAATACAACAATACGAAATGAATGCCCAAGGTTATTCATTACAGGTTTATTGGTAATTGCAATATGTTGGAAACAACCTAATGCCCATAGATGGGAAAGTGGTTGAATAAACTCTGGGACATCCACACGATAGAAGATTCTGGAGCTGTTTAAATTTTTATAAAAGGCAGGTGGGAGAAGACCACTATGAACAGACATGGAATGATTTCCAGGATCACTTGATAGGAGCTGTGGCCTTCAGCTGAGGGACAGCCAGCCAACAGTGACCCCGCAGGGATTGAGCTGGAGGAATAAATGACCTGACATGACTCTCTTCCACCCTCCAACCTTCTGCATGTGCTTCTCATTGGTCCAACACAAACAGAAGTCAGAAGGTAAAAGCAGACAATAAAGGTCACCACCCAGACTAGAGGAGGGTGGAGAAGAGTAGAGGGTGAGTTTGGAAGATAACCAGCACATAATTTAACATTCCCTCTTGCTGGACATTCAATTTATATCCAATTCTTGACTATTATAAAGAGTGAACATCCTTATTTAGCGCTATGCTGGCAAAAATTTAACAACTGGGACAGGGACCCTGATTTGTAGTGTCTTCCGTGGTGTAAATACTCTCATCACGGCTGATTTCAAGCTACCCTCATGAGGTCACTGAATGAGGAATTGGGAAGAGATGTGCACAAGGGGTTCTAACAAGAGGGCAAGCCATCTCTAACACACCACTGCTTGTCCTTAAAGTCTTGTCTGCACATTGGATTCTATTCTTAAACTCACTGATGTAGAATGATGGAATAATAGATGCAAATACTTTGTGGAATCCTTATATGAACTGAACAAGACTCTTTTTTAAAGTCCTGGAATAGCCTGATGTAGTAGATAGAGCTCTAAACCTGGAAAGTTCATTGTTCCCTTCTCTGAGGAACCTAGCATGCTGCGTATGTCTCTAAATTCACGCCGTGTTATAACTGTCTCCCCAACAAGAGTGTAAGCCATCCACAGAAAAAGATTCTTTCTTACTCAGGTTTATAGCACGGTACCTGGCACAGAAATGTCTGTCACAGAGAATGATTTTTTAATTGCATGAATGGAGAATGAAGACACCTGAGTTCTAATCCCAAATCTGCCTCTTACTCAAGGCATGACTTTTGGGAAATCAGTATCCTTCTCTAAATCTGAATTTCCTCATCCATTTTTCCTAAGTGTATCCCATGGAGAAATGCTCTATGCAAAAAAAAAAAAAAAAAAGGGAGGGGGGAATACTGGGAAATCTTCAGGCTAGATTCTGCTCTTGGAGTCACAATGCACATTTCTAGAACAAAGCATCTGAGAAGTCCAGCAGTGAGCAAACCTGTTTAACTTTGTCTCACCAGCAATTTTCACATGCATTTGGCCATGGAAACCTTTCTCTTCTCATGGAGTTAGTGGTGCTGGAAAATGCTGAACTAGAAAGGCATTCAAGGCTCTTTCCTGCTCTGACGTTTTACAGGTTTGTCACAGAATAGCTCCAAGTGAATTTGAAAAATACTCAAGCTAGACAGCGGAAATGAAATCACAAATGTTAAGACAGTGAGATCATGAACATACTGTTAGACAGCGTTTGTATTTGTAGGGCCGTAATACAGAAGGTCCCCTTCCATGTCCCTGATATGGTCACTGCTGAGCAAGCTCCCACCTTCACATATCAAGCCAAAGTCACCCAGATAATCTGTGCTCTTCACTATGACTCTGAGAATCCACCTTCACTTTGCCTAAGTGGTTCTTGAGAAAAATGCATCAATCTTCCATCCAAGCTCCCAGCAAACACCAGCTTCCCATTTGCTTACCCTTGGCAAATTGCCATGGACTGGACCTAACTGATGCACCACATGCCGCAGAGCAACTAAGCCTGTGTGCCACAACTACTGAGCCTGCGCTAATAGAGTCTGCGAGCCACAACTACTGAGCCCATGTGCCACAACTACTGAAGCCCACGCACCTACAGCCTGTGTTCCACAACGAGAAGCCACTGCCATGAGAAGCCCACGCACCTGCAACGAATGCAGCCATAAATAAATAATTTAAAAAAAAAAGAAAAAGAGGGAGAGGAAACAAAATTGATAAACCATTAGCCAGACTCACCAAGAAAGAGAGGGAGAGGACTCAAATCAATAAAATTAGAAATGAAAAAGGAGAAGTTACAACAGACCCCACAGAAATACAAAGCACCCTAAGAGACTACTACAAGCAACTCTATGCCAATAAAATGGACAACCTGGAAGAAATGGATAAATTCTTAGAAAGGTATAACCTTCCAAGACTGAACCAGGAAGAAATAGAAAATATGAACAGACACAAGTAATGAAATTGAAACTGTGATTAAAAATCTTCCAACTAACACAAGTCGAGGATCAGATGGCTCCACAGGTGAATTCTATCAAACGTTTAGAGAAGAGCTAACACCCATCCTTCTCGAACTCTTCCAAAAAATTGCAGAGGAAGGAACACTCCCAAACTCATTCTATGAGGCCACCATCACCCTGATACCAAAACCAGACAGAGATACTACCAAAAAAGAAAACTACAGACCAATATCACTGATGAATATAGATGCAAAAATCCTCAATAAAATACTAGCAAACAGAATCCAACAACACATTAAAAGGATCATACACCATGATCAAGTGAGATTTATCCCAGGGATGCAAGGATGCTTCAATATATGCAAATCAATCAATGTGATATACTATATTAACAAACTGAAGAAGAAAAACTATATGATCACCTCAATAGATGCAGAAAAAGCTTTTGACAAAATTCAACACTGATTTATGACAAAAACTCTCCAGAAAGTGGGCAGAGAGGTAACCTTCCTCAACATAATAAAGGCCATATATGACAAACCCACAGCAAACATCATTCTCAATGGTGAAAAACTGAAAGCATTTCCACTAAGATCAGGAACGAGACAAGAATGTCCACTCTCACCACTATTATTCAACATAGTTTTGGAAGTCCTAGACACGGCAATCAGAGAAGAAAACGAAATAACAGGAATCCAAATTGGAAAAGAAGTAAAACTGTCATGTTTGCAGATGACATGACACTATACATAGAGAATCCTAAAGATGCCACCAGAAAACTACTAGAACTAATCAATGAATTTGGTAAAGGAGCAGGATACAAAATTAATGCACAGAAATCTTTTGCATTCCTATACACTAATGATGAAAAATCTGAAAGAGAAATTAAGGAAACACTCCCATTTACCATTGCAACAAAAAGAAAAATACCTAGGGAGACAAAAGACCTGTATGCAGAAAACTGTAAGACACTGATGAAAGAAATTAAAGATGATACTAACAGATGGAGAGATATACCATGTTCTTGGATTGGAAGAATCAATAATGTGAAAATGACTATACTACCCAAAGCAATCTACAGATTCAATGCAATCCCTATCAAATTATCAATGGTATTTTTTATGGAACTAGAACAAAAAAATCTTAAAATTTGTAATGGAGACACAAAAGACCCTGAATAGCCAAAGCAGTCTTGAGGGATAAAAACAGAACTGGAGGAATCAGACTCCCTGACTTCAGACTATACTATAAAGCTACAATAATCAAGACAATATGGTACTGGCACAAAAACAGAAACATATATCAATGGAACAAGACAGAAAGCCCAGAGATAAACCCACACACCTATCATCAACTAATCTATGACAAAGGAGGCAAGGATATACAATGGAGAAAAGACAGTCTCTTCAATAAGTGGTGATGGGAAAACTGGACAGCTACAGGTAAAAGAATGAAACTGGAACACTCCCTAACACCATACACAAAAATAAACTCAAAATGGATTCAAGACCTAAATGTAAGATCAGACACTATAAAACTCTTAGAGGAAAACATAGGAAGAACACTCTTGGACATAAATCACAGCAAGATCTTTTTTGACCCACCTCCTAGAGTAATGGAAATAAAAACAAAAATAAACAAATGGGACCTAATGAAACTTCAAAGTTTTTGCACAGCAAAGGAAACCATAAACAAGACGAAAAGACAACCCTCAGAATGGGAGAAAATATTTGCAAACAAATCAGTGGACAAAGGATTAATCTCCAAAATATATAAACAGCTCATGCAGCTCAATATTAAAAAAACAAACAGCCCAATCCAAAAATGGGCAGAAGACCTAAATAGACATTTCTCCAAAGAAGACATACAGATGGCCAAGAAGCACCTGAAAAGCTGCTCAACATCACTAATTATTAGAGAAATGAAAATCAAAACTACAATGAGGTATCACCTCACACCAGTTAGCATGAGCATCATCAGAAGATCTACAAACAAATGCTGGAGAGGGTGTGGAGAAAAGGGGACCCTCTTGCACTGTTGCTGGGAATGTAAATTGATACAGCCACTATGGAGAACAGTATGCAGGTTCCTTAAAAAACTAAAAATAGGGCTTCCCTGGTGGTGCAGTGGTTGAGAGTCCGCCTGCTGATGCAGGGGACACAGGTTTGTGTCCCGGTCCGGGAAGATCCCACATGCCACAGAGCGGCTAGGCCCGTGAGCCATGGCCACTGAGCCTGCGCGTCTGGAGCCTGTGCTCTGCAACGGGAGAGGCCACAACAATGAGAGACCCGCATACCGCCAAAAAAAAAAAAAAAAAAACTAAAAATAGAATTACCATATGACCCAGCTATCCCACTCCTGGGCATATATCCAGAGAAAACCATAATTCAAAACGACACATGCACCCCAATGTTCATTGCAGAACTATTTACAATAGCCAGTTCATGGAAGCAACCTAAATGCCCGTCAACAGACGAATGGATAAAGATGTGGTACATATACAAAATGGAATATTACACAGCCATAAAAAGTAACGAAATTGGGTCATTTGTTGAGACATGATGGATCTAGAGACTGTCATACAAAGTGAAGTAAGTCAGAAAGAGAAAAACAAATATGGTATATTAACGCATATATGTGGAACCTAGAAAAATGGTACAGATGAACCAGTTTGCAGGGCAGAAATTGAGACACAGATGTAGAGAACAAACGTATGGGCACCAAGCAGGGAAAGCAACGGAGGGTGGTGGTGGTGGTGTGATGAATTCGGGGATTGGGATTGACATGTATATACTGATGTGTATAAAACTGATAAAAGAAAAGAAAAGAAATCTGGAGGGACTTCCCTGGTGGTGCAGAGGTTAAGAATCCATCTGCCAATGTAGGGGACACAGGTTCGAGCCCTGGTCTGGGAAGATACCACATGCCGTGCAGCAACTAAGCCCGTGTGCCACAACTACTGAGCCTGCACTCTAGAGCCCGCGAGCCACAACTACTGAAGCCCATGCACCTAGAGCCCGTGCTCCACAACAAGAGAAGCCACCGCAGTGAGAAGCCCGCACACCGCAACAAAGAGTAGCCCCCACTCGCTGCAATTAGAGAAAGCCCACACACAGCAAGGAAGACCCAATGCAGCAAAAATAAATAAATATATTTATTTTTTTAAAAACTGGAAACAACCCCAAAATCCATCAATCGGAGAGTGAGAAGTAAATTATACCATATACACAGAAGAGCACCCTTTAAAAACAATGATGTTTAACTACATTGATATGAAAAATGTTCACAAAATATTATTGAGTGGAAAGCATTATATTATAAAATAGCATGTATAAAATGATATCATTTATGTAAAATGTGTGTGTGTGTGTGCTCACACGCACGCCTGAAGAGATACTTGGAAGGATGTTCGGCAAAATGTTAACAGTGGTTATCTTTGGCTGATAGTTTGTTACTGCTTTATTCTTTGCACTATTCTACATTTTTTGACATTTTTGCAACAAGCTGTATTATTTTTATAACAACAATAATGCCATTTTCAACTCATACTAAAATACTAAAAGAAGTTGGTACTATCTACTACCAGACGATCTCCCTGGAACCTTCCAGCTTTGAAGATTCATTAATGCCATGTATGCCCAAATGATGAGCAAGGACTGTGTGTGTGTGTCTGTGCACGTGCACATGCGTGCGCGTCAAGTTAGCCCTCAGGATAGAGGGACTCACTGAAACTTGAGCTCTCAAGTCTCTCCTTTCTAGCAGGTTAGAGGTCAGACTTCACGAAAGGAGGAGGAGAAGTGAATTTGAATGTCTGAAAGCTAAACCTTGGTCAGGCCATGCCTTGTAAAAGTTCCAGAGACAGCATTACGCACAGATCATACAAACAGCTTAGACACAGGTGAAGATGATATGCTCTAGAAAACTGTCAGATGATCCCAAAATGACTTTAGTAAAGACAGTAATACTAGTGATAAAAAGGCATGTAAGAAGAATAAATAAAAGTGTTTTGGGCACATAACGAACATGCAGATATCTGTTAAGCTATTGAATAAATCAGGTCTCGGGAAAACCAAAAAAAAAGTGTTTTATGAAATGTTAAGAGTGGAAAAAGGAATATTTTAAACTAATGTATTTTCTGCCTCTTGAGATTTTTAAATAGGTATAACAAAGTAAAATAAATATTAAAAATACATGTGGGGCTTCCCTGGTGGCGCAGTGGTTGAGGATCTGCCTGCCAATGCAGGGGACACGGGTTCGAGCCCTGGTCTGGGAAGATCCCACACGCCGCGAAGCAACTAGACCCGTGAGCCACAACTACTGAGCCTGCGCGTCTGGAGCCTGTGCTCCGCAACAAGAGAGGCCACAACAGTGAGAGGCCTGCGCACCGCGATGAAGAGTGGCCCCCACTCGCCACAACTAGAGAAAGCCCTCGCACAGAAATGAAGACCCAATACACCCATAAATAATAAATAAATAAATAAAATTTTTTTTTTAAATGTGATTTTTTTTCTAGTCCCCTCGAAGTCTGTATGTTCAAGTACGCCATTTAAAAATTTTTTTTTGAGGAATCTTCTCAAAGGGGAAAAAGAGGACTCACCTTGTATTGGGGGTCATTTCATTATGAGACAGCTTGAAAAGCGATGTGGGGTGCAGGCAGTGTTCTGGGGCCCCTACTTACCTGGCACTCTCATCCTCTCTCCCTTTCCCAACCCAGTGGAGCCCAAATCTCAAGACATAACAAAGCAAAAGGCTGGAAGCTGGAGAGGGCTGGAGCAGACAGCACACGCCTCCTTTCCTTCTCCCTGGGGAGGCCACAATTAGTATGGCTGTGGAAAAAGTGACAGGGCAGAAAAAGCAAAAACTCTTGCTGGCTGGCGTACAGGCTAGTCATTGCCAAGGCCACACGGTGAGTGAAAATCCCTGCAGAAGAAGAGTTTCCCCCTGAGTTGGGCAGGGGTTGGTTCTTAGGGAAGGGACTTCAGAATTCTGAAAAGCCAGGGCAGTGGGCGGCGGGCTGAGAGCTTTCTTCCGTCCCTCCCTCAGCAGCGCAGAGGGGCTGCACGCTGCGTGGGACCCCCTCACCACCCCTGCAGCCTTCAGGTGTGATGAGGCCCAAGTACCTGCCACTGGAGACTTGGAGTGGGTCAGGGCGCTCAGGACTGATGGTTGCTGATATATAAATAGGGGTCTGGGTTGAGCTGACAGGACATGCTGAGAATCTTAGATCTAAGATCACAGGATCTTCCCAGAACCCTCCTCCCGTCCTCTCTCCCTCCCTCTGGGATGCAGAGGCTCAGAGTGTGCTTGGGAATGACCTAGATATTTATTCAGGGGCAGGGGTGAGAAGGGCCTCTGGGAAATCCCTGCCCTCAGTGTGTGGTCTGCAAAGGAATGAGAGGTGGAGATATCCCCTGCCCCGCTCCACTAGGAAACTCAAAATATAACCTTGGAGGGATTTGGCCAAGTGGCTACTCTCTATGAAGAAACACACCACACCTGTACATTAGAAACAAAGGGACATTTTGATGTCCATTTTGACATGGTTGTCTTGTTTTTGGTTTTTGTCTTTGTTTTTTTTCTTTTTGACATGGCTGTTTTGATGTGGCCAACTGTTTTTAAAAACAGTTATTATAAGCAATATGCACAACTTAATCAGCTAGCCTCAGTCTTTGTCTCCCACCCAAATCAGAGACGTAGGATTAGGATGTCACTCAGGCAGGTATATAGCGCACTGGACTCGTCAGATTCTTACTCCTCGCTCATGCAAGGGCAGAAGTTCCCTGGCATACCTTCAACATCACTCATTGTGACCAATGAAAAATTATTCCCAATTACCTTTATTCTGATTTTAAAATCTTTAACACAATTAGGCATTACATAATTGGAGCAGTTGGAGGAATAGGTGAAGAATGTAGGAATACACTTCTTATTGAGTATTTCTCAATAGGGTGTTAACTACCTGCCCCTAGAAAGCAGATTGAAACACACACACACACACGCACACACACACACACACGCACCACTGCATAGGCTGAACAGTTTGAGTAAATTACAGACAATATAACATCAAGGGTGACATATGTATGTGGGATCTATGTCCTTACCCCAGAAGTAGGTGATCGAGGGCCCCAGCCTCCTAACACCAAAGGCTTTGTGTTTTCTTGCTTTCTTCCCCTTTGTCTCCAGTATTTCTCTGGTTCTACATCCTCCTCTTTCCTATCTTTCTCACTACAGTTATTGTTTTATTTCCACAGAAGAATCACCATGACATTGTGAAAAGAGAACTGGATTAGAAATCAAAAGATCTCGAGGCTAGCTCTGCCAGTCCACGGGCTGTGGGACTCCAGGGAAGAGTTCCATATCTGTACATCTACATGTACAGAGTCTACATCTCTGATTGTTTATTTATCTGTAAAGATAATTAATATTTAAATGATTATCATGTCCCAAGGCATGTACTAAGTTCCTTGCATAAATTACCTTGTGTAGGTGAGGTCAATACCAATACCGTTTCCATTTCCATTTCCCAGATAAGGAAATGGGCTCAGAGAAGGCAAGTTCCTATAGCCAGGATGTATCAGAACCAAGGATTAAGATTCCAGAGCCTATTTTCCTGGTACCCACTTGCTGGAAGAATTAATAATGGGCCACCTGAAAGTCTAACTAACTGCAAGTGATCTAGGATAAAGCATGTCATCAATAAAAAATAAAAGTTGATTTAAATCTTTCTTTATTAAAGGCCAGCAATAAGGCCACGTGTCTCACCTACCACAGAAAGCTGTCCTGAAGATCAAAGATAAAGAGACTCTCTAAGGCCTTTCTAAGCTGTAAAGTGCTGTACAGCTGTGAAGCATCCTTCCCCAAGTTCTCCACCCAACAGGAGCAAATACACCACTGGTGGCTCAGAGCTAAACAGGTTACGCAACCCTGCCCTAAGCTGAGACTGGCTTTGCAAGCAATGACTCAAGTAACTGCCAAGAAAGAGAAGCAAAGGAAAGTGACTCAGAGACTTTTCAGCCTTGATAGGGCACTGGGACCCGGGCTGGCCTCCCTACGGGGAAGACATTGTGGAAGTGGGGACTGACTCTGCCCTGACTCCTGCAGGTAATGCCAAATCCACAGGGGTCCAGCACTTGCCCATCACACCTCCGTTCTCATCAGTATTGCCTGTCACTAACCTAAGCTTTTAGAAGGCCATTTGTGTCTGTTTAAATTAACTTGGAACAGGGAAATACCTTAGAAGATGCTGTGAGTGTTAAAGATTAAGACACTAGTGGCATCACCATCCACCCTCCGGTCTTTAAAAATGATAAAAGCTTTTGTTTTATTTTTATATTAATCCGTCCTTTTAGTTAGGCTAAAAATTTTCCAAAAAATTTAATCCCAAATTAAAAGCATCACTGGTAAAGAATCATAATTATCCTGTCATTTTAGAAATTAGCAATAGTGGTTGCTAAGGGGCTGGGCAGGTGAAGCAGAGAGACTGGGCAAATGAAAGCTGCCTAGGATCCAGAGTCTCTTTTGGGGGATCTGTCAAGATCCCAAATCAAGAATTCAATAATGGCTATAACACAATGTATCTAAGAATAGTGTTCCTTCTAGGTGGTTTCTGTGCATTGACCAGTGGTTTTCAAAGTGCGATCCCTTGACCTGCAGCATCAACAGCATTTGGGAACTTGTTATGAATGCAAATTCTCAGACTGCTTGCCAGACTTACTCATCAGAAACTCTGGATTTGGGGCCCAGGAGCCTGTGTTCTGGCCAGCCTCCAGGTGACTATGATACATACATTGGTGGTAAGGGAGTCACCTGGGAAATTTGGTTAGAGTAATTAACATCCCCAGCCCTATCTCATACCCACAAGCCTGGGCTTCGGAAATTAGCTCTCCGCGTGATTAAGATAAACACCAAGATTTGAAAACCACTGATCCTAGCATATGAGAGGACTGAAGTTAGAGGCAAACAGTGATAAAGGGATTAATAGCCCACCAAAGTGGTCTGACGTTTACTTTAAACTGAAAACATCTGATCAGCAGCAACAGCAAGAAACACTTTCTAAACTTAAGCAGAGCCTCCCGAAAATACAGCTGCCCTTGACCACCACCCGGTAACCTTTTCAGGAGTCACAGAGGATTTAGATGAAAACTAAGAAACAGAAAATAAAATTCAGAAAGACAGGGAATTCCCTGGTGGTCCAGTGGTTAGGACTCGGTGCTTTCACTACCAGGGCCCGGGTTTGGTCCCTGGTCGGGGAACTAAGATCCCACGAACTGTGAGGCGTAGTCAAAAAAAAAAAAAAAAATTCAGCAAGACAATGTTCCAAGACCATCATTTGACAAATGTCAGTTGCAGTATGAAACCACCTCTTGTAGGATACACCTTTTCCAAACATTAAAACAGCAGGACAAAAAAAAGGCAGGTGGGAATAACAACTGAAAATTGAAAAAGCCCCAATAATTTTAATACACAGATTATTAACCAAAAACCATCTTAATGAATAATGTCAAAGTCTCTCCCCATCCAGGGGAATTTCTGACAAAAGCTAGGAGCCTCAGATAATCTATTGCTGATTATCACACAACAGACAGGTAGCTGTGGAAGGTTTTTTGTTTATCTGGTTATTGGTTTATTCTGAGATACCTTTTTATTGAAAATGGATCAACCTGATCCTTACTTTCTACCAGTGAGCAGGGCCGCAAAGCTCTAAAAACAAGCATACAAAACACCCATGCTTAATATAAGCCAGGTCCCCACTTGGGTTTTGATACCTTACCTTCACAATAGTATCATGAGAGAGGAGTAGGGAACTATCACCATCCATAGTAAAATAAATCTCAGAGGCTCAAAGCCTTTAATGAAGATGAGGAGAAACAGCTGGCCTAACTGCCCTGACTCTGCGCACTGAGTCTTCCTGCTTAAAGTTTTTTTACTTTAATTACCACCACAATAATATCCAAGGTAACTGTTTCTTCCTTATACTCTGACATCTTCCTCCCAGGACCAACGTACTTGCCCTTGGTTCCCCTGTGTATAGCTCAGACAAGACAAAGCTTTCAAAGGACGTTACTAAATACTAGTAAAGTAAAGGACTGGAAAATGGGAAATAAACCCATAGCACTTAAGACAAGTAGTATAGAGAAGTAGATAAGAATATAATTCCAGAACTAGACTACCAAGGTTTAAATTCTGGCTGTCATTTACTAGCTGTGTGACCAGTTACTTAACCTCTCTGTGCCTTGATATCTTCTTCTGTAAAATGATAATTAAAGGACCCATCCCACCATCTCATAAAATAACATCTGGCACATAGCACACATGTATATATTCAGTTTGGTTTGTAAAGTACAAGTTTTAGTTTGCAGCATATCTACTTTTCTCCCAGATTCACAAGTTCTGTGCTATTTGACCCAATATCTGGAGAAATCCAATCTAGTCCAACAAAGGGCCACCCAGATTCACAGGTAAGGGCAACTCACCTCACTTCTAAAGATGATAAAACTGAGCCTCATCTGCAATTCCAACTATCTAAACCCACCACACTTCAAAGATTCAAGCTCAAATACCATTCTTTTTTTTTTAAGAGCAAAATATAGAAATTGAATAACTTTGTATAAGTATTCTAGGTGACATAAAACTCTGAATGTTATTTTTAATTTGAGATATTCTTTATGAAATAAAATGGAGGGAATGGACAAAAGGAATTTTCGTACAATCAAAAAGTTAAAGTTAAAAGTATTTCCAAGGTGTATTCATCAAATCCAGAACAGAAATTAATTCAATGCAAATTCCTAGAAATTAGTTTTCAGGAATTACAAATGTGTGGATTAAGTGCAATATACAACTCTTCTGTCCATATCATCAAAAGCATGAGGAAAAAATATGGTAATATTCTTCCATAGACATCTATATATTTGTAATTCAACTGATATCACACACACACAATCTAGTATTGAATTGTTTCATCCAATGTAACTATGATAAGATTATATAAAAATGAAATTTCCATCCTACACATTAGAAAATATTAAGTCTCCAGATACTTTAATAATGCCTTACACTTGTATAGTACTCATAGTTTACAAACCAATTTTATCTCCATAATTTCCTTTCAGCTTCATGGCATAGGAGATAGCACAACTCTATTTGTACTCATTTTAAAAGAGCTGATAGTACAGGCTTAGAAAATATAGGTCTCCTGGCCTAGGATGCAGACCTTAGCAGGACCCAGATATCCTGACTCCAAATCTGGTTCTCTTTCCATTAACACCACAAGATATCCTATGGATGCAAAAAAACTAACATATTTTATAATGATAAATCCCCCCTTGCAAGCATAATGTACATGTATCTTCTTTTAATTTTTGTTTGAAAATGCTGTTTGAATGAAATGAGAACAAATAAAAGCTAATAGATAAACTCACACTATTTTTTTAAAAGGAAATTCTCAAGGGAATAAGGTTACACGTATACTTAACTCTCATGAGTCAAAGTGTGAGCCAATCCCCCTCTCTACTAATCTCATCTTTCTCTTCAGGGGAACTAATACTGCCCACTGAATCTACTGAATCCTTCTTGAACACTCAACAGACAATAGCAATGAGCATCACAACCTTGCTTGGGATGAAGTGGGGATTCATGTATGAGACCAAAAGCCCAGCTGATGTATTTGGTAACTTTTCTAGTGTGATTTTTTTAATTACATGTACCAACTGAGAACTTTTCCTCCCACTTACACAAAACAGGACTTACCCTATGAAATGGACCTTTGAATATCTCAAACTAAAAATTGAAACATTTCACAATTCCCTTCAGTTTCAGCTGAAGAGTTTTAGAGATCTGGTTCAGGCATCATACTCAGTATTTGCACAGCACTTGACAGTTTCAACGTACTACTGCATGCCCTATGTCTGGTTAGATTTTCCAGCTACCTAGTGAGAAATGTATTATTATCATCCCTATGTCAGAGATGATAAAACCGAGGCACAAGGAGGGTATCCTGCCCAAGACCACAATGAAAGCAGGAGATGGAGACCCAGACCCACCACTGACTCCAAATCTCATGTGCTCTTTTCCCTTCTTCCTTGCTGCCTACCCTTAAAATGTCCTCCCCAGCCACACACCCCCAAGTCCCTTTAGAAGAGAGTAGCTCAAATACTGGTTTCCTTCTTCACACATGGATAAGTCTTGGACAAGCTGGAATCTCCTACCCTTTTCCCACTTCCCCTGGGAGAAAGGTGCACCTCCTTTATCCTTGTCTTTCCAAGACAACAAGGAAGACGTCTCCCCATGGTGCCGACACCAGTACAGAGATGAGGAAAGAGGTCCTTAGGGTGTAAACTGCCTTGCCAGCTACTGTTTAAACCCCTGTGAAAGATGATTCTTATGAAATAACCCCTTATTGACATAAGTCAGAAATGAGTCTTAACCTGTGAAAGTTAATGGGCAAGTTTTATGGGCAAGAGGTTATGGGTAAGAGGACAAGAAAACCGAAATCCTGTTGGGAGACACAGCCTTCATGTCTCCCCCTGACGGTAAAGAGGGCCCCCATAGGTCTCCACGGAGCAGCTCCCCGCGATCCTTACGCAAGAGAAGGAGACTTACCCGCGGCGCCGGGGCTTCCGGACAAATGGGGCCGAGACATACTTGCCGCACGCTTCAGCACCGGGGACAGTTCCAAACTCTCTAACTTCTCGCGCCCTTCCGAGCTCGGCGCGGCCCGCTGTGCCTCCCCGGCTGCGGGCCGGATGGCGGCCTCTCCACGCCCTGGTCCAAGCCTCCGGGTCTTGGGGAGCGCGACAGGGTCTCCGCAAGCAGCGGGAGCAACCGGGGGCGCTTCGGGCTGCGGCGGCGAGCAGCCCAGCTGCACCGAGGCGCTGCGGGACCGCGCCAGCGCCGAGGAGACGGAGCCCATCTCGGAGGGCCGGGCTGGGCCCAGCGGAGCGGCCAAGGCTCCCGGCGGGACCCACACCCCTTGCCTGCCAAAGGTTTACTCTCTCCTCGCGCCGTAGCGCCCCCAGCTTCTGCTCCTCCTGTGCCTCCGCGGGTTGCAGCCCCTCCTCGGCGGCGGCGGAGGAGGCTGCAGGGAGGGCTGCGCGCCCACGCCGGGGACTGAGGAAAACCCGGGCGGTGTCCGCGCCTGTCCGATAATCCGGGCTGGTGAGGACACTTGGAGGGGTCAGTGCGCAGAGACTGTCCAGAGATTTTACTGGGGATTGTGGGGGGAAAGGACGTGGCATTATGTGAGGGATACCGCTTTTTTCTCTACTTTCTGCACTTTGTTCACCTGGGGCCAAAGGACTGGCACATCCTTCCTGCTCCTTCCGACACATCTGGGCCTCCTCTGTTCCCCGAGAGACTGAAGGGTTTAGCGAGGGCAGAGGAGGAGCCTACCTTCTTCTCAGTTACTCTTCTTAGGGCCAATATCACTACTCTTCCAGGCTGTGCCTTCCCGCTGAGCCCGGCTGGGCTCCTGGCTGTCCCTGAGAAGGCTCGGCGATCCCCTTCCCCAGCATACTTCCTCCCGCGCCCCTCATCCTGGGTGCCTCCCCCCTGTGGAGACCAAGAAGATGCCCACCCTTCCCACGGGGGATGAAGGCCAGAGAGGGCAGCCAAGGTGCAAGGGGAGGCAACTCTGCTAGTACTCCTCAGGAACGCAGCCCTGGGGGCTCCCATGAAGGGAAGCCAGAGCAGCCAGGGACTCTATTAATGGGCCTGCCCTGCTGGCCCCACCCCTTCTCTGACTGCAATAAGAAGGTGGTGACACCTAATGTGGATCCAGAAGCCAGAAGAGCAGCCTGGGATTAAGTTCCAGCTAAAACCCTGTTGCCCAGAGAGGTATTAGGTCTTGCTCAAGGTCACAGCCACTTTACTTAGTAGCAATGGAGTTGGATCTTGTGTCTGGGACTCCTCTTTCTAAACCCAGTCTCCTATCCTCCCTGCTCCCCACCTTGAAGGTGTCAGGTACTGAACTATGAATCAAGACAACTGTGAAGGGCTCCCCTGGTGGCGCAGTGGTTGAGAGTCCGCCTGCCGATGCAAGGGACACGGGTTCGTGCCCGGGTCCGGGAAGATCCCACATGACGCGGAGCGGCTGGGCCCATGTGCCATGGCCGCTGAGCCTGCGCGTCCGGAGCCTGTGCTCCGCAACGGGAGAGGCCACAGCAGTGAGAGGCCCGCGTACCACACACACACACACAAAAGACAACTGTGAAATACACAGCATATGAGGCTGGAATGTGTGAAGAGAGAATGACTTTATCAGGGATTCCTCAGCTGGCCTGGGATCCAACCTCCCCTCCTCCCTCAGTGCCCAGCACTGACATGACTCTTGGCACTGTCATCTGTGAAATGGCATACAAATAAGTATGCGGGAAGTAGTACTATCACGGAGGTGGCTTCCAGATCGACAAACCCCAAGGTGGGAGGAAGAGGAAAAAAGGTTTTAGAACGCTCAACGGGCATTTAAATCAGAGGATTAACTGAAGTGGGACAGCTGCAGGGCCAACACAGCTCTCTGTGCTTGGCATTGTTTCCCGTGAAGTGGGCAGAAGCTGAAGTCCTAGGCCCTGAGCTAACATTACATGGAGGCAAATGCACACCACGATCCCCATGCCATGCAAGGACCATCAGGAGTGCCCTCTCACCTCTGCTAACATCAGGAACCCATCTTCTCAGGGCACACAGAAGGAAAGCAACAGTGTCCCTCAACCCATTTGTGTGCATGGCTATATTAACTTCTTTAAGTGCTTTTTATTCTTTCCTTGCTCACTTGACAGACAAGTAGAAATCCTCTCTCTGGGCAAAGGACCTTTTAGAAAAGGAGCTTCCTGGGCAGACATTTCCTATTCGTGTACCTTGACTTGATTTTCCTCCAAACCTGACATAGGCATCATTAGCAATAATGTAAATGTGGGCATGGGAGGAGGTGAGGAAGGAGGTATTTTGGACCTACTTAGGAGTACATACTCCACTTGACTGTACCCACTGCGAAAATACTTACATAAACATAAGACTTTTGAATGGGATGCTAAAGAGCTGCTACCCTAAACCGTCAGAGTGCCCTCTGCCACACTGATTGACCTAAGCCTTTCCCCAGTACACACACACACACACACACACACACACACACACACACACACATCCTCCCTCCAGAAGGGAAGCTAAACTCAACTAAGAGTTTGGTTGTTGACACTGCTGCTGATAATCAGATTCTCCCCAGTTCTCCTGTAAGTGGGAAGAGGTGAGCCTGAAACAATCTTCTCTGTTTCCTTTTCTACTTACATTAAAAAACAAAACAAAAACAAAAAAACAAACCATGTATCGAAAACTAGAGCTTGGTTAGAGGAAGCTGTTAGAGAATATGCCAGCTGTAGGTGATGTCATTCTCATGCCCTTGCCTTTCCTCCTCCAGGCCACTGACCTCTTCCATCAAGGGCAGGAGCGCTCCCATCCAGCCAGACTTCCACCAGTGGGTGGTCAGCAGAGTGTGCGTTGAGGGGTCTTGGAAAGATCTGATTCACCCATGCTACAAGCTGAGTGACTTTGGATCTTGGAGGTTCTACCATTGACAGTGTTGAATATTACCTGAAACAGTGAAGGTGGAGAAATCCCGTCCTTTCATGTCCTGGGAAATAGCTTACAACAAAAAAAAACCCCACCCTTTCCCAGATGACTTAGATAACACTCAAGGATGTCCCTTTGCTTATCTATGACAAGGGTAGACACTGACCCTACAAATGCCCATTCTTTGCCTCATAAATGATTAGCTAAACTGTTTCATCCCCACTGACCAACTGGACAAAATGCTTGTTAACCAAATTGTGGTTAAGCTTCTCTCTTTCTTCCAGGCCTCTGAATTTTGGCTGACTCTCAGCCTGAGCCAGCATACAGCCCTTTCTGAGAACTGAATTGGACAATAAAATTTGAATTTCATACAGTTTTCACTTGTCACAAAATATTATTCTTCTCTTGATTTTTTTCCCAGCCATTAAAAAATGTAAAAATCATTCTTAACTTTAAGAGTGTATAAAAGCAGGCAGCAGGCTAAATTTGACCTGTGAGCTATAGTTTGCCAACCCCTGCTCTAGATATTCTAATGAAAAAGTTTGTTGTGGAAAGGAAGAAAGTCTCCCTGGTGAAGTTTTCGGATCTGTGTGATTGGGAAAGCAAATTTACCACTGCTGAGATCTGTTTGGGGACAAGATATTCAGTTTCTTTTAAAATTTCAAATAACATTTTTAAAGGGCTTGAGATTTTTCTTTTTCTTCAAAAGGAGCATGGGTTCCCATAGGTTGAGAAACATTCCTCACCACAATCACCTCACACCCAATAGGATGGCCACTATCAAAAAAACCCCATAAAATATTGTATTTTACAATATGTCCTTGTACTGGCAAGGATGTGGAAAAATTGGAACCCTGTGCACTGTTGATAGGAATGTAAAATGGCACAGCTGCTGTGGGAAACAGTATGGCAGTTCCTCAAAAAGTTAAGCACAGGATTATCATATGATTCAGCAATACCAGTTCTGGATATGTACCCAAAAGAATTGAAAGCAGGGTCTCAAAGAGATTTCCCTGTTCGTAGCAGCATTATTCACAAAAGCCAAAAGGTAGAAGCAACTCAAATGTCCATCAATAGATGAATGGATAAAGAAAATGTGGTAAGCACATACAGTGGAATATTATTCAGTCTTTAAAAAGAAGGAAGTTCTGTCACACGCTATCATGTGATGAATCTTGAGGACATTATGCTAAATGAAACAAGTCAGTTACAAAAGACAAATACTGTATAATTTCATTTTATGAAGTACCCAGAGTTGTCAAACTGATAGAAAAAAAAAGTAGAATGGTGGTTGACAGGGGCTGAAGGGAAGGAGAGATAGGGAGTTGTTTCATGGGTATAGAGTGTCAGTTTTGCAAGATGAAAAAGTTCTGGAGATGGGTTGCACAGCAATGTGAATATACATAACACCACTGAATCGTACACTTATAAATGATTACAATGGTAAATTTTATGCTATGTGTATTCAACCACATTTTTTTAATCCAATTATTTAAAAGGAAGAAACAAACGAAGAAAGATGCCCCCAGAGTAACAGAGAATCAACCTGTGCCGCCTTCTAGGTGATAAAACTGTGAGTATATGAAGACAGCAATTGTGCTCCCACAAACCTTCTCTCTTTCAAGCCAACTGCCCGCTTCATCAGCTCATCCCCATGTGACAGGCTGCTCAGACCCTTTGTTCCCTTCCATTGTGTTCCTTTTAATGCTCTCTAGTTGTTGTTGCTGGGGGTTGGGGGTGCTGAATTCCAAGACAGAAGACCATGATCCACGTGTGGTCTAATCAGGATAGAATGAATACTTTGGAATTGCTTCTTCCTATATAATCCAGCAGACCCTGGACTTCCATCAAAGTGTTCTGAAAATGCCATCTACTAAAACCCCAGGCCTGTTTTGGGCAAGCTTCTTTCCCCGTTTGGTACATGGGCCTTCAAACCTAAATGAAGAATTTTCAATATATTTCTATTCTAATTAAGTTCATGTCTTGCCTCAGCGGTGTTAACTTAAATTAAACTGAACCACTTCTAAGAAGCAAAGAATAAAAAAAAAGTAAAAAAGCCACTAGATTTCATGGTCTAAGTAAAAAAAGACCAAATCTGAAAGTCACATGAATCTCCCTTCTCAGCTTTTCAACTGTTCTTCACATGATAAATTTCAACAACTGAGCTTTCTTAGATCAAGATTGAGACAAAAATATCACATACATGGCAAATCAGTTTTGTTTAGTGTGCCTGCATTTGATTGGTAGTGGCTGCCTGCAGCGCTGTGTTTAGCAGGAATCTGGAGCCACAGTTAAGGCATAGCAGGGAAGATGCAGGGATAGATTTAAGGTGTCTGTCAAAGACAGAGGTAGGGAGAGAGAAGCAAGTATGTCACTAATTTCCCAGCAAGGCGCCATGGGTTTTACTGTGGTTGAATTTCTGCCAAAGATCCTGTGATTGAAATCTAGAGGCTGTTAGCAGGGAGTGGTTCAATTGCTCTTAATTGTCATTACCCTGTGGTAGGAAATAAAGCTAGAAAAGGAAACATAATATCTGTAATTCCCTCAGACTTTAAAGGACATCTGCACCTACTGGGCTGGTTATTCTGTTTCTTTCCCTCCCACCCAGTTCTGAGCCAGAGTCTAAACAGAAACAGGAAACATAATTCTAAAGGAAGCCAAAGACAGAGAAGATATCATGATGTTATTTTTAATTATCGGTAATATATAAAACATATGTATGTGAAAATATTCTTTCAATTTTATATGAAATTTGTATGTGGGGTGTGTGTGTGTATGTGTGTGCATGAATCTAGCCTCACTAAGAAAGACATATACCTTGTACCATATACCATATACAAGGACATATAAAATCACAGCAGAAATACATAGGAGAAGGACCAACTAGTCTCAATATCATCTGTGTTGCCAGCTGTTATATTTAAAGATATTCAGAGTATTTTTATGTTATGAGGTAAACAATGGCCCCCGAGCCAAATGTGGTCTGTCGCCTGTTTTTATACAGCCTGTGAGCTAAGAATGTTTTTTATTTCTTCTAAATTGTTGGGAAAAAATAAAAAGAAGAATTTTTCATGATATGTGACAAGTATATGAAATTCAATTTTCAGGGTTCATAAACAAATTTTAGTACTGGAACAGACCAACACTCATTGCTTTACACATTATCTCTTGTTGCTTTTGCTCTGCAACCCTCAAGTCGAGTCATTTTGACAAAGACTGAATGGCCCACAAAGCCAAAATATTCACTGTCTGGCCATTTACAGAAAAAGTTCTGAGGGAAAGTGGCCATGATCATGTCCAGGACTTAGTTTCTTTTACAGATTCAGCATTGAAACCTCGATTTTGGATCCCAAAGTAGGTAAGATTTCAAGCAACTTGGGGTTTGTACTTACCCATGTAATTTTATTATAATACATCTTCATCTAAAACAATTTAATAAATAATAAATCGGTCTGAATGTTTTGATAAAATATCAAAATACAAATGGTTGTTTTAATTAATATATTAAATATTAAAATTTTATTAATTAAAATATTACATTTAAGTTTTTAATTTTAAAAATTATGATAACAACCATTTTCTTTTTAAGTAGTAAACAGCAAATAGCCTAACACCTGGCATATACTGGTCATTCAATGAATGTTGGTTGCATTTAATTAAAATAAATCTTCTATTTCAATTCATTAAATAAAGCAGATATTCCAAAGGCTATTATTTTCAGAGCCTGCTCTAGCAAAGGAGTCAGCCACCATCACTCATGTTTTGGCAGAGACTCAAAGTCAGGCAGAGGAGTGGAAAAGCTTTATGGTGGAAAAAAGGGAAGACCTGAGGCATGCCCTTGACTGAAGGCTGTTGGCATGGGAAGCTGCAGGCAGGCTAACTAGAAGTGGAGCACCTTATGTGATTAGTTAGGGGAGCATATCTGGCTTTCTCCAATCGGTCCAAAGTTGAAAGTAGGGGCAAAAATTAGAGAAGCTGTCAGTTATTAATCAAGTCTTGACCATTTTGGGCCAGTTGCTATGGGAGTTGTTTGGTTTTCTGGACTCGTTGCTGTAGATAGAAAATCAGAGTTATATTTTCATATATGGTCTATTTGTATATTAGTCTGTCAAATGCAAAAGACTAAAATTCACTTCAATCCCACAAACATTTACACAACCATCATCTACATGGCAGGAACTGCATCGAACGCTAGGAATAAAAAGATGAAGAGGACGTGGCCACGGCCCTACACTGAGGGGGAGGGTCTATAAAAGAACCTATTAGGAGAACAGTCCATCTCCTTATCTCTTGCAGACATGAATTAAAGCTTTTCTTAAATGAACTATTGACCTAGAACCCTCCAAAAGAAATTTCACTGCCTTCACGGTAATGCAAGGCCCTTAGAGTTAGGAAATAAATGGTTTTCATATCTGTCTAGGTGTCAAGACAATATTCTCAAAGCTTACCCAGCAAAATGAGAAATCCATGAAATTTCTTTACTTAACATTTTTTTAAATTGAAGTTCTGCCATTTTTTCAAATGAAGTCTTTGATTCACTGTTGCTTCCACTCTCACAAACCAGAAAAGTGAAAACTCTATAAAAATTAGACTAAGCTAAGGTGCACCAGCTTCCCAAAACGAGTCTGTTGATTTTTTAGAAACATATCTTGAATATTGAACGGCACCAGCCAATCAGCAATTGTTATAGCCCTCTGTCCCAATCCCAGTTTTCTACCTAGAGCCCTGCTCCTCCCTCCTCACTGTACTTAGGGCTGCTCCCTTCCTCTGTTCTGGGATCTTACAAGTCCTGCTGGGTTCACTGAGGCTTATCAATGGCATCCATCACTTCTGCCTCATTTTATTGGCCAGAGCAAGTCACACAGCCAATACCTCCACCTCCTCCTCTTCCAGCCCCCTTCCTCCCACCAGTGCCTCCCACTGATCAAACACAATGGGAAGCCAGAGGACAGGAGCCTGCTGATGCAGCCTCCCAAACTAGGGTTGCCAGGTTTAATAATAACAATAATATAATAACATACAATGGAATATTAGCCATTAAAAAGAATGAAATCGTGCCAACTGCAGCAACATGGATGGACCTGGAGATTATCATACTAAGTGAAGAAGTAAGTCAGACAGAGAGAGACAAATATCATATGATATCACTTATATGCGGAATCAAAAAAAAAGATACAAATTAACTCATTTACAAAACAGAAAGACTCACAGACTCAGAGAGCCAAACTTATGGTTACCAGGGGGGGAAGGGGAAGGGGAAGGGATAGATTGGAAGTTTGGGATTGACATGCACACATTGCTATATTTAAAACAGATAACCTCAGGAATTCCCTGGAGGTCCCGTGGTTAGGACTCTTGTGCTTCCACTGCAGGGGGCCCGGGTCTGATCCCTGGTCGGGGAACTAAAATACCACAAGCCTCGTGGCGTGGCCAAAAAAAAATAAAATAGATAACCAACAAGGCCCTACTGTATAGCACAGGGAACTCTGCTCAATGTTCTATAATAACCTAAATGGGAAAAGAATTTGAAAAAGAACAGATACATGTATATGTATAACTGAATCACTTTGCTGTACACCTGAAACTAACACAACATTGTTAATCAACTATACTCCAATATAAAATAAAAATAAATAAAAAATACAGGAGCCCAGATATATTTAAATTTCTGATAAACAACAAATACCTTTCTGGTATAAGTATGTCCCAAATATTGCATGAGACACACTTATACTAAAAACCTGTTTGTTTACTAAAGTTCAAATTCAAATTAAACTGGGCCTCCTGTATTTCATCTACATCCCAGGCCACAGAGCAGTATAAAGAAGAGTAGAGCTTCCAGTAGTGGTACCAAGTCCAGCCGCTTTGGCCACTGTGTGGGTCACTGCAGCTTCATCACTCAC
Source organism: Stenella coeruleoalba (assembly GCF_951394435.1). Classification (NCBI taxonomy): domain Eukaryota; kingdom Metazoa; phylum Chordata; class Mammalia; order Artiodactyla; family Delphinidae; genus Stenella; species Stenella coeruleoalba. The sequence goes on from NC_137155.1 coordinate 61,231,723, forward strand.
CCTGACTGGTCCAAGGATAGGAACTTCATCATGTCCAATTCTGGGACTATGAGATCCTTTACTGGTACGTGGCTGGAGGCTGTAAGCTGCTGAGGAATCACTATGAGAGCTGAGAACTGGAGTGGGCCACCCACACCTGCGTGCTCGACTGCCATGTCTATGGCATGTGGCCAGATGGCTCAGATGGAACCGACATCACTCCCTGTGCTGCTCCCACAACGAGCGTACGGTGACTGCGTCCGACGACTTCCGCCAAGCGGACCTCTTCCAGTACCTGTGCGCGTGCGCCAAGGCGCCGAGCCTCTTGGACTGGGGTCACGGCAGCCACGTGTCCAGCGTCCAGTTCACGCACGACTCGCACCTCGCCTCGCTGGGCGGCAAGACACCAGCAGCTTACAGGGCGGAGTGCTGGGCGCTGGGGGCTTGGGGCCGGCGCCCACTACGCCCTCTCAAACCCCCTCCCTGTCCCCTGCTTCCTCTCTCGACATCTGACAGCTGCCTAATGGAACCCACTAGCCCTGCAGCCTGGCCCCATCTCACCCAAATCCCCCAGGACCTGGCCGACCATGTCCTTGCATTTACCTGGAGGGGGCGAACGGCACCCCTGCACACACTGTATAGACTCGCTGGCTGAGCCGGGCAGCCCCAGCCTGGGCCCTGATTCCCGGTATCTGCTTAGGGGCGACAAACTAAAAGCAAAGTTTAAAAAAAAAAAAAGAGTGGAGGTGGATGGCCGGGGTGGGGAGAGAGGGGGGCACAAAATAAGACTCTTCAGAACAGCACGCATGTGCCTTTTGTTAATAATCCTCTTCTACCGGTTTCCCTTTCTCCTTGTTGGTTGAGTTTCTCAGGTCAGCTTTTGTTTCTATCAGTACTAAGGAGAGAAAAATACCAGTCATGTCCATGAGAAATGCCGCCCCACCTGCTGATGACAGAAATCTCCACAAGCTAGGCCTCTCCTCCAGCTGCAGAAAAGCAGTGAGGACTCTGTCACAAAATTTCCCTTGCAGGTGGTTTTTCTACCAAAGAAGTCGTCTAAGACACCCCGACTATGAAAGTAAACTTTCACCTCTTAAAGTCTATCATTTTACTTTCACCTCTTAAAGTCTGATCTCCTTTCTTAATAATGTATTGCCCTTGTAATGATATTTAAATTGATATTTTGTTTTCTGGAAGGTACAAATATTTGGAAATTTTCTTTAAGCTGGGAAAAGATTGACGACACTTTCCTTTCCTCCCACATGCACAAGCTAATGTCAAACCTATGACTCTGGCTAGAGTTTTTTACTTAAAGAGTTTTAACATCTGTATCAAGATTAGAATTAATAATAGTATCTGTCTCATTGTGAAAGTTAAATGGGCTAATGCCTGGGAAGTAGTTAACGATTACACATAATAAACTCACTTATTTCAGACTGGCTATCGAACTCTCAAACGAAGTTTGTGCACCTGTGCATTAGAACAGAAACTCAGAAAGTGGAACAAACAAAACTAGGAGAGACATTACACATGGCCAGTGTGGGGCAGGCCCAGTGCCCAGCCCTGGGAGAGAGAGAAGCCAGGTGGAGGAGCCTAGTCCCTGGGGCCCGTCTAGGCTTCATCAAGGGCATGAGTGGGCCCCAGCAGGAAGGCAAAAATGGTGACCGGGAGGCTATAAGAAGCTGATACATAACAAGGACAAGCCGGCAGGCCACATCTGACAACAGGAAGTTGGGCCTCTTCTCCTCTAAAATAATTTATATGATTACAAGTTATGTTATAAACTAAAACTAATTTTTAACATTCTGCAATGTCTTTGCATCTGTTAGCTTGTATTATTCTTATTTTACCATCTTTGGAGCATTTAAAGGAATTTTAAACAAATTCATCTAATGAGTCTTCAGACAATGTGCTTTATAACAATTATTATCATAGACAGCCTTCCTTAAGCACTTTCTATGTGTTGGAGGATATGTTAAATGCAGCACCTAGCTGATTGTTCAGAGCAGGGCTTCTGATGATGTCCTAGATTCAAAGCCCAGCTGCACAATTAATAGCTCTATGATGTTAGGAGATTATCTCACCTATTTTTTAGGTTCATCATCTGTGAAATGGGTGAAGATAATAAGAAATTTGCCATCGAAATCTCTATATAAAATGCTGGCCCTAGTACATATCAACACCTGTTAGCATGTCATCACTGTATAGTCATGTCATCATTGTAACAGCACGGTCAAGCTTGGAGTATTCCCATCTTATGTTCAGGGAGGTTAAGCTACCTGTCCAACTTTATGCAGGTTCAAATCTAGGTCTTTCTGACTCAGACCCACGCATGTTCTTAACCACTGTACTATGTCAAACTCCCACCATTTATCAAATCTGAGCATTTTGAAAATGACAGAATTGTTTTAGATCTGTGCACATTTACTTTGTATATTTTTTAACATTTGAAGAACATTTTTTGCCAGTTTGTCCAAAGGGCTATTTATTTAAAATGGAACTAGGGTCACAACAGACTATGAAGCCATGGCCTGACAAACAAAGGACCAATCACCAATTCTGCTGTATGAAGGGGGGCTGGGCCTAGCAACCAGGGGGTGCCCAGTGGCATCCTAACCAGGACATGAGGTCAAAGCAGGAGAAGCAGCAGTGCCCAACTGAGACCAGGGCGTTTACACTTCCTCTGGTCCCCACAGTAACAATTAAATACATGTGTGATTATCCAGCAACTTGGAAACTGTGAGATAGACATGTTAAATGACTTACCCTTTAAGTAAATACTGCAGCAGGACCTGTACTAGAGCTTAAGGTGTGGGGCATGAAGTGGAAGAAAGGAAGGGGCAGACCACACAACAGAGAACACCTCAGAGGTGACCAAGGTGGTTGCAGGTGGAACACTGCATCTACACCCATGAGCTGTGGGGAACTCCTGGTGCCTTGTCTAGGTTGAAAGGATCTCAGCCAAAGTGGAACACACCTGGGTCTGGCTGGAGCATGAGCTGCCTCTGGGGTCTCCCTCCAAGCTAGGGGCTGCTGCCCCAACCGGCAAATGCAGTTCTTAGAGGAAGGAGGTAGCGAGTGCAAATGAAGGTAAAGTAAGGAGAGAGACAGCTCTGTGGGGACCAGACCCCAGTCTGATGCCTAGCAACCAGAGCAAACCCAACACGACCCCAGAGCACGACCTCAATTCTGCAGCTGTCTCAGGCTGCAACTTGGAGACTCCAACTCTGCACTGCAGGTGAAGACAGTGAAGCATCCAACTTTATTTAGCCCATGAACAGAGTAGGAGAAAATACTTGGGTTCTATATCAGCTGGGCATAACAGGAAAACCTGACCAACAGCGGCTTGCTTAACCACAAATGCATTGAACCGAAAGACTGGAGATATAACCTTGTCAGTGGGCAGGGCTTTGCTTTCTCCACCCACCCCCAGCTCTGGGGCACAGGAGCATCCCCTCCTCCCGGCCCAGGTTCCCACGCAGCTGGGGTGGGTGAGCTTAGGGGGAGGGTGCTACACTGTTGGCGATCAGGCTAAGCCTTCCTGTCCCTGCCTTATCCAAAAGGAAAGGCTCCAGCATCTTGCGAGCCTGGCGCCTCGAAGCTTCATTGACCCCCTGGGAGTGGCCAGCATTATGCTAGGCCCTGGCAATCCAACTACAGACAAAGCAAGGTTCCTCCCCTCTTAAGGAAAAGTCCCCTTTCACCCCGCGCCTCCTTGTAATAGCAGCTCTGGGTTCCTACTTCCCTACGTAACAAAGTTTCATCCAAGAACAGGCTGCCAGTGGCTGCAACTGCCTCATCTCCCACCACCTTTTAAGAATTTTTCTTTAATTTAAAAAAAATGTAGAGACTTCCCTGGTGGCGCAATGGTTAAGAATCTTCCTGCCAATGCAGGGGACATGTGTTCGATCTCTAGTCCAGGAAGATCCAACATGCCATGGAGCAACTTAAGCCCTTGCGCCACAGCTACTGAGCCTGTGCTCTAGAGCCTGGAAGCCACAACTATGGAGCCCGCATGCCACAACTACTGAAGCCCTCGCTCCTAGAGCCCGTGCTCCACAACGAAGAGAAGCCACCGCAATGAGAAGCCTGCACACCGCAACAAGAGTAGCCCCCACTGGCCACAACTAGAGAAAGCCTGTGCACAGCAACCAAGACCCAACGCAGCCAAAACTAAAATAAATAAATAAAATTTTTTTAATGTAGAAAAGTAAAACAAAACAAAACCACAAACGTATTATTTATCTCATCTAAGAAAATATCTGGAGATAGGTAGTCCCAAGATTGTTCAGCTTTTCTGCACTTGTGTTGGCCTTCTCAGGATCACAAGATGGCTGCCAAAACGCCAATCACTGCAGAGTCACATAATAACAATCCAAGCAGGAAGGAAGAGGACTGGTGGGAAAGAGCCTTCTCTTAGTACATAGCTCTTTTTTGTTAGGCAAAAAACTTGTTCCTAGAAATCACCTAGCAAATGTCCCCTCCTACATCTCACTGGCCAGCACCAGGTCATATGTCCAGTTCCCTAAAACACTAGCAAAGAGAAATGAGATCCCATGATTCGCTTAAGCCAAACCTGATTCCTCACCTGGGGCTGGGAATCGCCTCCCAAACAAAATCGGGCTTCTTTTAACAAGACTAGGCCAGCAGCAGTGGCTCCATCTCCTACTCCCAACCTACCCATTACCCCTCCCCAAGAAGTCAGTCCTTGATTTATCAAATCCATTTGGCCTACTCACAGAAGAAAAGAAGAGAGCTCTTCTTAATGAGCGTGGAGGCACTTTGTGTGAAGGCCAGTTTCTGCTAACTATACCACAGAAGTTCTTGCCACAGACATTACCAGTGGCACCCAGGTGGTGTGGCTCTCCATGGGAAGGCTCTGCTTCCCTCACACCCAAGGACTCAGCACTTTGATACATCTCAAAACAGACCAGTTCCTCAGCAAATTTCCTGGTCATGGACATTTCACTGAAGAGTCCATAGAAGCAGACACAGAGGAGTGGAGAACCTCAGTGCACAGCCGTTCATCCCAACAATTCTCCCTTGAAACACCCCTCCGGACCTACCTCCCTGGTAACTCACCACCTCCCCTCTGCCCTTCCTTCACACACCCTCCACAGAAATCGCCCTGAGTAGTCTCTCTTGCCTTCAGCCCACTTTATGCACTCAGCCAAAGGCCCAACAGCCAATCCTGGGTTTGGAACCAAATATTATTCCTCAAGCAAAGCAATTAAAATTATTCAATATTATAGATGTTGATAAGTAGGACGAGTAGGAGAGCAAGGGATAAAGGGTGGAGATTAAACCGAGTAATTTCTGATAGACAATACTGCAAAGAGAGCATTTACTGTTATATCTTCCAGCAGGTGTTTGTTTTTTAGGTCTCCTAAGAGTAGCTAAGTTCTACAATTAAAATTCCTGGGACTTCCCTGGTGGTGCAGTGGTTGGGAATCCGCCTGCCGATATGAGGGATGCAGGTTTGAGCCCTGGTCTGGGAGGATCCCTCATGCTGTGGAGCTGCTCAGCCCATGCATCACAACTACTGGTTCTGAGCTCTAGAGCCCGCAAGCCACAACTACTGAGCTCGAGTTCCACAACTACTGAAGCCCACGCGCCTAGAGCCCGTGCTCTGCAACAAGAGAAGCCCACGCACCACAATGAAGAGTGGCTCCCGCTCGCTGCAACTAGAGAGAGAGCCTGCATGCAGCAACAAAGACCCAACGCAGCCAAAAATAAATAAATATATATATTAAAAAATAAAAATGAAAAAAATTCCTGGCTCTGTGAGATAAAAAAATATACCCAAAGCAAGAACAAATCAAAGTCAGTTAGGGTTGTCATACCTCATTTTCATTAGCCCTAATTTCATGTTCAAACTTTTTTTTATACGTGTGTGTGTGTGTGTGTGTGTGTGTGTGTGTGTGTGTGTTAAATATAAAGAAAAATTAGCCAAATGGACCCAATTCCCCAAACCTCTCAAAAGCTTGCTATGGTGAAACCAATTTTACAGGCATCTGTCTTACATAGACAGCCAATTATTCAGATCTCTTTAGAATCCCGATTGTACCTTAGGGCTTGCCATGTTTCCTTTCCCTCTGTTGATATTCAGGCATAACAGGCAGGGGATAAAGTATATGAGGTACTCAAAGAACTATTGACTTTAGTCAGCTGAGAGCTGATGCTAAGACAGCTCACAAAGGGGGTGCACTTGCTACCTCACTGAAAATAGGAACTGTGGTTGAACAAAATCGCTGGGGCCATTGATTAAGAATTTTTCAAACAGTGAACTTGGCTCAGATGTACCCTTCCTGGTTCCCCTCTAGGAAAGCTGCTCTCACCCTATTTCAGTTTCAGTTTCCCTTTGCTGTATGAAACACACACATGCACACATGCAGCAAAACTTAGCAGCTTAAAATTATAACAATTTATCATTTCTCCTAAGTCTGGAAGACTGTGTCTCAGGTCACTCATGCAGCCCACATTCAGCTGGGAGCTGGCAGGAACCCCAGTTCTCCTCTACATGGCCTTTCTTTTCATGTGCTATCTCCAACTCTGGCTCCTCCCAGGTGGCCTCTCTCCAACAGGGAAAACTAGACTTCAATAGCACATGGTAGTTGGGTTCCAAGAGAGAATGTTCCAGAAGACAAACCCCAACACACAACCGTGTATCCAAACTCTGCTTATACCACACCTGATAATGTCCCATTGGCCAAAAAAGTCACAGGGCCAGTGTGGGAGGAGACTCCACAAGTGGTTCACTGGAGGCCCTGTTGAAACTGTCTACCACACCCTTAAAGCACCAATTTCTGTACTTACCTCTCTTTGAAGCATAATACTCTTTCTACATGGGACAATTGTGAGACCCTATGGGCTAAAGATTCTGAGTCAACAGAAACAGTGCTGTAACAATGAGTACAGAATTGAGTTAAAGAGGATTTTAGAATATGTGTTAAGATTTGGTACTCGGTGCTACCAAAAAAAATCATATTAATAAGGGTCAGTGAAAATATAAATCGAAAGCATTTAATCAGAAAGTTTTAAATTTTTTTTTTTTTTTTTTGGCTGTGTTGAGTCTTCGTTGCTGTTCATGGGCTTTCTCTAGTTGCAGCGGCTTCTCTTGTTGTGGAGCACAAGCTCTAGGCACACAGGCTTTAGTAGTTGTGGCTCGCAGGCTCTAGAGCTCAGGCTCAGTACTTGTGGCGCACGGGCTTTGTTGCTCCACAGCATGTGGGATCTTCCCGGATCAGGGCTCAAACCCATGTCCCCTGCATTGACAGGCAGATTCTTAACCACTGTGCCACCAGGGAAGTCCCAGAAAGTTTTAAATTATTGAGTCTGGAAGGTAGTGGGTGTGCCTAATTGAAACTTGTCTTCAGAAATGCTTCGCTGATCTCCCCTTTCCTTAAGTTAGTACTTAATTCATCCATTTTGTTAATCTTTAAGTGTTTATGAAGCACCTGGCGTCACTACATGTTAAGGCTTTGGGCTGGGCCCTACTCCATCTCCCACCTTCTCCTACCTGGACTCTGGCAGTGGCCCAATAGCTGGTCTCTCCACCCCAACCACATGTGTTTGTTTGAAAACACAAATCTAATCCCATTTTGTTTCTGCTTTGAGAACCTCTGACACTATTAAAACTTAAACCCTCTAAAGTGGATTTCAAGGCCCTTCAGAACTGAACTCTCATCTATTTTCTGTTAAAGTATCATTTTTCATAAAGGATAAAATCATGACTCAGACAAATATAAAGTAAGCACATGTCAAAGATTTTACTTAGCCATGAATTAATGAGGAACTTATAAGGCATTAAAACCCAATTCAAAGGAGTGTCCACAGAGCAGACACATACACAGGCACTCAGAAATGCTGAAAGGAATTCGTTAACAGATGCAAAACTAGATGCTTCCAACTGTAGGGTTTGGGGTGTTGAGGAGGCAGGGAATCAATTGCAACTCTGCCAGACAAAATTCGTTTTCATTTCTATAGACAAGAATCATTTGCATTGCTATCAGAGTTACATAACTTACAATGTGTAAAAAAGGTCAAAGACACTGAAAGGTGCAGAACACTATAGAACCAGATGATATGGAAGAGGGCACAAGTCAATGCCCAGCATTCTACTGATATGACACCTCGTAATCTTTTCTTTTCCTTTCCTATTTCAAAGTCTTTGACAATTTTTTTACACTTTCCAGCCTTGGCAGCAGTGCCTCTAGCCCTCCACTCTAAACTGTAGCCATACTGTGTTCCTCATAATTACTCTGGAAAGCCCCAAGCACTTCTGACCACATTCCTGGGCATTTTCTGCATCCTCTGCATGGAGTGGACCCATCTTTATTTGGAGATCTATCCATAATTTTTTTTAAATTCCACATACACTTCCTTCTACACCAATAATAGGCCAAGCAGTGAGGATTCAGAAGTGAAGAAAACAGACAAGGTCCCAGCCTAGACTGGGAATTGTACTTTGGGTGCTGCTGTTCACCTTGAATCATCCGGACTTCAGGAAATACTCTGATGTCTAACCATTGTGTAACTGTGAGTGGTGACGGGGCTTCCCTTGCAGTACACGGACATTTCCGCTGTTCATCATTCTGAGTTAAGAGGAGCCCTCAAAGGAGACTGAGGAGGAACATTCAGAGAAAGCGTAGGATCAGGACAGACCAGGACAGGCAACCAGAGGAAGTCGGATGGTGGTCAACAACGGAACCACCATGGAGAGGTCCAATAAGAATATGATTAAATATGCCCATGTGTTCTAGAAACTGCCCTTTGCAGAGTGTTTCAATGGAAAGATGGAAGCAGAAATCATAGTACTCTGGCTATAAAATAAAATTGGGGTATAGAATTTTAGAGATTGGCTGTGGTTTTTTCTTTCGAAGGAATACGGATTCTACTGTGGAGCTAGAAAGTGGAGGATCATGGGAAGAGGAAGTGTAGTGTAGGCTAAGTCATCCCCCAAAGAAAATCAGCTATACTGCCATAGAGAAAAAGCACTGGATATGGAGGCAAAAACTTACATTCAAACCCTGGTTACAAGATTCGGGGCTTGTTTTGCAATCTCTTTAGACCTTAGTAAAATTGGAATAGTAATACCTTGAAATATCTTTCGATGACATAATCTTTATAAAAGGACACAGTACAAAGCTTAATACATCCTATCTGCCCAATGTGTGTTATTTAAAGCCTCAGCGAGAGAGCAACTACTACCCTAAGTAATCAAGTCAATAATCTTGACAAATACCCATTGCATTCCTTGAGGTTTTTGTTTTGTTTTGTTTTCATATCCTGTCTGAGTGGGGTTTCAGAAGTGAAGAGTAAGGGACTTCCCTGGTGGCGCAGTGGTTAAGAATCCACCTGCCAATGCAGGGGACACGTGTTCTAGCCCTAGTCCGAGAAAGATCCCACATGCCGCGGAGCAACTAAGCCCGTGCACCACAACTACTGAAGCCCACGCGCCTAGAGCCTGTGCTCCACAACAAGAGAAGCCACTGCAATGAGAAGCCCGTGCACCACAACCAAGAGTAGCCCCCGCTCGCCACAATTAGAGAAAGCCCATGCACAGCAACGAAGACCCAACACAGCCAAAAATAAATAAATCAATAATTAAATTATTTTTTTTAAAAAAGTGAAGAGTAAAAGAGTACACTGTCCAAATGCTTTGAACACTTTGTTAATAAGAGTTTGTTTCAGGATCTGTTTCTAAATAAGGACCTGGGAGATGATCCTGCTTTGCTCTGATCTACCTTACTGAAGAGCAAGGCCCAAGAAAGAGACCCCAGAGCAGACCCTAGAAACCAGGTCTCCTGAGAATTGTCCACTGCCCTTTCCACCTTACTAATTAGACCCCAGAAAGATTCTGTGATGGACTCGAATGGGAAATATGAACAGCTTCCTTTCATCACCAAGGAGACAAAGCAACAAAGAACCAAAGCATCTTGCAGTAGAGTTGATACAAACCCCATGCCTCCTATGACTAACATTCCACCCACCACCCTCTCCCAAACCCACCACTCCCACCCCCCAGAGGAAGAATTAACTACTTGAAACAGATGAGTTTAGGTTTCTCTTCTGTCCTAAAGAGGGGAAAACAACTTCACTTTCTCTCCTCTAGACAGCATCCTAATTTGTCTCCACTTGGCCACATAGCTCAGGACAAGAGCTTTTGAAATTAATGATGCTTTTCTAAGAGTAATTTCTTCTGCTCTAATCACATGCTAGTTCTTGCTGCTCACAGGGCTCAGCGTTAAGATTGCCTAAAGGAATCAGCAAACTGCCAGAAATGCACTGCTCTCAAGCTCCCAGGTTGCTTAATAAACGATGATGAGTCACCCTAAGCCAGATAGTCACCTCACACACATCTCTTAAAATGTGAGCTTTCACATCGATATGCTCCCTAGGATGCAAATCAAAATATGGGGCTGATGACTTCCCTGGTGGCACAGTGGTTAAGAATCTGCCTGCCAATGAAGGGGACAAAATGTTCGAGCCCTGGTCCAGGAAGATCCCACATGCCATGGAGCAACTAAGCCCATGCGCCACAACTACTGAGCCTGTGCTCTACAGCCCGCAAGCCACAACTACTGAAGCCCATGTACCTAGAGCCCGTGGTCTGCCACAACAAGAGAAGCCACTGCAATGAGAAGCCTGTGCACCTCAGCGAAGAGTAGCCCCCGCTCACCACAATTAGAGAAAGCCTCACGCAGCAACAAAGACCCAATGCAGCCAAAAAAAAATTAAAAATAAATTTAAAAAGAAAAGTGAGCATTTAAAAAAATATATGGAGCTGAGAAAACTAGGGGCTCAGATTTTTTAGAAATCTTCCCTGCTCATTTTTTTTTAATGGATAGGAAATTCACAAAACATACAATTAACCATATTAAAGTATACAGTTCAGTGGTATTTAGTATATTCACAACATTGTGCAACCACCAACTCTCTCTAGTTTCAAAACGTTTTCATCACCCCATAAAAAACACCCTGTACCCATTAGGTAGTCACTCCCCATTCTCCCCTACTTCATCCCTGATAACTTCTAATCTCTACAGGTTTTCCCAAATCTATATTTGCTTATTCTGGATGTATCATATAAAAGAAGTCATGCAATATGTGCCTTTTGTGCCTGGCTTCTTTTACTTCACATGATGTTTTCAAGGTTCATCCATGCCACAGCATGTATCAATACTTCTTTCCTTTTCATGGCTGAATAATATTCCATTGTATGGATATACCATTAATCTTCTGTTCATCTATTGATGGGCATTTGGATTGTTTCCACCTTTTGGTTATTATGGATAATGCTCTATGAACGTTCTTGTATAAATTTCTGTGAATCCCAACTGGTTTTTTTGGGGTATTTTTTTTGCGGTACACGAGCCTCTCACTGTTGTGGCCTCTCCCGTTGTGGAGCACAGGCTCTGGACGCGCAGGGTCAGTGGCCATGGCTCACAGGCCCAGCCGCTCTGCGGCATGTGGGATCTTCCCGGACCGGGGCACGAACTCGTGTCTCCTGCATCAGTAGGCGGACTCCCAAACACTGTGCCACCAGGGAAGAACCCCAACTGTTTTTGATATACTTCTTTGCTCCTTCAGCTCATAGAGATCACTTGACTAGATCAAATTCCAAGAAACCCCCAGTAAGAAGAAATAAGATATTCTTAAGAAGAAAGGGATGTTCTTCTTTGTGGTTTTGTTTTCAGTTTGCTACATGATTTTATTGAAAATGTTTAGCATGGTATTGGAGGAACATTGTATTCCAAACAGACATGACAGTACCATTATTCCTGGATATTGCTGGCATATAATATAATCTAATATAAATACCTGTAAGTTGGTTGATATAATGTAAGTTTGGGTTCAATGACTTTTGCATGTTCATATTTTCCTGACTCCCTTATTTGGCTAGATAAAAGTTGAGTCTCTTTGCATTCAACAGAGTTAGATGTGACCAGAAAATGTGGTCGGGCTCACAGATTCTGGATCAGTGAGGAGCAAGAGATGGGGAAGCACTGAGACCTGCTGCTTACAACCTTTATCAACTGGGTTGGATTGCAACCCTCAAATCTCCGTAAAAATTTGGCCCCTGAGTATGCTAAATCTCGTCTAATTAATTCACAAATGTGTATAAAATACTTTAAAACACAAAAGTAAAAACAAAACAAAACAAAAAAAACCACAAAAGTAATGTTAAGTCATGATAGAACAATAAATTCAAGCCAGGGTCACTCCCTAACACCATACACAAAAATAAGCTCAAAATGGATTAAAGACCTAAATGTAAGGCCAGAAACTATCAAACTCTTAGAGGAAAACATAGGCAGAACACTCTATGACATAAATCACAGCAAGATCCTTTTTGACCCACCTCCTAGAGAAATGGAAATAAAAACAAAAATAAACAAATGGGACCTACGGAAACTTAAAAGCTTTTGCACAGCAAAGGAAACCATAAACAAGACCAAAAGACAGCCCTCAGAATGGGAGAAAATATTTGCAAATGAAGCAACTGACAAAGGATTAATCTCCAAAATTTATAAGCAGCTCATGCAGCTCAATAACAAAAAAAACAAACAACCCAATCCAAAAATGGGCAGAAGACTTAAATAGACATTTCTCCAAAGAAGATATACAGACTGCCAACAAACACATGAAAGAATGCTCATCTTCATTAATCATTAGAGAAATGCAAATCAAAACTACAATGAGATATCATCTCACAGTCAGAATGGCCATCATCAAAAAATCTAGAAACAATACATGCTGGAGAGGGTGTGGAGAAAAGGGAACCCTCTTGCACTGTTGGTGGGAATGTGAATTGGTACAGCCACTGTGGAGAACAGTATGGAGGTTCCTTAAAAAACAAATAGAACTACCATATGACCCAGCAATCCCACTACTAGGCATATACCCTGAGAAAACCATAATTCAAAAAGAGTCATGTACCAAAATGTTCATTGAAGCTCTATTTACAATAGCCCAGAGATGGAAACAACCTAAGTGTCCATCATCGGATGAATGGATAAAGAAGATGTGGCACATATATACAATGGAATATTATTCAGCCATAAAAAGAAACGAAATTGAGCTATTTGTAATGAGGTGGATAGACCTAGAGTCTGTCATACAGAGTGAAGTAAGTCAGAAAGAGAAAGACAAATACCGTATGCTAACACATATATATGGAATTTAAGAAAAAAAAATGTCATGAAGAACCTAGGGGTAAGACAGGAATAAAGACACAGACCTAGTAGAGAATGAACTTGAGGATATGGGGAGGGGGAAGGGTAAGCTGTGAGAAAGCGAGAGAGTGGCATGGACATATATATACTAACAAACGTAAGGTAGATAGCTAGTGGGAAGCAGCCGCATAGCACAGGGAGATCAGCTCGGTGCTTTGTGACCGCCTAGAGGGGTGGGATAGGGAGGGTGGGAGGGAGGGAGACGCAAGAGGGAAGAGATATGGGAACATATGTATATGTATAACTGATTCACTTTGTTATAAAGCAGAAACTAACACACCACTGTAAAGCAATTATACTCCGATAAAGATGTAAAAAATAAATAAATAAATAAATACAAGCCAGGGAAAGACAATACAGATTGTTAAGTCATATATTCTGTCTGAGGATCATTTTTTTTCCAAGTTCATAATTTATTGTACAAATTGAGTACCACATGATGAGTTAACATTAGCTTCCTCAGGCACAGGAACTTAGATGAGGTACATTTAGAACCTGTTTATGTTGCTTTCACAGCTGGAGGCTTTTCTCTTTTTTTTAGCATCTTTATTGGAGTATAATTGCTTTACAATGGTGTGTTAGTTTTTGCTTTATAACAAAGTGAATCAGCTATACATATACATATAGGTGGCTTTTTAAATATTAACTTGAAGGATAAGACCATCAAAGCAGTGAAATATTTTTTAACACCAGTGAAACGGAACTGGGCATCAGTTTTTGGACCTGCCATAATTTCAACCTTGCAAAATGCACAAATTCCACAGGCTGTATCCTTCAACATATGCAGCTACCCCTCCCAATGATCATTATTTTAAAACTAGTTCAGTATATTCTTAGACTCTAAATAATCTCAAAGCAAAACGTTTACGTCTAAATGAACTGGTTTTAGCCACACCAACATGTCTGTATTTGCATGTCAAGATGTCTTCATAAACAGGTCAAAAACTACATTTCCATTTCTTCAAGGAAAGAAATTCAAATGCAGAATTCATATATTTCTCAAAAATAATAACTATTACATAGCTTCTTTTTTTGAAAGAAATATTTGGTTTTTGTGAGTTTTTTTTTTTAATTAATTAATTTATTTGGCTGCCCCAGGTCTTAGTTGCAGCATGCGGGATCTTTTAGTTGTGGCATGTGCGATCTAGTTCCCCTACCAGGGATTGAACCTGGGCCCCCTGCATTGGGAGTGAGGAGTCTTAGCCACTGGACCACGAGTGAAGTCCCTACATAGCTTTAAAACATGGTCCTTTTATCATGCTAAGTCAATTCTTTCTAGATATAAGTCGTTGTACTGTAATTGTTATCAGACTAAAATAAAGCTCTCATTTGAAAACTTTTTTTAAGGTGCAGTAAATTATACCAGTTCTGCCAGAATAACTTACTGTTATTTGCTAGCTTCAATTTTAACCTATTATATGAGTCTAAAACTCTAAATGCTATTCAATTCTGTTTGATCAATAGCTTTGATTTTCAACTCACAGAATTTAGATCAGAATGTATTCTCTCCCTTTTTTAAGATTCGGCAGAATGAAAGTTCCTAGGCTTTGTCTACCCAGGCAAATCCCCTCCTCTCTTTCTGATCTGAATTATTCAGGTTGGAGATCCAGCCAATCTGTATATAAAATTCAACCTTCTCTTCAGCTGTGTAGGCAGTATGGCTTCTCACTTAGGAAAAAGTTGTGAACTGCCAGCTTGTGGATAACAAAATCCACAGTGAGCTTTTCCCCACCATCACCTTTACTTTGGGCAATTCTTGAACATCTTCCTAATGAAACAATTAAGGCTTACTTATTAGTACTTTTTTCTTGACATTCTCCAACCTGTATTTTTCAGATAAAATCTGGTAGTTTAAACAATCATTTTCCTAAGACACTTGCCACTTCATAATACAAAAAGCAAAAGCATATTTAATATGAATGAACTAATCAGACACAGAAAGAAACAAAGAAAAGGGATAGTGTTTATGCATTTGGAGACACTCATAACAAAGTCATCTATTTCTTATATGAAAAAGCAAAATAAAGCATCAGACTGGATAAATTCTAATGGATTTTGATAGTCTTTATTTTGAGCGAAATCCACAACATAAAATTACAGAGGGAAAAAGGAAGGGTAGAAGCTAAAAATACAATGTAAATGAACAAAATGGAAGGATATATTAAAATGCATCTCAAAGAACTAGGACATACTGTACATCTTCCAACTTCCATTTGCAACTCACTAAGACAGTCAGAATTTGCTCATCAATTTGATGATGTTTAAAGCAAGTAGCTCTACTGCTGTACATAACTGGAATTTTAAGATTTAGAAGTTCAAGTAAGTATGAGTAGTTATCACATGCTTTAAGAAGTGGTGGTTTAAAGTTATGATGGGGCTTCCCTGGTGGCGCAATGGTTGAGAGTCCGCCTGCCGATGCAGGGGACATGGGTTCGTACTCCGGTCTGGGAAGATCCCACATGCCGCGGAGCGGCTAGGCCCGTGAGCCATGGCCACTGAGCCTGCGCGTCCGGAGCCTGTGCTCCGCAATGGGAGAGGCCACAACAGTGAGAGGCCCGTGTACCGCAAAAAAAAAAAAAAAAAGTTACGATGATTTCCCAGTTGAATTAGAGGCAATTCATAAAACTGCATTTACTTATAATTACATCATACCTGATTTTTCTAATTCATATGAGAAAATAAATGAGTCATTGGCCATTTTTAGCTAAATAAAGTTTGGTTCAAATTAAGCAAAATAGCTAAACTGGTTTATTTGACCCTGAAAGTCAACATTCAAGGTATTTCATGATTTCCTAATGGTCACTCAAAATAAAGGGCTAATTATTCAAATGTTCATAACATGTAAACAAGTACACGAAGTGCTTTAATAGGAAGTTATCTTTCTTTTATTTTATTTATTTTTGGCTGTGTTGGGTCTTTGTTGCTGCGTGCAGACTTTCTCTAGTTGTGGCGAGCAGGGGCTACTCTTCGTTGCGGTGCACGGGGTTCTCATTGCGGTGGCTTCTCTTGTTGCAGAGCATGTGCTCTAAGTGTGCGGGCTTCAGTAGTTGTGGCTCACGGGCTCAGTAGTTGTGGCTCACGGGCTCTAGAGCGCAGGGTCAGTAGTTGTGGTACTCGGGCTTAGTTGCTCTGCGGCATGTGGGACCTTCCTGGACCGGGGCACAAACCCGTGTCCCCTGCACCGGCAGGCAGACTCTCAACCACTGCGTCACCAGGGAAGCCCTGTTTTGTTTTTAACTGAATTATCTTGAATAAGAAATGTCTGTGTTATTTTCCCTTGTTGTGACAGGTAACTTTTACCTTTGCTCTTACAGTACTTTGAGACGACGATCATATAATATAATTGTATATAATTATATAATTTCCTTATGTAACATAAACCCCCCTTGTGTAAATTCAGAGTTTACATATTTCTGAGGTTGTCAAAGATAACTTCCTATCGGGCTTCCCTGGTGGAGCAGTGGTTAAGAATGCACCTGCCACTGCAGGGCACATGGGTTCCAGCCCTGTGCTCCGGAAACAACAACAACAACAAAAAACAAATGGTCCTCTATCCCTATTCATTCTCCTAAACCCATAAAAATATGTTCCAAGGCTTAATTTTTTTTTTTCTGGCCATGCCGTGCAGCTAGCAGGATCTTAGTTCTTGAACCTGAGCCGCAGCAGTGAAAGGGCCGAGTCCTAACCATTGGACCACCAGGGAATTCCATTTTCCAAGGTTTAAAACAGTGATCTGATGCTTTAATATTCATCCTTCTGCTTTTTGTTTTTTGGGTTTTTTTTGTGGTACACAGGCCTGTCACTGTTGTGGCGTCTCCCACTGCAGAGCACAGACTCCGGACGCGCAGGCCCAGCGGCCATGGCTCACAGGCCCAGCCACTCTGCGGCATGTGGGATCCTCCCGGACTGGGGAACGAACCCATGTCCCCTGCATCGGCAGGCGGACTCCCAACAACTGCGCCACCAGGGAAGCCCCATCCTTCTGTTTTTTATTGAGTTCTAAAGTCAAAACTTTTTTTAAATTCAGAGTATAATTAGTAGTAGCAAAGAAAAGGACTACAACATAAAAAGAAAATGATCTGAGAATAATTTAGTACAGACGATAAAACCACTACTATTGGAACTTTTCTGAGATTTCTTGAACCACTGTAATTTCCCCATATGTGTTACTTTGGCTGCTCCTTCCCTATGATTAGCAGGAAAACCTTTAAAACAAAAAAAGGCCTGTGTGTTTATTTAGCCCCTGTACTAAGAGCCCTCGAGTTCAGGCACATCCTTGTGCTACTCCTGCCAGAGAGGATGTAGACCATATTACAGGAAATGTCACAGTGTTATGCAATGGGGTGGGGATTTCATTCTGTGCCCAGACAAGACCCCCATCAGAAAGGATCTCTTCTTGCCACAGAGAGTACAGCAGTAAAGCAGAGAAAGTTCATTAAGGTTGAGAACAGTCACCAGACGAAGCATCAGATGGAGAGAGTGCTTCTCAGCAAAGCAAAAAGATAAGAGCCACTCCCAGAAAAGCAAAAACAGAACACCTCAGCATTTTGCAAAACAGATTAGAGGAAACAACCCTTAATAGAAATCAATTGATGAAAATCGCAGTAAACATGAACTTTTTGCAAACAACTGCAAAAGTAGAGTCAGAGGCCTTGATATGAGAATACTATCTACTGGGATTAATCCCAATAGAATGAGAAAAACATAGGACAAATGGAAGAGGGGTGACAGATTCTGGATACTGAAGACTTGATCTGAACACAATTATTCTTGTGGTTCATTGGTTGAGAGTTCTGTATTGATTAGCATACTTCCAGCAGCAAAACAACAATAAAATAGAAAATTCCAACCCAAATTAGCTTAAATTATTATAAGGAATGCATTCCTTCCACTAAACTGCAAGACCAGAAGTAGGGTGGTTCTTTCTCCATTTCTTTGACCTCCTCCATGTCTTAGCTTCATTCTCAAACTGGCAAGGAGATAGCTACAGCAGGTGCCAGCCTCACACCCACACATAACAAAGCCCTGAGAAAGAAGAACAAACCATGCTCACCAGGCCAGAGAAAACCTTTAAACAGAAAGAATCATGTGCTTGAGGTAGGAGGTCATTGGTGTGATATGGAAAACTCCGCCCAAGTTACAAGTGACCTCCAGGTCCAAGGGGATAATTACAAGGGGCATTGACAGCATCCACTACATTTCCCAGAACACACTCCCCAGGCAGGCCCTCAATTTCCACACTTCAACTACAGTCTCTCCTCTCAGATGTTCCTGGTGTCCATTCTAACTAGATTTCATCTAGATTCAATCAGCAACAGGGGAGGCATGGCTTGGGCAAGCCCCCAGCAGTGGTTCTGGAAAGGGTAAGACTCGACATGTACTGAGTACCTACTACAGGCCCAGTTCTGTACATATATTGTCTCATGGTGATGATCAAAACAGCCCTATGTTTTTCACAATGTCCTCCCAATGCTATATATTGTACATATACATACACATCCCCATATACTTATATATACACATATACATATACACATACATATATATATGGAAACAGACCTGGAAAGGGTGGTAACTTGCTCCATCTCAAATGTCTAGGAATTGACACAGCCAAGACTCAAACCACGCATGGTTAACGCCAAAACCTCACACCCTTTCCTCCTAACGCATGACGAGAAGCCAGTGCCTCTTCACCTCTCAGCACATTTCCCTTAGATCAAAAGACCCAAGTTTACATTCTTGGGAACTTCAGAAAGCCCCAGTCCTCCCAGAGCCAAAGGTAAAATAAACCTGATTGTTGGCCAGAATATCTTCTCTAATACTAACATATTAGTACCTAAACCCTGCCTACAGGTAAACCTCTCCTTAAGACACGTCCACGTAACACAAAGCCCTTTTCATGTCAGGCCAGCTATTTTGCTGCTTTGGGTTTATATGAGGAGGGATTGATGTAGAACAAACCAGAGAAGAAATCTACTCGTGTTACCTCCCTCCAGGGGAACACTTTCCAGGGCTGGGGATTAAAGGAATTCAGTACTCATTAAGTGGAGAGACTTTGCCTACAGGACAAGCAAGCTTTAAAGAGTCCAGGTGACATATGTGGCCGTGCTTTCCAGCCTGGGGACTGTGTTGCACCAAAGGAGTGGATAATTTTAGCAAGTTCACCTGCAGATGATTTCCCCTATGAGTCTCTGGAGAAGACTCCTCCTTCCCTCTCAAGGCAACATGAGCTGGGATTATTTTTTCAGCTCCTACAAGAGATTGGATCCCATATAAAATCCTTTGCCCCGCCCAAGAAGCTCTTAGCAACCATCACCTTGGTCTCATGTTTCACCACTGGGCAATAATTCCATTGATTCATAGGCATTTAATGGGTATCTCCACTGCTCCCAGCCCTGTGAAAAGCAACAAGGATACGAGCAAGGTCTAGTTGCCCTCAAAGAACATTGAGGAGTGGAGGATTTGCATTTTTTCTGAGTATTAAATTAGACAACAAACGTGCAGACGCTGCCATTGTGTCTGGCACATATAGGCGCACGGTCAGTGTTGGTTTATTTTTTCTCATCATCGTCTTCAAAATACCTTTATGGGAATTCACTTGTTGATTTCTCAGAGCTTCCTCGAATCCAATTTGGAATGAGAGAATAAAAGCACATAAGTAAGTACAGGAATCCTGTGAGTAGAAAGAGGCAGGCAGTATTAGCTTCATCTGTACTTGAGGAAACCGCAATCAGTTAGGCCATGGAGCAACACAACGGGGAAGGGCACAGCTGAGGAGCCTGGGTTGAAATTCTAACCTTGTCACATCCCAGCCCAGACCTTGGACATGAACTCTCTGCCTCAGTTTGCTCATGTGTAAAAGGGTTTGTGGTGGTCAGTTGCATGTGTCAACTTGGCTAGGCTGTAGTGCCCCGCTATTTAATCAAACACTAATCTAGGTGTTGCTGTGAAGATATTTTGTAGATGTGGTTAACAGGTACAATCAATTGACTTTAAATGAGGGAGACTACTCTCAGTATTGTGGGCGGGTCTCATCCAATTAGGTGAACAGCCTTAGGAGCCAAAACTGAGGTTTCTCAGAGAAAGAAATTCTGTCTCTGGCAACATAGGCTCCTGCCCCAGCCTACTGATCTGCCCTACGGACCTAGGACTTGCCAGTTGTGTAAGCCAATTCCTTGAGATAGGTAGGTAGGTAGGTAGGTAGGTAGGTAGGTAGATAGGTAGGTAGGTAGGTAGGTAGATAGATAGATAGATAGATAGATAGATAGATAATGGGTACATAATAGATCTATAGAGATAGAGATACGGAGAGATCGCATATTGGTTTAGTTTCTCTGGAGAACCCTGACTGATACAGGGGACAATAATACATCCCCTCTCACTGGGTCATTGTGAGGAGCAGTGTGCTTAGGAGAGTGTCTGACACAAAGCAAAAACCACACTAAATGTCACCTACTCAAGATCACTTGGCTGGTGGCTGTGAGCTAGGACAAGCCCGCAAGGGCAGGACGTTTACACCACACCCTCTAAATCATCTGCCAATGCGTACAGTTGTGCCCATCTGTCCTGCCCTGCAGAACCACTCGAGTGAAAAGGTGAGCACAATTTCCCGAATTCCTGGCCACCTACTCTCTTAGTTGATTTACAAAATGGCTGGGTCCCCCTGCTTGAGTGATGGAGATCCCGACTAGAATCTGCATCTCATTCTTCCCTAAGGACTTCAGGGTTATTAATGGGATACCCTCAGGAATCCCCTCAAAGCTGAAACCTGGGTTTGGCTTTAAGCCACAGGTGGGGAGTTCACTTTTCTATCAAGTGTCATTGACCCATGAGGAATAATCAAAATCATAAAGATAAAAAGTAATTTATTAAAGAACAGAGTTATTTTTAGCATTATCTTTTGGTCTCATCTTGCTTAGCCTAAGAAAAGAGACTGGGAAATGGTAAAGGGGGACTGAGAAGGAAATGGAATTTTGGAATTTGCCAAATTTGCACACAACAGAGCAAGTATTAGAAGGCAGATCCCCACTTCTCCTTTAAGTTCCATACTGGGCCCTCTTCCTTTCTGCCTCCTGTTCCATCTAAGCCCCTCCTCCTGGTCCCCCTGCACTCTTTAGCTCCTGCTGCAGACTGTCAGCCTTTTTCAAGGCACCAGGGGCCCAGAGGCAGATGAGGCATTACTACAATTAATCCTGTGCCTGCAGGGAAGAAATAGTACTTTTGAAATAAACTGGGAATGCATATCTCTAAGACACACATGGAGAAGTGCAGGTGCTCAGACACAAGCGATTTCGTTCAGCTTCTGGGAGAGAGGGGGTAATTTTATCCAGTGTAACCCAAACATCACCATCCAGTCATGGAGATGGAGTGGCATAGCCAAGAGCTCTGAACCAGGTGTCAATGACCTAAGCACCGGTTCCAGCTCAGCCCCTAAGTCCCGTAGGCAAGTCAATGCCCCTCTCTGGACCTAGGTCTCCTCTTCTATAAGGTGCAGGACTGGGCATAGAGGTGCTGAAGCTCCTTTCCAACTCATCACACTCTGGATCCTGTGCTCTAAGAGACCACAGCTCTCAGTGCAAGCTTGTGTCATCTCCAAGCACCAGTCAGGAGGCCAGCAGGAGGCCAGGCTTCATTGGGTGAGGTCCTCACCTCTCGGAAGAGAGGGGGGAGTCATCATTTGCTTTCCCAAATAAAGCAAGGGTAGGATAGAAGAAACTAGGCGTCCCTGAGGGTTCACTTGTGGTTCCCATCACTATGGAAAATTCCTGAAGCTTCTGTAATCTCCACCTGTGGTGATGTGAACACCCAATCTGGATCTGGGAGAACACCTGGGCCAAATTGCCCCACTGAGCATATCACGTCTCCCCCAGCCTTTTCTCACCCTCTTGCCCACACAGCCTGCATCTTCTCTGACTCAATTTTCTCCACTAATTAAATGTCACACTTCCAGCTGCAATCACTAAGAGATGCTCTCCAGGCACTTTAGCAGAGGGAAAAGTAAGGTCCTTCCCATTTCCTACTACCCCCATGAGACGGTGACCATAAAGATGGCTAAAACCAATGACAAATAACAGGGCTGCTCTGAAGAAGTGTTAATGGGGCCCACGGCCCAAGAAGTTGCAATTAGGAGACAAAAGCAAATACTTAAAAGGAAGTAAACAGACTCCTTCCCAGAGATCAGGGGAAGCATGTGAGCCCATGACCCACATATCTATGATTCACCACACTCCATGGTCATGATCTTCTACTCTATTTCTCTATTTTATAGAAAATAGACATCAGGGGAAGCATGTGAGCCCATGACCCACATATCTATGATTCACCACACTCCATGGTCATGATCTTCTACTCTATTTCTCTATTTTATAGAAAATAGAGTGATCAATTATTTTGCAGGCATTCTGGTCGATGCCACAGTTCTTTTTGGAAAGCTGTGGCGTATAGATTTAAAAGTCAACCAGGATGTTACCAGCTGGTATCCAATGATGAATGAAGAGGAATCCAGAATCGGACCCCATGTCAATACATACAGTTGGCCAAGTTAAAGCATTTCACATCTGTGAGACCCCTGCATCTTCAGAACACCTGTATAGAATGGGAAAGGCATGAGTTCTTGTCTTGGTTTAAAAGATAAGGAAACCAAGACCCAAAGAGGATAAATGGCCTGCCTGAGTTCACTCAGTGAATAAGTGATAGAGCTTCTACACCAGACCATGACTCCTCTCCATGTGGTTTCCACTCTGACAGTTTTCAGGTTCACTCTCATTGAAACAGAACAGAAAAGGAAGAGGCAGCAAGGAGAACAGGAAGCATCATAGCTTTAAAAGATTAGCCACAGTATCCCAAAACCACTAGATTCCCATGGGACAAGAAGTCATGGGAAAATCCGCAGATGTGGAAACATGCCCTCAATTCCCAATGGCTACCAACACAGAACAGATTCCAAACACACCACAGCTGGCAGTGATGGGGTGGCTGTTGACAGGAGGGAAGAATGAGCACGCCTGGGCTTTGCAGACATGACCTGTCACTTACGGTTAACCACCCCTCCTCCCCACTTGGACCTCAGGCCCTTGACTGATTTTCTCTTCCGCTGAAATGAAGACAACCAAAGGTGGAGAGTTGAGTACTGGAAGGAAACCCAAACATCCAATTCAACTCCTGTTTTATGGATGAGAAAACTGAAGTCCTAAAAAACAGAGGTGACTTGCCTGAGGTTACACAGCCACTTGGCGACAAACTCAGGTTTCCTGATTGCCTTTTCATGCCTCTTTCTGAGCTGTTCAGCTGCCCACTTTGCCTGCATGTGACTGACATAGTCCTAGTGACACAGGACTCCTATCAAAGTGCTCAAGAGAAAAAGTCAGGCCCACAATGTATACAGAGTTTGGAGAGACAGCTCTTACATTCTCTTAGACACTCCCTTCCCTCCTCAGGACATGCATCCCTGGGGGCATGAGTTAGGATGAGTTTCCTAGGACCTTCACACTTCTTGCTGATCCTCAGCTTCTTTCTGAAGCCACTTCCTCATACTTATGACTCTTTGTTCCCCTCTGATGAAATTCCAAGACCTCTGAAATCCCTCCTTTCAACCTGTATTGGTATTGGGTTGGCCAAAAAGATCGTTCGGGTTTTTCCATATTTCACCAGAAAAACCCAAACGAACTTTTTGGCCGACCCAATATGTAGCCCCTCTCTTCCAAACGCATCAGATACGCCTGAATGGGTCTGAACCTACAACCTCCAAAAGACTCCCCATCCTCCTTGTAAACTGGAGGGTACAAACAGATCCTTTAGAGAAGGGAATACCTTAACCCCACCGTCCAGATGTTGCCAGGGCTCAGTTCTGAGCCAGATCCGATTTTCAGCAGTACTCTGTATTCCAGCTTCCCACTCCCACCACAAGCAGAACCCATTCCTCTCTCTCCATGTGCTCCAAAAGCTAACCTACTCATCACACTGTATCACAGTTAGGGAGATGTGTCTCCCGGCCAGGCAGTGAGCTTCCGGAGGGCAGACACAAAGTAGGTGCTGAGTAAATGACTGCATTATTCATGATAAACATGAATATTTTTAAATCTCCCTGTCTCTTTATTTTACTCCCTCTGCTAACCTTAAAGCTAACTGCTCTGCAAGTTCAGCCATTTTCCAAGTAATAAAGCCCACTTTCTCGGGCTCGTCTTAAAAGATAGCTTTACTGACACCACTTAGTTCAACGAATCACATGAACCCTTGTGCCCAGGCACTGAGCTTTGTGGTAGAAGATTCAAAGAGGACAAAGGGCTCAATTCTTGGGGGAAATGTTGTGGACTGTGTGACAGCTTGAATTGTTGAAATGGAATTGCTGTGACAGGAAAACCATAAAAATAAGTTGATCCAGGGTCTCTTAAAAATAGTAGTAATGACTACTGCCATTTATTGAGCACTTACTATATGACTGAAAGCTATACTGGATGCTCTACATGTATTATCTTAGTTTTTACAACCCTGAGAGGTAGTTATTTTTCCCAATTTACAAATGAGGGGTTGGAACCAGAGACATTAAGTAGCCGCCTAAACTCACACAACTAATAAATGATTGATTGGGACTAGAGTCAAGGTGAATCTGATTCTAGAGCCCATGTTTTCATCCACAACGTTATATACTTAGAGACAGTTTTTTACAGCACCTCATGTAGAAAATATGAAGGAAAAGATTCCTCCTTTTCAAAAATAAGTGTAAAATAGTATGGACTCAACCCTCTACCTGCCCTTGTGGTGTGATCCCAACGTAAGTACAGCAGAGTAGAAAACCAGAACCTGATTTGGAATGCAGGATCTGGGGAAAACGAAATACCCTTGGCTTCAGCAACTCTTAGCCTGTTCCACAGTGCCCTCCAGCGGCCAGCTGATGTCACGCATGATTTTTCTTAGGTTCAGGAACGAAAAGTTTTAACAGCCTAAGATTCAGTCAGGGACAACCTTGAATAAAGTAGACGCAGTATTTACCAGCCATTCTCTGTTCCAGGCTAATGCCAAATGACCTCACATTCCTGTGACTGGAGCAGACAGACAGCAGCAGATTTGGGTATCAGGCTGACCTGAGATCAACCGCCAGCTTCACCACTTAGAGATGTCAGTGAGTGGGAAGCACACGGCACCAGGACCAGGCTGGTCACCTAATCACCATTAATCCTTGCTTTCTATATTTCACTGACTCAGTATTTAGGTATGGATTATTTTTTCTTAATGGGTATAATTTTTATCTTTACAAAAGGAAAAACTCAATCTTGAAACTGACCCAGTACAATAAAATGCACTCTTCCTTATCAGAATCTATATGTCCTTAGTCAAAGAGGTGAGACCTTTATCCATTTATTTTTTTAATGGGCATCACTGTTTTCAACGCTTATCAATAATATATTTGGGGGACTTCCCTGGGGGCGCAGTGGTTAAGAATCCACCCGCCAATGCAAAGCCCTGGTCCAGGAAGATCCCACATGCCGCAGAGCAACTAAGCCCGTGTGCCACAACGATTGAGTCTGCGCTCTAGAGTCCGTGAGCCACAACTACTGAAGCCCGCATGCCTAGAGCCTGTGCTCCACAACAAGAGAAGCCACCACAATGAGAAGCCTGCGCACCACAGCGAAGAGTAGCCCCTGCTCACCGCAACTAGAGAAAGCCCACGCGCACAGCAACGAAGACCCAACGCAGCCAGAAATAAATAAAATTTAAAATCTTTAAAAATAAAAAGATACAATATGAATTTCTTCCTCTCAGAAACCTCCCCCCCTCTGTATGCTGTACTCTTCCTCACACAATTCCTGTCTCTGCACCATTTCAAGACAGCATTTCAACATCTGTACTAATTAGGGAATCTGCAGAGAAACAGAGCCAAGGGTTTATAAACGGTAAGATTTCTTGAAGGAGCTGGCTCATGTGGAGGTGCTAGTCCAACATCTGGCAGGTAGAGACACAGTGAAGAATTGTAGGTCACAGGCCATACGCTGGCACAGGTCCCTGTTGCTCAGACTGAGACTACTATTCAGCTGGCAACAGTGGTGAATTCAGAAGCTCTCCTTATCACACCTAGTTTTCTACCTGGAAAAGTTGCATAATATTTACAACATGCTTTATCTCCAGCAGGATACTCAGAGGAGCAAGTTTAACATTATCTTTCCTACTTGGAGAGGTGAGATGGGAAAATCACCCCATGGATCCTCCTGCCTGCCTAAAGCCCCCTCCCCCATGTACTGAATGAAACGCTAGATGTCTACCTTCCAAACATTTTCAAGTCTTGCTTGTCATCTTCCTCCAACATACTTTTCTGATATCACCATAATAGCTTTTAGAATCTTTTAGGCCATGTCTAAAAATTACAGGGACTAGGAGCACTAAGGCACCTCTGGCCTCACACACGAGGGGACTTTGGTTGGATTACTCTGTGACCCTGGGCCAGTCACTGACTGGGAACCTCAGCTCCCTCAGCTGGGAAGCAAGGATAGCAACAGTACCTAGCTCATGGGCTGTTAAGGTCAATGAGAGAACCTATTTCTAGCATTTAGCAGAGTAACTGGCATATAGCTAGAATTCGAATGTTTCCTATTAACCTGAACAACAAACACTGCCCCATGCGCTGCTACAGTCTCTCTGGTGTGAGCACAGGGTGAGGAAAGGGCGGTAATGGACGCAGGTGTTAGAAACCTTCAGGCTTTGGCTCACAGGGAGGGTCCCTAATCCCACTGAACCTCTTTGGGGATTCAGATTCCTTACCTGCTCCAGGAATGGAGAACGGATTATAGACAGGATTCTGGTACCAGGGACTCAGGTGAAGCTGCTGGGCCACGGGGTGCACATAAAAGAAAGGTCTGGAGTTACTGCCCTCAAAATTGTCCTTGTTTCCTGAAGAGTTCATGTCCCAGGCTGAAAAGCAGGTGTTTGTAGTTAGGAAAGGACAGCCGCACTCTGCCCTGTAAAGTGCTGTAAAGGAAGGAAGTCGTCCTTGTCCCCCATCAGAACTGGGAGCCTGGGTGGAGGTCCCTTACCTTCTCTTCCCGCTCGCCTGAGATGGGGACACGCGGAGGCTGCCCTGCGTGCGTTTCAACCAGGGGAGCAGCGCCCAGAAGCCCGGGCCCGCATCGTGCTGAGCAAGTCTGGCTCCCCAGGCAGGAGCACCGTGGGGAGATGAGGCCTTGGAGGCGCGGGGTACCTAGTGCCGGGCGCCAAATGCCAGGGGCCACGCCCCGCGGCTGCACTGGGAGACGCGGCCTAGGCCTCGGCTGCACCGCCCTTGTCCACAGCCTCTCCAGCCTGCCCCCCAGCCTCCACCCGGGCCGAACCCCTCCTCAGTCCGGGAGTCCAGGCCCCCGGCTCCGCGTCTCCTACCACCCCCCTCCCCACAGGCCAGTCTGTTCCCGCGACCTCCACACCCTGCTTCAGTAGCTCTGGTGCACGGGCTCAGTAGTAGTGGCTCTCGGGCTCTAGAGCGCAGGCTCAGTAGTTGTGGTGCACGGGCTTAGTTGCTCCGCGGCATGTGGGATCTTCCCGGAGGGCTCGAACCCGTGTCCCCTGCATTTGCAGGTGGATTCTTATCCACTGCACCACCAGGGAAGTCCCCATATTGTATCTTAAACATTCTTGGAATTCACAGGCTGAGCTGCTATATACCCCTGGTTTTTCTACACCCTTAAGGTTTACAATATTTTATTTGTCCTTTAGAGTTGTGGTTTAGGAGAATTAAAGGAGTAAGTGCTGGAAGTAGGAATAAGATTTGTACTCGGTTTTTCTTAATTGCAACATGACTCAGATTTTAGTGAAAAGAAATTTATAGGATATATTTTCTTGTGAAACCTGGAATTCCAGGAGTGAAGCCACTTCCGGTGGGCTAGATGGGGATGAGATCCCTACAGGGTTTGTGTTCCTGTATGTTGTGATTGTCTGTTCACGCCTCTCCAATACTGGGGGTAGCAGTCTTCCCTGTACACCCATTGCTGTGAATGATCTGAGAAGAGTTTGTGACATATTAGCTTTTTTACTGTTTTGGGAGTAAGTGACTTCCAAGCATTTTACATATCCAGAATGTCTACCACCTTTTAAATATTTAAGACATGGAGTACACAGTGCTGTAGAATTGAAAGAGAGGGCTGAATTATGGGGACGGGGGGGGGGGTTGTGTTTTTTTGTTTTTGTTTTTGGCCACGTCCTGAGGCTTGTGGGATCTTAGTTCTGCAACCAGGGATCAAACCCACGCCCTCGACAGTGAAAGTGCAGAGTCCTAACCACTGGACCACCACAGAATTCCCTGAATTATGTTCTTAAAAATGGGCTGATTTTAGTAAATATTTAACTTCTCTTTGCCTGTGTTGTCTTCTGAATAATAAGCTGAATTAGAGGAGTTTTTGCCATTGGCCAACGTCTCCCCGTTCCCCGACACCCCGGGCCTGTCAACCACCATTCTACTTCTGTGATTCCACTTTTTCCATATATTTACATAAGTGATCATATAGCATTTGCCTTTTTCTGTCCAACTGATTTTTCTTAGCAAAATGCCTCAAGGTCCATGTGTTGGCAGGATTCCCTTTGTAAAATGATTAGGCTTTGGTAGCAGTTTGGTAGCAGGGAAGGTAGGAAAAGAGGAGTTGCCTTATGTGGAAGAACCCATCTATGGCAAGGTCCTTATTGGACCACCTACATCTTAATGAGATGATACCCTGAGAAACTAGATGATGAGGTGCTTTACGCCATCCTAAGAAATGTGGTCATTGTTCCTCGTTATCCTGACAGGCAATGATAAGCCATTCAAATACTGTAACTGAAGTGAGGATCACAGATTGTTCAGAAAGATTGTTCTGGAAGCAAAATGCATTACAGGCCTGTGAGATGTGTGGGAGATGGGTTAAGAAAGTTGTTAGTAGTTATTCATGTAAGGACTTGGGAGGACTTTAAGACCTTGGCTTTGGTAACATAAGACTAAGTGGTAGTCCTGTGGTGGATTTGAACAGTTGTGGCTGTACAGGTGTGGTGTGTACTGGCTGAATGTTGTGACCAGCTGCAGGAGACAAAATAGCTAACTATTCCATTCTCTTTCTAGGTTTCACAAATGCAGTCTGTATTTTCCATATCCTGTGGTGCTCAGTGAGTATCCTAGCTTCCTCGTCCTTCAGTCCCCATTGCCCACTACTCTCAACCAAAGACCCATGGTTCCTATGTTTTATAACATGGCACAATTCCAACAATATGGTGGCTACTGGGAAGAAACAAAAACAAGAGACACCCAAACAGAAACTGAACCTCAACAGGCTGAAAACTTGAATGAAAAGCCAGATGTTAACTCAGAAGGCAACAGCCATGACATAGTAAGGGTGACCAGTATCCCTGTGAATACATTCTGCCCTGAGAATGTGGGTGAAAAGGAAGAGGTAGAGAACATTAGCTATCCTGAGGGAGGTATTGCCTCCCCGACCTGGTTGGCTCAGGTCAACAAAGTAGATGAGGCCACTCAGGGTGCCATGGGTCAGTGCTATGATGCACAGCCTGAGCCATCATCAGAGAGCAGTGAAGGACCACGGTGGAAGTACAGGGACCTCTTTGAAACTGATGATGATGATGATTCTGATAGTTACAAGGAGTATTTTTATTCCCCTGTAATTTCCCCTGTCCCCCTGCCAAATGAAGTAGGTGAGGGCATACAGCTCGAGGAATACCCCCAGCAAATGCCCTCTGGAGGTGACTCTCATAGCCTCTATGAGGAGTGTCATTATTTCTCCCCTCCTTCCACCCTGTACAGAGTAGGTTGATGGCATCCAGTGGGAAATGAGAAAGGGAGCAGAGCAGCTGGAGAGTAGGAACCAGGATGAAGATGAAGATGAAGGTGAGGAAGAGAACAGTAACTATGAGGGGCACATTCCCTCCCCTACCTGGTCGGCCCAGTTTACCAAAGTAGAAGAGGGCATCCAGTGCGACATGAGTTGGTATGAAGCACAGGTAGAGAAATCCCCCCAGCAAATGCCCTGCAGAGATGAAGGGACCTCACCAGACTGCAAAACCAAGGGGTCATGGAGAAAGCCAGTCACAAATAGGAAACTAAGTGCAGACAAAGATGAAGTGATGGTGAATGATGAGATTGGGGAGGTGCATAAAGAGAACTTGAAAAGGTGTGCGGAGACTAGAAAGACTGTGAAAGGCAGGAAGCTGAAAGACCTGAGCAGCGTCTCAAATGTTAAGACAGCCTATTTGCTGCAGAAAAGCCCTGCCTTGACCATCGTGCTTCCTGAGGATTCGGAAGACTCTGAGTTGGAAGCTGAAGATGTAATGCATGAGGTAGAATGCCTCCTTGAAGAAGTGAGTCCACAGGGCCCTCTGACATCTTCCAAAGGAAGGTCTTATCTGAAGGCTGGAAGGATAATCAGGATGCCACCTGAGTGCTCTGTCCCTCCCCAACTTATGGTTTGGCCCACCAGAAATAAGTACAGGTTATTACAAGCTGGTGGTGAATATGAGCACATAGTCCCTGTGGTTTACCAGCTGAAACGACAGGATGGCTATGAAAGCACTGGTGTCACCCTCCGAAGAAAACATACTATGCCCAAGCCAGAGGGACTGGAGTCCAGGAGAGCCTCACAAACCACTGGAATGTAAGTGACTAGGGGGTTCATCTTATTTGGTTGTCTGCGGTGGTTCCATACTGGGTCCTGGATGCAAAGGCAACTGTGAATCAATAGTATTTCTCCATTTTTAAAGTATGTTTTCCCTTAAGCTGTAGGTGCCCATATTCATAGGATTTGCAAAAAGAATCCCACGTTAGAATTCCTGCATTCTAGGAAATTGCAATGTAATGTGAAACAAAGTGCTCTATTAGATTATAAAGAGCTGGATGGTGGCGGTAAGGAGAGTTGGGCTGAGATCGTCAGGAGGACATCAGTCTAGCTGGATTGATGAGAATGGGCAGTCTATGTGGAGGCAGAGAATTTCGACAGTTTTAGTTTCTGTGGTTTGGAGACAAAAGAGGAGCAAGTTTGGAGTGGGAATGGAGACAGTAGCGTGAGCTCAAATGGGCAGTCAGAGCAGGGTTCCTCTCGAGACCATCCTGCCAGAGAAGGGAAGACTGGCAGAGGAATTGGGAAATAGGATAATGGGGTAAAGTAGTAGTGTTTCTCTTCACTTGTAGATTATTATCCTGTAGGCAAGGGGCTAATCCAGATTGAGTAGAGAAATGAGACAAATGTGCCGTAGGAATTTCAACCAGCAGTATTTTATAGGAGAAATTAGAGTGAAGAGTGCCTATATGGCTGAAAACCAGTTTCATTCAACAAAACAAAGTGGTGAGGGTTTTGATTCACATGGGAGTAAAAGATATGTGAGAGGACTAACAGAATTGAATCTTTAAAAGAAGGCTGGAGTCAGAAGTTGGGAAAAGTTGTTTTGCTTTGCTGTGTGGGTTATGGTGGGAGGGGCATAAAACGGTGAGATTGAGGGACTGGACTAGCAGCCTCCCCACACCTGGTTGAAGCTTGAGTTTGGACCATCCTATGACTGGCGGGGGCACAGCTGACAGGAGTGGGGAGGGAGGGAGGGCCCAAAGGAGAGCTTTGGGAGATGATTACCTCTGGGGTGCAAAGAATGAAGCAAGCAGGTAAGTGAAGAATGGGATGCATAAGAGCCCTAGGGAAGTTTAAATAAGTTCCAGTCTTAGTCCTAAAACCATTAGACTCAAGAAATATTTAAGCCTACCACTTCTACTTAAAGGTGGGGTAATGTCACATCTTAACTCTTGGTTATTATGACTTTGATTGATGCCCGGTGATTTGGAAGGGATTTTTAAAAGCAAGGTGAGTTTATGAGCAAATTTTTTGCCTTTGGTATGTTTAGTCCAGAGCTAAACTTCAAAATAACCTTCTTAAAAGAGGTTGAAAAAAAAAAAAAAAAAAGAGGTTGAGGTGGTCCCTTGGAGGTGAGGAGAATGAAGGAAAGGGGCTGGGAAACACTATTTTAATTGTGTGCGTGAAGAATCTTTGTACAAACAACGTCTTTAAAGGCAGCAGTACCCCTTCTTCAAACACCATCTTACGCTGGATGAAGGTGCTGCTGCTCTGATGC
Organism: Stenella coeruleoalba; assembly: GCF_951394435.1. Classification (NCBI taxonomy): domain Eukaryota; kingdom Metazoa; phylum Chordata; class Mammalia; order Artiodactyla; family Delphinidae; genus Stenella; species Stenella coeruleoalba. The sequence goes on from NC_137155.1 coordinate 61,264,014, forward strand.
GGTGGAGGGTGTGCACACAGAGCTCTACCTGTTCCAGACCCACCCTCTGTGGCCCAGAGCTCCTCTCAGGTCACCTGGATAAAACCTTAACATGGAATATCCTTTCCATTACAGGCATAATACTGAAGCATAAACTCTGCAGGCAGCTACAGCCCTGTGGAAGACCATTGCCCTTGCAGCCAGAAGCCCTGGAGTCAAAGCACCGCTCTGCCTCACCTTGTACCACTTAATAACATATGTTAGGCGGCTTCCTCATCTATAGAATAGAGATCGTACCCTGACTTTAACAGCGCAGTGGTGGGAACAAATTAAGTAAGTGAACTTTTTTGTAAATGGTGGTCTATAACTTGCACGTATTGAGGGTGTTACTTGAAACCCTTCCACACTCACACTGCATGACTTTGACTTCTTTCCCCAGTGGCATCCAAAGTCCTTTGGTTGGTGCATGGGCCAGAAATTCCCTGGCATGTTCATTGCCTGGGACATCTGGTATACAGTCTTCTGGCTTAGTCTCACCTTCCTGAAAAAGGAAAGTGTGTAAGCTATGCGGCAAAAAAGCACCGGAACTCTCTCCCACTTGTTTGAGAACACAGCATTGCCAGTGCAGGTGACACGGGTTCGAGCCCTGGTCCAGGAAGATCCCACATGCAGCGGAGCAACTAAGCCCCTGCACCACAACTACTGAGCCTGTGCTCTAGAGCTCACGAGCCACAGCTACTGAGCCCGCGCGACAACTACTGAAGCCTGCGTGCCTAGAGCCCGTGCTCCGCAACAAGCCACTGCAATGAGAAGCCTGTGCACCACAACCAAGAGTAGCCCCAGCTTGCCCCAACTAGAGAAAGCCCGTGTGCAGCAATGAAAAACCAACACAGCCAAAAATAAAAACAAACAAACAAACAAACAAAAGTACCAACAGGCAAACTACAAACTGGGGAAGTTATTGCAAAATGCACGATTAAGAGTAACGTATTAAGAATTCTTACAGATTAGTAAGAAAAAGAACAGCATCTCAATGGCAAAACCCTCATATAAGTAATTCACAAAATACAAATCAGTTCAAAATTACTTTTTAAAAATTTAAACATACCAGGTTTTGCCTATCACAATGGCAAAGAGAGGAGAAAATAGAACATAGCCAGTGTTGTTAGGTGTGTGAAGGGTACTATGAAAAACTACAACTATATGTAGGTTGGCACAAACTTTTTGTTGGCAACACGACAATATCTATCCTTTGACCTTACATATTTTTGAATTTATTCTAAGAAAAATAAAAATGTATAAAGATTTAGTTAGACTACTGTGGCCAGTAATAAAGAATAGGCTAAATAAGTTATGGTAAACCCATTTAATAAAATATTATGCACACATTAATGCTGCCAAAATATTTGACACGGAAAGATTCTCCCCATTTAAATTCAAAAAAAAGTCTTATCTGGAGGCTACAAAACAGTACATTCAGGAAGAGTAAGTTTTTGTAAAAATAAAGTGTGTACTGAGAGTATATTAAGAAAGTCTAAGAGAATATACAGCAAAGTGTTTAATATTTTCCTTTTTACTTTATCTGCACTTCTACAATGTGCATATATTACCTGTGTATTTTGCTTCTTTGTTTTTAATAGGAGTTAATGGAACTTGAGTTCAGTAGAAAAATCCTCATTTCAAAGCATCAGAGTTTGAACTGAATTTTGTAAGCAATCATTTCAGGTTTTTTTAATGCACCTGTTCAAAATCAAAGCTCATCATTTTGTCTGGAACAATTTTTGTTTGAGAATCAAATGGTCACCTAAATGAGGAAGCAAATAATCATAAAATGACAGGAAAGCAAGTGACAAAGTAACTACAACCACTGGCTATTGCAGTATAATAAATAAAATGACAGTTAACAAAAACACCTTTATTTTTGTTTTCAAAGAACAAACTGTTCTTCTTTTTCCAACATAATCATGATTAACGTACAAAAACAGGCATTTACAATGCATCTTCAAAGCATTTCCCTTTAACGGAAAACTTGGCTTCAGAGAATACAAACATTAAAAGGTTAAAATAAAAATTCTATTTTGTTGTCATTATAAGACAAAACAGAATCTAGCATAAGTCAAGGAAATCCATTCATACTTCAGGTCCTTCTCCTCCAGGAACCAGCTGCAAAGGAGGAAAAAGTTTAATATTTAGTTTAGAACTACATAATCTAAAAACCCCTACTGAGAGCTCCTCATTGATCGGAGTCACGCCTCTTTGCCCCTCCCCCATATTTCCATTTTCTCCATGTCACTGCTGTTTACAATTCCAACATCATCAATTAATACTTAGTGTCTCAACAATGATTCCTAGCAAAACAAATGATTAAAAAGCACAAGCAGGGCTTCCCTGGTGGCACAGTGGTTGAGAGTCCGCCTGCCGATGCAGGGGACATGGGTTCGTGCCCCGGTCTGGGAAGATCCCACATGTAGCGGAGCGGCTGGGCCAGTGAGCCATGGCCGCTGAGCCTGCGCGTCCGGAGCCTCTGCTCCGCAACGGGAGAGACCACAACAGTGAGAGGCCCGCATACCGCAAAAAAAAAAAAAAGCACAAGCAAACTATCTTAGGCCTAATGTCATCTTCAACAGTTTGGCCATAGAGCCCGGACCACCAGAGCACCCATTTCCCATCTTAAGCACCACTGGACCCATGAGCACTTAGTCAAGCAAGTTAGTTCTGTAATCCCTGCCCCACAAAAATGGCTTAACATCTAAATAAAAATAGCTTTACTGTGTCTTACCATTGTTATGTTATTTCCATTTAGCAAAATTTGATCTAATTTAGTAATTCTTCTTCCTTCTGGTGTGATTTCACTAAACAGATAGATTAAAGGTTAATTATTCTATATAAATGAACATGAGGTCAGGCAACTGTACCAACACTTTTCAGAGACAAAGTGGGTGATGTACATCACCCCTGGGTGATGTAAATTCTTCCCCAAAGGCAACAGAGTGGACTGACTGGCCTAAGACCCACATCCACTGAGCTGATCTTCATCTAAAAAGCTGAAACTTGCCAAGGAGATCAAATATGAACTAAAATGTTTACTATCCTCACTCTTTTTACTATTATCTACTACTGATTCCTATCCATTATACCAATCTGTAATTAATTCAAATCTGAAAGCAGAGCTACTGGTCATGATCTTTATAATTAATATAACTGAGGCATCATTTACATTTTCTATTATATATAAGTTGTAGAATACTTAATTTAAAGCATTAAATGCTCTTATTATCAGTTCCTTTATTTGACCTAAGCCCTAAGATCCCTGGTTGTTTTTAGTACCTTTTACCTTAAAGCTTTGTCTCTACTAATTTCCTAGCAATTTAGTGACAGTTACATAAAGGTAATAATCCTCTAATCCAATTTTACTAACATCAGTAGATAAAACTTCTATCTTTAGAGTAGTTAGAATAGGCAGTGTTCTCTGACTCAACAGATCATTTTACTGACTCAACAGTACTAAAACTGCCTTAAATTAAAAAGAGATTCCCCTGCCCAATTCCTTAATTTTCAACACTACTCACAACTCAGTGACATCTTCCAGTACCATATCTGAAATTTGGTGTTAAGAAAATAAATATACCAAGTTAAATTTACTCTGGCTTCTGCCTTTGTTCAGTTTTAATTATAACATTGAACACAATGGCTCAAATTCAAAATGTTTGTGATTAGTAATTTCATCTTCTTTCAGTACACGCACCTCTTAAAACACTATCACAATTTCCATGAGAATAAATTAATTTTTATTATAAATATCCGTAAGTAGTCTAAAGTTCTTTTTTTAAAATACCGAAGAAAAAACCATACTACCAACTTTTAAAAGGATACTGACAAAGTCATCAAATCCCAGAAGTGTGCCAACAATCTCCTTATCACTCTTCATCACAATGTGAATCCTTGATCCTATACACTTGTCCACAAGCTCTATGGATTTGTTTTTAACAAGAAAAAGGGGGGGGGGGAGAAGAGAGAAAAGATTATTATGCCCATTCGTTACTTCAACAAATATGTGAGTGCCTATTGGCACTTATTACTTGCATATGGTGAAATATAAACCAGGAAAAGTATTCACTCGAAAACTTTAGATCTTACACTACATGTCTCTGTTAATCATTCTATTAACAGGAAAGTTTTCCCTGTTCTCCACTTACCCCTCCTTTGTAACAATTTATCATGGCTGTGGCTTAATATTATTTTAGGTTATCCTATTGACATATGAACCCCACCCACACCCCCCAGACTCTAAGGTCCATGAGAGCAGAGATGGTGGTTGTTTTTACTCATCAGTGTATTCCCAATGGACACTGCCTGGCATACACTGATCATTCAAAAAGAGTTTGTTCCATGACACTTTACAATCACGGCCACATCCACTAGCTCAATCACCCTTCAGATACAAAATATTAAGAGAGAGGCCTGGGCTTCCCTGGTGGCGCAGTGGTTGAGAATCTGCCCGCTAATGCAGAGGACACGGGTTCGAGCCCTGGTCTGGGAAGACCCCACATGCCGCGGAGCAACTAGGCCCGTGAACCACAACTACTGAGCCTGCGCGTCTGGAGCCTGTGCTCCGCAGCAGGAGAGGCCGCGATAGTGAGAGGCCCGCGCACCGCGATGAACAGTGGTCCCGCTTGCCACAACTACAGAAAGCCCTCGCACAGAAACGAAGACCCAACACAGCCATAAATTAATTAATTAATTAATTTAAAAAATTTTAGAAAGATATAGAACATTATTTTAAAAAAAAGAGAGAGAGGCCTGTCTTCACCAGAGATGCCTTCTCGTCACTACGTCTCCCCCACCCCCCAAAAGTCTATCCTCTGTAGTCTGACAGCAGCTTGAACATCTCTTCAGCAGGCTTAGCGTTATTTGGTACGATGTTTATTTGCCCGGCATCCTGTTTCCTGCACTGGTTTGTATGCTATCTGAAGGCAACGGCCGTGATTTTAGTTTGTTGAATAGTGCCCAATCACAGTCTCCAGCGCACAGAGGCGCAATAACTGTTGAAAGAATGAGCGGCAAGAAAAGCTAGTTTCCAGAGTCCTCTTTTAAGGCGCAGTCCAGATCCTGGTGCCTCTCTCAACAACCGGCCAGATAGGCAACAGATGGGGATTTTAAACGCCAGGTTGAGGAACGGAACTGCTATCCACTACTGTAAAGGCGAGCTCACAACAAAGAAGGCCAACGACTTATTCATTAAGCGTGAACCTCTTCCGGTGACGGTTTGGTCTGGGGAGTCAAAAGTCCCTGCCTCGAGAAAACCCCACCAAGCCGAAGAGACGTGGGCGGCCTGAGGCCGCAGAGACTTGGCGCCTAGAGGAGACCCGCGAAGAAAGCAATTGGTCATATACGTTTTCCTAACACTCAGCCAGGGGCTGCGCTGCCCCTCGGGCCCCGACCCTAATCTTCAGCTCCCCGCCCCGGCACCCCAACACGACAACGGTTACCTAGAGGGAGAAGCTGAGACGGGTTGGTGGTAGCGTTAGCCGCCATGGCTACGCCGGAAGTGGTCTGCGTCTCTGGAAGTTGGGAAGGCGAGTTTGAAAGAGCGCGCTTCCGCTTTTTCCGGCAGCCCGTTCAGACTCGACCAATCTGAGGCCGAGAGTGCGATCGGGCCGGTCCACGGGGATCGCTCCCAGTCACTCCTTCCCCGGCAATGAGATCCTGGGAAATATTTCCGTTCACTGAACGTTTTGCGGTCTCGACAGACACTCACTTTTCTCTCCAAATTTCCAAGAGACTTTAAAACTATCCCGCCTTGTAAATAAATTATTCCTCTAACCCGGAAGACTTTGCCAAACGGAAACCTTTGAGTCGTCTTATCTTCCCCAAGTTGTATCTCATTTCAACCCAGGATCTTTCTTCAGACCAGTATAAATAAATTTGATTTTCCCGCCACCGATTCATTGTGTTGTAATTTTCGTAAATTTTGTTGTTGTTATTTTTGTTTCTTTTAAGGAATCTACCAATTCTTTTAAAACTTCAGTGGATTGAAAACCCACAGCTAAGGGACTTTCCTGGTGGTCCAGTCGTTACGACTCTGTGCTTCCATGGCGGGGGTATGGGTTCGATCCCTGGTCAGGGAAATAAGATCCCGCCTGCCGCATGGTGTGGCCAAAAATAAATAAATAAATAAATAAAACCCACAACTAACATTTTTAAAAAACTTTTCTGGGCGAGGGGGAGATTTTAAATATGTTCCCTATTTTCTACTATCGTTCTTAAATCCTGTTATATCTAGGAGTCTACTATAGACTTTTTTCACTATTTCTTCCACAAACACATTGTCCAACAGGCAACCACCAGATGTCACTCTATGTTAATGACATCACATTTAGGAAACCTTGATGCTTTCACACTTCTTTTTTGAAAAGAGAAAGCAAACAAATTTTCTGCCTTAGTATATTTTATGTTTGTATCTGAGGAACTTAAAACTAAAGAGCCTAAGCAAGAGAGGCCAGAAAGAACATCCTTCATTCATACAAGAAATGATTGTAAAGCACCCATCATTCATTCATTGAACAAATACTTTAGTTGCACACTGTCTGGCATTTTGCTGAGTATAAAACAGTGTAAAGAACAGAACTACAATGTCTTCTGTCCTTATAGGAGCCAGAGGATAAATAGGGGAGAAAGACAATTAACAAACATTATGTGGAAGGCATATGAAATTTAATACATAAAGCAAAAAGTCCTCTTTTAGCTTCAGGGATCCTAGAGAAGTAGGTATGATTTAAGGCAAACATCAGTGAGGAGGTTCAGAAGCCCTTACAGGTGGGCCCTTGAGTTCAAAGTCCCCTAGGATTCAACCTCCTTCTTAATACTAAGCCAATCCTGGCTTTTTTGCATTTCAGAAATATTGAGTACCTCATATGTGTCAGGAAACTTACAAATACATTTACTCCTAATAGTTACTTTTTTAATAGAGATAGAGTAGGATAATTAAATAGGTTATAAATCCCACTAGGGGATTAAAGAGAGAGAGAATTTTAAGGGAGTTTGGGAGACTGTTGTAAACTAATGACCATTCAAGAAAACAATCCAGTTTAAAAGAAAATAAAAGAATCCAGTAACATAGCAGAAAATTTACTCTACCTTGAAGGAATACCAGGTGCATTCAAACCACAAATCCTGATAGTTAAAACAAAAGACAGTAGATATGGGGTCTACATCTAGTTACATGAAGTCAGGGAGTTATGGTTCTTGAAGAGTAGCATTTCTGCATGAAGCCAAAACAGGAATAAAGGGGAAAGGGGAAAGAAACTAGGTGAAAGGGGACATTGTGCTGAAACCTGAGATGAATTACCATATTTTAGTATATGTCACTACCCTTTCGCTAATATACATATGATTTAAATAGCGCCATTACAGTCTGGGTTAGACCATATAGGGTCAAAGGAGGAACTAATGATGTAAGATTTGACCTCTACCCAAAAATGAGGAAGGAGCTGGTCTTCTCCCCTCCCCACTTTTTCCTTGATTATAAAAATATAGCCCTCTTTGTTCTCGGAGCTGTGCTCCCCTGCCTGACTACTTGTATCCCTCACAAGCATCCTATGCTAATAAACCCACTCTTTGCCTATCACTTTGCTTCACACTGAATTATTTCTGTGCTGAGACCAAAGAACAGGACCTTCAGTAAGTCCTGACACCATGTAAGCTGTTTCAATGAAAAGACAATGTGTTTGAGTCCCCTCCTAAGTCTGGTATTGTGGGTTCAAGTCCCAATCTGAAGTATGGCTGGGTTCAAGTTGCATCTGAGGAGGACTGCGGTTTCACTTTGATCTGGTATTTGGATAAAGTTCCTCATACTCAGAGAGTTAAATTTGCCCATTGGCCACACAGATAGCTTGGGAAGCTTCACAAAGGAATTGACAGGAATCTAGTCTTGGAGGATGAATAATTGGATAGGCAGAAAGGGGACAAGAGCAGCATTCCAAGTAGAGGGAATATTGTGTGCCCCCCTCCAAATTGGCATGTGCCCTCCTCCAAACATTTCTCGCTGCACTTTAACTTAAATCTTACATACTTCCCCTGAGTTTGTCATAAAACCCTCCCTTTTCTAAATGCTGTCCTTTAATAACCTCAGTCCTTAGTGATTTTACTTTATTGCATTTAGGATGCTCTGTCCCCAAGTTCTAATAAATCCCACTCATCCTTCAAGACCCTGTTCAAATGTGACCACCTCTGTGAAGCTTCTCTGACTTGCAGACTTGGGCTCTCTCATTATCCTGCAACAATGTTAATAGCTCCCAGAATGCTCTCAATGTTCAATGTTAATAGCTCTCAATGCTCTCCCCTGTGGGCCCTCCTGGGCACAAAAGACTTTCTGTGTCCCCCATTTCTTGTTTGTAGGAAATAGGCTTCATTCAGCCTCCTTGACCTTCCCTGAGTTCCAAAGGGCAGATTCAAACAGTTTCTAATTAGGGAAGGGAGGGGATGCAGAAATAAGGGAGGAGAAATCAAGAAACAATGGTGCAGCCTTGGGGCAGGGTCCTGGTTCTTGCTCAAGGAACATACATAACAATATCTTTGAATTCTGTAGGAACTATGGCCCCCACCCAGGTGGAGGATAGTAGCTTCAGGTTGAGCATAAGATTCCTAGGGCTTCCCTGGTGGCGCAGTGGTTGAGAGGCCACCTGCCGATGCAGGGGACACGGGTTCGTGCCCCGGTCCGGGAAGATCCGCAGAGCGGCTGGGCCCGTGAGCCATGGCCGCTGGGCCTCAGCGTCTGGAGCCTGTGCTCCACAACGGAAGAGTACACAGCAGTGAGAGGCCTGCGTACTGCAAAATGGAAAAAAAAAAAAAGATTCCTAGAACACCACCCTGTTACCTCACTACTAATCAATCAGCAGAAAGTCACACACCCTGTAGTCCTCAGCCCAAATTTTGCCTATAAAACCTCCTTCCCCAAAACCATCAGGGAGTTTGGGGTTTGGGGGGGCATGAGCCACCCATTCTCCTTACTTGGCCCTACAATAAATCTTCCTCTGCTCCAAACTCCAATGTTTCGGTCTGTTTGGCCTCACTGTGCATTGGTCACACAAACTTGTGTTTGGTAACATTTTCTTATAATTATCTACCCAGGGGGTAACACACATCCCACCCCACCCCATTCCTGCAAAAAAAGGTTCCTCAAAGTCAAGAATTTTGGGAAGAAGCATGATTAAATCCATTAGTTTTGAAGTTAAATTACTTTGATTCAAACCTCATCTCCACCACAATTCCTTCTAGTTATTTGACCTATTCAAACTTTGCAAGTCCCATGTTACCCATTGGAAAGAACAGAATAATAGTGTCTACTTACAGGATTGTTGTGAAGATTAAATGAGATAATACATGAAAAGTAGCTAGCAGAGGACTCATTAAATATGAGCTATTACTATTTATCTTTGTTTCCTAATATTTAATACGGTGGTTGGTTTAGAGTAGGCGTTACAAAAGCTAGCATTGCTAGGTAGCTAGTTTCACATTTATCTTACTTTTAAACACATAAGCCATTTTAAGGCAGCAATTTTCCAGCAACTGGAAAACTGGGTTTGCCTCTTGGTGGGTGTCTAGCTGAAAGACACAACCAAGCCAAAGATCCAGAGAAGGCAGGATTTCTTACTTGCAGCAAGTAAGGATAACACCAGGGATCTTTCCCAAAACAGTATCTCTCCGAACAGGAAAATTGGGGAAGTTTTAAGCTAAGGTACATGCATATTCATGAGGGGGCTTGAGCAGAAAATTCAGCACAGAATTGGGGCAAAGGTCGACAGAGTCAAAGTTTTTGTTGGTTGAAGGCAGGAGGGTCACAAAAGGTCAACATCAAACCTCAGGTTACAGTTGAGCAAAACAGCTCAAGAAAGTGCTTCAGGCTAATCTTTATCATTGAAACAGAACTGGGAGTCTTTATGACAACTGGGAGTCTTTATGACAGATGTATTATCTTTGCTATTGTTACTTCTCTTATCTGATAACATTTTTTTGTTCTTTTGTTCCATTAAGATCATTATTACTGAGACCTGTTCAAGGGCAAGCATTGTGGCCAGGTATGGGCTAAATTCTTTAAGTTGTTTCTCATTCTATTTCATTTATATCCATCAAAAACCTCCTTAATCTTCACATGATTCTAAAGACAAAGTAATGCCAAATTTGTTGTGAAGCCCTTTTCTTTTCCTGTTTGTTTGTTTTCCTATCTGTATTCTTGTTTTATTTTCACCATACTATGAGTAGGGACCAAATTCAAGGCATTGGTTACTTGATAGAGTTTAAAATTCAGAAAAATATGCTTTAAGAAAGTCAATACTTTGTATTCCATTACAGAAACCAAATTAAAATAAGCAATATTCAATATTATTGATGAAGAATAAAGAAAGTCTCTTTATACTCTGAAAAAGTTGATAAAATTTGTTTAGAGAGTAGAGTTAATGGGGATTGCAGGAAGGGAGTGGTTTTATTTTACTGAGTACTTTCCTGAGGCAAGACAGAAAAAGAAACAATATGCAATTCCAGATGAAGAGTTTATTTTTAATGAATTTGAAAACATGTCATAGCTCTATGTCTCCAGGGTTTTTCTCCCATTAGCTCTTACTTACAGAGCAGATATAGAATTTATAATTCACCATAAAATATATATAATTAAAAGAAGCTCTTCAATGTAATGTATATTCAGAAAAGCATTTCTAATGTTTTCCCTGGAGATAAATATCATCATAAAAATACAAGCAAAAGTTTCCTTTCAAAATAATGTTCAGAACAGAAACGGACTCACAGACTTAGAGATTAGAGAATGAACTTATGGTTGCAGGGGGTGGGGGGGAGGGAAGGGATAGTTAGGGAGTTGATTGACATGTACACACAACTATATTTAAAAAGGATAACCAACAAGGACCTACTGTATAGCACAGGGAACTCTGCTCAATGTTATGTGGCAGCCTGGATGGGAGAGGAGTCTGGGGGAGAAAGGATACATGTATATGTATGGCTGAGTCACTTGGCTGTGCACCTGAAACTATCACAACATTGTTCATTGGCTATACGCCAACATAAAATAAAAAGTTTAAAAAAATAAAAACAAAACAAAATAATGTTCAGGAAGTATTCCATTATCTCAAATTGTTATTTCCAATCTTGTTCCTTACAATACTTTTTAAAATAAAGGAGAAATTTCTATTTTCTCCTCAATAGATATTTGTCCTTGTAGACAATATGTTGTTAATGAATTTATTTTATATTAATACAACTCATTAAAAACTAATGTAGGACTTCCCTGGTGGAGCAGTGGTTAAGAATCTGCCCGCCAATGCAGGTGACATGGGTTCAATCCCTGGTCCAGGAAGATCCCACATGCCGCGGAGCAACTAAGCCGATGTGCCACAACTACTGAGCCTGTGCTCTAGAGCACGTGTGCCACACTACTGAAGCCTGTGCTCCTAGAGCCTGGGCTCCACAACAAGAGAAGCCAGCACAATGAGAAGCCCACGCACTGCAAAGTAGAGTAGCCCCCACTCGCCACAACTAGAGAAAGCCCGCGTGCAGCAATGAAGACCCAACGCAGCCAAAAATAAATTAATTTAAAAATATTTTAAAAAAAACTACCGTAAAAGTTGTTATTCTAAATTGTTAAATGGACCAGTCTGTATATTTAGGGATGGAAAAAATTCTGGAAATCCACTTGTTTGCTTTCTTTTCCAATTTTCCCTGTAACATACCTTCTTTGTTTATAGCATTATTTTAAATGACAATTTTTAAACATTTAACCAACATAATGGTTATGAATAAATGATTTAATCTTAGTTGGAGGCCCTAGGATGCAAAATGACATGGATTTTTATAAAGTTATTACTGGGTCTCCTGCACAATGAATAAACAATTGGCATTCACTGTAGATACATAGTCCTAAGATGTCCTGCCCTTACATCCTTTTGAAAAGATGTTCAATTTCACTTCAATTTTAGTTAGGCCAATTGTGGCCTAAATGTCAAGGCAGATGGAACAAAACAGTGACATATTCTGTATACAGGCAATATTATAGTTTCACACAGTTTTGAGCCAATGCCAAGACTTTTGTAATACAGAAAAGAAATAGTAGCAACATCTTGAAATTTTTCTACAGTATTTTTCTTAGCATTAAAACAGTTCAACTGAATCATAGAAAGTATATTCTAAGAAGAGTATACTGTTTTTCTCAGCCATACTTATATTAGAATGAATGTCCTTAAATTTCAAGGCCAGAAGTGGAATCAGCTGCTAAGGTTGTCTAAACTAAGGGATGTGCAACATGTAATGATAAACTTCACAGCTCGTTATTGTAATAATTGTGAATGCTATTTGAAGCAGGTACCTATCCTCAAACTGCCCTGGATAAGACTTGTTAAATCTATTAGTATTTCCATTATTCACTTTAAATTGACGTAAAATGAGATTCAATTTTTTTTAATTGAATTAGTACAAACAGTAAGGAAATAAAAAATACTGGTGACAACAGACCCCATGTATTTTAGTACTCTGTGCTGACCAGAGTACTAAAACCAGAAAGATAGAATGAATTTTTTTTTTAAATAGGACTAAAATAATAAATAAATAAATAAAATAGCAGGACTAGAAGGATCATTTTACAGGTCTCCCTGTAAATTTACTTTCAAGGATATTCTGCATCAGCTTAAAACACTTCCAAACTCCTACACATAATATTTAAATAAGGAAAAAAAACATAGAACGAAGCAAAAGAGAAACTCTGGGTAAGCAGGTAATTTAAAGGTTGAATACACAGATATACAGCCGCACCAATATGTCTCCGTGTTATCAAAATTTAAGAGTAAAGAACAGAGAGACTGTAGGCCAGAGAGGCGAAGGAAAGGAAGTGAAAGAACTGGATACTCCGAAAGTGAAGTAAAAAAAAGGAAAGCTGAGGGACGAGATGGGAAGGGGCGGAGATTTTAAGGGGGAAGAAACGAGGACAGAGGAGGAGGAAGCGGGATAAGTTCGCACCTAGAGGGTGTGAGCGGGGGACAGGTGTGCCAGGGGACCCCACCAGGCCCCGCCCCATCCCGGCGCCCCTCCCCCTTTCCAGGCCCCGCCAGGCCCCGCCTCATCAGGTGCCTCCCAATCCTGCCCAGTCCCGCCTTACCGGCGGCTGCCGCCGCATCAGGTGACAGCCCGGAAGCAGCGGAAGCGGATGAGGGAAGCTCGGCTGCGGCCCGGGGGGGGCGGTGCAGAGCTGCAGGAGCCTCGGCCTCCTCCTCGCTCCCTGCGAGGCTCTCATGCGACGCCCTCGCTGACACCTGAAATCCACTGCTCGCCTCCTCCTGGGGGTCACGGGGTTGCTCGGCTTGCCGCTCTCGGCGGTTGCAGTCATCGTCTTGCGGGCCTGCGGCGGTCGCCCATGGAGAAAAACGGGCGCGGCGGCGATAGCGCCCCCCGTGGGCCCGTACTGCACATCGCGGTGGTCGGCTTTCATCACAAGAAGGGCTGCCAGGTGAGGAAGGGGCCTGTGCCCGCCCCCGGCCGTTCGGGCGTTCGCGCGCCGCCGGCACCCAAGCTGTTCCGCTCTGCTTAGACCTCCCTCTGGTGCCCTCGGCTTCGCCTCTGAACTTGATTCCTCTCTCCAGCTCCTCGCACTCACCCCACCTGAAGCCCACCCCCCACGCTCCCGTTTTTCTCCTGCCCCTGAACATTGTATCTTGAGCAGCTGAGGAGCTATGTGTCGGTATGCTGGGGCTGGTAGGTATTTAGGTTCTTTGGTGGGGTGGGAGGAAGGAATCGAAGGTCGGCCCACTCTCTTCCCCATCCAGCTCTGCCTCCGCTGACTTTCTGGGTGTCCACCTATAATGGGATCCTTTAGAAAAATTCAGCACTTGGGCTGCGTTTTCGAGGTAATGAGCTCTGGGACTCCACACGAGTGAAGCACACGCGGCGCCGTGGGGAAATCAACTTCCTTTGTTTATCTGTGGAAGCCCTAGAACCCCTGTTAGGCTGGTGTACTGACTCCACCCCCCACCCTTCCCATTCGGCCTTGGTTTTGCTGTTTAGTTTTGTCCAGATCTTGCTTTTTGGTGAGAGATCGACCTCTCCAGCTCAACTGCAGTGAGAGGAACTGTATTTACCGAGCAAAGAAACGTGCAAATGTAAAGTCATTTTTAAGCTTCTTCACTGAAATGGTGAACGGGAACAATAGAACATTTGCCGTCTATGTATGGAAGGCAAGGGAACAAAGATAGAAACAGGATTATTTAATGAGAGCAAACGCTGGAAGGCAGTGATGTCATAATGTGCTAGTGAACGGTAAATTGAAATTCTTAAAGTATTAAAAATACTGATTGCTACCCACTAGGTAATGTAGCATTTTGTTTCTTGCATTTCACAGAAAATGTAACATTTTAGAAGACCTTTATTGGCAAAATTTAAGTTCGTTAGAGGATGATAACAGAAAACTGATGGCGTGAAAAAATAGTTATGTTTGTATGTGTTTTCGTTGCCGTGTGTGGGATCTAGTTCCCGGTTTAACTTTAAAATATATCATATTCCTTGTCCCTCAGGTAAAAATGGCATAGAAAGATACCAAGGAGGAAGTGGCATTATTCAGTATGGTATTTTAAAAAATTCAAAGCAGCAGCAGTAGAATATAAGTTTTTAAAATGTGGCCCTCACAGCAGAAACTAACACAACATTGTAAAGCAATTATACTCCAATAAAAATTAATTTTAAAAAATTTAAAAAACTGTTTCCCTATATTTAGAGGTATGAAAATAGATATTTGAGATAATTGTACCATGGCATGTAAACACAGTGTTCATCATCATTAGATTTTTAATACTTTAAAACTTCACATCTTTGATGTTGTCTTTTATAACTTACCTTGGATATGGGCGAAGTAACTGAAACTTGGAGGAAGTAAAACGATCTTACTGAAGTCACGCTGGAGTCAGAATTGCCTTCAACTGAGCCCCGTGGCATTTAGGAGTCTTTTACAGTAAAGTAAGAACTGGGGCCCACTTCACAACCAAACTGAATGGAACTTTTAATGACAAAACAGAAGGAAATATTGGTAGGAAATAGAATAAAATCTTTTAATCGTTGCTGTCATCTAAAGTCAAGGTTAATTATTATGTGTTCTACGTGTTTTATTGGTAAAAGTAGTATAATTTATGTTTCCAGAAAGGAAAAATGATTTATCTTATGGGAAAAAAATGTAATGCTGCTTAGGGATTAAAGAGTACTGAACAACAGATTGTAAGATGAAGCAGAACTCGGGGGTGAAATAGCACCCTGGGTATGCCCTTTCTCTGGATTTGTCTGCCTTTTGGTTTCAGCATTGAAATTGATTTTTTTTTTTTTTTTTTTTTGACCGTGCTGCATGGCTTGCAGGATCTTAGTTCCCCAACCAGGGTTTGAACCCAGGCCCTGACAGTGAAAGTCCTAAGCACTGGACCACCAGGGAATTCCCGGTGACTGGTTTTGTAAAATGGACATTGTGCTGGGTGGGAGTCAGAAGACGTGGATGATGTCCTGGCTTCACGGCTCTGTGACCTCCAGCAAGTCCAAATTGCTTAATTTTTCCTGTACCTCATTTTCCTCTACCAGATTTCGTCATGAGAATTTTAGACCTGGCAGGGATCCTTAGAGGTCATCTACTCTACCTCCCTTAAATTTACAGATGAGTAAACTGAAACCCAGAAAGGTTAAGTGCCTGAAACATACTTACACAGCTAGTGGTAAAAGCAGATTTTATTCAGAAAAGCAATTGCAACATTGAAAAAGAGACCTCAGTATAGAGCTGGACTCCGAAAATAAAAAGGAAAAGTGAGAATTTATAGCCAGGAAGCAGAGTGGGGGCCAGTGGATGGAAAGAAAATTAGTACCTCAGGGGTAACAGGGGTTTCTAGCTAAACCGGTCTAACAGGATTCTTGCTAAAATTGGACAATGCGGAGGTGAACCCAGAAGCCCAGAAGTCAGGGCCTAATTGAGAAGAGAGTTCAGAGGAGCCTGACTAAAGTTTGGTTAAGGAGAGCCTCTTTGTCAGCACTAACATTAAAGCCCAGATGTCCCTAGTCTTCATAACTGCATCTCTTTTAGTAGCACTTTAGGTTGTAGGCTTTTAGTAGAGTGGAAAAAATACATGCCTTATATATATATTTTTGTAATCCACAAGGTGCTTCAGGGAGACTAAGGCAATTATTTTTGAATACATACACTTGTTGAGTGTCTGCTCACCTGGGTTGTTGATAGAATTGAAGAGAATGCAAAGGGTTCTGCCACAATTCAATGAAAGATGATTTGGCTGTGCCTGGCCTTAGTTGTGGTGCACGGGATCTTCGTTGCTGTGTGTGGGATCTAGTTCCCTGACCAGGGATTGAACCCGGGCCCCCTGTATTGGGAGCGTGGAGTCTTAACCACTGGACCACCAGGAAAGTCGCAGGGTTATTTTCTTATTGCTGGCTGAAAGCAGCTTTTGAAAATTATACTTACCTCACTTCGCGCTCGCAATGCAGGGGGCCCAGGTTCGATCCCTGGTCGGAGAGCAAGATCCCACGTGCATGCCGCAACGAAGATCCAGCGTGCTGCAACTCAGACCATTCCCAGCCTAAATAAATACATACGTACATACATACATACATAAATATTTAAAATTATAATTACATCTCATAGCAGAAAATGAAGAGCTAAGAACCTGGTTTTGCAAATCAAACAAGAATTTGTTAGAATTTGTCAAAGTCAAAATGTAGGTGATTTTTAGATAGAACTAGTGTGTATTCTGTAGCTTTTGCAAGACTCAAACACTTATAATTTTAGTAGAACTATTACTATTTCTCAGAGAAACATTTTGGCTTACTAGTAATCTGGTTTCTGTTCCTCTAATGGAGGTTAGCTGGAGAGATGACACTGATTTCTCGACTCTAAAGAGAGTTAAGGTTGGTGAGTTGATAATCTGAAAAAACTTTGAAACCCTCTGTGGTGGTAGTCAGGTTGTGTCAGGGGTCTGCTAACATAGCCACTCCACTCAGCCAACAGAGCAAATGAATGAAAGGCTCTCACACTGAGTTGATCGATAAAATTGACACGTCAATGCAGTGAAAAACAAACTTTTGCTGGAGACATAATTTATATAAATTCATGGAAGTTCATCCAGCTGGAATAGGATGTTCAGTTGATGTATACTAGTACAGGAAAAGATGGGTAAATAGTTTGTTCATCTACATTTCTCATTTTTGGTTGCCCTACTTTCTCCCTTTTTTGTCTTAGTTTTTCTAAAATATCAAAGTGTACTAAAAATTCCAGTATATGTCGTATTAGTTCTTAAAGGATGTTCTTAACTTCTGCAAATGATTTTGGATGACCTACAACTCTTTTTTTTTTAATTTTTATTGGAGTATAGTTGATTTACAGTGTTGTGTTAGTTTCAGGTGTACAACAGAGTGAATCAGTTATACATTTACATATATCCACTCTTTTTTAGATTCTTTTCCCATATAGGCCATTACAGAGTATTGAATACAGTTCCCCGTGCTATACAGTAGGTCCTCTTTTTTTAATATAGTATTGTGTATATGTCAATCCCAGTCTCCCAGTCTATCCACCACCACCCCCCACTCACTGCCGCACGCTTTCCCCCCGGTAACTAAGTTTGTTTTCTACATCTGTGACTATTTCTGTTTTGTAAATAAGTTCATTTGTACCATTTTTTTAGATTCCACATATAAGTGATATCATAAGGTATTTGTCTTTGACTTACTTCACTCAGTATGACAATTTCTAGGTCCATCCATGTTGCGGCAAGTGGGAATATTTCGTTCTTTTTTATGGCTGAGTAATATTCCATTGTATATATGTGCCACATCTTCTTTATCCATTCCTCTGTTGATAGACATTTAGGTTGCTTCCATGTCCTGGCTATTGTACATAGTGCAGTGGACATTGTGGTGCATGTGTCCAACTCTGCTTTCTTAACCCTTCAAAATCCAAATATATTTGATGTTCTGTAAAGTACATGCATCAAGTCTTAGGCAGAAGGACTGTTCTAGAGACTGCCATTCTTTGTTAATCAGTAGTGTATCAGGTGTTTCAGACTTTCTAATTATGTAAGGTTTCCCTCAGGATGGATTAATCAGCTCCCTTCTCCACCATTAAGATTTTACTTCCAGGTGTAAAGGATTAAAAGTATATGGCTCATTGAATTGTAACTGACTTCAGATTGTTTTAGGTGGTTTGAGGGTGCTTTGTTAGACTGCTCTTCCAAGTACTCAAAATGCAGCAGGTCATGTTGATCACCAGTTCATTCCACACACTGAGATTATTCATAGAGAAGATTCCCATACTTGGTTGTACTTTGTAATATTTAGATTCAAGTGAGCCGAAGTAAAACCTTTACTTACAAAAGTAATTCCTGGGATTTTCCTGCTGGCGCAGTGGTAAGAATCCGCCTGCCAGTGCAGGGGACACGGGTTTGAGCCCTGGTCGAGGAAGATCCCTCATGCCACAGAGCAACTAAGCCTGTGTGCCACATTTACTGAGCCTGTGCCCTAGAGCCCACATGCCACAACTACTGAACCCCGTGCTCCTAGAGCCCGTGCTCCACAACAAGAGAAGCCACCGCAATGAGAGGCCCGCACACCGCAACGAAGAGTAACCCTCGCTCGCCACAACTAGAGAAAGCCCACACGCAGCAACGAAGACCCAACGCAGCCAAAAATAAAAAGATAAATTAATTAATTTATTTTTTTTAAAAACCAATATATTTCTTTAAAAAAAAAAGTAACTCCTTTCAGCAGTGTGCTGGGTTGAACATGATTATTTAGGGGAATGTACTAAATCTTTGTAGACTCTTCTGTTATAAAGGTGCTCTACAGTGCTGTGATAAAGAGGTCGGTTTACATGGGCAAGATGAAAGCCATCTATGTTGAAAATCCTCAAACTAGGCATGTAGATGTTGATTCCTTCACTTTGTTTCCTATTTTTTTTCTACCTTTGAGGCCTTCAGATGTATTTTATTTTATTTTATTTATTTATTTATTTTTATTTATTTTTGCGGTACGCAGGCCTCTCACCGTTGTGGCCTCTCCCGTTGCGGAGCACAGGCTCCGGACGCGCAGGCTCAGCGGCCATGGCTCACGGGCCCAGCCGCTCCGCGGCATGTGGGATCTTCCCGGACCCGGGCACGAACCCGCGTCCCCTGCATCGGCCGGCGAACTCTCAACCACTGCGCCACCAGGGAAGCCCCAGATGTATTTTAAATGCAAAATGCCTTCATTTAAATTAAAATGAACATCTGTTTATCATTTGATTATTTTTTCATTTTTATTTGGGTAATTCATGAGAATGAATTCTTCTATAGATACCATGTTAATTTCTAGTGGTCATTATTCTAGTTTATTGATCTACTTAACATTTAGAACATTTTAAGGACGGTTGGTTTATGTTAGGGTGATAGTGTCATGGTAGCTAAAGTACTACCATGACAATTCAAACGGTTTTGAAATATTTATCCATTCCAACTCTTTCCCTGAAATTTTTAAAAATTTAGCACTTAGCAAAGAATTCTTCTTCCTTCTTATTCACCTGCAATTAGACTCATTGACATGAGGTAATTTATGGACATCTTCTATATAGTAGTTTGCTTGTTACAGATTGTGTGTCCCAGAGTTTTGCTTGTTCCTTATTTGCTTTGTGGACGTAAATATATAAACTGTGTTTGTTAGATTTGCAGAATGTTTGGCAAAATAGTATAATCAATGTATATCAAACTTTTTGGTTCTTTCGTAGAGTGGAACTTTTTAAAACACTCAAATTAATAGGGAATAGTTATTTTCCAAAGTGATATCATAAAAGGTTGGAATTATTACTTGAATTTTGACCACTATTCTGATAGAATTCATGGTTTTGTAAACATAACTAGCAGTTTTAATTCTTGGATAAACTGGTTTTACCAGACTGTAGTTCTTTCAAAAGTAGAATTATTAAAGCACTAGAACTCATGTTTACATGAGTAGTTACAACAATGAATAAAGCAACTAGAAGCAATGAAGAGAACAGTATATTTTCCTTTTGGTCTGAGTGGGCTGATGATGGGGAAATCTCCATGAGTAGCAGGATGTAGCACGGTAAATTCAGGAATGGGTTGAGGAAATTTGAGGGGATGGTTGGTTTATGTTAGGGTGATAGTGTCAAGCCCTGACCCATTCAGGTTTTGGTGACAGTAGGCTGGCTGACAGATACAAAGTTTATGCACCTGCTATTGATGGAATCTTGTGGTGACAATAATGAAATATTGGGGAGGTATTGTTTGTGATTCTTGTTGGAATAAGTAGGTCTTTGGAACAGAAAAAACAAATTTTTGGAGAATTAGAGGTTAGGGAAGAATAAAAGTCTGAGTGGGCTGGTTATGGGAACATCTAAGGATTTTTTTTTTTTAGCTATGCGGAAAAACTCGTGAAAGAAGATTGCATTTTCTGGCCCTCCATAGCACTTTTATATTTGGGTGGAGGTTTTTTGCTGATTTTAGCCATGCTTCTTCTATGCTGAAATGATGAAAATCTCTGACTTTGCAGGGCTGCAACATTAACACTTAATAGCGGTGGAATAGTTTTCCTTTAGGCCTTGGCATCACAGCTAAACAGGGTGGGAGGTCAACCTGTGTAATGGAAATTTAGAAATTTCAGGAAGCTTCTTTTGTCCTCATAATTCTCCCCAGGTAGCTAGAAAGTGCCTAACAGTACATAAATTTCTTTTCTTTTAATTTTATTTTTTTATACAGCAGGCATAAATTTCTTTCTTTGCCTTAAGTCTTTGATCCCCAGTAAAATACATATCATGGGTAGCCTTCTCCTTGTTATCATTGTGGTGCAGATCCTTTGCTGAGCACGGATTTTGCTAGACAAGGGGAGACTGCAGAAGGGCCCTGGTCTATCATGGATGGGCACTACAAGAGAAAGATGAAGACCTACTTACCTAATAATTTTGAGAAAGACTGGTCCTATTATATTCTTTGGTTACAGTGCCATCAGAGGGAATTCCCTGGCAGTCCAGTGGTTAGGACTCCCCCTTCCACTGCAAGGGGCACGATGGTGAACTAAGATCCTGCATACCATGCAGTGCGGCCAAAAGAAAAAGATGCCACCAGGTTAAAAACTCAGTTTCTCCCTAGGGTATTTTTAGAAGATGTTATTTAAATTGATATTTCTGACAATTTTTAAAATCATATTTCAGCTGTTTTATAAAATGACTTCAAAACCATAAATTTATTTTTGGCTGCGTTGGTTCTTCATTGCTGTGCACGGGCTTTCTCTAGTTGCGGCTAGCAGGGCTACTCTTCATTGCGGTGCACGGGCTTCTCATGTGGTGGCTTCACTTGTTGTGGAGCACAGGCTCTAGGTGCGCGGGCTTCAGTAGTTGTGGCAAGCGGGCTCAGTAGTTGTGGCTTGCTGGCTTAGTTGCTCCGCGGCATGTGGGATCTTCCTGGAGCAGGGCTCAAACCTGTGTCCCCTGCATTGGCAGGTGGATTCTTAACCACTGCACCACCAGGGAAGTCCCAAAAAATGACATTTCTTTTCAGAAGTAATATGTACTCACTGTGGTAGAAAGTCAGAAAATATAGAGAGGAAAAAAAAAAAGAAAACTAGCGCTTAAAATCCTTATCCTAGAGAAACCTGCCTTGAATATTCCTGGAGGAATATTTTTTATGAATATATATAACTTTTTCCAAAAATGTATCATACTATAAACAAATTTTAGGACCTGCCTTTTTTATGTAATATTTTACCATTAATACCTTCCATTTTGATAAGTATTGAATTATAGCATTTTTAAAGTAGCTAAATAGTATTTTGTAGAAATCTTTATTTAACTGGTCTCCTTTTTAGACACTTAGGTGGCATTCCAATTTTTTGCTATTTTGAATAGTGCAGCAAAGAACATCCTTGTGACTTTGCACCATTTTTCTAAGTGTGGAGACTAAGTCATCTTTTCTTTTCGTTCTTTTTTTTTTTAACTGGGGATCTTGTTTAAATAGATTTTGTAGCAGCATATACTGAACACAGTTTAAGTTAGTCTGGATGATTCTGCCTTCATAACAAATGTCACTCGTTGTACTATGGCATTATCGGTTTATTTTAACATAGAGTGATTTGCACATGCCTCTGACTCAGCTGGGCTTTTGATAGCCAGACAGAGAGAGGGAGATGACGGAGCAGTGAGCAGTTACTTCTCAGTGTTGACCAGAAACATAATGTTGTAGTTTTCAGCTTCCCCTCCCTGCTTTCTCATATGTTGCTTCTTTTCTTCAGTGGACTGGGAGGGCACATCTACTAAATGTGTATGAAATAAAATGACTCAGTCATGGGTTTTGAAAGAAGACCTAAAGACTTCTCCTTAGTGTATTATCCAGGGCTGCATGACAGCGGGTTAGGCTGATAGATGCTTTTCTTACTTGTTCCTAGTTGGCAGTGTTCTAGGTAATTAAATTGTCAGAAGTCTGACTTCAGAATAAACTATGTTTGGGTGTCCAGTTAGATTTGAAATATGGCCCTCTGCACTTGTGTTTTCTTCATCCAACTCGTCACAGGGTATGCTAGCTATATATTAATATATGAGGAAATCACTGCAGGGTTGTTAATGAAACCTGTTCCTGCCCCCATGGCTTTCACAGGTGATATTAGTAATTTGTTAGATTCTATTTTGTGGGTGTGGTGCATGCCCAGAAATTGGAATCTTTTTTGCCATGTAAAAGTTCAATATTGAAATATTAAAAATAAATTGATGTGTGGGATTTCCCTGGTGGCGCAGTGGTTAAGAATCCATCTGCCAACGCAGGGGACACGGGTTCGAGCCCTGGTCCGGGGAGATCCCACATGCTGCAGAGCGACTAAGCCTGTGAGCCACAACTACTGAAGCCCACTCGCCTAGAGCCCGTGCTCCACAGCAAGAGAAGCCACCACAATGAGAAGACCGTGCATCACAACGAAGAGTAGCCCCCGCTCACCACAACTAGAGAAAGCCTGCGTGCAGCAATGAAGACCCAACGCAGCCAAAAATAAATACATTAAAAATAAATTGATGGGGCTTACCTGGTGGTGCAGTGGTTGAGAGTCCGTCTGCCGATGCAGGGGACACGGGTTCGTGCCCCGGTTCGGGAATATCCCACATGCTGCGGAGCGGCTGGGCCCATGAGCCATGGCCGCTGAGCCT
The DNA here is from genome assembly GCF_951394435.1 of Stenella coeruleoalba. Taxonomy (NCBI): domain Eukaryota; kingdom Metazoa; phylum Chordata; class Mammalia; order Artiodactyla; family Delphinidae; genus Stenella; species Stenella coeruleoalba. The sequence continues at coordinate 61,287,199 of NC_137155.1, forward strand.
GCGCATCCGGAGCCTGTGCTTCAGAAGAGGCCACAACAGTGAGAGGCCCGAGTACCGCAATAAATAAATAGATAGATAGATAGATAGATAGATGTGTAAAAGATTGCTAGGGTATAGTTCATTAAAACAAATTGATTCTTTTTGGGTGTGCTGGGTCTTAGTTGCGGCATGCGTGTGGGATCTAGTTCCCCGACCAGGGATCGAACCTGGGCCCCCTGTATTGGGAACCCACTGGACCACCAGGGAAGTCCCTAAAACAAATTGATTTAAATCATTTGTTAGGAAGTCTCTAATTTTTTTTTCCTGCAAGAAAATAATTTTTGTAGCTTTGATAATCATCTTTGTATATATTCTCAATAGCCTAGGGATAAATAATGTTCTGTTTATATCATCTCATCCAGAAGACCAGTCTTCATCATTCCACCCTATGTTTTTTATAAATCCTCTTCCTAGCTCTCCTGTATTAGAGGAACTTTATATACAGTATTCCTAATATCCCTTTGTAATTTCAGCTCTGCCAACTTTGTAAGAGACTAATGAGGAAGAGTGCCATTTCTTTTCTAGTATTGAATCGTCAAGAAATTTGTGAGGGAAAATATAGCTCAGAGAAGATGTGTCTTCTACGTCCAAAGTTTCATTTAAATTGAAAAACATCATGACAGAGCCTTGGTGCCTAAAATGTTTTGACTGTTAAGAAAACAAGTACCCTGTGCTTCTGATAAAGGAGGTAAAATCCCTGAGGTACTTAGGAAGGGAGCGGAGAGGTGGAGCAGTTGCTTCAGAATTTCAGGAAGCCCTCTCCTTCCCTTAGTAAGCCCTGTTGTAGCCATATCTGTGAGGTCCAAGGATGTGTTTAATTTGTGTGCTGTTCAGCATTGTGGCTTTTATGGTTCTCTTGACAGTGGAGTGGATTGTTAGTGAGCAGAGGATATTTTTGAAGTACCCAAAGTCCACACCAGGACACTATGTTAATTGTTTTGTTTTTGTAGTTTTTCATTGTTGTGTTTTCAGTCTTTTGCTTCTGTAGACAAAGTAGATGGAATCTGATTAGAGCACCCCAGTTTGACTTGTGAACTGTGGAAAGGGGTTGTAATTTTTACCATTCCTGGAGGATAAACATACGTCACAGGACTTACCTAGTGGCGCAGTGGTTGGGAGTCCACCTGCCAATGCAGGGGACACGGGTTCAAGCCCTAGTCCGGGAAGATCCCACATGCCGCAGAGCAACTAAGCCCAAGAGCCACAACTACTGAAGTCCACGCACCGAGAGCCCGTGCTCTGCAGCAAGAGAAGCCACCACACTGAGAAGCCTGCACACCACAACAAAGAGCAGCCCCTGCTCTCCACAACTAGAGGAAGCCAATGCACAGCAACGAAGACCCAAAGCAGCCAAAAATTAAAAAATATATATATATATATATGTCACCATTTCTTACATAGTTCATTTAGCATTAAGAAAAATTGCCTTTTATTCCTTGTGATTAGAGCATCTTTATTCCGCTTTCCCTTCTTAGCAATCAGCCATTGTCTTCTTTTTCCCTCCTCTTATCTTCTTTTGTAGTTATGTAAATTATTACTACTAATTGAGATCAAAATAGATTTTACCATATGAGTGTTGGTTGACATAAAAAGAGAGCTACTTAGGGCTTCCCTGGTGGCACAGTGGTTGAGAGTCCGCCTGCCGATGTAGGAGACACGGGTTCGTGCCCCGGTCCTGGAAGATCCCACATGCCGCGGAGCGACTGGGCCCATGAGCCGTGGCGCTGAGCCTGCGCGTCCGGAGCCTGTGCTCCGCAACGGGAGAGGCCACAACAGTGAGAGGCCCGCGTACCGCGAAAAAAAAAAAAAGAGAGAGAGAGCTACTTAAAATTTGTGTGAGTTAATCATAGGGGAACATTTGATGTATCTGTTATATATTATCTGTGCTAATGCCCTCCCAGATACCATCTTTGCTCCCCAAATTTAACTTAGATTTGGGGCTGTGAAAATAGTAACCTTACTGGATGATCATCATTCTAAATGTTGCTTATCTCTGAAGGTTTACTTTGGGTTTTGTCAGTGATTTTTCATATATACTGAGGGCTATCCTGTACAGTATGCAGACCCTGCACAGCACAGCCGCAGGGAGAGAGAGCCCTTCTTGTAAACTGCAGTGTTGGTGGTTTCCCTTAGAGTTGGACAGTGAGGCAGCCTACTATACCTACCTTTACTTTCTGTGGTACTGCTTAGTTTTATTGGCATTATTGTTTAAATTGTGTTTTGATTCAACTGAGTATTATGTAAGACTCTCAGGTAACCTCCAAGAGAATTCCTCTTAAACCTATGTGCCGTGAATTGTGTGTCTGTCTGGATTATTTTGGACATATTGAAAAGGGGCATAGAGAGTGTTGAGTCTGTATTCAAAATATGAAGAATGTACAACTTAAGGTTTATAAATCCCATTAATTGGGAGGTAACAGATTCATTGTTCTTTTGTTTTTCCCCACACACTGACCGGATATCCTACAATTCAGTTCTATTCTACGCTACGTGTCTACCCCTCAGGTTCTAAAATTTCCTAGAACAACTCGTAAAACTCAGGAAAACACTGCTTACCTTTACTGGTTTATTAAAGGCTACTACTCTGGAATAGCCAAATGGAAGAGATTCATAGGACAAAAAGTATGTGGGAAGGGATATGCAACTTCCATGCCGTCCCTGGGCACAGCATCCTCCCAGCACCTCAGTGTCTTTACCAACTGGGAAGCTCTCTGAACCTCATCATCTGGGGATTTTATGGAGGTTTTATTACATAAGCATAACGTATTAAATCATTAGCCATTGGTGATTGAACGCAATCTCTAGCCCCTCTCCCCTCCCCAGAGGTTTAGGGGTGGTGCTGAAAGTTCCTAGCTTCTAATCAAGGCTTGATGGTTCTGGTGACCAGGCCCCATCCTGGAGCCATTTAGCCCTTGCCCACCGAGAGTCCCCTCATTAGCATGAACCTAGGTATGGTTGAAAGCATCTTATTATGAATAACAAAGGCTGCTCCTATCTCTTAGGAAATTCCAAGGGTTTTAGGAGCTTTGGGTCAGGACCAGGGACAAAGACCGAATAAAAATCTATTTTTTTTTTATTACATCACATTTAACTGTACCGAATAGCTTATAATAATTTAAAAAAACTTAAAATGTTCAACAATAAAGGATTGATTAAATAATGAAACAACACCATATAGCCATAGAAATTGCTGTATGTGTGTAGACGCAAAAAGGAGTTTGTGTGGACTATTGTAAATTTGATTAGCAAGTTTAGCAGTCTCCAAATGCAAGGATTTGTTTGTAGCAAATAAACTAGCAGAAGAATTCTAGAAAGTTGCCAACACAATATAGGCAGTGTACAATTTATGAAAAGGTTGTGTCCCAAAATTTAGCTGTTTGAAATTCTGAATACATTTTGCTGAAGAATCAATGTTACAAGTATTCTGGATGCAAGTCAGTCTAAAGCCGCCTTATTTTACCCAACGGAATTCTTCAAACATATGTAGTATCTACACTTATATTTATAACAATTTTATGAGTTGATTGCATTTTAAGTTCAAACTAGAGTCACTCAAAACAGATCTTCCTTTAATAGAATCAGGATCATATATTGAACATAACATAGCATCAGATATTAGACTCTGGCCTTTGGTAATTTGATAACTAAATCTTCCGAAAAGGAAATAGATCTCTCCATGTCCCTTTGCCTCCAAAAGGATAGGATGGAAATACTTCCTTCAGAAGTTAGGAACTGCTTGTGGTTATCATTTGCTTTTTTTAAAATTATTCTAAAAGCAGTCATTTAGGGACTTCCCTGGCAGTCCAGTGGTTAAGATTTCTCAGGGACTGCGGGTTGGCTCCATTCCTGGTCCGAGCTAAGATCCCACATGCCTCATGGCCAAAAAACCAAAACATAAAACAGAAGCAATATTGTAACAAATTCAATAAAGACTTTAAAAATTGTCCACGTCAAAAAAAAATTTTTTTTTTTAAGCAATCATTTAGGGACTTCCCTGGTGGCACAGTGGTTAAGAATCCACCTGCCAATGCAGGGGACACAGGTTCGATTCCTGGCCTGGGAAGATCCCACATGCTGCAGAGCAACTAAGCCACCACAACTACTGAAGCCCGTGCACGGCAAGGAAGAGTAGCCTCTGCTCACCACAGCTAGAGAAAGCCCGCGCACAGCAACGAAGACCCAGCACAGCCAAAAGTAAATTAATTAATTTTTAAAAAGCAGTCATTTAAAAATAAATACCAATTTACTTAAAAGTAAATGATAATATCTTCAACTTATTGTCAAATGGTTTAGAAAGTATTTGTATACACGTGCAACACAAAGCACATATGGCAAAAAAATTAGCAGTTTGTGAATATAGATGAAAGTTACAAGATTTTTGAATTCTAAATTTTCTGTAAGTTTGAAATTAAAAAAAAAAAGATGGAAAAAATTAACAGGAATATTCCTTTAGCTCTAATCCCCAACTCTTTTCACCTCTCCAGAGATAAAAACCTCTATTAAAGGTTTTTTCAAGCATGTTTTTTAATCCATTTACAAAGATGTATAATTGTTAGCATAAATGGAATCACAGTATAAGTAGGATTATACTATATTTACTGATATCCTGCTTGCTTCTTAAATTTAACAGTATGTATTAATTTTCTATTGCTTCTGTTACCACAAACAACACACTTAAAACAACACAAATTTATTAGCGTTCTGGAAGTCAGACATGGGTTTCACTAGGCTAAAATCAGGGTGTTGGCAGCTCTGCGTTTCTTCAGGATGCTCTAAGGGAGAATCAGTTTTCTTGCCTTTTCCAGCTTCTAGAGGTCGCCTGCATTCCTTAGCTCATGGTCCCTTCCTCCATCTTCAAAGCATCTTGAAGCATAGCATCTTCAAATATCTCTGACTCTGTCTCTTCTGCTCTCTCTTATAAGGACCCTTGTGATTACATTGGGACCGCCTGGATAATCCCCATCTGGAGATAATCTTATGTGCAATGTCCTTTTGCATTGTAAGGTAACATTGACAGATTCTGGGGATTAGGAGATGGACACGTCTGGAGGGCTCTTATTTTACCTACTATATAGTATACCATACCTATCTTGCTTTATCAATATATTATAAATCTACGATTCTTTTACAGCTGGATAGAACTGATGTAAAATTTATTTGACCAATCTTCTGATGAATATTTAGGTTTCCGATTTTTATGCTTCAATAAGTCATGTTTCTGTGAGTGTTTTTGTACTTATCTGTGTGAATATCTGTGTATTCGTGGGATAAATTTCTAAAACTGAAATTTCTGAGTCAGTGTATTGTTGATTTGATAATACTGCCAAATAGTCATCCAAACTGCTGTACCAATTTACAGTCCCACAGCCAAGCCCCATACTCTTGTCAACACAAAATATGAATAATCTTTTTCATGTTTTTAAATATATGAGTAAAAACTTTATTGTTTCAAATTGCATTTCCATGTTTAAATAAGAGATTGAGGGACTTCCCTGGTGGTCCAGTGGGTAAGACTCCACGCTCCCAATGCAGGGGGCCTGGGTTTGAGCCCTGATTGAGGAACTAGATCCCACACGCATGCTGCAACTAAGAGTTCACATGCTGCAACTAAGAAGTCCGCATGCCCCAATGAAGATCCCACCTGCTGCAACTAAGACCTGGCGCAGCCAAAATAAATAAATAAATATTAAATGAGAGGTTGAGTGTTGTCATACTACTTTATTTTGGCATTTTCTAGATTAAACTTGTCAAATGAATACAAAAAAAAAAAAACCACACAACATGAGAGTTGTGAGTTAAGTTTTATTTGGGGCAAAATGAGGACTATAGCCCAGGAGATAACCTCTCAGAAACCTCTGAGGAACTGCTCTGAAGAAGTAGCAGGAGAGGTTAGTATACCTGTGATTTTTTGTTTTATGGAGATTTTGTTTGTTTATTTATGGCTGCACTGGGTCTTCATTGCGGCGTGTGGGCTCAGTAGTTGTGGCACACAGGCTTAGTTGCCCCTCGACATGTGGGATCTTAGTTCCCCAACCAGGGATCGAACCTGCATTGCCTGCATTGGAAGGTAGATTCTTTTTTTTAAGGAAATACCCTAAATCTATTATTATTATTATTTTATTTATTTATTTTACTTTTGGCTGCGTTGGGTCCTCGTTGCTGTCCACGGGCTTTCTCTAGTTGCGGCGAGCAGGCTTCTCATTGCGGTGGCCTCTCCCTGCAGAGTATGGGCTCTAGGTGCACAGGCCTCAGCAGTTGTGGCACACGGGCTCCAGAGTGCAGGCTCAGTAGTTGTGGCGCACGGGCTTAGTTGCTCTGCGGCATGTGGGATCCTCCCGGACCAGGGCTCGAACCCGTGTCCCCTGCATTGGCAGGCAGATTCCTAACCACTGCGCCACCGGGGAAGCCCTGAAGGCAAATACTTAACCGCTGTAGCACCATGGAAGTCCCAGTATACGTGTGAGTTGGTGAAGGGGATGTGTGCAATCAAGCACACATTTTGGCAGAGGGTTGCTGCTAGTCACGAGGAGCAGATGTCTCCGTTAATGATTTTAGTGCTTTTCTAGATATGAGAAGATGCAAGAAATTGGGCTCAAATCTTCTGAAAAGATCTAACTCTCTGAAGGCCCGTTCTGCCAGTTTTTCCCAGAGCACAGAGTGCCTCATTCCTGATGTCCTCCCTGAACTCCTTTCAGGGTGTGTTGAAGGTCAGTGACTGCAGTGGCTAGTGACCTAATCCTTGTAGAGGCAGATTGCAAGTGATAAGTTTTAGTTGGCAAATTTTTTTGGATCCTAGAGAGCAACATACTTCATGAAGTATTTGTGAGAATTTGAGTCCATTATGTTTATATTTATTTAGAAGCATGTTTATTCCATACTAAATACTTTTAAAATAAATACTGTACATAAAAATTAGTGGTTTTCCAAAAGAAATTATTTTGTGATAATTACCAGTACTTCTTAGGTGTTATATATTGGACTTTAGTGTTTACATAAAATACAATAATTTTCTTGTTTCTTTTTCCCTTGTTAAAGTAAGAATTCTGAGTTGGGAATTTTTTTTAGCTCTGTAACTACCAGCTTCATAGCATCGGCTTTGAATTTATGTCTTTCCCTCTGTGGCACACCTTGCCTTCCCTTACACTTTTAAGATTAGCCAATATAAAACTGGTATCATGGAGAAGACACAGAGAAATGTGAAATGCAGCTTGAGATTATTTATGCCCAGCCTTCAGTTAATTGATGTTAAGTAACTGATCCTTTCAAACTGAAATGTTGATTGCTTCTGGAGGTGGACGCAGGGAAATTTAAACATTTTCAATATAGAACTAGATCACCTGTTAAAAATAATCATTATTAAAGTCCTTTTATAATCGGCTCTCATGTGACTAGTGGCACCTTGATTACCTTGAGATGTGGGGAAATGAGCCATCATGTCTTTCCACATTAAAGATGGAATCTAAAAGTGATTCTTACCCCTATGTTTTTCCAACTTCAGTGTATTTATTACTAATGCAGTGCAAATTCCTGCTTAAATATACTTTGAAAGAAAATTAAACATAAGACACTTAGAACTTACGTCAGTATGATAACCCAAGTCCTCAGCATTTAATTCTGCCTTCCTCTCCAAAAGTCTCATTGAAATAACAACAAAAGAAACCCCATAAGCAAAGGGAAAATGTTAGTAAACCTAGGGAATGCCAGAAACCGTGGGCTTATACTAAAAACTTTGTTATTTCTACAAGACAAACAGTATTAGAGAGACTTCATTGATCACTTCTCAGTCTTGGGAAAAAAATAATCTAAAGTGGTGGTTAATGCCCATTCACCTCCCTAACAACCCATCGAAACCATAGACTCAAAGCTTCAAGTATTGGGAGCAAGGGAGCCAACTGATGGGAAGCAAATCTAGAACTTGGCCCAACTTCTTAGGCTCCTTTGTTGGATCTCTCCTACTCAGTTCAGGAGGATATTGGTTTTTCTCAGGGCTCCATGTCTTCAGTTACCGTCTATTTGATAACAGCTCCCACATGTACATCTCCAATCCAGTCACCACCACCACTACCCACTACCCTTGTGCACATCAAAGTTAAACTCCTTTAAATAAAAAAGGGGAAAAAGGCTTACTAATTTTTTTTTCCTCATTTTTTTCTTTCTTTTTTTCTAGGGTTTTTTTCTTAAACTTTATGTATCTATTTATTTATGGCTGTGTTGGGTCTTCATTGCTGCTCACGCACTTTCTCTACTTGTGGCGAGCAGGGGCTACTCTTAGTTGTGGTGCAGGGCTTCTCATTGCAGTGGCTCCTCTTGTTGCGGAGCACGGGCTCTAGGCGCGCGGGCTTCAGTAGTTACAGCACGCGGGCTCAGTAGTTGTGGCACACGGGCTTAGTTGCTCCGTGGCTTTCCTCCCTTTTTCTTTTTCCTCTTCTATACCATAGGTTTGCTGAAAATGGCATCAAGAAGTGTGGCTTATCCTTAGTTCTGTCATTCAGAATTTGAAAGCATTTTTGTCTGCCAGGATATAATGCTGCCTTTGATCATCAACCTGTTGGCTAACATTCCTTACCATTTTAGGTTGAATTCTCTTACCCGCCCCTGATTCCAGGAGATGGACATGACAGTCACACTCTACCTGAAGAATGGAAGTATTTGCCATTCCTTGCCTTACCAGATGGCGCACACAACTACCAAGAAGGTATGTAAACAGACAGTGGAGCAATCAGTAGGTGGCTTTTTAAAAAATTTGCCACGAGTCTGAGTACTTTGGTAATGAAAGACCTTTGGCCTATTGTGACTATTCATAAAATATTTAAATGCTTCTTTGGAGATGACTAGTTAGTCATATACTAGAGGATCTGCAGAGAAGTGCCAGGCTTATATTGGTAATGGTTGGCGGACACTGGCCACTCCTTTGCCAAGAGCTCCGGCCAAAGTAAGTAATTAGCCATATTAGGACATCTGCTACTGGTAGCACTTTCTGCATTTAAACTTCAGACTCCTCTCAGAGACAAACTAAGGAGCTTTACCTGCACCAGCTGCAGATTGATTGGAGCTCTAGCTTCGTCCTCTAGTGCCCACCTGAAAACAGCTGGGATTGCTTCTCCACCTCTGGAGCACTGCCATCACAGTGCTCTGCTTAAAAGTTGGCTTGCATGCGTGGGGAGCATGTTAACACCCTCAAGGAAAGCAATGCTGTGAAGTTAGTACTGAGTCTCCTGTCACCGTATAGATGAGTGCTTTGAATGGCTTAATGAAGAAATAAATATACTATACTTTATCATGGTATTAGAGGCTCTACCGAGACACAAGATTAAACTTGGTTTGGCTACTTATTTTTCTAATATTTACTAATTTTTGTATGAAATGAAGCAAATATTACTCTGCAGTTTAACATAAAATTAATTTTTAAAATTTATATTTATTTATTTTTGCTGCATTGGGTCCTCGTTGTCGCGCACAGGCTTTTTCTAGTTGCAGAGGGAGGGGGCTACTCTTCGTTGCGGTGCGTGGGCTTCTCGTTGCCCTGGCTTCTCTTGTTGCAGAGCGTGGGCTTCAGTAGTTGTGGCTTACGGGCTCTGGAGCGCAGGCTCAGTAAACGTAGCGCACAGCTTTAGTTGCTCCACGGCATGTGGGATTTTCCCAGACAAGGACTCGATCACGTGTCCCGTGCATTGGCAGGTAGATTCTTAACCACTGCGCCACAGGGAAGTCTCTAACATAAAATTAAAATGCTGTACTTTTAACCTCACAAGACTTCTTTTTTAAACCTTTTTATCATGAAAGCTTTTAAACATACAGAAAAGTTGGAAGAATAGTAAATATTCCACAAACTTTCTTTATATATGTGTACAGTTTTGCCTATACTGTTTGAAAGTCAGTTGCAAACATCATGACACTTTAAATACTTCAGCCTGCATCTTGTAAAAATAAGATCATTCCCCGGGATGACGTTCGATTCTTTTACCACAGCTAAGGGATTCAACAGTAACTCCATAATACCATCTCATATCTAATCTATGTTCAAATTTCCCCAATTGTCCCAAGAATTTCTTGGATCTATTCAAAATTTATGTGTTGCCTTTGGTCTGTATGATTCTTTTTTTATATATATATAAATTTATTTATTTATTTGTTTTTGGCTGCATTGGGTCTTCGTTGCTGCATGCGGGCTTTCTCTAGTTGCGGCGAGCAGGGTCTACTCTTCGTTGCGGGGTGCGGGCTTCTCATTGCGGTGGCTTCTCCTGTTGCAGAGCATAGGCTCTAGGCGCGCGGGCTCAGTAGTTATGGCTCACGGGCCTTAGAGCTCAGGCTCAGTAGTTGTGGCACACGGCCTTAGTTGCTCCGCGGCATGTGGGATCTTCCTGGACCAGGGCTCAAACCCGTGTCCCCTGCATTGGTAGGTGGTTTCTGAACCACTGCACCACCAAGGAAGTCCCTAAGGATAAACTTTTTTTTTGTTTCTTCTTTTTGGCCACACGGCTTATGGGATCTTAGTTCCCGACCAGGGGTAGAACCCAGGCCCTTAGCAGTGAGAGTGCAGAGTCTTAACCACTGGACCATCAGAGAATTCCCTGTATGATTCTTTACTTTCTTTTTATCTGGAATAATCCTGTATAATGAAGTATTTTCTGAGAAAAATGATTGTAGTCTCAATTCGACCTGTTATGATTCAGCCTCTTGGGCTTTTTGTCATGCGTGTACACTGGAAGGCAGTGAGAGGAATTCTAAGAAACCAGTGGTTGTGATGCTAGAAATAAGTCTGACATGTGTTACTTCATCGTTTTTGTTTAAGTGACTGCATTATAATAACGTCAAAGTTCATTATTAATATGGGTAGTCCACTTTGGTATTTACCTTTTTCTGTATATCTCTTAGATACTGTGTTTTTTCACTTGCCACCCAGAAATGGAAATGGAGCCACTGTATATGGTATCTCTTGCTATCGACAAATTGAAGCCAAGGTACAGTTAAAATGAATAACACCAAAAAACACTAAAAAATTGTTTAATTGTTGGCCACTTAAGATGTAGAATTTGGGGAAATACATAATCTTTATGTTTCATGTGGTACCTGTGATACTGTTTTAAAGTTTTATAAACCATGTAGCTGTATTCTCTATAGTACCAGTTTAATTCACATGAATGTTTTTCTAAGTTGACATTGGCGACTAATTATATTGTATAATATTTTGTACATTGTTTTTAGATATTGATACCAAAATTATCCATTTGTCTTCAAAATACTGTATGTCAATTTCATGGTGTCCTTGAGTTTTCTATTTCTAGTGTTTGGTACGTAACTTTAAAAAATGGAATGGTAATGAGTGTTGTATTTTTTTTAAGGAACATTCTAGAAGTAATGGAAAGTACTTATAGTAGCTGCAAACTACTTGCAAGTTATCTTAATTATATA